>NC_057830.1:1777500-3135000 GCF_910594005.1 Cervus elaphus
AGGGGACGTTCTTCTTGCTTTTCCTTTCAGGGAAGAAAATCAGGCATAAATGCTGCCCAGGACAGTGGGCAGTAGGGGACGAAGGGAGCAGGGGTCCCGTGTTTGCGAGACCACGCAGCCACCCCCAGGGAGGACAAACCAGCGGAGGGTCAAGTCTGTGCAGAGAGGGCGGAAGTCATCCCAGGCAGCTTTCCTCTCTCCCTAAAGAGCCTCCCGGCGCTGAGCTTCCCGTGCCCCTGCTTCCGCCGCCAGCTTCCTGGGGCTGCGTCTTCTCCACGTGGGCAAAGGGGCCAGCGAGATTCACGTCCCAGAGAAGGAAGGGGATGGAGACAGGACAGAGGAGGCTGTGGCACCCCTGATGGGCACGCCTGGCGATCCCATACAGGTTTAGAGAAAAGCAGGCTGTTCCAAGGCCTTCTGATATTAACCCAAACGCGTCTACCAGTTAATATGGGCACGACTGCATCCCGAGACAAGCAGGCCATTTGTCATTGTGGGGATCCTTTTTCTTCGGGACACAGAAAGCAATTTTAAAAAGCAATAAAGTACTAAAGGGGGATTGTCAGGTCAGAAATTAGACTTTTTCTTTTTTTAATGTTTTATGTCTCTATTTTTCTAATGCCTTAGAGTGCTAAGCGAATCCTCATAACGACCACTTGTTTGTCGACGTTTCTTCTTTGCTCTTGGGAGCGAAGGCCCTGGTCCCTGCAGGCTCTTCCAATGCCCATGGCTCACACCGCATCATCACTGGGGGGCCACAGCCCGCCCTGCATGTCCAGCGCTGCCAGGGCAGACGGGGCGCCTGCGGCCCCAGACCCAGCCCTTCCGCAGCTCGCTCGGGGGTGCCCCCCAGACCCTCTTCAGGACGCGGTGTCCCCGCTGTCAGGCCCACATGGCCCCACGTCTGGAGAACAGGCAAATAAGGAGGCAGGCACGGCCCACAGCACAGCGTCTGCGCCCCAGGAGTCGGCGTCGGCCCGCGGGGAGCTCAGGGCTCAGCCCCGCAAACATCCCACTCGCTGCCCCCCAGCCCACCCACCAGACCCCACCCCTAAACCCCCTGCACGGCCCCTTCTCAGCAGCCGAACCACTGCACAATCTGCCAGAACTCAGGCAGGCGAAATGTGCGGACGTCAGGTCTGAGTCCCCAGGGGTCAGCGTCCCCCAGAGGCCCCAGAGCAGGCCCAGGAGGCCCCTCAGATCTCAGGGGCTGGGTCAGGCCTGGCCGCATCGGCCCTGGTGGGGAGGCGGGCACGGCAGCTGAGAGCTGGGGTACGGGCAGGTGACCCCGAGGCCGTGGAGTCCGCCCTGAGAACAGAGGATGGGAAGGGGCAGACTCGCCTGGGGGTCCCTGTGGTCAGTGGCCCTGGGAAAGCTTTCCACCCGGCATCATTTGACTCATCCTAACCTGGGGGTGGGGGGTGAGCGTTGCTGCCCCCACTTGACAGGCAGGAAAACTGAGTGACCTGCCTGAGGTCACAGGTGGTCAACAAGTGAGGAAAGCTGAGGCCTGAACTCACCCAGCCCCCTGCGTCCCCTACTCGAGTTTAATCCAGCTAAACCACCACCAACGGGGCACATGGGTGACGTCAGCCCCCGCCCGGGAATCTCCTTGATCACCAGGGACTCCTGCGTGAACTGCGGGTGCTGACTGCAAACTCTAGGGGTCTCTAAGAAAACACCCTGATCGGGCCCTGCCCCCACAGGTCCAGAGCAAAACCAGGGCTTTCAGGCAGGAGCTCCCTGACCACAGGCACCCCGATGCCCCGTGACTGAAGGGACGTGGCAGGACCCCCGGCTAAGGGTCAGGAGATGGGCTGGCCACCCTGGGTCCCATCTGCGCTGTGCCAGACTGCGCCTGGTCCTCAGGAACAGCAGCAGTGCAGGTCAAAGCCGGGCAGTCGTCTGTCCCGTGATGAAATTCAATTACAGATTTAATCCTTCCACCCAACGAATATATGTGCACACTCAGTCATTTTGGTCGTGTCCGACTCCGCAACCCCATCGACCGTAGCCCACCAGGCTCCTCTGTCCGGCAAGAGGCAAGAATACAGGAGGGGGTTGCCATGCCCTCCCCCGGGGATCTTCCCGACCAAAGGATCGAACCCATGTGTCTCCTGCATCTTCTGCATTACAGGCAGATTCCTTACCGCTGAGCTACCAGGGGACCTAATGAATATATGTAGTTCCACCTGACTTACTGTGCCGTTTCGTGGACTTGGGGGCAGGATGCAGAGAGCTGGTCCAACCACTCAAGACCATGGGGCTGCTTAGCGTTAGAAACAGAAAAGTCTGAAGGGTCAGTCATCCGAGGCGGTCTCGGGGGGGCTGTTGCTGGCTGCATGTCTGTGTCCCTCCTCATGCACAGGCTGAAGCCCCAGCCCTCAGTGTTGTGGTACTAGGGGCTCTTTGGGAGGTGATCAGGGTTAGATGGGGTCATGAAGGAAGCACCCTGTGATGGGTTGGTGGCCTGGATGGAACAGAGAGAGCCTGGAGCTCCATCCGTGCCCGCGTGAGCACATGGCCGGGAGGCTTCCGTCCGCAAGCCAGGAACTCCCACCCAGAGACCACAGCTGCACCTCCCTCCCTGACCACCCCCTTCAAGGCTGTGAGAAATCACCGTTTGCTGGGGAAGCCTCCAGTCTGCGGCGTTTCTGTTACAGCCGCCAAGTCCCTAGGACGAGGCCCAACCTCGCTCTCCCCCTGGACTCTCGCTGTAACGCCTCCACTGGGGCCCGTCCCCCCCGCCAGGCCCAGCCTCTCGGACCCGGCCACCCCCCGACTCTGCTGCCCCAGCCCCGGCCTCACCCACCTGGACAGGCCCTTCACTCACCACCACCACGCAGGGCAGATCACTCACCTGATACTGCTTCTGCAATTCAGCACATCCTTTAAAAGCTAATCCTATTCATTTGCTTTCTAGTTTCAAGGAAGGGAGAGGGCAGATTTTATTTTCTTGGGCTCCAAAATCACTGCAGATGGTGACTACAACCTGGAAATTAAAAGACACTTGCTCCTTGGAAGAAAAGCTAAGACAAACCTAGACAGAGTATTAAGAAAAAGCAGAGACATCACGCTGCCGACAAAAGTCCGTATAGTCAAACTATTGTTTTCCCAGGAGTCATGTGTGGATGTGAAAGTTGGACAATAAAGAAAACTGAGGACCAAAGAATTGGTACTTTTGAACTTCGGTGTTGGAGAAGACTCTTGAGAGTCCCTTGGACTGCAAGGAGATCCAACCAGTCCATCCTAAAGGAGATCAGTCCTGGGTGTTCATTGGAAGTACTGATGCAGAAGCTGAAGCTCCAATACTTTGGCCACCTGATGTGAAGAGCCAACTCACTGGAAAACTACCTTGATTCTGGGAAAGACTGAGAGCAGGGGGAGAAGAGGGCGGCAGAGGATGAGCTGGTTGGATGGCATCACGGACTCAACGGACATGAACTTGAGCAAACTCCAAGAGTCAGTGCAGGACAGGGAAGCCTGGCGCGCTGCAGTCCGCCGGGTGGCAGAGTTAGACACGGCTGAGCAGCTGACCAACACAGCAACAAGTCAGGAGTCAGGGGGGAGCGTCTGCATCTCAGGACAGCGCTCCCTCCCTCCCGCTGTCTCCCTCACGGTCCATCTCCATGTTGCTCCGTCCTTCTGTCTGTCATCACATCTCCCTGCCTCCTTCTCATTTGGCTATTGCAAAGCTGAGAGCAAAATTTAGCATCCAGTGTTAGCAACTTTCTCCAATCCTGAAAGATATTTTTATTCCTCCTTCTCATGATTATTAATTTGTTATGTATTATTATCTATTGATCCTTATATTATGGTCGTTATTTCACATATGATCTAATGTTGTAAGCTACCCTGAAACCTTTTGGAGTAAGGCAAACATAAAGAAATAATAGATCCACATTGAATGTAAGAGAACCCCTGAAAGTATTTAGAAATAGAAAGGCAAAGTCGTGATATGAAGGCCTCGTGATTTTTACTCTTAAAAGCTTTTCAGATATTGCTGGTAAACTGAGGACTCCACTCACATGGGTCCTTGGTCTTTCTCTATCAAGGAATTCTATGACCTTCTTGCAACTGAAGGTTTTGAAACAACAGCACATAAAAGTTGATGGAAAGCGCTATTATTTGATGACGGTAAGTACAGCTCAAGTGTAATGGGATTTTAATCCTACAGGGAGGCTTCGGGGCTGGCAGAAACCGCACGCCTCTCTCACTTCCCAGGCTGCCGTGTGCACTGCCCCGCAGGGCTCGGAGCTGGAACGCCGTGTATTGACTGAGGACCCTCTGATGAACTCTAGACAGTCTGCATACACAGAAGAGCGAGGCCGCTGCAAAATCGATCCGAAACCTGGGCACCAAGGAAACACTGCCGCAGGGAGCAGGCTGTAGTTTGTGTTTTTAACTATGGCTTAACTCAGAGGGGCAACTAGATTACTATGAACACTTTCTCAAAGGAAAAAGCAAAGCCGAGTCGATGCAAATAACAGATGACCCTATGGAAAGAGGCCCGAAGCATTGCCTGCCTCCTGAGCATCTGGGCGCAGGGGCGAGGCCCTCACCCCGCAGGGTGACCCCAGAGGGGCCAGGGCAGGCGGGCTGGCAGGCAAACCAGGGAGGCGCTTCCTGCTCAGACCACGCAGACGGCAGCGGCCCTGCCGGGGCCGAGGGCACACCCTCAGGGACCCAGTGCCCGGCCCTTTTGTCTCTGCGCATTAACACCAGGGTCTCGCCCACACCACGGCTCGGGTGGGGGGGGCACCTTTCCCCAGAAGCACAGAGGAGCCAGCAACCAGGAGAAGAACCGCACTCACGTGAAAACACTTGGGAGCTCCCAGAGACAGGCCCAGCATCGGTGGTTTCTCTCTGTGCCTGTGGACTTCTCAGTCCTGGGGCTGCTGCAGCCAATGTGTCCAGTAACTGGGGACACCGTCTGCACCATGGTCTGTGTGCATGCACCAGCGTGTCCAGTAACTGGGGACACCGTCTGCACCATGGTCTGTGTGCATGCACCAGCGTGTCCAGTGACTGGGGACACCGTCTGCACCATGGTCTGTGCGCATATGCACCAGCGTGTCCAGTAGCTGGGGACACCGTCCACAGCAGGGTCTGTGTGCAAACTCGGCCACAGCGCTTCCATCACGAGATCGCCAATAGTCCTGACACTTCAGGAGCGGTCCCTTGTTTTAGCACAGATCACCCCAAAGCCACTGATAACTGACAAATCATGCACTATGCAAATCAACGGCTAATGCCGAGCAATTAAAACCAGAGTCACAGCTAACCTGTGGTTCATTGAAATTTTATTTTTCATGCAGTTTGCAAAATAGCAAAAGCCTCGTGCTGAACAGAGACACAAAGACCAGTGAAATCCTCCTCGTTGCCCTAAATAGACAGACCATTTTGGGGTGGCGGAGCACACTTGCCAGTCAATGCCTCGTGCTGATGAAACACAGCACGTCTTCCTTTCCTGTCTCCTGCCTGAAATAAACGCCAATAGAGGGGGAAAGACTGGGGGGGGGGGTCGGGGAGGGGGGATCGGAAGTGAGGGGGAGGCCACGCGGCTGAATGTCTGGGTGGAGAAGAGACGGGAAGCGTAGCAGACACGCTTGGCAGCAGCTGCACTGGCCTCGCAGACAAAGGAGCTGCTGGAGGGGATAGGGCGAGCCCCCCAAATCCGGCCCCGCGCCCCACCCCTCCTGGCCACAGGGCGGGTCTCACACAGCCTTGGCAAACCCCCCAGCAAAGACCATGACTCTGGCAGTGTGTCCTGGGCCAGACCCACACAGGTGTGACTGCACGCCTGGGCCACCTCACGGCCAGAAGGGAAGAGTGGTGGGACCATGGACCCCCCCCAGCCCCCGGGAGCACTGTTTCCTCCAGCCGGCGGCTCCTAAACCCTGAGCTGTTCATGGCTCCTCCTAACTGCGCTGGGAATGCGGCGCCGGGTCAGCATCACAGCTCACACGGGCTGCCGAGGACACGGGGCCGCAATGTCATCGCCCGCCGGGGACGGGGAGCCAGATGGCCTCTGCGACAGGCCCGGAACGCGAGGACAGCCAGCACCGAAGGATAAACCTGCGTGAGCGGCAGGCCGCCGCTTTGGACCGAGGCCACTTCTCCAGGCCCGGGGGGAACAAAGGCTGTTTCCTGGAGCCGCACAGATGATGCCTGGGTGCTTCAGAGGACAGGGGCTTGTGGGGAGCCGGCGACCTCGCTGACCGAGGCGGGAGGCTCCCTGCCGCCATCTGCCACAGCCTTCTCGCTGTCCCCGGCTCCGGTCCCTTTAGACTGGAGGGGGGACTCCGGGGGCCTCCCAGGTTGGAGCCCCTCACCACCCAGAGCCAGATGTGGGGGGGGCAGGACAAAATCAGGGGAACACTCCCGCAGGGGTCTTACAACACCTCCAAGGGGTCAACCTCACCCCATCCCCAGCCCGGAGCTTTTTCTCTTTCCATTTTCCTTAAAGCTCGGTTGCTCTGTCGTATCTGACTCTTCGTGACCCCGTGGACTGCAGCCCGCCAGGCTCCTCTCTCCCTGGGATTCTCCAGGCAAGAATACTGCAGTGGGTTGCCATGCCCTCCTCCAGGGGATCTTCCTGACCCAGGGATCGAACCCGCGTCTCTTGTCTCCTGCCTTGGCAGACAAGTTCTTTACCACCAGCGCCACCTGGGAAGCCCTTTCTGAAAGTACCACATGTCATTTCTAAATAAGAAGCTGTTTCAGCTCAGGGCACAAGCTGCCCTCCCCAGACAGGACTGGCTCCCAGGACCACTCATCCCGGGACCCCCATGCACAGGGTTAACTGCCTGATCTGTGCACGCTCAGCACCCCAGACCTCCCCCAGCAGACCCCCCAAATGATGAGAAGCCCCGCCCGCCAAGGGCATCAGGAGGTAGCCCCGAGCTTGTTCCGGGAATGCCTGGCCCCCCAGGGGAAGCTCCTGCCCGAAGCTCAGTGCCAAGGAGACAGTGACCTCCACGGTGACCACTTGGGGGTATGGGAGATGCACCCTCGAGGGACCCAAACCTGTGTCAGAGGCTCTTCTGGAAACCTCTTCCCTCTGGGGGCCCGCCCTGACTTCCTGAAGCGGAGCGTAGTGACGCACTCAGGTGACCTCTGTGACCCAAGGCTGACCTGCCTCTCTGCCCTGGGGCCTCCCTCCTCTCCTCCTGAACCCGGAGATCACGCCCGCAGCAAGGTGCTTCCGGCTAGAGCCCAAAGGGGATGAGAGGTGAGGCGCCGGCACCCGAGGACTCATCGCCCTGTCTCCCGCCTGCTGCCCCTTACCCCCCAGAGACCCCCCGACACACACCCGGGCACGGGGGGCTGAGCATACGGCCGGGGAGTCTATCAGAGAGCCCTCAACACACACCGGGGACGGGGGTGCTGGGCACATAGTGGAGAGTCTATCAGAGACCCCCCAACACACACTGGGGACGGGGGGGGCTGGGCACACGGCAGGGCGTCTATCAGAGACCCCCTACATACACCCAGGGATGGGGGTGCTGGGCACATAGCGGGGAGTCTATCAGAGACCCCCCAACACACACTGGGGACGGGGGGGCTGAGCACACAGCCGAGCGTCTATCAGAGACCCCCCACATACACCCAGGGATGGGGGTGCTGGGCACACGGCGGGGCGTCTATCAGAGACCCCCCGACACACACCCGGGCACGGGGGGCTGAGCATACGGCCGGGGAGTCTATCAGAGAGCCCCCAACACACACCGGGGACGGGGGTGCTGGGCACATAGTGGAGAGTCTATCAGAGACCCCCCAACACACACTGGGGACGGGGGGGGCTGGGCACACGGCAGGGCGTCTATCAGAGACCCCCCACATACACCCAGGGATGGGGGTGCTGGGCACATAGTGGGGAGTATATCAGAGACCCCCCAACACACACTGGGGACGGGGGGCTGAGCACACAGCCGAGCGTCTATCAGAGACCCCCCACATACACCCAGGGATGGGGGTGCTGGGCACACGGCAGGGCGTCTATCAGAGACCCCCCCGACACACACCGGGGACGGGGGGCTCTGTCCTGAGCCAGGAGGTCTCGAGTCCTTGTGCTTTGGCCGTCCCCCAACCCCCTCCCCGTCAGGCGGTCAGAAGCCCTTCCTCAGCGGAGGGAGCGACCCTCTGGTGTCAAGCCCGCGCCCCCTCAGCACTTCTGGGCTCCTGACAGCCGCGGGTGGGCCAGAGCATCCGCGGGATCAAGCCGGCCCCTTAAGCGCTGGCCCATGAAACCGACGAGGAAGGACTCACCTCATGTCTCGTGTGGACCTCAGGTCTCAGCTCAGGGCCAGGAAGCAGGCGTGGTAACTTCTCCTCCCTTTCCTCACATGCCCCTGGGAATCCCTCTTTGCCTCAGGTTTGGAGATGTAAACCCTCCATGGGGGTGATTTTCTTGTGCATTTTTTTCTTATTCATAAAATCTATATCTCTGAACAACTGAGACTTATTTATCAAGTGCAATGTGTTACACATGCAGCCACATTGTAAAGATGTGGGTTTTTTTTTAAAGAAATAAAGAATTTCTTTTATTTTTAAAGAAATAAAGCTTATTCCCTTTGAGGGGAGAGAAGGGCCCAGGGTGTATACAGGAAGAGAATTTATTTTTTATTCTATGACTATACAATTGATGCTTCAGTTTTGAGCTTGACTTAACCTTTTCTTTTCAAAAAAAGTAATCTAACTGTCCATTGCTAGTTGTTACCTCGCAAGCTCCGAAATATTTGCCAAAATATACATGAAAAAAGAAAGACATTCATTGCAACATTCTTTGAAATAGGGAAACATTAAAACCACTGAGGCGTCCAAACACAGGACGGAGCTGGGCAGAGGTGGACGTCTGCAGCCGTGAGGAGCAGAGGGGCATGTGGTCAGTGTGGGAAGGTCCCAGGAAAAAAAGGCCAGTGAGGCGATGACGGTGCTGTACATTCTGCTTTTTCACTTAAAACGTTTTTACAATAAGCAACAGTTCTCTCTGGGAAAGAATCATAGGAATTCGGTAGGTGCCTTTGGTGAGATGGAGCAGGGGGGACGGATTTTATTTTTCCTTCTGTGTTTCCTGAACTAGGGGAATCTTCCCCCATTGTACCTGTGTGCTGGGAGGAAAACGGACGTGTTCTCCACCTCAGACGTGCCCACCAATGTCCCTGGTTGGACGCGGTGCAGAGTCAGCGTGGGATTTCCGGTCAAGACGTCAGGTTCCCCCAAGGGTCCGCAAGCCCCCTTCTCAGGACCCCAGCTCTGACCCGGAAGGCTCTGCACCCCGACCTCCCGCGGGTCAGAGAGCAGTTCCTGGAGGGGAGGGCGGACCCTGGGGTCACACAATCTTCACTTTTCTCCGAAACCGCCCAGGGGAAGCTCTCAAGACAGAGCAGAAATGGAAGGAGAGAAAGCCACTCACCTAGGAGACAGCTGGGTGAATGTCTAAGTGGAGACATTCAGAGATTTCCTCTGTTCTCCTCTTTGACATCGTCAATATTTAAAATAAAACAGACAAATACATTTTTTAAAGATAAAAAAACAAATGTTTAGAAAAATCCACAATTATCAACTTAATCAAAAAGAGGAAGTTTGAAAATGAAACACATTCCAGCAACTGGGTGTGAAGGCTTCATGGAAAGGAGGATCGGGGCTGAGCGAGGCTGAGGAACAAGCGTGATCTAGAAAGACGGGCGGAAGGAGGAGCGTTGGGGGAGCGGGTGGCGACAGGAGGCAGATTCAGGGAACAATACGTTTCTGAGGTGCGGAGTCCCCAGCAGGAAGCCGTCGCCAGGAGCTCCACAGGGCTCTCCAGCCTCACCAGTTGGGGGAGTTCGGTGTCTTTTTTCACTTGGCGTAGTTCCCCTGAGATCCATCCAGGCTTTTGCAAGAGAGCTTAGTCTGTCCCTTTCCACTGCTGAGTAGTATCCATGGCATGGATAGCCATTCACCCACAGCTAGGTTTTTCTATTCTCCCATTATTACAAATGAGGCTGCTGTGAACATTCATGTACGGATTTGTGTGTGAACATCAGCTTTTGTTTCTCTGGGATAAACGCTCAGGACTGCAGTGGCTGCGTCATAAGGTAGCTGAATGTTTAGTTTTTATTAATAACTCAACAGTTTCCCAGAGACGCCGAACCATCTACATCCCGCTAGGACAGGCCAAAGCCTTCGACTGTGTGGATCACAATAAGCTGTGGAAAATTCTGAAAGAGATGGGAATACCAGACCACCTGACCTGCCTCCTGGAAATCTGTATGCAGGTCAGGAAGCAACAGTTAGAACTGGACATGGAACAACAGACTGGTTCCAACTTGGGAAAGGAGTACGTCAAGGCTGTATATTGTCACCCTGCTTATTTAACTTATATGCAGAGTACCTCAGGTATGCAGATGACACCACCCTTATGGCAGACAGTGAAGAGGAACTAAAAAGGCTCTTGATGAAAGTGAAAGAGGAGAGTGAAAAAGTTGGCTTAAAGCTCAACATTCACAAAACTAAGATCATGGCATCTGGTCCCATCACTTTCATGGGAAATAGATGGGGAAACAGTGGAAACAGTGGCTGACTTTATTTTTCTGGGCTCCAAATTCACTGCAGATGGTGATTGCAGCCATGAAATTAAAAGATGCTTACTGCTTGGAAGGAAAGTTATGACCAACCTAGACAGCATATTAAGAAGCAGAGACATTACTTTGTCAACAAAGGTCCATCTAGTCAAGGCTATGGTTTTTCCAGTGGTCATGTATGGATGTGAGAGTTGGACTATAAAGAAAGCTGAGCACCGAAGAATTGATGCTTTTGAACTGTGGTGTTGGAGAAGACTCTTGAGAGTCCCTTGGACTGCAAGGAGATCCAACCAGTCCATCCTGAAGGAGATCAGTCCTGGGTGTTCATTGGCAGGACTGATGCTGAAGCTGAAACTCCAGTACTTTGGCCACCTCATGTGAAGAGCTGACCCATTTGAAAAGACCCTGATGCTGGGAGGGATTGGGGGCAGGAGGAGAAGGGGACGACAGAGGATGAGATGGCTGGATGGCATCACTGACTCAATGGACATGAGTTTGGGTAAACTCCAGGAGTTGGTGATGGACAGGGAGGCCTGACGTGCTGCGATTCATGGGGTCGCAGAGTCGGACACGACTGAGCGACTGAACTGAACTGAACTGAGGACAGGGGCCTGAGCTTCTCCACCCCCTTGCTAGCAGTGGGTGTTGTCAGCCTTTTATTTTACACGTTGTGATAGGTGTACCACGAAAGCTCACCACATGCGGTCTGATCTGCTTTCCTCAATGGTGAATGACCTTCTACATTCTTCATGACCTTATTTGCCATCTGATTAGCCTCTTTGGTGAAATGATGGTTCCTGTCTTCCTCCCATTTTCTAGGTGGATCAGTGGGGGTACTTCCTCTTCTAGGTGGATTGGTGGTGGGGGTGGTTCTTCAAACTGATGCTTATGCACTCCAGATGCAAGTCCTTTTCAGTCATGTGGTTTGCAAATATTTCTCCCAGTCTGTCATTTTTCTTCTCCAAACAGGAAAATTTTAAATTTTGATGAAGTCCAATTTATCTATTTTTTTCTTTATGGGTCATGCTTTTGGTGTCAAATTTAAAAACCAGTGTTGGGTCCTGAAGTTTCGGTTTTGTCTAAAAATTTTATAGTTGTGCATTTTACATTTAAGTCAGTGATCCATTTTGAGTTAGTTTTTCTAATGCATGAGGTTTTGATCAGATTTCTTTTTTAAAACATATAGATGTTCAATTGCTCGAGAACTGTTTGCTAAAACAGCATTACTTTCTGCATTAAATTGCTTCTGTACCTTTCTCAAAAATCTGTCGCCACCAAAAATGGCAGAGGAGAGAAATACCAAACACTCTCTCTCCACTAAGGCAATGATTAAACTGGCAAAAACAGGTTGACTTCTGGAAACTCTGGGAATCTAATAAAAAATGTACAGCACCCAGGGGAAGCGTCTTTCTTAATGAAGAAGGAAGTTGCTGAATTTCAGGAAGAGTGTTTTGATATTTTAACTGACCTGCTTCCATCTCCCCCTGCCCCAGCTCAGCGAGGAGTCCCAGGGAGCGGCTTGGCCCTCCTGCTGAAGGAGCAGCGCCTGGGTTTCCCGCCCTGGTGGCCCCCGAAGGACCGACTCAGGGCCAGCCTTTGTTCCACTGCCTGCGACCCCTCCCAGGGATGGCCCGGCGCCCAGGAGATATTTGCTCAAAGTATTTAAAGCCACATGTGGTATCTGAAGCCACCTGGAGCAAGGCGTGCCTGATGCCAGGAAGGAAGAGGTGGAGGGAGGGGATCCTTAGGAGAACAGGGCTGTGAAGAGCGCCTTCACACCCGGGGAAGCTCGGGGTCCACAGACACGTGCAGGGCTGGACCCTGAGGGGACCACCAGCCTCACCTCTGCCTGAGGCTCAGGCTCCCTGAGAAGAGGTGATTATGGCCACGCCTCGCTAAGCACTAAAGGAGTACGCCAACACACAGCCAGTCTGCAAAGACCCAGAGAGGTTTGGTTGGTTGGCTTCTTTGATTTTGGCTCCAGGCATTTAAGAAAATCTCTGCCAAATCACCCATCGACCACGAATGTCCTGGAGCATAGACGGCAGTGACCATACATGACAAAGAACACAGTCCTCACAAAAAAATACTTAGGAAAAAAATCACTAAAAAAAATCCAAACAAGAGCAACAAGAAAACCTTGGTTGGGGGACAGGGGTAATTTCCACAGTTGCCATGCTATAATGTATTAAATGGCCAGTTTTCAAATGATTATGGTAAGAAAAAGAAATAAAAGGCATACAGACTGGAAAGGAAGAACTAATACCAATGACATGATTGTCTACAGAGAAAATCTCAAGGAATCACTGTTTCCAGCTTGAGCCAAAGGATTGGGTGTCTCTCTGTGTAGAGAAGCAAGTCATGTGTCCAAATAAATCATATTTACACTTTAGTAAATACCATCACGTGGGTCACTGTGAATCTCTAACATTGCATCTTCAAGTTACTTCCACCATATTTACCTAAGATGACAAAAGTATAATACATAATCTCTTTACTTGTGTACTTTAAAAATCTAAATATGTCTCTTTATTTTGAAAACCTCACACAATAGAAAGAAAAACTGAACATAATCAAATCTCCTATGTCCAAGAGTTAAAAGCACAATTATTTCCTCAGGGTTAATTGGGCCTTCTAATTACTAATTACAACATGTATGATCACATATTAATCTTTTCTTAAACCTCAGGGCTTTCCTGGTTATTCTCGTTTCCACGGCTCCTGCCCTAACATTCTCCGCCGTTTCACGTAGTCAGGCTTTAATCAACTCTAGTTTTTCTCCTTGTCACAGGATGTTGAACAGAAATTGCTTGTGTCTTGAATTTTGGATTTGCTGAAAGGCAGGACGGGTCCAGCGGCTGTCACTCCATTATCGGAACCAAACCACACGGAGAGAAAAGAGAAACCCAAAAGGAGCCCTGAGCGGCGGGAGCAGTGCTGGAGCCTCAGGAGGGCCCAGGCGGGCAGAGGGCCCTTTGGAAGGACCGCAAGGCTTTCCCCTCCTCTTTCTCCAAAGTGGCGGGTCCCCCATTTCCTGCAAGGCGAGCAAGGAGGGCTCCTGCAGGAGCTGGGGCACCCACAGGAGGGGCGGCTGCCCCCCGCTCCCTGCTGGACGTCAGCCGAACCCAGCCTGGCCGCCGGCACAGCACGGAGGGGAGGGTCCACCCAGCATGGCTGTGTTCCCGCAGGGCAGGGACACGCGAGACGAAGGCCAGGGCGTCTGCTCCCGTCCTGGAAATCCTGACTGTGCGAGGAGGCTGGAGCACCCCGACCCCTCCCCGACTCCCGCAGCCTTCAAGGCTTCGGCCAAAAGACCACACGGCAGGCTCAGCCGCGTAGAACCACGTCCCGCCGCTTGCTCTTTGATCCCCCGTCACCCGGAGGAGCAAGAAGAGGGAGAACAGGAGGCCATGAGAAAGAAAGGGTCCTTCCTGCTGGAGGGGCAGCCGCAGAGCAGCCTGGAGAGAAGCGCCGTGCGTGGTGGACGCACGTGGGCTGGGGGCCCTGGACGTGGGACCAGTGTTTCCACGGGCCCTTAGAGGCTTGAAACTGAGGGGCGGTCACCAGGACGGGACTCTGCTGTGGAATCAAAAGCAACTCAAGGCACATCCCTGGTGGTCTAGTAGCTCAGACTCCATGCTCCCAAAGCAGAGGGCCCAGGTTTGGTCCCTGGGCAGGGAATTAGATCCCACAAGCTGCGTCTAAGAGCTCGCACGCCACAACTAAAGATCCGAGTCTGCAACTAAGACCAGGTGCAGCCAAATCAATGAATAAATAAATATTTATTTAAAAACAAACCAAAAAAAGGCAACTCAAAAGCTGTGAGATCAGCCTGGAGTGCGAGGAAACAGAATCATGGTTAAAAAAATCTATGGAGGGCTTCCCTCGTGTCTCAGCGATAAAGAATCCACCTGCCACTGCCGGAACCATGAGTTCCGTCCCTGGTCTGGGAAGATCCCATACGCTGAGGGGCGACAAAGCCCACGTGCACGACTATTGAGCCTGCGCTCTAGAGCCTGGGGACAAAACTACCGAGCCTCACGCCGCATATACTGAAGGCCACGAGCCCTGGAGCCTGCACCCCACAACAGGAAGGCCAGCAGAAGGCCGCACACCTCAGCCAGAGGGCAGCCCCCGCTCCCCGCAGCCAGACGCAAGCCTACACAGCAACGAAAACCCAGCAGAGCCAGAAATAAACCTTTTCTAAGAAAAGAATCTACGGAGAAAAACAACACACCCGTTTATTTCAGCCCATTTAGAAATCAGCCACATGTTATGAAAAATTAAACACATACAGAAACATTCAGAGAATGAAATTTAAAAAAACACTCACATGTCCTCCACACAGTTCTGTCATGGTGACATTTTGCCTTATATGATTTACATTAAAAGAAAAAAATATTTAAACATCAGTGAAAAATTGAAACTTCATTTCCACCTCTAAGTGTCCGTAAGCCTCATTTCCTCAGAATGAACCATTCTCCTGAACTTGGCATTTATCCCTCCAAAAGTGTTGTTAAACCAGTTCTGCACATGCATGGGCCAGGCTGTAGGGACTGTTCTATAATTAGCTTTCTTTGTTCACCATTAGATTATTGAAGCTTACCTACATTATACACACACAAACACATGTGTATGGAGAGAGAGAGAATTTAGGCTCATTTATTTTAATTACCATAAAACTGATCTCTCAGTATATCATAACGTATTCATTTATCTATCAATGGTCACGTAGACTGCTTTGATTTTGTGTGATTATAAGCAATTCTGCAATACACAATTTTGTGCATGTCTCCTCACATGTGTAAGAGTCTCCCTGAGGGTGTAACCCTACACTTATTGACAAAGTTCTATTGTTTCACTGCATTCATTAATTAAATTTTATTTTTAAGTTCATTTATTTAAGTATCTCTACCCCATCTCCTTCTGCTCATGATTCAGCCATAGATTTAACAGATGTCGGCTTAGCGTTAACAAGTGCCAAACCCTGCCCTAGTGACCAGGACTATGGATGAAAAAGGCAAAGTTCTCGCCAACATGTGGCAGAAGATTTAGTGGGGAACTAGGTCACAAAAGGCAGTCAGATAAATAAATAATGCAGCTTCCATTGCTTTAAAACGAAAGGGTAATAGAGAAGAGAAATGCCGAGGTGTGAGATGAACACCTCTCTGAAGGGATGACATCCCGTGGAGGTTCAAGTGAGCTGAAGAGACAGGCCTTGTAGACAGGAGAGAGGCTGCCGGCAGAGGCCACGGCGAGAGCAAGGATCCAGGGCCAACGTGCTCGGCATCGCCAAGAAACGGGCAGAGAAGGGAGCCGACGGACGCGACAGCTGGAAGGCCTGGTGATGGAGTCGCACGGTCCACGAGGGAGTCCCCGCAGAGCGGACGGGGAAGGGCCCCGGGGGCCGCCTGGGGCCACGGCTGCATCCAGGCAGGAGGCAGCGGCGGCGGCTCGGACAAGAGGGGCCACACGGAGGTTAGATCTGGAGAACACTCCGAAGGCCGGTGTGACGGGTCCGCTCTACAGAGTCAGCGGTCTTCAACATCCCCCCAGAATCCTCGGTTTTCTGGAAAGACTGGCTTCCAGAGGAAAACGGACCCTGGGAGGTTTCTGGTCCAGCCCCGGGGCCACACTGGCGGCTCCCCCCACACTGGCAGGGGCTCGCTGTGATGGAGGCCTCCTGCTGCAGGGGGCATCCCAGCCCCCGGCGAGCGACACTCAACCCCGCCTCCGGAAGCGCCTGCTTTGCTCCCAGCTCCGCCCGGGCCCCCAGAACAAGTCCAAGCAGGATGGGCCCTCTCGGACCACGGTCAGCCCCCTCCTCGGAGTCCAGCTTGGGCCCCACACCTCCTGGGACCCGCAAGGCCCTCCCCGCCCTCTCCTCCCAGCCGAGCCTGCCCCGCACTTGGCAGAAACTTTCTGTCCGATCTTCAGGACCTTCGGCCAACGATCAATATGGAAATCCTCCTGGTTTAAGCCAATGATCAACACGGCCTGGAACCAATAGGCTCATTCGTGGGAGAGGCTAAAAGGGTAATGAGAGTCTCCACTTGACCACTGCCTGGGATATTTTCATACTGACCATCTTTAAAACAAGAACGGAGTCTGGGAGGTGAGTAACAGGTGCCGACGGCTGGCTCGCCGCTGAGGGAGGTAAGGCTGCCTTCCCAGTGACCCCAGTTCACCTCGGGGTTGGCAGGAGTGGGGACCCCAGCTCCTTTGCATCCAGCTGCTCCATCAGCTTGGTGCTGGCTGTGAGCTGGCGCTTTGAACATACAATAGCCTGAGAGGGGCCGTGTGCGGCGGCCAGAAGGCGGTTCCCTTGAAATCGAGCCTCCTTTTCTGTGCTCACACGGCTCTCGTGTGCCCTGCAAGGCTAGAGCTGCCCCCGGAAGGGCAGTATTCGCCCCTCAGGTTTTCCCAGGTGAGTCCCAGATGGGTGTGCTCCTGCTTTCTCAGTCAACCAGAACCTTCTAGCAAAGACACTGCACTGCATGTCAGGATTTCTGGGCTTTAGACTGGATTTTCTCAGCAGTGGCCTTGGTGACATTTTAGCCACAATGATTCTCTGTGGGGGGCTGGTGGCTTCCTTGGTGACTCAGATGTAAAGAATCTGCCTGTAATGCAGGAGACCCAGGTTCAATCCCTGGGTCAGGAAGATCCCCCGGAAAAGGAAATGTCTACTCACTCCAGTATTCTTGCCTGGAGAATCAATCCCACGGACAGAGGAGCTGGGTGGGCTACAGTTTACGGGATCGCAAAGAATTGGACATGACTGACTGACTAACACTCTACACTGTCTTTCCAGCCCTGGAGGATGTCTAGCAGCTTCCTGGGCCTCACCCAGCAGATGTTGGTAGTGCCTTTTGCAGCCACGAGGATCAAAATGTCTGCAGGCGTCGCCAACCGGCAAACTGCCTCCAGCTGAGAACCGCCGATCTGGTGAATGATGGCCCCGTGGGGTCTCCACTTTCCCACTGGGTCCAGGGAGTCTAGAGAGGCCCCCAGACCCACCCCCTCCATCAGACAGGACTCCATCGCCCCTCAGCAGTCCCCTCCTCTCCAAGCCGTTGGAGCCCCCTGAGCGTCCTCCCAGCATCTCCTCCGTGTGTGGCCCGGGGACCATGCTCGTATAGCTGGGCGCACACGTCTGAGGCTCCATCCCATCCAGACCATCCCAGCGGCCTTGCTCTTTCCAAGCCGCAGCTCCCGGACGACAAGGTTATTTTCTGCAGAAAGCCCACAATCTGGCACATGTTGTCAGGCCTCCAAGGAGACACAGGCAGGGCTGGAGCGTGGTATTATTTCCTGTTCTGCTTTTTCAAATGCCTGCTAATTAAAGGATTTCATTTTGCTCTGAAAAGTCCTCATTCTTTTAGGAAAAATGTGCATGCAAAAGGCACTATTGTAGAAACATAATCCTGCTCATTAAAAAAAAAATTCCCTCCGACAAAAGCTCATTCCCTTTCAAGGGCTGTTTTTCTTAACCTTCATGGTGAATAAACATCATTTTTCACCGTAAGGAATCTAAGTTCTATACAAACTGAGAGCGTTGCCAGGAGGTAACTTGCTGGGCAGCTGAGGAAATAACTGCAGCCTCTGGGTGGAGGGCGAGGTGCTCTGCCACTCAGCCCCCTCGAGGGGTTCTCCCCCCGACCCCACCCGACTCCCTGCCCCTCCCCGTGACGAGCTCCATCACAGCCCCTCTGGGGGCCGACCCTCCATGACCGCCTGGCCCAGGTGGAGGGAAGGGCAGACGAAACAAGGGTCTCCCTCTCTGCTGGGGAGACACCCTTCTGTGCAGTGTGGCTCTGTTAACACACATTCACCACGCTCGTGAGAGACTAACGGTGTCTGTCTGCACCGGGCCCAGACGTCCCTCACACTCTTGACCTCTAGAACCTCTGTCCATCCCCTGCCCACAGGAGCTGCCCCCCGGCAGGCCCCACGTGGCCCTGCATGGGCACACGCAGCCAGGCCCCGACCAGGATCACAGGGAGAGTCCACACTGGGCCCCGAGCCCCCTCTGCACGGCCCCCTCCTCGCCCGCCCCTGCTCTGCTGATCCCAAGGGCTCAGCTGCCCCCACTTCCGACCTCAGCCTTCTCAGCCCAGTGGGACCAGCTTGCCCCCTTGGACTCCAGTTTTCGGTGCCAGATGGGAAGCTTCAACCAGGCCAAGAACCAGGGCAGCCACGGGGCACAGGCTTGGGGGTCACAGTCTCCCACTGCCTGTCGTCCACGGCTGAACTCAGCGTCCCATAAATGCTGCCCAGTCCCCGGCTGTTTCTTGCTGGGGTGAGTGGAGATTCTGGCTGTTTCTTGTTGGGGTGCGTGGAGATTCTGGCTGTTTCTTGCTGGGGTGCGTGGAGATTCTGGCTGTTTCTTGTTGGGGTGTGTGGAGCTTCCTATTTCTTGTTGGGGTGCGTGGAGATTCCTGGCTGTTTCTTGTTGGGATGCGTGGAGTTGGTCCAGGACCAATTTCTCTGCCACGGCCAGAAGCCGAAGTCCTCCCTGTGTCTTTAATCAGCATTTTTCTCCGGGCTCAGCTGGGTTCGCTGGCGCAGGAACCTCGTCTGAGCCGTGTAACAACGTCTGACATATTCTCACTGCAGACAGGTTCTGTGGCAGCATCCCCCGTGGTGTCCTCAGGCCAACAGCATCGCCACAGAGTGCAACTCAGCAGAGGAACATCTCTGGAGGGAACGGAGAGCTGATAAAACACAGCCCACAGGCGGGCCTCACTGGTCCGGCTCCGTCTAAGGGGGGCATTCAAAGCACCTAAAGCAACAGACTCCAACCTGCAGATTTCAGAGACATCACACCCTTGGAGTCTCTCTGAGGCTCCACTAAGCTGTGTGAGTTCAGGAAACCGCCACGAACTAAACAGCAGACTGTTTTCAGAAGAGTTTAGACGCTGCTGCATTTTATGAAATACACTTCCGCTTTAAAAGTATAAATAAAATGCATGGTAGTTTTATTTACTTGGTTTTTTTTTTCATAGTTTTTATTTAGCTTTTTTTTCCTTCTCAATGAGCAAGTGTTTAAAGATAACCAACAAAAGCGCTGGGCAGGGGCACTGGAAGTTTTTGAGAAGATAAAGGGCCTCACCGTCTAGAACGTCAGGAGGCGCTGGTCGAGGGGCAGGTGACCGCACCTCTGGTCACCCCCCACCCCACAGCTGTGTCATCCGCCTTTGGTCCACACTGGCCCTGGGCACACGGAACACAAGCCACACGCCCCGAGAGAGACAGAGAGACAGAGCACCGGCTCAGGGCTGCCGGCTGAAACAGGAACCCCCTGCCTTCATCACAGGCAAACTCGGGGTGCGGGCCATCGTCTCCCCAAGGAAGTTAAGGAACTTATTCACAAGATCCAGCCACCAAGCAGCAGTCAATCACACGTCTGCTCAGAGGCCAGCCCCCAGGAGAGACGGGCCCCATGCTGTCAACGTCGGGGGAGCCCCTGCCCATTTATACATGGGCGCATCCCACAGTCTGCAGTGGCTGGAGGCGCGTGCAGGGGGAGCAAAGGAGAACGGAAGCCCTTCTGGGGGACCAGGCGGCCTGAGCTGTTGGCCGTGGCTGTGTGCACTCTGCGCCCCGGGGAGCCAGGGTGAGACCCTCAGCCACTGCCCCTACCCAGGGGCCGGGCGGGCCCCCCTCAGCCACCCCACCCCCCCAGGGGCCGGGCGGGCCCCCCTCAGCCACCCCACCCCCCAGGGGCCGGCAGCGGAGATGCTGAAACAAGGGGCCGGCACGCTGGAGCTGCGGAGGGAGCCTCGGAGCGAGCCCTCCACTGGCTTAAACTGGAGCCTGATTTCAAGGCAAGAAAGAGGGAAAATCCAAAGAGCAGACCACGGAGAGAGGGTGAAAGGGGTGAGGAAGGGGAAGGGAGGGCAGGGAGGAGGGGACGGGGGCAGCGAGGGGCAGGTCCACGGTCGGCGCTGCCCGGCCTGTCCGCCCGGAGGGGACCCGACCCTGCCCTGGATGGTGCCCACCTCCGCCCAGGACACCCAGCGCCCTGCCCCGCCAGCCTGCCAGGCGTCTGGAGGGCGGACGCCGCAGTGCGGGGGACTGCCCGCCTCCTCCCCGCCGCTCTCTGCTCCGGGGTCCGCACAGTCCCTGGGGTCATCCCCCTGCCCACACCCACCTCCACAGACATGGCTTCAGGGCAGTGCTCTCCTATTACTCACATACATTTTATTTACATGGGCTTGTCTTCTCCAGGGAGCCTCACAGGATACATTTTATCTTTTTTCCCTACTCCTGTAAAAGTGGGTTTTCATGCATTATTCACGATTTATGGATTCCCAGAAACATCCAGCCCGTTCAGTGGGGAGGGGGAATGACAAGCGAGCTTTGCCAGACTTCAGTGGGAGCTTCGGGGATTTGCTCCCAGCTCACTTTCTTGACATAAAATCAGCGGCTCTTCTCATTTCAATGTGGGACGACCGTCTCTGAGAATGAAAGCTGTCACTGTCTTCACGAGAGCCGCCGGGAGCTCCCGGGGGGACCTGGGCCCCCGCAGGCCCACCCCACCTGACGTCTGCAGGACTGTACTTCTCAAGAAGGGAGCGGAGGGAGAGGGCGCGGGAGGCTCAGCTGGACCCGCTGACGGTGGCCCCCGCCCACACGGCTCTCCCGGGCGCTAACAGCAAGGCTCCCACCAGCAGAGGTCCTGGAAACCCGCCCCTGAGGGAACCGGCTGGCCTGAGGGGAGCGGCCTGCGGAGTCTGTCAGCCGGGGCTCCGCCACCCAAGTCACCGCCTGCCGCTGACCCGACACCTGGAGCGAAGCCCCGCACCCGGCAGGAGCCGCCAGGCACACACAGCCCCTGCCGGGGCTCAGCAAGCCTCCCGTAACCACGAGGAGGGCTGCTGTCGCCAGACATCGGAGGGGAACGTCTACCACAAAAGAACAAGAATGAAAGCAGGCCAAACCTCAACACGCACACGAAAGGACTCAGGAAGAAGAAAGCGTGAATCCTGAATTATCATCACAAGGACATACACATCTATGTGAGGTGACACATATGTACACAGACACTATGTAGTGTGACATACGGATACATGGGAGATAACATGTGTGTTATCTGTGTGGTGTGATACATACACAGAATCCACATGAGATGGTATCTATGTAAGGCGATATATGTATGTATTATCTATGTGAGATAATGTAAGTGTGTATTATCTGTGTGGTGTGATACATACACAGAATCCACATGAGATGGTATCTATGTAAGGCGATATATGTATGTATTATCTATGTGAGATAATGTAAGTGTGTATTATCTGTGTGGTGTGATATATACACAGAATCCACGTGAGATGATATCTATGTAAGGTGATATATGTATGTATTATCTATATGAGATAATATAAGTATTATCTGTGTGATGTGATATATATGCAGAATCCACGTGAGATGATATCTATGTAAGGTGATATATGTATGTATTATCTATGTGAGATAATATAAGTATTATCTGTGTGATGTGATATATATGCAGAATCCACGTGAGATGATATCTATGTAAGGTGATATATGTATGTATTATCTATGTGAGATAATATAAGTATTATCTGTGTGGTGTGATATATACACAGAGTCCACGTGAGATGATATCTATGTAAGGTGATATATGTATGTATTATCTATGTGAGATAATATAACTATGTATTATGTATGTGATGTGATATATACACAGAATCCATGTGAGATGATATCTATGTAAGGTGATATATGTATGTATTATCTATGTGAGATAATATAACTATGTATTATCTATGTGATGTGATATATATACAGAATCCATGTGAGATGGTACATATGTGTAGTGTCTATATGAGATGATATCTATGTAAGGTGATATATGTACATATTATCTATGTGAGATAATATAACTATGTATTATCTATGTGATGTGATATATATACAGAATCCATGTGAGATGATATCTATGTAAGGTAATGACACAGATAGTGGATGTCTGCTAAACTTTGTGACAATCATTACATTATTTAAATCAAATCATTACATAGTTCAACCTAAATATATACAGGGCTATATGTCAATTATATCTCAATAAAATGGGGGTGGGGAATGGCAAAAGATTAGAAATAGGAATATAAGGATTTTAAAAGAAATTATCATTAATTTGCTCACAAAGAAAAAAACAGAAAATGAATTTGCAAAATGAGACCACTATATGGAAGGATGGTTGGATAGCATCACCAATTCAATGGACTTGAGCTTTTGGGCAAACTCTAGGAGATGGTGAGGGACAGGGAGGCCTGGTATTCTTCAGTCCATGGGGTCAAAGGGAGTCAGACACGATTTAGCGACTGAACAACAACAAATGCTACCAAAAAAATCAGAGAGAAGTGTTATGCCGATGTCCGAATCCCCGAGCGGGAAGAGAGAAGGCTTCCAAGACAATGCAACTCGCAGGAAGGGAAGTTTATTACTGACTCAAGCCAGGACTCTCCGCCCGCAACCAACGCAGTGGTGCGGGTCAGAGAGCCCCGAGCCCAAGCTGTTACACAAAGTTATAGGGTGAGAAGCGGATTGGTTACACGTTTGCAAAGCAATTTCATTGGTCAATACTTTCACGCGCGGGACTTTCCTGGGGGTTTCCGCCCCGTTCCTAATTTCCTAATTGGCAAACAGCAGTCAGTATTAAGTGAAAGCTAATTGGTCCTAATTGGCAAACAGTGGTACCAAGTAGGAAGGTCTACTCCTAATCTAAGCTGCGTTACTTCTGCTCGCCTCACAGAAGGAAAACAACTCTTGGAAATTAAAAAGCAGAATAGCAAACATTGAAAATACAATAATAAGTTTGGAATACAAAGCAGAACAACACAAAAAAGGTGGGAAAATCAGAATTAAAATACAAGAAAAGTACAGCAACGGTTCAGGAGATTCATTATCAGGAGGAAAAAAAAAGTAGCAGCACAGGAAAAAGAGAAAAGCAGAGAAGGAAATTATCAAAGAATTAATGCAAGGAAGCTTCCCAGCACTGAGGGACGTGTGCTCCCGGGGGAGCAGCACTAATCCGGCCCAGCCCAGCGGGCAGAACTGCCAAGGGCACGCAGAGCCCACGCGGGGCTCCAACATCAGGCCAGAGAGGACCCCACGCGGCGCGGCGGTGGGGAGACCAGCTCAGCCGCCCCCCGCTCCAGCGCTCAGCACAGTGCCAGCAGGACGGGCGGCCCTGCCAGCCCCCCTGGACCCGGTCACCGCGAGCCATTGCTCGTTACCTGCTTCCCTCTCTGCACGGTGAACTCACGAGGGAAAGGCCCACCCTCGCTTGTGAGACGATGGAAGCTGAACCTCGGGCACATCTCTGGGCACAGAGCAGGTGCTTGAGGAATAATGAAGGCGGCGAGGAGCCTGGGGAAGTCAAGCGTCAGACTGAGGGCAGAGGCAGCCGCCCCCAGCAACACCCTGACGACCTGATGACGCGTGACCGGTTCTGTAAATTCCCTCCTGTGCCCAGGTGCCGGGGTCACACACACGCATGTGTTTCAACACCTCCTCACACGGCTACGTGCGTCCCCTGCTGCCTGATCCCCCGGCAGTGACCTCGCCAGCGCTGAGCGTCGTGAGTCAAACAGGGTGCCCGAGACAGACGCCACCCACTCCACAGAGCCCAGATACTCCTGGGATCGTGGGGTTCGCCAGGGGCCACACGGGCTGAGGGTCATGCCCGCGGTGCACCTGTGGTCCTCACCTCCACGGGCTGCCCCCAGGCAGAAAGCTGCTCGCCCGGCTCTGGGCTGTGATGAGCTCACAGCTGGAGCAGTTCGCCTCCATCAGCCTTGACTGATAAGCCTTGAAGAGCGTCTCTTTCTACCTCATTATGGTGCACCCACCACTGCCGAGCTGCCGGCATAAATATAAGCTATTCCTCCTTCACTTATAATAACCTCATCCTAGTTTCTTCTTCCTGAAGCAGTTACAGTGTAATGATGTCATGTATTTAAGCTTGATAAACATAATTACTATCAACATTTAATTGATTCTTGATTACAATCAATTATATTTCTGAAACAATCAAGCATCCTACAATTAAAAATAATTGATTCATTAGCACACCCCCTTACTTGACAATTACACAAATGCATTATTTATGTAATTAGACACATTTACAGTTCATTATTCCACATTTTATGCCATTGTTACAAAGCTACTAAACTCTCTGGCTTACTTTTTAATCTTCCTTTGGCTAATACTGAGATACAACACAAAGTTTATTCAAATGGATCCAGTGAAAAATTGGAAGCTACCTACAGCAGCACAATTAAATTATAAATCAGAATCCTGACTAGCACATCAATTCGAAAACAATAATTAACTAATTTACTCCCCATATTTTCCAAGGAAGATGTGAGGGCCCATGGTAGCTGGGACCCACTTTCTTCCAGGTAAGCAGAGGACAAAATCTTCCAAATGTGAAATGGGGGAAGGGGTATGAGAGAAACAAGAAAGCCGGCCAACCCAGCTGGGTCCAGGACAGGAGCTGACCCTTCCCTCCGTGCAGGGCCCTCTGACCTCCTGCCCCCAAAGGACATGATGCACTCTGCGGGGCGGCCATCACAGCCAGCATCACAGTCCAAGCCGTTCCCTGCTCTCCAAACACCTCTTTCTCCATCTTTCCCAATAACCCTTGTCCCACTGAACTCTTCTTTCAAAACGGTCCAACTGGCACGTGCATTTTCCTTGTCCACTCCCAAAATTCTATTGCATGAAAGCAAGAACTCACTGAAGCGCCTGAATCCACACTAGAGCTAAAACGCGGGAAGGGAGGGCCGTATCTGGACCAGGTATCTGGGCAGCTTTCTGGAGACAGAAGGAGATGGGGTCATGGAGGTGAACGAGCTTGAGCAGGTGACTCGATGGCTTCACACAGACGTCACCAAACAACCCTGCATCATGGTTATAAATTAGATGCACCTGTTGTGTGTTTTCCTTGAAAGTGAAAACTTTTGATGTAAAAAGCTGACAGCCTGGTGACAATGTAAAGGGGAAACACACCGGAGCTAGAAGGAGAGGTCAAAAAATAAATGCACCAGTTCCCTCGATTTATACAAGATCGATAATACTGGAGTGGGTGGCCATTTCCTTCTCCAGAGGATCTTCCTGACCCAGGAATCGAACCCAGGCCTCGTGCACTGCAGGTGAATTCTTTGCCATCTGAGCCACCAGGGAAGCCCAATTTGGAGAGCCAAGATCGATAAACAAGCTTCATTCTTAATGTTGATATTTAGACAATATATGCTTTTCTCTTTTCTAGGAAAATGAGTCACCATAATTGAATCAATAAGCAATAGCAAAACGCTGTGTGTGAAATTGAAAGTGTTGTTCAAGAATTATCTCTCACGAGGCACCAGCCCCAGACATTTCACGGGCGAGGTTTCCCAAGTGCTGTGGAGCAGATCGTCTCCATGCTGGATAAACGCTTCCAGAGAACACGGAAAGATGGCGAACTTCCCAGCGGTTCATTTCCCAAAGCCAGCATATCCTAGAGACACGAGCGAGGACAGGCTGAAAAGGAGACCGAAGGCAGGTGCCCTTTAGGAGGACAGATGCAAAAACTACACAGGAAACGGCGGTGTTAATAATAGCGGTTAATAGCGGTGTGTTAACTAGACTGCACCTGCTACGAACGTGAACAGTAAGGATGGATCCGGAGCGGGGGCCTTTCATACCAGCTGATGACTCATCCCAAAATCAAAGGAAAGGAGAGAGGCACCACTGCGTCAATAGACGGGGGAATACATCCGTTAAACCATTTTGATACGGGCTCCTCTGGAGGAGGGCATGGCTACCCACTCCATTGTCCTTGCCTGGAGAATTCCATGGACAGAGGAACCTGGCGGGCTACAGTCCATGGGGTCACAAAGAGTCAGACACGACTGAGCGACTCACACTTTCCCTTTCCCTGGTGGTCCGGTGGTTAAAGAGTCCCCCGTGCGATGCAGGGAACAGCAGTTTGATCCTCGGTCCAGGAAGATCTCCCAGGCCTTGGAGCAACTAAGCTGGTGCGTCACAGCTACTGAGGAAGCCCTCTGGAGCCCGCAGACCACTGCCTACTGAGCCACGTGCAGTAACAACCGAAGCCCGTACACCTCAGGCCCGTGGTCCACAGCAAGAGAAGCCGCCGCAGAGAGAAGCCATGCATCACACTCGGGGAGTAACCCCACTCTGTACACAGCTAGAGAAAGCCTGGAGAGGCACGCGAGACCCAGTGCAGCCAAAGACAGATAAGTCTACCTTTTAAAAAAAAAATGTCCAAATAGGCTAAGGAAGAGTAAGGCTTTCCTGACAAGATTAAGAATACATCCTCAAACCGCAAAGCCAACAGCCAACACTCAACATCAACCCACAAGGAAGACCTTGCTGCCGACTGTGGCCAAAGTCCTGTGGCCTCACAACAGAATGAGGAATGCGAAAACAGACTGTAACAGAATGAAAAGCTACAGAGAGATAATTCTGCCTTTTTTTAATTGGTAACGGAGAGGAAAAACTGCCATCATTCAAACATGCTGTGATTGTCTACCCGAAAAAAATCCAAAGATGCACTAACTGTTTAAATTCCACGAATACAAACATTAAAAAAGCAATAGTTTTCCTACCGGCCAGCCCGAATAGTTTGGGCAAACGGCAAAAGAATCCTATTGGCAGTAGTGAAGCTGACTATCTGGAAACTAACCTCACAAAATGCACGTCGGGCTCAGAGGATTAAAGCCACATGTGTGTGGGGCAGAGTAACATAGAGAAAGGTTTGGACCAGTGGATAAATACAGTGTATTCCACATCAGAGGAGGCCTCGTGGCTCAGAAGACGGAGAATCTGCCCGCAATGGGGAGACCGGGTTTCATCCCTAGGTTGGGAAGATCTCCTGGAGGAGGTCATGGCAACCCACTCCAGTATTCGTGCCTGGAGAAGTCCATGGGCAGAGGAGCCTGGCGGGTTACAGTTCATGGGGTCACAGAGAGTCAGAGACAATTGAGCAACTGTTAACACACTTTCCACATCAGAAGACCGGTATTAATATGCACACGCCTACCAAACTAACTCTTGACTTTGGTGCAACTCAATGACAACTGCGATGGAACTGTTTGTGTAGAGTCAGCCGTCCATGAAGGCTCCAAGAATAAGGCAAGTGAGGAGAAGCAAGGGAATGGAGGACAATGACTTGGAGGCACCAGGACCCTGCTCCTTGGGGCCCCAGGGCTCAGAGCGGCTGTCAGTGGTCAGCACGCTGGGGGCCGGCATCAGGTGTGACGCCCCGGGCACCACAGAGGTCAGTCAGGAGCCCAGACAGCTGCCTGGACAGCCGGGCAGGACCTGCCTCCACCTCTGTCGAGGTGGCCCTGAGCCACCTGTGTGACCCCTTCCCTCATCCCTGAAGCCAGGGGCGCAGTGTCCACAGTGAAAGCCTTACCAGGGCATCTGGCGCAGAGAGAGATCTACAGCGCATGCGTGATGTGAAACAGACAAGCAATGGAGGAAGTGAGTTAAGTGCGCGGACAGTGAATGACCCACACGTGCTCACACGCACCCCCACCGCGGGGGCAGACGGGGCTCAGGCTGACGCCCCCAGGCGGGGACGAAGACAGGCAGGGAGGGGGTGAGATGCAAGACGGGAGACCGGGAGAGGCGGCAGCTTTCCGAATCAGCAGCCCTCGAAAGGCTGAGAGAGGTCAGTTTCCATCCAGGGTCAACCCAACAGGATCCAGACCCTCCACAAACCCAAAGCGAAGATCAACTCGTCAGGGCAGAAACAATCTCCATCCTAAGGTTAGGAATTCCTCTGCCCTCCACTTTTAGCCTATGGGAAGCTTCAGAAAACAATAATGGAAAAACTAAACTATATGCAATAAATGTCATCCTCTTTCCACATTAAAAAAATATATTTTCTAAGGAAGCGCATCTCCTCTTTAGCACCACAAGGTCTACCTGGACCCCGGAGCATGAGTGCTGTGTTCAGGGGAGCTCCGGCCCGCACCCCGCCCCAGGCTGTGATGGACGTGGACCGGCAAGGACTCCCCGCCCCCAGCATCCCCCCATCCCCAGCCCCCGCACTGGGAGCTCACGGCTCCCATTTGCAGGAAATACGAGGCACTGAAGTCTGACACCGCAGGAAGAGTGGTATAAGAGGAAGAAATGGCACAGCATGAACCCAGCCTCCAGAGGAGCCCCCGGCCTGACAGCTGATTTGGAGGCTCTCAGCTTCATCCCTGGGGGGTGCCGAGCCCAAAGTCAAGCCGACTCCAGGCCCCTGGAGACGCCGTGCCCTCAGCAAGGATGTGACGGATTTTAAAAATCAACAAACGGCCGCAACTGACATGACAGCCGTCCCCAGGTGAACATGAGAAGGGGGGGGTCATCTGTTTCAGGTGCAGCCCCCCAACACCTCCCCGCTGCGTGTCTCCCCAGCCACCCCCAGCCCGGGCAGCAGCTCTTCTGGCCCCCAGAGCGACCCACTCTGGGACGGAAGATGCACATTAGCAAATCACACCATCCCCCAGAGGAGCCGCGCACCCGCCTTTCAGATAAGGAAGCAAAGCTCTGCCAGCACGTGACTCGCAGGAGGGGCCCGGGTCTGCCCGCTCCAGGGCCCGGGGGTGGGGGGCTCCAGGGAGGCGCTCAGAGCCCGGGTCCCGGGTGACGGCAGGAAAGGCTGCCTCTCCCGTCCGCTCCCTACCCACGCCCCAGCCCTGACCGGTGACCCCCACCATCCACGCCCTCTTTGTCAGGACCCTCTTATCGTCTGATGGGAGTTCCGTGACCGTCAGGCCGTGAGGATGGGCGGTGGGTTCGGTCCTCCGTGCCACGCCGTCCACCAGGACCGCGGGCTGGGCCGGGCCAAGGACTGACCCCAGGGTGGAGGCAGCCCCGGGCGGGCATGCAGGAAGGAGGGAAGGGACAGGTGTGGTCCCTCCGCCAAAGGATTCGCACAAGAAGACCGAGGTTCCCTCCTGCCCCTTCTGCCCACTGTCTGAAGATCCTGGCCCAGCCAGAGTCTGTGAATTTATTGAAACCCGTCATCTGTAAAATGGGCCAGTACCCACCCGCATCGCTAGGCTGACTCTTCTCAATAAGGAGGTTGTGCAGGTCAAGAGGTTGTGTGGGTCAGGGAGGGAGGTCACGCGGGTCCGACAGTGGGTCAGGGAGGTCGGAGCAGGGGTTGAGTGGGTCAGGGAGGAGGTCGTATGAGTCACACACAGCGGCGGTGAGCATCACAACCTCAGTCCCAGGAGCAGCGGGGTTTGAGCGGACAGGAAATGAAAGGCTGCTTCCAGAGACATGAAATGCGGGCCTCCTGCTGGTGAGTGGAGTGAGCGAGATTAGGATATTATTCTCCGTAGAGATATGACTCTTTTAATTTCGCTGAAGTACCAGCTTTAGGCAGGAAATCAATTGTCTATTGTCATCAGTCAAGGAGAGGAAATAAAGGCCCGTCCACGGGCCGCGGTCTTGGACATGATTGATTGGAAACAGAGGTTGACTCCTTGATGAAAGGTGCTGGACGGTGGCCCTGGAGCCGGGCTGGGCTGAGCTGGGCCGCGGTCAGCAGAGACGCTGGGCAACTCGGGGACAGCTGAGGGCACGTGGCCTCTGCCCAGCCAGTCAGCCACTCCAGGAACCGAACACAGGGCGGGCAGAGCTCCCGTCCCCGCCTGACCTGGACCAACAGCCTCGGGTCATGAAGTCAGAAAGCCGTGTCCGGGCGCCTTCCCACGCGATCAGGGAGACGCCCGCCCAGGGCGCAGCGGCAGCCGGTGCCCTCGCTGGATGCCCTCGCTGGAGTGTCTGACGGATGCGGGCGCACACAGACCCAGGCCCGGCGTCCTCCGGGAGCCCACGGCGCCCGCTTCTCCTGGGCTCCCGCGGGGACAGAGCGCACACGTGAACACGCATGGCTCAGAACAACTGGATTGGACCGTGTCCTCGCTTGCACGGTTTCCTCTTCAGGACGGCGAACGGCCTCCTCCGCAGGATTGGTCTTTGGTTTGCTGGCACTGCTGGCCGGACAGGAAGCGGGTCCCGGGGAGGAGCGGCCACCTGGCTCCTCTCCTAAGTTCAGACCGTCTGCTCCTGCAAATAAATGAACCCCTGGAGACCATCCCACCACCACACAGAGCCCCGTCCCTGAGATTACTCCCCGCCAACCTCGCAGAGCCGGAGGAACCCAGACGTAGCTACTGTCAGGGGAACGCACAGGGCGCTCACGGGGGGCGCTGGCCGCATGCCTGGAGCTGAGGTCACCAGGCCCCCCTGCCCCTGACAGTCACCTCCACCCTCACGGCCAGCAGCCGCCAAGGAAGCTGGCTGGTCGGAGGCAGCGCCGGGCAGAGGAGACCGAGGCGACATGTCGGAGCACAGCGGGCATCTGTCCACCCAGGCCGCAGGATGACCGAGTCTTCCAGAACCTGGACCTTCCTCCCTCCCCCCAAAAGGCAGCTCACAGCAGCCTCCGGACATGGTGGCTGCATTGCTGAGCCAAAAATGAGGGTCCTGGTCTGAGGGGCTACCCTCCAGCAGGTGGTCAGGGGTTTAAATGCAGACGTGACTGTAGGAGACGGAGCTGGCCATGCGGAGAACAGGAGGAGCCACCCCACTGAGGACACAGGGACAGCAAGGCCCCAGGGCAGGCGAGCGTCAGGGAGCCTGGGGGCTGGACCAGGCCAAGGGGGTCTGCAGCGGGTGGGAGCCAGGGGCAGGGCCTGGGCGCAGGGCGGCCTCGGGCCAGGCGGAAAGAGCAACCAGCACATTAAAGGCTTTAAGCACAAGAATGACATGATCTGATTTATATTTTCTAAAGATCACTCTGTTAGTTGACATTTGAAATGATATTTGAGATGTGTCTGGAGAGTGCAGGTAGAACTGAGACAGATGAAGAGGGATGTGCCCTGGGTACATCGGGAGCAGCGACACGGCCGGGGGCCGGAGACCCACACCAGAGACAGACGGGGGCCCTGGGATGGGGGCGGAGCTGGGAGAACGGGGGCCCTGGGGTGGGGGTGGGGGGAGCTGGGAGGACGGGGGCCCTGGGGTGGGGGTGGATGGAGAGCTGGGAGGACGGGGGTCCTGGGGTGGGGGTGGCGGGGGAGCTGGGAGGACAGGACGGGGTCCCTGGGGTGGGGGGAGCTGGGAGGACGGGGGGCCTGGGGTTGGGGGGGGAAGCTGGGAGGACGGGGGGCCTGGGGGTGGCGGGGGAGCTGGGAGGACAGGACGGGGGTCCTGGGGTGGGGGGAGAGCTGGGAGGATGGGGGCCCCTGGGGTGGGTGGGGGAGCTGGGAGGATGGGGTGGGGGGGAAGCTGGAAGGATGGGGTGGGGCCCTGGGGTGAGGCTGGGCCCATGGGGGCTCAGACCCCGGGATGCGGGCCGGTGAGTCCCACGTGACCCTTTAAGGAGAGATCAATGGCAGTGATACTCTGAGCCAGCAGCTTCCTTACATCATTAGACACCATTAAAGAATCAATAGCTGGACTAGAGGGGAAGCTTTGCACAAGGGTCAGTTCCAGCTGCAGGGACTGTGGCCTCAGAGCACACACTCACAGGCGGGTCTCCTCACAGACACGCCGCCCGACTGGAGAAGGTGGTGAAAAACTCGTTAACTCAGAAGCCTTGAGGGCAAGCCCTCCTTGCCTCTCTGCCCTGCCTTTTTACATTTTTCTGGTTTCTACAATGTAGGACATTCCACCTCAGAAAATCAGCACATCCCTGGGGACAGAGCAGGCCCACAGCCCTGGGCAGCACTGGGCCCTGAGAAGGGGCACCCGAGGCCACATCTGCCTTTCAGGGTCACCAGACGCTCCACCGGCAGGGTCCAGACACGGGCCAGGCTGGAGCCGAGGAGCCCTGGGATTCGTTAAAATGGTAAAATGGAAAATGGAAAAAACACAGACCTGCCTCTTTGAGTCCTGTCCTATCCAAGCACAGTACAGGCTTCATGCACACACATGCACACCCCCCACACACATGTATACACATGCACATGTGCGTATACACAGGCACACACGTGCATGCATGTGCACATGTGTAGGCACCTGTGGTGCACATGCATGTGCGTGCAACCACGCCTAAACATGTGTGTGCATGCACATATGCTTGCACACATATACATACATGTGGACACATATACATACATATGGACACGTATAAACACGTGCACACCTAACTGACGGCTGGAATGACTCATTTCCAGAGAGGTGTCGGCCACCGGGCCCCACAATACCCACCTCATTTGGAGAAAAAAACAAAACCCATGATCCCCAGCTGTGACGTGAGGACTTTCGGCAGGTGGCGGGCGTCTGACGGGCCTCAGCCAGCGGTCTGTGCGAGACGTTGGGGCTGGAGGCTGGCCCTGCCTCGCTGAGCACCGCTGGCGGGCATCTGTCCTTCTCACAAGCTGAGGCTGGGAGACCCTCACGGTCAGACTCGCTTCTCAGCAGACACGGGCTTTTAACCCCCTTTCCTTCCACACGCTGGGGCTCCACGGTTCAGAAACCACGTAACAGGGGCCCGTGGGCGCCTCAAAGCACCTCCCTGCCCCAGCAGCAGCGTCTGCTTGCCCGCCCTGGGATGCTGGCCCCTCAGCCTGGGCTCCGGGATCAGGGAGACCCGTGATTCTAGCTTCGGCCCCGCCAACCCACCTTCCATGCGGCACATCCGACACAAGCAGGACACTTCTCCCTCCCCACTGCCGCCCCAGACCTAGGAGCACCCCCCACCCCCGAGCGTTCACTGTCTTCTCTGGAGCTGGGAGCTCAGACCGTGGACGCCTGGAGGGTCCAGGACACCCGCGTCCACCCTTTGCTCCCAGCCCTGAAGAGGAAACCAGGTCAGGACCCTTGGGTGTGGCTAAAGGGAAAGCAACACTGCGGAAAACAGTGGGTGTTCTTCAAAAACGCGAAAACAGAACTGCCAAGTGAGCCAGCACTTCGCTCCTGAGCGCACCCCAAAGAGCTCAGGGCGGGGCTCACATCTGTCCATGAGCTCCCAGCAGCATTCCTGCAACAGCCCAAGGTGGAGGCAAGCCTGTGTCTACAGACAAATAAACGGACGAACACAATGCTGTCCATCCACGCAGTGGAATACTATTCACGCTTAAAAAGGAAGGAAATTCTGACACATGCTACAACATGGATAAGCCTTAAAGGCATAATACTCAGAGGAACAAGCCAGTCACAAATAGACAGGCATATGTGGCTTCACTTACATGAGGTCCCTAGTAAAGAGCAGGTAGTGCTAGTGGTGAAGATCCCGCCTGCCAGTTCAGGGGACAGAAGAGACGCCGGTTCAATCCCTGAGTTGGGAAGATCCCCTGGAGGAGGGCATGGCAACCCACTCCAGCATTCCTACCTGGAGAATCCCATGGACAGAGGAGCCTGGCGGGCTACAGTCCATGGGGTCGCTAAGAGTCAGACACGATTGAAGACTCTCAAGAGTCTTCTCCAACAGCAAAGTTCAAAAGGATCAATTCTTCAGCGTTCAGCCTTCTTTATGGTCCAACTCTCACGTCCGTACGTGACTACTGGAAAAACCATAGCTTTGGCTAGATGGACCTTTGTCAGCAAAGTGATGTCTCTGCTTTTTAATATGCTATCTAGGGTTGCCATAGCTTTTCTTCCAAGGAGCAAATGTCTTTTAATTTCATAGCTGCAGTCACCATCCACTGTGATTTTGGAGCCCAAGAAAATATAATCTGTCACTGTTTCCACTTTTCCCTATCTATTTGCCATGAAGTGATGGGGCAGGTTGCCAATGTTTTCATGTTTTGAATGCTGAGTTTTAAGCCAGGGCTGATGTTGCCGGATAGTGAGCATAAACAACCTGATCTTACTTCTCAGGAAGCCAGCAGAGTCCTGAAATCACACGGGGGTGGGTGGCTGCAAACATACTAACCCTCACTGAGTTGTACGCTAGGAGCAGGTGAGCTTCCCAGTGACAGCAAACCAGGGCCTCCCTCCACCCGTCACGCCCCTTCTGTCGGGTGAGGATCAGCGCTACAGCAGGAAAGAAAGGAAACCTTAGCTGTGAAACCCACTCCCTTCAGAGGAGCGCAAGGGGATCGTCAGAGGAGGCTGAGCCCGGCGGGACCCTCAGGCTCCTACGGCTCTTCCTCACTGCCAATTTTCCTTCTTCCTTTTCGGCTGTCACACGAAATGCATCTTTTATGAGAGAAGAGACAGGAGTCACAGCCGAAATCACAGCATTGGTTGAAAGGAGGGAGGTGGCAGATCCACCCGTGGAGACTCCAGGGGGCGTGGGACCAGCAGATGGCTTCACCCCTCTTCACCTCCACGTGACTTTCCCAGGCAAGGTCAGCACTGCGGGTATAGACAAGACTTTCCTGGATGGGGTCAGCACTGCGGGTGTAGACGTGACTTTCCCAGACGAGGTCAGCACTGCAGGTGTAGACGTGACTTTTCTGGGCGAGGTCAGCACTGCGGGGTGTAGACGCACGGCCCCTCTGGGATCTGAGATGCTGTGAGCAGCATCACAGCAGCAGAAGCAGGCTGATCATTACAGCAAGAGCAGCAAGAAAGATGGCGCCTTCCTGAGCATCTATCACACGTCAGGGACGGTGTTGAGGGCTGGCTGGTGACTTAATTTCATTTAAATCTCAGAACAGCCTGTGCTGTAGTCATCATGACCCCATTTTACAGAGGGGGAACCAAGGTAACTAATTGTGCACTCAAGGTGGTTGGTCTGCGTACGGACTCGGTCATTCACGTCCTGCCGACTCTTTGTGACCCCATGGAGTGTAGCCCGCCAGGCTCCTCTGTCCATGGGATTCTCCAGGCAAGAACACTGGAGCGGGGCCACACCCTTCTCCAGGGGATCTTCCCGACCCAGGGACTGAACCCACATCTATTATGTCCCTTGCATTGACAGGCGGATTCTTTACCACTGAGCCACCTGGGAAGCCCTGATTAGGCTGCATTCAAGTTCAGGTCTGATGCTCAGAGCCTGGCTTCCTGGGAGACAGCAGGCCCCAGTGCTCAGGACGAGCTGCTGAGAGGCTGTCAAGGGACTTCAGCCTCACAAGGGGGAGGACAGAGCTGAATTCCTAGGAGAGAGGGCGTGGAAGGTGCAGGGACCAGCCACAACACCGCCTGGGGAGCCGGCAGGAAGACGGTAGGACACTCTTCAGATGGGAATGAACCAGCTTCTCAGAGAAATGAGACTGAAACTGCAGGAAGCCCTAAGCGAGAATTTCTTAACCAATTTGTTATTGGTGCAAGAACTCCGAGCTTCTGTTCAGTCTGACCTTCAAAACTGTCCCCCCCAATAAGGAGTACTAAGAACGCCCGAGCCCCCGTCCCCCAACCCTCCCCGGATCTGCAGGGAGGACAAAGCGGCCTGCGTCCCAGGAGCTCAAGGTCCTCCTGCAGCCTCTCAGCTCCTCCAGCAGCAGCTGATGGCCTCCAAACCCACTCACTGGTGGACCCACCCTCAGCCTCTCGAGGACGTGGCCTCCTTATTCAAGCTCTGCAGGGCATCAGTGGGAGTGAAACCCCATGGAGAGCGTCCTGTCTCCTGTCTCCACCCTGGGACACAGCCTTCCTGCTGAGAAAATGTCCAGGGGGCAAGGCCTCCTCGCTGTGGAGCCGGGCGGGGCACTCACTGCCTGCTCCACGCCTGGCTCCTGGCTCGGTCAGTGATGGGCCGTTTCCCCCTCTGACCCCTGGACGCCCTCCCTTACCTTCCGGTCTGGGGCAGAGGCGGCCGGGTGGGAGACCCCCGAGAGCCCCTCCAGGGCCCGCGTGCTAAGCTTGCCTCTCCCCTCCGAGTCTGAATCTATCCTCCACGAACGGTCGCCTGGAAGCCCACCTCCCCTCCTGCCCCGGATGCCTGGAGTTCAGACACGGCCCCTGGGTGTGTGTCCAGCTCCTTTCTCCTCCCTCCTCCAGGAAGGTCAGGCTGGACCCACGGCCTCGGCCGCCACCCTACCCCCGCCTGCCTGTCGTCCTCCGTGAGTTAACGCACATGGCTTAGCTCTTAAAAACCACTGCACAACCTAGCGCTTCCCTACACAACCAACTATCACTCGCAACACCGAGGGTCAGCGATTTCAGCCGGGCTCCCTGGACAGGTGTCTGCCGCCGGCTTAGCGGGCCGGAGGCTTCCTCCCGGCTTCCTCCCACCCACGGGGTCTTGCCAGGGTTGTCCCTGGAGCACATCTGTTCTCTGGCGGAGTGTCTCTCTCTGTCCACGTGGTGTCCTTCTCCAGGCGGACAGGGTGGGGCCAGGGTTCCAGAGGAAAAGTGGGATTGCTAGGCAACCAACCCCCCGTGACAAGGCCGGGCTGGCAAGGGGTCACGCCAGCACACCCAGCCATCCGAGCACCCGAGGCTGGCCATGGGCAGAAGACGTGGCCCCACCCAGGAGGGGAGGCTGGTCCGGTGGTTGGGAAAGGGCCCCAGGCCACACAAGCTGGCCAGCCTCCACGTGGCGTTTGAGTGTCCCCACGGTCCTCACCTCCTTGGACACTCGCCTGGAGCCAGGATGGGCCCCCTATCGACGCCTGAGCCTGGGGGGTTGGGCGCCCCAGGACTGGATCTGGGGCGAGGCACGCTGCGCTCCCAGCTCTGCATGCACCACTCCCGTGACCTGGAGCAGGTCAGTCACGCCCTCGGTGACCCGGCGGTAGATGGTCTGCGCGCACACCGCTCCAGGGCTGTTGGGAAAGCCGTGGATGGCAGGTCCTCGGGCAGGAGCCAGTGATGGCCGCGCTGTCCCAGCGCAGATGTGACGGCATCCCTCTGGTTTCACTGCCTGGCCCCAGGGGACCGGGACTCAGCAGTCCTATCCCAGTCACGTGGCAGGACGGGGGTGGGGGCGGGAGCTCTCCCGGGATGGCAGCCTGGACCCAGTCAGGCCCGCGTGTGACCCGGAGAGGCGAGGGTCCAACCTCCCTGCCCGTCCTGGGGGGTGGGAGCAGCATCGGCCCCTCAGGGCCGGCCTGCAGACGGGACCAGCACACAGGGCTGAGCTCAGGGGGCCCCGACGGACACACGGACGCCTCTGTCCCCAGCGCGGGCAGCAGCAAGGGCAAAAGTGCTTCTCCTGCCCTCCTGCTCCACCCCCCCCCCCCTCACCCCCCAGACCCGAGCCTCATCACTTACTGACCGCACATTGCTTTACGCTGTTTTCCATCAGCCGGGTGAGCCCTCGGTGAGATGAACCAGCATAAATAAATGAAGACACTCGATAAACCTCGGCGTGCAGGACCTCGCATCAATCACAGCCCCGTGCCCACCCCCCCGACCCCTGGCCCCCGACCCCTGCCCTCGTAGAAGACAGTCGCGGTCAGCACTGTCCCCACCGCTGCCGGGACCCGGCTGCCCAACCTCGCAGTTCCAGCTGGGAAACGTCAGCGGCCCTGGTGATTTACTCCCCACAGCGGCTGGGGGGCTGCAGACCGTGGGCGAGGACAGGCATCCTCCTCCCAGCAGTGAGGAAGGCTCGGGGAGGCAGCCCACCCCATCCCGGTGAGCTGTCCCAGCCATCTGTCCCCGCCAGACACACTGCAATAAGCCCGGGAGCCTGGGCCCTAGGAGTGCCCGTCACAAGGCTGGGGGTGGTGCCCGGCCTTGTCCAGGGGAAGGGCTTCTTGTCTCGCTCCACACAGACCCCGAGAGCCTGACTGCAGGTCTGTGCACCCCTGGCGCTCGGCGGGAGGCCCGGCCCTCAGATGGACAGATGGTGGACAGGTGGCTGGTGGGCACTTTAAGGCAGCTGGAAAAGCAGGCCCGTTTCTGTTTCCCCAGAGAAGTCATCGCAAACCACGGGCCGATCCTCCACGTGTTCCTCCCCCAGCACTGGCCCTGCAGGTCTCACCAAGGCAGAACCTTGTCTTGGGAGGAGTCGGGGCTTCGGGGATCTACCGCCGGCCAAGACCAGGACGGCAGGGACACTGCTGCCCAGATCCTGCCTCGACCCCTGTATGTGACACAGACGTGATGGTCAGAGCTCACGCAGCTGCTGTGAGCAGCAGAGAAGAGAACCGTGAGCAGCTCCTTGAAGAGAACTTCAAGGCCGCTCCACAGACCACCAGTCCATGGGGTCACAAAGAGTCGGACACGACTGAACGACTGAACGGAACTGAGACGAGGGCGCCCCGTGTCTGCAATGCTCTGGGTGCCTCACCCTCTCTGCCAGCACCCACCTCGGGGTCTGGCCTGAGCCCTGCAGGCATTGGAGCCACCGGGGGGTGAGGGGGGCCCGACTCAAGTAGCAGCCAAGGTCTCTGTCCGAGCCGGCGCGTCCTCCAGGGAGGAGGAGAGGGTGGGCGTGGAACCAGCGTGAATGCTGGGCTTCCGCTGGGGCCACGGGCTCACAAGGAGGTCAAGCGAGAGCCCGGAGGGGGCCCCTCCCCACCGCAGGGACACGGGGACAGGCAGAGTCTGCAGACCACGCCAGGCGCCCAGGCCGAGACGGCAGCTTTGGCCGGAGCCTCGCCCACCACGCCGGCCCGACAGCCTGGCCTCTGACACCCTGATCTCTTGGGAGCCCCTTTCTGCCTCTTACATTTTTAACAGGTGAATTCATGCTCTTCGGTTCCATGAGAACAGCAGCCAAGCAAACTTCAAATGCCCACTCCGTGAACCTCTCTGAGCTTGGAGAGGCCACGGGCTGATGGCCGGAGAGGAGAGAAAGGCTTTATTAAATATGCATCTGCACCCAGCTGCGATTTTCCACTCCACCGCAGGGACGCAGCCGGGCGCCCTGCAGACGCCCCGGTTTCATCCACCCAAAGCACCAGGACTCAGCGACTTTCTCAGCGCCCAGGGCCCCTCGTGGCTCCCTGACGTGTGCACCCCCTCCCCGCCCGCAGAGCCAAGCACCGTGTCTGGGGCTCCTGCCTGACCCTCCAGCCTCGGGTCTGCTCCCCTGGGAACGCCAGCTTGGGTGCCACCCCGTCTCTGGAGACTTCCCCGTGTTCAGTCCTGGAGTCCCAGGAGGGGCCACGGCTTCCTCCTCCCCACCCCCAGGCCCCTCCTGTCCTGGTGGCGGTGACCCCCAGCACGCGGGACCCGGGGGTCAGGGCCTCTGTCCACTGATGTGACCTTCGCCTGCTCAGGCAGGTTGCTAGGCCAGCCACACACCTCCAACCCTTGTGAAAGACCCACAGAATTCTCAAGTGATGACCCCTCACCCACATCACCCCACGGTGGGGGGGGGGGGGTGGCTTCAGCTGGTGGGAAAGGATGCACAGGACCAGGCCAGGCAGCAGGACGGGGTGGGGGGAGCACCAGGAGGGGAGGAGCAGGACGGGGTGGGGTGGGGGAGCACCAGGAGGGGAGGAGCAGGACAGGGTGGGGTGGGGGAGCACCAGGAGGGGAGGAGCAGGATGGGGTGGGGGGTGGGGGGAGCACCAGGAGGGGAGGAGCAGGATGGGGTGGGGGGAGCACCAGGAGGGGAGGAGCAGGATGAGGTGGGGGGAGCACCAGGACAGGAGGAGCAGGACGGGGTGGGGGGAGGGGGGGGCCCCAGGAGGGGAGGAGCAGGATGGGGTGGGGGGAGCACCAGGAGGGGAGGAGCAGGACAGGGTGGGGTGGGGGAGTCAGGAGGAGAGGAGCAGGATGGGGTGGGGTGGGGGAGCACCAGGAGGGGAGGAGCAGGACAGCACGGAGTGGGGGGAGCACCAGGAGGGGAGGAGCAGGATGGGGGGGGGGACGCTGCTGCTCGCACAGCCCTGGGACGTGTGTGGTGAAACGCCCGTCTCAGGGGGGAGCAGTGTGCTGGGGGCCTGGGCCCCTCCCGGCAGCAGGCTGGGGGCGCATGCTGCCTCCCCCAGAAAATGCCCACCTTGATGCATACGGTCAACTACACAGCAACAGCTCTTGAACAAAAAATTGCAAAAGGAACTTCAAACCTCATTCCAAAAATAATATGAATTTTCATAAAGCAGCAATCCGCGTCTCAATGGATTATAAAAGCCTCCCCCACCCTCTCCTCCTGCTCGGAGGTGGGCACAGGATGCCCCTCGCCAGGGCTGAAGTGCCCACTCTGAGGCCTGAAGATGGAGCCGGGCAGACGCGAGTCCGGTGAGGACCGTCACCCTGGTTCACAGAGGGCGTCTCCCGCCATGTCCTCATCTCGGGCAAGGAGCAGGGTGCTCGCAGAGTCCCTCATAAAGGGCACCCACCCACCACGAGGCTCGCCCCCCACACCAGGAGTCCGCTTCCGGCCAAGCAGGAGTCCCAGGGCCTGGTGGGGGGACGTGGCATCACGTCACTCACACGGACAGTGCCTGCCCTCGGGGACCCGCCTGCAGGGACACCCAGAGGGAAGAAGTGTCCACCCCAGCTGCTCCGCCCACAGGCTGGCATCTGTGGCCGTGAGTCCTGACACCGTGCAGCGGGTAGCCTCCAGGTCAGACATCCTCCATCAGAAGAGAGGGTCCCGGGGCCAGACTGCAGTGGCGGTCCCTCCTTACCTGGCCGGTGGCCAAGACTGGCCCTGGTTTCCGCAGACCACGCCGGATGTACACTTGTTATCGTGGTTGCCCCCTGGATCCGTGAGCTCCTCTTCCTCACGACAGAGGATGACCCAGCTTCTCCATCCTTCTGACCACTGGAAGCTCTCACGCGTCCTGGGTGGCGCCAGCACCCACGTGGGCCAGGCTCCCCCTGAGCTGACCCACACTGCCTCTTGCTCTGCTTCGGACCAGACGCTCCAGAAATTATTGGGCCACGATTTCTGGTTCCTGCCAGTTAAGGGTCAGAAACCTGGAGACCTCTTTCAACTATAAACCAAGCACGGTGCTGGCCTTTGCATAAGCGCTCTCATATTTCATGCTCCTCAGGAAAGAAGGAGCATCCTTGTTTAAAATGCACACAAAGGAAATTGATGCACAGAGTCTGGGGCTTGAGGACAAACAGTGTGACCAGGACTTGAACCTGTGTCTGCTTGGCTCCAAAGGCAGGACTCTTGGACGCACATCTGAGCCATCTCCAGACGCCACACGACCGCCAGGTTACTATCAACAACTGCCACCCAATCAGTTGCAGGAGGTAAGGAGTCCCTCGTTGGGAAAATGCTGCTGGACGCGGTTAGGACACAGAGGTCTGTGCTCCACGCCCTGTTCCTACAGGACCTGAGTTCGAGCTGTTTTGGTCCAAAGCCTCATGAGGCCGGGTGACTGAACAAGCCTCCCACACGGGTCCCAGGGTTTCCCTTCCCTGGGGAATGGTAAACAGAGACCAGATCCCAGCATGCCCAGAGCATCTTCAGGGGGACACGTCCACCGACGGTCCCCAACTTCAGTGCAACTCAACAAAAGTAGCCCCGTGTCAGTCCCAGCAGTGGGAGCCTGGAGACGCTTTCAGTTCAGTTCAGTGGCTCAGTCGTTTCCGACTCTTTGCGACCCCATGAACCGCAGCACGCCAGGCCTCCCCGTCCATCACAAACTCCCAAAGTCTACCCAAACTCATGTCCATTGAGTCGGTGATGCCATCCAACCATCTCATCCTCTGTTGTCCCCTTCTTCTCCTGCCTTCAATCTTCCCCAGCATCAGGGTCTTTTCAAATGAGTCAGCTCTCCGCATGAGGTGACCAAAGTATTGGAGTTTCAGATTCAACATCAGTCCTTCCAATGAACATTCAGGACTCATTTCCTTTAGGATGGGCTGGTTGGATCTCCTTGCAGTCCAAGAGACTCTCAAGCATCATCTCCAACACCACAGTTCAAAAGCATCAATTCTGCACTCAGCTTTCTTTATAGTCCAACTCTCACATCCATACATGACCACATAGCCTTGGCTAGACGGACCTTTGTTGACAAAGTAATGTCTGTGCTTTTTAATATGCTGTCTAGGAAAGGTCAACTTTCCTTTCAAGGAGTAAGCATCTTTTAATTTCACGGCTGCAATCGCCACCTGCAGTGATTTTGGAGCCCCCAAAAAATAAAGTCAGCCACTGTTTCCACTGTTTCCTCATCTATTTGCCATGAAGTGATGGGACTGGATGCCATGATCTTAGTTTTCTGAAGGTTGAGCTTTAAGCCAACCTTTTGAATGACCTTAAATTTTAATGATTTTACGCAGACCCACCTGCATCTGTCTCACGTCACACACACAGACGTACGTCAGGACAGACCCATGCCTCCCGTCAGTAGAGGCTCACTGCACACCGTCTCACACCATGTGGCTGGATGAGATTTCTGCAAGGTCTCACGTATTTTGCTAAGTGCGTCCTGATTACTCTGATTCAGCGCAGAGGTTCACAACCCTCACCAGACGGTTCGCTCAGCAAAGCCTCACGGGGTCCGCCCCAGTCCCCTGGGTGCTCTGGGTGCTGCAGACCGGGGTGGAGACGTCTCCCAGCTGGGGGGCGGGGGACGGATACATAAAACCGCTCAGAAAGCGATGGACATCTAGGCTGCACGTCACAGGGTGGGTTTATTTCTGGGGTCTCCACCAGTTTACATTCCCACCCACCGTGCAGGAGGGCTCCCTTTTCTCCACACCCTCTCCAGCACTTATTGTGTGGAGGAGTTTTTTGACGACAGCCATTCTGACCTGTGTGAGGTGCTACGGACGAGCCCAGAGGAGACCAGGGACGCGGGAAGGAGACCGCGGGGCGGCGTCCGCGTCCACATCCACGTGCAAGGCTACTGCAGGAGGCCTCTGCAGGAGCTCTCTGATCACTTTCAGCACCTGGCTTCTTTAAGGAGCTTCCACACACGATAAGCACCTCACTCATCAAATGGCGGGTGGCACGGTCTTCACCGCCGGACCGCCTGGCCTAACGAACCTGTGTCTCACCAGTGGCAGGGACGGCCCGCGCATGCTAGGCTCGCCCCAAGCAGATCCACGTCTTGGGCTCCCGACGGCTGTGGGGGGCTCAGTGCCCATGAAGGGTGGGACTCAAGGGCGCGGCGGTGACGGGGGGAGGGTGGGGATCAGCAGGCAGAGCTCCATGCTTTTTAATTATCCACAGATCCCAGTGGGAAAGGCTGTACTTATGTTCTGTCCAAGTTAAGGGATGATGAATAATTTTTCTCCGTGTACTTGGCAGATTGGTACTTGCTTCAAAATTATGAGAATAATAAGACCTTGTCTTATGAAGTCTTTGCTCTGAGGAGTTCAAAACCTTCCAGAGATTGCTGCAGCTTATCTTGCCACACTGCTGTGCCAAAAAAAACCCCCAAGACTAAGGGGTCAGCCTCATGCGCCCGATCAGCTGGGGCTAAACTGAGATGAGACGGAAAGCAACGCATCGGAAGGCTGCTGCCTCCCCCGGGGCGTCCACGCAGGGAGGGGTTGCAGTCGCCCGATAAGGCGGTGTCTGTCAGGGTGGACACCCTGAGGCGCAGCAGACGCCCGCAGGCCCCACCCAGAGTCACACCCACTGCCGCTCACGTCACAGGCTGATGAGGCCCCAGGGACCCACGGTTCCTCCGACGCGTGGCGGGACCAGACTGGCCACGGAGGCCTTGCTGACCCTCCATGTTCAGCCGGCAGTGAGGACCTCCCGGCGGCAGGAAGGACGAGGCCTGTGGGACGCGGAACAGGGCCCTGTGTGGGCCTGGGCCTCAGTCCCGAGGCCTCACGATGCAGGCGACCACAATGGCAGGTGAGCCTCTGAACCCGGAGTGGCGCGTCTGCCGTCTCATCCCCCACATTTCTGCTACCAGACACATCTCCTTCTTCAGGAAGCAAATCAGAGGAGGAGCAAACATGAAAAACACCTCGTGCCAACCCACACGGAACTTCAAAGTCTCGCAAGAGAAGAAAACAGGGTCCACTCATTTCTAAAGAGAGCCTACTTACCAACCAGATTCAGTCCTTCCCTTTCTCCTTCTTAACAAAGACGACGAGTTGCCTCTGGGGCCAGCTGAGAGGAAGCAGGTCCCCCCCGAGCTGTCCTGCCCTGATCAGAGCTGGACTCCCGGATGGGACCCAGACGGCCGTGCAGGACCCCGAGAAACAGCACTGCCTGCAAAGAGGGGGCGAGAAGGGAGCGGCCGGCCCAGGACGCGGCTGCGCCTCCTCCCTCCTCCATCTCAGCTTCGCCCCATGAGCCAGGCTCAGAACCTCAGGGAGCCGGGAGGACGCGGGAGGGGCTCCGAGAGGCAGAGAGTCAGACACCCAGGGGTCCCTTTCCCTTTCTGTCTCCTGAGCCTGCCCCATGGGGGCTCCACCCACGAAGCTAGTCTCAGCCATGGGGGGAAGCACCTAAAATGCCCAGAAAAAAACCCGCCTCTCTCTGGGGAACTGGGACATTGGCCCCTGTGTCCCAAAGGATTTGGGGCGGGGGGGATCCTTTTGCTTATTTTTTTTTTCCTCTTGCCATCTGCCCTGAAAACCACCCAGTCCTGTGCAACTTAGGAAGGAGCGGGCTGGATCTAAGACTCAGCAGAACCAGAACTTTCCAGCCAAAGAACTGGGGCTCAGGGGCCACTGGGGACCCCTGCAGGGAGCGGGCCCGAAGGAGCACTGACTCTGCAGGGGGCTAACCTGTAGCTGCGTGGGCAGCGGACGTGCCCGGGGAAGCACGGCGAGGCTTTGAAAGCAGCCAAGGGAAGGCCCGATGCTGAAGCTGAAACTCCAATCCTTTGGCCACCTGAGGCAAAGAACTGACTCATTGGAAAAGACCCTGATGCTGGGAAAGACTGAAGGCGGGCGAAGGGGACGACAGAGGATGAGGTGGTTGGATGGCATCACCGTCTCAAAGGACATGCGTTTGGGTGGACTCCAGGAGTTGGTGATGGACAGGGAGGCCTGGCGTGCTGTGGTTCATGGGGTCGCAAGGAGTTGGACACGACTGAGCGACTGGACTGAAGGCCCTGGTGAGAGCAGAGGTCTCGCTCTGAAACGTTTTCACGTTTTTTCTCAAAAGGCAGCACCCTTCGCCCCATCACCCGTACCCCCGCCTTGCCCAGCAGCCAGAGGAAGGTGAAGGTCACTCGTGGGCACCGTCCCCCACTGGATGGCAGCGGGTGTGACAGGCTGAGCGGCCCTCCCTGACAGACCCCTGGGTCTCCCCCAGCGCATCCCGAAGGTCCCTGCCCCACCAGAGCTCGGGTTGCATGGGCACTCGCAAGGGCCCGAGGGCGTGGGGTCGATGGCACCTCCCTGCCTCATCCCCTGGGCCTGATCCCAACTTGGAATTTCTGGTCTTTGGGTCGTTCCGAGGCAGCAAGTCAGAATCCTCTTTCTTTCATAACAAGAAGAAACAGTTTACACACAGCAGGCAGGAGACATGAATGAGAGTCGTCTGTCTCCCCCGTGGATGAGGAGAGGAGGAGAGAGGTGCAGACTTGTGCATGGAACGGTTCACGCCAGATCCACCGGAGTCAGACCCGGCAGCCGGGGAGGGAGCTGGTCCACTGGGGCCCCGTGAGAGCGCTAAATCAGCGACCTCGCAGACTCCTGACTTCAGTAAACCAGCAGGTGGACGTGCCTAACACTGACATTTGAGTGAGACTGATTCACGTGCGTCTTCCATCTTGGCCACAATCACCAACATCAGTGATCAACGTGACAAAGTGGGGGCGGGGAGAAGGCCTTCTTCCTTGAGTAGATGTCAGGCCTCCATCATCAGCTTCTCCTCCTGGTTGGGCAGGGAGTCTTCTTGTCCTGCATGGTCAAGCTAGGTCCACACATACTGTTTTTCATGTATCCTGGGCCCTTCCCTGGTAGCTCAGACAGTAAAGCCTCCACCTGCAATGCAGGAGACCTGGGTTGGGAAGATCCCCTGGAGGAGGGCCTGGCAACCCACTCCAGTATTCTTGCCTGGAGAGTCCCATGGACGGAGGAGCCTGGTGGGCTAGTCTATGGGGTTGCAGAGTTGACTGAGTGACTACCACCCCCAGGGATCATGAGCTTGCTGAGCCCACTGTGCAGGATGTGGGGCTCACGCCATCACTGTGTCATTGTCCGGGGACACGTCTCGGGCGTCCAGTATTCTTGGGCTTCTCTTGTGGCTCAGCTGGTAAAGAATCCGCCTGCACTGCAGGAGACCTGGGTTCGACCCCTGAGTTGGGAAGATCCCCTGGAGAAGGGAACAGCTACCCACTCCAGTATTCTGCCTGGAGAACTCCATGGACCCTACAGTCCACAGGGTCAAAAAGACTTGACTGAGCGACTTTCACTTCACTCAGGCCTCTGCTGCACGGTTTATGGTTCTGTTCATAAGCAAGCCTGTGTGGTTTTGTGGGTGAGCAAACCTGCTTTCTTGAGGGATCACCTACTTACAGGGGTCTCCGTATCTTTCTATTTACAATCACCCGGTGGGATTCACTATTTCATCACCTGATTTGTCCCTTCACTCTGTCCCTGCTATTTAGACGCCATTGTGTATAACTACAAAGTGCCAATCAGAGCTGACCCGTCACAGGAGAAGCTGGGGAAGACGCCCTGGTTGCTTCCACCAGGAAATGAACTCTACTCGGCGACGGGGTCGGGGGGGCGGCATAACACACACACTTCAGAGGGATCCAATCGGGGGAGTTTGCCGGATGCACAAGGTAAGACGCTGTGGGGGCCGTGTGTGCCCCTACAGACAGCAGAGCAGCAGCTCAGCCTGGGAAACACGGCCGGTCAGGAGGGGACTGTCCTCAGGAACCAGGGTCCCGGGCACGGGCTCTGAGCACAGCGGGGGCAAGGGTCCTAGTGACCGCGGCCTCATGGGGACCGCTTGTAAGAAGCTGCCACCTGCTGAGGTTCTGCACCGGGCCAGGCGCTGTCCTTCCCACACGTTACACCATGAACCCCGAGGACACGGCTGGGCACGTGGGTACCACTGTCCCCACGTGACAGATGGGGAGACAGAGGCACGCAGGAGGTGGCGACCTGCCGGCAAGAAGCTCAGGCCAGAGTCCAGCTCCGCGAGGCCCCCCGCACATGCAGAGCCTGTCGGAACCTCCAGCCACCCCACGGGCGGGCTGAGCGAATCCTCCCTGTCGTGGGTGAAGACGCCGACAGTGACCCCTGGGTCCTCACCCAGCGCCTCCTCCCCTGGAGTGGGCCCCGGGGCACTTCTGCTCAGAGGGGGCCCGGGGTGAGGGGCATGTCCGACGCACGAGGCAGGGAGACTGAAGGTGAGGACCTCGCGAGGCTCGGATGGCTGCGGGTGGACCCTCCGCTCTTCGGAGGCTGGTCTGCCACGGGCTGGGGACATGGTCTGGAGGAGGAGGGACTCCAAGAATGTGAGGCCGGGGGGAGCTCTGGGGCTCCGGGACGCTGCCCTGGAGCCTTAAGCCCCAGCCACAGGCCCACCCACCCGTCCTGGGCCTCCAGGAGCTCGGGGGATGAGGCCCAGTCCTCTGGGGGGCACGCAACGGCCAGGCTCCCGTCCAGGTCTCGTCAGGACAACTGTCTGAAGGCGCCTGGGATGGATTCCAGCCCGCACGGCGATGCATCACGTCTTGATCCACCACCGTGCCTGCCCTCTTGGATTATTAAGCGCTTTCAGTCCCTCCACATAATAGGTCGACCCCAACGCACTGAAGTTTAAATAAAGCCGTAACTCACCTTAACCTGTCTCCCGTTTAATCACACCCAACATCCTGAATAGTTCAAAAGGAGCACACATTAGCAGTTTTTAGACAAGGATGTGTGAAGGTCACGCGGATTTATCCCCGCAGCAGGATGACGGATGCGGCCCGACTGTCGTGAAGACACAGTGCCCGCGGTGTGCGCGCCTGACAGGCTGTATCCCCGGGGAGTCTGCGCGGCCCCCACGAGCTGGGGTCCGCACCAGCTGCGGGGGCACAGACATCCGTGGGGTCCTGTTCCCATCAGCGTTTTGTGAGGCAGTCACTCGTATCTCAATCACCCAGGCACGGGCGCGCCGAGCGGCAGCCCTGGAACCTCCCGGAGGAGGCAGGCAGGCCAGCAGCCACAGAGGGCAGGGCCCAAGGACCCGTCCCCGCTGCGCCTACTAACAGCACCCCGTGGGGACCATCGCCGTTCGGGCATGGGGTCCCTGGACTCAGACTCAGTGTCCTAACGCAGGTGCCCCAACCGACACCCTCCGTTGCTTTGAATGAACATCCTAAACTGTGAGCTCTTCAGAGCCGGAACACAGTTTTATCTGCCTTAGGTCCCTAGTATCTCCACATCTCCAGGGCCCAAGCCCGACATACGTCTGCTCAAGTGCTGCGCTCAGAGGCTCAGCCGTGCCCGACTCTTTGCAACCCCATGGGCTGCAGCCCGCCAGGCTCCTCTGTCCATGGGACTCTCCAGGCAAGAACACTGCAGTGGGTTGCCATTTCCTTCTCCAGGGGATCTTCCCGACCAGGGGTCAACCCTGCATCTCCTGCGTCTCCTACATTGGGAGGCTGATTCTTTACCCGCTGACCACCTGGGAAGCCCATGTTTGCTTAAGGGAAGACCTCAAAGGCTGCTTTGTCGCCACCCTGTGTGGCCCTTCCTCTGGCACTGCCCTGAACACCTGCACGACATCAAGCTAATTGTTGTCATTCCGCTGTTTAACAGTGCTCCCTTAAAACTTTTTAGTTTTAAGATGCAGATTGTTTTTGGCGTGAGGTCTGTTCACTGCGTACACACTCACTCGAGGTTCCTGGGCCCAGCTCCACGTTGTTATCGCTGTTGCTATTCACGAGCGAGTGAGTGAACGCCGCTCAGTCGTGTCTGACTCCTTGCGACCCCATGAACTACACAGTCCACGGAATTCTCCAGGCCAGAATACTAGACTGGGGAGCCCTTCCCTTCTCCAGGGGATCTTGCCAACCCAGGGATCAAACCAGGGTCTCCCGCATTGCGAGCGGATTCTTTACCAGCTGAGCCGCAAGGGAAGCCCAAGAATATTGGAGTGGGCAGCCTAGCCCTTCTCCAGCGGATCTTCTTGACCCAGGAATTGAACTGAGGTCTCCTGCATTGCAGGCAGATTCTTTACCAGCTGAGCCAGAAGTGTTGTTCAGTCACTAAGTCATGTCCAACTCTTTGCAACCCCATGGCCTGCAGCAGGCCAGACCTCCCTGTCCCTCACTATCTCCCAGAGTTTGCCCAAACTCCCGGAGTTTGCCTAGCACTGTGCTAGGTACAGATGATTTGAGGATAAGCATAAAATATCCCCATTAAGAAAAAAGAAAACTCTCACATAGCCAACTTTTCAGCTTTAGGAACTAGAGAAAAGAACTAAAGCTCAGAGTTAGCAGGGGGAAGAAAATAACAAAGGTAAGAAATAAATAAGACAGAAGCCAGAAAAATGATAAAGAAGATCCACACGACTAAGCCATTTCTCTGGAAAGTTAAACAAACCTGGTAAACCTTTAGCCAAATTTCCCAAGAAAAAAAGAGAGGATGAAAATTTAAACAAACAGAAGTGAGAGAGGAGGTGTTATGACTGATACCACAAAAATACAAAGGATAAGAGATCACTATCAACAATTAAATGCCAACAAATGGGGTAACCAGAAGGTATGGGAACATTCCGAGAAACACACAACCTACCAAGAAGTGGAAAATCGACACAGACCGACCGTGAGAAGGATTGAACTAATCACCAAAACCCTCCCAGTCATTACATCTGGAGTAAGTTTACTGAACACCTGGACCTGTGTTCATCAAACAATCTAAGCTGTGCCTTCAGGACGGGGGCCTTCTCTTTCTACAAACGAGGAAACCATGGCCCGGGACACGGAGATGCCTCCGAGTGCCCATCAGCAAAGGGGCTGTGAGCCTAACCCAGGCCCTCCGGCTGCAAACCCATGTTCCCCGTCTCTGCTTGAAACGATGCTGTGAGGTGGGCGTGAGAGGCGCAGGGTCAGCAGGGCCGTCAGGCCCCCTCCCAGGTGTGAACGGCCCCGGGGTCAGCAGAGCCTGCCCTGACCCAGGCAGGCGGCACAGCAGTCCAGGTGGCGTCAGGGACCCGCCCGCAGCAGCACTGCCATCCTCTGCCCTCGGGGGTGCCGTGGAGCCCTGCAGCTGTCTCCATCTGTCCGATCAAAATGGAACACAGTGAACGACCCCGGGGCCGGCGGCAGAGCTGGTCCCCTATAGAAACATGAGCATCGGTGCCCAGGCCCGCTCCAGGACGGTCTTACAGGACGGCCGTGCCTCCCAGGGAGAATGCGACGTCCCCGGTCACGGTCAGAGCTGAAGGCTGCCCCGCAGCCTGGAGAGACGGTCAGGGGCCAGCTGGCCATGCCCTCAGCAGCATCCGGGGGCAGGACGGGGAGTGTCCACCACAAGCCAAGTTGTCTCCCCCCACCCCACTGGTCGCGGGTTCCCGGCCCCTGAGCAGCTCTTCTTGGGGGCACCCAGCCCCCCAACACAGCCAGCACGCAAGCACCATTGAGACGGCACCAAATGACAAGGGAGAGGCAATTCCGACATAACCGTTTTCCACACGCTTATTAAGCATAAGACACAACAGGGCGTGAATTATTGTGCAAGAACTCCTGCCTCGAAGCAATTTTAGACACAGAAGTTGGAGGATTCATCATTATCATATATGCAGTCCTATTTTTCTTTTTGCACGCTATAAAAAAAAATCCTGTCTAAATCTCCTAAACCCATCATGGCTACATCAAAAAGTAGATGGGCCATCAGCTTCGACAGCTGAAAATAAGGCAGCTGCTGGGCGGGAACAGCGCTCACGAGCTCCTCTCTCCAGATTCTGTTACTGGAGAGGATGATAAATATCCTGTTTCTTATCGCACTTAAAAAACAAGGCTGGAGAAGGAAGCCACTGTACAAGGCCCTACAGGTGGGGTACCAGGGGGCAGGGGCGCCGGGCAGACATGGTCCAAGGGGCCGGCATGGCCTCCGCGGTGCATACAGGCTTCACGTCCCTGCACCTGCTCATGACCCCGCGGAGCCCTTCCCCGGGCCAGGCACCAGCCCCCTGGCCCTAGGGGACTCCCTCACGCCCCAAGGGCCCGTCACATCCCACCGTGTGCGGGGAGCTCCACCAAGACCCAGGGCTCAGCGCCTGCCAAGCGCCCTGGCCTCCTGTCGGCTCTGACATCTAGCTGGTCAGAGGCGATAGAGCTGGAAGGCAGGGAAAGCATGGATCCACACGGCTGACCCGCTGCACACCCCCCAGCTCTGGGGGAGGGCGGGCCTCAGGCAGTCACTGACTTCCCTGCAGCCACGGGTCCGGGGCTCACCCACACCACACCGGCCCCTCCGGGGCCAGGCCGCTGAGCGGTTCTCCCTTCAGCCTGAGCGGCTCCGTGGCCTGTGGTGACAGAACGCAGGCTGACGTCCCCTGCCTTGGCCCCCCTGAACTGCTGCTCACAGCCCGCCCCCAGGGCAAGCGCCTCCCACCAAGACAGTCGGGGCCGCACATGGGGACGCTTCCTGGTGAACCTGAGCCAGGAGAGCCGTGGCGATGGGGGCTTCCTAGGACGTGCGTGGGACTCGGGTCAGTCCCGGCCCATCTCTCTAATGTTGGCTGTGTACACAGCACCCCCGCTCCCCCTAACTGAGGAGGTTAGTGACGAAGGACAGCAGTGGTCCCTGCTGACCCCGTGAAGACACCTGAGAGCCAGGGCAGGATTCTGGGGCCCAGGAGGCCCCCCCACGCATGGCCCTCTCCCCCACAGGCCAGTCCTGGGAGGGCAGCAGCGGCTCCAGGCTGGCAGAGGGCAGGGACAGCTCTCAGCCCCAGTTGGGGGCTCATCAGCTGAGCAGAGAGCGCAGCTATGCTGGAGAAGTCCAAGTCACCCCTACACGGCCCAGCATGTGGATCCCAGGTCAAAGGGGCCAGGGCTCCGCCCCTGGAACACCGCCCCCCCCGCCCCTGCCCCTGCCCCTGCAGCCCCTCTGGATGCCCCCACCTCAGGTGGGAAAGCCCGGCCCTGTTCTGATGAAGTCACAGATGCCCCCGACCCCCTCCTGCCCAATGTCCCTCCAGGCTTGGTAACCTGGGGAGATTTTATGGGGGTGTCCCAAGATCAGATCTGTTGCCCCTGGAGGTGTGCAAGGCCCAAGGACAGCAACCACGCTGGCCAGCGGGGCTCTGCAATCTGACACCCTCTGACCGGTCTCTGGCCTGGGTCTGCTCCGCCGGGACTGGGCTTTCTTGTGGGGGTCTTCCCTGTCCCAGCCCTGCACTCAGGAGTGATGCGGGTCTCAGGAGACAGAAGGGTCACCTGGCTCGCTGGGGCACCGCCAGCGGGCAGAGCAAAGGGACCAGTGAGCTCTGGTGCTGCCATCACTGACGCCTGGTGAAAGCGACTCAGTTGACAGCCGGCCGGGTGCTGAGAACCTGCCATCCTCCTGGAACCTTCCGGGCTCTGACATCCCGATCACGGGAGCTGGCCCCCCTCCTGCTGACCCTGGGGTGGGAGTTGGGGGAAGGGGGTCACGCTGAGCCCTGGACACAACGGCCCAGGAAGGAACACGTTCTGAGTGCAGCCAGACCCAGGGAACGCGTTCTGTTCTCATGTGAAACCTGGAAAATCATCATTTCATCATCTTCCCATCCGGATACCTAAGTGTAGGAGCCCCAGCCAAGCCAAGCAGCCTGGCACTGCCCTGCTGGTGGTGTGAGAACGTCTCCTCTTGCCCACCCTGGGCCCAGGCAGCCGGTGTGCGGGCCAGGAAGTCTGGCTTTTATTCCTGTCTAGGGGAGTCCGGCTGGAGGAGTGCAGAATCACCAGAGATGCCCACACAGAACACAGCCGGGGGTGGGGGGGGGGCGGTACTCAGAAGTCCTGTCCTGTCCTGCCTCTACCCGTGGCCCAGCAACCGTTCACCAGACACTCGTCTCCCTGGTTCCTCCCCATGAAACCCTCCCCTCCCGACGCTCAGGAGCCTCGTGCCCAGCCAATCCTGGTCCTGCTTTGCTCACGGGTACTCTGTACCCACGTAATTAAATCTGATTTTCTCTGTCGTCTGTCTCAGGTTAATCCTTACATCAGACAGAAGAAACCAGAAAAGGGACAGATAAGATTTTACCTTTCCCAACACATATGATCTCTGATCTTTTGCAATTTTAAACTATTTTAAAATGGACTGACCTGCATGTGTTCCTATTAAGATGACCAGTAACGGCCACACACACTTAGGGTCCTAAGTGCACTACAGGATAAATTAATTTACTCCCGCATAGAGCTGTGAAGGCATCCAGCTCTCATGGGAGGTAACCGAGCTGTCCCAGGGGAAACGCCGTGACCAGCGCTGGGCCGGGCCTGTGCCCCAGAACCCTGTGCAGGGGGGCCCTCACTGTCTCTGCTTGGCCCTGCGGAAGGGGCACATCTCCTGCAGTCCTGCTGGACCCCAGCAGGCTCAGGACGTGCTGGCCGAGCCGCCACGCGGGCAAAGGGCTGTCTGAGGAACCTCTGCACACGACTCGGGCGGGAAGACGCGAGGCTGACCAAGGAGCTGGAGTCCCGGGAAGCGCCTCAGAGGAGAGGTGACAGCCGGACTCGGTCTCAGAGGACAGGCCGGGGACACCAGGGGAGGCGGACCTGGGAGAGACCAGTGGCGGGGGGGGGGGGGGGGGCAGCTGCCGTGACTGGGTGACGGTGACGCTGGAAACCCCGGGTCACCGCGTGTCCGAGTCAGGACTGCTGGACGCGGGGGCGCCCCTCCTGGGTGCAGTGCGTCTGGGTGTTGCCCTGCTGTGGCCGCGTGGACGGTCCCAAGCAGGGCTCAAGTCCACCTCGGGCTGGAGCCACCAGGGAGCAAGCTTCAGGTTTTGAGGACCGAGGGTCTGTAGCCCACCTCCCCTTTGCCTTGACTCTGGGGTCCTACGTAGCCCGCAGACCGGAGGGGCCCTCTGCTGAGAGCGGGAGGGCCGGCCTGGGCCTCATCCCAGCACCAATCCATGCAGAGTCTACAGGGTTCAGTGTGAGCCAGGTGCCGCTGCTGGTCCTCCAGCGTCCAGTCAGGGGAGAGCGCGCAGGGCCAGCCTCGCTGAAGTGAACGCGCCCGCCCCACGGAGGGGGACCGGACCCAGGGCTTCAGGGCGCCCGGGGGACGGGGCGGGGGTTCACCGACAACCTGGGACTTAGCGGGAAGGCCTCCGGGTGACCGAGGCAGGCCGTGACCGCGCGGTGACAAGGGAGCCGTCAGCCTCACAGCGCAGGACCCCGGGGCACGTAGCGCCCAGGGACTGGGCCTCGGCCGGCGGAGACCCGGGGCACCGGCAGCGTCAGCGCCCCCGCGGAGACGGGAAGAGGAGCCCCAGGGAGGACGCCCGCAGCCGCCGCGCTGCTTTTATTCCATTTAATCTCGCGAGAAGACGGCGTCGACGTCAAGGAAACAAATCACAGGGAAACGCCCAACGCCTCTCAGAGCGGGAGGAGGGAGCGCGCCCCGCTCGGCCTGGGCACGTGTCCGTCTCCCGGGCAGAGACGCAAAGGGCGCAGAGGTCGGCGGGCAGAGGCGCTGTCACTGTTCACGGGCGCCCGAGTCCGACGGGGCTCTGCCTGGAAAGCCTGGGCCCCACACGCCGCGGCCGGGCCCGAGGCAGCCCGGCGCTCACAGCAGGATGTGGTACTTAAGCGCCCGGGGCACGCGGTTGATGACGAGCCGCCCGTCGTAGCTGAGGGAGGCGAAGAGCCAGGGGTCGGCTGAGGACCAGTCCACGGCGTACACGCTGTCTTCGTGCTCCTCGTAGGTGGCGATGACGCTGTCCTGCGGGGGCTCCTGGCTCCTGCAAGGCACCGACACACGTGAGAGGCGGGCGCCCTGCCCCCAGCCTCCGAGGGGCAGGGGGAGGGGGGCGGCGGTCTGCTGCCCGACACCTCCTCCCGGGGGCAGAGCCCAGGGCCACCCCAGAGGGGTCTCAGGGCCGTGGGGGGCCGTCTACTGCCCAACACCTCCTCCTGGGGGCAGGAGCCCAGGGCCACCCCAGAGGGCCCTAGGAGCCATGGTGGGGTGCCATCCACTGCCGACACCTCCTCCATTAGCCCTGGAGCAGGATGTGTCTGTGCTCAGGGGACAGTGGCCGAGCGGAGAACGGCTGATGGTCTGGTGGCATCTGACAGGGGGACCTGGGGACCAATCAGCACAGTCCAGGGGTGGGCGGAGGGAGCCCCAGCCTGGACCAGGTGCGGGGCTGGCCGGAGCCGGTGCGAAGGGCCAGCAGGTCCTGCCTGGGGTTGTGATTTCCCCATCAACCCCCACAATTGGGACTCCCAGGTCCCTTCCCTGGGACGCTGGCCGGAAGGCACTCACACACGCCGACCCCCGAGAGCCTGCGGAGCTGTGCCGCCCGCAAGCAGGCGGAGACCACAGGCCTGCAGCGCGCCAGCTGCTTCTCCACCGGAGGGCCTCGGGGCACTGCCCCCATCTCACCAGCACTCCCTGCCCACAGGGCTCTCAGCACGCAGGACCCTTCTCAGGAGACCCCGCCCCGCCTGCCCCCTGATCCGGGGCTACCAGACCCTTCTCAGGAGACCCCGCCCCACATGCCCCGCCTCCTGGGCTCTGGAGACCCTTTTTGGGAGACCCTGCCCCACGTGCCCCCTGGTCTTGGGTTCAGGATCCCACTCATCCCCTGGCCCTGTCCTCCCAGGAAGCCAGCCTGCGATGGTCAGCGGGCAGCCTGGTACAAACCCTACATACAAGTCCTCAGGGGAATCCCGATTCACTAAGATGTGTGGACCAATCCCAGGAGCAGGTTGGCAGGAAACCATGGGGCACCTCACGATGATGCCATCTCCGGGCATGCCTGCCAGCCACACGCCTGCCTCCACTCCTGGTGAGCTTGTCTGAAGCTGCCACGTGCAGGTGGGACCCCTGGCCCACTGGGGGCCAATGAAGGGGCCGCTGGCTCTGTCTCTGGTACAGACAGGACACAGACTCCTGCCTGGCTGAGAGCAGAGAGGACAGCAGAGAACACCCAAGCCCTGCACGGGGCAGGTCACTGGACTGAAGTCACCGCAGCTGTGTCTAAATGCTGTGTTTCCCAGCGTCTGAACAGAAAAACGATGGCATCAAGGAAGGTGATCAATAGGTCGCTACCAAGTCAGCATCTCACACGGGGGGTTTTCCCTGTAACTCAGTTGGTAAAGAATCTACCTGCAATGCAGGAGACCTGGGTTCGATCCCTGGGTTGGGAAGATCCCCTGGAGAAGGGAAAGGCTACCACTACAGTGATCTGGCCTGAAAAATTCCATGGACTGTATATCCATGGGGTCCCAAAGAGTCAGACACGACTGAGCGGCTTTCAGTTTCACTTGGGAGGTTGGGGGGCAGCGGAAGAAATCAGACAACGGAAGAGAGTGAGGATGCTCAGGACAGAGAGACAAGCCCTCTTGTGCTCCGGGGCTCAGGCTGCCTGACTCCACGGGTTTTACTCCAGACCCCCCGCCCCGGATCCAACTCCAGGGAGGCCTGAATCAGGCTCCCTCACACCGGAAAGCGGCCACCGCACATGAAGACACGTCCTCCCAGAGACAAGGGGCGTCTCCTTCAATACCCAGGCTGCTAAGGCAGGACTCCGGCCCTCCCAGGTGCCGCCGCCCTGGACTAGGGCGCCCTGTGTGAGCCCCAAAGCCCAGGGCCCTATGAGTCTCGGGGCCTGGGCCCCAGGGTGAAGAGAGGGCCCCTGAGCAGACGCAAGTAGGGCTGGAAGGTCCAGGGAAAAGACACCACCACGGCATGGTGCGGCTGTCAGGACAAGCATCACGTGGAGGTCCCAGCACCGCCTTGGGCTCTCAGGGGAAGCGGCGTGGGGGACGGACCGGGTCTGGGCCTGTGGTCCTGCCCTGCTACCCGCCAGTGGGACCGACGGGCCAGGCAGAGCAAGGAGGACAGCCACCACAGTCTCCCCCACAGGGTGTCCCGAGGGCCAGCGGGGGTCACGGCTCCCGAGGGTACAGACCAGCCGCAGTCCTGACAACCTTACCCGTGAAGCTCAGTAAGAACGTGGACAGACACATGTCTCAGAGGCCACACCAGACAGCATTGCTGACCCGCCCGACTCCATCACCCACGACCCCGCACCTCCCCATGTGGACGCATCCGACACCAGCCCCAGGGACCCAGAGACGCTCCCGCACGCCAGGGCCGCCCGTTGCAAGCACTTACTTCTCCTCCAGACGGCGTTCCTCCTGGTCACTCAGGTCATCGTCGTCCACCAGGTGGCCAAAGGGCTCGGAGGAGATGGACACCATGTTGGAAAGGATGACCCTACTGTCGCTGCTGCCCGTGAGGACCAGCTGGTCGTGCGAGTGGTTGTAGCGGACGTTCCACACCCTGGGGGGGTTGGGGGGACAGGGCGCTGGTACCACCGGCCCCCCTGGACGGGGCAGCTTCGTCCTGCTCAGGCCAACACCGGGTGGTGTTCAGCGGGGGCAGGCTCGTGGCGCAGCCTGAAACCTTGTAAATCCTGACTGACAGAGACGTGACCACAGGGCAGCAGGGACTGCAGGGGGACTCACTGGCCTCACTGCAGCGTGCACACAGGCCTCCCAGAGCGCCAAAGGCCTAACTGCCTGAAGCACAGTGCGGACCAGAGACGACCGGGACGCAAGCCCACCCCGGGCGGCCTCCAGAACACTGCCCCGGCCAGGGCTGCCCACCTGTCTGGTCTAGTCACCAGGCCCAGCTTCCTTCTGACCCACAGGACCCGAGCTCGCTGTGCTGAGCCGCCCGCCGGGCAGGTGCTGCAGACCCCGGGCTGGGGGGTGGGCAGCGGACAGCCAGACAGCCCACTCAGGTCCAGGGGACGGGAGCTTCTTCCCGGACTGCAGGAATGACTGAACTGTCTAAACTGTACTCTAGCATTCAAATGGTAAATGCACACATGTGCACACAGAAGTGTACATGCCCACAGCAGTACAGATATGCACACAGATGCAAGCACACGTGTGTATACACAGATGTGTACATGCACACAGCAGTACACACTGACACACAGACATAAGCACACAGAGGCACGCATATGCATACAGACAGAAGCGTACATGCAAACATGCATAAGCACACAAACACGCACACACGTGATTTGGATAAAAACTGGCTCACACTATGCCCAATTTTCTCCGACTTGATCCTTTTCACTTACTTAGCAAAAAGCCCCCAGCACGTGGTGAACACACAGAAACGACACGCTGGGGAGAATGGTGGGTCTTGGGTGCACTGCGTGCTGCACGCCCAGCCCTGCCTCACGCCCTCACCGTGCCCCGCATGGATGCTGCTGGACTGACCTAGCCACCCTCCTACCACTGGGCACTGGGGGTCTCCACCCCATGCATGGCACACAATGCCCCAAGGACATCTGTGCACGTTCATTTTTGCATACGTGAACCAGCACTAGTTCAAGAGAAGACAGAATCTAATGTTTTTCTTTTCCTACGTTTATGAATCACATTCAGATTTGGAATTAGTATTTCTTTAGGAAAAATAAAACTGGTTGATTGAATGAGTCACAGCAGCACAAACTAGGCTGGTTTCTGCCTTTCCAAATGGTGACGTAATCAGCAAAATAAGTCACCTAAGTACCGCCCCCCCAGCAGACACGCACCAGTGGGAGTGCTCCTCCAGGGTCCTGACGGGCTCGGCGACGTTGCGGGTGTCCCAGAACCTCACCTTGCAGTCGTCCCCGCAGCTGGCCAGGCAGTACTGCTTATTGGGGTTGAAGTCCAGGTCCCGCACCAGCTGGCCGTGGGCGCTCTCGATGCAGTAGGTCTGCCTGGGGGCGGGGACGCACAGGTGAGAGCGGGGACACGGGGAGCTCCGCCCCCACAGCCCCTCCCACACCCCGCGGCGTGGGGTCCGGGCTGGGGCTCCTGCTCGCTGGCCGCGCCCGTGACCCTGCAGACGGGGGCTGGCTGGCGGCTCTCGAGGGGGCGACCTGGCATCCTGATGAGAGGGGGCCGGAGGGAGGGGACGGTCATGGAGGAGCAGAGACAGACTGGACGGCACACACGGCCCACGTCCGGAAGGACCAGAGAGACAGAAAGTGCGTGGAAGAAGGATACGGTGCTGACGCTGTCAGGAGCCGCAGAGACAGAAAAGGAAGGAGAAGCTACAGAAACACCGAGGGAGACACTGCCTGTCACGGCTAGGGCCGTCCCTCATCCATACACACAGCCTGGGTATCAACTCAGTGGCGGGAGGGGCTGGGTCGGCCACAGCTGTTTAGAGTGCACGTGTGCACACAGCACACATGCACATAGCACACATGCACGTGTGTGCCCACATGGGTACATGTGCCCACACATACAGGTGTACATGCCCACACGCGTGTGCACAGAGGAGGACATACGCGCAGGTGTGCACACGTGTACACAATGCACACAGCACACATGCACGTGTGTGCCCACATGGGTACATGTGCCCACACATACAGGTGTACATGCCCACACGCGTGTGCACAGAGGAGGACATACGCGCAGGTGTGCACACGTGTATACAATGCACACAGCACACATGCACGTGTGTGCCCGCATGGGTACATGTGCCCACACATACAGGTGTACATGCCCACACATGTGTGCACAGAGGAGGACATACGCGCAGGTGTGCACACGTGTATACAATGCACACAGCACACATGCACGTGTGTGCCCGCATGGGTACATGTGCCCACACATACAGGTGTACATGCCCACACGCGTGTGCACAGAAGAGCAGGCACACACACAGGTGCACAGACCTGACTGATGCCCCACCGCCCAGCTCCAAGCCACCCCTCACAGGGTGTGGAATTACACTGTCCTCTCTCTACAGCGACCCCCTCTCACGTCACACACCCAAACCAGAGGAGCAGTCATCCTGAGGTGGGACAGCAGCTTTGGACAAGAGGCCTGCATCCAGCAGGATGGACGAGGCCTAGCCCGGCCCCACAACGTGCCCGTCGCTCCGCCCTCTCCGCATTCTGCTGCGGGGGTCACATGCTCCCCGCGGCTCCCGGGGGGCAGCTCCCTCACCTGGCACCCCAGACCTCCACGCTCCTGCTCATGGCAACGACTTCAGTCCTTTTCATCTTTTCTCCCAGATTGGGTTTTCCAGCCCAAAGCCACTTTAAAATCTGGAACTGGTTTCTACATCCTGTACCTTTCCAATAACCTAGTAATTTCTCCCTATACAAGAGGCCCAAGCCTCAAGATCTTGCAAGGGAAGCAGGGAAATGGATGAAATCAAGCCTGGCAGGGCCCTGGGGCCTGCAGAGTGCTGACTCAGGCTTTCCTGCCAGCTCTGGGCACAGCGGTCTGAACACAAAAGCCCCGTGCACCCCAGGAGCAGCACCGGAAGCAGCCAGCCAAGGAGGCACACGCGGTGGGCAGGAAAGAGACCAAGGAGGCATACAGGCTGTCTGCAGGAAAGGGACCGTGCGGAGCAGAGTCTGGTGCACCCACTGCCCAGCACCCCAGGGACGCCCTCCAGGGACGGCGGGCAAGGGGGCTGCAGGGCACCACCCCCCAGACCCTGGATTCGGGGTCTGTGAGGTTAGCCTTCAAGGTTCTCATATAGACCCCAAAAATCTTCACATCCTTCAAGGAACAATGAGAACAGGAAGACAGCCACGGGCCCTGGAGGCACGCATTCCGGTCCAGAGTCCCCACCATCCAAACCTGCGGCTTTCAGCCTCACAGCAAACCCAGCACAGCCCAGCACACACACACACGTCGATTATGGATTACCCCTTGCACTTTCAGGGGGCCCCGGATCGAGATTTAAGGCTGTGCCGCCGCCCTTGAAGGCAACAGGAGTTATTTCCCGACCTCCATCTCTGCAGCTTAGTGATAAATTACGATGTGCTGAGGGGATAAACTCTATCTTAGAAAAGACTGCCGGGCTCCCGTTGCCATGACAACAGAGCGCACCCCGTCACTCCTCCACCCGTCAACGCCACACCTGGCTCGGAAAAGCTGCTCTCCGTGCTCCGTTAGCAGCGCGGGCTGTCCGTGTAATGACTCAGGTGACAAAGTGTGATCACCCCTGGGTGTGCGCCCCGGAGGACAGAGCTGCTGAGCCACAGACGGCAGCCCTCACCTTGGAGTCACCCGTCACAGGACCCGGGAGCCCGCGGCCACCGTCTCGGGCCTCAGCTGCTGCAAAAGCCTGACCTGGATCTCCAAGGGAGACTGCGGTCACCGAAGGGCACCCGGAGGAGCCAGACCACCGGTGAGAGGCTCGGACCCACAGCCCCTGGTGTACTGAAGGTGGGGCGGAGGAGGAAGGCGGCTGTGCAACTCCCTAGGACCCCGAGACCGACACAGACCGGCCGCGTGGCTCCCAACAGAGCTGACCCGGAACTGAGCCTGGAGGACAGGGGCGCGGGTGGGGCAGGGCGGGGCACCGGCTCGTGTCTGGCTCTGGCGTCACTGACCTCATGGTCCGCGTGTCCCACCCGCGGATGGCCGTGTCGTTCGCCGTGGCCACCTGGGAGCAGTTGTGATGTGGGCTCCAGCGGCCCGTCGTGAACTTCAGCTGTCCTTTCCCTTCCAGCGACGCTGAGCTGGCCAGCTGTGTGTTTGGTGATGTTTTCAAAGGAAGAAGGAAAGAGAAGTAATTCGAACTCTATTCAGAACGTTTAAGAGGATATCTTGTATAGGATACTGTCAAAGATAATTATTGAAAATAATTAGGAAGCTTTGTCTTTGTTTTCTCCCCTTAAAAGGCAAGAATGTTTGAACCATATTTGCAAAAAATGCATATTTATTTATTTATTTATTTATTTACAAAATGGAGCACAGCAAAAAAATAGCAAGGGTATTAATAGAGCATCTCTCAGACAGGATTTGCCGGTGTATGATTAGAGGATCTGCTCAAATCTGAGGCAATGATACGGAACAGCCCGAGCATTGTCCTCCTCCAAAGACAAGGATGAGGCGGTAGGGGTCTGCACAGGCGGCCCAGGTGCCAAGGGACCAACGGCCGCGACCTGACCACACACACGCTCACAGTCCCCTCCCGGCCTCAAGGGCCTCTAGCTCTGTTACCTGGGGGTTCATCAATCCCAGTGGGTAACAGTGGAGACCCTGGAGAGCACCGGCCCCAGGGGAGCCTGGGAGACGGGCTCCCCATCCCGCTGCCCACCCACCCTCGATCTCACGCACAAAGGCCTGTCACTCGGGGGGGATGGACACGGGGGCGCCGGGCTCGTCTGTGGGGATGGACGCGGGGGCGCCGGGCTCGTCGGTGGGGATGGACGCGGGGGCGCCGGGCTCATCGGTGGGGATGGACGCGGGGGCGCCAGGCTTGTCTGTGGCCCTCAGACACCCGCCCCTCGTGACTCACTTCACCTCACCCTGAGCACCAGCCTCGCCCTGCAGAGCCTCTGCGAGGGGCCCAGACTCAGCCCCACCAGCTGTGGCGCATGAGGCAGTCAGTTCAAGGGGATTCGATCAGAACCTGGGGAAAACCACGGCTTCTCTCCCAGGAGCCTGGCCCCGCTAAGAAGTCTGACAGCAGAGACATCTTTAAGAATGACTGAGCCAGGGCCCCATTTACGTAGTGACCGCCACATAAGGGGTCACCGCCCAGGAGGCACTGACCAGTTGGAAGCACCTCGCCTCTTCCTTGGACAGTCTCAACCTGTCCCAGAAAACCTTTCTTCCCAAAACCCACTTTCCCGCCTCACCGACTCTGCAAACCACGTGGACAACAGGCTGTGTGCCAGCCCGTCTCGGCGCCAGTCCTCGCGGGCACACATGCTCCTCTCCCGGGGACCGAACGCCTGGAGTCCATGCCCCGAGTGCTGGACAGAGGCCGGAGGGTCAGGACAGTGTCTCATCTCTAAGGAAACTTGCAGACGGTCCTGCACCGTCCAGGTTCACAGGGAGCCCTCCTGGGCGCCCGCCCTGCCCCCAACTCCATGACCGGGAGCAAGCGCCAGGTCGAACCCTTACGAAATGTCACTGCCAGTCAAGCTCCCCGTGCTGCCTCTACTTGGGCTCCAAAAGAAGGAAAGAGCGCGAAACTGACCAGCACAGCCTGCTTCCAAAACCCACACGCAGGTGGCCTCCGGCCAACAGTCCATGAGGAACCCAGGCCTCTGTCCACACACGTCCGAGAGCCCCTCGATGAGACCCCAGCCCCACTGACACCTGGCCCGCAGCCTCACAGGCCTTGAAGTTCCAGACTTCTGACTGTCCCCACAGAAGCCACGTGATGGCCACTGTGGAAAGTGCTGACAGTGTGGTGGGCGCTTGTCAGGGAGCATGGATAACGGATAAGACCCCGGGTGAACTCAGCAGTGGAGACACGGCCGCGGCCCAGCCCCCAACCCCCACGGAGAGGGCAGGGCCCCCGCACCCACCAAGAGGGCAGGAGTCCCACCCGAGGTCACACAGAAAAGGCAGGGCCTCCCCCCCGCCAGAGAGGGCAGGGACCCCACGAAGTCATGCAGAGAGGGCAGTAGTCCCGTCCAAGGTCATGCAGAGAGGGCAGGGGCCCCGCCCGAGGTCACAGCCGCCCTGCAGAGCGGGACCGGCTCCCGCTCCACCACTCCCTCAAACACAGGAACCACCGGGCCCACAGAGCCCGTGCCCATGGGTGCCGAGAAGTCTGCGAGGCAGATTTTAATGAAAACCTGAAAGACAGCTCACCATCAATTTTTTAAGGGGCTACGTGGGGCAGCCAGCATGGTGCAAGTTGTAAGGTTAATCAATCACTTTTTCTGGTTTCCTGGTGACACGGAGACAGAACTCAGCAAGAACTCCAGAGGGTGCAGTGCACACGGCAATCTGCTTCCCAGCATTAAAGAGAAATATTCAGTGCTTCCCGGTCCAGCAGGAGTGATGAAAGGCTCCCCCAGACCCTCTCAGAAGAGCCACTGGTGCAGGACAAGAACAAAGAAGGCACCGCTGACGAAGAAAACGCTGGGACTCGAGCCGGCGGGGGCAGTTCAAGGAGAGTGTCGGCGTGAGGTTTCCAGAGACCCAAGCAGCAGCCCCATCACCAAGCCCCACGGCGTGAAGAGGGGGCAGCCTCAGCATGGAGGGGTCAGGACTCAGCATGGGGGGGGGGCAGGACTCAGCGTGGAGGGGGCAGCCTCAGCGTGCAGGGGGCAGGACTCAGCGTGGAGGGTCAGGACTCAGCGTGGGGGGGGCAGGACTCAGCGTGGGGGGGGGGCAGGACTCAGCGTGGGGGGGGGGCAGGACTCAGCGTGGAGGGTCAGGACTCAGCGTGGGGGGGGGCAGGACTCAGCGTGGGGGGGGGGGCAGGACTCAGCGTGGGGGGGGCAGGACTCAGCGTGGAGGGGGCAGGACTCAGCATGGGGGGGCAGGACTGGGCGGACCTGGGCCGGGGGCAGCACTCAGCGTGGAGGGGGCAGGACTCAGCGTGGGGGGTCAGGACTCAGCGTGGAGGGGGCAGCCTCAGCGTGGAGGGGGCAGCCTCAGCGTGGAGGGGGCAGGACTCAGCGTGGGGGGGGCAGGACTCAGCGTGGGGGGGGCAGGACTCAGCATGGAGGGGGCAGGGCTCAGCATGGAGGGGGCAGGACTCAGCGTGGGGGGGGCAGGACTCAGCGTGGGGGGGGCAGGACTCAGCGTGGAGGGTCAGGACTCAGCGTGGGGGGGGGCAGGACTCAGCGTGGGGGGGGCAGGACTCAGCGTGGGGGGGGCAGGACTCAGCGTGGAGGGTCAGGACTCAGCGTGGGGGGGCAGGACTCAGCGTGGGGGGGGGGCAGGACTCAGCGTGGGGGGGGGCAGGACTCAGCGTGGGGGGTCAGGACTCAGCGTGGGGGGGGCAGGACTCAGCGTGGGGGGTCAGGACTCAGCGTGGGGGGTCAGGACTCAGCGTGGGGGGGGCAGGACTCAGCGTGGGGGGGCAGGACTCAGCGTGGGGGGGGGGCAGGACTCAGCGTGGGGGGGGCAGGACTCAGCGTGGGGGGGCAGGACTGGGCGGACCTGGGCCGGGGGCAGCACTCAGCGTGGAGGGGGCAGGACTCAGCGTGGGGTGGGGCAGGACTCAGCGTGGAGGGGGCAGGACTCAGCGTGGGGGGGCAGGACTGGGCGGACCTGGGCCGGGGGCAGCACTCAGCGTGCGGGGCCCAGCACACACTCCTCGGGGCCAGAGAGCTCAGCGAGCGCCACCATCCCACTCCCCCCCGCCCCGCCCCCAACATGAAGCGACTGCAGGGCTGGGGCTTTTCCAGCACAAGAGACACCGCGTCCACGCAGGCATGTCCACCGTGAGCCTGGCCCTGGCTGCCGGTCACACAGCAGCCCCCACCGCGGGAGCCTCTCTCCCTGGAACACCCTGCACAGCCCCCAGGGACTAAGAGAGCCCTGAGCCAGGCCTGGTGGGCTGGTTCCCCTCTCCAAGACGGGTTTAGGCCTGGACACAGAGTCACACGTGAAAGAGACAAAAGGACTCCCAGGAAAGGCTTTCCTTACAAACCAAGGATGCTGCGGAGCCTGGATGTGATGGCTGGAACCTCTGCAACCACCTTTTGGTCATGACAGGGAGAGCAGTGACAGGTGGACGCGGCAGAGGAGAAACATGCAGAGTCGCTGGGCCCTCAATTTGATGAAGACCCTTAATCAACCAACCCCAAGGGGCTTTATTCTACGCTTCTTATTTCAGCAGACAATAAAACTTCTCTATCTAAGTCACTTCTTATGTCCTGCAGCCAAATGTGCTCTCCCTGGGTTGCCCAGGATGCCCCTGAGTCAACGCCATCAGGGATGCCTCCAGGGAAGGGCAGCCCCTCTTTGAGCCAGACCCCCGAGTGGGTCCCCGCTTTCCCAGTGAGTGACCACGAGTTACTGCGTTTCTCTGAGGCCTAACTTTCTCTCCTGTGTCTCATTTGTAAGAAAGATATCAAAGAATCTGCCCCCAAGGCTTATGAGGATTCAACAAGACAAACCCCTAAAAAGCGCCGCCCCTGCCCGCAGCTCTACTCCGCCTTCAGGGAGCCGGGGGGAGGGACGGGGGCGCTGTCTTCTGGGCCCACGGAGAGGACTCAGGACTGTCGTGGAAACAGTGGGCGGGACACCCCAGCCCCGTCGCTGCCTTCAAGACGGGAAGAAAGGGTCCTGCCGCCCCTGCCCCAGGGTCACAGGGCAGGTGGGCTAACCCCCTGCGTGCCCTGTCCCAGCCCACGACAGCCCCACGCAGGGCTGGTGGCTCCCACCCCCGTGAAGGACTCTGCCCCCCAGGAGTGCTCCGGCTCCACAGGTTTTGAGAGCAGCCTCCTGGAAACCAGAGTCCCTGTGCTTAGGAAGTGCTCACACAGCCGCAGGTGCCGGCAAGCGTGAGGAACCCGAGGTCGTTTCCGACAGATTTGTCGTTCATTCAAGCAGGACTGACTCCACCGCAGGAAGAGCGCGAGGCCTTTCCCTTTGTCGCACCAAAAGCCAACCCCTCCTCGTGGACAGAAACGTGTCTGACACCCACTAAGGCGGGTGTGACCTCGGCTCCAAACAGACTCAAAACAGGGAAGGCTATGAGCACGGATTTAAGGTCTTTGGCAGAGATGGGCGAGAAGGTAAGGGGTATTCCTGTCCCATAGAGGAGCCCCGAGCAAGGTGCTGGAGAGACGGCCTCTCTGCGCCTTCCACTCTCACCCGGGGGCCCCAGGAGCCGGCCCCTCTCCCCACTGGCCCACTCCCCACGCCCGGAGCCCAGGAAGCAGAGGCAAGCGGGGTTGTGGGCGAGGAGGCGGGAGCCTGGGCCTCTGTCCCCGGGCAGTGAGCCTGCCTGGGGCTCAGGCAGAGCAGGCAGGGCTGCAGGGAGCGGCTCCCACCGGCGTGGGCTGCGGCCTCCTACGGCATGCGTGAAACCCTGCACAAGAGACTTCTGGACTCACACTGTGTCCTTGAAGCCTGTCCTCTTCTCCCAGGAAGTGCTCCCCAGGGAACCGCCCCCAGGCCTGCACGCGGGCAAGTGACGCCAGCCGCCCTTCCGCCCCGCGGAAGCTAGTTCTTCCCACAGCCGGGGAAAGCTCAAGAACCCGGGCGTGAGCACGTGCAGACCCAAACTGAGGGGCACTGCATCGGCCCGCGTGGGGGTCCCGGGCCCCACGGAGCACCCCCTCCAAGGCCTCCCCGGGGCTCCGCTAATGATTATAAATGGCAGAGAGCCTCCGATTTAATTGCAAAAGGTAATGATGCAGTGAGCATAAGATTAGATTCACCGCAGAAGGCAATATCCTCAAACAATAAGGATAAAAATTGAGGAGCCGGGTGTGAAGATGGCTGGAATCGATAGGAAGGTTTCGGTATTAAATACTCCGGCCCCAGGGTCGCAAAGTGGTATCGACAGAACTGCTGACAGCAGATAAAAAAAGGGGGAGAGAAACGAAATTGGTCCCTGCAGAAAATCAGTTACAGATTAATCACCCTACCGTAAAATCATTTTGAGACGACGGAGGGTCTGAAGAGCTGCTCACACTTTGATGAGTGGATGGGCCCGCAGAGTGGGGGCCGCAGGGCGGTGGACTCCTAACCCCCCGGGCATCGCCTTCCGGGCGGGGCGGTGGCCTCCTAACCCCCCGGGCATCGCCTTCCGGGCGGGGCGGTGGCCTCCTAACCCCTCCGGGCATCGCCTTCCGGGCGGGGCAGTGGCCGCTCCGTCACTCTGCGCATCCCCGGACGGGGGCCAGTGTCTTGCACGGCACTGCCGCAAGGCCCGGCACCCTCACAGGTCAGCCTTGTCCCTTTCTGGGCTCAAGGGTGGTCTCGAGGAACAGCCCCCTGAGCGCAGGTGGGGACAGGGGGCAGGAGTCCACACCCTGCACTGTGGTCCGGACACCCCGCCGAGTCCCCCGGAAGGCGGAGGGACAGGGAGACTGTGGAGGCATCTCCCCGGACTCAGGGGGCCTCAGGGCAACGTCAGGAGCCAGTTTCCTTCACGTTCCCACTTGGGCCTCAGTTTGGGTGAAATCTGCTTTCTGCTCCAGGATAGAGAGATGTCTTATTTTTTTCTTAATTTTATTAAAGACAGTGATTTTTTTCCTGAAGGATTATGACTGCGCTAGGAAAGCTGGCCGACTCTTAACTTCCCCCTGAAGCCTGTGAGAGGTCCTTCTGTGTGTGTGGACAGGTCACTCCACACTGGGACGAGTCTGACTTCTGCGCTGTGTGTCGATTAACGATCAATCACTGCACATGCAACCTCAACCCAGAGGGTGAAGACACAAGGCAAAAGAACTAAGCACACGTCCCGGTCATGAGCGGACAGAAAGTGAACACGGTCCCTGAACGGGTCTCCCAGAGGCGCGCCTCTCGAGCCCCCGGGTACAGCAGAGGGACCCAGGTGTGGGCGGCATTAGAGGCATTATCGTGTCAAATTGCTTCATTTTCTCTCCAAAGTTGTGGCTTCGACAAACAAATGCACTGAAATTATGAATGCATGTAAAACAAGACATTTGATACGAGGACATTTTAAGGAATCACGTATGAAAAAAATACATACCAATGGGTAGAATATTTAGTCTATGAAAAACACACTATTTGAAGTGAGGAGTATGTGAAAGCCAGACTGGTTCCCAAGAAGGCTGGGGTGGAGTACTGCGCAGGCCTGGGGGTGAACGGGCCATCGGGGGAGACGCCGCCACCTGGTCGGGGCCCTGCAGCAGAGCTGCCCCCACGCCGCAGGGCGAGACCTCAGGGGACACACGGGCGCCTGGCGGGGCCGGACGGCAGCCAGCGTGCATCCACACGGACAGAAAGGCGGACGCGCCCGACAGCCACACCCTGAAAGGCTGGGGGGTCACCAGGTCACGGTCAACAGTCATTTTCACGACCAGGAAACCTTTATGTCATGAATGCTCCTCTCTTAAAGGTGACCTTAACCAAATACATGCTGAAAACCGTTCGTTAAAAAGACTCACACCTGAAACAGAAGACCACGACTTGGGGCAAATTATGGCCAAAGGGGAGAGTTTCGTCAACACCCAGGTTCCGTGTCTCCCTTGCACACGGCCCTTTGACTCGAGTCGGAAGCTCCCTGCCCGAAGGAGACAGTCAGTCATCTGACCGACGACCAGCCAGTCTGCTTCTTACTTACTGCACAATCAGCGTCAAGATTCTACACGTATGGGAACCGACGAGTGTACTGTGACTTCACCTGAAGGGTCTAATCAAGAAGACAGAAGACAGAGACCCTGTGGCCTGAATCACTCACCGTGGCCTGGCTGGAGCTTTCCTGCAGGTCCCACAGCAGGATGTGGTTGTCGGCCAGCGAGATGACCCTCTTCCCGTCTCCCGCGGGCTCCCAGGCGACGCTGCGGGAAGGAGGGAGCCCAGCATTAAAAGATGCCCACCCCGGGGCCCGGAGCTCGGACACCCGGCCCTCGGCAAGGCCCTGCCCAGCCCCTGTCAGCAGGGAGAGGCAGCGTGACCCGGGGCAGCTGCCACACTCATGAGGCCTGAGTGCCCACGTCCCTCCCCCAGAGCCACCTGGTGCTGGGTGGGGGAGGGGGGCCGTCTGGGAAGTGATGAGGGTTCACTGAGGTCAGGAGGATGGGGCCTGTGATGGGGAAAGTGCCCCGGTGGGGACTGACCCTGCTCCCAAGCTCCGTCTCTGACTCTCTGCTTCTCTCTCTTCCTATCCGTCTCCATCTCTCTATCTCCGTCTCTCTCCCACTGTCCTGAGAACACACAGTGGGAGGCGGCCACCTGCAAGCTGGGAAAAGGGCCCGCTCCTGCCCCTGGCCTGCCCACACCCTGATTCCAGCTCTCCAGCCCCGAGAACTGTGAGCAGTCAACTCTTGCGTCCTGTGGGCTCCCGGCTGTGGGTTTCATCAAGGCACCTGAGCTGAGGCACCGCTGACGGCTTCTCCCGGGACCTGAGGCACAGACAGCTAACAGACCCTGTCCGCCGAGATGCAAGGGGGCCTGCTGGGGGCTGGGTCTGAAGGGGCCCAGGTGGGTGGTGCCCACATCTTCCAGCGCCCCCTCCTGGGAGGGCAAAGCTGAGAGTCCTGGTCAACCGCCAGGCCCAAGATGTCAGATCACGTCCTTCTGTCTCAGCCCACGTGAGCCGTAGTTTCCTGTTACCCGCAGCCAAAGCCATCCTAACTGACGCAGTGCACATCTGAACAATTAACAAGACAAAAATCACATCGCCCAAGCGATAAAACCATGAAGAGATCGAGAATTCTTCAGCGTGACCACAGGGATGAATTTCTGTCTTCCCTAATGAAATTCTTCAGAGCTTATGGAGAGAGCTTCATTTCACATCCTCGCACATGTGGCCACTGCAGACTTGGATGGAGACCCTCACGGCTTCTCTTCCACACAGATCACGATACTGCCCGATGGGGGGCACCTCCCTAGTACGACCCCTCAGGACCGTCAACGGGCTGTTACGACTTTTATCACAACACTGCCTGCTGCTCGGTCACTCAGTTGGGTCCACATCTGTGTGACCCCATGAACTGCAGCCCGCCGAGCTCCTCTGTCCATGGGACTCTCCAGGCAAGAAGCCTGGAGTGGGTGGTATTCCTTTCTCCGGGGGACCTTCCCCACTCAGGGGTTGAACCAGAGTCTTCAGCATTGCAAGCGGATTCTTTACAGCTGTGCCCCCCGGTGGCCCACCTGAATGACCAGAGACGCCCAAAGTAGAAAAGCAGAGAAAACCAGGTACTTCAGAAAACTGACACGAATCATGTCAGTAACAGCTTGTTAACTTCCTGAGAAAGAGACGAGACTAAGGAGAAAGCCACCAACCGCCCCGGGACGGAGAGAAAGCCCGGACGCTGGAAACCTGGGCCCCGTCTAAGCCCGGTGTGAGGCTGCGGGGAGGGCACGGAAGGACAGGCAGACATGCCATTCCAGGTCTGGGGCATGTTCTCACTGCTGCCGCAGGCCCGGCTCCCACACAGGGCCTGGACAGACGCCCCAGACAGACGTGAAAGGGGCCGGCACCCGGCATGTTTGGGGGAGGCTATGGTCGGAACGTGCGTCTGCCAAAGCTGATATGACGGGTGACTCTGGACAGCTCACTGTTGAAAACTGTGAGAAGAAGCCAAACCCCACGGGAGCACACGGAGGGGCTCCTCAAAGCTGAGTCAAGTAAACCAGGACCGAGGACCAGGAGGTAAATAAAACAAGGGCGCTCTTCAGGCCACTGAGCAGGCGGCTGCAGTCTGGACGTGTGGACCGTCCCCCACGGTCACTGCTGATGAAACACACCCCAAACCCCCGCCTCCCGCCCACCAGCCTCACCCCGGCTCCCGGCTCCCACGTTCTCTCCCTGCACTCCTCCCAGGCATCTCCCTTTTGTCCTACAACTTCTGCCCCCACGGGAGCAACAAACCCAGCGTGTGTGTGTATCCGTCTACAGTCGGCATATCAGGCGATCGGGGTCCCTGCCACAGCAGAGCGAGCCTGAGGTGCACACACACGGCACTGTCCCCAGAGGAGACGCCCCCTCTCAACCGGGGCCCAGCCGCTGAGCAGAGCTGCTGTTTACTGCCCACCCAGGGGTGACGCATCTGACAGTAAGTGCGGTCGGTTTACAGGGAGCAACCCCCATGATCATGAGACTGGAATAAGTGGGGCATGCAAAGTGCAATAAAAAAGGAAATTCTACTGCATCACGCATCATCACCAGGGAACTAGTGCTATAAACATAGGAAAATAACCCAGAGTTTCTGCCACACTTGCTACTCCAAACTAGGGCGTTTATTTCTTTGTTCATAAAAGTCATCCACATTTCTGTTTTTTCACTCTCTCTCCATGGATGCGAGCGACGTAAAACTGTATTAAGTCAGGAGCCAGGGAGCACACACCTAATGTGTGTACACTGCACCCGCTCATTATCACTGAGACAGAAACAGGAGGAAAGGGCCGTCTCTGCAAATAAACCCAAGCCAGAGAAACGAAAGCTCTGTGCGCAGTTAACAAGGCCAGGACAGCAGGAGTGAGGGTCCTGGTCTCACAGGCTGCACATGATCAAACGAAACACACTTCTCTCCCTCAGACAAGTGGCTCCAAAATGAGTGATTCACACACTAGATTTTGACACCTGTGGTAAGCACACTCTAAGGACACCGAGAAACCCTTAAAACAACCTCAGTGTAAGATTACTTTGGTGGTGGTTTAGTCGCTAAGTCGTGTCCAACTCTTGCGACCCCGTGGACTGAAGCCTGCCAGGCTCCTCTGTCTGTAGGACTCTCCAGGCAAGAATACTGGAGTGGGTTGCCGTTTCCTTCTCCAGGGGATCTTCCTGACCCAGGGATCAAACGTGGGTCTCCTGCACTGCAGGCAGATTCATTACCAACTGAGCTACGATTACTTTCAATCCACATCATTTACCTCTCCAACCTACCCCCTGCAGCCCCTTCTGGCAGGCAGGGGGGCTGTCGGGGCAGCATAGCTGCTGAAAGGACGGAGACCACCGAACACGAGACACGTGAGACGGCAGTCAGCGCTCACCACGGAACTGAAGACAGAACGCAGACAGCTAGGCAAGGACTGCAGCTCCAGTGGTTTTCCGAAACTCTCCCATTTGCTGCTTTACTGAGAAAGTGAAAAACCTTAGGTAAGAAACACAACTATTAAGTCACTGGTGATTGTGTCAGTTGTTACCAGTCAAGTTTTGAAAACCTTTTACAAGGAGAACATAATACACTATTTCCTCAATTTATATATCTCTCTCTTAAAATACAGATTTGGCAACCTGATTAATTTCTTCCTGCTCAAAAATTCACAGCAGAATGTAAGTTAGCTTTTCATAAATGCTACGAAGATTTTAAAAAAAAAAGACTACTTTAAGAGTTACACCATAAAGTCAAGAAGCCCGTTTTGATCAAATCTACAGACGCAAGGTTTCCTATGGTGGTGACATGCGGACACTTGTACTGACATGATCACTTATGCCCAAACAGGGACCCCTTACTAAGAGCAGACAGGTGTGTGGCCTTGGGCACCAGTGAGCTACTTATTGAAGGTCTGTGTTTATTCTAACGCTGCTTGCTTGCACAGACTTACTGCTCCATCACCCACGTGTGGGGCTCAACAGAAAGATGCCCTCACACTAAGAGTCCAGCCACGAACGGTATGCGGGTGGGAGGACCTGCCCTCCCCAGAAGTCCCCTGGGTGGGCTCGTCTGAGGCCCCATCACAACACAGGGTGGACATGGAGCCGATCGACACCGCCCCCTGGGGCTCCCGTCCTGTCCTCCTTCCACAGGGCAGCTCTGACAACCATCCCGTTTGACATGGAGACGTCAGCCACAGGGAAGGGGGAAGGCATCTTTACACCGTCCTGTGAGACCACCAACTGTTCTTACCCTGCACAAAGTAAGGGCTGTTAGGCTTACCAGGTGGCACTAGTGGTAAAGAATCTGCCTGCTAATGCAGGAGACCTAAGAGACGCAGGTTTGATCCCTCAGTCAGGAAGATCACTCGGAGGAGGGCATGGCAGCCCAGGCCAGTACTCCTGCCTGAAGAATCCCGTGGACAGAGGACCCTGGTGGGCTACAGTCCATGGAGCCACAAACAGTCGGACATGACTGAAGCGACTTAATACACACACACAAGCATCTTTCCAGACTTCTCTCAAAGCTGAGGCCATTCCAGCAGTGAGCCAGGAACCAGGAGGGCAACTTCTGGTTCACAAGCTTTACACCTAAGGACATTCAGGTGGGGTGAGAGGAGGAAGACACACACAGATCTTATAAAAACCTGCTAAGTCTCCCGTGACAACGCTGTCGTAACCACGGAGACCTTTCCACCCTCACTGACAGCAGAGTCAATGGTCAGCTCTCTGAAAACTTCATACATCCTCTCTACTTATCCTCTGAGACAGCTTTGGAAGATATTAAGGATAGCTTAGAATTCACTCCATGTAACATTCACCTGAACCAACACACACTCCTCCATCCCATGGACTGAAATGGAGAACCACAAAACCAGAGATGAGGCCCCATCCCTTCTTCTGGCCAAGACACCCCAACTGCTCAGGGACCCACACAAGCTTCTCTTCTTGTGTTTCCTCCACACTCAACCCCAACACCTGTGCCTTTCTGCTTCTCCTATGAGGACGAGTAATGTGGACGCCACTTCCCAAGATCCCCGACCCTCTGCCAGGCTGGCACGTCAGCGTGACATTTACCTCCGCCTATACCGAAGAGGGACCTTCCCCTAAAAGCTGGCGCAGAAAGCAGAGGCCAGTGGTCCCCCATCGAGGGCCCGGAGCATCTGGGAGGGCCTGAGGGAGAGCTGGCTTGAGCCTGGGGTGAGGCTCCCCAGCCATCTCGGCCCCTTCACTTGAGGGGGGAGCAGGGCACGTGGGGAAGGGGCTGCAGCCAACTGTCATAACCGCACCGCATCCCCAAAATTGCTGGGCTCTGATCTCAGTGACGCCTCCTTTAAGCAGATGCCCACCCTCATGGGTCTCACCACCCATGAGACCCCACAATCTGTGTGCCTGCCCCCCGTACACCACCCAGGAAGCAGCCCTGTTCCCACACCGTGGACTCTGCTCCCCAGCTCGGTGGGGGACAGGCCCACAGCCAAGGTCCACCCCCTCAGCAGCCTGAGCGCCTCTCCAGCATCAGGAGGAGACGCAGGGCTGGCTGCAGTCACCCTATGGAGGCTACTCAGCGCTCCGGCCGAAGGCAGTCGTGGAATGGCCGAGATCTCACAGGAGCCGGTGAAGGAGACTGCCACCCCTTCCTGCTCTTGCCTGCCGCGTTCCTGAACACCTCCCCCTCGTGGGACTGCAAGAGACACTGGGGTGAACAGGGAATGGGTGGGCTGCAGGGGCCCCGGGGAACTAGGTGTGTCTGTGCTGGTTCCCGCTTACAGGGTCGCTGTGAGAAACACACGAGGCAATGTGTATAAACCCCGCCCCCAGGGCCCAGGGCCCGGTCAGGACTCAGCGTCATCACTGTGGCCCCAAGTGGCCCCAATTCGCGCCTCCTCTCCCGCAGCACCAGGCGCCGTCCTTGGTGCTGAAATCGCCCCTTCTCTTCCGCACCACCAGGCGCCGTCCTTGGTGCTGAAAGTCGCCCCTTCTGTTCCCCGCAGCACCAGGGGCTGTCCTTGGTGCTGAAATCGCCCCTTCTCTCCCGCAGGACCAGGCGTCGCCCTTGGTGCTGAAAGCCGCCCCTTCTGTTCCCCGCAGCACCAGGCGCTGTCCTTGGTGCTGAAAGCCGCCCCTTCTCTCCCGCAGCGCCAGGCGCTGTCCTTAGTGTTGAGAGCCCCGCCATGAAAGCAGCTCAGTCTACAGAGACTGCCATGGGAGCAGGAGCGCAGCGAAGCGACAGGCAGTGGTGACCACGGATGCGACAAAAGATGAAATCGTGCAAAACGACAGAAGGGCCTGAGTGGGGGTGAGCAGGGGTCATTTGGAGAGACATTAGGAAGAGCCTCCCTGAGGAGGTGACACTGAGCCCATGGGAGTCGAGGGCTGCAGATCTCCCCGGGCAGCCCCTCCAGGCCACATCGGGACCTGTGTCCCCACAGGCAGAAGCGGGGAGTCAGGCCCTGAAGGGTCTGGGGGGTACGTTACACCAGCCCCTTCACTGCCTCATTTACAGACAGTACCACAAATCCAGGGGCCCCGCCACGACCAGAAACGTCACCTCCTTTGCAGGAATGGAGACCTGCTCTAGAGAATCTGGTGAGTTTTCAGTGACCCTACTGCCACCTGGGACAGGCAAGCACAAGGGCCCGGGCCCACATGGGACACGTCAGTGCTCGGCCCCCGTAGCATGTGCCCAACACGCACACAGAGCCACAGGCCCTCTAGAACGTCCCCCCTCAGCCCTGGCCGGTCCCTGGAGGGGGCTCAGGACACGAGCGTCAGCCGCCGGGCACTGCCCGGCCCTGCCTGTTGCGGTGGAGGCGAGGAGGCCATCCGCCCAGTGTCCCGGGTGCTCAGGACAGGTGGCTCTGAGGGTAGGAGCCCGTGCCTCGGCCAGTGGGCACAGCCACGCTCCGGGGCCCTGGGGCTGTGCAGTGCTCCTGGATGCCCCCACGGGCAGCAGCGGAGGACGTTCAGGACGGCTGGGAGCCGCGCTCCTAGATCTGCTCTCAGCACAGATGACCAGTCAAAGGGAAACAAGGGAACGGAACCACCGCCTGCCACGTGCATGACCACCAGCAGCACCCTTCACCCCCACACCTCTCTGGACTCAAGGTCGTGTGTCAGGAGGAGACTGACTGCACTAAAGACGCTCCAGAGAAGGTGCCAGCGAGGGCACCAAGACGGGGCCCGCACACACGCGGGCGCAGCCCCCCACCTCCACAAAATGGACACTGCCCTGCCCAGGCCAGCAGCTGCGCCCGGCGCCGGGCAGCAGAGTGGAGACCTGGGTGTGCAGAGACTGTTCAGAGAGTCAGCTCACAGCAGCCCAAGGCTGCGGACCCAGAGGCGCTTCCACGGGCACGCGTCCACGGGCTGTCCATCCCCCGGGGTCCTCCTCAGGACCACACACACACGTGCAAACACTTCCTGGGGAGACGGGGCTGTCAACTGGGCTGCCATCTGAGACGTGCCTCCAAACAGCTCCATGTGGGGTGCGGGTGGCTCTGCTTTGGGGGACAGGACAGGCCCTCACACCCCTGCTACACAGATGGCTCATGCCCTGGGGAGAGAGACCCGCGCAGCCTGGCGTGTGCTGACTCCCCTCCACCCCCCCAGGCAACAGGCCTCCCAGGCTGTAGCTGTACTCCCCACCTCCCACACCCAGATGGGGAGACCAGGATCAGCCTCAGCTCCAGACATCACCTCCTCAGAGACCCCCTCGCCAATTTGTGAGTATCTCTTCCTTCAGGGCCCATGCACAGGGCTCACAACTCCAGCCTGGCCCCTGCCCGCCCACCCAGGTCCTGGGTAGATGTTGACACCACGTCCCCGCCTAAAAAGCCTGACTCCTGGAGGCCAGGTCCCTGGGCCCATCACCCTGGAGCAAGGCAGGGTGCGCAGTGGGGTGCTAACCTGCTGGACCAGATGCGTTTAACTGTCAGGGGGTGGCTGAGAAGGGACTGTGCACGCACACGCACACTCGGCAGTGCTACTGTGTCAAGAACAACTCCTGCTGTAACATGCACGCCCGTCACAAGGGCACATTCCCTCCGTCGCATCTAGGAAACAGGGCTTCTTGAGGGGTGAGCTGGGCGTGCTCTGAGGTTGGTCTGTGCGTCACCCCAGAGGCAGAGCCACCCCGTCACCACGTTCATGGGCAGCCATGCGCCACGGAGCCCTGATGGAGGCTGGAGGCGTCTCTCTGTCTTGACACTGCGCGGGACGTTTGGGGAAATAAATTCGGGACGAAGCCTCCAAGGACTTGGGACACGACATGACCTGCACAGGGGCATCCACTGGGTCCACAGAAGGTGACACCAGAAGCCTCCAGCCAGAGCCGACAGAGAGGTCAGTTTATGCACAGGATGGCGGGGCAGACATGCACTTATGAGGCAGAAAGCACTGGAGTGCTTCAGGGCTGGCTGGCGCCTGACCATCCTCCCGGCAGGTACCAGTAGGACGGACGTCAGCAGGAAAGGCCCCGGACACAGCTCCGCCCAGAGTGTGTGCAGCAGGGCCCTCGGAGACGCATCGTCTGGATAACCGCTGGCACTGGACAGAGTGAAGGCGAGCTACTGCCGCCTCCTCTGCACACGGCGGAGCGGCCTCTGCGGGGCGCCTGCCCCCAGGGGCGCGCGGGGCGGGGGCCTACCAGGCGGTGCTGCCGCGGGCCGCGGGCTCCAAGTGACAGAGCAGCTCCAGGGCGTGTGCAGGGCTCGTCGCATCCTCGGGGGACTCCTGGCCGCCGGGCTCCAGCTCCGCGGGCATCCTCCACACAGCGGCGCAGGTCACCACTTTGCTGTCTGCGGCTGCGGGGCAGGACAAGGGAGACGTCAGCAGAGCGCACTGCCCCCCCACCCCGCAGGCAGCGGCCCACACCCCTGCCCCGAGGAACCGGACCGACCGCGCAGCTCAAGCCCCTGCTCCCCTGCTCCCACGTCATCCTGCTGCTGAAGAAAATTTAATTTCCTCAAAATTGATTTCCTCCTGTTCTTCTTCAATAGTTCTTCAAACAAGGGAGGGAGACGGGGCGGGGGGCTGGGGTGGGCTGCAGCTAAAGCTATAATCACTGTGGGTGCAGAGGGTCTAAGGGCCGCATTAAACACATTTTCCTTGGAAGCCCCGTGAGAGCGCCAGGCTCAGGGGCGGAGGAGCACGTGTGTGGTGCTCACACATATGTGCTAAATGGTGTCAGTGCGGGTGCAGGCCCCTCAGTCCACTGAAGCCGTGAGCACGGGCTGGGGGCCACAGGTCAAGCCCTGGCAGAGAGCAGCCCAGGGCCCGATCTCGACGCAAGACCACTTTGTGGACGAGAGGCAGGTTCCCTCTTTGCAAGGAGCGTGACGGCTCCAGGTTTCTGCCCTCTAAACAAGTCCTCTTCTGTGAGCAGATTTTTGCAGTGAGACACAAAATAAGATGAAAAGACACAAATGAGACCAAAGAAACAGATTTAACGTTACATGATTAAAAGCTGAACCACAAACTCTTAAACGTAAACTCTTCCAAAATGTGCTGCTTGGTTCTGAACAGCACATGTGCTAAACACCTTCCCCTTTAAAAGTGGTCTTTAATAAACGGTAATAAAAGAAGGAATAGGCTTCAGTGTTAAATCAGTAACTGGTATCAAGTGAAGAATATGAAATAATTGTAGAAAACAATGCCCCATGAGCAGTAATTCCTACACAAAAATTAAGAGGGGGGGAAAAAAAGGACCTTACCATCCATTAGAAAAGGTCCCACTTCTTACTACATGCCATGGTCCTTTGATCTAAACACCAAACTCATCAGCCAGGAACCCCACAGCAGTGACCACATGGGAAATGCCTGGCCCCCCAGTGCTGTTATCACAACACCATCATCCCCCACGATCAAACGGTCAGCAGGAGGATCAGGACTTCAACCACGTCTCTCTGATCCCTATCTCAGCGCTCTGTCCATGTACCTGACTGGGTCTGACAGAGCAGGGAATTGCAGCTTAGAGAATCATGGATGTTACATGCAAATTCAGTGTTAACACATCCACCTTTAACCATGCAGAGTACAGCATGACAGTTTCTGTCTACGAGCGAAATGGATTTTTTTGCTGAGATTTTAACTTTCACAGTCTCACTGCAGAGCCCCTGGGGCTGGCAACAGAACTCCTGAAAAGAGAAAAACTAACTGGTAACTCTGAGTTGGAAGGCAGCAGCAAATGCCCAAAACACTCACCCAGCAGAGGCACAGGTTATTCTAATCTTCCTAAACGACAGAAAGAGAAAGTTCTACCCTGAAAAGTGATGGGGCGAGTGACCTGAGAACGAAACGCTGGCTGTGTGCACGAGACAGCAGGTGACACACGGCAGAAACAGCTGGTGCGGGAGGGGCGGCCAGCGCTGAGCCCCCGCGGCCAGCTCCCTCCGAGAATCCTGCTCCGGAGTCGGGCAGGTAATGCTTCCTACAGCTGCCTGCTCACCCAGCAAACCTAACTGCTGTGGGTGAGACGTTAAATGCTTCCCCCTTGAGAAGAGGAACGAGACGAGAATACTCTGTGCTACCACCTCTAGCTAATGTTACACCGGAGGTCCTAACTACTTCAGCATGGCAAGAAAAAAAAAGCTGTAAGAACAAGAAAAGAACAAAAGTGCTATTATTTGCTAACGATTATGTGTGTAAAAGTCTTAGCGTCTACACACACAGATAGTAAAAATACAAAGGGAAGTCAGCAAAACTGCTAGACACAAAGATGATGTATAAAATTCAACTGGTATCTACAGATTCACAAAGATTTTTTTTAAACAAAATTTGAAAAACTATTAATGATCTAATTAGAAAATGAAATATCCAACAATATCTCAAATGAAAGAGGTACGAAATGCAAAACACGGCTAACAGAGCAGAGGCCTCACTAACTGGAGGGCATACCATGTTCATAGATGGGAAACTTCTCGACTGCAAAGAGCCCTGACTCCTCAAAGTTCTACTTGGCTTTTTTTTTTTTTGGAAGAAATGCTAAAATTTACATGGAAATGTCAACTACCCAGATGGCCAAGACAGTCATGCAGAAGAACAAAACTGGATGGTTTACAATCTGGCATTAATTTACTGCTGATACCCAGTTAGATAAATAGCCCAGAGAAAGAAAAGGGAATCCAGAAATAGATTTCACAGAGATGGCCACCTGATTTAAAACAAAATGACAAAATGATACTTACTGGAGTGGACAAAGGATGATCTTTTCAACAAAAGACGCTGGATCAGCTATGCATCCATGTGAAAAAAAAAATGAGCTGCATTCTACTTCACAACACATCCAAAAACTAACTCCAGAAAGACTGGAGATCGAAATGAGTAAGATAAAACCATACAAATCTTTCTAGAATACACAGTAGTATATCCTAACTCTGGAACAAGCAGACGTCTTAATTGAGGCAGAAAAACCACAAATGACAAAGAAAAAGACTGATAACAGGCTACTTTATAATTAAGAACTTCATTCACCAAAAGACATTGGACTTTATCAAAATTTAAAACTGCTGCTCTTGGAAAGACTTGGCTTTAAAAATAACGCAGAACTTGGGAGACAATATTCAGAATACATGTATCTGTATCCTGATAAAGGGCTTGTATCTAATATATATAAAGAATTTCTACAATTTAATAATAAGACAAGTAACCCAATTTTCAAAAGCAGGCAGAAGACTGAATTAGACATTTCACAAAAGAAAACATATGAATGGTCAAAAATCTCCAGAAAAGACGTTCAACACTAGCAGTGACTGGAGGAAAATGCACAATAACACCAAAACAAGACAAGACTGCATTCCTGCCGGAAAGGCTAAACGTCAATGTAAAGGCAACTGTACTCCTCAAGTATTGCTAGAAAGAGTGTAAAATAATTCAAACATTCTGGAAAACATTTTGGCAGCTGAAAATCCACATACCAGGTGACCCAGCAATCCTGCTCTCAGGAGAAGCTGTCGGGAAGCGTGGCTTGTTGGTAACAGGCTCTGTGACCACTCTCTGACCCCAGCAGTTAAACCTGGCCCCGAAGCGAGAGTGGCCTGCTGGTGGTAGGTGACTGCCAGAAGCCAGGGGGCAGCAATTATCCTAACGACCAACCAGGCCAGGGTACCAGCCAAGGAAGGCCAACTGGCGGACTGACAACAGGAGACGTCCTCCAAGGAATGGAGCAGATGGCCCTCCGCCCCTGTATCGCTGGCCCCCCACACAGAGACACACGTCCACACAAATGCCAAGGGAAACAGGAGTGAATGAGCAGGAGGCTGAGGGGAGTCACCCCACTGAAGTCAGAGTCCTTCACCCAGGCCTGGGCTCGGCAGTTTCAGACACGGGACCTGCTGATGGGAACGTGGCCGGATGCCCCGCAGTCAGGACCCCGCAGCAACAGGCAGGTGTGTAACAAGACACCCCCACCCCCGTCGGTCTCCAGGGACCTCCTGCTGCTTACCTGGGGCTCAGAGGGCCACACCCTGGCAGCTCAAGGTTCACTGAACCCAAAGCGTCCCATGTCCCCATTAGACTGGGGCGCTGGGGGGCCAGGCGATAAATGAACAAAGCCAGGTCACAGTAGGGGCCCCAGGCCTGCAGACCCACCCAGACAGGCCATTCCCACAGGGCGGACGTACAGCAGGAGGTAAAAGGCCCACCGCCCCGTGGCCTTTGGGGTCAGCGGGTGGAAGCCTCAGAAAGGGTCCTTCTCCCGGTCAAAGGGCAGTGGAGACACGGGCCTACTTTAAGGGTTAAGGGCCTGGCGGGCCGGGGCCTTGTGGACAGCAGCCACAGAGCAGATGCACGCCCTGCCCATCCTCGCCACCTGCACTTGAGGCTGGAGGCCAATGGGCTGGCCAGAAGCCCAGCGGAGAAGACTGGGAGCCCAGTCAGACCAGAGCGGCCCACAAGGATGCAAAACATCATCAAATGGTTGCATGACACAAGGTCCAGGTCGGCAAGTGCCGTGAGAGTCAGGGCGAGGTGCCTGAAGCAAGGAGACGCCCTCCCTGCGGGGGAGTCAGAGGAAGCTGCTGGGAACAGGAGCAACCTGACCCGTGTCCCTGGGAAGGTGTGGGCACGTGGAAGTGTGCACAGAGGTGTTCTGAGCAGGATCGCAGGCCCAGGGACCTCGGGGCGTGGAGCATGGCCAATGCTCCCATGTGGGACAGAACGAGGTGAAGTAACGCCGAGAGAAATGAGGGCTGGAGCCTTCGAGGACCAAACCAGGAGGGGCCTCGGGGACCAGTCAAGGCGTGTGGAGGGCCTGCTTCAGACCAGGGAGGGAGGCCAGCAATTATGAAACCACACCGCATCTGCTGGGAAGAATTCCATCAACACGAGGCAAGTCCGAAGCCCCTTATTGAAAGACAAACACCAGAACCATCCTGAGGAAAACCAGAAAGCCACCAGGTTCAGGGCCTATGGGAGGCTCCTGCCAAGATCACCCGCCCAAGAGATGTGCAGGGCTGCAGAGTACTGTCAGGGTGCGCGCGCTCAGTCCAAGGAATACGGTAGGCGTTATCGAAACTCTCCAAGTCGTCAGAAGCAGATGAAATGGAAGGTAAACAGTGCTAAATGAGAAACGCTGGAGGTATACCCATCGAGACACGCAAACTGGCTCTGAAACTCTGAGGGTTTCCACATCTGTATGGATCTCAACTGAGCATTCAACACATATCCACCAGCTATCAAAGAAACCAAGGTGCTTTTAAGAAGGAGAACCCGATCTTTAGAAGGAAAATGCGGTAATGACCACCAAGGCGTTCTTCTTTTATCTCTGTTTTCAAAGCGACCCTGAAGTCAGGCCCCGCAGTCTAACTGCCGGAGTTACTGCTCCTCTCCGGTGACCAGGAGCCCCCCCGCCCCACGCCCCGCAGGCAGGGCCACCTCCTACGAGCCCGGTCTCCACCGCAGGTTCAGACCCACGGACGACCTGGCGCAGGCAACTCCCCACCATGCCCCTCATCCTCAGCTGAGGAGACTGAGGCCCAGGGACCCAACTGCCCACCCCGGCTCACGGGGCTCATTCGCACCAGCCCAAAGCCCGCCGAAGCCCCCTGGCTTGGGGACAGCCCAGCGCTCTGAAGGAGAAAACGTGCGCTGTGAGCTGTGTCTCGAAGGCCCATCTGATGCCAGCCTGTCTTTTACATGTAACACTCGGTCTGAAGGCACTTACTTAATGAGATAAAAAGATAATCGGGCAAATGCATGGAAACAGCACACTCGAGGCTGCCAAGTGCACCCACGCAGGGCGCAGACTGCGGTGGGGAGCAGGAGGCCAGGCTTCACGGACTCGGAGGAGATTAGAGCTTGTGTAAGCCTGAGCAAAGCCCCACCAGGGACACAGTCTGATCCGCAGCCGCGGGGGAGGCGGCCTCCGTGGGGCACGGTGACTTGGAACCTGAGGCTGTTTTCCGCTGACAAGGGCTGAGCAGGGTGGACGAGGCAGGATCCGGCTGAGCTGGTGTGACCCACCAGCACCCAGGGAGGGAGGCACGCCCCTCACCAGCCCCAGTCTTCATGCCCCGGGAGGAAGGAGCCTGCGGCGAGGAACAAAGGGCAGACAGGCGTCGCCCCCAGCGGTGGGAGCCCTGCACCCCGAGATGCCTGAGGGCGGGTGGGGCGATGCCGCGCAGCAGGGTCGGGGGGACAGGCCGTGAGCACCGGCGGGCACAGGCAGGAAGCACGCCAGTCCTGGGCTCTGGCAGCGCAGAGGAGACAGGAGGTGGGCCAGGTCCTCCAGCGCCTGGGGGGTGTGACCTGCCCTGAGCCCCCATGGTGCAGTCACAGCCTCTCACTCCGCTCCTGAGACGGTTCACAGGCCAGGGCCCTGCCTTCCAGGAAACCTGGGCTCCCTTGGGCAACGACCCCGTAGCACCACCCCGAGAACGTCCTGTAGGTCTCCCCCCAGAAGCTAGCCACTCCTGGGGCAGTGGCGACAGGAGGAAAGGGCCCCGCGAGAGCTGACGCAGTCCCCGCCCAGCACATAGCACCCCATCTCACCGTCAGACCCACACACGGCGGCCCAGGCCCCCTCTCAGAGGGCCAGCAGGCACCGCGTGCCCGACTCCAGACGGTACAACGGGGAGGGGGCGGGGTCCCCACCCCTCCAGGGACAGCAGAGCCAGTGGGGCAGGACAGGGGGGCATCCTCTTCCCCTCAGAACACCGCGGGGCGGGGGAACGGAGCACGTCTGGGGGCCCCTGGTGTGCGGAGCTTCCTCACGCCCGCGCTAAACCCACGGGGCACCTGCGAGGCGGCAGAAGGTTCCAGGAGGCGGCTCCCCGGGCCGGTGTGGCCACTGTCCGGCGTGCTGCTGTCCCAGACACGAGACGGCACGGGCACACAGCGGCCTCCTGGAGGACCACCAGCAGCCGGCCCACTGCCGCAAGGCGGGCGGCTCCCGGCCCCCAGCGCCTCGTCCCCGTGCCCCTGCCACAGACACCAACCCAGGTGGGGGGCTGCCTGTCTCGGGGGGCCACCAGAGGACAGGGCTGCTTTTAAAGGAGACTCAGAGGCGACGGGAAGGGCCTGAGAAGGGCCCGCGCGGCCCACAAAGCTGGGATGCAGCCTACTGCACGCTCCCCTCTCAGCTCCTGAGGCGCCAGCCACAGCCTGCTCCGTAACAACCACGCAGCTGCCCAGGCACGTCCTGCCAGCCTTCCCGGTCGAGGGGTCTGGGCGCTGCGGGGGACAAGCTCTACAAGGGGTCCCGTGAGTGGTGTGGTGCCAGGTGTCCGGGGAGCTTGACCCCCGAGGAGGCCAGAACCCTCATCCCTCCAGGCCCCCGCTGCCTCCAGCTGGCAGCCGCCTTTCCGTGGCCTCCCAGCCCAGAGCCCCAGCTGCCCACCCCAGCCAGCCTGCTGGCCCTTCCTCAGGCCTCTATCACCCCCACACCCAACCAGGTGGAGCCAAGCGACCCAAAAAGCACAGGTGCAAACCCATGACCTCACCCACCCCAGAGGTCCAGCCCAGCCCTGTGCCCCCGGCTCTGCTGGGACCACCCTCATCCTTACTCCTGAGACCCCCAGAGACGTTCACAGCCCCAGCTGGACTCCACGTGGCCCCAGCGCCGTCCTGACTCACCGAGTCTGTCCGGCAGCGCCCATGGGTGGCGCTGAGCGACCACAGGGACACACCCAGCCCCTGTGCTGGTGGCCAGCAGGGAGCAGGCCAGGGCCGGCCAGAGCCCCCTCCTGACCACCGACCCTGCAGCCCTGCGGGCCGGGGCTGCTCCAAGGCCTCACCCCCCAGCAGGCCCGCTGCAGACCCCGGAGAGCTCTGCCCTTCTCCGACCCGACTTCCTGCAGATGCAGCACCCCACAGCTGCGGCCGCATGTCTGGCCGAGCGCCCCGAGAACTGCCGCCCAGGGGCTCCTCCTCGTGCTGGACCCTGACACCTGACTGCAAACGCACAGACAGGAGCCCACAGGCGTCACGGCTGCAGCTCGCCTGCTGGCAGGTGTGCGCGCTGCCGGGCGGGGATGGAGCCAGCGGGCTCAGGTCGCCATTGCCCAGGGAACGGCCACTGAAGCATGTGCCCTCTGCAGGCGCGGGGAACCCCGCTGATGCCCATTACTGCTCTCGGGGTGATGGGGCTGGCGCCAGTTCAGAAGCCTGACTCTGCCCGTGGACACGCAGGCTCACCTCGGAGCCTGATGAGCAGACACAGAGTCCCTCACTGGCCCAGCAAAGCACTGGGCGGAGAGAAGGAGCTATCTCTGCGCCGCACACTCATAAAACCACCCCTGCCAACTAGAAATGAGCGCACAGCCCTGGAACGATGGACCGTCCTTTACCTTACTGGAAATGCTCCTCCTTCCTACTTTATTTTACTGAGAATGGCTCAAAGCGCAGGACATGAAGGGGGGATTCCAAAACACAAAGGTAAGACTAACTTAAACCAGGTCTGTTTGATCATCAGTCTTTTTAAAATGAACAGGGTCACTTTTTGGAAACTCTGGACCTTTCCGTGAAACACCCACACACATACACACATACACGTAAGTTGCTCGTAAGGTCTGATAACATTTTACATATTTACAATACTTTCTCCTGGACAAGCTTCAAGCGCCCAGGTCTTTGCAAAGCCCAAAGGCAGCTGAAGTTAGTCACACTGTGCGGTTTTCCCGCTGAAAAGCTCCTGACGGGCAGGGCTGAGCAGCAGGCGGGTGCGGGGGAGTGTCTGCGCGGTGAACCCAGGTAACACTCCCTGCTGACACCTGACCTGACCCTCCTCCCCTGCGAGAGGTGACACGGTGGGGCGGGCTGCGTGGACGGATGCGAGTCCGCAGACGTGGTCGCGGGAGACAGGCCTGCCAGCTCACTCCGCTCGCCTGCCCACAGATGTGTCACCCGCCGGCCCCTCCGCCCGCCCCCTCCGCGGTCTCCAGGCCCCGCCCCGCCCAGCGTGCAGCATCTCCCTCAGTGCTGCTCTCAGGAGGGTGGCTCCTTCCTTGAGCCTCCCTCATGCCCCTCATGGCGCGGGGAGCCACCACGGAAGCTGAGTAAAAGCGCCGCCTGTCTTCCCGAGAGCAGAGGACGGCCAGGAAGGCCCTTCCCACGGGGAACACCAAGCTCCGCTCTGGCCCCGCCCCCGGCCCCGCCCAGGCCGCCGGGCTCCACGCGCGTCACCTGCACCCCACCCCACGGCTGCTCCCGAGACCGGTCCTGTCCCTCCTCCAGCAGCGGTTCCAGTGAAACCCTGGACACACGGCCTCTGGGGCGGAAGCACAGGGCCCCATGGGCTCCCAGGTGACCTGCCAGTGTCCCCCCATCCAGGGCTTGTCCCTCCATCACAGCGAGGACCTGAGGCTGCAGGTGAAGAGGACCACACACGACCCGATTCCTTGCTGGAAAAGCAGGACGCTCTCCAGCTGCTCCTCAACCTCTGCTAAGTGACACAGAGGTCCCGTAAAACAGACCACGACCTCATCCCCAAACAGAAAGGGAGCTCAAACACTGAATCTGAACCAGATCTGGGGACCCTTCAGTAGTTTCAGAAATTTTCATTAAAGTTACCCAACTTCTCTGAAAATAGACCATGGTGAAACAGCAAACGTTACGACTGGGAAAAGGTCTGCTAGGGTGTTTGGGAAATCCTTCTGCCTCTCTGACCGGCATCAGCAAGCAGATGACAGCCATCAGTGATGCAGGGACAACTACTGTGAAAAACCAAAGTGCTCCCATTACAACGGCAGGCCATGGCCAGGTTCTTGGAAGAAGAGATGCTGGCTGGAAATGTCACTAAGCAACAGGGCCCACCTCCTCTCCTCTCCCCCGCCCTCCCTCGGGCTCCTCAAGTGTCACTCCTGGACCCTCAGCCACGTCCAGGTGGCAGACACTTGAGTCCAAACATGAAGATCCCAGGGGCAATCCTCACCATCTCGGAGAACAGCTTCCGCTGAAAACTGGGTCAGACGCTGCAGGATGGCGGAGACACACCCCACCTCAGAGCCTGACCTCTAAAAACAGTCTCGTCTTACTCCAAATGCACAACAGCGGGCCCTGCGCACGCGGGAAGTCTACTGAGAGGGGGGCTTCCCAAAGGAGGGCCCAGGGCCTTCCGTCAGCCGACTCAGCGAGTGACTGGAGGGGGAGGGTACTCACAGAACGCAGCCTGGACCTCCCTCGGGGCCACCGCGTCCCCAGACCTGGACGTGGACGGGCAGCAGCCACCCTGCTGCAGCCGCAGTACGTTCCCCCCAACCCCCCACACACACCCACCATCTCCTGGAGCAGACTCCACGCCCAGGATTCCCACCCAGGCTCACTCTCTGCCGCACTCACTGCCCGCGGGCCTCTCTTCCTGGGACAGAACTGTCTATTCCATCTCCCCACTGGCTGGCGAGGGAGGCTGGAGTCAGGCCCCTGCCACCATCCTCCCTGGCCTCTGGGGACCCACTTTCTGCCTCCCTTCTCAGCCACGCTGAGGCCACTCCCGCCTTCTATCTGGCTTTAAACAAAGGACGTCAGCCTCAGAATGTCCCGTCCTTCCGAGCGGACAGTGGGAAGAAGAACTGACACCACCCAGACACCCAGGACCACACCTCCACAACCAACAGCAGAAACCTGGGGAGGAGACAGAGACCCAGGAGGTGGGCCAGGGCTGAGAGTGCCCTGGGTGCTGACTCCCTAGCCGGGATACCGAGGGTCATAAGGAAGAACCTCTGCATTCCATCACAGGTTCATCATAAGAAATGCTGCCTCCAGACTTCAGTTATCCATAATGGCCCATCTCCGGGAACCCTGCTCCCAGGTAATGAGCATGAAGTGAGCTTGGTTTAGCTCACAGGACTTCTCTTGACCACCTGTGAACTGCTCCAGGAGGAAGACATTCACACATTCCCCTGGGGGCCGGAAGGGAAGGGGGAAGCGTCTGACTTTGTTCCATGCCCTTTCAGTATAAAAGCAGCAGAGATTCTGACTCTGGCAAGATGGTTCCTTGGGGGGCACAAGCCCACCGTCATCTGTCTGCTGGCTTTCTGAGTAAAGACACTATTCTCTGCCCCGCCAGCTCGTCTCTCCATTATCAGCCTGTCCTGCAGCAAGCAGAGCGAGCCTGGACTCCTAACAGTGGGGCACGGAACCAGCCCCCCGTCCTCGCCGCAGGCAGGCTAGCAACTTGACTTTCAACCCGCAGAGATGCCGACGGCACCTCCTTTTCAGCAGCAGCTCACCCACCTCCCCGCAGCCCAGTGACAGGACATGCTTCCCTGTCCAGCGCTGAACCTGAACCGCTCCTCATCCAGGCTCCCCGGCATCCCACCTCCACGATCAGGGCCAAGGCCAGGGCTCTCCTGACATGGGGCATCACACACACCAGAGGCCCCGGCTGGCACGGCCCCCACATCCATCCTCTGCCCCACAGCACTGGTCCCTGGGTGGGGATGGGGGGAGGCTCCGAGGGCCTGTTCTCGAGCCCTGGACATGCAGAGCAAGCAGCAGCTGGACAAACACCCGGGGGACAGACAGATGCGTGCGCCTCCCTCCCCCGCCGCGTATCCCACCGTCCTGAGAGCTGGGCCTGCCAGCCCCTCCAGAATTCAGGCCACCAGCCTCCTGCCCCACACGGCAGCCCAGCCGCTCCCGCTCCCTGGACTCTTGCACGCTGCCCAGCTCAGGCAGCCCCTGGAGCGGGAGTCTCCCAGACCTGTGCACAGGTGTGACACGCGCACACACACACGCACACACACTGTCCCCCCTCCTGCAGGTGCTCAAGCTCCCCCTCGTCGTCGAGAAGCCTGCCCCGAGCCACGCCCAGCCTCGCAGGACCCAGGCCTCTCGCTGCACCTCCCCGACGCTCTCCTCCACGGGATCTGTATTTACACTCACGTGTGAGCCAGGGCCCACCCCCAGGTCCACCCCGGGCCGGCAGGTGGAGACGGCCCAGGACAGAGCCAAGCGGTCATCACCATGTCACATCAGAGACGCAAAACCCGCCTTTAAACCCAGAAGGATACAAAGCAACGACCCTTACGGTGAAGGTGGTTTTTGTCACTGATACGTGTGGGGGGTGGGGCGGAGTGTCAGACTGCAATTTGAAAGTCAGACGTTCCCGGGGAACCAGAACACAGTCAAGAGAAAACCTCCCTTAAGCCACAGTCACAGCAATCCACTCCAGCTGACGCCTCTGGGAGTGTTGTGTTTTTTTTTTAATTCAAATATTTATTGAGCAGCTAGGGAAATACATGGTCAGAGGTGAGGCAATTGCACAAATAGAAAGCAAAGTATAAGGTTCACTGAATCACAGCAGGCAAGGTGTTTTAGGAGATCAATTGATTGCTTCCAGCCTGGAAGGGGCATGGTTGGGTGGCCAATCAGGAAAGGGGATTGAGATTAAAATAGAAGACTTCAGTCTGGACTGCTGACGATACTCAGTTTGGACTATGTGTGTCTCTCCTTTTCCTCACCCCATCTTTGGGCTTAATTTACCAGTAGCGCCCAGGACCGTCAACGCGCTTTTTCTAGCTCGCATTTCTGCTTTAATGTCATCCACAGAGCTAGGCCCTCTCAGTGTCTTAGGTGTTTCTTCCTGTTTTCTGAAGGATTCTTGACCTTTTGATCTTGGTGTTGATGGTTTTGAGTCTTTTCCATTTTGGTTCGATTTTTGTGCATTTTTGGCTGGAGTATCGCATACAGATTTCTTTACTGGAGCTTTTTCTTCAACTTCCTCATCAAAATCGTCATCATCATCGTCTTCATCATCGTCATCTTCATCAGCAGCAAGCTTTGCTCTTTTCTGGGGAACCTTTGCTACCACGTCCAGGGGCAGAACGCTTTCCAGACATACTCAGGAGCTTCACATCCTCCTCCTCTCCATCTTCTGACTCTGCATCTTCCTCCACAGCTCCTAAGTGCTGTCCACTGACATGCACAGGCCCTGAACCACACTTCAACCGTAAGACCACAGGGGGTGTAATTTCAAAGCCCCCAAGAGAAACTGTTGGCTGTACAGACATTTTCAAAGTTGCCAGTGTTACTTTAATTGGACTGCCTTCATAATTCATTGCCTCTGCTTCAACAATGTGTAACTCATCCTTTGCTCCAGCCCCTAAACTGACCGTTCTTAAAGATAACTGGTGCTCATTTTCATCATTATCCACCTTAAAGTGATAATCTCTGTCAGCCTTTAGTTCACAACCGAAAAGATAGTTCTGGGGCCTCAAGGGGCTCGTGTCCATGTCCACTGAATCATCCTTGGGTTGGCGGCATGCACTTATGTGGGAGAGAAGCTGGACGGAATTAAACGACTACTATTCGAACGAGCGGCCGCGCAGGACGGAATCACGCCAGGGACTGGGAGTGTTTCCTAGGGGGTGTTAATTCCGACTCGGGCTTCGAGACACGGGCTGCCACCTGGCCGTCCATGCTCAATCTGGCCCCAGGGTTTGCCCAGGACGAAGGCGATGGGGTGAGGGCGAAGCAAGCCCAGGGAAGGCAGGGACAGAAAGGGGACAAGACGCAGGGGCCGGACACCGTGTGCCCCGTCCTTCTGTGGCCAGCCAGGCCAACGGCCGCCGGACCAGGTGCGTCTGCTTCTGCCACAAGAGGGTCAAGGAGGAAGCCCGTCTCGTCCCCTCACGCTACAGGCCAGGCCAGGAGTGGAGGCTCCCAGGGGAAGCACCCAGGCCTGGGGAACCTCTCCACCCTCAGGGAGCCAGCCCTCCACTTTCTGGTCAGGACAGAAAAGAGACCTGACCTTCAGCTTCTCTCAAGCTCCCGAGACTCCCCGGCTTCGATGAGGGTGCTTGGTGGTCCTGAACCCAGCCTCCATGTCAAGGAATGAGTGCCCGCCGGGTGTTAGCGCCAGCGCCCGCAGTGGTGGGGACGGCTGGGGCGGGGGGCGCAGCTCAGAGAGAGCTCACGGTCACACCCAGCGTCACCACTCAGACACTTGGAGGTCAAGAATTCAATTTTTTTGTAATTATGATTCACATGGAGGCAAAATGGGATGGCGTCTTATGTGAACAGCGCACAGTTCATTACATACCTGAGTGCCTTCTCTGTATCTGAGTCTGCTGGGCCCTGAATATTTATCATTTGTAACCTCTCTGCTTTCAAAGGGGAGCTAGGAAGGATAGCTGCTTGCTAAATGCCTTATGATATAGGTCAAAATAATACTATAAAAAAGGTATATTTTTAAAAGTTTTACCCAAGTATTTACAATGTAACCTCTGTTAAGACAACAGGTTTAAAAATGACCAGCTGCACTCAGGCAGCTTCTGCCAAGATGAGGACCCTAGTGGGGAGACAGAAGCAATGCCTATTTCTTCGTAACAGGTTACCAGACTCAAAGTCTGCATCCCCCCTCCAAGTTCCTGCACTGAAATCCCAGCCCCCAGTGCAACGGTGTCAGGAGGGGCCTTTGGGAGGTGTCAGGTCATGAGCAGAGCTGCGTGACGGGGCTGGTGCTCCTGTCAGAGACCGCACACCCCTTCACCCCCCAAGGGCACTGTCAGGGGATGACGAAGCCAGTCCTCACCAGTTGGGTTCCACTCAAAGATGATAAATTACCTCCTTTTGAAGCTCGCCTTCTGGGATCAGCAACCCGGCTCCTAGCAACACAGGGGACTGGATGGAGAAAGGCCTTCTCCCTCCACAGGCAGAGGCGGGCCCTCAGACCCTGAGGAGAGCAGGCCTGCGCCCACGGTTGGCCGAGGGACTCTCCTAAGCAGGCCTCTGGGTCGGAGGACGCGCTCGCCCCTTCCAGCTGGGGCAGCCCGTTTCACCCCGGAGCTCAGGATGCACGTGCTGGGGTGAACACAGCTGAACCACATTGACTTAAAAACCAACTCCCGGGAAAGTATTTCCGGTCAGTTACATCAGTTTGAGAGTTCACATCTGGGTGTGCTAGAGCAGAGCCCCATGGGACTTTCTCACGGGGCTCCTCAGTCCACAGAGCCGCACAGAACCTCCAGAGTGGGAGGGAGGCGAAGAGCCCCTGCAGAGCATCTGTGGCGAAGGAGGGGGACGCTGCAGCTCGGCGTTCGGAAACTTCTGGGCCCACAGCAAAGAAACCAGTTCCCCTGAACTCGACCAGCCTTGGATCCAACGCGGGTGTCTGGCGGGGTGTCTGGAGGAGGGAGCCTCTGCTTGATGCCCGGCCCCGGCTCAGGGAGCAGGATGGCCCTGCCCTCTCAAGGTAACAGGGAGAGCTGATCTTCAAAAGGGAAAAACAAACATCAACATATGCTAGAAGGATGTGTTTGGTTTCAAGTCACTCACAGAAAGGAACCATCGCAGCACGTGTAGTAAATGGAGAACTGCCGTCTCCCAGGCGCCCCTCACAAGGTCCCCTCCTCTGAATCCGGGCCCTTGACTCCGCCAGGCCACCCCACCTCCTCCCTGCCCTGCGGTTTCCTCTCTGTCCCTTATTTTGTCTGTGTGGCTTCTCAGCACACTCATGGGCCGCAGGAAGCGAGCGCAACGGATGGCACTGGATGGATGAATGGGGAGGAGGGGACGTCCAGGAGGGGCAGGCCTGTCCTTGGCCGAGTGGTCCCCACCAGGAGAGCTGGCGCTGGGCGCACGGCCCATCTCTGACTGCCCCCACCAGCCCCTGCCCTAGGCACCGCCGCTGTGGGGGTACCGGGTAGGGCCTGTCCTCCCCGCCCAACTGCGAGCTCCCGGGAGGGTGGGGTCTCCTCCCGGCAGGGCGGGGTCTCCTCCGGGCAGGGCAAGGGGCACCCGGTGTGCAGGCGGCCAGCACCTGGGGCCCTGGGCGGCCCAGTAAGAATGGGAACGGGCTGGGCCTCCATGTCACCCCTGTAGACCCAGGGTGGTAACTGGAGGTGGCCCAGCTCCTGGCACAACACACAGCCCTCGGGCCTCAGCCGCATCCACAAAGTTGCCTCCGTCGATTGAAAGAGGAGGTGACTTTAGGACGCAGGGGAATGAGAGGGCGCTTCAGTCGTTAACGGGAACCGGGCCCATCTGGCCATTGAGGGCAGTGCTGGAAATACACCAGGGACTGGCCTGGTGGCTCCATCGAGGGCCAGGCCCACCGCAGTGCCGGGGACCCGCTCCCACCTGGAGGCCAAGGCACTGCGGCCACCCGGCCCCCCACCCACAAGCTGACAGCTCTGCAGCCCCCACACTGGCGACCCCACTGTCCTCTCGTGTGGCCACCTCTGACCCGAGGAGCCCAGGCCACGTGCTGTGTCCCGGCTGCAAGGGAAACGGGAAACTTGATTTATTTCCATGAGGGGAAACAGGACTAATAACGTAGGAAATTCCCCCAAATACAGGAAGAAAATTCAAAAGATGATGAGGCGCCCCAGATAAGTCCCTGACTTGATTTCTCAGTGGTCTGCCCTGGGCTCGAGGGAAACTTCCAGACCAGTGATGGAAAAACAGGGAATCCCGGAAGAGCTCCGCCCTCTGCTGGCCGAGCCCACCGCCTGTCACACTACTTGGCACAGAAGCACGCTGAGAGAGGTGGCCAACAAGTGTGAGAGCCGGGCAAACAGCTCCTGCTTGATTTCAAATGGAAGGTTTTCAAATCTTATATAGTTACATCAGACCGACTAGTGAAGAATAATTATCATAAAACCTATTAGTCAAAACTAACCTGCAGAAACGGTTTCATGGTTTAAGATGGAGACTTTCTTATTGCCATACTTTTCCTGTTTTTCTAACTGTAACTCTGTAAGGAATGAGCACCGTCCCCAAGCACAGAGGTAAGGACATCGACTGGAATGGCTGAAGTGGCCCCGGGCCGTGGCGGGGAGAGGGCAGGGGGCACCTCCGGTAACGCGGTGCAGAGGGAGGACCACTTAGGAAACTAAATCCCTATTTTTAAACCAAAGGCAAAATAAAAGACAAAAACAATACAAACAAAAGTATATACATACATAGAAAATGACACAGCTGATGTCAATATATGTCAAGAAAATCTTGAGATAATTATATTTTTTAACTGAGGAGGGCAGAGAGACCTACATGGAAGGTTCTGTACTTCTCTAGGAGTAGACTTGAAAAGTCATGTATGTAGAGCAAACACCAAGAAAATGATATAAAGCAGCATATTCAGAAACATCATAAATGAATCAAATGAGATTTCACAAACTTGAAGTAACCCACGGGAAGGTAAGAAAAGGACAGTGATGAGAAACCAAGACAGAAAACAGATAACGGCCGCTTCAGCCCTCACATACCCGTAATTTAGACAAAAACAGTCTGAGTGAAAGTCAGCCATTCAGTCATGTCCACCTCTTCTCGACCCCATGGACTGTAGCCCACCAGGCTCCTCTCTCCATGGAATCCTCCAGGCAAGAATTCTGGAGTGGGTTGCCATTTCCTTATCCAGGGGATCTTCCCAACTCAGGGATCGAACCCAGGTGACCCGCATTTAGGGCAGACTCTGTACCGACTGAGTCACCATGGAAGCCTTAACACACCGTTAAACATAGTCTAGATACACCAATTAAAAGAGAGCAGCAGAATGAATTAAACACATACACATGCTCCAACAATAAACTGTTGGCAAAACAGCTCACCTCCAAAAGCGCAGGGCATCCTGGGTAAGAGGGGGGAGGTGCTCCCCCGCAGCCGCTGCCTGCCCAGGACCGTCGCCTTCAGGGGGCCCACACCCGCTTCTCATCTACTGACACCCATGCTGTCCTTAACAGGAGGACAGCAGTGGTGGAGGCAGACCAGGAGAGGATCAGGGAAGACAGACAGCGGCAGCACGGACACACCTCCGGAGAACTCTGCTCCCCTGACCTGGACAGCACCGGGAGGTCAGGGAAGCTCTAGAACATTTCGTCTTTAGCAGAGCCCCCACCTCCCACCCCCGCCTTTCCCGACACACACAGCCCAGTGCGCGGAGGTGGAGGGGACAGGCTGGCTCAGGACAGACAGACTGACAGGCAGGCAACTGGAGGAAGAATGCTTGAGGAGGGATTAGCATGAAAATCAGCCAGAGAACTGGCAGACTGCAGCGGCCAGCGGGGGCAGAAGAGCAGCGTGGGGCCAGCTCACAGAGGACGTGGGGCAGGTGGGACAGCCCCTTACCAGGCACCCGAAGCCCACAATTACACTTCCCGCTGCACAGACACAGACAGGCCCAGGAGGGCCCCTAGGTCAGGGGAAGACAGGGGGCCAGGACAGGCTCCCAGATGCTCTGGGCTGGTGGTGAAGCCAAGTGAGAGCCTGCATCCGCGCTTTAAAAAACAATCTGTTCTAGGAGTCAAATTACAATGGTCAAGGTGAGACCTGAAGGCCCAAGCTGTGGCCTAAGCAGGAGAGAGGAGACGGGAGGTGGGGGGAGGAGTAGGGAGCGAGGCCAGGAAGAGGTCAGCACGTCATCTGACCCTCACCCTTCAGCCTGGGAGCTTCAGCAGCCAGCCCAAGCGCCCCTCAGGCTTCCTCTCACTCCCACCCACACCCACAGTCCCAGAGAGACCTTGGGACACCCCCAAACTGCGCGCCTGACCATGGGCCCAAGACGCTGGGCCCAGGACGGCGCAGCGGCCCCCGTCGTCCTCAGCTCACTGTAGAGGGGGCAGGGGGACGCGGCAGCAGTATTTCACCGCCGCCGCTCTGTCAGCCCTTCACTGCTCTAATTTCCCGAGGACCCTGCGCCGGCGTGATCTACAGTCTTCCTGACATTTCACCTTCCGCTGCTGAAAAATTCATCTGGTCCTGATGTGGGCTGCTCTCCCCCGCGCGCGGGGGCGCGAGATTGATTCCGCTGCCGGTAATACCAGCTGCCACTCACCCAGCCTTCCCGGGGTCGCAGGAGGCGCGGAGCCCGCCGCCAATTGGATGGGAGCTTCTAAAAGCCCCAACTCATCCCCCCTGTGTGCATCCTTTTACCTTTGTTCTCCATCTTGAATTCACTTGTTTTTTTAAAAAAAAAAAAAAAAAATGAGCGTCTGTTGGTCTTCCTGAGATTTCACCAACACGCAGAGAAGATTTTTCTCATTTTCAGGTACTTGCACCTTTCTTTAAAGACTATTTTCGCAGGGTTTTATGTCTGGCGACTCACAGAACCACACAGTGACATGAATGACACCGCCAGAAGCAGGAGCAGGGTTTCCTACGGTCCTCGGGGTCAGGGCCCCCTCCTCCGTCCCCTCTCGTCCCTCTGGGATCTCGTAAAATTGCAGATCTGACCCCGAAACCGCCTGGCTGAGGGGGCTAGGATGCATCACTCCGGCCTGCCTCTCCAGTGGCTGCTCCTAACCCCCAGCCTCCTCCCGGGAAGTCCTGCTCTTGCCGGGGGCCCAGAGCACACGGTGGTCACCCGGCCCAGCCCAGCTGTCCACAGGTGTATGCACAGCGCCTGCCCCCACCACCCCCTCCAGCACCGCGTTTCTCCTGGAGGCCACCAGTGCCACAGGCTCCTCCGGAGCAGGCCAAGGGGCGGGTCCAAGCCACGCCCACCCCAGCCACGCCCTGACCGGATCTCAAGGCCCCTCCCCTTCCAGCCACGCCCCCGCTAGGCTTTCCTTCTAGCCACGCCTCCCCACGGCCCTCAAGGGCCACGCCCCCCAGCCACGCCCCCACCAGGCTCTCAAGGTCACGCCCCTTACTAGCCACGCCTCCCCGCGGCAGTCCTCAGGGCCACGCCCTGCCTGGCCATGCCCCCTCCCACATCCCAAACAGTGTCATCAGAACAGAGGGCAGGCCTTCAAGATCTCACCTCTAGTCAAAACACAACAGCAAAGCGTGTGCAGGGAGGCCTGAGGTGCATCCGATGGGTGGACTGACTTCTGGAACCCAGGAACACGCCAAGTGATGGAGGCTGGTTACCTACCTTTGGGTCTGAGAACCCAATCAGGACAGAAGCCCTCCCCAAACCTCTTTCCAAACCTCTCACATAAGTAAACGAGTCACATATCCACTGCTCTCAAGGACTGAACTATGTCCCCCCAACCCACACACTCACGTGCTGAAGCCCTCACCCCAGCACCTCAGCATGTGATGGTTCAGGCGGACAAGGCCTTCAAAGAGGCGATTCAGATGAGGTCATTAGGGTGGAGCCCTGATTCGAAAGGACCGGCATCCACAGGAGAAACGGGCTTTGGGACACAGCCAGGCCCAGAGGGACGGCCACGTGAGAGGAAGCCAAGGGGGGGCCCTCGGGGGACTCCTGGACCTCAGGCTGCGGCTGTCCACGCACGTCCGTGGGTTCTGCCATGCAGACCGGGGCAGAGGGAGACTGTGAGCAGGGCAGAGCACCGTGGAAGGAGCCACCTAGAGATGGTCCAGCCTCACAAAGCCAGGGCAGCTGGCGGCCCCGCCTGCATCTCTGGGGAGAGCAGGCAGGGGAGGGGGGCAGGGGCAGGGAAGAACAAGCAAGGCCAACGACATGGCTGGGGTTGAGGGAGGAATCAGGCACAGGGTTTTTTAGTCTTACTGGAAAAATTAATTCAAATTGGGCTTTGTCTAAGCACCCCCTCGTGGCCTGAAACCTGGAGGAAGGACCATAAACAAGGTGCGCTGATGAATGACAGAGAATGAAGCCCTGACAAGGTGTCCAGCAGCCAGCCCGGGGGACCACATCTTATTTAACATCTTCATTAGCGATCTGGAAGGAGCGGTAAACAGCACATTAATTAAATTTCCAGATGATACTAAATTTGGAGGTGCTACAGGAAGTCAGTGAGGACATGGAAACGAGGCAGATGGGATCCAAAGAGGTTAGTAAGAAGCAATCCAGGATTCCATCTCCAAAAACAGAAGCTAATTAAAAACTTCCCCCATGTTCTGGAACTCCATCTAATTCCCGTCAGATGGCTGCACAAGAACAATGCAGGCGGCCCTTGCAGTCCGAACTCACTGTCCAGGCCTCCGTATCCAAAATTGGAAACTGGAAGGAGTGAGCCAGGCTCAGATAAACCCGGCAGTCGGAACCCTCCTCACCTGCAGTTCAAAAGCCAGAGGCCAGATGGCTGACGGGAAGCTGCTGTGTAACACAGGATGCCCTGTGACCCCCAGAGGGCTGGGATGCGTGGCGAGGTTCAAGAGGGAGGGGACGTGTGTTTACTTATAGCTGACTCACGATGCTGTACGGCAGAAGTCAACATGATATTGTAAAGCAGCTACCCTCCAGTTAAAAGTGAGAGGCCAGTACAGGCTCTGGTAACACAGTCCAGGTCACACAGCCCGGTGATGAGAGGAAGAACACCAGCGGGTTTGGGACATTTGGGACAAGCAACAAAATACTGGGTCTGTAAAATATGATGGATTTCTAAAGAAAGAACAGGGCCCTGTGTTAAGATCATTGATCTCATCGGCCTCTAAACGCCAAGATTTGAACATTATCACAAACATCACTCAAGAGTGGGGACCGTTATGTGTCTGTTCTTGGTGACAAAAACCAACAAGAAGAAAACATCTTTATAACAAAAAGTGTTTACAAAATCCTTGCCCCAGAAACAATTTCCTCGCAGCCTGAAAGAATGTGGGTCAGGGGCTCTGGAATCACCAACGAATCACCGTAGCAAGGTCCTGCCGGAAGTGCGGTAAAGCAGGGTTAAATCAGATACCGGGCACCCCATGCTCCCGGCAGGGTCATCACCCTCACCCAAGATGCGGAAGCCACCCAAGTGCCCATCGCTGAGTGAGTGGACACAGGAGGCGTGGTGTGGACGCACAGCGGACCATTGCTCAGCCATAAGAAGGCACTCTTCATTAGGAACAACATGAATGAACCTGGAGGGCATTACGCTAAGTGAGATGAGGTATCATATGCAGAATGACAAACCCTGAATGATCTCACATGTATGTGAGATCTAGGAGGAAAAAAAAAAAAGCTCACAGCTACAGAGAACAGAGCGGTGGTCGCCAGAGGTGGTTTTGGGGGCATGGAGAATTGGGTGAAGGGGGTCAGGAAGTCCAAACTTTCAGTTATGAGATACATGGGTCCTGGGGATGTAATATACAGCACAGCGACTACGGGCGACAATGCGTGCTGTGTCTCAGTCGTGTCTGACTCTTTTGCAACCCCATGGCTGCAAAACCCCTATAGCCTGGCGGGCTATAGTCTCTGTCCATGGGATTCTCCAGCAAGAATACTGGAGTGGGTAGCCATTCCCTTCTCCAGGGGATCTTCCCGACCCAGGGATCAAACCCACGTCTCTCGCATCTCCTACACTGGTAGGCAGATTCTTTACCACTGCGGCCCCTGGGAAGCCCACAGCTGACAACACTGTACCGTATATTTCAGTCTTTGGCCATACCACCCTGAACGCGCCTGATCTCATCTGTAGTGCATATCTGAAGGTTGCTGAGAGTTTAACGGTATGTGACTCAAACCGTTATGGTGTACACCTGAAACTAACACAGGTTATATGTCAATTATATCTCAATAAACTGGAAAAAATCCTAATAAATGAACTGCCCGCGCCTGGCACCTTAGCATTCAGAGGTAGCTGTCATAATCACATTTCCTCACGTGCAGAACGAGATGGTGCGATGGTGAGAGTCAGCAGCAGTGTGTGACCTGCCCAGCACCCACCATGAGCCATGGGGTGGGGCTTCGGCTCGAATCTCCCGGGCGAACACCACGCCCCACATGCCTGGCGCCGGCCTCCAGCCAGGCCCTGTAACGGGCCACTCCTCAGCCCTGCACCTCGGTCCAAGCCGTGCAGAAGCTCTGCTTCCTCTGCGCAGGCGGGCAAGCGGCGGATGAGCCGGAGATGGGTGGGGCTGTGTTTCTCTTCGCCAGGGCCACCTTCTACTCCTCACTAACGGATAAGTCGTTCAGGGGAACAGGCAACAAAGTAACACGCAGTTTTTTTGGCAAGTAAGAGTTAAGCGTATCTACATCCTGAAGGAAACAGCATTGGAACAAAACAGTAACTTGATCCCAAAATAATATTTCACATGGCTGGTTTCCCATTTCTCACCAGACACAGGGACCCAAGTGAAGGACCTCCACGTGAACCCCAGATGGAAAAGGAGCTGACGAAACACACACCTAATGATCACGCGGCAGACACACCCCCCACGCATGGCACCTACAGAACCGCAGGCCCTCACCAGGGCTCCTGCTCCCGGCGACGTCATCTTTGGCGGACACTGGTCGGCGCACAGAGCTCTCAGTGAGGAGAAGCCCATCGGATCTATGTTAGCCACAGAGCAAGAGAGGCCAGAAAACCTGTACATGTTAAAATGGGGTGCAGACCACTTCCATTTCCTGCCCCGCTGTACTCAGTCTGGGGTGGGGAGGACACCCGGGGCCGGCCCTGTGGGGAACCCCCACATCTGCAGGGCTGGGGTTGGCACAGAGCTCCCGGGGGCTCCCCAGAGACTGCTCTCCCCAGAGAACTTTCTGACTTCTTTTCAATGTGCTCATCCTCAGCACCTGGATCTGGGGAGAAGACTCACCTCTCGCCTCCTAGCTGAGCGCCTACTGCCTGAAGGAAAGGCGTTCCCTCTTTCCACATCCCACATCTAAAGTACAGGAAAAACTCAGAAGAATGGTGAGTTTAAACATCGGAGTAGCGTCTGGAGCCAGAGACTCATGCTGCGCTGGTGTGTGGCCCCCAGATGGACCAGCCGGCTCTAAACAGGCCCCCTCCTGCCCCAGGTGGGACTCTGACCAAAGAGATGCTGTTCGCTGTCAAGGGCACCGCCCAGAACAGGATCCAGGGCCAAACCCCAACCCTGTCCCCACCAGACACGCGAACTTGACAGTCGCTCAGCCTTCCTATGCCTCGGTTTCATCAGTAAAATGGGAGCGTGACGAGCGGCCGCTCCTTGAAGTGTTGAAACAGCGTCTGATGTCCCGGGCCAGCAGCCTTCATGCCAGCTGCTGCCGCTCTCGTGGCTGCTGACAAAGCAAGCATGGTTCTCCTGTAATGACTGTCATGAGCTTAAATGCGAGTTATCACTCACCAAACCAGGTCTATAAACCAAATGTGGCAAAATCCATTAAACCCAAGAACGTTACAGTCTCCCAAGGCAGCAGAAACAGAAGCCAAAATACATAAATGGGACCTAATCAAATTTATAAGCTTTTGCACAGCAAAGGAGACCATAAACAAAACAAAAACACAACCTACACAATGGGAGAAAAATATTTACAAATGACACAACTGACAAGGGCCTGATTTCCAAAATATACAGAGAGCTCATACAACTCAACATCAAGAAAATAACCCAATCAAAACATGGGCAGAGAGTCTAAATAGAAATTTCTGCAAAGAAAACACGTGCTGTGTACTGTGCTCACTCACTCAGCTAGGTCCAAGTCTTTTTGAAAAGATACATGCAGGTCAATGTTCATCATAGCACTACTTACAACAGCTAAGACATATAAGCAATCCAGATGTCCATCAACAGATAAATGGATAAAGAAGATGTGGTACATATATACAAGAGAATACTACTCAGCCATGAAAAAGAATGAAATAATGACATTTGCAGCAACGTGGATGGACCTGGAGATGATCATACTAAGTGAAGGAAGTCAGAGATATCAGAGGACATCACTTACATGTGGAATCTAAAATACGATACTCATGAACTTACTTACAAAACGGAAATAGACTCACAGACACAGGAAAAAATGCATATGGCTACCAAAGGGGAAAAGGTGGGAAGGGATGAATTAGGAATCTGGAATTAGCAGACAAAAACTACTATATGTAAAATACCCAAGGGCCTACTGCACAGCACAGGGAACTGTATATTCAACGTCGGTTGAATAAACTATAATGGGAAAGAATATGAAAAAGAATAAATACATGTGTATGTATAGCTGAATCACTTTCCCGCACACCAGAGACTAACACGTCGTAAAGCAACTATAATTCAATAAATTAAAAAAAAAAAAAAGAAAAACAGACCATAAAGCCGGCAGCGTCTGCTCCTGCTGGGGATCTAGAGACTGGCAGGTGAGCGAAGTTACACCGTGGTTCCTTTCGGTGCTTACAAGGAGGAGGAAGAACTCCAGCCTCTGAAGACCAAACATGACCTCTCCGAGTGATAAAAGGACACAATTCCTGCCTATAGTTGCACCCATTCCACACCGCATGTCACTGGGTGAGAAGTGAAAGGTTCTAGGCCTAAGAAGTGGCTTCCTGAACCAGCCAGGGCACTGGGACCCCCTGGGTCACCTTTACCCCTCAGAGGAGCCCGCTCAGGCCTGGGGCGCTGCCATGGCCCCCATCACCCCCCCAGGTCCGGTGTACACAGGGCAGATGCCCAACTGCAGGCCGAGTGAAGAGGAGGCCGTCTCTGGAGGGATGCCCGCCAACCCATCGCGGCAGGAGACGGTGGCAGGACCTGGAGGCCGCCCGCTGGGAGGGGGACCAGGGAGGGAGGGGGACCGGGGAGAGAAGCGCGGGTCATCGCCAAGCACTTCCAGCGACACAAGACGCCTCCGTCCCCTAAACAGAGCTCCCACCTCGGCCGCGCCGGGCCACGCCTGAGCCAGGCAGAGAGCCGTCCTGCAGACCGGCCTACATCTGCCTGCCGGACGTGGGGACCTGTCTGAAGGACCCCGTGAGTCCGGGGGTCAGCAGATGCACGCGCTTTGCTTCCCCTTCAGAAGCACGATGCTCACTGGACACTACATGTGACGCTTTGGTTCCTGAGAAGCGAACGTCACGCTAGAGACCACGTTGATGCTGCGACCCCCAGCACCCCACTGCATGTGTCCGGTCCTCCCGTGACACCGACGGGCGCTAGACGGATGGGGGGGCGGCTTGCTCAGAGAAAGTATCTGAACGTCTAGGTTACTTCAACCGACTGCAAATTCGCTATCATTTTCCAACAAAGAACAGAACTCTGCAAGAAGCTGTCTGCCTGCAGGTTGTAGCGACGGAGGATGTGTACATGCTAAAGGGTCCCAGAGACGGGAAGGTGAACCGGGGCTGGGCGGAAGCCCGTGGGGGCGTGGCAGCACGCAGCGCGCTGAGAGGCGTGGCTCCCAGGCCCTGACCCTTCACCCTCCGGCTGTTTGACACGCACAGAGATGGCGAGAAAGACGCAAGCAAGCCCGCCGCCCTCTGAGGGTGCGGGAGAGCGAGGATGCGGGTGGCTGTGCCCCCACCCACCTGGGCGGAGACCCTCAGGCTCATCCCTCCCCTGTCCCGGGGTCAACGCTCCGGGAACAGCTGTGGTTCCAGCTTCCTTTCTTGGCCCTGGACTATAACAACCGCTTATTACAGTCTCCATCCACCCACAGTATCACAGCTTCTCTGTGAAGGCACTTCCCTGAGTCCACAGCTTACGGACCACGCACCCATCCCTCCGCGGGCACCCAGACCCCCGGGACACTCACTTCACTGTAGCAGGTGGTCTGCGGGCACCCAGACCCCCGGGGACACTCTCTGGTTGTAACAGGTGGCCCGCGGGCACCCAGACCCCTGGGGATACTCACTCTTGTTGTAGCAGGTGGCCAGCACGCCTTTGTCTGCGGGGCTGGCACTAATGTGCCAGATCTCCCCCGCCTGATGCAGGAGCACATTTTTATTGATAATGTTGTTCTCGTCGTCAAAGTCTATGACGTGGATCTACAGACACAAGGAAAGACCCGGTCAGAAGCTCACACACTTCCCACTCGCCTTCACAGGTCAGAGACTAACAGGAGAACCAAACGCACCTCCGTACTGCACTAACACCGCTCACTTCTACCCGCGCATCTCACTCTATACCTCTCAAAAGACAAGTGTGAAATCCCTGCAAAGTATTAAGCCTGCGAGCACAGAACCCTGCCCCGCCACGCCCAGTCCTCCAGATGAGACATCAAAGGCGCAGTCAGGCCTTGGCGGGTGTCAGGGCCAGAGTCTGCAGGAGGGGACCGCCTGCCGAGACCAGCCCAGGCCTGCGGCTCGGCTGAGCGGGGCAGGGCGCTGCTGCCTGCCGAGGACCAGGCTTAGCCCCGATCAGTCCCCTCCACAGTGGACACAACTCTTGTTGGAAGCAGCCAAGGACAGAAGTGGTGAGAGAGTGCTGCACATCAGGTCAGCCCCTCTTAAAACGCTTCCTAAAAATAAGGCCGACCGCCACCAACCCCTCTGATCATGTAGCATCATGTTTCAGCCACTAAGTGAAAAGTTAAATATGCTAGTGCCACGCTCTTCCGGATAATTTCTAGGGGAATGAAAATGATGTTCACATTCACTCTCTTATCAATAATCAAGTCACTGGGGAAAATAAAATTTACAGTTTTTTAAATCAATTTATACTGATAATCATGGATCTGCACAAAGACCTATATCCAATCAGGAATGTTCGCTGTGGCACTCACTGTCACAATGAAACAGAAGCCACCCATGTGCCTGGCAGCGGGGACCTGTTCAGGTGAGCCGACTATAATACAACAGCGTGAAGCCAGCCACTCTTCTCTGAACACTTTCCAGTGCCGGGAAAAGGGTCCATAGCATATACAAAAGGGAGAGGGAGAGGGAAAGTCGCTCAGTCGTATCAGACTCTTTGTGATTCTCCAGGCAACAATACCGGAGAGAAGCCTTTCCCTTCTCCAGGGGAACTTCCTGACCCAGGAATCACACGAGGGTCTCCTGCATTGCAGGTGGATTCTTTACCAGCTGAGCCACCAGGGAAGCCCAAGAAGAGAGGGCTTGGAGAGGGCAGCCTATCCCTTCTCCAGGGGACAAAAGGAAAAAAGAACCAGTAAAAGAACCGCACAAACGCTCCACACGCTTTTTGCCAAAAAGTAAGCACGCCCCAGTGAGAGAATCAGAAAGTGACTGGTTACCTTTGGGTGATGAAATTATAGAGGCTTTTCATTTACTTCTTTGTGGTTTGGTTTTATTTTTAAATTTTTTTCAAGCACTGTTTTGCAGTCAGAACAAACACTAAAACGCTATTTTAAAAAACGTTTCCATGACACCCGAAGCACCTCCCCCTGCTGGCCCAGGGCCTCTGGCTCTGCCCTTGGCTGCTTCCCTTGTATCACGTTCTCACACGGAGTCGCTCCCCAGTCCCTCGAGGGCCGGCCTGGGCAGAACTCAAAGCCCACCACTGCCCCCTACAGCCTGTGCGACCCGAGCCGCGGCGTGCCCGAGCGTGTGACGACCGTGCTGGGACCACGCGGCCAGGCAGAAGCCGCCCTTCTCCGGGGGCAGTGAGGAAATTAAACACCAGCAACACTGTTTTCAATCTTTGAGACGATTTTCGGTCAGTTTCTCCAGCACTCATGGCCCAGTGGAGTTTTCGCAGTGGGTTTGGAAATACTCCGGGTGGACAGCTTCTATATGAAGTTTGTAACAGTCGCACGGGAACATAGACTAAACAGCAATACACAAACCCGGGAACTATTTCTGTGTTGTTAGAGTGAGCAAGAAGCTTCTTCCTAAGTATCTGACACGTTTCCGCCTTACCAGAACATCTGTGAGTGCTGAGAAAAGGATGCGCTGAGCTGTCCTCCTTGGCCGGGAGCACTGTCAGGACAGCTGCGTGGGGAGCACGGGAGCGCTGGCTTCCCGGTCCTCCTTTGGGGCTGTGGACCTGGGGGCGTGCACACCCTCCCCTGCACACGAGCGGCTCCTGGCTGAGGAGCTGTCCCTCCAGCCTGATCTCTCCCCACACTTCCCGCTGCCGCAGAGTCCCCGCTCCCACCTGGGGAAGGAGCCTCTTTCCTGTGAGGACGAGAAGGCAGGGAGTCCAGCCAGGCTCTGGTCTGTGGTCCACACGGGTCTTCCTCCAGCCCAGGTAAACGTCAGCCTCCGCCCTCCACGGCGGGGGTGGGGAGGAGTCCATGACCCCCAGGTCCACCTCTCCTAATCTGACACTCTAATAACGTGCCCTTTAAGCTTCAGAGTCTAGGCTCTTTCCACACGTCCTCGCCCGCAGCAGGATCACGGACTGGTCCTTGGGACACGACCTCGGGAGATGCTGTCATCAGGCACGCTCGGGCAGGGCGGGGGACGTCAGCACCGCCGACAAGCAGGGGTCAAAGGAATGGCGACTGATACGTCGCAGACACTTGAGCTATTTGTACCACGCTGGCTCCTTTAATCCTGAAGAGACCTCGACGATGACAGGATGATGTATCATTACTAGCCACGGTTACAGGGGAAGAAACCGGGGCTGACAAAGTTGGAGCAGCGTGGCTCGTTCCAGAGCAAGTGCCGTGAACCCCCCCACCGTCGGGGCACAGGAGGTGCCCACCCGCCACAACACGGGGCTCCGCGCCACAGCAGGTCAGCAGAGGGCCAGGCAACCCCGCATCCCGGGGAGAGGCTGTGACCCAGGTGCCTGCGCCCAGGGCACCACCACCTACGCTGCTCACGTCAGGTGCACACGCACTGACATGTGCAGCTGCAGGCCAGTTACAAAAGCAAGTTACATCACGGAGAAGACACTACGGTTAGGGTGAGGGCAAAAGATGACGGGGACGAGGAACACAGAGCGATTCGTGTTGGCTCCGAGGGGGGAACGTGTGTGCTCGGCTGGGCAGTGTGTGAGGTCTTCACACCCCTGCTGAGCTTTTAATAGCTTAGAATGAAGCTCAAGGACTTCCCTGAATGCTCAGCTGGTAAAGAATCCGCCTGCAATGCGGGAGACCTGGGTTCAATCCCTGGGTTGGGAAGATCTGCTGGAGAAGAGAACGGCTACCCACTCCAGTATTCTGGCCTGGAGAATCCCATGGACTGCAACTTTGGGGTTGCAAAGAGTCCAACAAGACTGAGCGACTTTCACTTTCAATGAAGCTCAAACTCATATTTTGAATTACCATTATTAAAATTTTAAAGCTGGACTTAGCAGTGCAGGGCTAAGGGTGTAGACAACACTCTATAGAGTTTAGGAGCCAGGGTGATCAAACTTACTAGGAAGCCTGTAAAGGTGCTCTTAATCAAGGCCGCTCGTGTTCTCACAGAATCAGGGCTCAGAGAAAGCGGCCCCTGTCCTGAGAGCGAGCACATGACCCCAGGCCAACACACTCTGTCCGTTTCATCTCTTACTGAACTCAGTAAACTTGAAAATTCAGAGGGGAAAAAAAAATGTGGCAAAATTGGAAACTAAAAAGTGAAAGCTCCCCCCTAGGAAAAGTAAAGCCCCAGCATCTCCCCATGAGAAGTCCTCCTGGCACCCACGGCGGCCCTCCGCGGGGCCGCTGAGCGAGAAGCTCCAGCTCAGCCGCCCCCAGCAGACACCACGGCCTCCCCACCGGCGCGCCCTGCCTCTCGTCCGGATCCAAAGCCAGCCGTGCAGCCGGCAGCTCGGGGAGGCGACACCTCAGGCAGGCAGGCAGGCTCATGCTGCAGTGATTCCAGGCGCTGCGCCCCACGGTGCCTTGCGGTTCCCAACTTCAGGTCTGGGGCGGCCCTGCCCCAGCAGGGCTACTGGGGCCCTTCTGCAGCGGCACCTGCTCACTCCACGTCTCTGTCCCTTTCTGGGGACTCTCACATCTCCACCCTTCCGCCAGCCAGGAGATTCACCTTGCGAGGCTCCATCCTCACGGCCCCAGCGCCTTCCAGAGGGCCCCCTCCTACCTCCATCACGTCGGGGTTGGCTCCCATGTGCAGGTTTGTGGGGGGACACAGCATTCAGCCCACAGTGAGGGGACACGTGGTCAAGGGCCAGGGAAAAGCTGGGGTGGGAGCCGGTCAGGGGGACAGTCAGCCAGCTCTCTCCTCGTGACCACATGTACAAGCGAGAAACACACGCAGAACTGCTTCAAAAAGGACACACAGGACACGATCAACACGGCGAGACCAGAGCCCCCAGACCACAAAGAGGGGAGCGACTCCTGGGAGTGAGATGGGAGGACGGGTGGGGGGTGGGGGGCAGGTGCACGTGGGGTGGGTTCGAGGCGCAGCCCTGAAAGGGCTTCACGGAGACCCCACAGCGGTCAGCCTGGCGCTCCTCAATGGGACGAGCATCGCGCAGGTGGCCTCTGCAGGGCAAGCCTGGTGCAGAAGCAAATAAACCCCCACCCTGCAAAAGCCCAGCTCCCAACCAGAGGAGCACCTCCCCGGAGAAGGCGCGCCCCCAACAGGAGGCTCCAGGGCGGCCTGACCAGCTCTGACCGCAGGTAGGGCCCCGGGCGACACTGCCGTCACAGAACATAGAGCGGCTCGTCAGGCACGGGGAGGCCTGCAACTGTGACAGCCCCGGAAACTGTCAGCGGAAAGAGCCGAGCTGAATTCAGCAGCGCGGACTCCAGCGCCGGGCACTTCCCCGGGAATTGCCAGCTGCGGGGAGGCGCTGACAGCCTGAGGCGAAGCCCGGGGCCAGAGATCCCGCCAGCAGCCCGCCTTCCCAGGACGGGCCCGGGCTGGGCGGGGGCGGGGCAGGGGGCTTCCAGGCTGGGGGTCACGCGATGCCACGGCCACTGCCACAGCCACAGGGCAGGCGGGCTTGGCCCTGGGGCCGCCCGGACAGCAAACCTCAGCAGCTGAGCTTCACAGTCACGGCAGGCGCGGGGGGCGGGGAGACGGGGTGTTTAGTGGCCACCTCGCCACGTCCTAGCCGGGCCCTGGGAGGAACCACGTGGCTGCTCAGGGCCAAGTCTTCTGTTTGGAGACGGGGCCAGGGCACCCCCGGTACCTGTCCAGCCGCTGGTCCCCCAGCGTTCCCGGCCAGGGCCGGGTGTCACCGGCTTTATCCCTCACCAGCTTGTGGCTGCAAGCGGCTGCGAGCGCTCCCTGGAGGGGGATGCACACAGCACTCACACGGGGACACACGCGACTCGCCAGGTGGAGGGGACACGGGGAGGCCCCCGGACGCCCTCGCCGCGGGAAGCAGGGCAGGATGGGGAAGGGGGCAGGGACAGTCAGGGAGGAGGGCGCGCCATCTTAAAACACGCGGTTCGACCCCTGATTGGGGAACTCACACGCGGCCAGAAAAAAATAAATAAAAAATGATGTTCTACCGAAAAGGTCAGTAGTACAGGCCCGGAAATGAGGGGCATTGAAAAGTAAGTAGATAAGGAAAAGGCAGGTGGTCGTGCACTGGCTCGGTGCCTGAGCCCCAGCGCCCCCATCACACGCTGCTCTGGTCCTTCCAGACGCACATGTGTCCCCGCTGGCACTGGGCGCCTTCCTCCCCCCACATCCCCCAGCAGCACCCCAGGCTGCACGGGGCCACTCTCCTCTTGCCTGTGGGACAGCCACGGCTGACTCTTTTTATAAATAAATCAGTCCCATCTGACATCTTCCAGGAGAAAAGCAACACATACACACACTCAGAAAACCAGAAATTACAAGGAAACAATTTACATCATATGCACATCCCCTGAAGATAACCATGGCTCACGTTTTGGGCCCTTTTGACCTATTTCTAGTCTTTATTCTATGCAGAGATGCAATTTTGTACTTTATATACCTTTTTAATATAAAGGTATAGTTGACAGAACATTATATTAACTTCAGGCATACAATGGAGTGATTTGATATTTGTATATATTGCAATTTTTTTTTTTTTTACACACTGGTGATCACGTACTGCATACGGTCTTAACATCTAAGAACCCCCTGAGAATTTTTCAGCTGTGATGCTTCTGAGGAGACTCAGCTTTCCTGCCTGCAGTGAATGAACACCATTCTGAAAGGGAGGAGATTCAGCCAGGGTAACCACGTGGCTGCACCATCACAAATGGCATGTCGTGCGTGGCAGCCTCCCGTTTTCTCCCATCCTCTGTACCATCCCAATAATGTTCCTTGTATGTAAAGCTTTTTCGATGTTTTCGGTGTACGGAATACAGGTTAAATACTGTGAACATTTAGACTGTGTGAATCTCTAGACGGGTATCACCAAATGAGCTCCCATTCACCGGGGCCACACGAAGTCGCGTCCGCACAGGAGCGGGTTCACCACGCCCATCCGCCCATCCGCACCGGGCAGGCCCGCACGGCGATTGACGCCACCCGCGGGGGCGGGGTTCCGGAGGCGGGCTGCGCCACGTGGCACCACCTCGCGCGCGCTCCCCCAGGGTGGGGGCGGGTGAGTCTCTGCAACATCCCGCACCTGCGTCCATGGCTCCGCCGCCACTGGAGGACGAGCAAGATGAAGTCCAGCGGGGTTAGTCCATTCGTTCAAGGCCAGACATCTGAGGTCTGGCCAAGGCCAAGCTGAAAACCTGACCTCGTGAGAACACATCATTCTTCCTACCCTAGAGACAAGCCACACCCTGTGTCTCTCCCTGGATCACCCGCAGTGACAGCCTAAACTCAATGTTGAGACGGGATTAGGGCCTCGTCCAGCCTCAGCTAGAGAGTGCCATGAGTCATCAAACCGGTCGTCCAGTGGCCGGGGTCAAAGGGGTGACACTGCCCACGTACCCTCCTACCCTCAACCACCTGCATGGCGACCCCGGCGCACCCACAAAACACTACACTACGGCTGCAACGACACACAGAACAAGGTTAAATTCCTCGCGCCCGGCCGTTACATACAGCGGGCTGTGTAAATCCCAATGAAAGCTCTGCTTTGTCTGGGTGGCATTAATTCTCAAACGCTACTTGAAAAATCAAGAACAAAATAGCTATAAAACTAAGAACAGGCTTGGTAATTAACATGTATACATTTGTCAGAAATAGTTACCTGATTATCATACTTGAGAGACTGCGTCCCAACCAAAAACCGAATGGCGTCTGTCTCCGCGGTCTGAGGCGTGAGAGCCCGCGCCTGCAGGGGGAAGAAGAAGGCACACGTGGGTGGAGGCGGACGGACAGACCACGCGGGCAGCCACCGCCTGCACCGCCGCTGAGGGAGCCCCCGGGGCAGAGGGTCTGCCAGGCAGCTTAGAAACGTGCAGCAGGAGCCCCCGACTCTTGTACGACCTGTGACCCAACTGCGCTTCCGAAGGGTCTGGAAACAACTGTGATTGGAAACAAAAATTAAACAGTAAAGATATATAATTTTGTCTTTAACAAAATTATTTACGTCATTGACTTGTTTGAACAAATTATTCTTAATAACAGAGCAGAAGATGGCTCCCACTGAGGGCAGAGCAGGTGGTTTGAGCCACATCTCCTGCAGAGCCAACTGGAAAAACTCAATCCAAAACCCTGAGCTTGTTTCAAGGCTTCAGGAAGCTGTCACAGGCATGAATTGCAAGGTCCAGGAGAGGAAGAAGCTGGGGGTGGGGGGGGGGTGCTGACCGCCTGCCCATGGTCACCTGGGCTAAAGGCTTCGCCCCTCCCTCCTCAGACTTCCGGAAGTCCTGCAAGGGCAGGAAGGGGCCTGAAGAGCAGAAACCAACCATCTTCAGTGAAACGTGGAGACGTCTATAGTCCAAAAGTGCCCAGGGAACACCACCTCTGAGATGGGGAAGGTCGGCTCTGAGAGAAGATGCTGAGGAAGACGCTGGCGCCCACGCCCCAAGCAAAGCAGGACCGTGGCCGGGGAACCACCAGAGGGGCCAGCCAGAACAGGGGTCCCCCACACACCGGGGCGCCAACTAGAACAGGGCAGGGGACCTACTGGCATCTCAGGAGGTGGCTGGAGCTCCATGGGGCAGAGCGGGGGGCTGCCCTGGGGGCCCCCAGGGGAAACGAGCGCTGCAAAACCCAGAGCCGCGAGCACTTGTCGGCCTGGGCCAGGCAGGGCTGCCTCCACCTACAGAGCCCACGGCACGGGAGCTCAGCAAGGAGGACCAGAGGGAGGGCTGGAGGGAGGACAGGAGGGAGGACCGAAGGGAGGACCAGAGGAAGGATCAGAGGGAAGACTGGAGGGAGGGCTGGAGGGAGACAAGGGGAAAAGGCTTCAGGAGGTGCAAACGCCAGGCGGCAGGGCCATGGCAGGGCCAGAACCCACGATCAGACACAGGGACACTCAAAACTAGAGAGCAAACACCTCCTCAAACGAGAGGGAGAAGAACAGACTGGAGAGGCTCGGCAAGACCACCCAGACAACTGAACCCGAGCCGACATGGCAGGCGGGACCGTGAACCAGACCCCACGCCACGCACAAGGACAGAAACCCCAAATAAGGAACACACGCAACCTCTGAAGATGCAGCAGGTCTATGAAATGGAACAGCAAGACAGCCTTGAGCTTCAGTTCATCAGGTTAAAAGGCAGCGTCCCTGTGCATTGGTTTGGAAGCAGCAGATCCACTGACTGACTGACAACGATTACTGTTAAGTCCTATAAAATCAGCCTACAAAACGGGGGGTGAGGGCGCCTGACCACAGCCACCTTGGGCAGCTGCTCTTCACTGTGGTGACAGAAACGCAAGAACTTAGGCACCGGCTCAAAAGCATGCAGGACAAGGGGGTGGAAACTCCAGGGAGAGAAACCTGGTGCCCTGAGCACCGCTAGTGAGCAAGGCATTAACTGGGGAAGCCAGGACACACACAAGCACTGAACCTAAAACTCACCCTGCTTCCAAGCAGAAGTCCTGAAATGCTGGCTAAACATGGCAGAGAACCCTACTTGAATCAGCTGTCAACAAAACATTGTGCAATTAAAAAAAGGAGAAACCTGAGTAAAGATTTGGCAAAAGACTGTGATTAACTGTTGGGAGTCCGACAGGAGACAGGAGAGCGGGGAAAAAGCCGAAAATCCTCAGGCGCCACGGTGTCCAGTCACCAGGTTATGTCCGGGAGGGAAGAGCGGGCAGGTCAAGACTAGAAGAAACACCTTCTGAAACGCTGAGAGAGGTTATTCTCACCAGATAAGGTGGAAAGGAAATGTTTGGGGTCTGGTGATTTTAACCAGACTTGCAGTAACTGACTTAAATGACTTGAAAGCACTGATTGTTTAAAATTTTTTAAACACACAAAAAAGAACAAAAACCATGAACACAAGTCAAAGTGCTGCAGAAAGGCGAATGTGCTCAGCACTTTCTCATTTCAACAGCCGCCCACACTGCTCTTCTGCCTCTTACCGGCACTGAGCTGCCTCGTTTTACCCTCCAGACCTCATCACCTTCAGCCAGTGGTCAACATCTTGCTGCACCATCCTGCCGATTACACCAGTTGTCTCTCTGTCCACACCGTTTGCTGAACAGGGCAGACAGGCGCAAGCGGGGAAGCTGGAGAACCCTTGAGGGGCCATGGGAGCTGCAGACACATTTATTCTCCCGACTGGGGCCACAGCCATAGCAGCGGACACGCTGCATTCCCTCCTCTCGGGGCTGACCCGGCGGACACAGACCTGACGCAGCTTCAGGGGCTTTTCAGTGGAGCTTATATACGCTTACAGACAGACGTGGCCGAAGACAGCGTGGCGTGATGCACACGCACAGCGCTGTGAGTGATCCCAGCTGTTACAGAACCACATTTACAGATTGCCGAGCAAGAGCGAGAGGCCGTGGGCCAAAAGGGTCTGGCCACCACCCTCTTGGCCAATGTGCTCCTTCTCCACATTCTACCCCCTCAGGGTCTCTCGGCTCACAATCTGCACACAGTTCATTTTCACGCTGTTTCCTTGGTGAGTAACGCTGACCCTTGAACAGACATTCTGCAACAGCAGTAGATGCTACAGCAAACAGTCACGTCCCCAGTACACAGCACACTCAATGCCAGGTGTCATCTGGAACTCACGTTGCAGTCCTTGCTCTCATGGGGCTAGAAGGGCCACCCACCACACATGGAGTGACTTTAGCTCCATGGCCAAGTCCACTCCACCAGCTGTCGTCGTGAGATGGCAGGAAAGCCTCCACAGGTTTTATTGCTGCTGCTGCTGCTAAGTCACTTCAGTCGTGTCCAACTCTGTGTGACCCCACAGACGGCAGCCCACCAGGCTCCGCCGTCCCTGGGATTCTCCAGGCAAGAACACTGGAGTGGGTTGCCATTTCCTTCTCCAATGCATCAAAGTGAAAAGTGAAAGTGAAGTCGCTAGTTGTGTCCGACTCTTAGTGACCGCATGGACTGCAGCCCACCAGGCTCCTCCATCCATGGGATTTTCCAGGCAGGAGTACTGGAGCAGGTTGCCATTGCCTTCTCCGACAGGTTTTATTAAGGACCTTCAAACCCGCCACAGGCGCTGGGCCCTCCCCTTCAAAGAAGGAATCTGTGGCATTCACAGCCCACATACATTATTCCAAATGCTTTCAAACTGTCCTAAATCTGCCAGAGAATCAGAGGTTAGTAGCACATCACAGACACAGTCTTTACACTCCACTGTTCTAAACCCACATCACAGACACAGCCTTTACAGAGTGCCTCCACACAGGGAGAGATCCGGTTTCCAAAGGTAAGGACACAGTCTTTACCGTATAGCTCTGCACGGGGAGCCGTCCAATTTAAGGACACAGCCTTTAAGAGGCATCAGAAGGAAGGTCTGCGGACGCCATGTAATCTTCTAACTGAACTGCCCGTATCTTTTGCTGTGGCCCTTCCCAAACCAAGTAAACTGCTGCTCTGGTCTTAGCTATCTCCGTCGCTCTAGGAGCAGAGCAGTGGTCCCTTTATCAGTTTTATTTCTATCAACTCCCGCTGCCAGCAAATCAGCCCAGATTTGCATCCCCTTTGCCTGCTGCCATCCCTAGACTTTCCCAAGCCTGCCGCCCATGGAGGGAGCAGTTAAGGAGCCGGAAGAGGTGGACGGGGCGTCGTTTGGAACAGCGTCCCACGTGCCGCCTTCATAACGCCCGCAGTCCTCTGGGCTACCGGGCCAGAGCAGAAGCTTGAGGGCGTGGTGTCGGCTGACCCCAAGTGCTGCTCTCCCCATCATCGCCCAGGCCCTCCTTGTATTGTCTGCGCGTCACCCACCCCCGAGCGTCCCCTCTGGCTGTCTGCAGGCCCTGGGGACCCTCGGGGCTCCGCAGGCGTGGGTTCAGCAGGCACTGACTCAGCTCTAAACTCTCCACTGCGACTGCACTTTCTCTTTTTCTCCGCTGGGGCTGGTCCTGAGTCTGGCTGTTCATGCTGCTGATGACCTCCGCTGTCCCACTGCTTCTTGCTATGCACACTGTTCACGGAACCCGGGGCAGGCACAGCACCAGCGGGGAGCCTGCAGGAAAACTCAAGGAGCCCTAAGAACTGCCGACGTGCCGATTCTCTCCTGACTGGCCCAGCAGCAGAAATGCTGTATTCCCTTGGGGCTGACCCAGCAGACACAGTCATAAGGCAGCCTCAAGGGCTTTTCGGGTGGAGCTTATACATGCTTACAGAACAGACATGGCGGTGGCCACGTGGGGACACTGAGATGCACAGAGCTTTAAGTTATCTCTACTGTTACATAACCACGTAGTTACAAAACGTGGGGCGAGAAAGCCTGACCACCACCATCTTAGCTAACTTTCTCTTTCCCCACACACAGTAATTGCTCTCCAGATTCAAGAAAGCCAGGGCCCAACGAGCTGTGTAAAGAAGTGTGACAATCAGCTACTTCTTTTAAGATAAGATATTCAGATAAAATACTTGAGGCCCAAGGCAACAATCCACTCCACTGATTTGTCCAAAATCCTAGGAAACAACATTTTAGTTACCTCAAAGATCCAATACTGAAGATCAAAACGTCTGGGTTATTTGGGGATTACTTAAAGAGATCAAAAAGTTATTAAGAAGCATTGGAAGAAGATGCACACTTTAGGGAGCACAAGGTCAGGGAAGCCTCTCTCTTCCGCAGGCGCCCTCTGGACGTACCCACGTGTGCACCTCGTGGTTGAGGAGAAGGCAGTTTCACTTGCTGGTTACGGGGCTCTGAAATTGGTTTGGGTTTAAAGCCCACCTAGGCCAGAATCCCCATCACTTACTAGTTACGAGGACTCCAACCACAGGAAAAATAACATCTAACAATATGACTGATGTGAGAATTAAACGAAATATACGTACAATGTTAAGCAGAGTGCCCAAGACACAGCGCCGTTCCGTTCTCCACTGGTCTCTAAGGCCCCAGTCTTGAGTGATACAGCACGTGTGTGAAAGTCACTCGGTCGTGTCCAACTCTTTGCAACCCCGTGGACTATACAGTCTGTGGAATTCTCCAAGCCAGAATACTGGAGTGGGTAGCCTTTCCCTTCTCCAGGCGATCTTCCCAACCCGGGGACTGAGCCCAGGTCTCCCGCACTGCAGGCGAATTCTTTACTGTCTGGGCCACCAGAGGAGCCCTGTGTGATAGAGCCAGCTGTCAGGCCCAACAGTTCCTGACTCACAGAACACTGAGATACTGCCTTGTGTAGAATGCTCCTGTAAGAATTCTGTTTCATTATAATAATCAGAATAACACTTACTGAATGCTAAATTCACCAGACTTGAAAAGGCCAGTTTTCATTCCAGTCCCAAAGAAAGGCAATGCCAAAGAATGCTCAAACTACCGCACAGCTGCACTCATCTCACACGCTGGCAAAGTAATGCTCAAAATTCTCCAAGCCAGGCTTCAACACTATGTGAACCGAGAACTTCCAGGTGTTCAAGCTGGATTTAGAAAAGGCAGAGGAACCAGAGATCAAATTGCCAACATCTGCTGGATCATAGAAAAAGCAAGAGAACTACAGAAAAATATCTACGTCTGCCTTATTGACTATGGCAAAGCCTCTGACTGTGTGAATCACAACAAATTGTAGAAAATTCTTCAAGAGATGAGAATACCAGACCACCTTAACTTATATGCAGAGTACATCATGAGAAACGCTGGGCTGGAGGAAGCACAAGCTGGAATCAAGATTGCCAGGAAAAATATCAATAACCTCGGATATGCAGATGACACCACCCTTACGGCAAAAAGCAAAGAGGAACTAAAGAGCCTCTTGATGAAAGTGAAAGAGGAGAGTGAAAAACTTGACTTAAAGCTCAACATTCAGAAAACTAAGATCATAGCATCCAACCCATCACTTCATGGCATATAGATGGAGAAACAGTGGAAACAGTGGCTGACTTTATTTTGGGGGGCTCCAAAATCACTGCAGACCAAGACTGCAGCCATGAAATTAAAAGACACTTACTCCTTGAAAGGAAAGTTAGACCAAGACTGCAGCCATGAAATTAAAAGACACTTACTCCTTGAAAGGAAAGTTATGACCAACCTAGACAGCATATTAAAAAGCAGAGACATTACTTTGTCAACAAAGGTCTGTCTAGTCAAGGCTATGGTTTTTCCAGTGGTCATGTATGGATGTGAGAGTTGGACCATAAAGAAAGCTGAGTGCCGAAGAATTGATGCTTTTGAACTGTGGTGTTGGAGAAGACTCTTGAGAGTCCCTTGGACTGCAAGGAGATTCAACCAGTCCATCCTAAAGGAGATCAGTCCTGGCTGTTCATTGGAGGGACTGATGTTGAAGCTGAAACGCCAATACTTTGGCCACCTGATGCAAAGAGCTGACTCATTTGAAAAGACCCTAATGCTGGGAAAGATTGAGGGCAAGAGGAGAAGGGGAAGACAGAGGATGAGATGGTTGGATGGCATCACCCACTCAATGGACATGGGTGTGGGCGGACTCCGGGAGTTGGTGATGGACAGGGAGACCTGGCGTTCTGCAGTCCATGGAGTCGCAATGAGTCGGACACGACTGAGAGACTGAACTGAACTGAAGTGAAAGTCGCTCAGTCGTGTCCAACTCTTTGCAATCCTTGAACTGGAGCCCACCAGCTCCTCTGTCCATGGGATTCTCCAGGTACGAATACTGGAGCGGGTTGCCATGCCCTTCTCCAGGGGATCTTTCTGATCCCAGGGATCGAACCCCAGGTCTCCCACATTGCAGGCAGATTCTTTTACCATCTGAGCCACCAGGGAAGAGTAACAGGATGGTTTCAGAGCTAGTTTCGAAGCTTTGGTCACTGTGCCCGGGCCACAGGAAGATGCCAACATTAGGGGAAACTCGGTGAAGGGGACATAAGCACTCCCCCTGCATCTTGGCAACTTTTAGTGTACATTTAAACACCGTGTCCAAGTTAAAACAGTAATAGTAATACAGATACGGCGCCTGCCTCCAAGAACAGCAAGGCTCTCGGAATTGTTCACAAGCAAGTACAGCCGTGAGAGTCAGGCCATAAGGAACGCCGGGGCGGCAGGCAGGCGGCGGGGGCTCCCACGGCCGGGGGTCGCGGGCCGGACCGCCGCGCCCCCCGGGCGTCTCGCGGGCCCTCGGCCGTGCCTGGATGACCGCGGCCTTTGGCCCCCCGAGGCCTCTCCGCAGTGACCTCGGCGGCACCGGGCGCCGCGGGGCCGTTCCGGGACCCACCTGGAACTCCAGGCCGTAGATCACGGGCGCGTCGTCCTCCATGCTATGGCAGCGCCCTCGCTGAAGGCGGGTCCCCTGGGCCGGCGCGCCCCAGCTCCGCTCCCATTCATGCGTGCCAGCCCCGGCGGCGCCTTTCTGAGCCACCGCGGCTCCCGTAGTATTCACTTCCTGTGTTTTCTGGACGCGTCATCAACGCGCTCCCGGTCGGCGGTGGCCGACGACGGCAGCGCCGAACTCCTGCGCATGCGCACTTGGCTCCATCCGGGCTCTCCGCGGCCGGTAGGACCGGAAGGGGAGGGCCTGGTGGGGGCGCCTGCCGGGCGGGCTGGGCTTGCGGGACTCGCACTTAGGGGGCGCCAGGGGGGCTGCAGGTCGGAACTTCCCCAGCTCTGCCGCCCTACGGTTCCCCTAGGGCACTGACGCGGTCGTGGGACGGCCGGGCGCCGGGAAGCGCTCTGCAGGCGCTGTCAAGTCCTCTGCGGCCCACCAGCCAAGGCGGCACCTTAGGCTTTACAGACGACCGCTGCTCGTTTCGGGGACATTGAGGGGCACAGAGGTGTTCAGTGGAGGACTCGGGGATGCGCTTGGGCTGGCAGACTCGGGTGGGCTGGGCCCAGGAGCCTTAGGGTCAGAGGCCGGGCTCGCTCATGTTTGCAGGCGCCCGGCCTTGTACGTGGCGCGGCCAAGGGTCGCATTGCCAGTACTGGGGTGGTAAGTGACGCCTGACATTTATTTGTCTCTGAAGGGAATCCGATGGACAGACTCTGGCGTCTTTGGGTCTCCAAGGACTGTTAACGCTGCTGAGGTTTTCCTCCGTCCAGGAGTCCGCCAAAGCGCGTGCCTTGACTTTTGGCAGTGCCTTTGGCAGACAGGGGTAACAGTGCATGTAACCCCAGAATGCCATGTGCACATTCTTCAGCACCCTGGTTTCAGAGGTTCTAGGGCCATGCACTGTTTCTCCACCAGTGTGACCATTTCACTTTCTTCTCATCACTCCTTAATCTTTGTTTCAGGTAAGGAGGTCTGGGATAGGTATGTGAAAAGATGCTCAGGCTCACTAATCATCAGGGAAGTGCAAGTCAACCACAGTGAGCCACCACCTCACACGATTAAAGTGGCCATCATCAAAAAGTTAAAGGATAAGCAGCACTGGCAGGATTGGAGAAAAGGGAATCTTTGTACCCTGTTGGTGAGAATGTAGGCTGATATATCAACTATGGAAAACAGTATGGGAGGTCTTCCAAAAATTAAAAATAGGACTGCCATATGATCCTGAAATCCCACTTCTGTGATGCAACCTAAATGAACTATCTTGAAGCAATACCTGCACTCCATGTTCACTGCAGGATTAGTTGCAGTAGCCAAGATACGGAAACAACCAAAGTGTCTGTCCACAGCTGGATGGAAAAGAAGTGTGTTTGTGTGTGTGTATATGTATGCACACGCACACCTGCGTTACCAACCAAGGGAGCATTACCCAGTTATCATAGAGGCCAATACTGTGACATCAGCTTTTGAGGAAAGAATGAAGTTTATTGTGAGGTTTACCAGCGAGGGAACGGTTGACAGGTCTCGGATCTGTCTCCCCTATCCAAGATTCAGGGTGAAATTTAAGGGGTTAGGGGAATTTCAAACTTAGGAACTGATTCTCTAGTCTCAAGTCAGTCTGCTGGAAGCCAGATTTTCCTTATTGAAAGAGTTCTTGCCTCGTAAAAGGTGCCAGTGACATTTCTGTTAGTTTTCATTTGAAAGTCATTGTGGAGACATGGGTTCCCCTTTTGTATCTGTGTAGTGCTGTCGGAGAAGGCAATGGCACCCCACTCCAGTACTCTTGCCTGGAAAATCCCATGGACGGAGGAACCTGATGGGCTGCAGTCCACAGGGTAGCTAGGAGTCAGACACGACTGAGCGACTTCACTTTCACTTTTCACTTTCATGCATTGGAAAAGGAAATGGCAACCCACTCCAGTGTTCCTGCCTGGAGAAGCCCAGGAATGGCGGAGCCTGGTGGGCTGCCGTCTGTGGGGTCACACAGAGTCGGACACGACTGAATTGACTTAGCAGCAGCAGCAGCAGCAGTACTGTCTGTAAAGTAACTCAAGATTTGGTTAATCAATCATTCTATTTAAGGAGGAAAACTATTTTAAGTTGGCCAATGTTTTTTTACATGCTTTTTCATATATATATAATGGAATGTTATTCAGCCTGTAAAAAGGAAAAACATTTTAAAAATTTAAATAAAATTTAGAAAAGAATGGGGCCTTGTCATTTGTGACATAAATGAACCTAGAAGACATTGTGCTAAGTGAAATAAGCCAGATACAGAAAAACAAATACAGCATGATTCCATTTACAGGTGGAATCTAAAAAAGACAGTTGACATCATTGTAAAAGAGTAGAACGGTGGTTATCAGAGGCTGAGGGTTGGGAGAAAGGGAAGCTATTGAGCAAATAATAGAAACTTTAAATGATAAGTGAATAAGTTCTGGAGACATAGTTAATAATAACTATGTCCTATACTTGAGATTTGCAGGGAATAGATTTTAAATGTTTTCACCACAAACACAAAAAATGAGTGAGGTGATGGATAAGACCATTAAGTCCATTGTGGCCATCTCACAATGTTTAGATATATCAGCACGTCACGTTGTTCAGCTTAAATACAAACTATTTTTATTTGTCAAAATAAATAAAAATGTTATAAATCATTAGAGAATAAGAAGGAAATGGCTGGGTGTGGCCTGGCTCAGCTGTGCTCCAGCGCCTGGCGCCCAGCCTGACACTTAGGCTGGGTGATGAACCGGGGTATCTCCAAGGTGACAGCGGATGTCAAGAAAGCAGAAGCACAGACGCGGGCATCCTCTTCGGCAGCTCCGCTTGCCTGAGATTGAGTTGTGGCGCTAGGGCATTCAGGATCTTCATACTGCTGGATCAATTCCACCCGGCTATCATTGGTATTATTATTATTACCATTTTTATCCTTAATGTGATTACACAAGTAGTACAGATGGATGTATTCTCAACAAGAAAAGTTGAAAACACATATAGGCACAAAGACACAGCCCTGGAAATAAGTATTTCAAGGATGCACTGTCCACGAACTTAAAAAAAAGCTCAGCCATTTCCCTCCCAGCTGCCTTCTGCCACAGGTTTAGCGACGTCCCTCTGGTTAGCCGGGACGCGCTCGGCCCCGCCCCACCCGGAGCCCCCTCGCTCCCGCCCCCAGGCCCCGCCCACCACGGCCGGAACCGGAACCGCGGCGGTCTTCGGCTCCTGCACGGGGCATGCGCGGCAGAGGGCGCGCGCAGGCGCAGGCGCCGCGGGAAGCGCCGAGTCCGCTCCTGGCTTCCGGGCTTCCTCCAGCTTCTCCCGGACCCGAGTCACAGCCACAGGTGACCCTTTCCCCAACCCCGGGGGGCTGGGGGGCGGGTGAGGACAGGGCCCGGGCTGTGAAGAGGGGGCTCGTGCCGTCTCAAGTTTCAGCCCCTGAGGTGGGAGGGTCTCCTCCCGGACCTCTCCTCCCAGAGGGTCTCTCCCCCCAGGTCTCCCCTCCCCCTTGGTCTCTCCCCCCCGGAGGTCTCGCCCCCCAGGTCTGCGCGGCTCCTTCTCCTCCCCCGCCTTAGGTCTCTCCTCCCCTGGCGGGGGGCGTGTGGTCTCTCCTCCCCGGGGGGGTCTCTCCTCCCAGGTCTCCGTTGCTCCTAGGTCTCTCCTGCTCGGGATTCTCTCCTCCCTGGGGACTCGTCTCTGTCCCGCCACCCTCCGGGCCCAGGGTGGCCCTGAGGGTCCGGAGCGCGAGCCTTGGGTGCGTGCCCTTTGCAGGGGCGGCCGTTGGCTCCACACCGCTGGAGCGGCCCCCACACTGGGCGCCGAAAGCTCGGGAGGGTCTGCGCCCCGGGGCCCAGCTGTCGTACTGTGACTCGTTCCTCCTGGCCTCCTCTTCTGTAGATGAACGTTCACGGTAACCCGCCCAAGCGGACTCATTGTGGGGACAAAACGCGATGGTCTGTGTAAAGGCTTATCAGTCTCTATGTAAAAGCTGGCTGACGCTTTCCAGAGCATCACGCAGGACAGAGCTGACTGGAGTATCGATACTGGGAGGACTTGAAAACATGTAGAGCGTAAGGCTCAAGAAAGTTCTCTATATATGCCTGTTTTTCTCACCTAGTCCACAAAAGAGTTTAACCCCAATGAAGCATTTCCTTGGACTTGCATTTCACACCTTCTTATGGCTGCTGGAAACATCGTATTTAAATACCTGTTTCTTTTTGCAGATTCAGGAAGCTGTGCTGTATGTCAGTGAGTTCAGCAGTCTGTGTAATGGGCTGGGGGGAGGGACAGACGGTCGCAAATAAAGTAATAGTCACGAGTCCTCACGGTCTATGATCCCTAACAGGATCTTCACTGTTCCTGGACAGCGTGTTACCACTCTGCTTCATCATTAAAATGATAATTACTAGTTCCTGTGCGTCCATTGCTATTTAATCTTCATGATCCCAATCTTCAGATGAGGAAGCAGAGACTAAAGGATTAAGTCATTTTCAGAGGTCACTTTACTTGGTAGTAAGCCCAAGCCTCAAGCAGTCATTCCAAGCTCTCCCTGCCTTACCCTCTGCTCTTAATCTTGACCTGTCTCAGCAGCCGTACCAGGACAGCAGAGGCAGAAAAACCTGTGTAGGAATCTCCTCCGTATCCATTGACAACATCAGGCTAATCACTTGACCCCTGCTTTGTGATGGAGCTTTTGCTTTGTAAGCTGGTCCTAAAGGCTTAAATATGATAATACATGTAAAATGCTTGATCTGTGGTGAGTGGTCTCTCCATGGGGGCCTTTCCAACTGTATACTAATTAGATTCCTACCTCTTGGCACAGTTCTTTCATGGAAATATGGTTTCCATTATTGCAATCTGGTGAAAGATTTCTAACTGCAGTCTTGTGTCCAGAAAGGGAGTCTAAAGAGCAGTAGTTTTCATTGTTCTTAGTGAATTTAAATCACTTAAAAATATTTTCAGGCATTAATTAAGCTCATGTGCAAAGAACTCAAGCAGATAAGGAGAAAGTCTGATTTCTTTCCTAGTATTTTTGATTCTGGATGTAAGCTTAAAACCACGTCTCTGGTTTTATGTTGTGCTGTGTGTTAGTCGGTCCATCATGTCCAACTCTGCGACCATGGACTGTAGCCAGCCAGGCTCCTCTGTCCGTGGGATTCTCCAGGTAACAACACTGGAGTGGGCTGCCATGCCCTCCCCCAGGGGATCTTCCCGACCCAGGGATCAAACCCGAGTCTCTTGTGTCTCCTGCACTGGCAGGTGCGTTCTTTACCACCAGTGCCATGTGAGCATTTATTAAATCAGTAGGAGAAGCGAAGATTTATATCTCATGCAAATCAAGGACAGATACATGTGCTTTTCTGTTTTTAAAGTATGAAATGTAAAGCCTGCATGTAACAGACATGAAAAACACAAAGTCAAGTGCAGACGTGGCTTCTGGCACCAGCGTTGCCAACAGCTTAGACCCATGCGCCGCCCCCATCAAACCTTTCCTCGAGGCCTCTTCCAGCCCTCTCCCCAGTCCAACTGTGCATTATCACCTTCTTTTTCTGTTTGTATTCCTAAAATAATATATTGTTTAATTTTCTTGTTTGAACTTCAGGGAGAAAGTCATCGTACTGTTTATTTTTCTACCCATTCAGTGTGTTAGAATTAGATTTGTGAGGTCCAAACATTGAAGCATTTGCTATAGGATAGCTCATTCATTTTCACTGCAGTTTGAGTATACTACTGTTTCTTTATTATGGTATCTACAGGCAGTTGTTTCCAGGGTCTAAATCTTTGGGAAAAGGGCGGTATTTTGTTTGGACTTCCTGTTTATAGCATTCATGGTCACAGCTTGTGGTGTCCACGTGCAGGAGTTCCTCCATGACACATAAGTAATGGGACCGTATTTGTCTCAGCCAGGACTCTTTTTTTTTTTTTCCGTTATTTCTCCATCTATTTTTTTTCATTTATTTTTATTAGTTGGAGGCTAATTACTTTACAATCTTGTAGTGGTTTTTGCCATACAATGACCTGAATCAACCATGGATTTACATGTGTTCCCCATCCCGATCCCCCCTCCCGCCTCCCTCTGCATCCCATCCCTCTGGGTCTTCCCAGTGCACCAGCCCTGAGCACTTGTCTCATGCATCCAACCTGGGCTGGTGATCTGTTTCACCCTTGATAGTATACTTGTTTCAATGCTGTTCTCCCAGAACATCCCACCCTCACCTTCTCCCACAGAGTCTAAAAGTCTGTTCTGTACATCTGTGTCTCTTTTTCTGTTTTGCATATAGGGTTATCGTTTCCATCTCTTTAAATTCCATATATATGCGTTAGTATACTGTATTGGTGTTTATCTTTCTGGCTTACTTCACTCTGTATAATGGGCTCCAGTTTCATCCATCTCATTAGAACTGATTCAAATGAATCCTTTTTAATGGCTGAGTAATATTCCATAGTGTATATGTACCACAGCTCCCTTATCCATTCGTCTGCTGATGGGCATCTAGGTTGCTTCCACGTCCTGGCTATTATAAACAGTGCTGCGATGAACATTGGGGTACACGTGTCTCTTTCATATCTGGTTTCCTCGGTGTATATGCCCAGGAGTCAGATTGCTGGGTCATATGGCAGTTCTATTTCCAGTTTTTTAAGAAATCTCCACACTGTTCTCCATAGCGGCTGTACTAGTTTGCATTCCCACCAACAGTGTAAGAGGGTTCCCTTTTCTCCACACCCTCTCCAGCATTTATTGCTTGTAGACTTTTGGATAGCAGCCATCCTGACTGGCGTGTAATGGTACCTCATTGTGGTTTTGATTTGCATGTCTCTGATAATGAGTGATGTTGAGCATCTTTTCATGTGTTTGTTAGCTATCTGTATGTCTTCTTTGGAGAAATGTCTGTGTAGATCTTTGGCCCATTTTTTGATTGGGTCATTTATTTTTCTGGAATTGAGCTGCAGGAGTTGCTTGTATATTTTTGAGATTAATCCTTTGTCTGTTTCTTCATTTGCTATTATTTTCTCCCATTCTGAAGGCTGTCTTTTCACCTCACTTATAGTTTCCTTTGTTCTGCAAAAGCTTTTAAGTTTCATTAGGTCCCATTTGTTTATTTTTGCTTTTATTTCCAATATTCTGGGAGGTGGGTCATAGAGGATCCTGCTGTGATTCATGTCGGAGAGTGTTTTGCCTATGTTCTCCTCTAGGAGTTTTATAGTTTCTGGTCTTACATTTAGATCTTTAATCCATTCTTGAGTTTATTTTTGTGTATGGTGTTAGAAAGTGTTCTAGTTTCATTCTTTTACAAGTGGTTGACCAGTTTTCCCAGCACCACTTGTTAAAGAGGTTGTCTTTTTTCCATTGTATATTCTTGCCTCCTTTGTCGAAGGTAAGGTGTCCATAGGTACATGGATTTATCTCTGGGCTTTCTCTTCTGTTCCATTGATCTATATTTCTGTCTTTGTGCCAGTACCATACTGTCTTGATGAGTGTGGCTTTGTAGTAGAGCCTGAAGTCAGGCAGGTTGATTCCTCCAGTTCCATTCTTCTTTCTCAAGATTGCTTTGGCTATTTGAGGTTTATTGTATTTGCATACAAATTGTGAAATTATTTGTTCTAGTTCCGTGAAAAATACCGTTGGTAGCTTGATAGGGATTGCATTGAATCTATAGATTGCTTTGGGTAGTATAGTCATTTTCACAATATTGATTCTTCCAATCCATGAACATGGTATATTTCTCCATTTGTTTGTGTCCTCTTTGATTTCTTTCATCAGTGTTTTATAGTTTTCTATGTATAAGTCTTTTGTTTCTTTAGGTAGATACACTCCTAAGTATTTTATTCTTTTTGTTGCAATGGTGAATGGTATTGTTTCCTAATTTCTCTTTCTGTTTTGTCATTGTTAGTATATAGGAATGCAAGGGATTTCTGTGTATTAATTTTATATCCTGCAACTTTACTATATTTGTTGATTAGCTCTAGTAATTTTCTGGTAGAGTCTTTAGGGTTTCCTATGTAGAGGATCATGTCATCTGCAAACCGTGAGAGTTTCACTTCTTCTTTTCCTATCTGGATTCCTTTTATTTCTTTTTCCGCTCTGATTGCTGTGTCAGCCAGGACTCTTGAGACTGAAAAGAAGTGCTTAATTTTACTGTAACCATTGGTCCAATGAGGAATCATCCTGATAAAATCAAGCTGTGCGGCTGTTTAAGTCACAGGACAAACGCCTGTGGAATGAATGTGTATCTCTCTCACCGTGTTCAGATCTTTGTTCAGGATACTTTTCTGTTGGATCATTTATAATCCTGTTGATTTGTATGAATTTTTAGTATCTTGATATTAAGAAGTGTAACAATGTCAAGCGTTGGTGACTGCTGAACGGGAAGAACACTTACACACACCACTACCAGGTGTGTGAATTGGTACATGGACTTAGTAAAACAGTGCGGTGCTAACTGATGAAGAATTGTACTCTCCACGACGCCCCCACGTGCTTCACTTTTAATAATACGAGTGCGCTTTCACACATGCAGCAGGAGGCACGTACAGGAGTATTCAGAGCAGCACTGTTTGTGTTCAAAAACGGAACTCCTCTAGAAGAATAGATACATCAGGACCTCCCCTGGCAGTCCGGTGGTTGAAACTCTGTGCTCCCAATACATGGGGCACAGGTTCGATCCCTGGTCAGGGAACTAAGATTCCACATGCCACATGAGGTGGCCAAAAAAAAAAAGAAGGGACACTAGGTTGTGGAACCATCACACAGTAGAGCATCATCAGCAAAAATGAGGAATCACAGCTTTATGCTGCTTACAGGAATGAGTCTCAAGGTTAAAAGCGGAGGAGAAATTAAAGTAAAAAGCAAAAATCTAACATGTTGTTTGAGGAAATACACGAGGAAAATGAAAGAAGAGCAAGAGTATGAGAGATCTCAGAATATTAGGTCTGAAAAGGGAGTTAGGATGTATTATATCAGCCGCAGGTTATAAATATTGTATCATTCAGTGTTTGATAAAAATGGTTTATAGAAAATTTGCCTTCAGAAGAGTCAGAGTGACAAGAACCTTCTAAGGTTTTCTAGGGAAAGAAGTCGGGAGACAGGTGGGGCTTTCGCTACTGCCCACTTCCACCTAGGTCCTTCTTTATTTCGTGGCGGGGGGTCGGGGGGTGGCATGTGTGTTGCAGCTAACTTCGTTTCTGTCATTTCATGGAGTGCAGGGTAATGACTCAGACACAGTGGCACTCAGCTGATAATGATTACTGATTTGCAAGACTTTTCCGCCCAACACTTCAACCTCTGGTAATGGTTTCTAACAAAGGTGTAATTTCTATTTAGAAACTATGGTAAACAACTTAATTTTTACTCTGGATGGGGCATCATCTGTGTAGACGGTATCACTAGAAAAGAGGTGGACTTTAGTTTTCAAAGTCAGATTGAAATGGAAACAGAGTTACTGAAGAGAATCAAAAAATATTGTTACAGACTGAGTGTTCCTTTTTACTTGACTTTCTTTCTTTTAGATGGTGTTTTCTTTAAAAATATATTTTAAGTGAGTTGGTAAACACGGAATTGCTTATCAGAGAGTTTTATTCTTTGCCGAGCTATTCAGACAGGCTCACTTCAGTTCAGTCACTCAGTCGTGTCCAACTCTTTGCAACCCCATGGACTGCAGCACACCATGCCTCCCTATCCATCACCAACTCCCGGAGCTTGCTCAAACTCATGTCCATCAAGTCAGTGATGCCATCCGACCATCTCATCCTCTATCCCCTTCTTCTCCCGCCTTCAATCTTTTCCAGTATCAGGGTCTTTTCCAATAGTCAGCTCTTCGCATCAAGTGGCCAAACTATTGAAGTTTCAGCTTCAGCATGAGTTCTTCCAATGAATACTCAGGACTGATCTCCTTTAGGATGGACTGGTTGAATCTCCTTGCAGTCCAAGGGACTCTCAAGAGTCTTCTCCAACACCACAGTTCAAAAGCATCAATTCATCGGCGCTCAGCTTTCCTTATAGTTCAACTCTCACATCCATACATGACTACTGGAAAAACCGTAGCTTTGACTAGACATAGCTTTGTTAGCAAAGTAACGTCTCTGCTTTTTAATATACTGTCTAGGTTGGTCATAGCTTTTCTTCCAAGGAGCAAGCATCTTTAAATTTCATGGCTGCAGTCACCATCTACAGTGATTTTGGAGCCCCCCAAAAATAGTCTGTCACTGTTTCCATTGTTTCCCCATCAATTTTCCGTGAAGTGATGGGACCAAATGCCATGATCTTAGTTTTCTGAATGCTGAGTTTTAAGCCAACTTTTTCACTCTCCTCTTTCACTTTCATCAAGAGGCTCTTTAGTTCTTCACTTTCTGCCATAAGAGTGGTGTCATCTGCGTATCTGAGGTTATCGATATTTCTCCCAGCAATCTTGATTCCAGCTTGTGCTTCATCCAGCCCAGCGTTTCTCATGATGTACTCTGCATAGAAGTTAAATAAGCAGGGTGACAATATACAGCCTTGACGTACTCCTTTTCCTATTTGGAACCAGTCTGTTGTTCCATGTCCAGTTCTAACTGTTGGTTCTTGACCTGCATACAGATTTCTCAGGAGATAGGTCAGGTGGTCTGGTATTCCCATCTCTTGAAAAATTTTCCATAGTTTGTTGTGATCCACACAGTCAAAGGCTTTGGCATAGTCAATAAAGCAGAAGTAGATGTTTTTCTGGAACTCTCTTGCTTTTTTGATGATCCAATGGATGTTGGCAGTTTGATCTCTGGTTTCTCTGCCTTTTCTAAATCCAGCTTGAACATCTGGAAGTTCTTGGTTCACGTATTGCTGAAGCCTGGCTTGGAGAATTTTAGCATTACTTTGCTAGCGTGTGAGGTGAGTGCAGTTATGAAGTAGTTTGAACATTCTTTGGCATTGCCTTTCTTTGGGATTGGAATGAAAACTGACCTTTTCCAGTCCTGTGGCCACTGCTGAGTTTTGCAAATTTGCTGGCATATTGAGTGCAGCACTTTGACAGCATCATCTTTTAGGATTTGAAATAGCTCAACTGGAATTCATCACCTCCATTAGCTTTGTTCGTAGTGATGCTTCCTAAGGCCCACTTGACTTCACATTCCAGGATGTCTGGCTCTAGGTGAGTGATCACACCATTGTGATTATCTGGGTCGTGAAGATCTTTTTTGTACAGTTTTTCTGTGTATTCTTCCACCTCTTCTTAATATCTTCTGCTTCTGTTAGGTCCATACCATTTCTGTCCTTTATCGAACCCATCTTTGCATAAAATGTTCCCATGGTATTTCTGATTTTCTTGAAGAGATCTCTAGTCTTTGCCATTCTATTGTTTTCCTCTATTTCTCTGCATTCAAATGGGTATATCTTTCCTTTTCTCCTTTGCCTTGAGCTTCTCTTCTTTTCTCAGCTATTTATAAGGCCTCCTCAGACAACCATTTTGTCTTTTTGCATTTCTTTTTCTTGGGGATGGTCTTGATCACTGCCTCCTGTACAGTGTCGTGAGCCTCTGTCCATAGTTCATCAGGCTCTCTGTCTATCAGATCTAATCCCTTGAATCTATTTGTCACTTCCACTGTATAGTCATAGGGGATTTGATTCAGGTCATACCTGAATGGTCTAATGGTTTTCCCTACTGTCTTCAATTTAAGTGTTAATTTGGCAGTAAGGGGTTCTTGACCTGAGCCACAGTCAGCTCCCGGTCTTGTTTTTGCTGACTGTATAGAACTTCTCCACTTCTGGCTACAAGGAATATAATCAATTAGATTTCAGTATTGACCATCTGGTGATGTCCACGTGTAGAGTCATGTCTTATGTTGTTGGAAGATGGTGTTTGAGAAAGGTTTCATTCCCTTATCAATAAGTAAGTGTCCCATAAATTCCCCAAAACTGTCCATTGTAAAAGTCTTTGCCTACTTCACAGGTCAGATTTTGAAAAATCATAGCTTTAGTCCAGGGTTCTTTAATTGTTGCTGAAGTCGTTGCTTCTTGCTGTAAGGATCCAGTCTACATAATGATGGGTTAGTGACGAGTCTTCTCTTACTGCGTTGCCCTATGGGAAGTAGTTCAAGGCCATCTACAATTTCAATAAGACAAAGCCATTCTAATACCGAGATATAAGCTGCTGAGGTTGACGTGCCTTTGTCCATTTCAGGTGGTCATGGAGAATGCCGAAGGTGCCGGCCAGCATGTGCCCGAGCAGAGCGTGCCCGCCCAGGGGCCAGCCCAGACCATCGCTCCACAGGGGCCTCAGGGAGACCAGGGCCAGCTTCTTTACCATGAGGAGACCATCGATCTCGGTGGAGACGAGTTCGAATCCGAGGACTCGAATAATTTCGCGGATAAGCTCGATGAGCCCCTGATGGAGAGCGTGCTCATCTCTGACTCCCCAAACAACAGCGAAGATGACGCGGGTGACCTGGGGTGTCTGCAGGACGTGGGAGAGCCCGCCGAGGGCAGCGGTGATCACAGACGGGGGCCCTGCACAGAAGAGGGCACGCTGGGCTCTCTGAGTGACGACGGTGAGAGTGATGGCGGGGACACGCCTCAGGACGTCTCGGACATGACCCCTGACAGCAGAGCCTCGTTGAGAGAGGACCCCGAGCACGGTGACGTGGAAGACCCACCTGCTTTTGAACACAGGGGCGCAGAGGACCCGGGTCCAGGGGCTGAGCGGGTGCCCGCAGCGGGGCCGCCGTCAGGAACGTCCCCCCGGCAGCCAGCCCCCAAGGACGAGCCGGTGCCCGTGTGCACCATCTTTAGCCAACCGCCCCCCGGCGCCCCCACCCCAGCCCTGCGTGACGGCTTCGAGTCCCAGATGGTGAAATCCCCCAGCTTCAGCGGCGCCAGTGAGGCTGCCCCCAGGACCCCGCCCCAGGTGGTCCAGCCGAGCCCCAGCCTGAGCAAGTTCTTCGGCGATCCGACCGGCAGCAGCTCCTTGGCCTCGGACTTCTTTGATTCCTTCACAACCTCCACCTTCATCTCCGTCAGTAACCCCAACGCCAGCCCTTCCCTTCCGGAAAGCCTGTCTTCGCTCGCCGCTACCCCCGTGGGAGGAAGCTCCCCAGGTTCCGTGGACGTTGCCTCCTCCCCAGGGGTGGAGAGGCCAGGGTCGGGTGTCTCCACGGCGCCTCTGGAGATCTCGCAGTCCCCAAAGCCATTCTCACAGATCCAGGCGGTGTTTGCCGGCAGCGAGGACCCATTTGCCACCGCCCTGAGCATGAGCGAGATGGACCGGCGAAGCGACGCCTGGATCCCCGGGGAGGCGACCAGGAGCGTCCTGGTCTCGGTCGCCACGCAGCAGTACGGCTCGGTGTTCGTGGACAAGGAAGACCTCACCATGCCCGGCCTCAAGTTCGACAACATCCAGGTGAGGGCGCAGGGCCTCCAGCGCACCCGAGGGCCGGTGGGTGCGCTCAGCGGGCGGGAGTGTCCCCGGCCACGTCTCCTCGCTTCTCCCCGTCTCTGTTCCTTGTATGTTCACACAGAAGAGGCCTGTCGAGCTTTGAAAAACCCTGATTTTTTCCAGCAGGTCCCAAGATTCTGATCATGAGAGTGTTTGCTCTGATGTCACTAGGTAATTTAGAACCCTGTTGATTTCTCTGAACAAAGGTCTTTAAGGTGCTAATCAGAGTCTTAGAAATAGTTACCAGCAAGGGAGCTGCATGACAGCTCTCTGGAGAAGCTGTAAACTGTGTGGTCAGTTTATTATGACAGCTGAGCTCCTATAGATGATAAATCCCCTTTCTTCTCCTTTAAGATATGGCAAAGTGTGTATGTGTTACAAGCAATGTGCTTTATGTAGAAAGAGTTGTTACAGATTTGGTGGAAAAAAAAATAGATGGTCTCTCAATAAATCACAAGATATATAAATATGTAATCATAAAATAAATACTATGTATTGTAAATAACAGCATGAAAAAGTTCAATCTTACCAGTCATCAAAGAAGATGAAGTTATTTTCACTTTCTTATCTGAGTCATTTGTAATTATTCCGTGTCTGTTAGAATGCGAGGAAGTAGCCAGCTTAGGCAGCCCTGAGGGGCTGATAATTTGTCACAAACTTTCTTAAGTTTTAAAATGCATGTCCAAATGTGCGTATGCTTTGACCCAGAAATCCCACCCTGAGTAGTTATTTATGAGGAAAGAATCTCACTGGTGTATGAATAGCCAGCTTTCAGGACGCCCATCAGAGCGAGGTTTATAACTGGAAAGAATCTGAAAGCACCTGGGAGTCCACTGTCGGGAGGCTAGTTGAATACATTCACCACATCTCGTCTTTTCAGTGGAACGTTTACATATTCGGCTGAAAAAATGATGTTATGGCTTCGTCGGTGGCACTAGTGGTAAAGAACCCACCTGCCAATGCAGGAGACAGAGGTAAGGTTCCATCCCTGGGTCGAGAGGATTCCCTGGAGGAGGGCATGGCAGCCCACTCCAGTATTCTTGCCTGGGAAATCCCACGGACAGAGCAGCCTGGTGGGGTATAATCCATGGGGTTGCGAAGAGTTGGACATGCCTAAAGTGACTTTGCACACATGCACACACAAAAATAACGTTATATTCAAATAAGTATTTTTATTTATTGTGAAAAAATGAAGACAATGTTATAATAAAATATTTAATGGGACTCATAACTTGTTAAATTTGAAAGCCCAGATACAGGAAGGCACGTAGCGTGCCTTACGTGGTAGCGTTTCCGTGGGTGTGTGTGCACGTCCACCTGAGGTGAGCTCGGCTGTGTGTCGGGTGGGATCTGCAGGGTCTGTGGCTCGTGTCCCGTGCTGTCCGCTCCGGGAACAGAAGGGGCCCCTCCCAAGGCAGGCGTTCCCCTTCCCCTGCCATGGCCGGGTCAGAAAGCCACGCGGGGTGGAGCCCCGGCCCGTGAGGCCGATCCTACGGAGAAGCAGCACAGCTTCTGGAGAGGTGAGCTCGGCCGGCCGTCTCTCTGGGGAGTGTGAGTGAAAGTCTCTGAGTCTCTTTACAACACCATGGACTACACAGTCCATGGAATTCTCCAGGCCAGAATACTGGAGTGGGTAGCCTTTCCCTTCTCCAGGGGATCTTCCCAACCCAGGGATCAAACCAGGGTCTCCCGCATTGCAGGCAGATTCTTTACCAGCTGAGCCGCCAGGGAAGCCCAAGAATATTAGAGTGGGCAGCCTAGCCCCTCTCCAGCGGATCTTCCTGACCCAGGTCCCTGTGGGGCACTGACGTGAGAGGCCGCAGATGTGGACGGCCTGTGTGTGTTCTCTTCGGGGTGCCTGCTGACGAGACGCGTCTTCCTTGGGGGCTCGCCGCCCGCCAGCCGCTGTGCTGGGCGCCCTCCCCACCCTCTCCAGCAGAACGCACTGGGTGTGAACTTGCCTTCCCGGCCTCCTCAGTGAATCCCAGTTATGGGCTCGGATGTCAGAGGCGTTTGTTGGTCAGGATTGATGCCTTAACCCCGTGGTCCGCGGGGCGGTCCCGGGCCCAGGGCTCCTCGGGTGCGTTTGGGGCTGCGCAGAGCTGCTTCCCTCGGGTCGCCTGAGGGTGGGCTGAGCACGGTGCTCTCCTGGGCCAGAGACGCTGAACGCCCCGCGACGCCCTTCCGTGAGGCAGGTCGGTCACTCCTGAGCTGAGAAACAGTGCCAATGCTTGCTGCTAGGTGAACCCAGACTGAATCGAGCATGGAGGCCATTTCCGCCAGTGAGAAGCAAGGGGTCTGTGACGGCCCCTCAGAGCTCTGACGCTTCCACGTGGCTGATCGTGGAATAAGCAGGGCATTCAGGGGTCAGCCAGGATCAGGCAGGCGTCCGCTGCTGGGATAGGGCCCACCCTGCGGCCAGCCAGGAGACGCTGTGTGTCCTTTCTGCTTCCTTTAAATCCTTAAGCAGTGTCTTCCATCCCTCTTGCAGTCCACAGTGATTGTTTTGGAAACCTCGTAAATTGAAATATGAATGCAGAATAGTTCCTGAAAGGCCTTTGACTTTCCCATGGAACCAACGTGCCAGTTGGTTCTTCACCTGTGTCTCTTCAGTCATGTATTATTCTTCAAAGAACTTTTCACGGAAAAGAAAAGCTGTGTGGTTTACGCCAGAAATGCTATGTTTATTTTCCAGAGGAGTTAGATCGGTCCAGCACGTGTGGTAACTCGCTGTGCACGCCAGGCTTTTAAGATGTCAGCCAGGCGTTCGTTGGATTTACCTGTTCACACACTCCTCCCCACGCCACTGTTATTGTTGCAACACTGCATCAGCTTTCTAAAACACTTGGCAGTTTTTCCAAATTGCTCACCTATTGGTACCAAATTAAGCATTCCTTCTTAAGGGATGAAATGTGGGCAGGGGGAAGCGTTACATTGTTTCTTTGTGAAGTGACCTCCTGGAGCAGTGTGAGTTAAGGTGGAGGCCTCTCAGGTGAGCGTGTAACTCTTCATCCAACCGCAGAAGCTTCCAAAGAGGAGTGTCGGCATTTCTAACTGATCAGAGTCTGGGAGGCCTGTATTCTTGAGGAACTGGATGGACAGTTTGTGGGGAGATGGCTGTTCAGAAATGTTCAGAACCAGGAGAGGGTGGAAGTTGGAGGTTGTTCCGTGAGGGGGGAGGGAAGGGGACGGGATCCACAGACCAGAGTTGGCAGCGAGTCGGTGCCAACTGTGAGGGGTGACGGGACAGCGAGGCGCCTTGGGGCGCTCTGGCCTCGCAGGGGGCTCTGCGAACCCAACATCCAGACCCAGGGCCAGGCCTCTCCTCCACCGGGGTCTGATTCTGCTCCCTGATCCCGCCCCCGGCCCCCACAGTGTGGATGTGACGGGAGTCCCACCAGGAAGCAGGCAGGCGCCGGGACCCCTTTCCTGGTCATGCCCGGGTGCTGTCCTTCCAGCCCCACTGCCCATGACCAGGCGTCCCTGACAGTAACGTTCACAGGCCCTGCCCGTGACTCAGCCACTGTGTTTCACATGGATGTCATCCGCTAAAGCCTCGAAGGCGCTGCTGAAGCCGTCCGCACACTGCAGGGGGGGAGCAGCCCTATCCTCTGCACGCGGAGGGCCCGCCGCAGACTCCCGTTCACGCGGTCTTCCTCAGCCCTGCCCTGGGCACACTGAGGGATTGCTGAGTAGAAGGGGTCTGTGGGGTTCTAGGTGGGTCCCCCCCAGGTGCAGGGAGATAGCTCTCTAAACATCCCAGGGAGGAGGCCACACCCCTCACTCCGGTGACTGTGGAGGGTCCGCAGCCAAGGCGCCAGGACCCCCGTATCAGAACCGCCCTGGCCGAGCGGCACAGCAGGAACCAGTCCATGTCGGAACATTTTGTCGTGTCTGTGGGCTTTCAGTGTGAGTGCTGGTCAGCCCCACGGTGCTCCTGTCTCGAGCATCCTGTGCTAATTAACTGGCATAATCGAGAGGGCAGGAGGCGTCTGCAGTGTGGGCTCACTGCCGAGGGTGCTGCAAGGTCAGAGGACTCACACTGCTCCTCCCTGCTCCGCGGCTTTAAGGGTGAGTCCGCCCTTCCCTGGTTCACAGGCCCTCTGCTCGGGTACAGCTCTTTGCCTGCTCGCAGGCGCCTGTGTGCAGAGCCTTGTGGGGCCGGGTGCCCGCTCTGCTCGCTCCGCCCTCTGATTACCCTCCCGGATCGGTGCCCCTCCTGGGGCCTGGCACTTGAGCTATTTCACCTTATTCTCTGGAAGCGGAAACTGTAACCCTGCTGCTTCCAGGCCTTTGCCCCCGCGTGAGGAGGAGGTGCAGCGTGGCCTCTGAGCTCCAGGCTCAGGGCCCGGGACCCCCGCTGCCAGGCTGTGCCCTGCCCTCCTTCAGCAGCAGGAGGCAGCCTTCCTGCGTGCCCAACCCACGCCGACCGTGCGGGCAATCACGGGAGAGGAGCCTTGCCTCTGTGGCACCGCTGTGCCTGCTTCCCCGGCACGGCGGGAAGGAGTCGGGGGGCCCTGGGCAGAGGTGGGCTGCGAGCTGCCCTCCGTCACCCTCTGTCGGCGGTCTGTCCCCACCCCTCCCCGGGCTCTCCCTGGCCACCGGGCCATGGATGGTCACTCCCTCCCAGCCTCACCCCGGGCGCAGGCGGGGCTGGGCCGGGAGCCCCTGTGCAGAGTCTGGTGCAGCTGCCCCCGACAGAGGGCCCTCCTTGGGCTGGGGTGACGCGGCCCCTGGGGGAGGACGATGCCCGGGCCACCACTCACTGCTCTGGCTGAGCCCTGGGGACCCCCAGAGGTCCAGGCCAGGGGGCTGCCGTGTGGGCTGTGGGCAGAGGGCTCAGGCCTGCCCGCCCAGCCTGGGCCCCGCCGTGCACCATGCTCCTCCCAGGGGCGGCGGCGCCTCGCGCCCCACGAGCCCCGGCCGCCTCCAGCGCAGCACTGCCACTGCTGACTTACCACCTCCTCTCCGGGAGAAACAGCTGCTCTGAGCTCTGCATCTTACCAGCGACCGGGGTGCTAGAGCGTCTGGCTGGTTGCAGCCCAGCTGTACCATAACCGCATTTTAGCCTCCATACACCAGTGGGAAAAGAAGAGAAATTTTGGTTAGCTGTGAGTTACAGGTAGCTGAGTTTAATTAACATTCTATTGTCCTGACATATTTCTCTTGTGTTCTTTCCAGGGAGATGCAGTTAAGGACTTAATGCTTCGCTTCCTGGGTGAAAAAGCTGCAGCGAAGAGACAAGTGCTGACCGCCAGCTCCGTGGAACAGTCTCTGGTCGGGTTGAAGCAGCTCATCGTAAGTCACGGTGCATTTGATGTTCCGTGTAAGTTCTTCCTCCCTCGTAATATTTTCCCAAGGGCCAGTCACTTTGAGTGTCTTATGCTCAGCCCTTGCACAGAAATGGAGTTGTGTTGGATCAGATAACCAGTCCTGAGCAACAGAGAGCATCACATATAACATGGGAATTATTTGAGACAGTATATATTTTGATTAAATATGCTTCATCAAAATAACTAGAGCGAAGTAATCGTATGTTGATTTTCTGAAAGAACTCTGTTTTCTGCACTTGTTGTAGAAGGTTTATTACTAAATTAGCAGACTCCCCAGAAGCGCACACAAAAGCCTTTCTTTGTTCATTAACCAGAGTGAGTGCAGACGCCGGGGCTGAGCCGTGGTCATGAAGCAGAAGGGGAGACTGACCGCGGGCACGCTGACCTGGGCGGGCAGTGCTCCCGGGGCCCGTGAGCCGCTGGGAACCATCTGCCCCACAGCATCTCTCATGTGTTACAAAAGTGCAAAGGAACACTTGCTTAGGTGGTTTGCTGACATCTTCACACTGAAGTTTAGTGGTTTTCTTTAGTAAATGTAGATCACATATTTCATTGGGTTCTTTCATTGAAGTGATTCTAGAATTCTTCCCATGAATGAGAAGCTTTGGGAAGGAAAGGTGAGGACATACTCAGTTTTTAAAAGGGAGAGAGGACAGCGCGTCTGTGAGTGTCTGTGAGTCTGTCTGCTCTGGTACGTGTTCATGGAGTCGCACGTGTGGGTGGTGACGGTGTGCACGGCCGCGTGTGTCTGGTGGAATGACCCTCTGCCTCGGGGGGCAGCCGCTGTCGTTCCATTTCCATGGCCTTGAAAACCTGCCGTGCGGCAGCGTCACAAGCAGGCAGCTGTGTTTGAAGCGTGACTTGTAACTGTGAGCTCGGAGGGGACACACGAAGCCACACACAGACGTGGTCATTAATCCTCAGGCCAATTTGTTACGTCTTTTTATTATTCTTGGTGTCAAGTACATGTGGTTTGGTTTGATTTTTTCTCATACATTGAAAATACTTGAGGCCAGTAAAAATTATATTAACAGTGCTAGCAAGGAGACCTGTTTAAGGTGGGAAATGTATTCAGGAAAGCCCATTACCTGGCCCTGGTATTTTAATTATGTCCTAAAATAATCGCACTCATCTTTAAAACTAGGACAGTTTCTCAGCACATTTTCCTAAGTAATGTCACTGTTCCAAGATCGCCGTTTACGGGGAAATGAATGTCGCTGCCCATGGAGAGGGACGTTTTAATCACGTCCCTGGTGTCACATGTAACACTGATGATTGCCTTTGAGTCACAGGCGGGAAAAGTTACATACATACTGTTAGTTACTTGAGTGATTTTTATTGGACTGTTTTTCTCCTCTTCTGGAAGTTGGGGAATGTTCAACTATGTTCAGTTTCTCAAACACAGTCTCTATCTTATTTCCTAGTTTTAAAAAAACAATATTTTGAAATTTAGATCTTTTTTCTCATATATAACTACCTTTGATATCAGAGTTCTGCATGTCATATACAGTAATGAAGAGATTTTCGTAAGATTTTCTTCACAGTGCTTAAAAATTACAATAGTATATTTAAATTCTAGCTTTGAAAACCAGTTTTTTCAACAAACATTTCTAACAACTCATAATGAAAGTGGAGGCGGGCCACCGGGCAGGAAGGGGAACTGGGGTTGGAAGACAGTGAGGTGGAAAGAGCAGGAGACCCTCTGGAGAAATTCGTTGTTACCATCAAGACACAGGCGGTGTGGAACTCAGCAGTGGCCACAGGACTGGAAAAGGCCAGTTTTCATTCCAAACCCAAAGAAAGGCAGTGCCAAAGAATGCTCAAACTACCGCACAATTGCACTCACCTCACAGGGTAGCAAAGTAATGCTCAAAATTTTCTAAGCCAGGCTTCAATAGTACATGAGTCGTGAACTTCCAGATGCTCAAGCTGGATTTAGAAAAGGCAGAGGAATCAGAGATCAAATTGACAACATTGGTTGGATCATCGAAAAAGCAAGAGGGTTCCATAAAAACATCTACTTCTGCTTCATTGACTACACTAAAGCCTTTGACTATGTGGATCACAACAAACTGGAAAATTCTTCAAGAGACAGGAATACCAGACCACCTGACCTGTCTCCTGAGAAATCTCTGTGCAGGTCAAGAAGCAACAGTTAGAACTGGACATGGACCAACAGACTGGTTCCAAAGCGGGAAAGGAGTATGTCAAGACTGTATATTGTCACCCTCCTTATTTAACTTCTATGCAGAGTACATCATGAGAAATGCTGGGCTGAATGAAGCACAAGCTGGAATCAAGATTGCAAGGAGAAATATCAGTAACCTCAGATACGCAGATGACACCACCCTTATGGCAGAAAGTGAAGAACTAAAGAGCCTCTTGATGAAAGTGAAAGAGGAGAGTGAAAAAGTTGGCTTAAAACTCAACATTCAGAAAACTAAGATCATTTTAACTGGTCCCATCACTTCATGGCAAATAGATGGGGAAACAATGGAAACAGTGACAGACTTTATTTTCTTGGGCTCCAAAATCACTGCAGACCATGACTGCAGCCATGAAATTAAAAGACACTTGCTCCTTGGAAGAAAAGCTATGACCAACCTAGACAGCATATTAAAAAGCAGAGACATTACTTTGCCAACAAAGGTCCGTCTAGTCAAAGCTATGATTTTTCCAGTAGTCATGTATGGCTGTGAGAGTTGGACCATAAAGAAAGCTGAGTGCTGAAGAATTGATGCTTTTGAACTGTGATGTTGGAGAAGACTCTTGAGAGTCCCTTGGACTGCAAGGAGATCCAACCAGTCTATCGTAAGGGAAATCAGTCCTGAATATTCATTGGAAGGACTGATGTTGAAGCTGAAACTCCAATACTTTGACCACCTGATACTGGGAAGGATTGAAGGTAGGAGGAGAAGGGGACGACAGAGGATGAGATGGTTGGATGGCATCACTGACTCTATGGATGTGAGTTTGGTGATGGACAGGGAAGCCTGGTGTGTTGCAGTCCATGGGGTAGCAAAGAGTTGGACACAACTGAGCGACTGAGCTGAATAAATGATTAAAAATGGTAAAATTTACCATGTGAAAAGCTTTCAGCTCTTGCTATGATTTTTATATTAAAAATGTGTTTTCTATATTTCAAACCAGACGATTATTAAAAATGAAGCAAAAACCTGCTATCCTAATACTCATTTTCTTAAGTAAATGTAAGTCTTTTAAAAAGTGGCTCCTTCCCTAATTGAAGATAATAAGCAAACGTGTTAATATTCCTGTTAGTTTCTTCTTAACCAATGACTAAATAAGTCGCCACCACCCCCACCTTGGCCCTGTACTCAGAGGTTCCACACATATCTTCACAGCACCCTGACTCGCTGTGGCCAGAAATTGGAAGCAGTCCAGGTGCCTTTCGGTGGCTCTAGTGGTAAAGAACCTACCTGCCAATGCAGGAGATGTAAGAAACGCAGGTTCGATCTCTGGGTTGGGAAGATCCCCTGGAGGAGGAACTGGCAACCCACTGCAGTGCTCTTGCCTGGAGAGTCCCATGGACAGAGGAGCCTGGTGGGCTGCAGTCCAGGGGGTCACAGAGTCAGACACGAGTGAAGCGACCTAGCACTCAGCCACACAAGGAGCCTTTCAGCAGGTGAACGGGTGGGGTGACTGCCACGGTGGTGGACTGTCACTCGGCACTGACGCCGTGACTGTCGAGTCAGGAGGAGCCCTGAGGAGCCTGGGGCGCCTGGGGCCGGGCGTCAGGTGGGGCACATTGGGGCATGTGGCCCGATCACCACGGAGCTTGGAGTAAGGCCGAGCCAGCATGCTTCCTGATCCAGCTGCACTAGGTATGCTGGGTGTGTGTGCGTGCACAGACACACACACACACACACACACAGAGACACAGACACACAAATACACAGACAGACGTACACACACTCAGACACATGTACACAGAGACACACACACACACACACACACAGGAAGACGAGCAAAGGCGGTTCCTCCTCAAGGAGCTGGTGCTGACTGCATCGTAAGAAGAAATGTGAGTTCTCGCTGAGGATACCAGAGGCTGGACTCACTCTCCTGGCGCCCTCAGCTTCTTGTTTCAGAAGCACTTTGCAAGCACAGAATGCCCAGAGCATCCTTTAAAAAGAACACCGCGGGCTAACGTCCGGCTCCCTCTCTGGACCTGCGGTTAACAGGGCCCAGGGTGAGTGTTCACCCGCTCCGGCACACAGGCGGCCCCGAGGCCTGGTCTGTGCCCTGAGGGCAGCGGGCAGTGCCTGTCCTTGGGAACTGCACAGTGAGCATCCTCTTCAGCTTCTTCAGGGGTCAGACGGTCCCTCTGGTGTTGTTCCTCCTCCTGTCAGCCTGGTGGTCCTCCTTCCTGCGTCCCTCAGGGCAGGGAGGAGCAGCTGAGGCCGAGTCCTTGCGCCCCTGCGCCGCCTCAGCTGGGCTTCTGCGGGTCCAGGCCTGACAGGGAGCTGCATGTGGACACGCGGCCTGGATCGCGATGTGTCAGCGCAGCTCACTGATCGTGTTTCATGTTGGCAGCGGAGAATTCTGTTAAACATATTTAAAACCACTTACGGTCACATGCAGACCTTAGATACAAATAAACGTATCCAGCACAGCTTGAAATTAAATGTTGACTGTGGTTTAATTTTCAAAAAATCATGAGATGGAGTTACCTTGCTAAACAGGAAGCAGCCTGATGGGTTTGGGGGCAGAGTGGGGCTTTCCAACAAGAGTTTTGCTCCTGGGATTCTATCAGTGGTTACATTTTAAGGGTTTATCTTTGGCTCATCTTGAAGGGCGTCTGTGGTTGGTGCCCGTGAGGCCTGTGCGTCGGAGCACCAAGCCTGTAGTGACCGTCCCTGGGGTGACCGACCCCGTGGTGGCCGGCCCTGGGGTGGCCGGCCCCGGCGTGGCTGTCCCTGAGGTGGCCCTCTGGTGACCGTCCGTGTCTTACAGAGCTGCAAGAACTGGCGGGCTGCGGTGGACCTGTGCGGGCGGCTGCTCACGGCCCATGGCCAAGGCTACGGCAAGAGCGGGCTGCCGACCAGCCACACGGCGGACTCCCTGCAGGTATGACCGCGTCCTCTCCGGGCCACCGTCACCTGGGGACAGTGAAGGCTTCAGTCATTCAGGTGTGGGTAGCGGGGTTCTGAATGGCAGGAAAGCCCTCCAAGGAGAGGGGGCAGCTGCCCAAGTCCTTGAAGCCCGCCACCCCAGCCGCGGTCTCTCATGCTGACGTCCCCTGGAACCCCCTCCCCAGCCAGACCATCCCCCAGGTTCTCTGGGTCCCTTGACAGCCGGTGAGGGGAGGGGCTCCGAGGCCCCGGGGCGCAGCGTCCGCACAGTGCTCCCTGACTGCGCCCGCAGCCAGGGCGGTCCTCAGCGGACGCGGCTTCAGCTGCCATAGACCCAGCCCAGCTCTCTCCCCGACTGCTCCGACAGCACTGCTGAGTCCTGCCCCCTGCCCCGGGTGGCCCCCCGCCCCGGCGGCCCCCCCACCTCCCCGACCCCGGGCCTAGCCTCTCGGTCCGTCCCTTGCGGCGTGGTCTGTTTGAACCTTGTTTCTCCCATCAGCGGGACAAGGCTGACTCGGGTCACTCCCGCGGCCCCGGCAGTTGCCAGTGTCTGGTCCTGCCCTCTCACTTGGCGGCCGTCATTTTCCGGAAGGGACCCTGCGTTCCGGCCACATGGAGCTGGCTGTGCACCGCCCCCTGATCCCATCATGGTCCCTGCCTCCTGGTGGAGAGTCCAGGTCCTTCACCAGTGCCCCCGCCTCTCTCCCTCGCTAGGTCCAACTGCCCCTGCCTTCCACCACCTCCCCAGCCCCAGCTGGACTCTGCTCTCCTTCAGGGAGGGAGCGTCTCTTTTATATCCATTTTTATAAACTTATAGTTATGCAAATTGCTAAGAAAGAGCGTTAGTTTGTGAAGTGAGTGAAAGTTGCTCAGTCGTGTCTGACTCTTTGCGACCCCATGAACTGTACAGTCCATGGAATTCTCCAGGCCAGAACATTGGAGTGGGCAGCCTTTCCCTTCTCCAGGGGATCTTCCCGACCCAGAGATCGAACCCAGGTCTCCCACATTGCAGGTGGATTCTTTACCAGCTGAGCCCCCAGGGAGTGTTAGTTTAGTACTTGTTTAAATCTATTTGAAATCAAGCTCTGATATCAAATTAATGGGCCTTGAGGACTTCCCCGGTCCAGTGGTCCCACACGCCCTGCAGCACAGCCTAAATAAAAGTGAAGTGAAAACTTAAAGAGGCGCCTACGTTTTTGAAGCAGCCAGTGGGGAGGGGGAACCTCTGGACCCGTCTACGCGGGTGACGGTTGTGCGCCTCGTGTTCTGTGCTTGCAGCTCTGGTTTGTGAGGCTGGCGCTGCTGGTGAAGCTGGGCCTGTTCCAGAACGCCGAGATGGAGTTCGAGCCCTTCGGCAGCCTGGACCAGCCGGACCTCTACTACGAGTATTACCCGCACGTGTACCCGGGGCGCAGGGGTGAGGCGCCGGCGGGGGCCCGCTCGGCCGAGGCTCAGCTTCTGCCCTCTGCTGTTTCCCTGAAGCTCAGCCCCGTCTCTGGGGACGCGGGGGAGGCTGGGGCTGTGCTGTCGTGGTTCTCAGCGCTTCCTCCTTCATCACCGGCTCTCTCACACGTAAAGACTGACGGGAGCCGGGCTGTGTTGCCCCGAGTTTCCCCAGGCTTGGAGGAGGATTTTCAGCGTGGGGGACTTTGAGGCCTTTAGCCTCCCTGGCATTAAAATTCTGTCTCTTCCTTCTGACTGCGGGAACTTCGCCCTTGTGGAGGAGGAGGGGAGGCAGGCTTTCAAACCCGGAGCAGGGCAGCAGTCAGCTCGTGGAGGACAAGGGGAGGCAGGCTTTGAAGCCCGGAGCGGGGCAGGCGTCCGGTGGTCGCCCTGATGGAGCTGGCTCAGAGGGAGCGAGGCAGCCTGCCGGGCAGCATGCACTCAGGAGGGGCAGCAGGCCCATCCCACGTGTGTGACACGGCCTGCCCCCCAGTGGCCCCCCAAGTCCAGCAGGTCTCCAGAAGATCGGGGGGAAGGGACCAAAGCCAGGAGCCCCGTGAGCAACATTCAGGGGTGCGGCCCCAGGCGGAGGGGATGGTCCTGGGCATTAAGGGGTGGGTGGGAGCTGCGCCCACCCGGCTTTGCTCACCCATGATTCCTCCAGTGGGTCTGACAGTGTCTGCGCGGGGCGGCAGGGCACCACCTCCTCTCTCAGTGACCCCCACACTTGCACCAGGGAACCCCCACCTCCTCTCTCTGACCCCCCACACTCACCCCAGGGAGCCCCCACCTCCTCTCTCTGACCCCCCACACTCGCACCAGGGAGCCCCCACCTCCTCTCTCTGACCCCCCACACTCGCACCAAGGAACCCCCACCTCCTCTCTCTGACCCCCCACACTCACCCCAGGGAGCCCCCACCTCCTCTCTCTGACCCCCCACACTCGCACCAGGGAACCCCCACCTCCTCTCTCTGACCCCCCACACTCGCACCAAGGAACCCCCACCTCCTCTCTCTGACCCCCCACACTCGCACCAGGGAGCCCCCACCTCCTCTCTCTGACCCCCCACACTCACCCCAGGGAGCCCCCACCTGGTCTCTCTGTGACCCCCCCCACACTCGCACCAGGGAGCCCCCACCTCTCTCTGACCCCCCCACACTCACCCCAGGGAGCCCCCACCTCCTCTCTCTGACCCCCCCCACACTCACCCCAGGGAGCCCCCACCTCCTCTCTCTGACCCCCCCACACTCGCACCAGGGAGCCCCCACCTCTCTGACCCCCCACACTCACTTCAGGGAGCCCCCACCTGGTCTCTCTGTGACCCCCCCCACACTCACCCCAGGGAGCCCCCACCTCCTCTCTCTGACCCCCCACACTCACCCCAGGGAGCCCCCACCTCCTCTCTCTGACCCCCCACACTCACTTCAGGGAGCCCCCACCTGGTCTCTCTGTGACCCCCCCCCCACACAGGCAGCCCCGCAGCCTGGGGCGCAGGCCGTAGCCTGCTCTGCTCCATAAGGCACGTCATGCACGCAGCTCCGTGCGTATCCAGGGGCTCAGCGTCCCCTGGCTGTCGGGGGCCACGTCCCCACTGGGGAGTGAGGGCCAGAGCTTTCTCGTCCACATTTCCAACCCTTCACGGTCCGTCCCTCCCAGAAAGACAGTGGGCAGACTCTGCCCCCGTGAGGATCAGGCTCTGTCGCCTCTTCTTACAGGGAGCGACGTTCTGTGGAGAGGTAACAGGCACATTACATGGGAGGTTTGGGATATTTCCGTTCAAAAAATTCTACCTGAAAGCTTTGATGATCAAGAGAGGGCTCTCCTGTGCTTCTAACAAGGAGCAGCTGTTTCCCTCCAGCGTAGGAAAGGAAAAATGGTTTCTTGGCACCGTGTCCCAGCTCTGGCCAGGTGAGCCCCTGCCTGGCCTGCTCGCCGCCCCCCGACCCCGGCCGCAGTGCCCCTGGGCCCCCCCAGTCATGCCGTGAGCGGGACCCCGCGCTGGGCCCGGGGGTGGGCAGCTGATGCTGACGGCCGGTCTGTCCGCTGCTAACAGAGAGTCAGACCTCCGAGCATACAGGCAGGCGCCCAGTGGGCCTGGATTTCAGGCACCTTAACACTCACAGCTACATAAAAATGCTGATTTTCTTTTCCTGTTGAGGCCCACGTAAATTGTAAGTTCAAACAACTGTTCATACATCAGCTACTTTGAGTTTACTGCAGGTTAGGAATGAGACGAGCTGGGGCTTCCCTTGTGGCCCAGTGTCTGAGACTCCGAGCTCCCAGGACAGGGCACATGGGTTCAGTCCTTGCTTAGGGAGCTGGATCCCACATGCCACAGCTAAGACTTGGCACAGCTAACTAAATAAACATGTTTTTATTAAAAAAGAATGATTGGAGACGGAAAAGCAGGTATTTCCAGGGTGGCCAGTGAAAGCGTCCAGCCCTGACCACGCCGAGCGCTCAGCAGCCCCAGGGTCCTGGTCGATGATGCCAGGCAGGGTGCTGGACCGGGTCCTTTGGGCACTGCGGCCCTGCTCCCTCTCCTCAGGGACAGAGGTTTATGGAGATGACACCCAGCTTCCCGTGAAGTGAGAACCCAGGCCCTCGGGCCCAGGCGTGGGATGGTGCGTCGCCCGCCCACCCCCAGCTCCCGGGACGTCAGCGTGCAGACTAAGCAGGCTTCCCATCCTAACTGGAATTGCAGCGTGTTGTCTTAGGGATAAAGAGGAGCTGGTCGCCCTGCTCCATTAAGCAGCTAATTTAAGTTATGAAATAGACATAAATTATACATGTATCTTAGCTAAAGTGTGCTAACATTCATCCATAATGGTATGCTCAATGTTTACCAATTTTTCTTTCCATTTTGTGGTATAACAAGCATAAATGTGGGATTTTGATTCATTTGTTTCATTTTAGCTTGCAGTACATAAGCAAAGCAGGTCATTAAACTGTGCTGTAAAAAGGAAGCTATAACGATATAAAGGAATAACTTTTATGAATGAGCTTTAATATGTTTTATTTAAATATTGGGCATAGTTTTTAATCCATTCAGAGTATTCATAACAAGTCGTAATGAATCATGAGCTAATATTGTGAAATTTCCCTTTTTTGTTTTCATCCAAGAAAGGAAGACTCTTGTGGTCTTCCGTATTTCGCTGATACCTCTAGCAATTTCATGGAGTTCCTTACAAGGGAGTGTGGTTTCCACACACTCAGGCTGCCTTTCAGTCGGTTGTTTGGATTCTCTCCTTGTTCTGAAACAGTGATGACGGGTCACTGAACAGGCCCGAGTGGACTGGGCCGGGGCCCACACACCCGCTGGGAGCCTGTCCCTCCTCGGCCCTGGTCCGCGTCCTCCCCCTGGACCGCCGCTTCTCCCCCTCGCTGTGGGTGCGCCCCTGTACCTCGGGGCCTGGAGGTGGCGTCAGAGGCCGCTCGCGTCTGCGCTGTGCTGGCCTCGGTGTACAAGCCCGGGCTGGGGGCCGTGAGCAGACAGCGCGCCTCCCCAGGGCCTGTGTGTCCGCACACCCGGCTCTGACGGCCCCGAGTGCCCCATCGCCCCTCCCGCCCGTGTCCACAAAGGTGAGCCGCCGCTGCTCTCTAGTCCTTGCCGGCGCTCCCTCCAGAACCACGCAGCTCACGTCTAGTTCCCAGGCTGGATGCAGACACTGCCAGCAGGTGAGCTCACGCGGTGGTACGGAGTTAGCTCAGCGGGTGCCAGGTGACCCCTTTGTTTTCCGTGACAAGACGGACCCGCCCCCCAGAGTGACCATCCTCTGGGCAAGTTGGGCTCCAGCTCGCCTTCCTCTGTGCCAGAGCTCTTCCGAGTTGCACGAGTCAGGCGTATCTTCCTCAGTCTGAGGGGGCTGGTCCGGGGTCCTGCCGCCTTTCACGTGGCTCACCCTTCCTGTGAACTCTGGCGTCTGCAGTCTTTTCCTGGAACAGGCCGTCAGAGATACGGCCTCTTCGGTCGGGCTCCGTCTCCACAGGACACCTGGGCGAAGCCGCCTCTACCCTCCTCCAGACGCGAGAAGCAGGGAGATGCATGCATGCCCACTGCCTGCATCAGACACAGCGCCCGAGATGCTGCGGGGCACCTGGCCCGTTCTGAGCTCCCCGTCTGCCGCGGGGCGTGGGGGCAGCACTGAATGACCCCTTAGTAATGAGTCATCTCGGACTCGCTCGGGCTGGCGCTGTTTCCAGGTAGCCTGAAGTCGCGGTGTGTTTGTTGAGGGTTGTTTGGCCTTGCTCGGGCTGGCTCTTTGTTTCCACTGTCAGCGTGGGTGAGAGATACTGTGCCATCAGCCTGGCACAGATTGTCCCCGACCTCTGTCCCCACGTCGGAGCACAGAAAGGTGGGGCGCCAGGGGGCGGGGAGACCAGGGAGGGTCCAGGGAAGCGAGCCCAGAGCAGCGCTCAGGCAGCGGGCCCTGCCGCCTGGACAGAGAGAGGCCCTGCCCAGCTTTGCGGGGGCGAGCTGGGCCTGCTGACTGCGGAGTCTGTGCTCTGCTGGGCGTCCGGCAGGCACCGGGCCGTTGCGTCTGCCCCTCGGGCCTCACAGCAGCCTGGCCGTGTCCGGCTCCCTGTCCCGTGCAGGTGGCCGGAGCGCTGGAGGGAAGACGCCGCCTGCCCAGCACGCGGGGCCAGTGGAGGCCGGAGGCCCAGCCCGTCCACGCCGGGAAGTCTCGCGCCTGCTGAGGGAGGCAGCCCACTGGGGTCAGGCTGACGTCACCCCTCTTGCTTTGCCATCCAGGCCTGCTGTCCGGCACGGTCTGTGATTCCTGGGGCACCTGCTCTGGTGCTGGCGGCCGAGTGGGCCTGCAGTCCTGCCAGGGGCTCCAGAGCATGAGCCGTGTAGGAGCATTTGCACTTAGCGTTTCCTAAATGATTCACGGGAGCGCGCCTACAGTATTTATACCAACCTAGCAGTCGGCAGGTCACGGCCACACAGGGGACCTTCCGGGAAGCCAGTCTCCTTCCAGATTCTGACACGCGCTCTGTTTCAAGGCGCGTGCTCCCTGCCGGGGAGACGGGCCCCTGGCTGGCGTGGAGCCGCGCGGGTCGTGTTGCCGGACTCCGCTGGCGTGAAGGGTTTCACCGATTCCCAGTGACTCTTAACACACAGCGAGGCCGGGTTTGCCGGACTGAGAGCCAGCTTAGGTATTTTTGTTTGTATTTCTTTAAGACGAACAAACAAAAGAAAGGCCCGACTTAGGTCAAAGCAGTGTCTGCCGTTCTATTGATGAGCCTGCAGCGTTTGCTTGGGGACCGTGGCCGCGTCCCTTCACTGTACGTCCAGCGCGTGCGCTTCTACTTGGCACCAAGACCTGCTGAGTATGCGGCTCTCCAGCTAACCTGTTCAGGCCGGAAGTAACAGACGGTCTATCCCCTTCTCTTGTCCTGACTCTGAGCCGTGTTTTTCTAGGGAGGGGCATTTTTTCTCTCTGTGTCTTGAGGCCAAGTGTCTGCTTCCCTCCTGGGTTCTGTCCTTTGAGACGAGTAAGCTGCACCAGCCCAGCGGTGCCAAGCAAGAAGGGGGAAGCCGACGCCCCCCGGAGCCTGGCTGTCTCGGGGCCCTCCAGGAAAGTCACGGGCAAAGGTAGCGTGGTTACAGGACACCAGTGCTGGCCCTCCCTTGCCCACCTTTCCTACTCTGGTCTGAGTAGAGTCCCAACTCTAGACGCAAGTCACAGGCGCACATGGAGGGCCACCGCTGTCCACCTCCTGGGGCTGCGAGAGTCTGGTCCAGGGCGGGTGGGCTCCGGTAGGAGGCTTGAGTCCATAGAAGACGATGCGTGGAGAGAAGAGAGGATGGCCTGAGGGCCCAGAGCAGACAGCGCTGCAGGCAGGGTCTCGGCTTCCCTGTTCTGCCGCGTTAGCTGGGACTTCCAGTACCACGTTCAGTACGAGCGGCGAAAAGGGGACTTCCCTGCGTTACTCAGGATCTTGGAGGAAAAGCGCGTGATTTCTCACCGTAATCAGGTCGCTGGCTGTAGGTTTTCATAGGTATTCTTTATCAGACTGGGGAGGTTTCCCTCTGCTCTTCATTTGCTGAGAGTTTTCATCATGATGTCACATTTTGTCAAATGCTTTTTCTGTTCCCCTGGATTCATCGTGTGATCTTTCTCATTTAGCTTGTTTGACATGATGGGTGACATGGATTTTTGAACGTTGAACCAGCCTTGCACACCTGGAATGAGTCCCATTTGGTCATGGTGGATAATTTCTCTTATACACTGTTAGTTTTGACTTGCTAATTTTTTGGTAGATTTAATTTAGTTGGATTTGACTTGCTAATTTTGCCGAGGATTTTTGTATCTGTGTCCGTCAGCCGTGTTGATCTATAGTTTTTGTTTCTTGTGATACTGTCTGGTTTTGATACATGGCTAATGCTGGCCTCATAGGACAAATTAGGAAGGATCCCCTCCACTTCTATTTTCCGGAAGAAACTATAGAGAATTGGCACCTCTTCTTCCTTAATGTTCTGTAGAACTCACCAGTGATACCATCTGCACCCACTGCCTTCTCCTTCGGAAAGTTATTCCTTATTGATTTAATTATCTTAAGTAGATATTGGCCTGTTCACAGAGGGTCCTCAAGTGTCCTATTCTGGAGCAGGTGGTGGCCTCCACACAACTGGGGCGTAGCTGTGGGCAGGGGGTGACGGCCAGCCCTCCTGTGGCCGTCGTCTGGAACACACGCTTTACCAAAAGAACCAGGACAGGTTTGAGAACCGGCATCACTGTGTACTTCGCCAAGAAAGGAAGGGTCTGTCCTCCCTGCTTCGGGAGCGTCCGCGGGCTCCCGGCTGTGCTTGGTGATGGCAGACAGACTGACGCCGCTTTGGCTCTGCTTCCAGGCTCCATGGTCCCCTTTTCCATGCGGATCCTGCACGCGGAGCTCCAGCAGTACCTGGGGAACCCCCAGGAGGCCCTGGACCGGCTCCACAGGGTGAAGGCCGTCTGCAGCAAGGTAAGCCCTGCTCCGGCTGGGCCGCCCTGTCCCCACCCCCATCTCCGCGTCCCCCTCCAGGAGGGCAGGTGGCCCAGTTCCTTGTGGCCATGCTACGCGCTTCTTGCTGAGCTGTTCTGGGGGATGGTGGGTGGGTTTTGGCAAAGCTTGTGGCCTGAAACCCTTCTTCCTGGTGCTGTCAGTAAATGAAAAGCAGAAGCGTTTCCTCTCGTGTAGAAGTGACACCCGTGAACGTGTGGCTGGGCTGCCGGCCGCTTGCGCGTCCTGCGGAGGCTCCGAGCACCTGCTTCATGTCTGACAGGCGCTGGGGCCAGATTTAAAGAGATAATGGCTGGAAAAGTTCCAGCATCAAAGCAGATCACACGGCGTCATGGCGACTGTCGTGACAGCTGTCATTCGCAGTTCTGGCTCTGAAGGCAGGTGAGGTTCAGCAGGGCATCCCGAGCTGCTCTCAGCTGTAAAGCGGCTGTGACGTGGCAGGCATGGGCTGCGCCAGCCGGTCAGACTGCTCCACGAGCGATGGGGCGGGGGGTGGGGCTTGGGGTCCCCCGGCTGCAGCCCCGCCCCACCCCCTGCCAGGTAGCCAGTGGGAGAGGGGGGCTCTCAGCGCTGTGACTGTGAGCAGTCGGGGCAGCGACGTGTGACAGATTCGTAAGATGGGGTTATTTGGACCTGCCGAGCTCCTCCAGGCTCCAGCCTCTCTTGGTGGATGCTTCCGGAGCTCCTGGGTGGTCCTCCGGGTTCCCAGCAGGAAGTGGGGGCTGGTTCACCTTGTCGTTGAAGGTTCGCACTCTGACCTGACGGGGAAGAGTGTGGTTTCAAAGTATGACACCCGCTGGGCACATCCACGGGCCGTGGTTGGAGGGACTTTGGAGCCAGGCAGAATCTTCCTAGCGGGATGACTGGTTCTTGGAGGCCTTGAGCGCCTCTCGTGGGGAGGAAGAATGTCCCCAGCCGCCTCCAGGCTGTCGTGGGGTCAGATGATGGATGCGGACCAGCGTTTGGCTCCTGGGAGTGCTTAATGCTCCCTCAGTGGCCTGGGGCGGCTCCAGGAAGCCTCTTCTCACTTTGAAAAGCCTCTTTTCCGAAGTCTGGAAGAGACGGTAGGGCTGGCAAGGTCCCAGGACGCTCCAGGGGAATCTAAGCCCCTCTGTGGGCTCATGGGTCATTAGTGAGTCGTGAGGGCCGGCGCCCGGGGGTCTGAGGACTGGACACTTCATACGTAAACCCAGTCCTTAGACCGTCCCCACCCGCAGCCCGCGAGAGGCCAGCATTTTTCTCCTGAACAGAACCAACCACCAAGCAAGCGCCTGCCTCCTGGGCCCAGGGCCTCCCTCCACTGCTGGCCGTGGTGCTGACGGTGCCTGCCCGGCTGAGTGACCCTGCCCCGCCCAGGGCCAGCCCAGGACGAGCCCGACCCTGGGTGGGGGCGAGGCGGGCAGGTTCCATGCAGCCCGTCAGCTCTGGTCACACGGCCCCGCCCATGGGGTTGAGGACTGTCCCCCAGACCCCACTTTCTCCTGAGTCCTCCCGCCTGACCTCCAGGCAACATCTTCACTTTTCAGAGCCACTGTTACTTCATTACTGCAGCTGCTTCGGGAACTGTGTCCTCTGGCCTGGAGCCCAGGTGGGGCTGACCTGCCCCCACCCACGCACATTTCCCGAGCACCTTCCAGCCTGGGCGCCCTGGGTGCAGCCCACCTGGGTGGTTCTGGGAGGCAGAGGCTCATGGCCTCTGACCTGCACCCAGGCCTACGCCTGGTGGGCCCGCGGGAGCCTGCACGGCCCTTAAGCCGGGAGAGCCAGGCCCCCTCCTCTTCCTCGGTGCCTCCAGCCCTCTCTGTGTTCCTGTCCCCACTCAGTGGCCCATCAAGACTTCCGTTCCTGGTCAGGAGACGGCTAATAAATAGCTGAAAAGAGGGACCTGGTTTGGGCCAACTAGCTCGTCTTTGCCGCTGTTAGTTTTAAACCACGGGTGTGTCCTGAGCGGTCGTGGTAGGACAGGCCTTTGTGTTCACGGCACGTCGTCCTCCTCCTGGCATGAGGAGCAGACCCTTGAGGCCGAAGAGGCCCAGTGGCCTGTCCCCGGCCAGTGAGAGCCCAGAGCAGCTGCTTTGCTGGCGGTGAGCTTCCCCTCTGGGGTGACCCGCGGAGCAAGGGTGTCTCCGCAGAGCAGGTGCCTGAAGCCCGCCATCACAGAACCGTGAGTTCTCTGCCCATCTCCAGTTAACACGCCTTTATTTTTCTCCCCAGCAAACAGTGTTTGCTGTTAACAGTTTTTTCTCCTCATCCTGCCCTCCATGAGAATCTATCCTTTGCCCAGATCACCACGGCAGCAACTTCCTTTCTTTCGGGGGAAACAGTCACAAAAGAAGTGATTCAAGGTCATTAGCCAAAGAGTAAAAACGCTGTAAAGTGATAGATGCTCAGAACTTCTGTGATAGATTAACAAAGGGCCACACACCTCAGGTGTCCTGGAGGAGCAAGACTGACGTTTTTCACAGAAGTGAATAATCGTCCTCATGTGTCTCATACCTGAAGCTTCCGAGACAGAAGGGCGCACCCTCTGCACGTCCGGGGTCCTTGGACGCTCTACGGGCATCATCAGCCCTAACCCTCCTCAAGCCAGAGGGCCCCCCTCTGTCTGCCGCCCGCTCTGTGCGTCCCGAGCGGCAACCGCTCGACTCGTGTCCCCGGGAGACACTCCTCAGCAGAAAAACCTGCTGTTTCCGGGGCGTCTTAGGAGAGCGCCCAGAAGCAGACTCACTCCTGTCGTCCTTGCATGTCCCATAGATCCTGGCCAACCTGGAGCAAGGCCTGGCGGAGGACGGGACCATGAGCAGCATCGCGCAGGAGAACAGGCAAGGTCAGTGCCGCCCGCGGGCCGGCCCAGGCTGCTCCGGGTCTCAGCCTCTGTCAGTCTCGCTCACCCTCCCATGCATGTCTCCTCGCTGCTTTCCTCCCGGAACGAGCCTCCTTTTTAGGAGGTTCTTACCCCCAGAGTTGCCCCTTGGTCCCAGCGCAGGAGGAAGGTCCTACTGGGGTCTGAGCTGCCCCGGCCTCCACCCTCCCACCCCACGTCTCCCCCCCCCCCCCCGCCAGCCCTCGGAGCCCGCGAGGCAGCTGGGTTAGGAACCAATGCTTCCACGAAAGAGGGTGGGACACCCAGGCCTCGGGCAGGCAGGCCGCTGTCCCCAGGGCTCTGGTGCTGACGCCCACGTGTGACTGTCCACCAGCCCAACAGCAGGGAGCCCTGCCCATCCACAACCCACCGGAGCGGCCCTGCCACACGATGGCTCATCTCCTGGTCCAGTCAGGATCTGTCCACCCTGAAGCCAGGCAGCTGTTGAGAGCGCAGCCCGAGGAATGGGCCGAGCGGCACAGGAAGCCGTGGCCAGGGCAGGGCCGCAGGGACGTGGTGCTTTGTCCACCTCTGACGGGGGCTCCATCCACCTCTGACGGGGGCTCCATCCACCTCTGACGGGGGCTCCGCCCACCTCCGACAGGGCAGGGCCGCAGGGACGGGGGGCTCCGTCCCTCTGTGGCTGGGCTGCTGGCCGTGTCCCCGCGCGCTCACCCCCTCTCTCCTGCAGCCTCCGTGCAGCTGTGGCGGTCCCGCCTGGGCCGGGTGATGTGCTCCATGGCCAACTGCCTGCTGCTCATGAAGGTACCATTCCTCAGAGGCGGGGAGCCCTGGGCTCTTGGGGGGGAGGGCCCCCATGCGGCCTGTAAGCAGAGGGGCTAGGGCCACACCTGGGGTCCGCAGGCTTTAGTTTCTCCTCAACGGGCCCTCCGCGGAGTGCAGCACTGACAATTGGTTAGTGATGGTGCCGGGTCTGCACGAGGCTTCCGAAGTCCTCCTCCTCCAGTGCTCCTCGGGGTCCCGGCCCCATGCTCACCGAGGGGCTCCCCTCATCCTGACTACGCCTGCCAGCCACGCTCTCGGAACCCAGCACAGAACCAATACGGTGGTTCAGAAGTGCTTTTGCCCCAAATGCAGTTTAATTTGAAATTTGAGACGATTCTTTCGTGTTCCTGTGTTAAAAAGGAGTGAAGCATCTTGCGGTCACAGCCTCGGCACACGTGTGCGTCCGGCTGCTGCCTCAGGCGAGCCAGTTTGCACAGCAGCGTGAGGCCGTGGTGTCGATGCCGCCCCGCACGCCGGCCACTCCCAGCACCATCGGCCATGGCTGCCCGACCAGAGTGGGTGGCACTCTCCCTGGAGAGCCCACTGCAGCCCTGAAGGGGCGGCGTGTCTTCACCCGGCAGAGGACAGTCTCCCTAAACGGCCTCCAGCCAACAGCAGCTCTGGGCCGGGCTCCTCGGAGCACACCTGAGCCCAGCGCTGCAGCTGCTCCGGGGCTCCCGTCCAGGCCTGGGAGTCCGGGGGCCACTGCGCCCCCGGGAAAGGGCCCTCACTCTCGTGGACACGGGCACTTACACTGTGTGGGGCACGGGCAGTGGGCGTGGCCGGCTCCCCGCGGGCACCAGGGCGCCCAGTGCGTTCAGATGCGCTTCGCTCCAAGATGCGGGGCTGGAGCGTCTGCGCCTGGTTTTCCTGTGGGACATCCCCGGTCATCTGACGTCCCCGTTAGCAAATGAGCACCTCCAGGCCCGGTCTGTGTGAAGATGAAGACGGAGGCAAGTAAAGAAAGAGAAGTATCTTCGGGGGCTCCACGGAGGCTCAGGAGAAAACTACCGTCAAGGCCTATGGTCTGTGACCGCGCCCATCAAGACAGTGAGCTGTTAGCATGAGCCCCAGACAGCGTCCCCTGCGCAGACAGGACGGGGCCGCCTGCCATCTGAGCCTGGACCCTGGGGGCTGACAGAAGCAGGAAAAAGCTGGTCCGGGTGAAATGCTACTTGCTGCTCAGCGGATGGAGGGAGAAAGGCCCCCGGGCCAAGCGCACAGCCGGGCCCCCAAGGCGGGGAGCTCTCGGGAGCGCCAGACCCCAGAGCCGGCCCGCTGCGCCGTCTGCCCCCCGCCTGGCAGGGGCCGTGTCCCCTGCTCACGCGGTCTGGGCGCCGTGCACGCGGATCGGCGTCTCCTGACTGGCGTGTTCCCACAGGACTACGTGCTGGCTGTGGACGCGTACCGCGCCGTCACCCAGTTCCACCCAGAGCAGGAGCCTCAGGTGCTGAGTTGCATCGGCCGCATCTCCCTGCAGGTGCGTGGGGCTGGGGGCGAGCCCTGTAGGTCCCAGGAGCGCGGGGAGGGCGTCACGTCAGGCTTCTGTTGCTGTCAGAAGCCGGGTTCTCTTTTGGTCCTGGTTTGACTGTACTGAGCGTCGAGCCTCCCACTTCGATGTCACGGGGAAGCCACTTGCTACACGTGAATGTACGTAGATTTCCATCAGGCGGTGCAGAGACGGTGACTGAGGCGTTGCCCTGTTGCAGTAGAAACGTGTTGACGTGAGGAGCCGGCCTCCATGTGCTCCTCTCCCGCCCCAGCCCCCTCACGCCCTCCTCCCCGGGATGGAGGGCAGAAGCAGGTGGGAGCGTCTTCACTTTGCACCACGGAAACACTCAGGGCCGCATCCCCCCGAAACCCTGTGCTCTGCGGGAGGGCCCCAGCTCTTTGCAGTTGTGGTTGGTCTGGGTTTGTGCATGTGTGTGCATGCATGCGTGTGTGTGTGTCTGTGTGTGTGTGCATGCATGTGTGTGTGCGTATCTGTGTGTGTCTCTGTGTGCGTGTGTGTTTGTGTATGCGTGCGTGTGTGTCTGTGTGTGTGTGCGCACCCACTGTTCTCAGGAGCACTTGGTATCTGTTTTCTGTCTTCATAGAGGTAGCTTGCTTTTTCTCTCTCTGTTCTCAGATAATTCTAGAATTATCTGTTGCTGGAAGATGTGAATAACTGACCTCAAAGAGGCCTGAGCCACACTCATGGGGTTTGTGGGACAGCTTACTAACACCTTTAGTGTTCCATGTGTGGGAGAGGTTTCTTCTCTGTTTCTGGGATCAGTTTGGCAATTTAGAAAGAACAGAAAGAGCGCACGTTTGCTCCACGTGTTCACGTGTATTTGCTTTGAGTTCTGTAAATCAGTCTTCTTCATAATCACTTCAGTTTCATTTTACCTGTGGTCATTTCTCCTCTTATATCTGTAATTCTGTTTTACTTACGCTTTCTTTTTCTTGATTAGTTCTTCCACTTATTATCTCATGTTTTTTCTTCAATAACTAGTTTGGGTTTGTTTATTTGCTTACTAGATATATCACAATACTTTTATTATATTGCCTTTTAATTGCCTTTTTGTATAATCTAATCACTCACTTTCTGACACACGAACAGATGTTGACATCCTGCTCTGTCCTCAATGGCTTTTGCTATTTGTTTTTTAATGAAAAATGACAGTAAATAGTTACCAAAGTTTTACCCTGCCTGATTCGTAATCACGTCTTCAGTATCCTCACCTGACCTTAGGGAACTGTATGCGTGGATGTAGATTTAACATTCATCGCCTGAACTGACTACTTCATTTTGTCAAAGCAGATTGGAGACATAAAAACAGCTGAAAAGTACTTTCAAGACGTAGAGAAAGTAGCACAGAAACTGGATGGACTACAAGGCAAAACCATGGTTTTGATGAACAGGTGTGTATTTTTTTTTTCGTGTTTTCCAGCTTTACTGAGATTAACTGACCACACAGTGCAGGTTTAAGGTGTGAACAGTGATGACTTGGTTTCCATACACTGTGAAGTGATGCCCACAAAACAGTGAACACCCATCATCTCATACAGATGCGAAATTAAACGCACTCTCTCAACGTTCACACGTAATAGAGTGGTGTTGATGATATTCACAGTGCTGTACACCACACCCCCGGTACTCATTCATAACTGGAGGTTTGTACCTCTGGCCCACCTTCATCCCATCCCTGCCCTCCTCCCCCGGGAACCCCAAGCCGAATCTTTCTCTGTGAGTTTGTTTGGAGTGTCGTTGACCTGAAACACCATTTGTTCCTGTTACACAGCATAGTGACCTGGTCCTCCTCTCGCTTTCGAACTGATCAGCACGACTAGTCTAGCTAGACGTGATCTGTCCGCCCACTAAGATAAGGCGTTATTACGGGCTGCATTCCCCGTGCCCTCCCCGCGAGGTTCCAGTTCCTGGAGCTGCCCCCTCAGTGTCCCCGCCACACACCCGCCTGCATCCTGACTTCTGATCATCCTTCCCGTGTCACTTATTTGCAGAGCTTTCCTTCACCTCGGTCAGAATAACTTCGCGGAAGCGCACAGGTTCTTCACGGAGATCCTGAGGGTGGACCCATCAAATGCAGTGGTAAGGCGCCCCGGGCAGAGGTGGCGCGTCTGCTGGCGTCGGGCACCCTCACGGGCTGGGGGGCCCTGGGCCGCCCGCACACCCCCGCCCAGCCCTGCCCCCATCCCCTGCCCCCTCAGGCCAACAACAACGCGGCCGTGTGCCTGCTGTACCTGGGCCGCCTCAAGGACTCGCTGCGGCAGCTGGAGGCCATGGCCCAGCGGGACCCGCGGCAGTACCTGCACGAGAGCGTGCTCTTCAACCTGACCACCATGTACGAGCTGGAGTCGTCCCGCAGCCTGCAGAAGAAGCAGGCCCTGCTGGAGGCCGTGGCCAGCAAGGAGGGCGACTGCTTCAACACGCAGTGCCTCAAGCTGGCCTAGCGCCCCCTGCGTGCACCCCCCTGCCCTCCCGCCTTCTCCATCATGCGGGCTGCGCATAGCAGGGGGGCCGGGGTGTCCCGGGGCCACTCCCAGCAGCCTCAGGGAAGAGCTGACCATGTAACACACACGGTTCTCGCCCTGAGCCGGAACGTCCTAGAGATTCGTAGAGGTCGGGGGGAGAGGGCCCGTTCCCCCGCCCCAGAGCTGCAGCTCCACTCTTCTCCCCCGGGCCTTGTCCAGCCTCTGCTGAGCCCCTCGGAGGAGGTCTGGTGCCCGGGGAGCGAATCCATTCTTCGTCCTGCGCGTTCCCAGCACTGGGGGCGGGGGCGCGGACACGGGCCTGTGTGTGCAGTGGGGGGTCCTGCGCCAGGTCAGGGGGTGACTGTTCTCAGCTCTGGGGGTCACGGTCTGCTCTCACGTTCACATGGTCACTCCTGCCTTTAAAGAGTCTAACACACCTGGACTGAAGGACTCTGGCAGGGGCCCTTTAAGTTACCCAGCTCTGCTCATACGTTTAAAACAGAGTTCCCTTAAGATTCTGACATAAACACGTATTGCATAAAGCAGAGCCACGCCCTCTTTCTAGTCACTTCCGTGGTAAACACACAAATGCAGCATCTCCTGGGCAGACGGTCTCAACGCAGTTATTGAAACAGATCAGTTACCCTGTAAAATAGGAGAGACGGGAGAGGCCGCCAGGAGCACCAGCCCAACACCTCCAGAGAGAATGAGGGACACCTCCGGCTCACGCAGGGAGGGGACCCCTCCCCCCAGAGCGTCCGCAGCCTCTGGGCTGACAGTTGTGATCCACCTGCTTTACACTCCGTTTTCCTTTAAGTTTCTAAATCAAATGCATCAAGTAATGTTGGCCTGCCTCCCGGGAGGGGGGGGGTCCCAGCCCAGGGGAGACCCACACCCCGTGCCCCCCGGGTCCCAGATCCAGGCCTTAACTGCACATCACACACCCAGGAAGCTCCCCAAAAGCTGCTCCCCAGAATCTCCCCAAACCCCAGCATGGCCTTCTGCAGAGATGGGGCTCTACAGAGGTGACCAGGTGGGATGGAGTCCCGAAGGTGGGGGCCCAGGGGTGTGCAGGAGAGGACCCGGTGAGGAGTGAGGCCCAGGGCCCACCCTGCAGCCCCGGCCCCGGCCTCTAGCCCCCGGGGCCGTGACAGGTCAGCGTCTGTTGCTGAAGCTGTTGTCTGCAGGGCTCGTCAGCTGAGCTGAGACACCCACACCCCTGGGGCCATGCTCCCCACCCCCCGAAGTCAGGGAGCCAGACGGTCCTGAACCTCGTGGGAACACATGCTCACACCTGGCCTGTAGGGGCAGAAAAAAGATGGAGCATTTCTGGAAAATAAACTGGCAACTGAGTCAAAATATTTATAGTAAGAGTGTTTTCATTCATCACCACATATTCCTGAGAGGCATTCATGCAAGACCATATCATTTAAAAAGTTAATGACCTGGAAAAGTCCTCAAATGTATGTTTACATAACACAGGATGCATATGTTAATAGAAAAACCTGAAAACTAATGCTTGATGTTAAACTACAGTCACAGGAAGGATGGACTGAAACGCATTTTTATTTTCCCTTTTATGCCTGAGCTTACGTTTCTGCATAATGTGTGTGTGTTTTATTTTTATAACCAGTGGAAAAAACTCACAAAAACTGGTAACTGTTTTGCCTTTAAAAACTAAGCAGTGACTTAAAGATGGCAGTGAAGGCAAGCTGTGCTCCGTAGCTGAGTAGTGCACACAGCGATTCCCGGAGAGATCGTATCCATGAACATGGGCGTGCCCAGACCCCGAAGAGTCAGAATTAGGATGTGTATACTATGAAATACTGTGTATTTTTAAAATAAGAAATATATACTTTGTTGATCGCTAATCTTTCCCATTCTGTAGAACGGGAAAGACTAGCGGTCTCTTCAAGAAAATTAGAGATACCAACAGAACATTTCATGCAAGGATGGGCTCAATAAAGGACAGAAATGGTGGGGACCTAACAGAAGCAGAAGATACTAAGAAGAGGTGGCAAGAATACACAGAAGAACTATACAAAAAAGATCTTCACGACCCAGATAATCACGATGGTGTGATCACTCACCTGGAGCCAGACATCCTGGAATGAGAAGTGGGCCTTAGGAAGCATCACTACGAACAAAGCTAGTGGAGGTGATGGAATTCCAGTTGAGCTATTTCAAATCCTGAAAGATGATGCTGTGAAAGTGCTGCACTCAATATGCCAGCAAATCTGGAAAACTCAGCAGTGGCCACAGGACTGGAAACGGTCTGTTTTCATTCCAATCCCAAAGAAAGGCAATGCCAAAGAATGTTCAAACTACCACACAATTGCACACATCTCACACACTAGCAAAGTAGTGCTCAAAATTCTCCAAGCCAGGCTTCAACAGTATGTGAACCCAGAACTTCCACATGTTCAAGCTGGATTTAGAAAAGGCAGAGGAACCAGAGATCAAATCGCCAACATCTGTTGGATCATCAAAAAAGCAAGAGAGTTCTAGAAAAACATCTGCTTCATTGACTACGCTAAAGTCTTTGTGTGAATCACAACTGTGGAAAATTCTTCCAAGAGATGGGGATACCAGACCACCTGACCTGCCTCCTGAGAAATCTGTATGCAGATCAAGAAGCAACAGTCAGAACCAGACATGGAACAATAGACTGGTTCCAAGTTAGGAAAGGAGTACATCAAGGCTGTATACTGTCACCCTGCTTATTTAAGTTATATGCAGAGTACATCATTCGAAATACCAGGCTGGATGAAGCACAAGCTGGAATCAAGATTGCCGGGAGAAGTATCAATAACCTCAGATATGCAGGTGACACCACCCTTATGGCAGAAAGTGAAGAGGACCTAAAGAGCCTTTTGATGAAAATGAAAGAGGAGAGTGAAAAAGCTGGCTTAGAACTCAACATTCAAAAAACAAAGATCATGGCATCTGGTCCCATCACTTCATGGCAAATAGATGGGGAAACAATGGAAACTGTAACAGACTTTATTTTCTTGGGCTCCAAAATCACTGCAGTTGGTGACTACAGCCATGAAATTAAAAGATGCTTGTTCCTTGGAAGAAAAGCTATGACCAACCTAGACAGCATATTAAAACATACAGAGACATTACTTAGCTGACAAAAGTCCCTATAGACAAACATGGTTTTTCCAGTGGTCATGTATGGATGTGAGAGTTGGACTGTTAAAGAAACCTGATCACCGAAGAATTGATGCTTTTAAACCGTGGTGTTGGAGGAGACTCTTGAGAGTCCCTTGGACTGCAAGGAGACCCAACCAGTCCATCCTAAAGGAGATCAATCCTGAATATTCATTGGAAGGACTGATGCTGAAGCTGAAGCTCCAGTACTCAGGCCACCTGATACAAAGAACTGACTCATTGGAAAAGACCCTGATGATGGCAAAGATTGAAGGCGGGAGGAGAAGGGGACAACAGAGGATGAGATGGCTGGATGGCATCACCGACTCAATGGACATGGGTTTGGGTGGACTCCGGGAGTTGGAGATGGACAGGGAGGCCTGGCGTGCTGCGGTTCATGGGGTCACAAAGAGTCGGACACGACTGAGCGACTGAACAGCAACAGAAACATTGTAGACACACGTGGTTCTCATGTGTTTTGTTTCTCATTTATTTCTCGGCTGCACTGGGTCTTCCTTGCCGCACGTGGCCTTGCTCTGGCTGCGCTTGCGGGGGCTGCTCACTGTGGCGGCTTCTTTCTCGCCCCGCGTGGGCTCTGGGCGCACGGGTGTCAGTGGTGGCACACGCGTGTCAAACTGCCCTGCTGCCTGTGCAGTCTTCCCTGAGCAGAGACTGGAGCCTTGTCGCCTGCATCGGCGGCAGATCCGTAACCACCGGACCACCAGGGAAGCCACCTGCAGGTACCTGTTTGCAGAGCTGGAGAAAAACCCGTGCGGGAGCCTCGTGGCTCAGAGGGACTGTCCCAGCGGCTCGGGCTCCAGGGGCTGTTCAAGGACAGGGATGCCCTCTGCCACCTTGTCATGGACAGCGAGGCCAGCGGTCCTGAGAGCATCAAGCAAAGAGCCTGTGGTGGGGGGAGGAGAGGCCAGGGGATGCCCGCTCATAGGCAGGCTTCCTGCCCAGCAAGGGCGGAGGAGGCCATCCCCTCCCCTCCCTGGGCAGGGGGCTCCTCACGTCCCCCTCCTTTTCCAGCACACGTCAGAGCAGCGCCTGCTCGCGCCCCCCACCCCCGCCCCCAGCCTCCTCACCAACAGGCAGAGCCAGGCCGTCCCCAGGGCTAGGCCCGGCCAGACGGGAAGGACCCCCAGCCCGTGGCCACATCCAGCCCAGCTTGCTGGTGACCAAGCCTTCTCAGCCGGTCTCTCACGTATAAGAGGAGATGGCCAATTCAGGCGTTGGGAATTATGTGCAAACGTGGCCCTACTTGAACCTCAGACAAGTCTATTACCCACAACAGATGCATAAATACGCAGATAAAATACGTGCCAGCCTCCCACCCGTCCATGACCCCGCACACTGCACATGCGCACACACACTGCACGTGTGCACACACACTCCTCACACACACACTTCCCCCTTCACACACGCGCATGCACACACACACACTCCCCCCACAGCTGCACATGTGCACACACACATGTATGCATACATAATGCACATGCGCACACACACGCATACACTGCACATGTGCACACACACATACACACTTCCCCCCTCACACACACACGCACTCCGCCCACACCTGCATCCGCAGCACTAGCGCTGTTGATGAAGCCCCGGCGGTGCTGCCTGTGGTTTCTAATCAGGAGCGTTGATAGCCCCGCCCAGCAGTCCGGGGTCCCCTTGTCCACCTGCGGAGTCAGCTTCCTGTCTGAGGGGCCCCGGCTCACGGGCCCCACCCCACCACCCTGGGCGGTGCTCTCAGGGGGACCCAGCAGGGCTGCCTCCCCCGCCCCGTGCCGCGTGAGGATGAGCCAGGAGGGGCCTCCCTGGAACCAGCCCGCCACCCCCAGGGCTGCCACGGACGTTTCAGACCCGGGCAGACGGGGAGCCCTAGCAGACAGGCCGGCGTCTAGCCCTGGAAGGAAGTCGGAGTGTAGAACCTTGGCGGGGGTCAGCACATCCTGCACACTGGCCCTCCAGTAGGTGGACACCTGGAGCCCCTCTTCCAAGGCTGTGTGACCCCGGCCCCCTCGGCAGACACGGAAGGCCCCAGCTTTGGGGGACCAGAGCTGGGCAGGGAGCAATGTGAGGAGCGAGCCCCCAAACCCGCTACACCAAGTCCCCTCCGTAAGGAGCAGAGGATGAAGCCAGAGGCCGAGGCTCCGGGTCACCTAGGTGCGCTCCTGCGAGCCTGTTTGGCCTGAGCTCCTGGGAGAAGCAACATTGGGTCCCCGGGGGAGGAGGGAGACCCCCTGGGCTCAGCCTCCTGAGATGTGCCCTCCCCCTCAGGAGGGTTTCCCTGGTGGCTCAGCTGGTGAAGAATCTGCCTGCATTGAAGGATCCCCCGGTTAGATTCTTGGGTCAGGAAGATTTCCTGGAAAAGGGATAGGCTTCAGTCTTCTTGGGTTTCCCTGGTGGCTCAGATGGTAAAGAAACTGCCTGCAATGCGGGAGACCGTGGTTCGATCCCTGGGTTGCAACCCCCTCCAGTATTCTTGTCTGGAGAATCCCCATGGACAGAGGAGCCTGGCGGGCTACAGTTCATGGGGTCACAAAGAGTTGGACACGACTGAGCATCCAAGCACAGCAGTTCCCCTCAGCATCCCCCCCGACCCCACCCCCCGAGGAGCCGGGTCTGGAGGAACAGTGACACTCACGGCCCCAGGCGTGTCTGAGATCTGTGAGGTCGGGCTCTGCTCCCAAATTCGTGCAAATCAGCAAACAACACGGCCTGTGCGGCGCCCCCACTGCCCGTGCTCGCGTTTCTGCTTAACTTCACCCCCTTACTGTGCTTGCTCGCTCAGTCGCGTCCGACTCTGCGACCCCACGGACTGCCGCACGCCAGGCTTCCCCGTCCATCGCCATCGCCCAGAGCTTGCTCAAACACGTCCGTTAAGTCGGTGATGCCATCCAACCGTCTCATCCTCTGTCGTCCCCTTCTCCTCCTGCCTTCAATCTTTCCCAGCATCAGGGTCTTTTTCAATGAGTCAGTTCTTCGCATCAGGTGGCCAAAATACTAGAGTTTCAGCTTCAGCATCAGTCCTTCCAACGAATATTCAGGACTGATTTCCTTTAGGACTGACTAGTTTGATGCCCTTGCAGTCCAAGGGCTCTCAGGAGTCTTCTCCAACACCACAGTTCAAAAGCATCTATTCTTTAGCACTCAGCTTTCTTTATGGTCCAACTCTCACATCCATACATGACTGCTGGAAAAGCCACAGCTTTGACTAGACAGACCTTTGCAGGCAAAGTGATTTCTCTGGCTTTAATACGCTGTCTAGGTTCGCGAGCCACAAGCCACCCCCCAAGTGCTGCACACCTTTAAAGGGAGGACATGTCTGTCAAGTAACATATTGAGACACTCAACAAGCAGTGTTCCTAGGTCCACACGGACAGCTCAGCTCCCAGGCATGTGCTCCTGGGAGCCCCTGACGAATGCAAGTCCATAAACCACCACCCTCTCTCGGACTGACAACGCCTGCAGGAGAAGCCACCCCTGCTCCGAGGTTCCCTCCCCTGAGCCCCGTCTCCGCGAGGAGGGGCAGCGCCCAACCCTGGGGGTTGGTGGTGTTGCCCCCCTAAGTCCAGTGTTCACCCACACGGCGAGGCCTGGGTTCCCTCTGTGCCTGGACACACGTCAAGACCAATGTGGAAGTGATGACATGTCCATTTCAACATGAAGAGTTTTAATCCAGTTTAAAAGAATACCCAAAGCAAACTGCCCTTCAAATCTGAGGCTAATTCAGGGTTTTTCTATGATTATAACAAATGAGATACAATTATATCTTAAAATTGTTGATTAAAAATACAAACGATGTACCGATTCTTGTTAAAATTCAAAGGCTTGATTGTAGAAGACATTTACTGTAGTGAGTTAAACCTAGAAATTGCACGTGGAGCAGTGCCGACCCAGGAAACACAGACATTAACTACGCACATGCACACTCATCAGACGACAAAGGCAAATGGGGCGACTTGAAGGAACCACAGGTACCAGAATATAAGGCAACTCCAAGCCACCAGCAGAGTGTTAAGGCAGCTACTTTATTTTGAACAAGAAAGTGGCTTAAGCGAGTGCATGCCCCCCAACATGCCAGCTGCCCCCCAGCACCCCTGTGTTTTGGGAGAAAAGTGGGTGATCTCCCACCCATCCTGTCACCCACTGTCACACGTCTGCACAGGGCAGGTGTGGCCTCGCCTGGCACCTGCTTAAAGCCCGAGAATCAGGCAGTAAGTGGCTGTATTTGGGGAGATGAAACTCACTGGTCAGAGCTGAAGGCTGGAGCTGGTGGGGGGCCACTGACCCCTGACCCCAAATCAGAGAAGTGAATCACGTGCCCAGATTTCCAGCTGGTTGCACATGCAACCAGCTCCATAGCTCCATCCATTAAAACGCATTCTGAAGCAGGAGAAAGGGACAGACTCTGTGTTGCGTCATGAGGGGCCGCTAGGCCGTCCGCGCCAGGAACTCCAGGTACTGTGTCCGGGCCTCGAGGTGGTCCGACGGCCGGTTGTACGGCGTCCACACGGGGTCTCCCACGAACAGCCGCATGGCCTTCATGTAGTTCTAGGGAAACACACAGACACGGGGTGCTGGTTACACAGCCGTGAGGTCACGCTCCATGCTGCTCACCCCCGTTCTCACACATGTTCCTCTGAAAGGCAGGAGGGCCCGGGCTCAGGCAGCCGCGGGGCAGCGTCGGGCCCGCGCTCTCAATAAACACACCGCCTTGCACGCGGGCCCCTCCCGCCGCACGGTTAGAAACCTGTGCCCCTGTCCAGCCAGGGTGCACTTCCGGGGGTGTATCCTACAGGGGAACTCTCAGCATTGTCCCGGCGCCGTTTACGACAGCCGAGAACTGGAGACAGCTGGCGGACCCATCTCCAGGGGCCTCCACTCTACGCAGGAAACTGGAGTGTGTCCCAGAGTGGCCGGCAGGCGGCTGCGTACAGGCAGAGGCTTTCTATGTGCCGACAGGAAACCGTCCCAAAGCCCAGCGAGCAGCAAAGGGGGACGCCACCGCCCCGGCCGAAGCCCGCCGCCTCCTGTGCATGACATGCTCGCCTGCCAAGCGAGCCGTCTCTCCAAGAAGACTTTTGAGGACCTGATCGCGGCCGCCTTCAGGGAGAGACGCTGGGGCCAGGAGTGGGGCGACCTTCCCTCACACGTCCTCTCCAAGTCCTGAGCTTTAAGCCGAGCACACCCGTTCTCTATTCCAGAACCACCCCTGAGTCTCAGGTCAGTCCCAAGCCCACGGAGGGAGCTCCAGACCACCCTTCTGCTTCTGTGGCCGTGTCCACGGCTCCAGCGCCCAATGGCTAAGGCCTAACGGACATGCTCTCGAATGATGAAGGAGCAGGGATCCCTGGAGGGGCGCCTCCCGTTGGCCTGGGCACGTGCCCAGGGGGTGCAGTCTCCCGTGTGCCCCTGCAGACCCCGGCCCCCAAGAACCCCTGGCCGCTCGCTGAGGCAGCATCCTCGCCTAGCGCTGCCGGGGCTGAGCCTCCAACAGGCGCGCAGAGCAGACTCCAGCAGAGCAGCCGCGAGCCCACCTTCTCACCCAGCGTGAAGCGGTGGTAGATGCCGGCGGGCAGGGTGATCATGTCCCCCTTCTCCATGGAGATCCGGATCCACTGGTCCTCCTGGTCCCGCACGTCAAAGTACCCGCTGCCGTCCAAGATGTAGCGGATCTCCTCGTCCAGGTGTAAGTGTTCCTCAAAGAACATCTTGATCTGGGGTGGGGGGAGCTCTGTGAGCTGGGGGCCCCCTGGGGTGAGGTGGCCGGAACCACCCCTGCCCCAGCGCAGACCACCCGGCCTGCTCCCATGAGACGCGAAGGCACGTGGTCACCCCAGAAGGGCAGGAGAGCGTGTACATCTGCGGAAGGCGCTCAGTGAAGCCTCCCGCTCACCCCAGCCTGGCCTGTGTCTTTCGGGGCTCTATCCTCTGACGTTTCATGATAAAAATGCTCGAATGTGCACAAACGTTGGAAGCATTCTCCAGTAAACACCCATGCAACCGTCACCTCTGACTGGTCTTCTGACGACTCCCCACCTCTCGCCTCCTGCCCCGGGGGGGTTCCAAAGCTCTTCTCACGTAATGCTTCCACCCTTCTGGACAATCCACAGATGTTTGGAAAATCCCCACTTCCAGTGAGAACAGCAGCCTCTCAGGCGGGCGAGGCCGTGGGGACAGGTCCCCGCCCTGCTGGGCACACAGCCCCTGGAGGGGTGGGCACAGCTGGATACGCACTGACCCGCCGCCCGTCTAGGAATCTGCCCTGAAGATGCACCTCCAGCAGCACGGAAAGACATGCCAGCGCCGCTCCCTGCTGTGATGTTTGTCGCTGAGGGACACTAGAGACGCCCGGAAGGCCGGGGCAGAGCGCGGTGGCAGACTCAACACAGAGGCGGGCTCAACAGCAGGGCGCGGGGCAGGGCGGGCAGCCACGGGGAGCCAGGGGCCTTCTGGTGGTCTTCATTTTAGAGCCCGGCTATGGCAGCCCACTCCAGGACTCCTGCCTGGGGAACTCCAAGCACAGAGGAGCCTGGTGGGCTACAATCCGTGGGATCGCAGAGAGTCGGACACGACTGTGCACTCACCTTCACTTCTTTCCCTTTACTTCTTACAGAGTCATAAATAAAAACCAAACAAGCTTGGGGATGGGGAGAGGGGGGGACCTTAAATCTGGAATCAAGCCACATGCTCACAACCACAGGAGGAAGAGAAAACTCACCTAAGTGCTTTTGAACACAGTACTCTGACTATATCCTCAGTGAGATAGGACCGCGACTCGCCTGGAACTCCACGGACAGGCCTGCTGATCCTAACGGTGTGGACGCAGCCGCCACCGGGAACCGTGGTGTGTGTGGGAGGAGAGAGACCCGAGGATGGGCCGAGGGAGCCCCGAGGGGCGTGAACACCCTGAGCCTGGAAGCACGGAGGGGCTGGGAACACGGCGGGGACGCGGCAGGACCGCGGAGAGGGCCCGCCCCACACCCCCCTCCCCGCCGAGTCTGGACCAATCTGAACGTCAAGGTGGATCGCGGCGGGCATGGACACGGGCCCACGAGGAAACCAAGGATCCGCACGCCGGTACTGAGGGGCGTCGACAGGAGAGAACCAGGCCAAGTCAGTACAGGAAGATGAGGGCTGGAGGGACACGGTGACGGACTCAGGGCAGAGTCAGCAAGATTCACCAACACCAAGTCCGAGCTTGACGCCGAGCAGAATATTCACAGGCAGAAAGTAACTCTCCATGGACGTCTTCCTCAGAGCGGGGAGAGTCGGCCGGTCACAACACGGAGCCGGATGGGCACCAGTTTAGCCAAGCTGTGCATCAGGGGCACTGGGGCCCCCACCCACCCCGGGCACAGGCCTCCGGGTGGGGCGCCCTGAGCAAGCCCAGCACCCCTCCCGCAGGATTCCTGCCCAAAACGCGTTAACCTAAGACAGCCGTGAGACCACCAGACAGTACAGAAGTGTGCGCTACAAGAATAAGAGATAAGCTGGTATTAGGGATGGTGTTTTATTTCAGGAGAGAAGCCGTTCTAGAAGGTGGTAATGATAAGAATAATCTAACAGCCAGGATTTACAACCGTCAAGCCCCTTCTGTGGAAGGAAGGGCGCTGGTGAGAAGACAGGAAGTCTGAAATTCCAGGTAAGAACATGTAATTTCAGTCTAAGAGGATGGCAGGACTCGCAGGCACTCAGTGAGAAATTTCATCCTTTTGTAAAAAAGGTGTTATAACGTCTGTACTCCAAGCGGCAAGAATCCTTTGGGACAGAACAGAGTAAAGAGATAAACCCCACAGAACACATCTGTGTTTCAGCAATCTGGGTGTTACTGCCCCACTCCCATTCTTAGGGCAAGGTGCTAACACACAGAAGACAGCCAAGCTAGCGAGGAACAGTGTGGGTGGAGGCAGCCTTCCTGGTGGCCGGTGAAGACCCTGGACCAGGAGGACTGGGTTCTGGGCTTGGCTTTACCAACACGACCCAGGGAAGAGGCCCTCACCCCCTCCAGGTGTCCACAGGTAAGAAAAAGAGGCTACACTGAGTGGCTTAAGGCCGCAGCCCCACAGTTCGCAGCTCAGCATGATGGAAACAGCAAGTCTTGGGAGCAACACAGCTGCCAAAGCTCATCACGACAGGAAACTTCGGAAACTACTGCTGTCCTCACGGCCGTTTCTAAAGGAGTCACCTTGTTCCCCAAAAAGCAAAGACAGCGATTTCAAAAACAAGGCTGTCCTTGAACTTGAACACATTCAGCCTCATTACAAACTCTGCACGTCTGTTTTCTCACTTGGCCAAAGATTAGTGAGTTTCTCTAGTAACAGACACCTGGGGACCAACACAAAACCAAGAATTTAAAAAAAACACACTGACTCCACTTCCATATAAGATGGGGTAACAGAAACTGGATCTCCCCTCCCACCTCCAATAATCAAAGCAAAGACCATATACAAACTGATAGTTTGCAAAACACCAGACACCAGGAGAGGGAAGAAAGTGGCCGGGGAGGCAGAAAGCCAGTGAGGTGAGCCCCACACCGGCTCCGGCTTGCGAGCTCTCGGGCTGTGGCGCTGGGAGGGGGTACCCAGGCGGAGCACCCTGAGCTGAAGAGCAGGATTGAGAATCTGGGGAGATGGAGGGAGCTGGCGTGCAGTGCCCTAGGGGAGAGACCTCCACGGGGAAATCCCAGGGGCCTGCAGAGGGCCTCCCTCAAGGGCTCCTCGCCCCGTCTGTGCACACTCATGTGTAGGGAAAGGAGCTGCAGCTGGAAAAGAGCCACTCGGACCCTCAGGGTCGGAAGGAACAGCCCCTGGCCCTAGCCGGCCTGGGAACAGAGCCTGTCCCACCAGTCAGACCGGAAAAACCTCACTATCCCAGGGCCTTTGTGTGGTGTACCAGAGCAGCCTGGGGGCTACAGCCCGTGGGATCGCAGGAGAGTTGGCCTGACGTCTGACTCTCTTTGGGTGTTGACACCCAACACCACTCAAGCATCCAATTGTTTCCAATAAGCTTGCATGCATTCCAGAAGAAAACTGAAGAACATTTCTACTGGTACAACAGTACCCGGCATCCAAGAGAATAAATCACACTGTCTGGCATCCAGTCAATAATTACCAAGCACGCAAAGAACAAAACGTGACCTTTAGACACGGAGACAAGGCTTTGATCCCTGGGTCGGGAAGATCCCCTGGAGAAGGAAATGGGAATCCACTGCAGTGTTCTTGTCTGGGAAGTCGCATGGACAGAGGAGCCTGGTGGGCTACAGTCCATGGAGTCACAAGAGTCGGACACCGGACTTAGCGACTAAACAAACAAAAACACCACATGGCTTCATTGGTTAATCTGCCAAACACTTAAGAAAAAAGTAAAAGCATTCTAGACATACTCTTCCAAAAAACTGAAAAGGATGGAATACTTTTCAGCTTATTCTAAGGCCAGCATTCCTCTCATATAAACCAAAATGAAAGACATTTAAAAATAAGGAAAGGCTTGCATTTATTAATGTGTGTGTGTGTGTGTGTTAGTTGCTTAGTCATGTCTGACTGTTTGCAACCCCACAGACTGCAGCCTACCAGGCCCCTCCGTCCATGGGATTCTCCAGGCAAGAACACTGGAGTGGGTTGCCATTTCCTTCCCCAAAAGGAACTATAGAAAGAAACGAAGTGAAGTCGCTCAGTCATGTCGGACTCTTTGCAACCCCGTGGACTATAGCCTACCAGGCGCCTCCATCCATGGAATTTCCAGGCAAGAGTACTGGAGTGGGTTGCCATTGCCTTCTCCTGCATTTATTAATAGTCAATAATTAATAATTCCCCTTTTCAAATAATTCAGAGTTCCCTCACCTTTTCCTCGTAGTTCGGTAGTTGGTCTTTGCATATGGTGATGATGTCCATCCAGGAGTAGTTTCTCTCTTTTCGGATCTTCTCTAATTCTGGATCGTTCTCGTATTTGTCTGCATCCAGCTAAGAGAGTTTAAACAAGCAACAAACAGGAGGTCACGTGAACACACAGAAACACCCACACAGTCTCTTTCTGGATCTCCAGTATGATTATACTCCGAATTCATTACCTAGTCCTGTGTCCACATTCTGGATCTCCGGAATAATCATATTCCACATCTACTGTATTAACATCATTTGGTCCTTTGTCAATCCTGAACTCACCTTTCTTCCCCTCCTTTCCCAACTTCTTGTCATGCTTTCCCCACTTTCCCTAAAGGCTAAAAACAGCGCAGTTGTGTGGAATCCCCGCCTCCCTTCTCTCCAACAGCCCTTCCAGGGAGATTCCGTTGAAACGTCACGCTTCCAGTCCCAGCACCAGGAGTCCGGGGACGCTCCGACGGCCTGACGCCTGTAACGGGCACCTCCCCGCCACGCCGTGCGCTGCCCCCTCTGCAAGCCTGCCTGACCTTTGTCTCTACGGCACCTCTATGCTGACTGCGTTTCCCCGAGCCAAAACACCTGAAGCCCTCTGAGCCCACAAATAAAACCCAGGTTCCTCAGGCAGACAAGAGGCTTTCTACCGGCTGGCCCCAGGGGCCTTTTCTTTCTTTCCTTAAAATTTTATTTATGCGTTTCTGGCTGTGCCCGGTCTTCACTGCTGTGTGCAGGCTTCGTGGAGCTGCAGCGGGCCAGGATACGGGCTCCGGAGTTGCAGCGCCCTGACTGCAGAGCACCGGCTCGACAGGCGTGGCATCCTTGCCCCAGACACGTGAGAGCTTCCCAACCACCCTGCGTCTCCTGTGTCAGCAGGCGGCCTCTTCCTCTGAGCCACCAAGGAAGCCGGAGACATGAATGTCTACATGACCACTCCCCACGTGAGCAGACCCACACAGCACACGTGTGCCCCACACCGTGTACCTTCACATCGCCCGTGAGAGCTTCCCACACCCTACGGCGTCACTGATACACAACAGGCAGACATGCCCAGCTACTGTCCTGCTCAAGATGAAGTCATTATAAAGGACAAACAGGCCCAGGGCACTGGGAGCACACAGTAAATAAGTCTACTTGGGGCCTCCCTGGAGGCTCAGAGGGTAAAGCGTCTGCCTGCAGTGTGGGAAACTCAGGTTCGATTCCTGGATCGGGAAGAGCCCCTGGAGAAGGAAATAGCAACCCACTCCAGTACCCTTGCCAGGAAAATCCCATGGACGGAGAAGCCTGGTAGGCTGCAGTCCACAAGGTCGCAAAGAGTGGGACACGACTGAGCGACTTCACTTTCACTTTCAAACAAGTCTACAGGCGACTCCCTGGAAAAGACCCTGATGCTGGGAAAGATTGAAGGCGGGAGAAGGGGACAACAGAGGATGAGACGGTTGGATGGCATCATTGACTCGATGGGTAAACTCCGGGAGTTGGTGATGGACAGGGAGGCCTGGCGTGCTGCAGTTCATGGGGTCGCAAATAGTCAGACACGACTGAGCAACTATACAAGTTTAATTCTAACAGTCCTGGGTCTTCCCATCCACAGGAGAACTGGGAGGTAGGAGGAGCCCTACTCGATCTGGCGGAGGAACTGAAAACAGTCTTACTTTATCCCCGGACACTTTCAGACCTTGGCCAGTGTCCACTCCGGCTCCAAAACTGTCCCGTGGACAGCGAGACTAAAGGTCAGGAGTCTGAACAGACGGCGCCTCCCATCGAGCCGCCCCCCCCCACCCCAGGGAGACGCACAGGGGACCCTTCAGGGGCCCCCAACCGCCCTCCGGCCGCCCCGCCCGGGCCGTTGAGGACAGGCCCGCGCCTACCGGGTCCCGGCCTCCCACTGAGGCGGCGGGGACCCGCGGATCCCGGGCCCCGCTCTCACTGCGACCCCTCCGCCCTCCACCCCGCCCCCCGCCCGACCCGGATCCCCGGCACCGAGCGCGCGGCGCGCCCCGCGGTAGAGGCCCGGAGGCCGGCCAGGCCCGCGCCGAACGTGCGCACTGAGCCCGGGCCCCCGGGCTCCGCAGCCCCGCTGGCAGGAAAGCGGGGCGCACGGGGGGCCGGAGGGGCGCCTGTGCCGCCGCGCGGGCCCCGCTTACCTTCCAGTAAAGGACCCCGAGCCGGCGCAGCTGCTCCAGGCCAACAGGGCGCGCGGGCTCGGCGCGGTGCGGCCGCCGCGGGTCGTCGGCCGCATCGTCCATGTACCAGGCCTGCACCATGGCCGGGAACTGAGCGCGGGGCCGGGAACTGAGCGCGGGACCTGGGCGAGGGTGGGCAGGGGTGAGCCGGGGCCTGCACCAGGACGCACGCGGGCGCCCCTCCCCCCCCGCCCTCCTCCCCTCCCCCCCGCCCTCCTCCCCTCCCCCCCGCCCTCCTCCCCTCCGCCCTCCTCCCCTCCCCCACTCCTCCCCTCCCCCCAGCCCTCCTCCCCTCCCCCCCTCCTCCCCTCCCCCCCGCCCCCCCCCCCCCGCCCTCCTCCCCTCCTCCCCTCACCCCTCCCCTCACCCCTCCTCCCTCCTTTCCCTCCTCCCTCCTCCCTCCTTTCCCCTCCCCGGGAGGGCGGGTAGGCTCAGGGCGCGAAGCGGTGTCCCAGAAGAAAAGCTACTGGGCCTAAAATAGCCTGGAGTTTAAACTCCCCTCTAGGTCCTCCCCACCATTCTATCAGTTCAGTTCAGTTCAGTGGCTCAGTCATGTCTGACTCTGTGTCCTCATGGACCGCAGCACGCCAGACCTCCCTGTCCATCACCTACTCCCAGAGCTTGCTCAAACTCATGTCCACTGAGTCGGTCATCTCGTCCTCTGTTGTCCCCTTCTCCTCCTGCCCTCAATCTTTCCCATCATCAGGGTCTTTTCCAATGAGCCAGCTCTTCGCATCAGGTGGCCAAAGTATTGGAGTTTCAGCTTCAGCATCAGTCCTTCCAATGAACACCCAGGACTGATCTCCTTTAGGATGGACTGGTTGGATCTCCTTGCAGTCCAAGGGACTCTGAAGAGTCTTCTCCAACACCACAGTTCAAAAGCATCAATTCTTCGGCACTCAACTTTCAAGAATTTTCTCCCCTAAAGAAAGGAATGGACATTAAGATTGATTACGTTCAGCTCCCAACCAATCCCAGTCTCCGGCAGGTCTCAGGAATTCCTTTCCCCAGTTGTTGAAAGCTAACTAATCAAAAATAATCTTGAGGAAAAATAGACCCCCTCAAAACGCTGTATCTCCGCATATATATGCTTTCTGTATATACCTACTCTCTTCTTGACTTGACGCAGCAGCCCACTCATCTGACTGCTGCCCCTTCTCAGCTCATTAAAGGTGATCTGTTCCTGTAAAGTGCCGGTCTCCTTCTTTCTCCGAACCTCGCCTTCTCTAACTCCCTTACCCTACATTTTTTGGTGCTGAAACCTGGGAGGTTGAGGTTCCTTCTCAGTCTCGTTCTCCACGGCCAGCTCTTCGGAGCGTGGAAACCTGCCAAGCCCGCTTTCCCCGCCTGGGCTTTCAATACCTCCTCGGGAGGATGCCCCGTGCCTTCGTGAGCGGTACAAGCCCTGGGTAAGGGCTTTATTGGTTTTCCACGAACCCCAAGGAATATCGGCCTCTCTCTCTCTCTTCCTTTTTTCTCTACACTCTCTTTTTTGCGAGACTGACCAACTCCAGGACAGAGGCCTTTTGCCATTCGACCTCCCTCCATCCACCACGAATTCTCACCTGACCCAGTAGCCCAGGGAAGCTCGGATGGTACTCTAGGGCACATAGACTATCGTCCTTTCTGCATTCCCAGGGAACCCTCCGGCCCAAAGGCCCTCTGGGGAGGTACTTGGGGGACACCCCTCCCTCCTTAAGAGTCTCTCTCTCTCTCCGTTTGCCCGGTCAAATGATTAGGTGACAACCTTTTCTCTCGACCGGACAGTCATTAGCCATTTGCTATGGGGTCAAGCCAATCCAGAGAAGGCAATGGAACTCCACTCCAGTATTCTCGCCTGGAAAATCCCATGGACAGAGGAGCCTGGTAGGCCGCAGTCCATGGGGTCACTAAGAGTCGGACACGACTTAGCAACTTCACTTTCACTTTTCACTTTCATGCATTGGAGAAGGAAATGGCAACCCACTCCAGTGTTCTTACCTGGAGAATCCCAGGGACGGCGGAGCCTGGTGGGCTGCCATCTATGGGGTCGCACTGAGTCGGACATGATAGAGGCAACTTAGCAGCAGCAAGCCAATCCGTCCCGCGGAACTGTCCCTTGGCCTATGTAAAACGAAACCTCAAACCTCTGCTCTTGACTGATCTCAAGGTTCGTAAACTCGAGTCACTTTGTACTCAAATCTGACCTCAGTACAAATTGGGTGACCAAAATCATTGGCCTGAGTTCAGGACTTCTGATTTCAATATTTTATCAGATTTCACTAACTTCTTCAAATGGAATGGCAAATGGTTCGAGGTCCCCTATATTCAAGCCTTCTGGGAGCTTAGAAGCCCTCCTTCTCTCTGCAAGTGTTAGGGGAAGCACACTGACTGAAACCGCCCACCCTGGCCAAGCACCGTAGTAACCATTTGCATGAACTGTTTTACAACAGGAGGTCCTGGTAAGGGACACGGAACTAATAAGCCACCACCAACCGGAAGAGTTCAGGAAAGGTCAAAAGGAGACACCACATGTCCGACCACCTCCCAGAATCCTTCTCTCTGGCATCCATCTTGGCTGAACAAGGCGTGCACCACCAGGAAGGACTCTGAGTCAGAATGATTGGCTAAAGACAACCTGGAAACTAATCCCATCACCATAAACCCGAGACTGCAAGCCATATGACAGAGCAGTTCTCCTGGGTTCCCTGACCCTCCTGCTCTCTGCCCGGGTGCCCTTTCCCAATAAAATCCCTTGCTTTGTCAGCACTTGTGTCTCCTCGAACAATTCACTTCCAAGTGTTAGACAAGAGCCCACTTTCAGGCCCTACAAGGGGGTCCCCTTCCTGCAACAAATAGGTTTATCTCTTCAAAGTACTCAATCAAGAGGTCAGGTTATGTCAGCTGTTCACCCCAGGGTCTGTAACAGGGAATCGAGTAACTGGAAAACCTATGGGATTTACACTGGACGGCTCTAAGAGCAGTCACCCCAGCTCCTTCTGCATGTCTTCTGGCCTAATAAAATTGACCGCCTGCTCCTTTCTTTGCCCCACAATAGTTCATCCTGTGAAAATGAAAATGAAAGTCGCTCAGTGGTGTCCAATTCTTTGTGACCCAGGCCAGAATACTGGAGGGGGTAGCCTTTCCCTTCTCTAGGGGATCTTCCCAACCCAGGGGTCAAACCCAGGTCTCTTGCATTGCAGGCAGATTCTTTACCAGCTGAGCCACGAGGGAAACCCAGTCCATCCTATGCTCGGCGTATATTTAAAAACACAAGCCAGATAACATCACTTGCTGCCTCTCCCCCTCCTTCCTAACTCTGTCCTGGCTCCACAGCCCCACGTGGCTGGCTCCTGACCACCATTCCCTCCTGTTCTCTGCGCTCCACACACCCGGTCTCTGCCTGCATCTCCTGCTCCTCCTGACCGCCAGGCCTTTGACATGCAGTTGACCCACCTTCCTTCCTTACTCTCCCTTCCTCCAAGCACTTTTCTCCTCCATCCTTCCATTTTCAGCATAAATATCCCTTTATAAAATTATGTATTTATTTTAAATTGTTTTGGCCACACCGTGAGGCTTGGGGAATTTTAGTTCTTGGCAGTGAGAGCTCAGAATTCTAACCACTGGACCATCAGGGAATTCCCATCTCTCTTCCTTAGAGAGGTCTTCTGGGACACCCCTACCCAGCGGGTGGGGGGGTGTGGGTTCCCAGTCAGACGTGCTCATAGTGCTTGTTTAACGTCTGTCTCCGAGAGCCGTCAGCCCCGTGTTCATGGTACTTACATGAATGAATGCACTTGCATTGCTGAGAGGGAAAAGGAGAAGGGGGCACAGAGGATAGAGGATTGGATGGCATCATCAACTCAACGGACACCAGTTCGCGCGAACCCCAGGAGACTGGGGGGCAGAGGAGCCCGGCATGCTGCAGTCCGTGGGGTGACAGTGTTGGACGCCGCCTAGCGACTGAGCAACAACAGCAACTGCGCTCGACCACTAATCAGAGAGCCTGTCTGCTTAGTCTCCCACGGTCCATGTCTGCTTATCACAGACAGCTTTTTAGGTTTGTTGAACGAAAATGGAAGAGGTATGATGAGAAACACTTGGAGTAGTCCTCAAGGTGCCACTGTGGCCATCTCCTGGCCTGGCCTAACACCTCTTCTGTCCCCTGGAAAGATGACTGCCCCTGTGCCTGGTAACACAGCAACTGGAGGTGTGAGGTGTGATACCCCCCTCACTGCACACTACAGGGAGGGCGCCACTTATGACCCACACTTCAGACAAACAGGAGACTCACTCACCTACTCAGCTCACCTGCTCACGGTCACAATGCCAGGAAGTGGCTGGCGGGAGCGGGGAGCGGGGGTGGGCAGCGATTGAGCTCAGGGAGCCCAGCCCGAAAGCCAGTAGACAGAACTGCTGAAATATAGCGTGGGAAGTAAGGGTGCCTGTCTCCTCCGGCCGGGGATCACTGCATCTGGGAATTGCAGAGGGCCTACAAACCCCCTCTTCCAGCCCCCAGAGGCGGCGGCAGCAGCAGCAGTCACATACCGCTACTGGTGGGCCTGGGTCTCAAGCAGATGCATTTCCCCCCTTCGTACTCGGGAGAAGGGAGAGAGCTGTTTTATGCCACAAAATGCACGCTCTGGAAACGCTGGATGGTTGGGAGTCCCTGAGGAACCCTCAGGGAGCCGGCGCTGCTGCCTGAACCAGTTCCCGAGGCAGAACCAGGAGAGCACAGCCCTCCCTACTGTCACGAGAGCGCTGCTGGCCTGCAGGCCCCCTCCTCTGAAGGGGAGGCTTTTGAACTTGAGCTACTCCTTCCAGGAGAAGAGCCAGCGGCAGCCCAAGAATATCCTTTGTGACCACAATTTGTCACCTTCCTGTGCAGTGAAAGGCAAGCACTCCCCCTGAGAGCTGCGACCCGGGTGCTGTTGGGGTCCTCCTGGGGACTGTAGTTGGGGGACGGCTCTGGGGCGGCTGCTCCGAGGGGCAGAGGGAGAGGCCTGTCCACACGGACGTGACTGGGGACACACGCGGGCAAGCACGCGACTCAGTGACAGAGCCCTGCTGGTCCCAGAGCAGACCCCCAAGTGGTGATTTTAGTTCTTCACTGTGACGGGGGGGCCCAAGAGCTAATGTCCTCCCTGGGACGGACACCTGACTACCCAGGGGGCCTGCTGACCAGAGCACAGGGGCCCTGTCCTGGTCTCACCCCGAATTCCTCTCACCGGTGACCGCAGCTGCTGATGACTAGGTCCCCGCTGAGCTGGGGGCTCCGAAGGCCCCTCTGTTCTTTGTTTACACTGATGTAGGCAAGCTGGGGAGAATGTGTTTGGATTTTCGAGGACAGATCTGCCTGCATAGACTTCACCCATCCCAGCTTTGAGAGCTCTCCCAACCCGGGTCCACTCGCAAACCACGTGGATACGGCAGAGCTGCAGAGAACCCGGGACCTGAGCTGTGAAACACGCAGGAGGTGGGCAGGCGCCTCCACCAGGGCTGGGGGCCTCTTCTGTGAAGGGCTGTGTGGGCCAGGAGGCGACACGCGGGATGGTGGGCGGGCCCTTTAATAACAAGCACTTTAAGATGTACCCACCGTTCTCAGCTTGTGGAATATACAAAAGCAGGCATCAGGCTGGATTTGCCACAGGGCTGGGGCCCGTCCACCCAGGTGTATCACATTAATAATATTACAGGGGCTTCCCTGGAAGTCCAGTGGTGAGGACTCCGTGCTTTCACTGGCCAGGGCCCAGGTTCAATCCCTGGTCAGGGAACTAAAACTCCCCTAAGCCCCGTGGCACAGCCAAAAGCATTTAGAAATATGATAATATTACACTTTGACTTCACTGTCAAGTACTTGATTCTCCTCGCCTGTGGGAAGAGGTGTGGAGGGTCTGGGGTCTCAGCCCAGAGCAGGTTAACAGGTGGGCCTGGCCCAGGGTTCCTACGGCAGCTGTCAGAGCTCCCAGGCACCGGGTCCTAAGGAGGGGTGGACTTTTGGAAAGGGACTTTTAGTGGAAGGGGTCAGATGACGCCAGGGCTCAGCATGCTGCCCTTCAGAGGGAGCCAGAATCCTGCCTGTTCTGGGCGCCAGGCGAACCTGCCCTCGCTCCAGGGACCAGTTCCCTGTCTTCCAGGTGTTCACTGTACAAACGTCCCTGAAGGAGGGCCTGGAAAAAGGGACACTCAGGGCCCAGCTGAGGGTGTGTGGAAATGCCAGAGCCCCACAGAGTGGGGAGGACGGTCTCCTAGCGTCCGCTCTGGATGGCTCCTCTGCCCTGCACTTGGTGGGCACAGGCAGGAAGGGCCCCAGCAGCTCACGGTCCCCCAGGCCAGACGCGGGGGCTCGGAGTGGCTGGCCCCCAGTTCAGTGTCTCCGCAGCTGCCGTAACCCAGTGTCATGGAAGGAGGGGACCTCATGTTCAACTTTGCAGGTAATACAACGATGGGGGCAACAGCTATTTTGGGGTTGATGTAAGTTTGGTCATTTTGATGATGCAGAAATTTTCTTTCCTGGAGTTTAAACCTATTAATACAAAGATTTAAAAAAGTCATCTTGGAGTGTTCAACTCCAAGAACAATAGTATAATAATTATCATTATTGTTTATTACTAATAATGAATATTATTTCTATGCTTATTATGAGCTAAGCTCCTTCATTCATGAGCTCTTTTAATAAGAATGAAAAATAACTCCAGTCTGGCTCACTGAGGATAGTTTCTGAGTTCCAGGAATCAGAGGCTGTCTAGAATGGGAAAAGTAGGCTCTAAAGTTCATTACTAGTTGTTTTGAAGGATGGAGATCAACGAGTAGGTTGAACGTCCCTGAGCCTAACTCCTGAGGCAGGTACCCGCCAGCACTGGGGCACATGTGAATGCTCAGTCGTGTCCAACTCTTTGTGATCCCATAGACTGTAGCCCTCCAGGCTCCTCTGTCCATGGGATTTCCCAGGCAAGAAACTGGAGCAGGTTGCCGTTTCCTTTTCCAGGGGATCTTCCCAACCCAGGGATCAAACCCGAGTTTCTTGCATCTCCTGCACTGGCAGGCAGATTCTTTACCACTGTGCCATCTGGAAAGCCCATATTGGTACCCACTCCTGAATGCCCAGAGCAGGCCAGTGGGGATGAGCTAATGAAACAGAGATCAACAGTCTCGGTCTTCCAGATCCTCCCACCCAGGAGCTAAAATGGCTCTGCTTATGACCTTCTCTCATGGCTGTTATCCCTTCCTTCACCCACGAATGTGCAGAACCCCCGGGTGCTTTGCTTATGTGGATTCTATCTACTAACATTCATCTGAAAGGAGAAAAAATAGGTTTTTATATATTAATTCATCTAAACATATCAGTGATCACCATTATGTCTGAACAAATAACATTTTAGTGAAGAAGTCATATTTTACAAATAAAAAATGAAAAGAGTAGCATTTTTGTTTTACATTTCTACAATTCTGGTCTGGCTTAATAGAAGGAAGAGGGGCTCTCATCTGCTTCTGCAAAGAGTCTCTTGATATATGTTATTTTGGTTGAATTGTATGAAGAAGATCAAGCCTCACAAAGTATGTAGTTGGAAAGGGGAGGAGTATTGTAATAGCCTTCTGGATAGTTGTAGATATTCATACTATACCAAAGTTGTAGATATTGATACTACACCAAAATTTGACAGTTGGTGGTTTCCTAAAAGTTAGTTGCAATGTGGAATCTGACAACTAGAGCAATGATTTCAAACTCTGTTATATCCATGTGTCTTGAACTTTGACTAGTTAATTTGTACATGATTGTGTAACAGTATGCACTAGTCCTTTTGAGAATACTGTTCCACAAAGTTATGTGTCTCTTCCAAATATTTACACAGCCTGGTCTACAATACCACTAGGCTTACCAGAAAAATCAAGGAGTAGGAAAGCTATAAACATCATAGGGCAGAAACAGTTTCACAATGTTTGAATTTTCTTTTGAAAGCTTGAATTGGCCATAAATGTTGTCAGTTGTTTACTTGCTGATTTTTTTGGCCATACCTCAAGACATGTGGGATCTTAGTTCCTGATGAGGGACTGAACCTGCACCCCCTGCAGTGGAAGCTTGGAGTCTTAGTCCCTGGACCTGAAGAGACAGGCTCACCCTATTTTGGGGAATGTCTGCCAAACACCCTGGTTGGAATAACCACGGTTACCTGGTGGCAGGATGGGTTTGTAGCTCAGTCATACAAAAGCTTCTGCCTCAAAACAACCAGGGTGCTTTGTTGAACAGTATGTGAGAGGCTTTCTGTTACTTCCTGCTTTGTCCCAGAGGCTATTAAAAACATTGGTCCTCAGGGGCCAAGATTAATAAAATTGAAAATGTGATTGCTTCTTTGGGTCCTTCTTAAGAGAAACTGGGCTGTTCTGTTTTGTCTTGTGAGAAACACGATCACTGCTGGTAGTTTGGAGCTGCAGCCCAACCCACACTGAGGCACCAACAGCGTGACCCCCCAGGGCACCAACAGAGTGATCACCCCCAGGGCACCAACAGGGTGACCTCCCAAGGGCACCAACAGGGTGAACCACTCAGGGCACCAACAGCGTGACCCCCCCAGGGCACCAATAGTGTGAGTGACCCCCAGGGCACCAACAGGGTGACCCCTCCCCAGGGCACCAACAGTGCGACCCTCCTAGGGCACCAACAGGGTGACCCCCCAAGGCACCAACAGGGTGACTGACCCCCCCCAGGGCACCAACAGTGTGACTGGTCCCCAGGACACCAAAAGGGTGACTGACCCCCCCCCCCAGGGCACCAACAGGGTGACTGACCCCCCCCCCAAAGGGCACCAACAGCATGATCCCCAGGGCACCAACAGTGTGACCCCTGGGGCAGCGCTCTGCCCAGCGGGGTGGCAGGGGCAGCAGGGGCAGCAGGTGCTGGCCTGGCCTCCTCACCAAACTGTCCTCCTGGGTGCCCCTGCCCTTGAAGAACACAGCTCTCGGGAACAGACATAGCCGCTCCGTGTAAAACAGACAAGCACCCAGCGTGGGGACTGACCCTCACCGTCTGGTAATGACTGACAATGGGGTATAATCTGCAAAAATACTGAGTCACGATGCGGTCCACCTGAGATGGACGCAGACCTGTGAGCCAACTCTACTTCGATCTTAAAGAAAAAAGAGACCCAGCTCCGAGCTCTCCCGGTTAGAGTGCAGGTGACAGACGCAGCCAGCGGCTGGAGCAGACAGAACCCAACGGGGTCCTGTCTCACGTGCCTGAGAAGGCCGGGAGCGCCCCTCACCCCAGGCGGCCCTGGCCTTGGGCGGCCCGCCTGCGCCCGGCTCGTCCCTCACAGCTCAGCTCGCCCGGAGCGGAGCGTGGACTCGCTTCTCACCCGCCAGGCAAGCTTTGCGGACCTAACAGGAAACAGCGGCAGGAGCCCTGAAACGAGGCTTGCTTGAGTTCAGGGGAAAGCGCTCCCGGCATGCTGTGCGGACATCCGGCCTTCCGGAAGCTTCCAGGTGGCCGGCGCGTCCGCGTGCCCACAGCGAGCCCCGGGCCCGGCCGTGGCTGTTGGGGAGGCCCCGGCCCGGCAGCGTCGTCACAGCCCGTCAGGCCGGGCGGGGGGGACGGCAGTCCGGGAGGGGAGGAGAGGCTGACGGCACACACTGGACGGCCAAGCTCTCCGCCTGTGGAGAGCTTCGAATAAAAGGATGAGACAGACGGCACAGCGGCTCTCGGCTCCGCCCTCCCGCGTCTTCAGGGGGCGCCGCGCCCTCCCAGCCCCAGCGACCCGGGAGCATCCCCGGTCCGCCGCGGGCCTGTGTCTAAACTCCTCTCCCGTCAGGGCCGAACTTCGGGGAATGGCTTTTTAATGGCAGGAGCTGCAGGGTCTTCTGGAATACACAGAAAACGCTCAGGGAGAGTGGATGCCACACATAAGGAGGGCAGAAGCCTCAGAGGCGCACCTGTGCAAAAAGCACAGCTTCAGGAGCATTTTAACGGAAAGAGCTAGAAACAGGAGTTTGCTGTGAGACACAAGGGTTCATCCGTCAATAAAGGTGGAGCTAACAGTAGGGGCCACAGAAGGAATCCAGTGGGGCCCACTGGTTTCACACCCCGCAAGTAAGAAGACGTGACAAGTTCACTAACACAGCCCGGAACAGGACAAGAACGTGAACAGAACGGAGCCGGGGGACACAACTGAAACTTCATGAAGCTGTTCTCTGTGGTGTATATCTGAACATTTCTGATGCTAATTTTTACAAAAAGTAATGGGATTTTGAGTTGAGACTCAAGCCATCTGTGCATGAGCCTGAATTTCTTCACAAAGAAGTCATATTTGGAACCAGTTGTCTAGAGGCCCCAGTCAGCAAAATTTTATTCAAACTAATTGAAAGGAAAGTGTTTCTCGCGGTTTTACTACATCTTTGAAATGGGGTCAAAGACAGCAGGCGCCCTGTCCTGGGGGGTGCGGGCATGTTTACAGCATGTAGGTAAATTATCCCAACCTCTGTGTTCCAGCATGAAGATAAAACCGATGCGTATTCCAGTGCATCACCTCTGCCATCTTCAGTTTTACCAGCTGAGTCCCCAGAACACACGCTCCAATAAAGCCTTTTCCCTAGTGTGCGCCAAATCACACAGGGTGAGGAAAGGGATTCGAGAAAGGGTTTCCAAAGTCAAACACTTGGAGGAAACTCTGCTGACATCATTTCCCTTCTAAGAAGTAGTGAAGTTTGTCAGGGAGAAATTGTCTCCTGGAGACAAAACTTATTCGTGCTCTGGAGAAAGGAAGTGAAAGTTGCCCAGTCGTGTCCGACTCTTTGTAACCCCATGGACTATACAGTTCATGGAATTCTCCAGGCCAGAATACTGGAGTGGGTAGCCTATCCCTTCTTCAAAGGATCTTCCCAACCCAGGGATCAAACCAGGGTCACCTGCACTGCAGGCGAATTCTTTACCAACTGAGCTATCAGGGAGAGGCATCGGCTGATTCCAAATGCACATTCTTGGTAAACACTGTCCAAAGTTCAGACGTAACGAGTAAAGCCAATGCAGTGCCAGAGCGGTGATCGGCAAGTTTCCTGTGCACACACCCAGACAGAGAGTCCGCAAACCGGAGGACTCCACCCTAAACGTGGAAGGAGGCTGGCATGGGTGGATGTAGCCAGGAGGTGTGACGGCTGACTCTTCACGGTGATTGCTTGCAACACCACAATTCTCTTAAAAACAGGGAATTGGTCAGTAGTTACCTCATAACCAGTTTTGGGGAAACCATTTCCGTTTTGCCCATGATTGCAGAGCCCTAAGCAAGAAATGGCACTCCCAGGTGGCTCAGTGGTAAAGGATCTGCGTGCAAATGGAGGACACACGGCAGAAGCAAGTTCAGCCCCTGGGTGGGGAAGATCCCCTGGAGGAAGAAATGGCTACCCACACCAGTGTTCCTGCCTGTAGAGTCCCACGGGCAGAGGAGCCTGCCAGACCACAGTACATGGGGTCGCAGAGAGCTGAGCTACTGACGACAGGCAAGGAAGCAAGACAGGACCCGGGGCAGGACTTCCCTGGTGGTCCAGTGGTTAAGACTTTGCCTTCCAATGCAGGGGATGTGGGTTTGATCCCTGGTTGAGGGAGTTAAGATCCCACATGCCTTGCAGTGGAAAAACCAAAACAGAAAACAGAAGCAGTATTGTAACGAATTCAATACACTTTAAAAAAGAAAAGAAATGACCCAAGTCAATCTGGGTCTCTTGCTTTGTTTGTAGGACCAGAGTGCTTTTTTCTGCTCAGGGGCATTTCAAGGCAGGTCTCTGGTTTTTGTTTTTATTTTGACTGCACCATACAGCATGCAGGACCCTAGTTTTCCAACCAGGGCTTAAATCTGGGCTCCCTGCAAGGGAAGCACAGAGTTCTGAGAGAGTTAATTCTTAGGTACGTTGATAAGAAGTTCAGGGTCCTCTGGGGTCTAGAGTTCTGGAGGAGGAGAAAGGGACAAATGTTTTTTTATACACTGCTTTGTCTTACTCACACGAGACACTTTTTTCTTAAACTCTGAGTTGTTATGACAACAATCTTTAAAACTAAATTTCTTTAAGCCCAGAGCTAATGATTACACAACAAAATGACCTGTCTTGTTCAAGGGTATGTTTTTCCTTAAGCTCTGTACTAAGGGTTCAGTTCAGTCACTCAGTCGTGTCTGACTCTTTGCAAACCATGGAATGCAGCACGCCAGGCTTCCCTGTCCATCACCAACTCCCAGAGTTTGCTCAAACTCATGTCCATCAAGTCAGTGATGCCATCCAACCATCTCATCCTCTGTCGTCCCCTTCTCCTCCCGCCTTCGATCTTTACCAGCATCAGGGTCTTTTCCAGTGAGTCAGCTCTTCGCATCAGGTGGCCAAAGTATTGGAGTTTCAGCTTCAACATCAGTCCTTCCGATGAACACCCAGGACTGATCTCCTTTAGGGTGGACTGGTTGGATCTCCTTGCAGACCAAGGGATTCTCAAGAGTCTTCTCCAACACCACAGTTCAAAAGCATCAATTCTTTTGTGCTCAGCTTTCTTTATAGTCCAACTCTCACATCCATACATGACTACTGGAGAAACCATAGTTCTGACTAGACAGATCTTTGTCAGCAAAGTAACGTCTCTGCTTTTTAATATACTGTCTAGGTTGGTTATAGCTTTTCTTCCAAGGAGCAAGTATCTTTTAATTTCATGGCTGCAGTCACCATCTGCAGTGACTCTGGAGCCCAAGAAAACAAAATCTGTCACTGTTTCCACTGTTTCCCCATTTGACATGAAGTGATGGGACCGGATGCCATGAGCTTCATTTTTTGAATGTTGAGCTCTAAGCCAATTTTTTCACTCTCCTCTTTCACTTTCATCAAGAGGCTCTTTAGTTTTTCTTCACTTTCTGCCATAAGGGTGGTGTCATCTGCATATCTGAGGTTATTGACATTTCTCCCGGCAATCTTGATTCAAGCTTGTGATTCACCCAGCCCAGCGTTTCTCTTGATGTCCTCTGCATATAAGTTAAATAAGCAGGGTGACAATATACAGCCTTAATGTACTCCCTGATTTGGTACCAGTCTGTCGTTCTATATCCAGGTCTAACTGTTCCTTCCTGACCTGCATACAGATTTCTCAGGAGGCAGGTAAGGTGCTCTGGTATTCCCATCTCTTGAAGAATTTTATACAGTTTATTGTGATCCACACAGTCAAAGGCTTTGGCATAGTCAATAAAGCAGAAGTAGATGTTTTTCTGGAACTCTCTTGCTTTTTTGATAATCCAGCAGATGTTGGTAATTTGATGTCTGGTTCCTCTGCCTTTTCTAAATACAGCTTGAACATCTGGAAGTTCATAGTTCACATACAGTTGAAGCCTAGCTTGGAGAATTTTGAGCATTACTTCGCTAGTGTGTGAGATGAGTGCAACTGTGTGATAGTTTGAGCATTCTTTGGCATTGCCTTTCTTTGGGATTGGAATGAAAACTAACCTTTTCCAGTCCTGTGGCCACTGCTGAGTTTTCCAAATTACCTGGCATGTTGAGTGCAGCACTTTCACAACAGCATCTTTTAGGATTTGAAATAGCTCAACTGGAATTCCATCACCTCCACTAGCTTTGTTTGTAGTGATGCTTCCTAAGGCCCACTTGACTTCACATTCCAGGATGTCTGGCTCTAGGTGAGTGTGAGTGATCACACCATCATGATTATCTGGGTCATGAAGATCTTTTTTGTATAGTTCTTCTATGTATTCTTGCCACCTCTTCTTAGTATCTTCTGCTTCTGTTAGGTCCCCACCATTTCTGTCCTTTATTGTGTCCATCTTTGCATGAAAAGTTCCCTTGGTATCTCTAATTTTCTTGAAGAGATTTCTAGTCTTTCCCATTCTATTGTTTTCCTCTATTTCTTTGCACTGATCTCTGAGGAAGGCTTTCTTATCTCTCCTTGCTATTCTTTGGAACTCTGCATTCAAATGGGTATATCTTTCCTTTTCTCCTTTGCCTTTTGCTTCTCTTCTTTTCTCAGCCATTTGTAAGGCCTCCTCTGACAACCATTTTGTCTTTTTGCATTTCTTTTTCTTGGGGATGATCTTGATCCCTGCCTCCAGTACAATGTCAGGAACCTCTGCCATAGTTCTTCAGGCACTCTGTCTATCAGATCTAATCCCTTGAGTCTAATTCTCACTTGCACTGTATAATAATTAGGGATTTGATTTCAGTCATACCTGAATGGTCTAGTGGTTTTCCCTACCTTCTTCAATTTCAGTCTGAGTTTGGCAATAAAGAGTTCATGATCTGAGCCACAGTCAACTCCCAGTTTTGTTTTTACTGACTGTGTAGAGCTTCTCCATCTTAGGCTGCAAAGAATATAATAAATCAGAGAAGGTGCTTAGTACAGAGAAGCTCTGTAGTTAGGATTATATAACAACAAGGACACGTTTCTCCTTTTTAACAAGAACCTTCTGACTGACATTTTATGTGGGAGTGGGTAAGACCTTTCTATTGTTAATTTTCATCGTTAATTTAAGATGTATGTTGTGGGAGTGGGTCCGGTAAAAGTATATCTGGTCTTGATAAGCCTAGCGGGGTGGAGGGGGCATTCTATCCCCCTTCTGATGATGTCTATGTCAGAAACTTTCTCTGTTTTTATACTTTAATATAACTCTGCTACACAAAAGCTCAACTGATCCAGCCTGGTCCCTGGTCCCAAAGCTAAATCTTCTTTGGAGATTATGAATCTGACCTCATTCACCATAAGCTATCAATTCTAACCACTGGACCACAGGAGAGGTCCTGGTCTATTTTTCATTTTAATGCCACCCACGTTGGGAAGGAAGTAGAAACTCGAGGCCAAGGGAGTGAAGTATTAGGACCAAATCTTCTTAGGAATAAAAAACACAAGACTGTAAAAATAATAGATCTTGAAATCTGAACTACAGGGAAGTTTTTTCAGAAAGCAAATCTCACTCGGATGAAAAGTAAACTTCTACCAAGTGGCAGATCCGCACCGGTCAGGTGCGCAGTGACTCAGCACCTCTGGGCCTTAAACGCCTGACTGCCTCCCCAGCCGTGCCGGGTCACCCCCGAGGGAATGGGGGGCAGTCTCCTCTCCGGGGCCCAGTCCCACCCCTCTTTCCCTCCATCCTCAGTCCCCCTGCTCCGTCCAATCCGGCATCTCCTTCGGGCTGAGAACCGCCCCTGGCTTTACGGTGTTTCTCAATCCACTTAACAAATACTTACAGAACCATTCTGGGTCAGGCGCTGTGCTGCCCGGGTGCAGCCGTGAGCAGGAAAACACCCCCGCCTTCTCAGAGTTGGGTTCTCATGCAGGGGGCACACAGGAAAGCAACAGCCGTGGGGCAGACGGAGGGGGTGCCAGGTGGGATCGTGGCACAGGCCAAGAGGAGGAAGGGAGCCAGCCCCGTGCGCGTCTGTGTGTGCACACGCGTGTGTGAGACGGGACAGGGAGGGACAGGGAGTCGGTGTGGGCCACGGGGAAGCTGAACTGCACTTGAGAGGAGCGGCCAGGAGGGCTGGCGGTGAGGTGACCTTCGGGCAGGCGTGGGAGGAGGCTGGGTCACCTGGAGGAAAGCGTGATGCCAGCCAGAGGACAGCGGGCATGGCCCGAGGGAGGGGCCGGGGGCCCAGAGGGGCCAGCGTGTAGGAGCAGGGGGCGCAGGGCGGGGCGGGGGGCTGCGGGGGTGAGGGCCGAGCATCCCAGGGAAGCAGAACCCCGACTGGAGGCGACTGCAGGGGTCTGGGTGGCAGAGGGCGAGGGGCTGCGGGCCGGCTGTGGGCCAGGAGGGAGGAGGCCGCAGGATCTGCAGCAGCAGAGCGGGCTCGGGGCTCAGGGCTCTCCCAGGGTCTCGGCCGGAGCGCCCGGGGGATGGGGGTTGGCGCCTGGAGATGGGAAGATGGGGGGGCGGCTGGGAGCACAGCCCCCAGTCTGGCCGGGCACACATCCGAGGGGCGCACCCGTGTCCCAGGGCAGGTGCTGAGGGGAGTCGGGCCTGGGGCTTGGGGCGGGTCCAGGCTGGAAGCCCGTGCCCACCGGGACTTGTCTGCGTCTCACAGACCCCGGAGCCCCACAGGGAGAAGGCCGGCGGGAAAGGGCAGAGTGCTGAGCGCGAGGCTGCTCCTGCTGCGGCCCGGGGACGCCCCTTCGTCTGGGCCTGGCTTCCTCCAGGCTCCGGCCCTGGGATTTCCTCACCACTGGGTCTGGGGTCCCTCCCAGCTGAACTCTCAAGGCCCAGGCCCAGCACTAGTTGCTGTCTGACAGGCAGCAACTAAAGAAGGCGGGACACAAAGCCCAGAATCCCAGCTCTACATGCGCTGCTCTTCCTCAGTCGTTTTCCACTTTTAAAAAAATACTGTAGCAGAGTTGGCGTAGGCTTCACGTAAGTTACAGAGCTGGTGTACGACATCATGTAAGTTACAGGTGTACACATAGTGATTCACAGTTCTTACAGGTTACACCCATTCAGTGTTGTTATAAAATAGTGACTATTTCCTGTGCTGTACATGCTGTTAATCGCTTGTGAGTGATATCCAGCAGTATTTGTCTTTCTCTGACTTTCACTAAGCATAATACCCTCCAAGCCCACCCATGTTGTTGCAAAAGGGAAAATTTCATTCTTTTTCTCTATGGCTGAGTATTATTCCACTGTATCCATGTATGCATACATACATACATACACACATATACACCGCATACCACTGTATATATGTATACACATCATATCTTCCATATCCCTTCTTCTGCTGATGGACACTTAGGTTGTTTCACATGTCAGCAATTGTAAATAATGCTGCCATGAACACAGGCAGGTCTGAATGAATATAGACATTTGAGGAATCAGTGAATTCAGATGACCATTACATCTACTACTGTGGGCAAAAATCCCTTAGAAGAAATGGAGTAGCCCTCAGTCGACAAGAGTCTGAAATGCAGTACTTAGATGCTGCAGACACCCAAACAACAGAATGATCTATTCAAGGCAAACCATTCAGTATCACAGTAATCCAAGCCTATGCCCCAACCACTAATGCTGAAAAACCTGAAATTGAACCGTTCTATGAAGACTCACAAGACTTTCTAGAACTAACACCAAAAAAAAGATGTCCTTTTCATCATAGGGGACTGGAATGCAAAAGTAGGAAGTCAAGAGACACCTGGAGTAACAGGCAAATTTGGCCGTGGAGTACAGAATGAAGCAGGGCAAAGGCTAATAGAGTTTTGCCAAGAGAATGCACTGGTCATAGCAAACACCCTCTTCCAGCAACACAAGAGAAGACTCTAGACATGGACATCACCAGATGGTTGACACTGAAATCAGATTGATTATATTCTTTGCAGCCAAAGATGGCAAGCTCTATACTGTCAGCAAAAACAAGACCAGGAGCTGACTGTGGCTCAGATCATGAACTCCTTATTGCCAAATTCAGACTTAAATTGAAGGAAGTATGAAAAACCACTAGACCATTCAGGTATGACCTAAATCAAATCCCTTACAATTATACAGTGGAAGTGAGAAATAGATTCAAGGGTTTAGATCTGACAGAGTCCCTGAAGAACTATGGACAGAGGTTCATGACATTGTACAGTAGGTGGTGATCAAAACCATCCCCAAGAAGCAGTAATGGAAAAAGTTAAAATGGTTGTCTGAGGAGGCCTTTCAAATAGCTGTGAAAAGAAGAGAAGTGAAAGGCAAAGGAGAAAAGGAAAGATATACCCATTTGAATGCAGAGTTCCAAAGAATAGCAAGGAGAGATAAAAAAGTCTTCCTCAGGGATCAGTACAAAGAAACAGAGGAAAACAATAGAATGGGAAAGACTAGAGATCTCTTCAGAAAATTAGAGATACCAAGGGAACATTTCATGCAAAGATAGACACAATAAAGGACAGAAATGGTATGGACCTAACAGAAGCAGAAGATATTAAGAAGAGGTGGCAAGAATACACAGAAGAAGTGTACAAAACAGATCTTCATGACCCAGATAATCACGATGGTGTGATCATTCACCTAGAGCCAGACATCCTGGAATGTGAAGTCAAGTGGGCCTTAGGAAGCATCACTACAAACAAAGCTAGTGGAGGTGATGGAATTCCAGTTGAGCTATTTCAAATCCTAAAAGATGCTGTTGTGAAAGTGCTGCACTCAACATGCCAGCAACTTTGGAAAACTCAGCAGTGGCCACAGGACTGGGAAAGGTCAGTTTTCATTCGAATCTCAAAGAAAGGAAATGCCAAAGAACGTTCGAACTATCACACAATCACACCCATCTCACATGCTAGCAAAGTAATTCTCAAAATTCTCCAAGCCAGGTTCCAAGAGTACATGAACTGTTAACTTCCCGATATTCAAGCTGGATTTAGAAAAGGCAGAAGAACCAGAGATCACATTGCCAACATCCCCTGGATCATTGAAAAAGAGAATTCCAGAACGTTTACTTCTGCTTCATTGACTGTGCTAAAGCCATTGACTGTGTGGTTCACAGCAAAATGTAGAAAATTCTTCAAGAGATGGTAACACCAGAGCACCTTACCTGCCTCCTGAGAAATCTGTATGCAGGTCAGGAAGCAACAGTTAGAACCAGACATTGAACAATGGACTGGCTCCAAATTGGGAAAGGAGTACGTCAAGGCTGTATATTGTCATCCTGTTTATTTAACTTATATGCAGAGTACATCATGAGAAATGCTGGGCTGGATGAAGCACAAGCTGGAATCAAGATTGCCAGGAGAAATAACCTCAGATATGCAGATGACATCACTTTTATGACAGAAAGCGAAAAGGAACTATAGAGACTCTTGATGAAAGTGATAGAGTGAAAAAGTTGGCTTAAAACTCAACATTCAGAAAACTAAGTTCATGGCACCCAGTCCCATTTCTTCATGGCAAATAGATGGGGAAACAATAGAAACAGTGTCAGACTTTATTTTTTGGGGCTCCAAAATCAATGCAGATGGTGACTGCAGCCATGAAATTAAAAGACATTTGCTCCTTGGAAGAAAAGCTATGAGCAACCTAGACAGCATATTAAAAAGCAGAGACATTACTTTGCCAACAAAGGTTTTTCCAGTGGTCATGTATGGATGTGAGAGTTGGACTGTGAAGAAAGCTGAGCGCCGAAGAATTGATGCTTTTTTTTTTTTTTTTTTAAATTCATCTGTATTTGTTACAACTTTTTAAAGCAGAATGTGACTTGAGCACTACATTTCCATTCACAAAACTTGCTCCAAGTTACTTTTCCAGCGGCTTTACAACATGCCTGAGCAGGCTTATAAGTTTGCTACTCTAAACAATATTTTTCTTTGGAAAACAAGCCCTATGTACGGACAGCGAATCCAATCAAGTTGGTTCAGCTTAACATACTAACTTCTAGAGGCCTGGCACACTTGTTAAAGCAAATTTTCATCTTCTGGGATATACTTTTTAAAACTTCCATCCCCTGTAGTTATGACTGCATGTGCCAGAATTGATGCTTTTGAACTGTGGTGTTGGCGAAGACTCTTGAGAGTCCCTTGGACTGCAAGGAGATCCAACCAGTCCATCCTAAAGGAGATCAGTCCTGGGTGTTCATTGGAAGGACTGATGCTGAAGCTGAAACTCCAATACTTTGGCCACCTGATGCAAAAAACTGACTCATTGGGAAGGATCCTGTTGCTGGGAAAGATTGGAGGCAGGAGAAGGGGATGACAGAGGATGAGGTGGTTGGATGGCATCACCAACTCAATGGATATGTTTGAAGCTCTGGAAGTTGGTGATGGACTGGGAGGCCTGGAGTGCTGCAGTCCATGGGGTCGCAAAAAGTCGGACAGGACTGAGCAGCTGAACTGAACTGATGAACATAGCGGCGCACGTTATCTTTTCAAATTCTTTTGGTTTTTTTTTTTTGGATAAACACCCAGGAGTGGAATTGCTGGGTAATAGGATAGTTCTATTTTTAGCTGAGAAACTGCCATAGTGTTTTCCATACAGGTGCATACGGTAGCTGCACCAATTGACATTCCCGCCAACAGTGTGTGAGGGGCCCCTTGTTTCTGCATCCTGACAGTTGTCTGATGGCTGCCATTCTGACAGGTGAGGCGATGCTTCCTTAGTCTGTTTGTAAATTAACTAACTCATGACTACACTAGGTCTTTGTTGCTGCACGCAGGCTCTCTCTGCTTGCAGGGACTGGGGGCTCCGGTTCCCAGGCTCTAGGGTGCTGGCTGAGTAGCTGTGGTGTGTGTGCTTAGCTGCTCCAAGGCTCGTGGGATTTTCCAAGACCAGGGATCGAACCCGTGTCTCCTGCACTGGCAGATGGATTCTTATCCACTGCACCAGCAGGGAAGTCCTTCCTTAACATTTATATTCTATTTGCATGTGTTCGTATTAAACATACATGACAAGTTACCTGAGAAGAATTACAAAGAATAGTTCAGCCAACAACCTTGAAAGTCTTTAGTTGTCATCGTGACCCCGCGGCCTGTGGTCACCATTTCCAGTTGGAAACCTTCCCAACTTCCATGTACAGAACTATCCCGTCTGCTCAGGCGTCCAGAGCAACACACTGCAGCCTTGGGGCTGAGACAGAATTTTGTCCTTTTGGTCCTGGAGCTGGGCTCGAAGATGACGATGTCAGCAGAGCTGGCTTCCCAGAGGCCTTCCTCCTTGCCCTGCAGACGGCCTCCGTCCCGCATGTGCTCACGTGGCCCTCCCTCTGCAGGTGTCCCCGGGGTCCTGAGTGGACTAGGGCCACCCAAACAGCCTCATTTTAATGCAGCCGCCTCAGGAAAGGCTCAGCATCCAAACCCAGTCACACCCTGTGCCGGGGGCACGATTCAGCCCCTTGCAGCCTGCATGCTCGCATGCAGCTCAGCGTCCTCCAGTTGGGCCCTGATGACTGGACAGGCTTGTCCAGGAAGTGCTCTGTGCCCTGACTGAGCTGCTGCGCTCCCCCCGGCACCGTCTCGTCCCGTCCTGAGTGGGGTAGTTCTCCTGCATGTCCACCAGCCCCACCACCCTTCCCAGATGCCAACCAACGTCCCCTGCCTGGGCTCTCAGGACCCCACACCCTCCGCGAGACATGCAGGTGGGTCTGTTTTCTACCTGAAGCCCCTCCAAACTCAGGGCAGGGTGCGCCGTGGCAGGATGTCAGCACCCCAGACCTAAGACACTGCCTGTGGATCGAGTCACCTATGCCAACAAATTAAGACCCCCCCCACCCCAGCCAAAATAATGCAGCTAATTCTCAGGCCCTGAGGAGTTAAAATACCGCTAAAGAGCAACACATCCCTGACTGTAAGACCCTGATTTCTTGAAGCTGCTGAACTGCAGTGGTGCCTGGACTGACTTCCCTGGGGGCCCTCAGCCCCCACGACCCTAATCCAGGAGATGCTGGCAGGGCACGCCCGGCCCTGGGATATGACAGGACACATCTAAACCCCAGAGGGAACACAGGCGCAACTGAGGCCCTCGTTAGAGACACAAAAACATAAAATCTCCCCCAAACAGGAAACCCAGATTGCAGCTGGAGACGGACCAGCAGGAAATGTACGCACGTGAACATGAAGAGCAATCAAGAGCCAACTGAAAGGCTCCCCCCAGCTGCAAGCTGGGTGCCTGGACTGGAATCCACCAAGGCGGCTCAAGTACTGAGTTCATGAGCGATACGTACCTTTACATGTTATAGAAACACACAGAGAAAAACCCCTAACTGGTCACCTTCTCAGGATGACAGGGAGCCAATCTTAGCACTTATCCTGGCTTTCGTATGTGACCTCTACCCCCTGGAACCAAAATCAGATGAGGGGACAGAGCTTCTGAAACCATTCCAGCTAATAGACAAGCAGAATGACAGGGTATCAGCCTTCTGCCACCTGTGAGATTTAACGGACCCGGGCCCTGAGCGCTGCAGCTGCCCGGGCGGGAAGGATGAAGCCGCTGCCGCCTTTTGATGAGCGCCCGGGACACACACGCCCATGGGAGGGGCCCACTGCCAACCGGGGACAGAGGCGCGGGAACACGCTGGACGGCCCAAGACGGGAAGTAACAGATCTCAGAGTGGGAACCGGCAGGGCGGATTGCTCAGGCTCTTCAACAGATAAACTGTAGGGAGACCATGGATTGAGGCAGAACCTGTGAATTAAAGAAACTCAAGAAATGTCAAGTTAGCGGGCAGGGGAGGTTCAGGAGGGAGGGGACATACATATCCTGAAGGCTGGTTCCTGTGTTGTGAGGCAGAAACCAACACAATGTTGTAAAGCAATTAGCCTCCAGTTAAAAATAAATTAAAAAAAAAAAAGAAACATCAAGGTAAAGAATTAGCAGACTAAATTGCCCGGAGAAAAGCAGGAAGTCGCCTCTGTAGAAGTGGGGTTGGTTCGGGGAGGCGGGGGGGTGCTGTGCATGGAGGCGCCAGGCCAGGTTTTCTTTCTTGGCCCGGGGGGTGGTCACAAGGATGTTCGCCTTGCAGTAATCGTCATAATGGTAACGGTGTTTGTAGTAGTAGTAACAGTAATTCAATAAGCTGTCCATTTATTTTGTATCATTTTCTGCATGCTTTTATGACAAAATTTCTAATAGAAGAAAAAAACAACGTTAAAGTTTTTCATTTTCAAGGTGCTTTTAACAAAAATAACCAAAGACACTTTTACAGCATTCATCTACAACCACGGTCTTCAGACGCCGTGACCGCAGGAGCAGGCGGCCCCCCTCATGCCCACCAGGCGCAGCCACGTCCCCTTGGCTGGGCATGGGTCCTGGGTCTTGGTCCTGGGTCCTGGGTCGTGGGTCGTGGGGGGGGGCTGCACCTTCCTCCAGCCCCACGAAGGCACAGGTCCACCCGAGAGTCCTGACTCCATCCCGCCGACTGGAAGGCAAATGAACGCTTTCAGAAAACACCTAGACTTCTCGCCTGCGTTTTTAAACCCGTGACGACCTCGTCCTTGTGAAACCAAGGCCCTGACATTTTTGTCCAAACTGCAATACAGCTAATGAGAACAGTATCAAGCCCGATAAAGCATAATGCTAAGATCTCACAAAATTCTCAAATCTGAACGGATGTTCAGTTTATGAACCATCCAACCGGCTTTACTGCACACACCACAGACCGCCAGCCCGCCTTCTGGGTTCAGCCTGAAAGGCGGGTCTGCCCACAGACGGTGGGGCCCAGCCTGTAGCTGTATTCTTCACCCCGGAAAGTAAAGGGGACACGGGGGGACAGGGGCCACGGCTTAGGGTTTCCAGGAGCTACAGCACCTGCTCAGTCTGCGGGCTGCTTCGCGCCTTCTCTCGCCAATCTGTCCGCCTCTTCGTTGCCTCTGAATCCCGAATGGCCAGGAACATGCATCTGTTAAGTAAAATGTTTCCTTTCATTCTTACCAGTGTTTTACACAAGCAGCACATGACTACACGCTCACTGCAGTAGGAGCCAACCCCTCAGAGAGGGCGAGCGCGGGGCCCCTTCAGCCCCCTCAGCGCAGCTCGGAGCAGCCCAAGGCGTGTGCCCACCGCACCCGAGCACCAGACGCGCCGGCAGAGACCCACTGTTTCTCCCAGACGGGGCTTCAGCGCTGTGTTGGTTTTTTCCCACTTAATGGTGAGCTTTCCAGGCAGAGTAGAGGCATGGATGGAATGTATGTCTCACACACACACACCCCCCCCCTTACTCTCCCTCAGGGCTGCTACACGGAAGGGGTGCCCTCGTGTAACTGAACCACTGTTTGCACTTAGGTTGCTGAAAGGCAAGTTTACTAATTTTTTTATTTTATTTTTTGGCTGAACCTCAAGGCTTGCGGGACTTAGTTCCCGGACCAGGGATCAAACTCATGCCCTCAGCAGTGAAAGCACGGAGTCCTGACCCCCGGACCACCAGGGAAGTCCCTGAAAGGCAAGTTTAAATGCCAAACAGGTTGCCGAATGGTCAAGAGGGTCCTGGGCTGGGAGAGCCAGGTAGGGTTGAGAAAGTGACTGGACTTTTAACTTTCAGGGAGAATGAATATATATTCTCCATTGGATATGGATACATATACATCCAGTGTATATACAGGGCCGAGCCTGCTGTCCACCTGAAACTACCACCCCATCGTTAATCAGCTATACTCCAACATAAAACAAAAAGCAAAAAAAAAAAAGGTAATTTTAATAAAAGTGACCTAGCATAAGAAAAAAAATCACATTACTAAAGTTTTAGCACGCAACTACGTTCTTAACGAGACACATTATACATTGGTTTAACTGACGTGACAGCCACCCCAAAGAAACCAGGAGCTGACGCTCACAGGCGGCTCTCGCGGTGGGCCCGCCTGCAGCAGCAGCACTCCTCACGGGGCGCTCTCACACACACTGCCGTCCGTGTCGCTGCCGCCTGGACCCAGGTCATCACGTCACTCCCCAAACCACTGCCGCTCCAGCTCATTGATTCCCCTGGTCCTCGCAGCCCGAGCGGCGAGCGTGCGGCCCGGCACTCACCCACTGAATGTCCATGCCCCGCGCCAGCCGCTCCAGCTCCGCGAAGTCCTCCTTGTTGGTCACCTCCTTCCCGGTGCTGGTCCTCCAGCCGTTCTGCTTCCAGCCCTTCACCCAGGTGGTGATGCCTGGACGACACGCACGCTCAGAGGTCCCTCCCGCACGCGCAGCTCCTCCCTCCTCCCTAGACGGCCCTCTGACCGCCGCTCCGCTGGCACCCGAGTCACTGTCTGGACCTTCCTTCCCACGGGGCCGTGCGCTGGCTCCTCCATCCCTCCACTCAACCTACAACCTGCGGCTCTGGGGCTGAGGCCCCGCTTCCTCCCCGCTCCTCCACAACCCCACAGCCCCTCGCAGTCGTGGTCCCACGTGCAGAACTTCCCAGAGGAAGTGCACATGCCCATCACGGCCGAGCCTCTGGGGCCAACCCCGGACCAGTGCGGGCCTCCTTCACCCCCAACACACCAGCGCCATCCCCTACCGCCTGGGTCCCGCCCTGACACCACACCTCCTCCAGGGAAGGAAACACCTACTGCCCTGCATAATTATTCCAAAAACCCTAGGAGAAGGCAAACATGACCGCTTACCGTTGATGGTAAACATACTGTCCGTGCAGAGAACCAGCTTAGTGATGTCCTGAGCCTTGGCTTGCTCGATGGCTTTGCAGGCTGCCTTGAAGAAACACACCAGTTTCATGCTGAAAAGACCATTCAACTTTCGACACTGTTGCTCAAAATTACCAAAAAATTTAAATTCCTTTTCCTGTGCTAATTGTAAAGATAATATTGTCTATGTGAAATAATGCTACACATACAATTCTCCTGTTTAGACATCTATTTGAAACAAGTTTTATCATTTTTCTAGAAATATCCTGTTCATCAGGACTGTTATTGCCCCAAACTTCTGGACTCTGAGTATCTTACATACACGGAGAGTAGAGAGTTCGTTGATATGTTCTAGTCAACAGGTAAGAACGATAAACTGACACATTTGGTAGAAAAACAGATTCAGTAACTTACATGAATCTCTGCTCTTTGGTTTGTCTGTCGCCCAGGAAGTCTAATTCCTACATTTCTGGTTTCAAAACAGTACAAAGGAAAATAAAATTATAACACTAATTCTCAAAGTGATTCATTCTATAAGTCTCTTAATGGCTAACAGGCTTGTATACATTTTTTAAATGAAACATGAAAGCATCATTCAAGAACACAGCGTTTAAAAATCAAACCAAGAAACCCTACATTTTATTGAGAAGCGCTATGGTGTGGTCTTGTAGGGGAACCCTGGACCAGGAGGCAAAACCCGAGATTAATTTCTGGACCTGAAACTCACCAGCGTGTGGTCCTGGTTGGGTACTACCCCTCTGGATGCTCACACCACCCGAGCTCGCCACCCCGTGGAGGACTCAAGGCTAAGTGAGGCATCAAGTGGAGGTGGCGGACGGACAGGCCAGGAAGCACGAGAGCAGCACGCCGCGCGGCTGACCCCGCTCCCGCCGGGGCCGCTCGGGAACCTGGACACCAGTGAGCGGCTACTTCACAGGGATCCAATCCCTCCTTCACGTGAATTCCGACCCGTCAGTTACTCAAGTTCTTCCGCACGTGGGGCAGGCGTATGTGAACAATCTCGCTTCCCCTCACCCTGACTCTCTGTCTTTTGAAAACCACGGGTCACCTCTAAGCTCACTCATCTTCAAGAGTGGCGGGGACACAGGGTCCCAATCTGGTGAGCCGCCCCTGGTGCATCCTTGCGAAAACCACTTCCCAGGGGCTCGGGACCCTCCTGCTAGCCCTGCCAACGCCTCCAAATAATCAAACAGTGGCAGACGCTGCCTCATCCTTTCCCAGGTTTTGAAGCATGACTCAGTTACCTGTGAAGCTTAGTAAAAGCCGCTTTTCTGGCTTACTTACAGAGGATGGCCCGGCCCCCAGTAAACGCCGATTCCCGCTCGGGCCCTCTTGCGCCCGTTACTGGAGCAGCAGCCGTCGGTGTAGACGACCACAGAGTCCCCTGTGAGTGGGAGACCGAGTGAGCGTCAAGGGATCAGCGTTATGAAAAACTGGAATTCATCTAAAAGATTTACTACAGTTGAGTTAGCATTCTACTTCAAGAGGGTATTTACGCTTCAGAAGTTTTCTGTGCAGGAGAACATTACTAATGCCGCACGGGGGCACTTGACACTTCCTGCTTGGAATCCACTCATATTTCAGTCCTGCCTGCTGGGCAAGTTCAAGTGAAAGCGATTGCTCTGTAAACCCAGAACCTGCTGCTGTTTACAATGCTTGCTTCAGAGGCCAACAAGCAATGCCACCGCCCCCTCCCCACAGGGGTCGGGGGTGCGTTTACCCCCGAAGCGGCCCCTGCAGACACCAGTGCCTTGACGGTGATGAAGACCTCCCTGCCTGAAGGGCAAGTCCTCTGACAAATGCGGGCCTAACTTTTGTCTTGGGCCTTTTGCTACAGTGAACTGTGGTTCTGTTTGCTTCTTTCCACCAAAAGAGTTTGATCAACACACCAACGCTGTATAAAGAACAAGGCAGAGCAGGAGTGACTCTCAGGCCGCTGACGGCCAGCAGGGCACTCAGCAAGGCCGGGGGCCCTGGGCTACCAGGCGCCGGGGAGCAGGGGTGTGGGGCAGCAGAAGCCGTGTCTGTGCGGCGTGCGGCAGAGGGCAGACTAAACAGGCGAAGGCAAGCGGGGTGGAGGTGAGGCGTGAGAGGGTGGGGCTGGGAGCCTTGGAGACCACGGTCTAGTGAACGAGACGCTCAGTATGACGGCCTCCTGGGTCCTGGGCTCTGTGCCCACTGTGAGGACCCATCAGGCACTGAGTCGGGGACCCTCGCACTTCAGGCACCTGCTGGTACGCTGGGCACACTCATCTCCCAGTCACCCACAAGTATCTGCCTCACTTGATCTAAACCATTTGATTCTGCTTTTCATATAACTTCAAACACAGTTTCCACACGGTCTGACCAAACTTTTTTTACTGGTTTCCCTTGAATTTATAATTCCCTTGAATAGTACTCTTGCCTGGAAAATCCCATGGACGGAGGAGCGTGGTAGGCTACAGTCCACGGGGTCGCAAAGAGTCGGACAGGACTGAGCGACTTCACTTTTGAATTTTATTTATTTTTTTCACTTTTGAATTTTAAAATGGCTTCTTCTTTGGGAAAACTTGGAACCCCCAAATACACTGATTTATATAAAAATTGCTACTTATTCGTGTTTTTTATTTAGACATGTAAAAGACAAAAAGGAGACTCATGTACCGTAAGTCACTAAATACAAACACTTGATTCCTAGAGTTAAAGGCACAGGAGACACTCACAACTATCTTGCTTCACAGGAGACGACAGAATCATGTCTGTTTTGCAAAGACGGCACGTAAATGCTAAGATACTGGCGCCAGTCAGCATGCAAAGGAGCTCTGTCCAGGGCCTTTCTTATCTGGAGAGCTGAAGTCTTTGCATTTTTTAGGGACCAGAAATACTGTGTCCATAGAGAACAATGGTGTTTACAAAGATCACAGAGTTTTTTATGTGTAGCTTATATAACAGTTTTCAGTGAATGTCTAAAATTCTAATAATTCTGCACCATTTGACTGATTATAAAATAGTGACCTCAGAGATTTTTAAATAACTTTTTCAGGTAAGAATGTTACACATCAGCTCAAATTTCCCTTATGAAGTGGAAAAAGTTTTTACACATAAACAATTACACTACCAAAATTTTAAAAATTCCAGACAGACATACCCATGTAAGAAAAGGTGTCTTTGCTAACTGGAGATGGTGTCTCTGTGCTCTGTCTCACGTGCTTTGCACACGGCTCTGCCTTTTCACCCTCATCCAAGGGCTCACGGAGTCGCTTGCTTGCTTTCACTTGTGGTTCTTCTACGTGTTTAGCTTTTTGCCCTGAAAGATAGAGTCTATTCAAAAACTGGAAACAACACAACATGAAATGATGGAGAATCCAGAAACTCACCAAGTCAGGCGTAAACACCCTGTGTGGGGCTCTGTAAAAAGGGAAAGACTAATGTCCTGGAAAATGACTCTAAATTTTCCTTAAGAAGCTCCACAAGGGCAGGGTGAAGACCACAGCAAAGCTTCTGCTAAAGAAGAACGCTGGTCGCCATGCAGACGGTAGAGATACCATGGGTGCTAAACCCTCTAGGGCTCAAAGTTTGAAAATCTGAGAGGCTCTTTCCCAAGAGAAAACAAGGACCTAGTTTTTCTACATAAGCTGAGAACAGACAATGGGACATATTAAGAAAGGGAAGTGGAAGCCAAAAGGTATCGGGGTTGGGGCCCCGCAGGGACAGCACTGGTGGGCACTGCACGGGGGGTGGAGGGGGGCACTGGCCGAGCGCTCCCTCCAGAGTGGACCCGAGGGTGACCCTCAAGGGATACTCATACCCACTCAGGCTATAGCTCGCTTAACTCTTTCATGTACTTATGGCAGCTGACGCAGAAGAACGAGACCAGGATTCAAACAACTGGTTTCTATCTGAGCTCTACCTTTCATCAGCTGTGAACTCCGTCAAATGACTTCACCCATCACAGCCGCTGTACAAGGAGGCACTCGGTGACCTGAAGCCGCTTTCCCTGCACTTCCCTTTCATGGAGCAGAAATAAGAACACAGAGGAGATCTCGAAAACCACCACCTTAACCCAACACTGGAAGGCATTTCCTACCCTAACCCCTAAACCAGTGCATTTACTGAGCACTGACTAGACAGGCATCGGCTGAAGCCTCCTGCCTGGCACAGCCTCTCGCCCCACACGTCTCAGAGGAATGCTAAGGCCAGCCTGGCAGAACTGGAGGGAAGTTTCCACTACCTCCAGAGCAACACTGGTATTTCCACTCTGATGCACTTGTATTTCCTCATATTTACCTTGAAAATACTCCTCTAGGGGACTTCCCTGGTGGTCCAGTGATTGAGTCTGCTTGCCAATACAAGGGTTACAGGTTTGATCCCTGGTCTGGGAAAACCCTACGTGCCCAAGGGGCAACTAAGCCCCTGCAGCACAACTACAAACGCCCACGCGCCTGGGGCCCATGCTCCACAACCAAGGGTTATCCCCACTTACCGAAACTAGGGAGCATGGCCTTGCATCAAGGAAGACCCAGCACAGCCAAAAATAAATCTCAAAAAAAAGAAAAAGGACCCAGCCAAGACAAGACTGATACTTCCAAACTAGCTTTCTATACCAAGCTGATTTCCCACCTGGGGAGAAAATGGAACTGTCACATCACACCCTTGTTGAAAGGCTGCTGGCAGATGGAGGCGGCAGCAGCCACACAGGAGGGTGGGTCTCCTCTACTTCGGAAACTCACATTTCAGGGCAGATTCCTAGCAGGACCTGCCTCTCCCAGAACCCCGCTCTGCCCAAAATGGTCACGACAGCCCAGAGGAGCACTTGTTCAAAGCTTGAGCACCTCAGTGAGCTCCAGAGACTGCTCAAAAGAAGCTGATTTGAAATAGTCTCCTCTCAGCCTTCATCCACTGCCGTAAAAAATGCCTGAGTAAAGTTCATGAAAATAAAAAACACTTCTTCAGGGTAGGTTACAGTTTAAACTTTTGTGCTCTAAATTAGTCACTCTCAGTGTCGCTTATGTTAGTCCTTAAACGTCAATTAACTACTTTCTAACACGTGAACTGGGGGAAGTTCCAATTGCAGGACTCCGTCTAAGGTAAAAAGGAAATGCCACAGAGGTGCATGCTGGGAAAAGAACTACATTCGTCATTTTACAATTAGAGCCCATTCAACCCACGAACAAGAGCGCGTATTCTCAAAGGCGGGATCAAGCGCAGTGAGGGCCTGGATGGGCGTCTGAGTCCTGGCTTGTCTCTAACACTGTTACCAACCGCAGTCCCCAGCTAAAATGCTTTCAGCCCACTTCCTAATCTGTAAAATGGAAACGACCAAAATACCTCCTCTCTGTGTTTAGAAGAGTAGCTATATAGAGCATAGCAGAGGACAGAGGAGCCTGGCATGCTACAGTCCATGCAGTCACAAAGAGTGGCAGACTTAGCAACTGAACCACCACCGCAACATATAGATCAAGAGAATCCTGGGCTTTGACAAGCTTTGAACAGGCTGCTGCTGCTGCTAAGTCACTTCAGTCGTGTCCGACTCTGTGCGACCCCATAGACGGCAGCCCACCAGGCTCCACCATCCCTAGGATTCTCTGGGCAAGAACACTGGAGTGGGTTGCCATTTCCTTCTCCAATGCATGAAAGTGAAAAGTGAAAGTGAAGTTGCCCAGTCGTGTCCAACTCGTAGGGACCCCATGGACTGCAGCCCACCAGGCTCCTCCGTCCATGGGATTTTCCAGGCAAGAGTACTGGATTGGGTTGCCATTGCAGTCTCCGTTCAACAAACTAAAATGTCACAAAGATGTGAGCTGTACCTCCTGAATCACTGGGGCTTGCAGACCTTCTGACAAAGGCCCAGGCTTCCTCCTCTGTGGCAAACTTCTTAAATCTGGCTGCAGGAAACCGGTCCACCTGTGCTCTGCATTCATCCCTGAAACAAAAGGCAGTGTTACCACCTTCCCTGCTCTGTTATTTACCCTACTTTTTAATGGACGACTTTCTCAGGTTGGGAACAGTGTGAAAAACGGTGAGGCTGTCAGCTCCTCAGAGGCAAAGGATCATGCCTTAGTGTTTGTAGTATATCTTGCATGTCCAACCCTTCACCCTGTTTCATGCTATGTGCCAGCCAGACAGTACACTCACACCATAAGTAGCCTTCCTCAAAGCATATTAGAACTTTTGAGTCTTTAATCACTTCATTACAACATAGAGATCAGCTTCTGAGGTGCCTCTTCCTCACAGCATAGCTGCAGGGGGAAACACTGGGCACTCACAACACATACACAGGTAACAGACCTCGATAATGCAGGGGGAAGAGTCTTGGTCCTGGAATCATAACACCTGGGTTCAAGACCTACATCTGTCACTTACTCGCCACCTGAATTTCTGTAACACAGTAACTGCACCCAAAAATGAGAATCCCATCTAATTCACAGGATTGTTATGGGGATATAAACACTAGTTGACAAGAATTTCTCTTTTTAAAAGCAGATGACATTAGGCGTTGAGCTCCATTATGTGTCACCGTTTGGAAACTCTTTGCGTGCAAAAGAAGGGAAGAAGTGAAGTGATGTCACTCAGTCGTGTCCGACTCTTTTATGACTCCATGGACTGTAGCTTACCAGGCTTATCAGTCCATGGAATTTTCCAGGCAAGAATACTGGAGTGGGTTGCCATTTCCTTCTCCAGGAGATCTTCGCGACCCAAGGATTGAACCTGGGTCTCCCCCATTGTAGGCAGACGCTTTACCGTCTGAGTCACCAGGAAGGATTAAATAGAAATAATCCTCTGGTCACCCCCTGACTGTAAATGACGTTTCTGATACTCCCAGCAAACACGAAACGGAACCGAGGCCGACGACGTCAGGGTCCCCACGCGCCTACCCCAAGAGAGGGCCGCGCGGGCTCCAGGGGGTGACTGCCGCCCCCTCGCCGCGAAGCCGCCCACACCGCCTTGGGCCGCGAGGTGCGGCTTGCTCACCAGGTCAGGAAGACTCCGGCCTTGCGGCCCCTCTTCACGGCATAGAACATGGCAAGACTGCGGCAGCTCGGGCTACTGCAGCCCACAATGGCCAAAGCCACTCTGTGCACCACGCCCAGGAGTCGGGTCATCGCTCATGCCCGGCCGCCGCCGACCACCTCAGCTCCCGGCCGAGCGCCACCATCACAGAGCCCGAACTTCCGGCGGCGGCGCAGGGAGATGACGCAAATCCCGGTGCCGAGGGTGGGGCCCAGAGCCAAGCGCTCTTCTGACTCGTCAGTTTGCCGGATGTCCGTGAGGACGAGACCTGGGCGGAAGTCGCGGGGTCCGGGCCCAGGGGACAGAAGCGGGGGCAGGGACTTCCGGGGCGGGGCCCCGCGGAGAGGTCTGGGGGCGGGGCCTGGTGGGGGCCGTGCCGCCCGGCTCTCGCCCGCCTGCGCCCCTGGTAGCCGTTCAGGGGGTCTGGTGCTGTGGTGGGCGCTGGAGGCTCTGCGCGCTGGGCTGGTCCCCAGCCCCCGGCCCCAGGCCAGCCCTCCGTCTTCCGGGGCTTTCCCGGGGTGCGGGGTACACTCGGGGCCAGCCAGGCACGCGGATGGGCTGGTCTACTCACCCACTGTTGTCCTGGCTGGAAAGACATTGGGGTCTACAAGGGAAAAGAGGGGTGGGTGCGGCAGAGAGAGAGAGGGGGAAAGGGGGTGAGCCCGCACCCCGCCGCCGCCTCCATGGCCTCCTCAAGTTGGGGGGGGGGGGGGGCACGTTGCCCCACCTCCACCCAGGCGCTGTAACCAGAGGGATGTCCAGTACTTAACGCGCTGAGACCCAAGGGGAAATTTATTGGAACGCTAATGTCTTAGAATATTCTCTTAGACTATCAGTTCGGTCGCTCAGTCGTGTCCAACCCTTTGTGACCCCATGAACCGCAGCACTCCAGGCCTCCCTGTCCATCACCAACTCCCAGAGTCCACCCAAACCCATGTCCATTGAGTCGGTGATGCCATCCAACCACCTCATCCTCTGTCGTCCCTTTCTCCTCCTGCCCTCGAACTTTCCCAGCATCAGGGTCTTTTCAGATAAGTCAGCTCTTCACGTCAGGTGGCCAAAGTATTAGAGTTTCCACCTCAACATCACTCCCTCCAATGAACACCCAGGACTGATCTCCTTTAGGATGGACTGGTTGGATCTCCTTGCAGTCCAAGGGACTCTCAAGAGCCTTCTCCAACACCACAGTTCAAAAGCATCAGTTCTTCATCACTCAGCTTTCTTTATAGTCCAACTCGCCCATCCATACATGACTACTGGAAAAATGATAGCCTTGACTAGACGGACCTTTGTTGACAAAGTAATGTCTCTGCTTTTTAATATGCTGTATAGGTTGGTCATAACTTTCTTTCCAGGGAGTAAGCGTCTTTTAATTTCATGGCTACAATCACCGTCTGAAGTGGTTTTGGAGCCCAGAAAAATAAAGTCAGCCACTCTTTCCACTGTTTCCCCATCTATTTGCCATAAAGTGATGGGACCAAATGCCATGATGTTAGTTTTCTGAATGTTGAGCTTTAAGCCAACTTTTTCACTCTCCTCTTTCACTTTCATCAAGAGGCTTTTTAGTTCTTCTTCACTTTCTGCCATAAGGGTGGCATCTTAGACTATAATCTACCCAATATTTCACATTTTGTTCTGTAAGCAAATGGACTTCTTTAAAAGTCCTCTCCATTGACAAGCCTTCCTTTTCAAATAATAATTTTAATCTACCTAATTTTCAAAACAGTCCATCCTAAAGGAAATCAGTCCTGAATATTCACGGGAAGGACTGATGCTGAAGCTTCAATATTTTGGCCACCTGATGTGAAGAGCCGGCTCAATGGAAAAGGCCCCAATGCTGGGAAAGATTGAGGGCAGAGGAAGGGGATGACATAGGATGAGATGGTTGGATGGCATCACTGATTCAGTGGACAAGTTTGAGCAAACTCAGGGTGATACTGAAGGACAGGGAAGCCTGAGTGCTTCAGCTCATGGGGTCAAAAAGAGTCAGACAGGACTTAGCAACTGAACAAAAACAACTTTCTTGAAGTCTTCAGTTCAACAAATGTTACTGAACACCTATGCTGTGTGACCCAAGCCCCGGGGATACAAAATTGACAAGACAGAGATAGGCCTGTGAACAGACAGATGACATCTCAAGAGAAAAGTGTGTGCCAGGCAGGGGGAGTGAGCCAGTGCCTGGGGGGCCAGGGAACGCAGTAGTGCAAGAGTAAGATTTGAAGGATAAAAGGAGCGTTCACTCAGGTGAGTTAGGCAGAGAAGGAAGTCTGATACTCCAGGAAGAAGGAGCAGCAAACGTGTGATCAGTGTGTTCTTGCCTGTGAACTCAATAAATACCCATTTAAAAAATTTCAGCTTTACTAATTTAAATTGGCTCTTGTCCATTGCTCGTCCCTGTTGTTATTGCACTTCAAGGTAGCTTCTTTCAAAAAAGTTGCCCTTAAAAATCAAGTAATGATTGATGGCCACATCTCTTCCGTGAATATATGATGAGAGTTAGGGACGGACCAGTGACCGCTCTCAGGAGCCCGTTCTTGAGATTGTTCATTCTCCCTTTGCCCAGGGCCTCGGGAGCTCCTGTGGCCTCCTGGTATGCACAGACCAGGGCCTTGGAAATGTTACTTTTGACCTACTTTCTTTAGACGCATCACTCAATTACCTCCTCCCAGTGGTACAGGTTAAATTGTGGACACAGGTGGCACCTGGAAGAGCTGACTTCTGATTGAGAAGCTGAAGTGGAAGTAAGTCAGGGCAGTGAGTCAAAAGCAAGTACCTTCAAAGCTTGAAAAGAACTGGGATTGTCAGCCAGATATGAAATGATAACAGTTGTGCAGGAGATAGACACAGCTGTGGACTGCAGTGTTGCCTGGAGGAGGAAAGAGGCTGGGCCCCTGGAAAAGTGCTGCCTGACTGCTGCCCGCCTCCCACTAGCTTGACCCTTGGGTCCGACCTACTTAATTAAGACTTGTTTTTTCGTGTAAGTTAGCTGACTGTGGTCCTTTATCACAGAGTACTCATCATCCCTACAAAGTTGTTTGAATTATCTGAGCATGTTCAGAAAATCATCTGAGTGGCTTTCTGCAATTAGAAAACTGTTTCTTCTGGCATTTTTGTTGACTGATAACTGTAAATGTTTTTTTATCTTAATCTCTGGCTCCAAGCGTGTGACTTTACTTACCCTGGGCAAAAACTGGCCCATTCTCAATAAGGTACTGAGCCCTGGACCAGAGTCGGAAGATACTGCCTGGGGATATTTGCCCAGGGGTGGGGGGTGGGGCTGAGTGGCAGAAGTGATGCAGTGCGGCTGTGACTCGGCCCCCCCAGATCTGCTGCTCTCTGCCCCTGAGCTGTGAAGTTCACAATGTTGACTGAAAATTTCAGCCCCACAATTTCCAGCTGTATTAATTCAGTGAGTTGCTTAAAGTCTCTGTTCTATGGTTTGAAAAATGGAGATGCTGCTGCCATGTCCGGTGGCTGAGTATCCAGACTGTGTGTGGATAATGTGGTCGATACACAGCGTGTCCACAAACGCACCAATTCTTTTCATCTTGTGCGTGTTTCATGAAGATGCCCAGGAAAAATGGTGTTGCATTTGATGAGATATATTGAAGATGAGCAAGTAATCAGTTTGTGATAAAAATCAAATGTATTAATATTTCTATAATTTAGATATTAATATCTCAGCAACCACCATCTGCCTACTGATAGTTCACCAGTATTTCTACAGGCCACCTATTGTAATACGGGAAAAGTGACCTTGAGACTCTCCAGAAGAAGCCAGTGACCTCGCTTCAATTAAATGCATAAGATTTTCACATTCATTACAGGCTTGCACATTTATTTTACTCACATGCTCCTTACATTGGCTGATAGATAATACAATAAAAATCCTGCCAGCTCTAAGTGGAGGGGAGAGAAAACCTTCTGTTAAATTCAGTCCATTAATTCTTGATCAGACAGGCAGGTCCATAAATTCATTTTACAGTCAAGGACTCATCAGTAACTCATCTTTTGTCATTTTATTATGAACATCAGGAGTTGTGATCTGCAGGGAAGGGAATTGTTTAAGTCTAAACTCTCTCTCCCCCTTGACCTCTAGGCTTTCTGCCTCACAGAGCTAAGATAAAGCATTCCCAACACAGGATCCCTTCTCACGGGGACTTTTATACAATAAACAAGTTAACTTTTTAAAGGAGAACTGATCTTGATTGTTTAACTGCACCCTCTGCCCTGGCAGTATTCTGTCCTGGGCCAGAACTACCCAGTGTAAAAAGTTAATTAGCAGAAACCTTAAATAGACCTGGGAGACCAGAATGGGATCTCTCCTGCCCTGCGACAATGGCAGAGCCCAAGAGGAAGAGGACTTCTCTTCTTTCCCGGCAGAGACTCGGCCAGCAAACAGCCACAGACTGTCTTCCACAGCCCCCCCGCCCCCACCTCCCTCTTCTCCATAGAAGCACTCTCTTTCCCTCACTGTGCCGGAACTCCACATGGCTCACCACGGTGGCAGATCCTGAACTGCACTTCTCTGCTGACCCCGAATAACCCCATCTTTGCTGGAGAAATACCTGGCAGTCTGTTTGTTTAAGGCCATCACTTTTCTTGTCCCTACAGGGGCCAGAGAAGGCTCCAGAGCATGTCTAGTATTGCAGCCACGCATTCCGGGAAACACTCACTCAGAAGGACAATGCAGATAGTGGAGTGCAGTTTGTTACACCAGCGGGGCCAAGGCAGAATCTCCTCTTAGCCAAGGACCTCGACCAGTTTTCATGAAAACCTTATATACCCTAAGCGTACGTGCCCAAATCCACCTCCCCTAATTCCCTGAAACTAGTCTGAATAAAGGAAAAGAAAGATACACTCAAACTTAACCCATGATTCATATGCCTTAAGCCTAGGTAGTTAACAGTGGACAATTATCAATAGGCCTGTGGTCATACCCCCAATAAGCTTAATAGAATTTATGATTCTATTTGGTTACACAGATAATTAGGGTATTCTTTTAGGCTACAGAGAGTCTAGGTATGAGCCCTGAGGCTCTTCCTTCCGGGGGCCTGGTTTTCCAGTTGGTATGTTTCCATAGATACTGGGCATGTAGCTCAAAATTCACAGTCTGGCCCAAGATGGAGTCCTGCTTTCAAGATGGAGCCTATTCTGTCTGTTTCCTCCTTCACTGGGTGAGCAAGGAGAGGTGGTACCCATGTTGCCCCATTGGGCTCACTGCTTTCCCTGCTGACCCTGGAGTTTGAAGGTACATCTTTCTTGTGGATCCATGCTCACAGCCTCTTTGTGTGTGAGGTCCTCCAGGCTTTATGTGGGATCTCTGTAAAGGCTTCTTTCCAGTTCAGGCCTTGCTCTGTATGTGAGTTTGCCTTTGGCACTTCAGTCTCATCTTGAGATCAGACCATTTCAACCAAAGCTGGCTGAAAATGCCACTGGCCTGGTTCCTGGGAAGGGGTGTTTCAGACAATGGGGGCTTCCCAGATGGCTCAGTGGGTAAAGAATCTGCCTCCAATGCAAGAGATGCAGGAGCCGTGGGTTTGATCCCTGAGTTGGGAAGCTCTCCCAGAGGAGGAAATGGCAACCCACTCCAGTATACTTGCCTGGGAAACCCCACGGACGGAGGAGCCGGGTGGGCTACAGTCCAAAGGGTCCCAAAGACTTAGCGCAGCACATAGCACAAATTCAGACAAAGTAGTGCTGAGTTTTTCCGCCTTTGGCCTTTTCCTTCTGGACAGAGACATTATTGCACTGCCAATTGGGGAAAATTGAAAGCAAAAGGAGAAGAGGGCGATAGAGGATGAGATGGTTGGATGGCATCAGAACTCAACAGACATGAGTTTGAGCCAGCTCTGGGAGATCGTGAAGGACAGGGAAGCCTGGTGTGCTGCAAAGAGTTGGAAGACAAGACTTAGCAACTGAACACCAACTGTGTATGGGAAGATGCAAGAGTCTGGGCTCATTGAAATCATTCCTTTCATATGCATCTCAGTATTTTCACACCCTGATTTCCTCAGGGCTCACTATAAGGAGAAGCTGCAGTCTGATAGCTTCCCCTGGCTGATACTGTTTCCTTCCTGAGTTCCCTCAGGGCTGGCCAACTCACCTTCAGAGCTGGCTGCAATTGCTGATGACTGTGACATTCTTTGTTTACTGATGTGGCAGGCAATATTCCATTTCTCAATATCTCCATTTCTTTAGTATTCCAGTTAATGAAACAGGCCAGTACCTTATCCCTTTCACTTGAAAGAAAAACAATTCAGGGACAGTAACGCCTCAGGATTTTACTGAGAGTCCTCATTCTTCACAAATTCTGAAGGCTGACCCGGGTGTTACACACTTCCCAAGGTTCTACTCTGTTGCAACATATAGATTTGCTTCTTTGCTCTCCTTCTTGAGCCTCCCCTCAGGAAGACAGCATCCACTTGCTAATGCTTTTATCCATAAAGGGACCTAGGATTACCAAAGAAAAACAGCAGTTTTTCCAAGCCAAGGCTCGACACTTAAGGCATCTGCTATCAGAACAGATGAAAAACCTGACCTCTCTAGCACTGAGTGACCTTCCTCTGACTTCTGGAAAGTAGATCTTCCTAAAGAAGGGGTGCTTTGTTGTTCACCCCCCCTCAACAGACACTGCTCTCTGGATCACGGCCCAGATGTCCTTTAATCCTGGGACGTACAAGCTCTGTTTCCACGTAGTACTTTCCTCCTGCAGGAACTCGAAATAATGTACTGACTTGAAGGTTCCTGTGGAATCTTCTTAAAAATACATCTTTTAATGTTCTGAACATTAAAAGGATAATAAGGGAATATTATGAACAATTCTACTGGCATAAATTCAACAATTTAAATGAAATGTACCAAACTGCCAAATTTCATCCAATATGAAATAATCTAAATATCCTTGTAACTTTTAAAGAAATGGAATTCATCATAGTAAAAACCCCCAGAAAAAGAAATCTCCAGCCCCTGATAATTTCACAGCTGAATTCAACCAAATGTTTGAAGAATTAACACTGATTCTACCCAACTGTTTTCAGAAAATACAAGACAAGGGAGCACTTCCCAACTTATTTTATGCTGGTATTAACCTAAAACCAAAACCTGACCAAAACAGTACAAAAAAACAAAACTAGAGACCAATGTCTCTTGTGAATAGACATTAAAAATCCTCAACAAAATATTAATAAGTGGATGATAAACTAAATGAGACTAAGATGATGAGCCCAGTGAGAAAGAATTATACCCCATTACCAAGCAGGGTTTATTCCAGACACTCAAGGAAGGTGCAATATTTGAAAACCCATTAAAGTAGTCTACAACATTAACAGGCTAGGAAGAAAAACTCACATGATTATACTAATTGATGCATAAAATGCACTTGACATAATCCCATTTATGATAAAAACCCAGAAAACAGGGATAGAAGGGAAATTCCTCAAAAATAAAAAACATCTACAAACACTTAATGCTGACATCATACTCACCGATGTGATGAAAGAGTGCTTTCCCCGAGGATGGGGAACAAGGCAAGAATGTCCTCTCCCACCAGGCCTTCCAACAAAGTCCTGGAGACCAGAAAGAATGACTGGATGAACTTCAGAGTGCTGCTTTCATGGAGTGGGAGACACAGAAGCCAGGTGGAAAAAGTGGGCAAAGGAATGGAAATGGTTCATCAAGGGGGTTTGAAATGATGACCCAGGTAAGATCACAGGTCAGCTCTATTTTCTCTCTTCAACAAGTTCCAAGCTGACTCCAGTGAGATTATCAGTTGACCCCTCTCCCCCTAACATTAGAGAAGTATCAGTTCAGTTCAGTCACTCAGTCGTGTCTGACTCTTTGTGACCCCAGGAGCTGCAGCACGCCAGGCCTCCCTGTCCATCACCAACTCCCGGAGCCTATGCAAACTCATGTCCATTGAGTCGGTGATGCCATCCAACCATTTCATCCTCTGTCATCCCCTTTTCCTCCTGCCTTCAATCTTTCCCAGCATCAAGGTCTTTTCCAATGAGTCAGCCCTTTGCATCAGGTGGCCAAATTATTAGAGTTTCACCTTCAACATCAGTCCTTCCAATGAACGCCCAGGACTGATCTCCTGTAGGATGGACTGGTTGGATCTCCTTGCAGTCCAAGGGACTGTCAAGAGTCTTCTCCAACACCACAGTTCAAAAGCATCAATTCTTCCCCACTCAGCTTTCTTTATAGTCCAACTCTCACATCCATACATGACTACTGGAAAAACCATAGCCTTGATTAGATGAACCTTTGTTGGCAAAATAATGTCTCTGCTTTTTAATATGCTGTCTAGGTTGGTCATAGCTTTCCTACCAAGGAGTAAGCATCTTTTAATTTCACGGCTGCAATCACATAGAGAATATACATAGCTTTAAAAATCTGAGATGAACACAATCTTAGTAAAGGTTGCTTGAAATCTTAGAAATCACCTAGTGTAACATTCTTGGAGAAGGCAATGGCAACCCACTCCAGAACTCTTGCCTGGGAAAATCCCATGGATGGAGGAGCCTGGTAGGCTGCAGTCCATGGGGTCCCACAGAGTCAGACGCGACTGAGCGACTTCACTTTCACTTTTCACTTTCATGCATTGGAGAAGGAAATGGCAACCCACTCCAGTGTTCTTGCCCAGAGAATCCTAGGGATGGTGGAGCCTGGTGGGCTGCCGTCTATAGGGTCGGACACGACTGAAGCAACTTCGCAGCCACAGCAGCAGTGTAATGTTCTAAGCATTTTCCACAGCACCTGGCCCATGTGGATAATTGCTCTGGTAAATTCGACAGATGAGGAAACTGAAGTTCAAGTAGATTATCTCCCCACAGCCAGATACTGTTTGCTAGGTTGGAAATGCCCTTCTCCCTAGTGACTCTTTGGAACCCCATGGACCGCAGAACGCCAGGCTTCCCTGTCCATCACAAACTCCCGAAGCTTGCTCAAACTCACGTCCATCGAGTCAATGATGCCATCCAACCATCTCATCCTCTGTCCTCCCCTTCTCCTCACCACAGATTAATTTCATCTCTTCCACAGAATTCCCTGGTTTCTTAAAGCATGAGTCCTCCTGCCCCCCTTTACTCATCTTACCCGTGTGTACTGTTATAACTTGTCATTCTATACTCAGTCATACAATTTATGTTTTCTTCACTAAACTTCCTTGGTGAGCTTCCCTGGTGGCTCAGCTGGTAAAGAATCCACCTGCAGTGTGGGAGACCTGGGTTCGATCCCTGGGTTGGGAAGATCCCCTGGAGAAGGGAGAGGCTACCCACTCCAGTATTCTGGTCTGGAGAGTTCCATGGACTGTGTAGTCCATGGGGTTGCAGAGAGTCGGACACGACTGAGCGACTCTCACTTTCACTCTCTAAACTGCCATCTCCCAAGGGCAAGGGTCCAGTGGGTTTTCCTTATAGCTAGTACAGAACACACACCTAGACAATTATTTGTGAATTGTATTTTTCGCTCCTCTCTAGGGCAGGAAGTCCTTTACACACGTGTTTCAAGTGACAGGATAGTAAGCATTTTTCCAATAAAAAATTCTTCTGTGTTGAATTCTTGACCCACTCTCAGGCCATTTGCCATCTCCGAATCTTTCACCACACCTTGACTAAATTCAGCTTGAGCCCTGACTTTCCCTAAGCATCCCTTGTCCTCTTCCTGGAATCGCGCCCTGTTTGGCCCCAGGTCTTTGCAGATGGTGACTGCAGCCATGAAATTAAAAGACGTTTGCTCCTTGGAAGGAAAGTTATGACCAACCTAAACAGCATATTAAAAAGCAGGGACATTACTTTGCCAACAAAGGTCTGTCTAGTCAAAGCTATCGTTTCTCCAGTGGTCATGTATGGATGTGAGAGTTGGACTATAAAGAGAGCTGAGCACCGAAGAATTGATGCTTTTGAACTGTGGTGTGGAGAAGACTCTTGAGAGTCCCTTGGACTGCAAGGAGATCCAACCAGTCCATCCTAAAGGAGATCAGTCCTGGGTGTTCATTGGAAGGACTGATGGTGAAGCTCCAATACTTTGGCCACCTGATGCAAAGAACTGACTTATTGGAAAAGACCCTGATGCTGGGAAAGATTGAAGGCAGGAGGAGAAGGGGATGACAGAGGATGAGATGGTTGGATGGCATCACGAACTCAATGGACACGAGTTTGAGTAAACTCTGGGAGTCGGTGATGGACAGGGAAGCCTGGCGTGCTGCGGTCCATGGGGTCGCAAAGAGTCGGACAAGACTGAGCAACTGAACTGAGCTGAACTTCCCCTCTTGGGGTGGCTTTTCAGCTCCAGGCCGCCTCCAGCACAGGTGTTTCTAGACGTCTCAGAATCGTCGGCCGCACCAAGCAGTCGATACTAGAGCCCACTGTGGTTTGGAAAACCACGTTTATTCGTAAAGCAATTCGTTCCCAAAGCGCTTTCACAAGCATCTCACTTGGTCCTCCACAGCCCAAACGGAACCCAAGTCTCCGGTTCGTTTCCATTGCTTCAGCTGGGACGTTAAGCTTCCTCGTGTTAAGTTATGCTTCTGGTCCTGTCTCCGGGTGTAGCCCAAGCTGTTTTCCTCGGGCTGACCTGGGTCGCCCGACAGACTCCCGCCGGGCCCGCCCACCACCCGCTTGGAACCTCGATAGCCCACACGAGAATTCCCGCGAGCAGCGGAGACAAGGATAACTGCCGAGCCGAAAAGCCTTCCCAGTTTTCCGGCCCTCAGGAGCCCATTCCGGGGACTCTCTAGGCTGCCTCCGCGTCTCAGTGGTTCTTCCGGTTTCTCTACTCGCGCTATTCCCGCCTCTTCCCCTCCGCCGCCGGGATTTAACGAACTCTCGCGAGGTTTAGGCCTCTTCCTAGGCCTGTTCGAGTCGGCAGCGGCAAGAACCTTTGGCCGCCTCTGCAAGGTACGTGATTCGTGGGCGCCTTGCCGGTCCGCCGGCTTCGGGGGGCACACGTCTGGGGCCCCCGGGTGGGGATGCGGCCGATTGTCCGGCCCGGGGGCCCCGATGGCTTGTGCGGGGGGAGGATGGGGCCGGCCGCTCCCTCTGAGCACCCTGTGCTTCCAGGTCCCGGCATGTTCAGCTCCAGCGCCAAGATCGTCAAGCCCAACGGCGAGAAGCCGGACGAGTTCGAGTCGGGCATCTCCCAGGTGAGGGGGCGGGCGAGCCGAGGTCCCGACGGGGGTCGGGGTGAATGAAGGCTGCGCGCGCTGAACATGGGCTGCGCCCTCTGCCGCCCCGCAGGCCCTGCTGGAGCTGGAGATGAACTCGGACCTCAAGGCGCAGCTGCGGGAGCTGAACATCACGGCCGCCAAGGCAAGGGGGGCCCCCGGGGTGGGCTTCGGGTCCCCCCAGGACGGGGCGGGGCTCGGGCACGTGCGCGGGCCGCTGGGAGGGCCGGGGCCACTCTCCCCGCCTGACTTCATCTGTTCTCTTCCCGCTTCGACACTAGGAGATCGAAGTTGGCGGTGGCCGGAAAGCTATCATCATCTTCGTCCCCGTCCCGCAGCTGAAGTCTTTCCAGAAAATCCAGGTGCGCCTGGTGCGCGAGCTGGAGAAGAAGTTCAGCGGGAAGCACGTCGTCTTCATTGCCCAGGTGCGCCCGCGGGGCACGTCGTGTCGGGTCGCTGGAGTGAGGGCTTGTGTTGGTAGAGTCACTTGCACCAGGTTAAAGAGATAAGGGGTACTGCTGCTGGCTGGCCATCTGTTGGGAAGACCTGACTCATTGGAAAACACCCTGATGCTGGGAAAGATTGAAGGCGGGAGGAGAAGGGGACGACAGAGGAAGAGATGGTTGGGTGGCATCACCGACTGGATGGACATGAGTTCGAGTAAGCTCTGGGAGATGGTAGCCTGGTGTGTTGCGGTCCATGGGGTCGCAAAGGGTCGGACACGACTGAGCAAGGGAACTGAGCTAAACTGCTGTTAATGTTGAAGCGGCCTCAGTGCCTGCCTTGGCTGCAGTGCCATAAGGGCAGTGGGTTGTGCAGAGGTGATGAAGGTAAGATGTGAACTTGGCGCTTGCTCCGCCTGGTGGGATTTCTCAGCAGGCTCACACCATCCTGGGGAATTACATGTAGATGTTGGGAGGAAAAGGCATGCTAAGGAATGGTTGATAGGGTAAGGAGAAAATGGTTAAGAGGCTGTTCTTGTTTTTTAAGTTAGATTGGGCCTTCCTGCAGACAGAAATCTATAGGACTTAAGTGCTTGACTAATGAGGAAGTCAAGGAGTAGTGTTCTGACCTGGTACCTGTAAGTGGGTGGTGGCTTGGATGAAATGTGAACAGGCATGTAATAGTGGGGATCAGTCACATTTCTCCAGTTACATTTTAATAGAAGCTGTGGGTTCTGAAAGAATAAATGAAGTCAGGAAGTACTTCAGAGATTCTTACTTACTTGTTGGGTCTAGGTTTAACTTTCTGGAGCTTTGAATTTATTCAGCCATTAAGTCCTTTGTTTGTTGTTAAAAGTTTGTTGCATGATAATTTTTCCCTTACAGAGGAGAATTCTGCCTAAGCCAACTCGAAAAAGCCGTACGAAAAATAAGCAGAAACGTCCCAGGAGGTAGGTTTTATCAGCATCAAAAATGTTGATTGGCATGGGTTGTTTATAGTAGGATTTATAGTAAGTTTTTTAAAATTAAGTGTGGATGATGGAGGAAAGCCGTTCACATGGGGATTTTTATCAAGTAACGTGGTTTCTGTAACTGTGTGAAATGTTTCAAGGTTGATTCTGGAGGTGAGAATTACAGACAGTCACGCAGGTGGCTGTGCTCACAGAGGTGAGACTTTGATCCGGCTCTTCGGGTGAAGGGTGGGAGCAGTGAGGAGGCAGCTGGTTGAGTGTGGTGGGGTGAAGCACGCCGGTGTGGAGGTGGGCAGTACGTGTGTGCTGTTTTTACTTTTGCTGTGGATTTGAGGTTGGAAAACGGCTTGTCTGTTGGCTCATGGCACAGGTTAAAGGTGTTGCTGGCGTTTTGCTTTTTTTTTTATTGTTGCTGGCATTTTAGATGCATGTTTTATGAACTTGATTGACTTGCAGGTTATCTGCCGTAAACTATAGATACTGGAGGTTGGCTCCTTGGTTGGCTTACTGGTATTTTGTTGAAGTCGCTGATTCCATACACTTGGTTTATTGGGTCCCTGCAGGCCCTGCGCTTGGGCAGTTTGAGAAAGGACTTGAGCATCCCTGCTGACGGGGTTAGGGCATCACTCATCCTCCATTCAGCTGAGCATCCCTGCCGACGGGGTTAGGGCATCACTCATCCTCCATTCAGCTGAGCATCCCTGCTGACGGGGTAAAGGGCATCACTCATCCTCCATTCAGCTGGTGTTCGTGGTGCTGGCGTCTGAACTCAGTCTTGTCTTGAACCAGGGAGTGCCTGGAAGCAGGGCGTGAGGGGTCTGCAGTGTTGTGGACAGGTGTTGCCGGTGCCAGTGTGGAGGATGGAGAGGCAGTGGGGAGGCTGGAAAGGCAGGTGCCGGGTGTTATGGAACTTGCACTGTAACTGCTTTGATCTTGTTTTCAGGGCAGTTGGAGTAGCACTGAAATGTAGAACTTCTTTGGGGAACGTCTATTCTGGATAGTTGGCAGGAGATCAAACACAGGGATAATCAAGAACGTTTAGTTTATTAACGCTGATACTTAAGTAGTTCTGTAGCCTCGGCTCTGACAACCTGAATTAGTACTTGAATATAAAAGCAGACACAGTGAAGGTCCTTTGCTCTGCACACAGTGAAGGCGCTGACCCCCAGATCTGTAGCCGTGGTTCTCCCTCGTCCCAAACCTGTCTCCACTTCTCAGCTGATGACATCAGCCTGTCCCAGTGACCTGGTCCAGACCCGAGAGTCTTCCTTTCCCCTGCACTGAGCGATCCCACCCATGTCCAGTCTGCTTTCCTGCCTTCGGCTTCTTTTCCTTCTCGGTGCTCATCTTTCTCCTGCATGAGTTACATGCAGGGTTCCGGTTACTTTCCTTCTGAAGCAGACTAGTTCTGCTGCTTCGTGATTGTTAAGTTGTGCTGCCATTGCTTTCCCTGACAGAGATTTTAGATCGGGCTAGAATTTGAGATCAGCTTGGATTACATTCTACTCTGTGGTTTGTTTTTTGTTTTTTTTTTAACTCTGTTTTGAAGGAAATAATTAACTGTCCATGGTGCTTTCCTAACCCGTAAGGGTGTGCTTAGCCAGTGGTTAGCAGCCATTCAGCGACGGGGCTGGCTGTCTGATTTGTTTGCTGGGAGATGAGGAAGCTGCTCTTGGTCTTGGAGCAGTGAGGCTTTGCGGTCATTTAGGAGCCCCTTCTGTGTGCGGAGCTGCTGGACAGGAAGAAACGGACATGCTGTCTGAGCCACCGAGGGGTGAATAAGACTTGGACGCGTTCCGTAATAAAAGGGAGCCCTGCAAACACTGGGAATGAGAACAGTCTCTTAATTCTCTAATTCCTGGTATCCTGCGATACAAAGCTGATAGGCTAGAAGTTTGGGGTTAATTGAATCTTGTCAGGCAGCCAGATGGGTTGTGAACTTGGAGTCCTATCCAGGAGAGGAGCAAGGCTCCCTTGGCAGTCTGATGGGGTGGGCTGAAATTGGGACCCTCATGGGAGGGGCTGCATTCTAGAGTCTGGGATAGAGCAGTGTCCTTTGGGTGGGGTGTTGCCTCGTTCCACCTCAGTAACAGTGAGGGGCTTTGGTGCATCTTAGAGGCCAGGGAGCCCTCAAAGGGTCTTGGGTAGGTAAAGCCTGTGGTGGTATCTGTAATCATTTGACAACACTGGAGAAGATTGTTTTGGAAAAGAGGTTACTGTAGTGATTTCGTTGAGAATCATGTGAATGACAACCTAAAGGTGTGTCCAAAAGTAAAAGTCATCACCAATGTCCTTTTCCTGGAGACGATCACTGCTGACAGCTGGTGTGTGTGGTTTACAACCCGCCGAGCTTTTGAAGTGAGATGGTAGCGAGTGTGTCTGCCTCTCCTCGTGTGACATCAGCTCTGCTGTGACACGTGAGCCGGAAGGGTGTAACTCATGTTATAAAGCTGACGTTGCTGTGGCTTCAGGAACCTGGCGCGCCCACTCGGGGGTTGACTTGCGGAGGTGCCCCGGGGCTCCCGGGGGCAGACCTTGCTGGGTTTCCCACCCCTGTCGCTGTGTTCCTCAAGCCGCACTCTGACCGCCGTGCACGACGCCATCCTGGAGGACTTGGTTTTCCCCAGTGAGATCGTGGGCAAGAGGATCCGCGTGAAGCTGGACGGCAGCCGACTCATAAAGGTCCACTTGGACAAGGCTCAGCAGAACAACGTGGAGCACAAGGTATTGGGCCGGCCTCCCGGGGAGAGGCCCAGACGCAGACCCGGCGGAGCGCAGCCCGGCGCTCCCCGTCGGCTCCGGACCCCGCCTGTGGGCCCGGCGCCGACGGCCTTGTGGGCTGTAGATCAGGTTAAACTGGGAGATGTTTTAAACACTGGAGTTGTTTTAAATTGTTAGGAGAAATGGAAGTGAAATCATCCTCTGGTGTGTTAGGCTGAACTTAGGGCTGGGTGGTGGTCAGTATAGACCCTGGGGAGAGCTGTCCTTTTGCTTCATTCCCGGTAAACCGTCACCGAGGGTCTCCGAGTGCCCCAGCGGAGCCGCGCTTGGTGAGGGTGTGGAGTTCTTTCCCCACACCAGAGACGGGCTTGCCCCGTTTGGGACTGCAGACGGCACGTCCCCTGTCTTTGTTGTGACGATTTATCTCTTCTCTCGTAGGTTGAAACATTTTCTGGTGTCTATAAGAAGCTCACGGGCAAGGACGTTAATTTTGAATTCCCAGAGTTTCAGTTGTAGACAAATGACTAAATAAAATATTCACAGTACTGTTCTGGGCGTGGCTTTCGGACCTGCAGAGCTGTCTGGATTTCCGCAGCGCTTCCTGCACGGGTGGGGGCCTTGGACCCACGGCCTGTGGTCGGGGCCCTGTGTCGGTCTCAGGTGCACGGCACAGTGGCCCCCTTACACGTGCGTCCGTGTTTCTGGTTCCCGCCCCTCGTAGGTGGTCACACGCATGGGTGTAGTTCACGTTTCCTCTGTTACACAGCGGAGCCCACTTTTAAACCGCTGGGTTTGTCTTGGGGTCCGTGACTGGCCGAGGGCCCCGCTGCCTCAGCCCCCTGGTGGACTGACCACCCCCGAGGCCGCCCCTGCTCCTCCCATCCTTCCTCCCTCGTGGCCTGAGGAGCCTCACCTTGGGCCTGTGGGCCAGGTCTCCCTTCAGTGATGGGTGGTTTGTTGACTTGTTCTGTGCTGGACCAGGAAGCTGGGCAACAAGGGAGGGGGCGGGAGTCAGCTGCCTTTGAGAGCCGCCTCCCGTGGGGGCCCTGTGGTGGGGCCTGCACTGGCAGCCACAAGCCCGGAGCTCGCTGGAGGGAAACACCTGGGTCCCCGCCCGGCCGCCCGAAGCTGAAGCTGCAGGGATGGGCCATCTCCAGGGTTTCAAAGTCCTCCGGCCGATTGTGAGCCGCCTCCCATCATGACCTCGGGACCTTCCGGTGTCACGTGCCGTGACGCCTCTCACCACCACAGGGCCCTGTGCGCTCCACGTTCGCGTCCTCGCCCGTGCTGGCTGGGCGCCTGTGTCGGGCTAGCGGGGCGGGTGGCCTGGTGTCCCTCTGCCACCAGGAGCTCTGGAGAAGTGAGCCTTGAGGGGAGGGCGGGCGAGGTTGACGTCCTCGTGGACAAAGTGTCCGGAGATAGGGCTGCACAGAGGTGACCTCTGGGGAAGAGTCCCAGCTGGAGACATGTCCAGATGTCTCAGTTATGCCTGAGAAATGTAAATAATGACTGGGACGTGGGCCAGATTCTCGTCCGAACCCTCGGAAGTGGCCCGGCTCTCTGGCGGTCAGTTTGGGGCGGGGGTCAGTGGGGTGAAGAAGAGGAAGACCGGAGGCCCCAGAGGAGAAGCACCAGTGATGCTGGAGGCTTTTTGGTACTCGTTTGCAAGGCAGGTATAAACGCGGTTTGTGATCTAGAAACAGCTGTAATTTACAATGTACTTCAAATACGCAAGTTAAAATCACAGAAATGCGCATCAAAACCACAAGCTATCAAGCTATCACCTCACACCTGTCAGAATGCTGGTCATAGAGGTAACAATGGAGGTAACAACTCTTGAAAACAACTCAAGAAAACACTGGTGGAAATGTGTATCAGTGCGCCACTGCAGAAAAGCATGCAGCTTCCTCAAAAAAGGAGTTGCCGTACGATCACACAATTCCACTTCTGAGTATTTATGCAAAAGTAATGAAAACACCCAAGGGATGTCTGTCCTCCCAGGCTTGGTGCAGCGTTATTCACAATAGTCAAGGTACTGTAACCTGTCACGGGACAAATGGATAAAAGCTACAGATAGAGGTGTGCAATCAAATACTCAGTCGTGAGGAGGAGGGGCGTCCTTCATTGACAGCGTGCTTTTCCCTGACGTCATAAGCTAAGTGAGATAATCCAACGGAAAGACACTGATTGTAACTTCCAGGTGGGTCTGAGGAAGCCAAACTAGAGAGGGGCAGTGGTTGCCAGAGGTGCTGGCAGGCGGGGCCTAGGAGAGGGGTTTCAGGGTACGAGTGTGCAGCTAGCAAGTCCTGGAGAGCTGAGAGCGCAGTCTAGTAAACAGACAGCAGTGTTGTGTCAAAACCGTCAAGGTTCCTGAGAGCTAGATCTTAATTATTCCCACCACAAAAAAAAGAAATGACAGACTTCCCTGGTGGTCCAGTGGCTGAAGACTCCACTCCCAATGCAGACGGCCTGGGTTTGATCCCTGGTCAGGGAACTAAGTGGAGAAGGAAATGGCACCCCACTCCAGTGTTCTTGCCTGGAGAATCCCAGGGACGGCAGAGCCTGGTGGGCTGCTGTCTATGGGGTTGCACAGAGTCAGACACAACTGAAGCGACTTAGCAGCAGCAGCAGCAGCAGGAGGGAACTAAGATCCTGCATGCCGCAGTTAAGACCAGTCAGCCAAAAATTTTTAAATAAACATTTAAAAAAGCAATGACAACTCTGATATAGTGAAGTGCTAACTGATGCCACCCCTGTAGGCAACCATATTTCTGTGTTCAGATGTATCAGATCAATGTGCTATACACCTTGGTCTTAAATGTCGTGTGTCAGATACGTTTCAATTAAAAATACAGTTTTTGTTAAAAAAAAAAAATGCATGCCTTTTGTTAAGATGAGGAAATTCCCCATCTGTTCCCATTTTTCTGAGAGTTTCTATCATTGAAGTGTGTTGGATTTTGTCAGATGCTTTTTGCCTCAACTGATGTGACATGTAGCTTTTCTGTGTTAGTTTATTAGTGTGGTAGATCACTTTAGTCGATTTTTCACTTTAGCCGATTTTTGAATATCGACCCAGCCTTGCATCCCCAAAATACCCCACAGTCATAGCTTATAAATCTTTTCCTATATTGCTCAATTCTGTTTGCTAATACTTGGCTAAAAATTGATTTCATCTACACATTTTTTTTTTTTTTTTGCGTCCATAATCTTTTGCCAGTATTTGGTCTATACTTTTCTTTTTGGTAGTGTCTTTGTCTGGTTTTGGTATCAGGGTAACACTAACTTTGTAAAATAAATTGGTAAGTGTTTCCCCCCACCCCCTTCTGTTTCCTGGAAGAAGTGTATGGAATTAGTTTTTCTTTAAACATTTGGCAGAATTCTATGAAACCGTCTGGCCTAGAGATTTCCTTTTGGGGAGATTTAAAATTACGAGTGCGATCCCCTTAATTGCTCCAGGCCTGTTGATTTCTCTTTTTCGTGGTGAGTCTGTGGTGGCAGCTTGTGTTTTCCAGAAAGTGGTCTGTTTCCCTCTGAGTTGTCGGGTTGGTGACTTGAATAAACAGTCCGTTCTTCCTCATGCATCTGGGGATGTGTGTGGCATCTGTCAGTCCCTACTTTTGTAATTTGTGACAACTTCTCTTGCCAGTCTTAATAAATGTTCATCTTTGAACCCAGCTTTTTTATGATCCTAATTTGCTAAGTGTCTTCTTAAGTGACACCCCCGGCCCCCCGCGCCCCACTTCCAGCCACATGGAGGCTGGATCCATCCAGTCATGGATTTGGCTTGTGTTGCCTTAAATGAAATCCCAGTGAGTGGAGGGCTTTGGGGATCTCACCATGGGTTGGGGCTTCCCAGGTGGCGGTAGTAGAGAACCCCGCCTGCCAATGCTGGGGACATGAGAGACGTGGGTTCGATCTCTGGGTCGGGAAGATCCCCTGGAGGGGGTGTGGCAACCCAGTGCAGCATTCCTGCCTGGAGAGTCCCCATGGACAGAGGAGCCTGGCGGCTACAGTCCGTAGAATTGCAGAGTCAGACAAGACAGAAGCAACTTAGTGCACACACACACAGATTAGGTCTCGGCAAGCAGCAGGTGAGTACTTCATGGTTTTGGACTTAAATCCACACGAAAAAAAAATACAGTATGTCAGCCTGTGCTTATTGCTCTCTGTGTGATATCAGGTGATAATTGCTCTCTGTGTGATATCAGGTGATAATTGCTCTCTGTGTGATATCAGGTGATAATTGTCACTCTCTACTCTCCTGCATTCCCACAATATGCATGCTTATTTACTCAAAGAAAGAAAGAGGAACAGAAAAGACGCATAAAGAAGGGACTGATGTGGAAGTTTGGGGGGAAGAGTGAGGGGCCCTGAGACCCCATCTCTCACACGTCCCCGAGTTCCCACACTCCCTCCTCCGCCCGAGGCTTTGCAAACAGGAAGCCGTTTGCAGATAAGGACGCAGCCCCGGCCCGAGTCACTGGCCGTCTGACAGCCAGGCCACTCGCCCGACGTGGGTCTGAGCGCAGCCCCCAGGCCGGGGTGCAGGTCCCTGCAGCCGCGGCCAGGACGCCCCTCCGCCTGCTGTGCACCTCAGGTAGGGACTCTGCCGGCCCCTCTGCAGCCTGGGGGCGGGACGCGGGGGGACCCCGTGGAAGATGCTGGGGCCACGAGGCGTGGCTGCTGGGGGGCGCTGGGGGTACTGGGAGCGGGGCAGAGTGGTCTGCTCCGGGTCGGCCGGTCGCAGGGACCAAGGCCGGGTTAATTCTGTGGTTCATGGTGGAGACTGCCCGGAGCCCACCAAGGAGAAGCACTTAGTCTACCAGTTACTAGCAGACCGAGGCAAGCCCTGCCAAGCTGATTCAAAGCGGGGAGCAGCAGTTTTTCCTGAGTCCCAGCCCGGGTACGTGCCCCGCAGGAGGGGCGCCCAGGAGAACTGCTCCTCTGTGCTTGAGTTCAGGTCAGTTCAGTTCAGTCGCTCAGTCGTGTCCGACTCTTCGCGACCCCATGAGCCGCAGCACGCCAGGCGTCCCTGCCCATCACCAAGTCCCGGAGTTTACCCAAACCCAGAGCCCAGCAGCTCCGGGTGGGGCACAGTGACAGGAGTCCAGCGGGGCTGCAGAAGGCAAACTGTCGGGGCAAATCCAGTCCCCTTATGTCGGGTCCCTTTATAATCGGGGAGGGGTCACCCCGCCTCCAGCACTGGGCTGGGCAGTGTTGCAGGGCGCCCCCCACCCCCAACGCCTGCCTGCGGGCTGAAGCTGGGCCTCAGTCCTGAAGCTGACGGGATGTTTGGAAGCCACGAGTGTGTATAACCAGGTTTTTGGTTTGATGGGAAACGTGTTGCTCTGGGGGTGAGCAGAGCAGCACCCCAAACTCTCACGGCTCCACAATTTTATTTACGGTTTTGAACAACCTATGTGCCAAATAAGAGAACACACGGATGATTCTCATAAAGTTAGGGGGGGAAATACGGAAAAGGGCTCTTCTTCCTTTGGGGGTCTTGATAAGAAGACGGGAAAGATGCGTGCCTTTGGAGTGACGCTGGCCGTGCTGTGGCCGCAGGGGAGGCCTGGTGTCACTGCAGGAATGACACGGGGGGTGGGGTGGGGTGTCTGCCCCCCAGACCCGCGGCGCTTCCAAGGAACATGCTTCTCTGCAGGCACTTGAGGTACCTGTAAGGTGCTGGGCCCGCTGTGGGTGTTTAATGAAAATGTACAGTTGCATGTTTGGCATACAGGAAGCCTCGTTTTTTCATTGCCTGTTTCATTCTTACAATGTATTTCTGCTAATTTCCTTTCCCCTCTGCAAAGCTGCCTCCTTCATGGAGGGGAGGGTCCTAGTCTCGCAGGCTCTGGCCTCCAGGGTCGTGGCCGGGAGATAAGGGTGTTGTTGTTGAAGAGGCGCCGGGAGGAGCTGCAGCTTCCTGGTTTATAAAACAAAATTCCTCTTCTAAGAGGGCAGGAAGAAGCCTGAAGGCTGGGAAACAGGCTCCCACCAGGGTCTGCCCACCCCAACTTCTGCTGACAGGACCTGCTGAGTGGGTGGGCACAGACACATGAGTGGGCAGAGGGCCAGGGGATGAGGGAAGGGCTGAGGGGGCTGTCCACCACTCAGGGTCCTCCTCCCGCTGCTCCCCTTTCTCGAGAGGCGGTCTTCTTGAGACCAAGTCAGAGCAGTTGTTGTTCAGTCCCTCAGTTGTGACTGACTCTTTGCGACCCCATAACCGCAGCACGCCAGGCCTCCCTGTCCATCACCAACTCCCAGAGTTTACTCAAACTCATGTCCATTGAGTCAGTGATGCTGTCCAACCATCTCATCCTCTGTCATCCCCTTCTCCTCCTGCCCTCCATCTTTCCCAGCATCAGGGTCTTTACAAATGAGTCAGTTCTTAGCATCAGGTGGCCAAAGTATTGGAGTTTCAGCTTCACCATCAGTCCTTCCAATGAACATGCAGGACTGATCTCCTTTAGGGTGGACTGATTTGATCTCCTTGCAGCCCAAGGGACTCTCAAGAGTCTTCTCCAACACCACAGTTCAAAAGCATCAATTTTTTGGCGTTCAACTTTTTTCACAGTCCAACTCTCACATCCATACATGACCACTGGAAAAATCATAGCCTTGACTAGACGGACCTTTGTTGGCAAAGTAATGTCTCTGCTTTTTAACTTGCTGTCTAGGTTAGTCATAACTTTCCTTCCAAGGAGTAAGCATCTTAATTTCATTGCTGCAATCACTATCTGCAGTGATTTTGGAGCCAAAAATGAAGTCTGACACTGTTTCCATTGTTTCCCCATCTATCTGCCATGAAGTGATGGGACTGGATGCCATGATCTTAGTTTTCTGAATGTTGAGCTTTAAACCAACTTTTTCACTCTCCTCTTTCACTTTCATCAAGGGGCTCTTTAGTTCTTCTTCACTTTCTGCCATAAGCGTGGTGTCATTTGGATATCTGAGGTTATTGATATTTCTTCCGGCAAACTTGATTCCAGCTTGTGCTTCCTCCAGCCCAGCGTTTCTCATGATGTACTCTACATATAAGTTAAATAAGCAGGGTGACAATATACAGCCTTGACGTACTCCTTTTCCTATTTGGAACCAGTCTGTTGTTCCATGTCCAGTTCTAACTGTTGCTTCCTGACCTGCATGCACGTTTCTCAAGAGGCAGGTCAGATGGTCTGGTATTCCCATCTCTTTCAGAATTTCCCACAGTTTATTGTGATCCACACAGTCAAAGGCTTTGGCATAGTCAATAAAGCAGAAATAGATGTTTTTCTGGAACTCTCTTGCTTTTTTGATGATCCATCGAATGTTGGCAATTTGATCTCTGGTTTCTCTGCCTTTTCTAAAACCAGCTTGAACATCTGGAAGTTCATGGTTCACGTATTGCTGAAGTCTGGCTTGGAGAATTTTAAGCATTACTTTACTAGTGTGTGAGATGAGTGCAATTGTGCGATAGTTTGAACATTCTTTGGCATTGCCTTTCTTTGAGATTGGAATGAAAACTGAACTTTTTCAGTCCTGTGGCCACTGCTGAGTTTTCCAAATTTGTTGGCATATTGAGTGCAGCACTTTCACAGCATCATCTTTCAGGATTTGAAATAGCTCAACTGGAATTCCATCACCTCCACTAGCTTTGTTCATAGTGATGCTTCCTAAGGCCCACTTGACTTCACATTCCAGGATGTCTGGCTCTAGGTGACTGATCACACCATCATGATTATCTGGGTTGTGAAGATCTTTTTTGTATAGTTCTTCTGTGTATTCTTGCCACCTCTTCTTAATATCTTCTGCTTCTGTTATGTCCCCACCATTTCTGTCCTTTATTGTGCACATCTTTGCATGAAATGTTCCCTTGGTATCTCTAATTTTCTTGAAGAGATCTCTAGTCTTTCCCATTCTGTTGTTTTCCTCTACTTCTTTGCATTGATCACTGAGGAAGGCTATCTTATCTCTCCTTGCTATTCTTTGGAACTCTGCATTCAAATGGGTATATCTTTCCTTTTCTCCTTTGTTTTTCACTTCCCGACTTTTCACAGCTATTTGTAAGGCCTCCTCAGACAGCCCTTTTGCTTTTTTGCACTTCTTTTTCTTGGGGATGCTCTTGATTCCTGTCTCCTGTATAATGTCACGAACCTCCATCCATAGTTCATCAGGCACTCTATCAGATCTAGTCCCTTAAATCTATTTCTCACTTCCACTGTACAATCATAAGGGATTTGACTTAGGTCTTACCTGAATGGTCTAGTGGTTTTCTCCACTTTCTTCCATTTCAGTCTGAATTTGGCAATGAGTTCATGATCCGAGACACAGTCAGCTCTCGGTCTTGTTTTTGTTGACTGTATAGAGCTTTTCCATCTTTGGCTGCAAAAAATATAATCAGTCTGATTTCGGTGTCAACCACCTGGTGATGTCCATGTGTAGAGTCTTCTCTTGTGTTGTTGGAAGAGAGTGTTTGCTATGACCAGTCAGAGCAATAGGTCTTGCTAAACACCCTGGTAGTCTCCTGATGCAGTTGTTTCTAGCTAGAGAGGATATTCTCACGTACGCTTTTGATTCAAACAATCTGAACATGGCCTGCATCCCACAAACACCAGGAAGCCAGAGTCCATCAACCTGAGCACAAGCAATCTGCCGCTAAAGCGGGGGTTCCCTCTCTTCCCGCCCCAGCCGTCCTGGTGAGATGCCTTCTCATCGATGTAAGGAGATAACGGATAAGCCACAGGTGCCTGTAGCAACACAATGTGCATGCCTCCTGGAGCAGTAATGTTGACTCAGGGCTTCCCTGGTGGCTCAGCAGGAAAGAGCCCACCTGAAATGCAGGAAAGAAGGGCTCGATCCCTGGGTCAGGAGGATCCCCTTGAGGAGGAAAAGGCAACCCACTCCAGTGTTCTTGCCTGGAGAATCCCATGGACAGAGGAGTCTGGTGGGCTACGGTCCATGGAGTCACAAAGAGTCAGACACGACTGAGCAGCTAAACAAGCAAAATAGAATGCTGAGTCAAGCAGGTAAGACCATGCAGTGAGAACCAGGATCCCAGGACTGAGATCTGGATGCACTAGCCCTGCGCTGTCCCAGAATCCGCTGAGCCGACTTCAGGGCAGGGGGAGCGGGCGGGCTCACAGGTGTGGGGACGGGCCCCTCTGCAGGAGACGCGGCTGGGGCAGGCGCCAGAGATTGGGGTCAGGATGCCATCGTGTGAAGGGTGGCTCTCCAGCGTTTGGTTTTTGATGATGAACACGCCTTTGTGTGTAATGAACCTTAGTTATAAAGAACCAAAAGACGAGAATCCGGAGTAACACCTCCCAGGATGGTCATCGTTGTCACCGCTGGGCAAGGGGACATCTGGGTGGAGGATTTTAAGTTGGCACCCGAGTGAGAAAGAGACAGAGGCAGAGAGAGACGGAGAGAGAGAGAGGGAGAGAGAGGGATGCCCCAGAACGATGGCAGCGGCCCCAGGCAGGCGGCCTGCGGGCTGTCACTCACTCTGGGCTTTCGGAATTCCCGTCACTGTTTATTCCCCCCCATCCCTCCAGGAGTCAGCGTCCTGCCAACCTCACCATGAAGCGGGCTCTGGCTCTGATGGGCCTGGCCTTCCTGTGTGTGCTCCGGGCTGGGGCCTCTCAGCAGACGGTGGACGACGCCTGCTCCGTGCAGATCCTCGTTCCCGGCCTCAAAGGTACGGTCCCCAGGCCTCCCGGGCTGGGCCTCCCACGTGGCGGCCGGTGGGCGGGCGGGTAACCTGGGAAAGGCAACCAGGAGGAGGTCCTAAGGAACGCTTTACACATAGACCAGTTGTTGTAGAAAGAGTCAGCAATTTCAAATGGTCCTTTCTGAATCCCGATAAAAATATACAAATGCACAGAAACTGGAAGAAAAGCTGGAAGGAGGCCCACCGCCGTCTCAGCAGCCGCGCTTCTGAGCAGAGTCCAGGAGGGTGCAGCCCCGCCTGTCTACAGCTCAGCCACGTCCACAGATTAAATACAAAATGGGGGCAGCGTCTAGAGTCAGGTGTTTGGGTTTACAAGTGCATCTCGAGGGCGCTTCTGAGAAGATGCTGTCTCCATCTGCTTCGGCACAGTTTCTGCCGCATCCAGATGAGATGTCTCTGGCCCACATGCTCCATGGGCCTGGTACGGCTTTCTCCCCCATGGGCAGCCGCCCCAGGGACCGGTCGCTTCCTTCAGCAATGGTCTCTCACCACCTGATGAGCCACTCAACTGCCAGGCAAAGGCCAGTCCACAGAGAGCTGACCAGCTGTCACCCCTGCCCCTCCCACACGCACGGGCTGGGCAGGTGCAGTGAGCAAATGCCTTGCGAGGTCTTCCACAGAGGGGGTGTGTCGCTGAATCAGCCTGGACCCTGCTCACCAAGGCTCTCACCCGCTAGCAGGAGGTTGGACAGGCTCCAAGCCGCGGCGTGGGATGTCTGGGGCCGTGGGTGACACGCTGTCACTCAGCGTGCGGTCTGGATCCCGGATCTCAGGGGCAGCCTCATCTCACACGTGTAGTTTCATGCTAGTCTGTCGACAACAAACCGGCATTTCCAGTGGAGAAACTTCCTAGTATATTTGCAAAAGCCCTTGGGATCTGGCAGCTTGTTTTTTCTTAGCTATCCGGCTTTGCTGAGGCATAACTGGCAAACAAGCTTCAGCGGCTATTCAGGGCGAGCTGCGTGATGCTGGACTCCACAGGCTGCTTGTGAACCGGCTGCAGAGGCACGCTGACGGGCCCGCCCACACCTCGCCTGGATACTCAGCGCGGCGTGTTCTGACTCAGAGCTGCGGGGCTGTGTGAGGGCCTTCTGGATGAGAGGGTGCTGGCTGGAAGCGAGGAGGGATTCAGTGTTCTGGCCTTTACGGGGGTGAGGGGAGCAGCGGGGGAAGGGTGGAGGAGAGATGCTCAGGTCTCCCTGCACACGTGCCCCCTGCAGAGTGAGGCTGGCATCACGGCAGGGCCCCCCCAGACCTGGGCCCCTGCGGCGGGAGAGGGGGGAGCAGGGGGCAGCTGCGCTCAGCTGGTCCTCACTGCCTGGATCCCCGGCTCACAGCTCCGTCTCTGACCTCGCAGGCGCTCCGGGACGCTCCCCGGATGCAGAAAGCAGGAGGCCCCGGGAGCAGAGAGAGGCCCTTCTGACCCCAGGCCCTTCCATGGGGCTCAGGGTCGTGGAGGGGCTGGGACTCCTCCAGCGCTCAGTGTAAACAGCGTCAGCGTCACACCCAGCCTCAGGGCACAGGGGATGCCCAGCCGCCCCCCACCCTCTCCAAGCGGCTTCCCGACCCCTGGGTGCTCCGGCCACACAGGGAGCCAGGGAGGGGACAAGGGCTCTGCCGGCCACACCTGCCCGGAACGTGCCCAAGAGCCTGTGAAAGGTCTGATGACCGCACGTGTGTCAGGAATGGCCTTGGCAGGTGGGGATGGAAGTAGAAACACAATACGGGTCCTGCTCTTAAGGTGAAAGAGGAGGTGCGTGGCCTCCGCTTGTCCATTAGATAAACATGGGGCCAGACTCAGCTCGCAAGGACCAGCCAGTGCCCATCTCCTTAGAAAGGGAGCCTGGAGACACAGAGGGTCTTGAACGCTGCCGCCTCTGCTGTCCCATGCAGACGCCTCCTCCACCGAGTCCACATGGGCTTCAGGTCCTTCTCAGCACGATTCCAAGCGGCCTTCCCCCGGACTGGCGCTGTGCTTGAGGTGAGGTCCATCTGCAGACCCAAAAATAGCATGCTCTCTTTGCATTCAGAGAGAGTAAGAGCCCTTTCCATTATGGCTGAAACAATGGGGTTGCAGGGAGAACACTAGTGTGTATTAGCAAGCCTGCCACTCAGAGATTTTAAAATGGCATCATTATTCTGAAGGTTTTATCCAATTGATTGGTTCAGTTCAGTTCAGTCATTCAGTCGTGTCCAACTCTGAGACCCCATGGACTGCAGCACGCCAGGCCTCCCTGTCCATTGCCAACTCCTGGAGTTTACTCAAACTCATGTCCATCGAGTCAGTGATGCCATCCAACCACTTCATCCTCTGTCGTCCCCTTCTCCTCCTGCCTTCAATCTTTCCCAGCATCAGGGTCTTTTCAAATGAGTCAGCTCTTCACATTAGGTGGCCAAAGTATTGGAGTTTCAGCTTCAGCATCAGTCCTTCCAATGAACACCCAGAACTGATCTCCTTTAGGATGGACTGGTTGGATCTCCTTGCAGTCCAAGGGACTCTGAAGAGTCTTCTCCAACACCACAGTTCAAAAGCATCAATTCTTCTGCGCTCAGCTTTCTTTATAGTCCAACTCTCACATCCATACATGACTACTGGAAAAAAATTGATTGGAGGAAGGTTGATAAAACAAGTTACGGGACTCACACATGCACTTGGGAATTTCGCTCTTCTGAAATGTTTCTCCTGGCCCGTGTCCCTTTCTCTTGTCATCTCCAGGCCCCTTCCTTCCGTTGCCGGGGCACCTGTGCCCTGCGCTTGGCCTGGGGAGGTCTGCCCGCAGACTGCATTTGCAGCAGGTGTGGTGAGAGCCGAGCCGCTGTGGTCCTCCCCCGGCGGCTGTGAACTCAGCCCACGATGCGCTCCCTGCCTTCTCGCTCCGGTGGAGAGTCCCCCCGAGTGCAGTCTAGGCGGGGGAGCTCGCCCACGGGTCTCGACGTGGTGCGCAGGCGCCAGGCAAGCCTCCCTTCGCGGAGGCCGGAGGACATCTGCACACAGCCGCGGGAAATGAGCAAGACAGCAAAGCGTCAGCCTCTGCTGGTGGAGACACTACGAATACCCGTCATTCAGAACCTGACGTAGCAAATCGGCCCCAGATCAGCGCCCGACAGAGACCGGGCTGTGGCGAAAGGCTTCCGCGCTCCGGGCTTGTGTGCGTTGCCAGATGCGTGTCATCACATGTGTGTTTGGGAGAGGTCAGGAGGACAGTCCCCAGCGAGGACCCCCCAGCCCTGAAGGAGTACAGGCTCTATGCCCCCAGACAGCAGACACCATGAATTCAAGCCCTGCCGAACACCAACAGGGCTTGGAAACCGCCTGTGTTCCTGGAAGTGCCTCTAGGGTGCGTGTGCAAGGAGGAAGTCAAGTTCAAGGTCAAGGTCGCTGGACAGGTGACCAGGAGCTTTCCCGGGCTGAGCCTAGGTATCTGGGCTGCCTCCCAGGGTGGGTGGGGGGGTGGTGAGTCTTTCCAGCGACCCCCAGCACGCTGTGTGCACACAGGTCGTCCCCTCCTCTTCAGAGATGAGGGAGCCAGGCGGGACAGTCTACATGGCCTGGGGCAAGGAGGCCAGGGGACTCCAGGTTCTGGACGACCTCCGACAGGACTGCGAGGAAGGCTGGGGGCCTCCGTCCAGCGCTGGGGGAGGCTTGAAGGGCCTAGAGCCAGAGAGTCACGGGTCAGAGCCCCAGAGCCTTAGGAGAAGGGCGAGGATGGTTTTCTGCCTACACTTGGGAAGAGAGAAACCCCTCAGGGGAGGGAGGTGGGAGGGGTTCAGGGTGGGGGGACACGTGTGTACCCGTGGCTGAGTCACGTCGATGTATGGCAAAGATCACCACAGTATTGTAAAGTAATTATCCTATAGTTAAATTAATTAATTAGAAAAAAGAAAAGAAGCCCCATGGGTCCCACTCGTCAGGAAGCCTTAACTGTGTCGGGTGATGTCTTATTCCTGTTCCTGTCTTGGCGAGGGGAGTCCGGGGACACGAGGTGATGTTCGGGGCTCTTCAGGCTCTTGCTGACCTTGGATCCTCACTCCCAACCCCTGCCGGATCCTCGGAGACGGCCGGTGGAAGCGGGCGGACGCGGGGCAGGAGGCGGCGTGATGGCTTTCTCTCCCCAAGGAGGGGCTTGGCCGCCTGTCTGCTCCCCGGGGCTTGGGTGTCCCGGGAAGCATGGCTGAGGCCAGGGTTGGAGGGCTGACGTGTGGCCGGTCTCTGGCCTGAGTCTTCATCCATGAAGTGGACACGGTTCCCGCGTCACATGGGATGTCGGGGGGCAGGGGCTGAGGTGGTGATGCTAGGCAGATGAGTGAAGCGGTGTGTGAGCTCTCGGAGTCCATCCTAACCGATGAAAGAAAACCTGGTGGGTTTGCTGGTGCTGCTTTTCCAGGATTGTAGAGGCGCCCGTGAGGTCCGGGCTCCCCAGGTGCTCTCAGAGACGCGGACACTCTCCTCACTGCCCTCCTGCGATGCAGCAGGTGCTCTGGTGGGCGCTTCCCTCCCGCAGCCTGGCGGGGCCCCTGATCTGAGCGCAGGCTGCTCTGGCTCCCCGCTGCCGGCCCAGACCCCCGGCTCGCTGCTCCTCACCTGCCCAGGCAGTCCTCTCCCCCCTCACTCCCTGCCTGGGTGCATCCGCCTGCTTCAGCAGGTCTCTGTCAGAAGCCGTGTCATCGGGGAGGCCCCTCCTGATCTCTGTCTAAATTATGGCCTTTTGTTGAAAACCTGCCTCATTTTATTCTCGTAGCCCATGTCACTGCCGGGGATTCACGTCTGTCTAATCCCCATTCACGTGCACACAGGCTTTAAATATTCCTTTTGCTCGTGTTGCTTTGCAGAATTTTCTCTTTACTCTGGACGTCCCGTGCGTCACTCTAGCACATCTGAGTTGTTTCCCTCATTTTCTTCTGCTGCTGCTCTGTGGGCGCTCGCATCACACCCTTCGTGACTTTCCGCAGAGCTGGAAAATCACAGCTATGAAGGCTCAAACGTCTGCTCCCCTTTTCTGGAATTCCTGTGTGGTGGGTGTGGGGATTTGTGGGTTTTTTCTTCAACTCCCGACTCGATAACTTCAAAACCAAAACAAAACTTTCCAGCCTTTCGTCCAAGTCCTTCTATCTAACCTTCTGTTTCATAAACTAGCCTTGTCATTGGCTATTCTGTTGCTCAGCCTGTCTATGTGTGTGTTAAGTCGCTTCAGTCGTATCCGACTCTTTGCGACCCCATGAAGTGTAGCCCTCCAGGCTCCTCTGTCCATGGAATTCTCCAGGCAAGAACACTGGAGCGGGTTGCCATGGCCTCCTCCAGGGATCTTCCCGACCCAGGGATGGAACCCACGTCTCCTGCATTGGCAGGCAGGTTCTTTCCCACTAGTGCCACTCCGGAAGCCCTGTCTATAGAGTAACTGGTTTTGGAAGTCCATTTCATGCAGGAGATCCCTAGTTGGTCCTTCCTCACTGCCCTTTGCTCCTGTTCCCTCTCTTCTTTGCGGGGATCCTCCGGGTCTCATTTCAGAGCAGGTTCTGGCTGCCCCCCGAGTCCTGCCTCCTGGGTTGTTCCTTCTCTCTCACGATGCCGGTGGCCCTGCAGTGTCCGCCGATTCTTGGCGGTAACAGATGAGTCTTCTGTTGCTGGTGCTTTATGCCGGACTATCAGTGCTTCTCCCAGTACCATTGTTGCAATGGTTTCCTTCCTTTTTAAAGAAAGAAAAAAAGTGAAGTTGTTCAGTTGTGTCTGACTCTTTGCGACCCCATGGACTGTAGCCTACCAGGCTCCTCCATCCATGGAATTCTCCAGGCAAGAGTACTGGAGTGGGTTGCCATTCCTTTTTAAAAGATAAGAAAAAATCCCGAGAACTACCTGGCGATTCAAGGAGTGTGTGTGGCTCACGTGTCAGTCACCCTGAGTAGTGGCTCCCGGAGCCGCCACGGCTGTGCTGGGGTTGGCGGTGACACGCCCCCCCCCCCCCCCCCACCTTCCAGCTCTCCTTGGCGCTCACTTTGCTCGTCTCTTTGTTGAACACTTCCCAGCCCACACACTTAGGCCAGATTATCAGTTTGGGCAGTGTCACTGAGGAGTCGGTAATCTCACAGAAGCCGGCCACCCAGGGAAGGGGCACGTGGAGCGTTCACACAGGACAGAAGTGCACTTGAACTTGTGCACACCTGGGAAGGCGCGTCAGCCACACCCACTCCCGGGAGGGGGTGCAGCAGGAAGCTACGAGAGGCGTGATGACTGTGGTGAGGACAGGCTCCCCGTCTCCAGAGAGGGGAGACCCACCTTGGGGGGGCTGAGGAACAGCCTCCTAGAGGGTCTGATGGTGAGAAGGAACCCCTCCAGGTGGGCTGACGGTCGTGGCCGACTCGGTGGAAGCAGCCGTGTGAGAAAGACCTGGGCTCCGGGCACGGGCTTGTGGGGCTTAGAGACGGGACATTATTTTTAGGGACATTTGGCAGTTGGTGGTTTTGAATCTCCAACCAAGGAAGGTGTCCTAACGGACTCTGCGTTTTAGGAAGGTCATTCTGGCGTGGACTGGAGCGGGACCGGGACGGGCGGGGGGGCTGGGATATTCCGTCAGGACTCCGTCCTCTCCCGTCATATCCTAACCTGCTCCCGCAGGGTTCTCTACGACCTGGCCCCTGTCCCGAGCCATGTGAGGGCAGGCTCATGGTCCACGCGCCCCCAGAGCTGCAGAGACACGGCCGGGCGTGGGGGCCGCAGAGGGAGACCGGGAGAGCTGGCTGGCCTGTGCACGGCTGGCGGATACTCACTCTCCCAGTTGCCTCCCAGTCTTTGGCTCAGATGGTAAAGAGTCTGCCTGCAGTGCGGGGAGACCCAGGTTCAATCCCTGGATTGGGAAGGTTCCCTGGAGAAGGAAATGGCAACCCATTCAAGTAATCTTGCCTGGAGAATCCCATGGATGGAGGAGCCTGGTCAGCTGCAGTCCATGGGGTGGCAAAGAGTCAGACATGACTGAGCGACTTCTCTCTGTCTCTCTCTGCGACCCCATGGACTGTAGCCCACCAGCCTTGGCGAGGGGGATGGAAAACCAGAACAACTCGGGACCTGGGGCTTGGCGTCCGGGTGAGTCGATGTCTCAGCGGCAGGAAAGTCCACAGAACAGACTCACTTCTGGGGGAAAACCCTGGGGTCGATTTGGGACGTGCCAAGTATGCAATACCTGGGAGACTCAACAGACAGCCCATTTCCCTGTTTTAGTTTTGAGCAAAATAAATGAAAGCGAGGCCAGTGGGAAGATGGCGCCAGCCCCGAGGGCCGGCTGGAGAGGGGTCTGCGCATGGCTGCCGGGAGAGGATGGGCGAGGACGCAGGGTCCGAGAGCAGACCCGGAGGGAGGCCCGTGGGAGGGGCGGGGACGCGGGGCTGAAGGCCCTGGGGCTGGGCAGGGGGGAGGGCAGGGCCCCGCTGGAGCCACAGACGCGGAGCAGCTTTCTCCGGTTGCCCCCTCCGCACAGAGGCCGGCGCCCAGAGCTCGGCGTGAGGTCCTAATGGCCTGTGGCTTCTTCCGCAGGGGACGCTGGTGAGAAGGGGGACAAAGGCGCCCCAGGACGGCCCGGAAGAGTCGGCCCCACGGGAGAGAAAGGTACCTGCCGCCCCTGGGCCCCGTGGGCGCGGCTGGGGCACGGGCACTGCTGGGGGAGAAGAGGGTGGGGGAATGTGAGTGAGCAGGTGCACAGAGCGCTCTTTAAACAGTGCTCCCGGGTTCCTGCCTGCCTGGCCCCAGGAAACAAAGTGCTTCTTGGGGGGCGCACATCACAGGATGGCTCAGGGCATGGAGCTCAGCTCTGGCTGGCCCTCACGTGCCCTGTGATCGTCACACATGTAAGCGCAATCATGAGGGTGTGCAAACAGCGATGGAAGCAGTTACGTCGGTGTGCAGGGGAGAGAGGGTGAAGATTTGGGTGGGCCATGGTGGGCGTCACTCTGTGGCCTCCCATTTATGGCTGATGGACGCTAGTCATTTTTTAGGCGGGTTCTGAATCCCGAGAACGAAGGTCACTTTGCACCTGTTCCCTTGCTAGTAAAATGGTGTCGTGTAGCCTGCTTCCTGGGCTGGTGCTGAGGTTCACAGGGAAGCAGCTACACGACCTGGTGCACGACGAGGTCAGCAAGCGTCCTCTTTAGGGAACACTTAACTGCGGCTGCTTTAAAATTTGCGAAGTCCTTAAAAGCGGTGTGTGGAGCGCTCTGTCAGCGCTGGGACACTGTCCTGTGAGAACACGCCCTGAGACGGTCTAGCCCGTCCCCAGCCAAGCTCACAACACTGGTGTCAGGTGGAGGTTGTGAAAGGCCATTATGTCTGTCAGCCCATGCCCTGTTTTCTCATTTTTTCGAGGTGTGATTTACCCACCGTCTCCTTTTGGCATGTACCATCCGTGACTTCGGCCTGTGAAACCCTGGTCCCACCTAAGACCTAGAGCGTTTCTGTCACCACCACCCCTCCATCAAGCCCAGGAGCTGGTTTTTATTTATTCTACCTTTACTTGGAACAAATTAATTAAAAAATAAACCAACTATGCTCCTGGCTCAAAGTTCAAAACGTATATTCCCAGGGACTAGCCTCCTTCATTCCCCACCAGCCACCCTCCCCACTGACCTACTGTCAGGGTTCTTCATCTTCGCAGATACTTTGGAACGACCAAGTGAGCTCTGTTCTTTCCTGCTTCTGTAGAGCAGTTGCAAAATGTACGTGTTGTCGTGCGTTTTATTCTTTCCGCTTCTCCATGTACTTGGAGATCCGTCCACAGGAGGACACGCGGGTTTGCTCGCTCCCTCCTGATGACATGGTGTCTGGGTTTTATCTGGCTGGTCTCCTATAAGGCAGGTTTGCAGTTTCCTAGGGCCTGGCTGCAGTGAGTCATCTTTAAATGTCATTCTTAATGTGCATGAGTGGAGCTGGAAGATAAATTCCAGACATGTAATTGTAGATCGAAATGCCGGTGTCTTTGAAATATGGGTGGATATGGCCGTTTAAAAGGGTCAAATCTGTCCACCCTTTCTTTCTTACTGAAGCAAAAGAATGCCATCCACCATCACCCTTACCGCCTTGGAGAGCTGCCAGCCTGGCAGCAGTGAGAGGCTACATCGGTGTGCTTTTTAAAAAGATGTGTTGACTTACCTGGCCGCGTCAGGCCTTTGCTGGGACATGAGGGATCTTTGTTTCGTCACACGGGAGCTTTCGTTGCTGCGCATGGGCTCTCTAGTTTTGGCCCTCGGGCTTAGTTCCCCCGAGGCAAGAGGGATCCTAGTTGTCCTACCAGGAACATTTTTGTGAGTTGCTGAGAAAGTGTGAGGAATTCCCTCCAGATGTCCCGAATGCCCCCTGGGCATCCAGTCTCCCTGGTTTTGCACTGTTTTCCCCATGGGACCCCTTCCTTCCCTTCTCCCCTGGCTCCTGACTGGAGTCTTCCCATCCCATCAAGGACCCAGCCCTTGGAAGGCCCTCAGTCAGTTGTCTGGGAAATACCTGGAAGGAGTGCCTCTGAAATCTGTGGGTGGCCTGTCTAAGGGCCGGGGTGACTGTGCGGGGACCCGCCCCTCCTCAGGTTCTGGGGTGGGGGGATGGTCTGTGGCCGAGGCATCTGGCCACGCTGGGCTGGCTTCCCCCTGCTGCCCGTCAGGCAGACACTCTGCTCTGAGATGCTCCTCCAAGCAGGAGGACCAGCTGGGCTTACACAGCTTCAGCTTTGGTTTGGGGGGGTGGCCGAGGTGGGCAAGACTGTCGGCCGGCGCCAGGAGGGGTGTGGTGGGTGGGACCGCAGCACCCTGCCCCTGGCGCCCTTCTCAGCCCAGCTCCCACGGAGGGCCAGCCGTGGGGCTGCTGCAGGTGGGGGCCCTCCCTCTTCGGCTGGCATGCCATGTGTTGGGGGGGTCTCTGGTCACACATGGTCACACATGGAGCAGCCCCCCTGCTGGGAACTCAAAGCAGCTACAGCTGAAAGTGCCTGCAAGCTGCTGGCTGGCTTTTCTGGAAGAACAAAGACCAGTCCGTTCGCGGCAGACCACCACCCCCACCACTGTCGGGGTCCTTCATTGGAATGCGAGTCCTGCCCGCACTTCCTGCCCGAACGCCCTGTGCACACAGCATGCGCTGGGCTTGCTGACACCACCTGCTAATCACGTGTCGTCTCAAGCCCCCAGACACGCAGCTAAGAGGTCGCCCACTGGCCCCCGAGCGCAGGAGCTGGGGCCCCTCCCGGCCCAGGAGGGTGAAGGGTGATCCCGACCCTGATGGGCTTTCTGGGCGCTGGAACGTGTGTGTCATGCCCATTAAAAATCGCTGAGGAAGCGGGCTGCCAAGTGCTCTTTCTGCCCAGTCTCCTCTTCAAAGGACTGTGTGAGATCTTCATTAAAATTAATCAGATTCACCAGCCCGCTGCAAGCCCCATCCCTCATGCGTGTCCAGAGGACAAATATGCGCAGTGCCCGTCTCATTAGCGGAGGGGACGGGCTCCCTGGGAGCTGCTACCGCCAGCTCCAGAGGTGTGGAGGGACAGGTTCTGAGTGTGTCCAGTGTGTTCCTGGTCCTCCCCCACCTCCAGAGCAGGGGAGTGTGCTTTTTTGTCCTAAAGACTGGAGAGGAGGCAGGATGAAGGCAGTGGGCTCTTGTTGCCTCCAGTCCCTGCCGGGTTAGCAGTCACCCGGCTTTTCTGCTGCTTCTGGTTGACCGTGGGTCGCCCTCAAGCAGAGAGCATGTGGATATGTCAGGGGACCCAGTGGTTCTCGCCTCTTCCTTCTCCAGCAAACCCCACAGAGAGAATACTCCGTGAGGAGCGGCAGCCCACCCCCCAAAGGCCTTGTGTGCGCAGGGTCAGGGTGCAGGAGCTGCCGGCTCCTGCTCCCAGTTCCAGCTCAAGTTCTGCGAGATGACAGGGTTGCAGGGTGTGTGTTTACGTTTGCATGTCTGAATGTGGTGTTCGTTCATGTGTGCATGTCTGCGTGAGTGTAGACATGTGTGTACACATATGTGTGCATGTGTATGTCATGCATATACATGCACAGGCATGTGCATGAGCACATTTGCATGAATGCACGTGCACACACATGTATATGTGTATGTGTGTTAGCATACACGTGTGTGCACACATGTAACAGGCACACACATATATGTACACACACGTGTAATGTGTGTGTGTGCACGAGTTGCCCAGCACCAACACTGCCCGCAGCAGCACCCACAGCTGGTAGCTGTTGTCACTCTGCCCTTGGGGGGCCTGATGTGTGGGAACCGTGCAGGGCAGGGTTCTGGTCATGCTGGCCACACCTGGGGCCCAGCTTCCCCCAGCGCCCGGCATTCTGCACAGAGGCCCTCTTGTGAGGCCACCAGGCGGGGAGCAGGCCCGGTCCTGCTCTAGCTTGGGGGCCTTGGAGTCACCCTGGGATGTGTTAAAATGTAGACTCTGGTGCGTGAGCTGGTGGGCCTCGGGCTCTGTGTGTCTGTGTGGGTCCAGGTGGGGTCGAATGACGGGGGCAGTTCGGCCAGGGCCCAAGTTCTGAGCGCCCCACACACGGCTCCTCGGGGCAGGTGGGCAGCGCCGTGCACCCAGTGTCTCAGACCACAAGGAGGGCATTATTATCCACTGTTTGGAGAGAGTCGATTTTGAGGGCCCAGATGCAGGGCTGGCTGAGCCCCAGCCTCGGCCTGCACGGGTAGCCTCCTGCACCTCCAGCCTTCTCGTGCCCTCAAAACCTCAGGGGTCCCCAAGTCTGGTTCTGGGATCAGGATGCAGACCAGCATCTGCATCACCTGGGAGCTTGTGGGGACACCCCTCCCAGACCTGTGGAGTCCCCCCTGGGGTGGGTCCAGCCATCCGTGGTGACAAGCCCCCGGGGGCCTCTCCCCGGGTCTGCGGACCCAGCACCTTTGCTCCCCGTTGGCCTTGGGCTCCAGGCCTGCCTCCATCCCCTGCCCCGTGAGCCGCTAGCGTCCAACTGTCTGATTGCCCGTATCTGTACCTGGTTTCTCAGAGCTCCCTGCAGCAGGGACCACGTCCCACACTCCTCCAAGGGCAGGAGCTGGACACAGACATGCTGGGGACAGGTGCCCTGTGTCAGCGGCAACCTTGAATTAGTGGCGAAGTTCGGCTGTGCAATTCACAGATGGGCTGAACGCCAGGGGCTCTGCAATCATCCTCCGGTTATGACTTATTTACAACAGCAGGATGTGTGCTAGACCCTGACTGCGTCCTTCAGCAGATGAACTGAACTTGATCGACTGCTAAGCTGGGAGGTTTTACATGTAGTGGGGGAAGCGGGGGAGGAAGCACTTCACCAGATTGTTCCTGATGGAGGTGCTTCCCCTCTAGGCCCTCCTCCCAGCCTCCTACCCTCTCCTGTCTGCTTGGGGCGGCAGGGGCCGTCTTGGGGGAGCAGAGGGGTGGGCAGGTGTTGTTCTGAGCGCCCCGCTGCAGGGGTCTCAGGGAGAAGTGAACCTCAGGTTGTAGGAGGCCCGCACTGTGTTCTCACCTTTTCTAGTTGGAATCTTTTTAGCAAACAGCAGACTCCGGATGACGGGCCCACGCTCACACCCGACCTACCCCAATGTGACCCAGGCTCCTCTGCGGTGGTGGGTCTTCTGAGTGAGACGGCATGTTGCCCAGGCAGGAGGTCACTCCCCAGGCTCCAGTGGCCCGCCCATCTCCAGTGGGGTCCTTGTGCCTGGAACCATTCGCCCAGCTCCTCACTGTAGGTGCAAGTCCCTTGACTGTGTCTCTGCCCTCCCGTCTGCAGCTGTGGTTGGGTGGGTGGTCTCTGAGACCTCCAGCTGCTCTGGGCATGGGTCTTCATGAGGCTGCCGGTGGAGCCCAAGGTTAATCTAATTTAGTGGATCTGCACGTCCCCTAAGGAGGCCATGGCAAGCGTCCCAGTGGACCCTGCGGGTCAATGAGGAAACAGTGTGAAAACCAGCCGAACCACCACAGGAGGCCCCCACGCGTCTCCTGTTACAACACTCGTCACCGGGGTTAGAGCCGCCTCCTCTGGCAGACGCTGAGCTGTGTCGCTCTTGCGTCCCCAGCGTCATGCAGGGCACACAGCGTCTGGGGCAGGACTCGCCTCGTGTCCGGCCTCCTCGTATGTGTGCATGGCTGTGTGTGTGCGCATGCATGTGTGTTCGGGGAGGCTGGCATGCGTACGCCTTACCCATACGCGTTACCTGTACACGTTACCTGTGCCTCGGCCGACTGTGATCTCGTTGTTTCCCCAGGCGACGTGGGCGATAAAGGACAGAAAGGCGGCGTGGGGCGCCACGGGAAGATCGGCCCCATCGGCTCCAAAGGTATCTCACTCACACCTCTGGCTCACGCTCCCTTGCGGGCTCACCAATGGGCTCTCGGAGAGCAGCTGGCGGGCGTGTTCATTGTATGTGCTTTACACGTGATCGGGTCTGCCCTGATGTTTAGTTTTTGGGAGCGATCAGACTCGACTGGGTGCCGCCAGGCAGGGGTGCCTCCACCCTGCAGGGCTGACGAGCTGCCCGGTCTCAGGGGACAATCAGGAGGCCCATTTGAGCAGCAGAAGGACGGTATTCTGGATGCACCGTGTGTCCACCTCCCGCTGGGGGGCTCAGACTTCCTGGGACTGGGGGGCAGCTCCCCACGAGCATCAGGACCCCCGTCACCCCGTCTGACCCGCACGACCCTGGAGGGTGGGCTTGAGAGACGAGGCCCAGGGCAGTCAAGGGGTGGCTCAGCCTCGTGCACTGCCCCCTCCACCTTCTGTCAGCGAATGATTTCTGAGCCCCTGGCTTATCTGCACCTCTGCTGGACCCCCAGGCTCCTGATGAGGCAGGCAGGCCTCCGGTCCCATGGAGGCTTCCCACAGGTCTTGTTGCAGGTGTTGGCAGCAGGAGACCGAGGCTGGGGGGGGCCTGGAAGGGTGCGGGGGGTTAGGGGTGAGGGAGCTTGGCTGTGGTCAGCTCTGCCCAGTGCGCACACACTCCATCACAGTCCTGGCCAAGGAGCCCTTCTTGCCAGGGCCGGGCTGGGCCAGGGCAGGTCCCTGTGGCCCCCATCAGGAGAGATCACCTAGACCCACTCGTGACTCAAAGCCCCAGATGGGGTGACAGGCCACAGTCCTTGGGCCCCACGGTGGGGACAGGGACTGTCCCTAGAGTGCCTCCGTCCCTAGCAAATCCGCAGGGAGCCCCTGCCCCGGGGATTCGTCACGGAGCACACAGATGTGCGTGACACAGAGGAGGACACGACTGCTTCCAGGAAACTCTAAAAAGTGGTGGTAAAACATTCATAACATAAAATGCATCACTTTCAGTGTACAATTCAGTGCCACTAAGCACCACTGCCATGTTGTACAACCACCACTGCTGGTTTATATATATAGAGATATTTGAAAATATATATATTTCCAAAATGCTTTCATTACTCCAAAGAGAAACTCTGTTTTCATGAAGTAGTAACTCCCCTCTCCCCTCCAGCCCCAGCGACCACTTATCTGTGTTCTGTCTGTGAACTTGCCCATTTAGATATTTCACATACATGGAAACATACACTATTTGCGCTTTTGTATCTTATTTCACTAGAACGATGCTTCCGAGGCTCATCTCTGCTGCAGTAGGCATCAGGACCTCCTCCCTCCATAGGCTGAACGATATTCTGTTGCATGGATGGAACACACTGTACTTGCCCCTTCATCTGCTGAGGGTCGCTGGAGGGGTTTCTGCCTTTTAGCCGTTGTGCAAAAGGCAGTGGACATTGCCTAGGAGTAGGGGTGTGCATGCTTGTAACACACAGCACGTGCTCTGGGTAAATGTCGGGGTCTCATGGGGGACAGCTTGCCCTGGAGGCACTCAGTGGGCTCAGCTTACCTGGGCTTCCATGTCTCTGAGGCTGCCATGCTGGGCCCTTGTCAGGTTGAACCCTGAGTCATTCTCAAGCTCCTGATGCTGAGAAAACAAAGGCATCGCTAGGGTGGAGCCTGTCGAGCTCTCTCCATCTCCATCAGAGAGAACACGGGTCTCCAAGGATATGCACTTCACCGTCCCTTCACTGCCAGGTCAGCAGAGATGCTTAGGTTCTCTCAGTGGGAAGAATGATTATGCTTTAGGGACATCCCTGTGATTTAAAAATAAATATCCATCGTCTAATTTCAAAGCAGCTAGAAGCTCTGTCTCCATGGCTTTCTCTGACCCCCTTGTTTCATAAGCTGGGAGAGATGGAGGGGCAGAGTGGCTGAGTGTCATGTCCTGTCCACGGAAGGCTGGTGCCCAGATGTCCATGGTGACACCTCGCTGCCTCCCAGAGAGGGTCAGGGAGGATCAGTCTCATCTTGACTGTCTTGCTGGGTAACCCGTAAGGTCCATTCATCTCTGAGGTCACATGTTCCACCTGGGTTCTCTTGCTGTGATGAGGGACTCGGACAGGACTAGCACTGAGCCTAAGATTTCCTGAGATGATGGATGTTCTAGGAAACACGCTGGCTTTCCAGGACTGACATGAAGAAACCCTTGTTTGGTCAACTGTCAAGTCCCTTGCTATGTGTGTGTTCCCGGTCATGTAAGCAGAGCCTGGAGAAGCAATCATCGACAAACTGTACCTCCCTACAGTTTGCCGCGGGAGAAGGGACCGGGAGAAACCCCAGGGCAGTGCCCATGGAAGAATGAACGCTGTCACCTGGACATTCTGAGCTCATGGAGCATGCCCTACCCCTGCTTGGTGACTTTGGCCTTGCTTCTCTTTTGCAGGTGAAAAAGGAGATTCTGGTGACATAGGACCCCCTGGCCCTAATGGAGAACCAGGTATGGCATAAAGGGTCCAGGGCTTTCTTAAACATGTGTTAAAACTGCACTTTTAAAAAGTTTAAATCATGACAGCACCCGGACCTGCCACACTCCACCCCCCTCCCCGGCGCCGCTCCCTAGGCTCCTTCAGTGATTGGTTCCCTCCCGCCTGAACGTGTCAGTGTCCTGCTTAGGGCCGTGGCCTGCCTGCCGACTGCATGTGGTCCAGCTCCTCATTCGGCTCAGACACAGGGGTCCTTTCCTGATGCGTCTCTGGGGAGCCCGCTTGCTCTGAGCACCGGGCTTCTCTGAAAAGCACTGTCTGTACCTTCTGGTTTCGCTCTTTCTGGAGTCCTTGCAGCAGACTCCCCAGGGGACCCCAGCTCAGCTCGTCCCTGCCGGCCACCCCTCCGGCGGCGGGCAGACCCGTCCTCTCTGTCAGCGTCCCGTCGCCCCCACTTCCCCTCTCTCCCCAGAGGAGCCCCTCTGCTGCCCGCCTTCCTTCTCCAGCGGAGCCGCCTGCCCCACCCCCTCCAGGGCGGCCCTCACCTCCCAGCCCACCGCCCAGCTCGCGCCTCCAGCGTCCCCGCAGGTTCACCTTGTCCACACACAGCCTCCCCACCCCGCCGGACTGTCCCTGCGGGCACCCCCGTCGTCCGTCCTGTTTCCGATCCCTGCCGCGCCCTCCCGCGGCTCTCGCGGCCCCTCAGACCCGTTGCTGAGACCCCCCTCCTGGCGGGTCTGCACCTGCCGGTCCTTGTCTGTCCCCCCCGCCCCCCGGGTGGCGCAGGAGACACCTCACAGATTCTGGATGAGGTGGGGACGCGGTGTCCGCGTCCCTGGGGCGGTCCCTGGGCGCGCTGAGGGGCCTGTCGGGCGGACAGCGGGCCCAGCTCTCCAGCTCGGCCCTCAGAGACCTCGAAGACACATCTCAGAGAAAGTGCCCTCAGAGCGACCGCACCCAGGCGCGGCGGCGCCAGTGCCCCGGGAGGGGGCGCCCTGCGGGTGGTGGGGGTGTTCGGGCTGTCGGTGACAAAGGGTGACTGGGAGTCTGGACAACGGGCCAGACACTGACGCTGACGAGTCCTGCGGGTGGGCGGGGCCGCGGCTGGGGGCGGGGCCTAGTGACGGGTGGGCGGGGCCATAGGTGGGCGGGGCCGCGGGCGGGCTAAGCCATAGGTGAGCAGAGCCGCTGGTGGGTGGGCCGAGCAGTGTGTGGGCGGGGCCGTGGGGCGGAGCCTAGTCATGGGTGGGCGGGGCCATAGGTGGGCGGGGCCGCGGACAGGCAGAGCCAGCGGTCCCTCCAGGTCTGGAGCCGAGGCTGGAGCGAGGTGTGACTCCACCTGCAAGTCGACCCGGATGCTGTGACGGCCAAGTGACATTCCGAAAAGGCTCCTTACCCCGTGGAGCTCTTCAGGGCATGATGATTAGGGTCCTCTCGAGAGGCCAGGAGGAGATACCTAAACTGAAGCGTGCTGGGCCACGCATGGATGACCGAACATCACCCAAGGGCTCTAGCTCCACCATGGTTCTCAAACGGCTCGTCTTCTCTCCACCTACCCCCACCCCCCACCCCCCGCCCCGGCAATGATGGTCCAGATATCCTCCAGCGGTGACGGTCACGACACCCACTCTCGCCCACCCCGTCCCACTTCTGCACCCCACTGATTTCCTCCCCACGGTGACCAGAGCGAGACTGAGAAACTAGGACCTGACTCGGGCGCCCCTGTTGCCGCCCTCCCACCGCTCCTCGCCTTTAGGGTTAAGTCTCGCTCACAGCCTGGACGGCCTGAGTGTCTGCTGCATCACGTCGGTGCTTTGGGGAGGGGGTTCATCTCCTAACATGCTGGCCGTGGTCTCCATTCACAGGCATCCCGTGTGAATGCAGCCAGCTGAGAAAGGCCATCGGGGAGATGGACAACCAGGTCACCCAGCTCACTGCCGAGCTGAAGTTCATAAAGAACGGTACGTGCTTCCGGGCACCTTCCTGCTCCCGGGCCTCCCCCAGCACTGCCCCGGGGACTGCTGGATGCGGGCGTGGTTTCCGTGGGCCAGCCGGGACTCTGCCCCTGCTGCACGGTGCGCTGGGTCGGTGCTCTGTTCGGGGACCACCAGCGCTCACCCTGCAGCCCTATCATCGCAGCCGTCGCCGGGGTGCGCGAGACGGAGCAGAAGATGTACCTGCTGGTGAAGGAGGAGAAGCGCTACGTGGACGCGCAGCTGGCCTGCCAGGGCCGGGGCGGCACGCTGAGCATGCCCAAGGACGAGGCCGCCAACGCGCTGCTGGCTGCCTACATCACGCAGGCCGGCCTGGCTCGCGTCTTCATCGGCATCAACGACCTGGAGAGGGAGGGCGCGTTCGTCTACGCGGACCGCTCGCCCATGCAGACCTTCAGCAAGTGGCGCAGCGGGGAACCCAACAATGCCTACGATGAGGAGGACTGCGTGGAGCTGGTGGCCTCAGGGGGCTGGAACGACGTGGCCTGCCACCTCACCATGCACTTCCTCTGCGAGTTCGACAAGGAGCATGTGTAGGGGGCCCCCGCATTTCCAGGGTCTGAAAGGAAAAACAGTGTTTCTGGGTATTATTCCTGAAGAACCTAACGTTTTACAACTTGTAGCCAGAATGTTTGTTATGTAATTATTACTCCGAATTGCTCTTGGCTTTGTCCAAAGTATAAAATGATGTCTTTAAATATTACAACAGTTAAGTACAAACAATGGTAGTGAGGTCTTAAAGGACTATGTATGGAAAAGCATCCTCTTAACTTTATCATGCATCTGTAAATTATATTAAAATATAAGTTCCTTTTCTTTATTAATCAAGTAGAGACAATTTTGCTTTGCTGCAAACCCAGATTTCAAGAACAAGAAAAATAAAGGCTCTAATCTGATGGTTGAATGTACAGTGTCCTTTTGTCTTCCATGTCCTCAGTATTCCTTGTCTATTCCTGTATCACTGTCACCCCCAAACAGCAACTTGTGACAAATCTTCGGTGTCCCTGCAGGTGCCATGGGGCAGGACTTCACGCCAGACACGGCCAGGCTCTGCCTCACTGGCCACACTTGACCGTGAGGCCACACAGGTGGCTGGATGATGCCTGGGTTCCTCGCTGGGCACCTCTGCCCTGGGCAGCTCCCGATGACCGCTGGCACTTCTGAGCAGCACCGCCTGAGCCCATGAGGGAAGTGACGCCCCATCCCAGTCTGCATCCCTGTCTCAGAAGCCAGTGGCCAGGCCCAGCCTATACTCAGGAGGGGCCTCCTGGGGGTGGGGACACTGGGGGCCATTCTAGAAGCTGCCTGCCACAGTCACCCATGATTCTTCCTCCTGTATGTCAGAAACCTCAGCAAAAAAATTAACAAGCATCTTCATTTTTCTAAGCAAGCAAATAACAAACATCTTCATTTTTCTAAGGAAGCATATAGATGTGCATGTACGAAGGAAAACAGCTGGGGCCGGGGGCCAGAAGGGGGCTGGGGGGAGACAGTCTCAGGGCCTCCTGCGAGTCCGTCTTGGGAGCGAGGCCCTGCTACCCGACTATGTCTGCAGCTTGTACACTGACTGCCTCGGAGGAAGGGACGGTCTGCCTCGAGCCACTGGGGCGAAGGGAAGGCGGGGTGATGCCCAGCGCGGTGAAGGTGCCAGATTCCATCAGAGGGCTGGTCCTCTTCGAGCGCCCTGTGGATGTGTAGGTACCATAGCAGCCTTGCTCCGGGTTTCTGTGGGCACCCCCACAGCACCCCCGGGATCTGCAGGCATCCCCGCCCTGAGCCCACTGCCCTGAGCCCACTGCCCTGAGCTGGCCCAGGTGCCTGCCCCTCACAGGACGTGCAGATCCAGCCCAGGGGGCCGGTGCCAGGGAGCTGACTGCGCAGGACCGTGCGGGCCAGGGGCTCGGGAGGGGTCGGGCCTGGGAGTCCTGAAGCCTGAGCCTCTGCAGCGTGAGGGCCGGGACCTCTGCCTGAGAGACTGCGCTCCATCACGGGAACCGCCCTGGTTCTAGGGTGGGTCAAGGGTGCCCCCACCCGGCCCTAGCCGGGCTCTTCTCCCGGGGTAAATGCAGCCCAGGGCAAGCCCTCACCTCCCTGGTCTGAGTCCCTCTCTTATAGGGAGGCGGAGGGGGGCACCTCTGTGCTCTCATGGGGACCAGAGGGAGCCATGTACGCCCCCTCCTCCGCCACGCCCTCCTGGGAGGCCCCGTGCCAGCAGGCCGCGCAGGAAGCCCGCGGCCCGGTCTGTGGTCGGGCCGGGCCACACGCCTCTGCAGGGGGTGACCACTGCAGCGCATTTGCTCGGACTCGACGGCCGGCGGGAAGCCGGGATTGAAGCGCTAATTCAAGCCCCCGGCTTGGCAAGGGAGGGCGCGGCGCCCCACCTGCGGAGGAGGAGCAGCGGTCTGGCTGCGGGTGGGCCGCGCTTCTCAGGCTGCACCGAGGCGGGACCTCGAAGCTGTGCGCGGATGCGCGCCGCCCGCGGCCGCGGGAGCTGCCCGGCGGGTGGCCGGTGCGCGCGTCCACACTGCCACCCAGCGGCCGCGGAGACGGCCGAAGGAGGAACAAAGGGATGACGGGCGCCTGGGAGCGAGGGGAGCAGGGGGCCCCAGACGCAGCCGCGGGGGGCCGTCGGGAAAGAATCGAGCTCGTGTGGGGTCCCTTCCAGGCGCCAGTGTGACCCCAGGTGGCTGCTCGGACTGCAGCGGGCGGACGGCTCTAGCCAGGGGCTGTCATTCCTGCCCTGGTCCCCACCGCCTGCTGCCCTGGGCCCTGGGGGTCTGGGGGCGGAGGCCGCAGCTAGACTGGCAGGAAGGTGTTTCCTCGCAGACAGATGTCCTGTGGGCATATTCTTGCCCGGGGGCAGCCTTTGTCTGGACATACCTGCCTCTTGATGAGGGTGACAAAGGCTCTGACGTCTGCCCGTGGGCACCGGCCACCTCTGGTGTCGGGTCTAGGCGGAACCCACGCCTCTCCTTCGGGGCAGGTGGCAGGGGAAGACCTGGGGGGGGGTGGTCACCAGGTGTAGCCCAGTTTAATCCAGCAGGTCAGAACTGAGGGCAGGGCTGTTTCTTCGCTGTAAGCAAGAAAATCAGATTCTGGCTGATGTAAGTAGAAAGGGGGTTTGTTGAAAGATTTGGGGCAGGTGAAAAGACTTCTGGAAAGACTGCAGAATGTCGGGTGCTCCGTCCAAGGAAGGGAGAAGCCCAAACATACTGCAGAGCACCGGCCTGCAAGGCCGGCAGCCTCCGCCAGCCCCGAGAACCCTGCTGTGGCCGCTGTCTGTGTCTGGCTGGACTCAGAGAAGCAGAGGACAGCGAGGCCCTCCTGCTCTGGGGACCCACTGGAGGCCGCCGCCTGGACACTGTGGCTGCCGCCTCCAGAGAGGCCGTGGGTGACCGGAGACATCAGGACAGAAGCACACCCATTAGTTTAAATTAAAGCAGTCTGCTCCGTGAAGAAGCACAGGACGGGTTTTGCTGTTAAGAGTTTCACTTGGAAGGGGAGACGCGTGCCTCTGGGTACCAGAGGGTCTGGTGGGAGCCAGCCAGGTTCCTGGAGGGGGACGGGGGCAGCCTTTCCATCAGGGCGGGGTGGGGGTGCAGGGGGAGCCGCGTGGGCCAAGGCCTGGGAGGAGAGCCCTGGCAGGGAAGCGGGAGGGGCTCCTGGGGTGGGAAACACCTCCAGGGGCAGGGGTGCCCGCGCACCTACACACCGGGTGTCTGAGCCCCTGCTCGGGTTAGCCGCTCCTGACATAGGCTCCCAGGATGACCTTGGCAGCCTTGGGCTGCAGTTTCTCCATCTGTGAGCCGGGGACACCGCGCTGCAGGATGCTGTGACGATGAGTGCAGTCGGCTGCGCCCCTCATGTGTCAGACATGACCATGTGTGTCAGGCATGACCATGCATATCAGGTGTGACCATGGGTCTCAGGCAAGACAACATGTGTCAAGCATGACCACGTGTGTCAGGTGTGACCACGTGTGTTGGGCACGACCACGCATGTCAGGTGTGACCACAGGTGTCAGGCATGATCACGCGTGTCATGTATGAACACAGGTGTCAGGCGGTGCTCAGCTGTCCCCATCTCACAGGGAGCCCTTCCCCAGACCCCAGGCTTCCAGGGCCGGGACAGGTGTCTCTGCTGCACCACGAGGCACAGGTATGTTTTCTCCAGGTCCACGGGCCCCTTTAGCCCCCGGAAGCTCCGTGTGCGTCTGCACTTTCTGGGCGGAGGGTCCTTCCTGCACCCACCCCCTCTGCTGGGCACCCACGGCTGGGTGTACTGGACACACATGCTTTCACGGGAGCCTCCTAGAGACAGACCCCCGGGGACCCGAGGGCTGGCAGAGGGGGGTTCAGGCCCACATTGTTCAGTTGGGGTTGGGGGGGGCCCCTTGGCTTCTGCGGGGAGGGGCCGCTCAGCTCGGAGCTCCGTCGCCCACAGCCCTTGTGACGTCACACAGGAGCAGCCCGTCCCTGGGAAACTGAATTCTCTCCTGCTGGCACCTGAGCACCACACAACCCGGGCTGGCTTGTGGGACAGAAGAGACCCGATCCTGAATGCAGAACATCAGACTCCTTCCTGGTGAGCTTGGAGGCCCGTTGATAAACAACATGTTTTTAAGTTGTTATTGTGGAAAGAACAGGGCGGCAGAGAGGAACGTGCTAGCACAGCGAGTGTTTGACCCCCGTGAGAGGGGAGGGTGGGACAGGTCTGGCAGACACTTGGTGTCAGGAGTGGCTGAACCCCAGGAACAGTGTTTACAGGGCTGGGAACAGCCTGAGTGTGCTGAGCGGCTCTGGGCTCTGGTCCTGCTCTGCTGGGGCTCCAATCGTCTGACTTTGGTCTTTACAAAACTACAGAAACGCCAACAGCACCAAGCCCACGGGTGAGATGAAACCTTATTCCAAAGGAGAGCCACATCCGGGAAAAACTTGAACAAATCCCCAGTCACGTTCCCCAGGGGCCTTAGTGCCGACCTTGGGGTCCTCTGTGTCACTGCTCACACTCACTCTAGTTTTGTCCACACTTCAATAAACTTCATCCATTTTTCTATAAACCTCATGCTTCTGGCCAGAGGCTTTTTTTTTTTTTTAAATTAGGGCTTATCAACACTGATGACAGAAATCACTGTTGTTCTTGAATTGTCAGGACAGCCTGGCTGGCTCCTCGAACAAAGACCTTCCACACACGTTTCCTAGATTCACCCCACAGCACCTTCCCATTTTAGGGCAAATCCCAAAGGAAAATAGCTCTTGACTGTATGAAATTTCAAGACTAGGCTTTTTCCATTGGGAGGGAATAATGGCCTCCTTGCAGTGAAATAACCCATATAACGCTCCTGATTTCTGATAACCGAGTTGCAGTTTGCCTGAAAAGCTGTAGCATATGCATTAAGCATCGCAGCCTGACCTCAGTCACAGACCCTTTTAGAGGAGGTCTTGCTTTTTGCCTAGAATTATGTAAAAGCTAATTTTAAATGAAGAGGTAAGGGAATTCTGTACTTAGTAGTTAGATGTAGAGGTAGACGCAGCAGGTAGTCTGAGCAGGTGGGTGGTCTGAGTGGGTGGGAATGAGAGAACTCAGGTTTGGGGGTTCCTCCATCAATAGAAGCAGTGTGGGACCATGAGCTGAGAGTTTGGGGCACCCACAGCGCCTGAGTCTCAGAGCCATGGACAGCCCCCCACACACCGAGGGACGAAAACCTGCTTCCCCGAGAGGTCTCAGGTGGTTAGGGTAACCTCACCCGGGTCACCCAGAATCCCCTCCCTCTCTTAGGGTCTATAACCTTTGTCACAGATGCAAACTCCCTCTTGCCACGTGAAGCGACATGTACACAGGTTTTTTTGGGGGGACGAAGGAGCAGACAATGGTGGGGGCCTTCTGCCCTCTGCAGGGAGGACGGGCTGTGCCGACACTCGGGCCCGCTGTGTGTCTGTTACTGGGACCATCCATGGGCACCGGTGTCTCTGTCTCCCCTGTCACTGGACTCCCTTCTGGCGGTGGACTGGACTCCCCTCTGGCGGTGGGAGGTGTGTGTTCATGGGTCCCCGTCACTGTACTCAGATCCAGTCGGCTGGGGAGTCTGCCTGTGGGCACAATCCCCAGGACCTGTGCATCTCCGGAGACGAGGTGCACCCTGCCCATTTCTGGGGAATCTCAGCCCACTTCACATTTGCTCCGTCAATGCCTACCCACAGCCCCCCAACATGAGGACCTCTCTGCACCCCCCATGGCCCAGCTCCGCCCACTTCATCCCACCCACTCTTCTCCCAGTGCTGTCTTCAAAGGCAGGCGGTCAGTTTAGTGTCTCATCCTCGGTGCCCAGCGGTACCCAGCTGGCTGTCAGAAGAAGCTGGGAGTGATGGCTGATGTGATAGACAGGCTGATGACTGAGTGCTTGAGGCCTGTGGGCAGGAAGGGGCCAGGGCCTGAGCGGCCTGGGAGGCCACGCACTGGCCTTCCAGAAATGGAGTTGTTGCACAGAAGCAACCAATTGTGGCTCCATGTCGGAACTGTTTCTTTGGCTTGCTTTTCATTGTTCTTGTTATTGTAATCATACACAATGGCCTGCCTCAGAGAACCCTGCCTCTCCACCTGACTGTTAAACCAAACTGCCTTCATTCAGAGCCTTGTCCACCTGTGGATGGCAGGAAGGAAGAAATGAACACACCCCCTGGCTGAGGCTTGCCATTCTAGATGTGTGCAAGACTAATGGCCTTTTTACTTTGCTTCCTCATCTCCCGCCCATCTCTGATCTGTAAAAGAACCTGGCATCCAGACCTCGCTAAGATGATTATTTTTTGGTGCTAGCCTGCCATCTTCTCGGTCAGCTGGCTTTCCGAATAAAGTCATTTCCCAGCATCATGAAGCCAGCAGAGCAAGCTTGGACTCGGTAACAGAATGAGGCTGGTGGGTGGGTTCCATGCCCTCACACTCAGATTGGCCGAGGATTTCATGCGGGGTGGGGCTTGGTGGTGGTGGGGTTCTCAGCCCCCAGGAGGTGTGATCAGGTGGCTATGCAGCAGGAGAGCAAAATATGGGCAGAAAGCGGCCCGAGTCTGGGGTGAAGGCGTCTGTGCAGGGAGGCCTGGTGGCCGCGGGGGGCAGCTGCCCTCAGCTCGCCAGTGACCTCCCAGTGGCCTCATGTCTGACAAGCCCTGAGGCAGGAGCACTGGCTTTGGAGGCTGCAGGGGACGATCTGAGCTCCCTCCCCAGGCCTAGACCAAGCGGGGCTGGATGTGCACGGTATCCATGGGGAACGTGGGGACAGACATGGCCACCTTGTAAGAAGCTCGGGGGCGTTAGAGCCTGTGTCATGGTCTGAGCGCCGTGCCTGGCGCCTAGTAGGTCTCCAACTCTGGAGCACCTAGTACATCTCCAACTCCCAGGCACCTAGTAGGTATTCAACTGTAGGGGCACCTAGTATGTCCCCAAAGGCAGGAAGCCCACAGGCAGCTCTGCAGTGTTAGCTCTGGCTTTCCTGCCTTGGTGGGAGGTTGTTAAAGACTTCCAAGACTTACTGAAAGTTGATGTTACACCCAAGGTTATTCGTGAAAAGGCATAAAAATAATGAGTGCCCTCCTATAACATGCAGCAATGTACTTTGCATCCACACACCTCCACCTTGACTAGAACTTTCTACAGAGACGGAAATCTCTCTTCTGGCTGTTCAGATGACACCTGGCTTCTGAGCACTGAGCTTTAGATTTCATTAACTTCAAACTCAAATGGTTCAAATAGCAGATAGTTACCATCTTAGCGCAACCACAGAACGCGTGGACCCCACACCAGCATCAAACCTTGTTTGCTCAGTCCCCAGGGCTGAGTGACTCACCTGTTTGAAGGGCGGGATGTTTTGTCTAAACACAGAGTCGTAGGAAAAGCTGTGAGTGTCTGAAGAGAAGACAGAGGCTGGATTTCACACCCCGCACCTCTGCCTCTGCTGTTTCTATTAATTTGAGTTGGGAGTTTAATTTTCCTGAGAGATTTCTCTCTATCCTGGCTCCTTTGCAGTGCTTCACAAAGATCTGCTTTTCTTTTATTTCAGTGCAACACATTTTAAACACACTTGAGTAGGGAAATCTTACCTGTTAATGGAGTTTGCCAGGAGAATGATAAAGCTTTAAGTCACTAGGTCTTGGAGTGGCTGTAAGGTCCCGTGTGACACCTCAGTTCTAGCAAAGCATGCGGGCTCAGGAAGCAGGCAGACGTGGCCTCCAGGGAAGGCTAAGGAAGACGCTGCGGAGAATCTCTGCCCCAAGCCAAGCTTATTCTGCCGATTAAAACAGATGTTGCCAAATGCCAGAGTTCATGGGGAAAAGCAGAAGTCAGCCTCGGAAACTTCCAGCTGTTTTTGAAGTGCCCTTTGATGAATATATATATATATATATATATGTATTGTAATGAACTCGAGGAAAGTGTGCTCACCCCATCTGAGAAACAGGCCATGTTGAAAGATCTGGCATGGTGGCCCCGGACACGGCCTGTATCTTGCAGACGGACGAGGGTCACTTCTGAGGCTTTACCCCTTAGCTGTAGGGGGTGCTGCTACACTGACCAATGTGGACCCAAGAAGGACTTTTTATGTATTTATTTTCCAAACGGAACATTCATTCCAGAAGGGAGCATTCTTTTTTTTTTTTTTTTTATGTTATATTGGAGCATAGTCGATGAACAATGTCGTGTTAGGGCGTGTTCTTTTTTTAAAACAAGTGCTGCGCTGCAGTGTTCCTTGTCTAAATGGAGCGCCAGTTTTCAGGGGGTGGGGCTGGAAGAACCTGAAGCGGTGACACCAATACCTAGGGGAAAAGTGTAAAATTTTTTTCCCCTTAATCTCTTTCTCCCTTGAATCTGCAGCCTCTGGTCCATGCGTGTCATACCGACTGTTTGGTGTAGTCTGAGGCACATCAAAGCAAAAGATAAGAGACGGCTAAGGTGAAAAAGAACACCCTCCACCCTCCACGGCTCTCTGGGACGCAGGGAGGCAGAGTGATGCCTGCTCCGTGTGGGTTGGGCCTGCGTTGCCATGACGCCTGGCTCCTCCCATTCAGTGGGGTACCGAGCCGGCAACCCTGCATCCCTGACTCAGGCAAACGTGCGGATGCTCTGTCCTGGGGGTGTCTCAAACTCACTGCAGCCGACTGAGAAACAAAGCCGAGCCTGTTTGAAACACCGGGTGACTCACATGTTCCATAATTAGCTACGGAAATGAAACACTCACAAGTCTTTGTTGAGTGTGCACGCTGGGCCTGGCCCTGTGGGTTTTGTTCAAGACGCTGGACATGGGCTGAGCTGTCGTGGTGGTGGTGGTCGGGGGGGCACCTGAGCAACCCACCGGGTCTGGGATGGGTCCACCCCGTGGCCCGGCCTTGCCTCATCCTCTGAGCCCCCAGTGCCCTGAGCGGCTGGCGGAGCTGAGCAGAGCAGAGTGTGTGAGCTCCGACGGCTGCCCGGGGACACAGCAGGGACACTCCGGGGAGAAGCGTTTGATCAGCCGCAGTGAGGGCGCGTCTGCCGGGTGGGCTAGTGTTGCCCGTCCTTTGGCGTTAAAGGTTTGGAGACTGCGTGTATGTGGGGGAGACATGGGTGGGCCCTCCGCTATTATCTTCTCCAGCCGGTAAATGTCCTGAGTGGATGGAAAGTTCTCTGCATCAGCAACCTGGGAATCACGCACGGCTACTCAGCACACAGAATGTGGCCAATACAAGAGGAACTGTATTGTAATTTTATTTTATTCACTTTTATTCCCTTGTAATTCTTTAAAATTTTATTTTGTTCACTTGTAATTCTTTAAAATTTGCTGTAATTCTTATAATTCACTTGTAATTCTTTAAAATTACTTTTTATTCATTTGTGATTATTTAAAATTCACTAAATAGCCACCTGTGGCCAGGGGCTTCCAGGCTGACCCATGCAGGTCTGGACCAGCGGGGTTCTCCAGCCCCCAGGCCCTGGAGCCCACCCGGCCACATGCTCTCTGTCGCTCCGACTCCTTGGTGCCCAGCCCGGGTGTCCCTCCTAAAGGGGGCCCCAGGAGGACACCTCTTGTCTCTGCATCTCCTGCTGTGTCTGCCCTCCACTGTGACCCCTGGAGAGCAGGGGTCAGGGGTCAGTCCCACGCGTGGCCGCGGGCCTGGCCACCACGGGAGCTTCAGCCTCGGCCACTGGATGAGCCTAACACTAATGGATGAGCATCCGTTCTGTGACTCTGACGTGGGCTGAGAGCTCTCAAATGTCCGTCATGTCAGGACATTTCTGGGTTGGAAATAGGGTTCCCTCCCCAGCTGTGTGGTTTGGACAGTTCACTCGGCTTCTCAAAGAGGCATTTTGTTTGTAAGATGTGAATGCCAAACTCACAGGGTGGTTCTGAGGATTAAGGTGAGATAAAATAAATGAACTGTGTAGGACGTGATTGTAGACTCATATAAATGTCAGGAAATAAATGTCCTGTTTGCTTCTGCACATGTTCATCCTTGGGAAGATTTTAGTCCATTTGAGGAATCAGTATTTTAACACACAAATCAGGAAAGTATTATTCACTCATTCATTTATTCAACAAATATTTATCAAGCATCTTGTATGTGGCAGGCAATAGTCCAAGTCCTGAAGATACACCAGTGGGCCAGAAAAAAAAAAAGAAAAAATCAGTGTCCTCATTTGTTGTTCAGTTGCTCAGTTGTGTCTGACTCTTTGCGACCCCATGGACTGCAGCGTGCCAGGCTGTCTTGTCCTTCACCACCTCCCAGAGTTTGCTCAAACTCATGTCCATTGAGTCGGTGGTGCCATCCAACCATCCTGTCCTCTGTTGCCCCCTTCTCCTCCCGCCCTCCGTCTTCCCCAGCCTCGGGGACTTCTCTAATGAGTTGGCTCACGAGTGTCCTCATGGAGCGTAGCACATCTAATCTGGAAAGGAGATAATAAAACCTACAAGCAGGCGAGTCCCACAGAGGTCTGTGTGCCGTGGAGACAAAGATTAGCTGCGGCGAGGGTGCTGGCGGTGCTGGGGTGGGGGTGGGTGAGATGCCACTGCACTGCGGGAGCAGTTTGCACCAAGAAGGAGACGGTCCAGCCAAGCCTTGAGCACAGGTCACGGGTGAGCTGCACAGGTGCCCGGGGAAGGACCGCCTGGCAGAGGGGACAGACGTCGCCAAGCTCCCGAGGCAGGACGTCCGGCACTGGGGACGAGGAGGGTGCTCTCTCCTCTGATTTCTGTGCCCACCTCCACCAGGGTCTACTGCCCAGCTGCTTGACATGTGTGTGTGTGTGTTCTTAATATATATATTTCATTGAAGTATAGTTGACAAAATGTTTTAGGTACATAGCAAGGTGATTCAGTTATACATATACACATATATTTCAGAGTATTTTCCATTATTACAAGGTGTTGATTAGAGTTTCCTGCACTATACTCCAAACCTTTGTTGCTTGTATATATATTATTTTTAAATTAGAAATCTATCGTCCTATTCATACTAAGTCAAACACGTGGAATCAAAACACGTTTTATTTTTTAAAGTGACATTGTTTCCTAATGTCTCAGAGTAGCCTTTCTGTAAAGGCTATTTTCCAAATAACTTTATTTATGCTTTATTTATTATTTTGGGCCGTGCTGAGTCTTCTTTGCAGCTCGGGCTTTTCTCTAGCTGTGGCGAGCGGGGGCTTCTCACTGCGGTGACTTCTCTTGAGGATCGCGGCCGGTAGGGCGTGGGGTCTCAGTAGCTGTGGCTCCTGGGTCCTAGAGCGCAGGCACAGTAGTTTCGGCACATGGGCTTACTTGCCCCATGGCGTGTGGGATCTTCCTGGACCAGGGATTGAACCTGTGTTTCCTGCATTTGCAGAGGATTCTTTACCACTGAGTCACCAGGGAAGCCCGGTATGTATTTTTTGAATGTACCTTAAAACTATTCAAGGCAAATTGTTCTTTTCTACACTGAAGCATTTTTTTTCCTCCTTGAATAACGAAACTTTGCATTTTGTGGCTGCAGAATTTGTGTATTTTCTTCTCAGATGCTTCACATGGGGGTCATCTCTAGTTCCCTCCCAACTGCAGTTTTGTGCAAAGTTGCTGGGGAGGGACCCTAAGCCAGCAGGTACCCCCACAACCAGTGGGGGGCACGTGTGTTGTTTGAACGGCTCAAGCCTCGGTTTGGGGGCCTGATGCTGACCCAGCCTGCCTTTCTGCTTGCAGGAAGCATGGCTGACTCCCCCAGGGAAGGAAAAGTGGCTAGGCCTCCGGACTTTACACAGCTGATTGACTTGGCATCTGAGTTTGTAGGAGGAAAGGTGAGCAGGGTGTCTCAGGGCGAGAACAAGTGTTGCATTTAATGCACCCGGGCTGGGGCTCCAGCTGACCACTGTGGGGACCTGAGCTAGAACAGCATAGAACAGCAGGAATCAGGAAGAAGGCTGGCCTCCCCAAGGAAGCCCATCACCGCCAAAGTCTCCCAGGGAACATTCCCTAAATTGGTGACAATTATGACCGGGGCAGCATTGCCCGAGGTTAGAAACACACATTTTGCCCCTGTGAAAAGAACCCCCCACCCCCCAGTGTGTTTCCTTATGGGGCAGATGAGTGGTCCTCAGACTTCAGTGTGAGAATCACGTGAGAACCTAACACGAGGCGCCAGGTGAGCTACAGACCTACCCTCGAGAGCTTAGGCTCTGCCGGGAGATGTGCAGACCAGGGCTGGCATCAAGGCAGGACAGGGCAGTGCGGGACCACATCTACCACGCAGGGTGGGGAGGCTGGGGAGGACCATGCAGGGAAGTGATGCTCAAAGGAGCCCTCAGTCGGGGGAGGAGCCGGCAAGGCAGCTGGGTGACGGGGAGGGTCAGACAGAGGACAAGGGGAAGGGAGCTGACCTGGGGTGTGAGGGCGGGAGCCTGGGGGGGTAGCGAGGCCCCCTGTGCCCGGAAGGTTTCTGCCCCGGAGGAGGGCTGCAGGCCCTGAGCAGGGGAGGGACGCCCAGGTGAGCTCACCGAGCTGTGTCCTCTGGAGGCAGATGTCAACAGACAAAACCATGCACAACCTAAAAGGTGAGCACCATGCTTTATTTGGAGGACACAGCCAAGGGCGTCAGCCCCAGACACAGCCTCTCACATGGTTCTACGGACGGCTCCGAAGAGGTGAGGGGGCAGTCAGGATCTGTAGGGGCTTTTGCAACAAAGACCATGTCATCACAACATCAAAAGATTCCTATTTGTAAAAGAAAACCAGACATCTTTAGTTAAGGAATTTAGCCCTCTTCTGTGTATAGGCTTCCCAGGTAGCGCTCATGGTTAAGAACCCACCTGCCAATGCAAGAGATGTAGAGACATGGGTTCGATCCCTGGGTTGGGAAGGTCCCCTGGGGAAGGAAATGGCAACCCACTACAGTATTCCTGCCTGGAGAATCCCATGGACAGAAGGGCCTGGTGGGCTACAGTCCATGGGGTCACGAGAGTTGGAGACAACTGAGCAAAGTCTGGGCTCACTGACACCTTCCTTTATTTTATTATTAAATTAATTTATTTATTTTAATTGGAGGCTAATGACACCTTCCTCTGATGTGCACTTCACTCTCAGCCCTGTGCTTTCCAGTCACACAGACATGGTTCCCCACATTCGGCCATCCAGACAACCAGCAACTCCCAGACAGCCTAGGCCCTCCCCTGCCTTTCAGGTTCTGGCTGGGCTCAGAGGTCAGGACAGTCTTTCCCGGACCACAGGGGTCCCTGAGCCTCAGGTTCGGTGGAGTGGCCAGCAGCCAGTCTACAGCTCACTCTCGAAGGTGTCCTGCTTTGGGAGCCCCCTGGCAGTCCAGTGGTGAGGACTCAGCGCTTTCATTGCCATGTCCAGGGTTCAATCCCTGCTTGGCAGGGCAACTAAAATACCCCCAAGCCATGAGGTGTGGCCAAACAAACAAACAAACATTCTGCTTTGGTTAACAAACCACAGAGGCAAAGGAGAAGCCTCAGCAAGATGGTAGGAGGGGGAAAATCGTGTTTAGAATCAAACCCCTTACCCGCCAGAGATGCTCAGGGGCCTTAAACAAACCTTGTGTGCACCAGGACCCAGAGACCCACAGAGACGGAGCCAGAACTGTGTCTGAGCATCTCCTGTGGAGGTGAGGGTCAGCAGTGGCCTGCTGCAGGGGCAGGGGCTTTGGGTGCAGTAGGCTTAGGTATGGCATAAGCCCTCTTGGAGGAGGTCGCCATTAACCCACCATAGAGCTGCTAGAACGTCCTCAGGACTGGGGAAACAGAATCTTGGAGGGCACAAACAGAACCTTGTGTACCAGAACCCAGGAGAAAGGAGCAGTGACCCCACAAGAGACTGACCCAGACTTGCCCGTGTCCAGGAGTCTCCGGTGGAGGTGTGAGTCGGCGAGGGCCTGCTGCAGGGTCGGGGGCAGTGAGTGCAGCAGTGTGCGCATGGGATGCACGTAAGGAGGTCACCATCACCTTCATCACCTCCAGCATAGTTTGGCCTCAGGTCAAGCAACAGGGAGGGAACACAGCCCCACCCATCAACAGAAAATTGGATTAAAGATTTACTGAGCATAGCCTGCCCATCAGAACAAGACCCAGTTTCCCCCTCAGTCAGTCTCTCCCATCAGGAAGCTTCCATAAGCCTCTTATCTGTCTCCATCAGAGGGCAGACAGAATGAAAACCACAGTCACAGAAAACTAACCAATCTGATCACATGGACCACAGCTTGTCTAACTGAATGAAGCTATGAGCCATGCTGAGTAGGGCCACCCAAGACGGACGGGTCATGGTGGAAGTACTGACAAAACATGGCCCATTGGATAAAGGAATGGAGAACTACTTCCATATTCTTGCCTTGAGAACCCCGTGAACAGTATGAAAAGGCAAAAAGATAGGACACTGAAAGATGAACTCCCCAGGTCAGTAGGTGCCCAATATGCTACTGGAGATCAGTGGACAAATAACTCCAGAAAGAATGAATGGATGGAGCCAAAGCAAAAACAACACCCAGTTGTGGATTTGACTGGTGATGGAAGTAAAGTCAGGTGATGTAAGAAAAATAGCAACTTGGAATGTTCGGTCCATGAATCAAGGCAAATTAGAAGTGGTCAAACAGGAGATGGCAAGAGTGAACATCAACAGTTTAGGAATCAGTAAACTAAAATGGACTGGAATGGGTGAACTTAACTCAGATGACCATTATATCTACTACTGTGGGCAAGATTCCTTAGAAGAAATGGAGTCGCCATCATAGTCCACAAGACTCCAAAAATCAGTATTTGGATGCAGTCTCAAAAACAACAGAATGAACTCTGTTAGATTCCAAGACAAACCATTCAATTTCACAGTAATCCAAGTCTATGCCCCAACCAGTAATGCTGAACAAGCTGAAGTTGAACGGTTCTATGAAGACCTACAAGACTTTCTAGAACTAATACCCCAAGAAGATGTCCTTTTCATTATAGGGGGCTGGAATGCAAAAGTAGGAAGTCAAGAGACACCTGGAGTAACAGGCAAATTTGGCCTTGGAGTACGAAATGAAGCAGGTCAAAGGCTAACAAAGTTTTACCAAGAAAAAGCACTGGTCATAGTAAACACCCTCTTCCAACAACACAAGAGAAGACTCTACACATGGACATCACCAAATGGTCAACACTGAAATCAGATTGATTATAATCTTTGCAGCCAAAGGTGGAGAAACTATATACAGTCAGCAAAAACAAGACCGGGAGCTGACTGTGGCTCAGATCATGAGCTCCTTATTGCCAAATTCAGACTTAAACTGAAGAAAGTAGGGAGAACCATTAGACCAATCAGGTATGACCTAGATCAAATCCCTTCTGATTATAAAATGGAAGTGACAAATAGATTCAAGAGATTAGATCTTATAGAGTACCTGAAGAACTATGGACAGAGGCTCATGACATTGTACAAGAGACAGGGATCAAGACCATCCCCAAGAAAAAGAAATGCAAAAAGGCAAAATGGCTGTTTGAGGAGGCCTTACAAATAGCTGAGAAAAGAAGAGAAGTGAAAGGCAAAGGAGAAAAGGAAAGATATACCCATTTGAATGCAGAGTTCCAAAGAATAGCAAGGAGAGATAAGAAAGCCTTCCTAGGGGATCAATGCAAAGAAATAGAGGGAAACAATAGAATAGGAAAGACTAGAGATCTCTTCAAGAAAATTAGAGATACCAAGGGAACATTTCATGTAAAGATGGGTACAATAAAGGACAGAAATGGTAGGGACCTAACAGAAGCAGAAGATATTAAGAAGAGGTGTCAAGAATACACAGAAAAACTGTACAAAAAAGATCTTCATGACCCGGATAATCATGATGGTGTGATCATTTACCTAGAGCCAGACATCCTGGAATGTGAAGTCAAGTGGGCCTTAGGAAGCATCACTAAGAACAAAGCTAGTGGAGGTGATGGAGTTCCAGTTGAGCTATTTCAAATCCTGAAAGATGATGCTGTGAAAGTGCTGCACTCAATATGCCAACGAATTTGGGAAACTCAGCAGTGGCCACAGGACTGGAAAAGGTCAGTTTTCATTCCAGTCCCAAAAAAGGCAATGCCAAAAAATGCCCAAACTACCGCACAATTGCACTCATCTCACAGCCAGTAATGCTCAAATTCTCCAACCCAGGCTTCAACAGTATGTGAACCGAGAACTTCCAGATGTTCAAGCTGTATTTAGAAAAGGTAGAGGAACCAGAGATCACATTGCCAAGATCCGATGGATCATTGAAAAAGAGAGTTCCAGAAAAACATCTATTTCTGCTTTACTGACTATGCCAAAGCCTTTGGCTGTGTGGATCACCATAAAGTGTGGAAAATTCTTCAAGAGATGGAAATACCAGACCACCTAACCTGCCTCCTGAGAAATCTCTATGCAGGTCAAGAAGCAACAGTTAGAACTGGACATGGAACAACAGACTGGTTCCAAATTGGGAAAGGAGTATGTCAACACTGTATAATGTCACCCTGCTTATTTAACTTACATACAGAGTACATCATGTGAAATGCCAGGTTGGATGAAGCACAAGCTGGAATCAAGATTGTTGTGGAAAATATCAATAACCTCAGATATGCAGAGGACACCACTCTTATGGCAGAGAGTGAAGAGGAACTAAAAAGCCTCTTGATAAAAGTGAAAGAGGAGAGTGAAAAAGTTGGCTTAAAGCTCAACATTCAGAAAACTAAGATCATGGCATCTGGTCCCATCACTTCATGGCAACAAGATGGGAAACAATGGAAAAAGTGACAAACTTTATTTTCTTGGGCTCCAAAATCATTGCAGATGGTGACTAAAGCAATTTTATTGCTCCTTGGAAGAAAAGCTGTGACCAACCCAGACAACATATTAAAAAGCAGAGACATTACTTTGCCAACAAAGGTGTGTCTAGTCAAAGCTATGGTTTTTCCAGTAGTCATATGTGGATGTGAGAGTTGGACTATAAAGAAAGCTGAGCACTGAAGAATTGATGCTTTTGAACTGTGGTGTTGGAGAAGACTCTTGAGAGTCCCTTGAACTGCAAGGAGATACCACCAGTCCATCCTAAAGGAAATTAGTTCTGAATATTCATAGGAAGGACTGATGTTGAAGCTGAAACTCCAATACTTTGGCCACCTGATTCGAAGAACTGACTCATATGAAAAGACCCTGATACTGAGAAAGATTGAAGGCAGGAGGAGAAGAGGATGACAGTGGATGAGATGGTTGGATGGCATCACCAACTCGATGGACATGAATTTGAGCAAGCTCCAGGAGTTGATGATGGACAGGGAGGCCTGGCATGCTGCAGTCCATGCGGTCACAAAGAGTTGGGCATGACTGAGCTACTGAACTGAACAAACCACAGGCTAACCTCCCCACAGGGTGTCCTAGGATGGGCTGGCTAAGCTGCAGGGGTGACCCCGGTGTCAATTTTTTCCCCATTGCTCTGGGACAAGGGTCACAAAGTCCGGGGTCCCGCGTTCTTGAAAAAGAGTTGGTTTATTTTCTTTCTAAGAGGTTAGCACTTTTGTATCCAGATGGTAAAGGGGATTAAGAAGGAAAGGGTGGGAAGTCAAGATTAAGGGGGGGAGGCAGGCAATGAAATCTAAGCATTTAAAAAGCATTGTGTCTTAATTGCGTATTGTTTCTCTCCCCCTTGGCAATTTCACATTTTCTTTTTACTGCATCTCATAATGTTTCACCAGGGAATGAAATAAAATGGTTTTAAATTTATGGTTATTTTATCTTTACTTCTTTCTTTGTCTAGATTTTATTTGCAACAGATGACTTTTTTGCTCCTGCTGAAAATCTTTTAAAGGTACTGTAAATTGGCCTCTGCTAAGTGCTGGGGTGGGGTGAGCCACGCAGTCCTGCTAATTAAAATCTCCCTGTGTGTTTGGGCTGGGAGTCACGTGATGTGACCCAGAGAATTAGCATATTAGAACAGTAGAAATGTGTGGAAATTAGCCTCCACTTCTGTTAAGATGGCAGAGACAGATGTGGACCCGGCTCAGGATTCTGGGTCCACCTTGCTCTGTGGGGGAGTCACTGAGTCCTCTTGTATTTCTCTCTGCCCTACTTTGTGTTTATAACTTATGATGGGAAGAAAAGTGTTTCATAGCTTGAAATTTTTGGAAAATGTTATTCCTACTTAGTTATAAAGATGTTGTTGTTCAGTCAATCAGTTGTGTCTTTTTGTGACCCCCATGGGCTGCAGCACCCCAGGCTTCCCTGTCCTTCACTATCTCCCAGAGTTTGCTCAAACAGTTGGTGATGCCATCCAACCATCTCATCCTCTGTCATCCCCTTCTCCTCTTGCCTTCAATCGTTCCCAGCATCAGGGTCTTTTCCAGTGAATAGGCTTTTTGCATCAGGTGGCCAAAGTATTGGAGTTTCAGCTTCAGCATCAGTCCTTCCAATGAATATTCAGGACTGATTTCCTTTAGGATTGCTGTCCAAGGGACTCCTGAGAGTCTGCAACACAGTTTGAAAGCATCAATTCTTTGGTGCTCAGCCTTCTTTATGATCCAACTCTCACATCTGTACATGACTCCTGGGAAAACCATAGCTTTGACTATATGGACCTTCGTTGGCATATGTTTATTAAAAACAAAATACTGATAAATGTAAGGAAGAACGGGAACTCTGGGGAACCCCGCCACCTTGTCCCTGCAGGGGGACCAGCGGGAGTTATTTTGAGAGGGGTGATGGCCTTGGGGCCCGTAGAGCTGGCGCCTGGCAGCGTGTGACTGCCTTGGGGTGGGGTCTCACTTTCACTGGTGGGCATGAAGCAGCTCGGAGCATGGGGGTGGGGGTAGGGGTGAGTGTTCAGAGGAACCCGAAGCATCGAGCCTGCACTTCCTGAGACTCTCCCGGATTCTGGTTGCCCAGTCTTTTTGGGCTGTTCTGGGGGTCCAGTTACCCTTCCTCGCTTTGCTAAACGACCTTTGAGGAGGCGCCCAGGTTGCGGCTGCACCAGTGGTGGGGCCCCTGGAATGAGCCATGTGTGGTTTTACCTTTTGCTGCCAGTGGCAAGTTCCGTGGAGGATGGCCCGCAGAGAAGTAGGACTTCTTTCTCAGAAGCTGATACGAAGATACACAGGCATCGTCCTCCGTCTCCCCTACAGTCCCTGTTCTCTGCACCGCGCATCTGTCCCTTTGTGGCAGAAGTCTATTTCCTGGGAGCCCAGGCTCTCGCATGAAGGTTAATGATCCGCTTGTCTTTGCTTTAGAGGGACAACCCAAGATTTAAGGAACATGAGTACACCGAGTTTGGGAAATGGATGGACGGATGGCAGACCAGAAGGAAAAGGATCCCAGGTAAGACGATGATGACTCTGTTCACTCACTCCTGTGATGTTTGAGATCAGGGGCTGTTGGGAAGCAGCGCACATTGGGGGTCGATTTTAACACGGGCCCTTGGACTACTCAGTCACCTCAGATGTCCCTTCTGAATGGCAGGCTCTGACAATTCAGGAGGGGTCGTGAGAGCCCTGGTCATCAGTGCAAGCAGGAGGGGGCAGGCACTTGTGAGGAAAAGGAGACTCTGGAAGAGGAGGGCCATGGGTGAAGAAGCTGAGCCGCATGCGTACGTCGGTCGGTGCGTGTGCGGCATTTGACGTCAGCACCCCTCTCTGAAGTAGGTGTTCTGGTCCCATCCGATTGCCATGGAAACAGCCTCATTCACTCAGCTCAGGTCACAGCAACCGTAAGAGAAGCCGGGAACTCAGCCAAGATCCATCCTATCTTTTATGCCGCCTTAAGAAGCTACTGCTCACTGCTACTCACCAAGCAACATACACCCTTTAAATTTATAGAAAAGTCTGTAAAAGGAAAGCAGCCAGCATTAGGCTAATCGCTGACTTTCTTGCTACTGTCTCAAGTATTTTAATTTTCTATATTTCTGTGGTACTCCAGGCCTCATGACTGTGCTTGTACTATGCTTAGTCGGTCAGTCGTGTCCAACTCTCTGGGACCCCATGGACTGTAGCCCACCAGGCTCCTCTGTCCATGGGATTCTCCAGGCAAGAATACTGGAGTGAGTTGCCACGCCCTCCTCCAGGGGAATCTTCCCAACCCAGGGATTGAACCCAGGTTTCCCGCACTGCAGGCAGATTCTTTACTGTCTGAGCCACAGGGAAGCTCAGGCCTTATTAGATTCTAATAAAACTGGACATTTTAAGGTTGATCTGAATCTGACTGCTGGAAACCAAGAATCACACAGTGTCACACTGGGAGTTCTTACACATCATCTGATGCAGGGAGGGGTGGTCCTGGCTGGGTCCCTGAAGGCAAAGAGCAGGCTGTTTCCAGGAGACCCAGCTCAATACTGAGCCCCGGCCGAGTTGGGCTGGTGGTCCCTACACCAGAGGTATAGCTAAACTTTTTGGAAGCTTATCTCATCCCTGACTTGCAGTTAAAAGAAATGAAGCTCAGAGACACCCGTCTGCCAATGATGCACACAGGAGGTGGCCAGTTTGGAGTCAGACATGTGGCCCCTCTGGATCCAGGGCTTATACACGCTCTGGTCACATTAGAAGGGAGGGTCCACGTGGCCAGTGGCGGCCCCATGAGGCCGCGTCAGCAGAGACCTGGCAGTCTCGGCCGAGGAGGAGCCCGCACACGTTTCTCTCCGATGCGAGAAGTGCGTTTCTGGTGTTTTACTTCCGCTGTCCTTTTGCTCAGTAGCGAGGCTCGTCGGCGGGATTCAGCCCGAGTGGTTCCTGTTGTTTACATCCCCCAGGTCACGACGGGTGCGTGGTCCAGCTGGGCATCCAGGGTGCTATCCGGGGCTTCGATGTGGACACGTCCTACTTCACGGGAGATCACGCCCCTCGAGTATCGATTCAAGCGGCAAACTTCGAAGAAGGTGCCTGGGGACCCCCTGGCCTGGGAGGAGCTGTGTGGGGATTCCTCATGGCTCGCTTCCCGCCCAGACAATCTCGTGCAGAGGCCCTCTCCCTGCCACAGAGGCTGATGACATTCCCCGTCAAGGGCTCCGTGATTTTTGAGGTTTAGCTTAGCCGTGTTCTTCAGCTCAACTTAGATTTCGCTATTCTCACACTGCAGCACCCCCAGGAGGCGCAGGGTTTGGGGAGCAGGCTGCCGGGGCGGGTGGCTGGGTGGCGTGGCCAGGGCGGTCTGGAGCCCGGTCCAGGCCAGCTGTGGGGCCTCTCCCCTGCTCATTCTGCTGCCCCCCAGCCCCTGGGGGGTCTGCATAAGGACATGGCAGCTCTGGGCTTCCCAGGAAGGTTCCTTTCCGAATCCTGGAATGGAACTGGTGTCCTCCCAGGCTGGTCCCAGAGGTAGCTTTCTAGAAACATGTACCCTCACGGGCATGTCTGTACTTTACTTGGGAAACAGGAGTCATGTCAGTTAGCAGTCTTATCCTGGAGGCACTCTGTGCCCAGCTTGTAGGAGGCTCCAGGGGCGTGAAAACGACTGTCCCCTCCCGAAAGACGACGGAGGGACCTGAAAAGTCACATGATGGTGGGAGGGAGGGACCAGTGACAAAGAGAAAGATGCTTTCAGGAGGTGCACTAATCATCCACACAGGCTCCTGTTGGTGAATCGCCCACGGATCAGTTCTGAGGATGCCACTGGGGGAAGCAGTGTTTTTGGAGTTGACTTACAACATTCCATAACTTTATCAATCCAGCCTTTTGAAAACCCGAGTCATGTGATAAGTTTGTCCATCTGGCTAAACTTGGAGATGATATTTACCCTCTGATGAGCAGACGAACCACCAGATGTGCAACACCCCTTTTGAAGTTACCCTAAGTATTTTAAATGTGGAGGAACTTTAACACATACATCTATTACATTGGTCATCTGATACTTTGACTTAAGAAACGATATCTTTAGGCAAAATGAAAATGACCCTACCGTTCATGAAGAGAGTATGTATATTCTGATTTTGAATGGGAATGGTAACCCTCATGGTCACTGTAACTTTAGATAAGCAGCCAGAAATCCCACAACGAGAAGTCAGGACAGGAACTGCGGCCACCCCTGAGGAGTTTGAAGCCATTTCGGAGGTATGTTTCCCGGGCGAGCGGGGGCTTGTCACGGGCTGTTGGGAGCTCTGCCCGCCTGCCCACCTGCACTCAGCCTGGCACAGCTCACACGTTGTGCTTGCCCCGTGCGACCCTAGAGAGGTTTCTGGGTGGGTCTGTGCACCCCTGACCGCGGTGCATGCGAGGTCCAGGGTGCTTTTTCCCACGGGGCAATCTGCTCACAGAGACGCAGAATGATGCCCTGTGAGATAAACACAGAGTCAGTTCACATACTTTTGATAGCTATTGGACAAAGTAGCGTTATGCTGGATGAATGTAATGCAAGAAACAATTTGGTTTGCATTTGGGGACATTCTTGTTTTTCGAAGTTTGTCTGGTGATCTTCATTGCATTTTACAAAAGTGTGGATCCATAACACACTGGGGAAATACATAACGGCAACAACAAGCAGGCCCTTCCAGTGAAGCGCTGATCTAGAGGAGAGAGCTGGGAGGTTCAGGCTGACCCATTTACCCCCAGGCCCACGGCAAGAGCCTGGGTTTTATTTAAATGTTCACATCACATTCTGGCTGCTGCTTTTTTATGAATCCTCAAAGTGAAGACATCCAGAGGTTCGTTTCTAACCCCCTGCCCATCCCTGGCCACCACCGCCCGGTGGCTGTTATGACCAGGGTAAAATAAAAGCAAGCCTTTATTCTGTTTATTAAATCTGGGACTTGATGTTTATTAGTGTTTTTATTAAAGTGTTCCATTAGGCATCCATCATTAATTTTGTTCCAAAGTGGTTGCCCCGCAAGCCCCATGCAGGGATTAGGATGAGAGGATTTATTGTCCCAAGAGCCATCACTAGTGTTTTTATATTTATTGCTAGCTGAAGTCCGACGACTGGAGTTGCTTGATTCCTATGACAGAAATTAAACCGGGAAATTCTGCTTCCAGCCACAACTACTTTCCGGTCAATTCCCAGCAGAGGTGGAGTCACATACGACTCAACATTTTCCCAGGTAAATATGATGGACCATCTCCAGTCCTGTGGTTTCTTCATTGAGTGCTGACATGTTTTAAAAACACAAAGCAAAGTCACCCTTTCCTCCTTGGTCACTGATCTCTCTAGCATTTTAGGATTTTAATCTTCCCTTTTCGTGTACTAGGAAATTCTCGTTTTAGCCCTGCCATCTGTAGGTAGTTAGGAAAAACTATCAATTAAATTGGGATGTGATGGACCTAAGGTGTATTAGGTTAGATATCACCTAACAATGTCTATTTCACAGACATATTAGCAGTTGAAGTGCTGTGTACAAATAACCCTTATTTTGTTTTATTGTACAGCTTTATTGCAATGTAATAAATGTAACATGCATTTCACCCATGTGAAGTATACAATTCTATGGTTTATTGTACATGTAAGTATACAGTGTAAAGTCTATGTAAATATATAATATGGCTTCCCAGGTGGCTCAGAGGTAAAGGATCTGCCTGCAGTGTAGGAGATGCAGGTTCAGTCCCTGGGTCGGGAAGATCCTCTGAAGAAGGAAATGGCTACCCACTCCAGTACTCTTGCCTGGAAAATTCCATAGACAGAGGAGCCTGGTGGGTTACCGTCCATGGTCCATGGGGTGGCAAAGAGTCAGACACGACTGAGCTACTGAGCATGCGCATGAAATAGATATAGATAGGATATGTGCAGCCATCGCCACGGTCAACTTTAGAACATTTTTATCACCTTGAAAAGAAATCTGATATCCTTGAGCTATCAACATTCATCTCCCCCAGCCCTAAGCAGCCACCAGTCTACTTTCTGTCTTGATCCACTGGACTACTCCAGACATTTCATATAAATGGTCTTTTGTGACTGGTTAGCATGTTTCCAAGGCTCACCCGTATTGTTGAGCATCAGTACTTCATTCCTGTGTGTGATCAAATAATCTTCCATTGTATGGACAGACCTCATTGCTTGTCCATGCATCAGTTGATAGACATTTGGGCTATTTTCACCTATTGAAAGCTTATGAGTAATGCTGGCATAAACATCCCTGTACAAATTTTTGTGCAAACATATGGTTTTCATGTGGGTGTACACCTAGGAGTTGAAATTGCTGAGTCATATAATAACTGTGTTTTTAATTTTATGAGAAATTATCAGACTTCTTTCCAAAATGGCCACACCATATTACATTCCCATCAGCAATGTATGAAGGGTCTGGTTTTTCCACATCCTCCCCACATTTGTCATTTTCTGAGTTTTTGATCACAGCCACCCTAGAGGAAATGAAGTGGTATCTCGCTGTGGTTTTGATTTGCATTTCCCTTACGACTAATTATTGTTTTTTAAAAGCTTTCTATTTTTTATATTGGAGTGTTGTTAAGTGTTGTGTTAGTTTCTGATTTTCTGATGTTCAGTTAGTTCGGTCTCTCAGTCGTGGTCCAGCTCTTTGCGACCCCATGGACTGTGGCATGCCAGGCCTCCCTGTCCATCACCAACTCCCAGAGCCTGGTCAAACTCATGTCCATCGAGTCGGTGATGCCATCCAACCATCTCATCCTCTGTCATCCCCTCCTGATGTTCAGTAAAGTGATTCAGTTATACATATATGTGGATCTCTTCTTTTTAAAATTCTCTTCCCATTTAAGTTGTTAGAGTATTAAGCAGCCTCATGACTAATCTCAGTTGCTTACTTGGTCACTTGCATATTTTATTTACTGTTCGTTGTTCAGTTGCTAAGTTGTGTCCAACTCTTTGAGACCCCACGTACTACAATAGGCCAGTCTTCCCTGCCCTTCACTGTTTCCTGGAGTGTGCTCAAATTCATGTCTGTTGAATCCATGATGCTATCTGACCATCTCGTCCTCTGTCGTCCCCTTCTCCTCCTGCCCTTAATCTTTTCCAGCATCAAAGTCTTTTCCAGTGAATCAGCCCTTCCCATCAGGTGGCCAAAGTATTGGAGCTTCAGCTTCAGCATCAGTCCTTCCAATGAACACCCAGGACTGATCTCCTTTAGGATTAACTGGTGTGATCTCCTTGCAGTCCAAGGGACTCTCGAGAGTCCTCTCCAGCACCACAGTTTGAAAGCATCAATTCTTTGGTGCTCAGCCTTCTTTATGGTCCAGCTCTCACATCTGTACCTGACTACTGGAAAAACCATGTGTGTGCGCACACTCAGTTGTGTTTGACTCTTTGCGACTCCATGGACTATAGCTGGCTAGGCTCCTCTGTCCATGAACTTTTCTAGACAAGAATCCTGGAGTGGGTTGCCATTTTCTCCTCCAGGGGATCTTCCCGACCCAGGGACTGAACCCACATCCCTTGTGTCTCCTGCATTGACAGGTAGATTCTTCACCACTAGTGCTACCTGGCAAGCCTCAGCTTTGACTTATGGACCTTTGTCAGTAAAGTGATGGCTCTGCTTTTCAATACTCTGTCTAGGTTTGTCATAGCTTTCCTTCTAAGGAGCAAGTAAGTGTTAGTTACTCAGTTGTGTCCTACTCTTTGCAACTCCATGGACTGTAACCTGCCAGGATCTTCTGTGGAATTCTCCAGGCCAGATACTGGAGTGTGTTGTCATTCCCTTCTCTAAGGGATCTTCCTGACCCAGGGATCGAAACCAAGTCTCCTGCATTGCAGACAAGATTCTTTACCATCTGAGCCAACAGGGCTGCAGTCACTGTCCGCAGTGGTTTTGTAGCCCCCAAAACAAAATGTCACTGCTTCTACTTTTTCCCCTTCTGCTTGCCATGAAGTGATGGGACTGGATGCCATGATCTTACACAAGCCCCTTTGCCACGTCAAGGCTGTGATCCATGAAGGGGACTATTCCTTGACAGTTTGATTAAAAGTGAGATTGGATATTAATTCTGTAAACAAGAATCTTATTTTTTTAATGTAAAGTCAGCTTTACATGAAGAGACATTAACACTATGTACCATGAAGGCAGCTCATAATGTTCAATGAGCTAGGATAGTGTTGTGAATTACTCTTGTTAGCATATTTTCTTGGGTTTTAAACCAACACTCCAGGAGATGGTGAAGGACAGGGAAGCCTGGTGTGCTGCAGTCCATGGGGTCGCAGAGTCAGACACGACTGAGGGACTGAACGACAGCAAATACCAAGACAGCCTGGTTTTATTTACTGCAAATATCAAGACTTCCACTGTTCTACTGAAATTTTTTCAGATCACTCAATTTCACCAGATTTTTCATGTAAAAATATAGGGCTGGTTTCATTAGAATATTCTGATTAATGACTTTGAGCTTCTGTATAAAAAAGCTTGGGTTCCACCTTCTAGGAAGTGATACTCAAATAAGAAACGTCCATTTTATTAGACTCACATAATGTGAGTGGATCTTGGTAGTTATTTTCTGCTCTGCAGACCTACTCTCGAGCTGCTCTGGTTCTCAGCAGCTACTTAAATTTGTGAATGTTATCTTCAGTATTCTCAACCACACTGCAAAGCAACGTGTGTAAAAATAAAAACCTAAGATCTTGTGTAAGTTGGTGTGGGATTTAGCAATGTTGATTTCGGGCACCAAGCATTATATCTGTGGTGAATTTCCCAACTGATTTTTGGCCTTCCTGGAGTTATTAATTCACAACCACCACAAATATGTGAGTATTTACTATGTGCCACACGGAAGCAAGCAAGACAGGTAGCTATTCTGGCCTTCAAAGATTTTTAGATTCTGCTTTTGGGAGACTTATTATCAGGGACTTAAGAACAAGGTAATTCTGGACTGTGATTAGTGCAATGAAGTAAATAAGTGGGGGGGCATTGATAACCTTAACCTGGGGAATCAGACAGTGGCTGAGGTGGGGGTGGGGGGCAGGAAGGAGATGGCTCTAGAGAGGGAAAGGCCTTCCTGGGGCCATGCTACAAGCTGAGACCTGAGATCAGCGAGTAGTCTTTGGACAGCAAAGTTGTCTGAGGACTAGGGGGTGGCAGGTGCAAAGGCCTTAGTGTATTTAAGAACTAGAGCAGGCAGATGTGGAGAGCTCTGTGTTTTAAGATCCACAAAGGGCAACTTTTCCCAAGTGATAATAATAATAAGGCACTTTTCCTTTTCAGATGGTGGAATTGCACCTCTTAGGGTATACAGTACTGGACAAAAAGACTGGACTGCGGGTGACCCCAAAGAACCATTAGACCTGGTGACCATCGCGTATGGGGGTGCCTGTGTAGGATTCAGCAGTGCACATTTTGGGCACCCGAACAATATAACAGGTGAGGCGATGCTTGAGCTTGGGACGTGTGGGCCTCACAGTCCGCACCCCAGTGTGGTATGAATTACTTAGAGGAAGGGGCCATCTCAAGCCATATGGGTGGGTGAGATCCTTCATATAGGATTGAAAGCCTTTAAGACAGGAAGTAAATCAATAGCACTCTCCCTTCCTAATTTTGGCTTAAGCAGTTGCTCTAAAAGGAAAAGTAAAATTTACTAACCCTATAGTTGTGTGTGAATTTGCTGAAACGTTCATCTTAATGAAAATCACAGATGTTGCACTGCTCAGGTGCACGGGATCTGCACCGGTCACGCCAATGCAGTCATTCTCACATTTTTAATAAAACGTGATGATCCTGTGAAATCCCGTTAAACACTGTTTTTGGCAGGAGTCAGCACAGCGAAGTCGATGGAAGATGGCTGGGAAACAGCCCGGAGACTGGACAGGCCCCTGATACTGGAGGTGAGACGTGAAAATGCTGCATCCCAACGCTTCCCAGAAAGTAAAGCTTTTTTCCTTCATTTGACATCAAGGAGACTGATATTTTAGAAACCTCTTAGGCATTTTTGTAAATACTTATTGCTTCTACATGTTTTCTAAATCTTCTACTGTTTCCTTATAATATCAGGGCCAGACTACACATAAAGACCTAGAAGTCAAACTTGCTAATTAATGCTGGCTGTTCCAACACATCATTGGAATTATCCCTTTTTTTAATATAAAAACTAGAGCATCTAAATTTAACAAAAACCCATGAGTAAATTTGTTGATCTGGAGGGAAAAAACCACTATTTCGTCGTCTTTGATTTTTGCGTATTGCTGGGTGAGACAGACCACTTCTGTGAACGTGTGATGGCTCAGCTGTTTAATTTGGCCAGTAACTAACTCAAGATAAGGAAGTAAAAAACGAAAGAAAACACCTTTTAGTGTGTAAATCATATCACAAATAATTTAATTTAATTTATAATAACTTATTTATAATTATATATATTACACAAATTATAATAACTTAATTATAAACATACCTTTCATGGGTTTGTATCACCCAATGCTTCCAAATATAAACAAAGTCTCCTCACTAGAAATTTGTGTTTGGAGGCAGGTCATATATTGGTATAGATTTGGTCAAAGACAGATCTACTTTGAAAAGTCAAAACCAGCCAACCACAGGAGCTCTTGGTTGGGTTAGACAAACATCCTTTGGTGTACAGCATCCCACCTGAATTCATGTGCATGTGTGCTAAGTCATGTCCAGCTTTTTGCAATCCTGTGGGCTGTAGCCTGCCAGGCCCCTCTGTCCATGGGATTTCCCAGGCAAGAATACTGGAGTGGGTTGCCATGCTCTCCCCTCCAGGGGATCTTCCTGACCCAGGGATTGAACTCGCGTCTCCTATGTCTCCTGCATTGGCAGGTGAGTTCTTTACCACTAGCGCCACCTGGGAAGCCCACCTGAATTTATAACTGACATACATGATCATATCAGAAATTCATCAAAATTTACCTAGCACCCGATTAACCCGAGTCGGCATCAGGAGTTTACACAGTGACGGTAGAGTGACGATTTTTTACGCAAGAAGCAACTTACACCAGATCACAGGAAGTAGGTACTCTTTTATAGTGAAAAATGAAAGCGTTAGTCACTCGGTCATGTCTGACTCTTTGTGACCCCACCAGGCTCCTCTGTCCACGGAATTACCCCAGCAAGAACACTGGAGTGGGTTGCCATGCTCTCCTCCTGGGGATCTTCCCGCCCCAGGGACTGAACCCTGGTCTCCTGCATCGCAGGCAGATTCTTTACCTTCTGAATCACCAGGGATGCCCTACTCTTTTATGGCAGGAAATGACAAGTACGCGCCAACATTGTCGCTTGCTGGTTTTCAGGATTGGTCTTGAATGACAGCAAGCTGACTTACGTTGTTTCTACCTCTTTTTGAATTCCAGAATGATGAGAACGGTATTCTCCTGGTTCCAGGCTGTGAGTGGGCAGTTTTCCGATTGGCGCATCCTGGAGTAATAACTCAAATTGAAATCGATACAAAGTATTTCAAAGGTAAACGTGATGCCACTAAGAAACCGCTTATAATTGATGTGCTGGTCGTAAAGGCAGCGGGCTCCATGCCGCAACTAAGACCCGATGCAGCCAAACAAATAAATAAAGACTATGAAAAAGAATAAGGACAGCGGGCTCCAGCAGGAGAGGGACTCAGGGCAGCGGGCTGTGGGCCTGGCTTTCCGCTCACAGTTGTGTAGCTTCAAGCATGTTGTCTTAACCCTTTGCACTCTGCTTCTGTCTTTATAAAGCATTAGATGTGCACTCGACCACAAAAGTCGTGAGATTCTATGAGGCACTAAGGCTCTTCACCACAAGGTCCCTGAACTCCATGTGAAAAAGCCTATGAAACACTTCCTGGTTAGGACATCGAAAGAACAAGGTGGGGATATCTTCTCAGGGGAGGGATCGCAAAGCAGCTCGGTGACTATTTCTTCTCTGGGCAGTGATCTACACACATTTTAAAAATCATGGCCTTCCTTTAGTAAAATAATATTTGGAAAAGCACCCTTAATATTCCATGTTTACTTCCTTATGAAATAGATACATGGTCCATTATAATAAGTTCAAAAGAGGTTACTAAACTTTTATAATCATTAAGTGAAGTTTTGCCAAGTACTATGGTGGGTGTCTCATGATTCTTTGGCTGTCTTTGAATAAATACAGCAGACTGTATTCATGCACTGGATGCTTGATTTTTAAATGTCTTGTGAATCATTATGACCTCACTCAACTATTAACTGTTTCATCAAGGGTCAGTATATATTTAAGGTGAAGTTCATCCTCAATGGGTGGATGTAAACGGTTTCAAGGGGTCTTGATAATTTGAACTCCTGTTGGGAAGACTCCTGTGGTTTAGATCTGATTAGTGGTCACTGTTTCCACTTTTCAACACGACTGACCAAGGGCGGCTCCTGACGGTCAGGAGGAATGTCAGTTCTGTTATTTTTTTGCTGTTTATGGATGTTCACAAATCATCTCTAGTGGTATATTTAATCCATGGTTCTCTGTGTGGTAGTTTAAAGTCACTTGTTTATTTTTGTGAGGGACAGTTTAGTCAAAACCAGGGTAATAAGCAGCAAATCCATGCAGCCAGGGACCCCAAACTGCAGCATGGCATGGATGCCCTGCAACTGGCCTTGGGTATCTGTCAGCCAGGGATGATGGGCACGGGGATCGGGAACAAGCTGGCATCCAGTTATAACATCAAACACGCCAGGCCTAATACACACATCCACACACACATGTGTACACACATGCACACGTGTGCACACACGTGTATTCACACGTGCATGTATATTAAAGAAACAGAAACAGTCATTGGGATGTCCTCTTCCTGCACCCCAGAAGCACGCTCACCTCACCCATGCTCACTTTTTGCTGGGCTTTTTGATCTGATTAAAAAGGTCAGTATTCCATAAACCAAACTGCGCTGGGTGCAGACAGAGTGGAAAAGACGCCTTTGTCTTATTCCGACAGGTAATTCTCCTGAGAGCTGCAAGGTGGACGGCTGCATCCTGACAATGCAGGAGGAGGAAAACATGGTCAGGCAGAAGTGGGACCTTCTGGGCCATAAGTGGAAGCCACTGCTTCCGGTCACAAATGTAGTGTGGTGTCCGATCCCTTGGGGCCACGCAGGCAGCCCTCCCGTGGGCTGCTTCAGTCAAGGCCGGGTTTCAGAGGGTCACAGCTCCGCCCCAAAGCTTCTGCTTGGTTTAACAGTGTGACAAATGAGATTTTAAAAACTGTCTCTGCCCCTTTATATTATAAAATGACAGGCTCTCTCGTTTCACATTTGCATAATCTAACTCTCAAATTTTCTTTGAAAAAAAAAAATTTTCTTTTAGACCACCTTGTTCAAGCATGCACACATGGAGAAACGTTTCTGCATTGTACTGACTCTCTAGGTAGGGCGGCTAGCATATTTACGGCCTCCAGGGTGTGGCCAGCCATGGGATGGATGCTGAGGTGATCCAGAGCATTTCCCTGGATCATGCAGGAGGGACATGGTCATTTTCGGGTCGGAGATGGGAGTGAGCGCTGCTCCCCTTAGTGAAGGGACTCCCACGGGCCCGCTTTCTGCTTTCTTTTTCTCATCAGTTTGTCCACTTACTTAACTATCAGAAAGAAACATCACGGGGACCTGAGTATTCATGCCGGTCTCCTTAGGGCATCCTGTCCCCAAAAGCAGATTGCTAGGGCGAGCCGAATTATTATCATGGAATAACTTTTCACCTTTTAAGGCCCAGAGTCCAAGCGGATGGGTGGCCTTGGCAGAGTCAGCCCCCTGGTCATTACAAGGACCTCCGCCTCCCCTCTCTTTCCAGCTGAAGCCCGATGAGATGCATGTGCTGGACAGCCTGACCCCAGAACTGCAGGATGTCATCACCCACGCCAAGTTCACCATCACCCCCGATGGGGGCGTGAGTCGCCTCGACTCAAGGGCTTCCCCAGCTCTATCTGCCTCCTGCGGCCCCGCGAGAAGCCCATGATGAGGTTCTCGGTGAAGGCGGGCTTCAGGGCGAACCTCTAACCCACAAAACCCCGGTGACTATACAGTGACTCAGACTCTTCTTCTGAAGTGTGTTCAATATATGAAACTTAAGTTTCTAGCAATTAGTGTTTTGAAGGTCAATATAATTCCTGATGATTTAATAAAGTGGTCACCCTCACACACGGGTATCTGCATTTAATGTCACTATGCAGTGCTTGGCAGTTGGACCCCTGGGTCGGAAAGATCCCCTGGAGGAGGGCATGGCAGCCCACTCCAGGATGCTTGCCTAGGAAATCCTATGGACAGAGGTGCCTGGCGGACTACAGTCCATGGGACCAGAGTCGGGTACCACTCACTCATGGAACACTTGGTAGTTCAAAAACTAGCGGTGGCTGTGAAATAGCAGGATTTCTTTATTACTTTTTTAAAACAGTACAAGATATTAATATTTTTATAACATCGGTATTCTGTACCTTCAGAGGTACTTTAGCACTTTATACATAGTCTTCTATCCTGAAAGGTTTGTTGAAACCCATCAAAGCCACTGGAAAAATATAATCCTACAAGCATTCTCTGTCTGGGTTGAAGAGGTGGGGCCTGCCTTTACCTGGAACAGGACGTGACCTTCCCAAGGTCACCCAGGCCCTTGACTTGCTCCTGCTGCACATGAAGCTGCCTTCTGAAGGTTACACCTTTGAGGCACCGCCTGCCAGCCGCGCCTGCTCACCTGGATTCCCACGTGCTCTGGATGGTTCCTGGCGCATCCTCCTTGACCAGTTTTAATTGTCCTGATGGTCCTGTCCACCACCCCCACCTCTCCGCCTCTGGGCAGAGCAGGAGGTGGAGGGGCAGCTGGAGAGTCCCGGTGGGGCCCAGGGCACCCTCGGCCTCCAACCCCCCACCGTGGCGGGTGTCTCCCTCCCTGCCCCCGAGCTCTGCGGGCCTCACCTGCCGGGATTCGGATGCCCATCGCCAGGCCTGGCCCCGCCCGCGACCCGACCCTGTCCGGCTAGGCCGCCCCTCTCCTGGGCGGCGGGGCAGGTGGGCGGCGGTCACAATCGCTGCTGGCGTCAGCGCGGGCGGTGGGACCGTGGACCCGGTGGCCCGGTGGCCGGGCTGCCCGGCGGCGGCTGGAGCGCACGGGCGGCGGCCGGGTGGCGGCGGAGGAGGCGCGCGGCCATGGGCTCGCGCACGCCGCACACGCTGGTGGACACCACGCCCGCCAAGACCATCGTGGTGTACCGCAACGGGGACCAGTTCTACGTGGGCCGCAAGTTCGTGCTGTCGCGGCGCCGCGTGGCCACCTTCGAGGCGCTGCTGGAGCAGCTGACCGAGCAGGTGGAGGTGCCGTTCGGCGTGCGGCGCCTCTTCACGCCGACGCGCGGGCGCCCGGTGCTGGAGCTGGACTCGCTGCAGGCCGGCGGCAAGTACGTGGCGGCCGGGCGCGAGCGCTTCAAGAAGCTGGAGTAAGTGCCCGCGGCCCGCGCGCCCCTGTCCAACCGGGGCCGCATCCGGCCTCCCAGACGGGGACCGCGCCGGCTCTGCCCGGCCGGCGCTAACTCCTAGCGCGCCATGCACCGTCCGCCGGTGGCGGTGTCTGTCCCCAGACCATCAGTGACGCAGAGGGTTAGGAAGGGGATGCGGAGGGGGGCGGCGGGCCTCGCAGTGAAAATAGGGCGCCAGGGTGCGCCTCTTTGGAAAGGTGGGAAGCTCTGCGGGGAGAAGAGGAGTCGGCCACGCGGAGCGGAGCAGCACGCAGAGCTGGGTCGTGACTCGTCCAGACTGGCGTCCGGGGGACCCGGGCGCGCGTCCTTCCATGAGCACGCCTCCGGAAGTGTGCTGTGGGCTTGCTCACCGTCCTCTGGCCTGCTAGATTCAGACCCTGCCGAGGACAGGCACCTGGGATTTCCGAAATTCTGGCAGCTACGGAAGTGCAGACGTGCCTTCCGGCCTCTGCCGCCCCAGCACTGCAGAGGTCAGGACCGCGGCTGGGGAGGATGTAGGTGTCCTGGCAAGCAGGCCCACCTACCAATTCCAGAGCCACCTGGAAAGCCATGATGGAGCTGGCCAGGTTCAGGCCGTCGGGAGTGCTTGTGGCTGCCCACCCAGCGCGTGAATTCAATTCCGTTTCGTTTAGCCTGGGGCTGGTATTGCACTCCCTGTGAGGCCTTTCAGCAAATGCGGTCACCACACTTATGTTCATACCCTTACTTTTTATTCCAGGAGCTCCCCCGTCTCTGCTCTGAGAGTCTTCATCATTTCGCTAAGCTCTGGGTACCACGTTATACAAATGTCGTATCAGTGCAACGATTTCTTCAGTTCCTTAACAAAAGCTGTTGTGCGCGTCTTCCCGGAGGGCAGCCTGGCAGAACTGGGGAGGTTGCAAGGGCCCTTCAGTGTGTGTTTCGGGGAGATAAGACACAATCAGAAGTAACCGCAGAAGAGAAAGCGGAGACTGCGCAGACAGAGGCACAGGGGTAGTTCTGTCGAGGTGCAGGGACTCAGAAAAGGCTTCCTTTAGAGGGCAGAATCCGCCTGCAATGTGGAGACCCCGGTTCAGTTCCTAGGTCGGGGAGATCTGCTGGAGAAGGGATAGGCTACCCACTCCAGTATTCTTGGGCTTCCCTGGTGGCTCAGCTGGTAAAGAATCCACCTGCAATGCAGGAGACCTGGGTTCGATCCCTGGGTTGGGAAGATCCCCTGGAGAAGGGGAAGGCTACCCACTCCAGTATTCTGACCTGGAAAATTCCATGGACTGTGTAGCCCATGGGGTTGCCAAGGGTCGAACACGGCTGAGCGGCTTGCACTGCCTTACAGAGCAGAAGCGCGAAGAGCACTTGTTTGCTCGTCCTCCGTGAACTCCTGGGCTGCCTCGGCACCACTCACGTCTCCTGTCTCTCTCTAGAGGTGTCACTTCTGTTTCTCACGTGTTGTTGATGCCATTTCTTTTATTGTGAAATTTATCATGTATACAGAGGAGTGTGTGCGTGCTCATTTGCTGAGCCGTGTTCAGCTCTTTCAACCTCATGCACTGTAGCCCCCCAGGCTCTCTGTTCATGGGATTCTCCAGGCACGAATACTGGAGTGGGTTGCTATTTCCTCCTCCAGGGGATCTTCCCAACCCAGGGATCGAATCTGAGTATCCCGTGTCTCCTGCATCTCCTGTGTTGTCAGGAAGATTCTTTACTACTGAGCTTCCTGGGAAGCCCCATATACAGAGGAGTATGTGCAATTTTATGTGTAGTTTAAAGAATAGTAATAAAGCCAGCCTCTGTGTGAACCACAATCTGGATTCAGGAAAAGAGAATGACCAGTATTTTCAAAACCTCCTACATCCACTCCCATCCCTTGCCCACAGGGAAACACTATTTTGGCTTTTGTGATTATCATCTTTCCATAATAATCTATCTCTGAAGGATACATTTTTTCCAATGTTTTACGTACTTTATGTAAATGCAGTTATGCTCTGTGTATTTTGTTACTTGCTTTTTCATACAATAATATGCTTCTGAGGCTCATCCATGTTAATAGCATGTAAGTATAGGTCATTTGTTTTCACTGTTAGGTATTATTTTGTTGACTGATACACCAGTTTATTTATTCAATCCATTGGTGGATAATTGGTGTTGTTTCAAATTTCATGCTGTCAGCACACTGTTGTGCACATTCTTCTACCCATCTCCTGGTGCACGTGGATGAGACTTCCTCCCGGAGAGCATGTGAGTTATCTGTTACTGCATGTCCTATTCATGCAAGCTTACTGGTGGGAACAGTGTTTATTGTCTCATAGTTCCTCTGACCAGGAAGTCCGGAGCAACTTAGCCAAGTGGTTCTGCCTCAGAGACACTCATGTGTCTGTAATCAAGATGCTGGTGCAGTCACATCTGAAGGCCTGACCCGGGCAGGTGCTCGCAGGCTCACTCCCATGGCAGGAAGCTTCATCTGTGTCGTGAGGCATCCATGGGAGATCCAGCTGCTGGCTCCCCTGGGCAGGAGTGGTTCCGCCTGAAGCCACAGCGGCTCTTGTTACGGCTGCATCTCTGTTAGGCTGTCTTCTCTTCCCTCTGCCTCATTATCTCTGTGTGCTGCACAGTTTTTACTTTTAAAACTTATTTCCAGAAATAAGTTGAACGGTGTCATCCCAGGTCATGGTCACTTTGACACAGCTTCAGAGTGTGGGAAGGTTCGGACCACCCAGGGGTTGGAAGCCAGGATGCTCCCTACTGTGCCGGTGCAGCCAGTGGGGTCCCAGTTCTCTAGGAGAGTGGGTCATAACGACCCCGTGGCTGGCGGGCCCTGAGCCAGCGCTTTTGTCTGTGGTTCTTCTTCTCAGGTCTCTGCTCCCAGCAGCCACCACCCCTAAACCAAAGTGGCCCCGGACATCAGGCTCTTGTCTTTCTGTTTCCTTCCTTTCCTGGACTGTGCTAACTCCTCGCTATCTCATTATGTTGCAGAGGTGTGCTTTTAGTTTGTCCAGTTTTACTTGTTTTGAAGAGGACACGTCGATCAGGCTTTCTTGGTCCACGGTTCCCAGAGCCGAGGTCTTCTCATCCTTTTTCTTCATGTATTTTTGTTATAAATCTGTGGAGGACAGTGTCCTTCGGCCCATGGAAGGCGTTTCTCATTGTCTTTTAACTCAGTGGTTGCTGATGAAAAATCAGCTATCATCATTTGCTTCTTTGAAAGTAATGTTTTATCTTCTTTTAGCTCTTTGAAATGCACATTGTTTGATTCTGGGTACTGTGCATTAAGTGGTCTGTCTAAGTGCAGATTTATTGAATTTTCCAGAGTCCTGGCACGGTGACTGTCGTCGGCTCTGGGGGAGTTCGTAGCCACTGTCTCTTCAGATGGTGTCTCTGCTTTGGTTTCTCTCTCTGCTTCCGGTATCTGGGTGGGTGTGGGTGGGCCTGTTTCATTGGCTCAAACCTCCTCTTTCTCATCTGTCTCTCTCTTTCAACTTTGTGCTGTAATCTAGGCACTTTCTTCACATAGATCTTCTGATTAATTTTTCTGCCTGTGTATCCTACGCTTTCAAACCTATTCGTTGCATTTTAAATCATTTAATTTTTCATTTCCAAACATGCTACCTGGTTCTTTTTCAAAGCTTCCATTTCATTCTCTTGAGTCTCTGGGTCCTGCATGTATTTTCAAGTTTGTCTTTTATTGAAGTCTTGTCCTTCTGTGATCTGTACCTACAGTCCCAGTATTTGAAAGTTTTCTCTTATTTCACCTGGTTTTCTCTTGTGGTCCTTGCTATTCTTGTTAGTTTACTTAGGTTTTGATGGCAAATGACTCCTTTTCTACGGGATTTGTTTTTTGAGGAAATCCTTTCAAGCCTGAGATAAAAGTGAGAGTTTCCGGAGTGGATTTCCATTTTCTTCTCCCAAATGCCCAGGATGCTCCCTCTCCAAAGGGCCCTCCAAATTGTCAGTACCTTGAGTTTTTCAGGGCCACCCAGATAGAGGTGTTTTCTGAGCTAGCTGGCTTGTGATCTAAGTTCTTAATGGCATCTGCAAATGTGCAAACTTGACATCCGATTGCATTTGAAGGAAAATCACAGACATCGCAGCTGCTGAGAGGTAGCACTTGGATTGGGGCTTCCCCGGTTGTGCAGAGGTAAAGAACCCACCTGCTCGTGCAGGAGATGCAGGAGACTCTCATTTGGTGGAGAGACTTGTCAGGGCTTATTTAAAATGTTTTGGACTCATGGCAGAAATGTTGAGAAAGACGTTGAGATGTTTTTCTTCCTGAGTTTCTTAAGGTCGATGATTATATTCTCTAGGGAATGGAAGGTGATCCAGTTCACTGAGCAGGAAGGGGAGGAGGGGTTCCCATGTGGTGGAGACCCTCTGTTATTTTGCATTTTCCATGTACCTTCACTGCTATCAAATGGATGGGAGGGGTTTGCATGCAGAGTTCAATACAGAGAGGCATTTGGATTTCGCTTCTTCACTACCTTTTAGATCAGTGAAGTATGAAATTGGAACCCAGATGTTGGTGAATAAAGCTCTGAAAACTGTTTGGGCTTAATTTATGTTGGTATCAGTGAGCTAGCACTTGTCGGAATGTATATTCTGTACTTGCTGAGCCGTTGAGTGGTTAAAATTCATTTCCACCAGCAAATAAGCTTCTAATTGTGCCGCCAGGGGATGAACTTTGAAGTGCAACCTGATGATATATGAACCGCCCTGGAGGTCTTCTCATAATAATGGCTGTGAAATGGTACATTGAGAAGACAAGCAGCGTAAAATCTACCCAAATCCAGTCATCATTCAAACATTTCCTACACTCTCTGGAATAAATTAATTTGAGATGAGAAATAGAATTTTTTCTCTATAAAACAAAATATTGTAGGCCAATACTTACTTAAAAGATAAATGTCCCATAACTCTTGGAATTAATGATTTGTTGAGAAAGTTGTATTCACAATAAAATGTAGATCAGGGCATTGTGTATGTGTGTGTGTGTGTGTGTGCATGTATGTGTGCACACATGTGTGCATACTTGTATGTATAGACATGTGTGAACAATGTGTGCATGTATGGGTGTGTGCACACATGTATGTACATGTATGTGTGCGTGTGTATATATGTATGTGAGTATGTATGTGTATGCATATGCGTGTGTGTTTAGGGAGACCCCAAAGAATCTGAATCGTGGTAGGAATTTTTCCTGTTTACCCTAGGAGTTTGTTGTTGAGATAAAAAGTGAACGTGCTGGTCAACTCTGGCAGCTCGGTGGCACCCGGGTCTGTCCGCGAGTCTCCTAACCCCCATGTGCACCTGAGCACTAGCAGGAGACGGGGAGGGGGACGAGCATGTGCAGAGGCCAGCACGCCAGGGGAGGAGGAGTGTGGTGTCCGAGCCGGGAGACCTGGGCTGGACAGGGTCCTGGGTTTGCCCGTGTGGCAGCACGTGGCCGGTTGGGCAGCGTCGCTGAGACTCTGCCTCCTCATCCGTAGAACAGGGCCCGTTGATGTCTGCTCCAGTGTGGGTTGTGAGGATGCAGTGGACACAGCACTTTGAAATGCCCAGTGTGGTCCTCGTGGTGGGCTTCTGCCTTGCTCTTGTTCTCCAGAAGCAGCAAGGGGGCCATGCCCCTTGCACACGAGCATCTAGTCTCTGCTTCAAGTTCCTGCTCCCCAGCCCCCCACCCCCAAGGAAACCTGGGTCCACCCAGAAATCTCCTCCAGGCGCCTGGCTTACTGCCCCGGGCCCACCGGGTCTCCGAGGCATCACTTATCCCCTCTTTCTTTCTGTTTCGGTGTTCTTCGGCAGGCAATGTGGAGACAATACATGGCATTTTGTGGCTGTTCAATCTTTTTATGCCTTAATTTTCCCATGTTTATTTTTACCTTCTGTTTTCCATCTCATGATAATAAGTTGTGTCATTTGGGGGATTAATGTTCATCGTCAGATATGGAATTTGGGGATCCAACCCTAAAACGCCCCTTTGGAGACGAGCAGAAGTGTGCGTGGAAGGGCCTACGAGCCACGGTGGTGACTGAAGATGCCCAGTTTCTTCAGTTCACAGTGTTCGAAGGTTCGAGTTGGCTGCAGCCTTTTACCATGGAGGTGTTCGTGTAATGTGAAATCTCGGTTTCCATTAAAAGTAGAGGATTTTACTGTTTAAAAGGACTGAGTGTTTAGTTGCCTACATTTCCACCGGAAAACAGTGCCCAGGAGTTACGCGCCCCGTCCGTCTCAGAGGGACCCTCTCTCCTCTAGCCGCAGACCCCACCCTTCCCTAACACCACCCTTTGCAAGCATCACCGTTCACTTGCCTCCGTAGGCGTCTGAGCTTGTGACTCCTGACTGCATTGTAAGCGCTTAAAAATGTCTTTCCTTCCATCTGCCAACTCTTAGTCAGTCTTTCTCTGATTTCTCTAAAATCATTGTCAAGAACAATCCCAAACACGTAAAAAATTGTTTTAAATCAGAAGGAAGCCTTAACACATATACATTTTAATGTATTCTTTTTTATCATTAAGAACATCTGTTCTATCTTTGAGGCATATGGAGGACTCTTCAGAAGTCCCCAGGTTGTTAAACCCCCAGGTTGTACCTGTGGGGCTCACACACGTTTGATTCCTGTGGCTCTTTCCAGTGTTCAGGTTTTGGCAGGATGGGGTCCACGACGACATTCCGTGAGACACGCGGGACAGGGCAGGCATGAGGGAGCTGGGCGGGGCATCCAGGTCTCCACCCTGACTTTGGCCGGTAGTGGACCCTGGAAGAGCCACGAGTCACCCCCTAAAGTTTTCCTCTTTGAGTCCTTCCCAAGGTTCCTCTGTGATAAATAATGTGTGAGGGAAAGCAGTGCCACTTGAGGACAGTTTTCCCGAGTGGTGCCAACCGTGGCCAGCGTGGATATTTTCCTGCAATGACATTGCTGTCGTATGTTGACGTGGGCATCTACGGTGCTCTAGATTTTAGTTTTAAGTTGATATGGAGTGGGATATTGTGATGCCGAAGAGGAGACACCTCCAAAGAGGCTCAAATTTTCAATCTAAATATCTACCTTCTAATTAGGTTTTTCTTTCTTCTTTTGCAGTTATATTAATATAGTTCCCAGAAAACCTGCAAAGATGAGGAAGTTGAAGGAAGTAAGTGCTCACTGCCAGCTACTAAAGATGGGATAAAGTGGATGACTTGGTAAAAATGGAAATGTCAGTATGGAGTAATTGAAGTTTCATAGAAACAGCCTTTTGTAGGGAATGCCTACAAAGGCAGGCTGCTCTTGAAGCCAGAAATCACTGGGTGAGCTTGTTCTGTTGTCAGAGCACCTCAGCCCCTAGAAGGTGGACGTGGGCGAGAACGTTCTAAGACGGCCGTTAGGGAGAGAGCAGGTCCATCAATCCAGTTAATGAGACGCAGTGCACTGTCATTCATTAAGCCTTTTAACTCTTTTGTTTTGGGGATTAGGAAAGACAGGTGTCAGGAAAAGTTATTTTAAGTCGCACGAAGTTGAAGCTCATTATAATGTTAAATTTAAAGATTTGCTCTATGTTCCCAACATTTTTGTGCTTGAAAGACATTTGAAAGGTCTACAAGATGGAACCATCCATCACTCTACTCACATCGCTTGGGTCTTAGCAAACAAACAAACAAACCGTAGTTCACATGTAAGCTAAAAGAGATCCACCTTTTTAATGAACAACAAAAATCACCAGGTTTGAGCAAGATAGCCTGATGCTATTTAGAATGCAAGATGATTTTTACTTTTTAATTTTATAAATGGGCTTTCATGGAGTATTTCAAAGGTGAGCTGTTTTTAGAGTATCTGCTTCTACATGTGGTAATTTTGCTATTAAGTTCTCTCCTCTGTAAAAAGGAGATGAGAATGTGTGTTAAACAATGTGTAATATGAGGATTACATGATGAAATATATATACTGTACCCGTACTAAATGTGTCTGTTCTCATCCTCTATGTCCTCTAAATGTCCTTGAACTCCAGCCAGGGCTCCAATCAAGGACAGTCCAGCGGTGCTTGCTTTTCCCCCAAGCACCAGCCTGAGGACACGTTTAGCATTACTTGCCCACCTTAGACTGTCATTTGCCAGGGGCAGGAGGAAAAGTTCCCAACCAGAAAGCAATTGGCAATCACTGAATTTCAGAGCTACCTTAGTAAAGAGAGAGGAAATGTGTATGGTCATCCTTAACCCCTAGGTCCCTGAATCTCCCTCTCCCAGTGGGGCGGGAAGTGGGATTAAAGACTAGTTCTGAAGAGGACCCCTCGACTCCAAATAGTGCTCTTGGGATCTTGAGTTTTGATGACGGTGTCATGTTGATTTAAAGAGAATCTCGTCCGTCTCCAATTTTTAAAAAGACTTTTTAAATAAACATTAAAAAAACTGTCATTTATGCGTTTTGGCTCCCTGGGGCCTTCGTGGCCGAGCGGGCTGTCCCCAGCTGTGCCCAACCCTAGCGCTGGGGCGAGGGCTTCTCACCTCCATGACTTCTCTTGCTGTGCAGTGCCGGCTCTGGGGCCCACAGGCTTCACGAACTGTAGTTTGCCGGCTCCAGAGCTTGGCCTCCGTAGCTGTACCTCTTCCTCCAAACCCAGTTGTTATTTTGTTTCCCTTTTTCGGAGAACGGAGTTGTACACCAAGTTCCTGGTTGTTCACCTAGTTCCTGAAACCAGAGACCTAAACGCTGCTCTTAGTTTTCCCATCTCCCAGCTGCCGGCGCCCCGTCCCTCCCCTCGCCCCTCAGACTGTTCAGTTATTCCTCTGATTCTTGTTGATGGCACCAGAGCTGCTCCTGGGACCCCATGCCTTCCGCTGGCCTTCCGGCATGCTGCGCCTCCCTTTCCGAGTTGATCACCTCGGTTCCCTGGTTCAGACACTTCCAGGCCTGCCTCCTTGCTCCCGGGGGATGGAGTCTGCTAACCTTGACCTGGCCCTTGCTTTCTCGGTCAGCCCCACCTCTCACCACCGCTCCCTCTGAGTCCAGGATCTAGTCTAGCGCTTTCTGTTTCCCAGAGACCTTCTACCCATGAGGGTGTGTCCGAAGTCCTGTCACCAGGATGCTGCGTATGCTGCTCCCCCAGCCTCATTCAACATTTCTTCCCACAATCGATGGACTGGCTCCTTCCTGTAGTTCGGCTCTCAGCCTGGATGCCGCTTCCTCCAGGAAGCCTGCTTTGTGTCGCTGTGAGGAGGGGGTGCACCTGTCTGTGGCCCGCACCGGCCCACACGGAGCACCACAGAGCTGCATGTGCTGTCCCCTTCTTTCCAGACCGCCCCTTCAGTGGCCTGGGTCCCCACGTGCCCAGCACTTCTGAGGCCAGGTGTGATGCCCACCTTTGCATCTCTAACACTTAGCACAGTTCCTCCTGTGGTGGGTCCTCCACAAATAAAGCTTTAGTAAATGGAACCATGGCCGAGGGCCTTCCGGAGTCTGCAGCCTGGCAGAATTTGGGGCAGGTACTGTCCCTGGGTCGGTTTTAGTTGAGGCCCTGCTTCTGAGTAGGGACTTCCCAGGATGGCCAGCAGGCTGCATGAATCACGAGGCCATCTGATGCTCTGTGATAGTCTCTCTGATTGCGGAGTCAGCGAATCTGGAGTCATTCAGAGCGTCAGTTCCAACCTGTAAGTCCATTTGTCAGCGGGCAGCTGAAGTCCTCAGACATGCAGATGACACCACCCTTATGGCAGAAAGCAAAGAGGAACTAAAGAGCCTCGATGAAAGTGAAAGAGGAGAGTGAAAAAGCTGGCTTAAAACTCAACATTCGGAAAACTAAGATCATGGCTTCTGGTCTCATCACTTCATGGCAAATGGATGGGGAAACAATGACAGACTTTATTTTGGGGGGCTCCAAAATCACTGCAGATGGTGACTGCAGCCATGAAATTAAAAGACACTTACTCTTTAGAAGGAAAGTTATGACCAACCTAGACAGCATATTAAAAAGCAGAGACATTACTTTACCAACAAAGGTCAAATAGTCAAAGCTATGGTTTTTCCAGTAGTCAGGTATGGATGTGAGAGTTGGACTATAAAGAAAGCTGAGCACTGAAGAATTGATGCTTTTGAACTGTGGTGTTGGAGAAGACTCTTGAGAGTCCCTTGGACTGCAAGGAGATCCAACCAGTCCATCCTAAAGGAGATCAGTCCTGGGTGTTCATTGGAAGGACTGATGCTGAAGCTAAAACTCCAATACTTTGGCCACCTGATGTGAAGAGCTGACTCATTGGAAAAGACCCTGATACTGGGAAAGATTGATGACAGGAGGAGAAGGGGATGACAGAGGATGAGATGGTTGGATGGCATCACCGACTCGATGCACATGGGTTTGAGCAAGCTTCGGGAGTTGGTGATGGACAGTGAGGCCTGAAGTGCTGCAGTCCATGGGGTTGCAAAGAGTCAGACAGGACTGAGCGACTGGACTGAACTGAACTGAACTGAGCTGAAGTCCATCCTCCAGGGGAGCATGACCACGGGTCAGCTATGGGGCTTTTTGTTTGATATTTTGCATGAAGGCTGTGAGGGTGTTCACAGAGGATGGGGCTGGGGAGAGAAGGGACTTCAGAGCAACAAGACAGATAAGATCCACTGCTGTTGACTGGGCTCTTAGCTCTGAACATCAGGTGCTTTGCTGAGCACTGGACAATGCGTTCACTCACTTTGTGTTACTGGTATCTCGAGTAAACCTATGTCAATGAAGTACTTTTTTTTTTAACTATTTTTTTTTGCCTAATTTTTTTTTGTATTTTTATTGAAGTATATTTGATTTACAATATTGTGTTAGTTTCAAGTGTGATTGAAAAAGTGATTTGGTTATGCATATTTTTAAGATTATTTTTCATTATAGGTTATTACAAGGAATGAATATTGTTCCCTGTATTATATGGTAAATCCTTGTTGCTTATCTATTTTATGTGTAGTAGCTTGCGTCGGTTCATCCCAGTCTCCTCATTTATCATCCCCCCACTTTCACCATTGGCAACCCTAAGTTTGTTTGCTATGTCTGTGAGTCTGTTTCTGTTCCGTATATAGATTCATTTGTATGTTTTTCAGATTCGACATATAAGTAACATCATGAAATATTTATCTTTTTCTGTCTGATTTACTGCACATGCACTGCTGTGATCTGCATTGCATGCACAGACAGACAGGCTTAGGGAAGCAAGACAAGTTGAGCAAGCTCACACAGTGATAAAGAGATGGAAAAAGTCCTGGAGTCATGGATGACTCAACAAAGGCTCCTAAATGCTATATCAGCATTGGTTCAAGTCCCCATTTTGCTAAAACCTATAATAAAATATTTTTGATGGCTTATTATGTCCAGGACACTTAATAGCTGTGTGTTCTTGGAAAGATTATATAGCCTCTCTGATTCTTTGCTACCTGGTTGTTTTGAGGATCAGACATGAATGCCTATAAAGGTCTGAATGCAGTGCCTCATTCATAGTTGGCATCAGCAAACCATCCATGCTGCTTTGGCAGCCTCGAGTGTCTTCCATCAGGGATGCAAATCTGGTCTAATGACCCTGGTTAGTCGCTCAGTCATGTCCAACTCTTTGCAACCCCTTGGACAGTAGCCCTCCAGGCTCCTCTGTCCATGGGATTCTCCAGGCAGAATACTGGAGTGGGTTGCCATTTCCTTCTCCAGGGGCTCTTCCTCCCAACCTGGGGATCGAACCGGCGTCTCCTGCATGGCAGGCAGATTCTTTACTGTCTGAGCCACCACCTTCAATAAAGGGCTCTAAAGCCCACTGGGTCCTGCCTCTTGGGGCAGATGATTGACACGAGTCTTGAAACTGTTACCACCATCAGACAACAGAAAAGCATGTTTGCCTGACCCTTGTTAGGAGATTATTATCTGGAATACGGAGGGGAAGGTCCAGAATCATGTCTTTAATTGCTGGAGCCATTGAATCAGGCAGGTGATATTGGGGTTAATGAATCATTAACACATAAAAAAGCAATTAGTTCATTGTTTCCATAATTTTATGCAGTCAAGCAGAGAGCTGCTTCTTAGGGTAGCTGTATCTTAATATAATTTTGCAGAGGATAATGTCTGTTGTTTTCTTTCCAAACTGGGTCTGCAAACTCATGGTAGCTGTTGATATTCGTGGCATTGGTTTGGTGGCTATAAGTATACGAGTATATATAATTTTAAAAATTTGTTTAGTTTTGGCTGAGCTCTTTGATGCTTGCCAGCTTTTCTCTAGTTGTGCCGTGAGGGCTTCTCATCATGGAGTCCTCTCTGGTGGAGCACAGGCTCTAGGATGTGCCAGATTGAGCAGCTGCAGCTCCCAGACTCTGCCCAGCATGGAGCCCAGCTTCCCTGGTCCCCTCTGGGGTCTGTTCTGTTAGCGGGGCTGCCCCACCTTTACTTAGGTTTTGGGCTGACGCTGTGTGTGATATCGGTATCCACCAAGCATTTGTTAGCTTGACCTGGGTTCTGGGCCTCCTTTGTCTCCTTGCAGATCAAGCCGGTGGTGCACTGTGGCATGAACGTGCCTTCCAGGTGGCAGATGTTCCATCGTATGTCCCGACAAATAAAGTGAGTACAGTTTGGGGATGGGGGGGAGAGATCGCGCTTGCCCGAGCCCCTTAAAGACAGTAGCCTCCCTGCTTTGCCCTCTTCCTTGTCCTCCTCCTTGTCACCCTGCCATCTCGTCCATCTTCCCGGAACCTTCTGTTCGATTCCGCCTTGCAGGTGCCACGTGTTCTCTCGAGAAGCTTGAGTTTGGAGAACCAATGCCATTGCCCCACCGCAGTTCCCGGGTCACGTGGGGCAGAAACACGCAATTTAGTCTCCATTTTTTTCATTCATTTTGCAGTCTAGTCATTGCAGCTGCTGGATGGTGATAGGAAATGTAGAAGTTCTGTTCCCAGCGAAACTTAAAAAACAAACAGAAAATAGTTATGGTGGCTTTCAGAGTTTCTGATGTTTGAGCGAGGAAGGTAGTTTTGACCCTCCCTGGTGAACCGGGAGCCGGGGTAGCAGGAGCGGAGGCTGTGGAGGGTGAGTTCTGTAGCAGCCGGATGCCGGAGACAGAAGCTGATGCGCCTCCCCTCTCTCCTGGTCCTGCTCCTGTGGAAGGAATTCCAGTGAGTTTGCAGGTCCTGGCTCCCAGTCAGAGGGGCCCCAGCTCGGCTTGGTCCCTTGAGTAGCCGAGGCTCCACTTTCCAGCCGGTTGTCCTTCCCGCCCCTGCTGACCAGCCAAGAGCTGGGGCCCGGGAGGCGGGGAAGCCCCTGTGGAACCAGCAGAGCCCTGACGGAGACACCCAAGGGCATCACGAGCAAACATGGCCTGCTGGTTAGCAAAGCTGCTCCTTCACTTACCCTCAAAAACCCAACCATCGTTTCTCTAAGATACTTTTCCTTAGCCTTCTGCAAGGGAGCCACTCACACAGCCGAGATCTTTCTACTGTGTCTTTTATTCATCTGAGAACTGTTTTGAAATAACGAGAGACAGTATTTCTAAATTTTGTGAAAGACATCTCTTTCTGAAGAATGGATAGAAACCTGAGGGAGCATTACTGGCTTGAGTCCTTCCTGGCAAAGACACATTTCCCTAGATATATATGTATTTTTTTGTCCTGACCCAAGTTTTCAGTGGTTCTCACTTCCGTTTCCAGACTGTTTTTTCCTATAATAAATCAGTTATTCTTAAGGCCTGTGCTTTGTTCTGTACACGGTGTGCTAGAAACTCCACTAGATGGACCCAAATACCATCCAAATGCAGCGCCTTTTCTACCGTGTTTGCATGGAGACCTTGTAACTTAAAAACAAACAGAAAATAGTTAAGATGGTTTTCAGAGTTCTCAGTGTTCGAGGGAGAAAGGTGTTGTGACCTTTCATCACCACCACCACCACCACCACCACCACCATGACCACCACCATCACCACCACCATCACCATCACCACCAGCATCACCACCACCACCACCACGACCATCACCACCACCACGACCATCACCATCACCACCACCACCACCATCAGCACCACCACCACCACCATCAGCACCACCACCACCATCACGACCATCACCACCATCATCATCACCACCACCACCACCACCACCACCACCATCACCATCACCACCATCTCCACCATCACCACCACCACCACCACCATCACCACCACCATCACCACCATCACCACCACCACCACCACCATGACCACGACCATGACCACGACCATCACCATCACCACCATCACCATCATCACCATCACCACCATCACCACCACCACCACCATCACCACCACCACCACGACCATCACCACAACCACCACCACCATCACCACCACCACCACCACCACCATCACCACGACCATCACCACCACCACCATCACCATCACCACCATCACCACCACCACCACGACCATCACCACCATCACCACCATCATCACCACCACCAGCACCACGATCATCACCATCACCACCACCATCACCACCACCACCACCACCACGACCATCACTGTCATCACCACCACCACCACCATCACCACCACGACCATCACCATCATCACCACCATCACCACCACCATCACCACCACCACCACCACCATCACCACCACCACCACGACCATCACCATCACCACCACGACCATCACCATCACCACCACCATCACCACCACTACCACCACCACGACCATCACTATCATCACCACCACCACCACCACCATCACCACGACCATCACCACCACCACCACCACCATCACCACCACCACGACCATCACCATCATCACCACCATCACCACCACCATCACTACCACCACCATCACCACCACCACCACCACCATCACCACCACCACCACGACCATCACCATCACCATCACGACCATCACCACCATCATCATCACCACCACCACCATCACCACCACCACCATCACCACCACCACCACCACCACCATCATCACCATCACCACCATCTCCACCATCACCATCACCACCATCTCCACCATCACCACCACCACCATCACGACCATCACCACCATCATCATCACCACTACCATCACCATCACCATCACGACCATCACCACCACCATCATGACCATCACGACCATCACCACCATCACCACCACCACCACCACCACCATCACCACCACCATCATCACCATCATCACCATCACCACCACCACCACGACCATCACCACCACCACCACCATCACCACGACCATCACCACCATCACCACCACCACCATCACCATCATCACCATCACCACCATCACCACCACCACCACGACCATCACCACCACCACCACCACCATCATCACCACCACCAGCACCACGATCATCACCATCACCACCACCACCACCATCACCACCACCACCACGACCATCACCATCACCACGACCATCACCACCATCACCACCACCACCACCACCACCATCACCACCATCACCATCACCACCATCACCACCATCACCACGACCATCACCACCACCACCACCACCACCACCACCACCAGCATCACCACCACCACCATCAGCATCACCACCACCACCACCACCACCACCACCACCATCACCACCATCACCACGACCATCACCACCACCACCACCACCACCACCACGACCATCACCACCATCACCACCACCACCATCACCATCACCACCATCACCACCACCATCACCATCATCACCACCACCACCACCACTATCACCATCATTATCACCATGATAATAAAATTCATTCCTGGATCCAGGTCCTATTTCCTACTTTGAAAAAATACTTCTTATTTAGAAACATTTAATGTTTGTCCTACTTAAACAATTAATAGTAGCTGTCTATGTTTGGAAAGACTTTTGGTGTACACCCTTTAGGAGCACCACTAGGTGGGAACGTTGCTGCAAATCTTCAGTGTAGTAGTAACATCACACATGAGTTGTGATGCAGCTTGCACAGAACATCCTTTCAAGGTTTGTTTGGGGGCAACATTTAAACATGGAAAAGGTGGACTCTGGAGTTTGCAGGCCTCTTGCCACAGAGCCTTAATGAGAGAATGGATTCTTTTTATTGGGTGCAAACATGTTAAATTAAATTTACATTTACCCTGAAAAAAAAAAAAGAGATGTATTTCTCCAGTTTTAAATTATTTGCATTTGGATGTGGCTTAGCGGGAAAGAACCCTCATGCCAATGAAGGAGATGTGGGTTCGATTCCTGGGTCGGGAAGATGCCCTGGAGAAGAAAATGCAACCCACTCCACAATTCTTGCCTGGGGAATCCCACGGACAGAGGAGCCTGGCAGGCTACAGTCTGTGGGGTTGTGGAAGAGTCAGACATGGCTTAGCGACTGAACAACAATATTATTCCATTGCATGTATGTTCCACATCTTCTCTGTCCATTCCTCTGCTGATGGGCATCCAGGTCACTTCCACGTCCTGGCTGTTGTAAATAGGGCTGCAGTGAACGCTGGGGTGCATGCGTCTTTTTGCATTATGATTTTCTCTGGGTATGTGCCCAGTAGTGGGATTGCTGGGTCATATGGAAATCCTATTCTTAGTTTTTTAAGAAACCTCCATACTGGTCTCCCAAGTGGCTGTATCAGTTTTCATTCCCACCAACAGTGTAGGAGAATTCTGTTTTGACAGAGGCATAGTTTTTAAAGAACAGAGTGTAGCCCTGCTCATTGATGTGTTCTCTCTCCTAGGAGGCCGAGTCCCTGCTGTTTCTGCCCCCTTCTCTGAGCTCAGGGCTTTGCATGGTTTCCATGGTTCTGTGTTTTTTTCTTGAACGCCCAGCGTTTTCCCCCAGAGCGTGAGGCACTAACAAAGTCTTTTCCTTTTATCCTTGCAGTGTTTTCACAAATGGAAGATTATTTATTCCACCTGTAAAGATTATTATACCCAAATTCAGCCTGATGGAGTGGAACAGCGTGCTGGCCACGGTCGGGGAGAAGGTCTTTCCTCTGGGAGGCGTTAGAAAGTAAGCCTGCGGGCTGCCCCAGGGACCCGGGAAGTGGGGGTTTCGGTGAGAACTTCTAACCAGTACAGCGAGGTCTGACATGAGGCTCGTGAACTCTGGTTTTAATTCTTCAGGCAGGCAGTATTTCTGGAGTCTTCGGACCATACTTATTTTTAACCATTTTTGTGCATTCACGCAATGAAGTTTCGTGAGTGTCCCCCTCCCACGAGGTGTGGTGAACATGGCTACCCAGGCAGGTGTGTCCCGTGACCCCACTCTGTCCCCAGGGCCCCCAGCGTCCCCGCGGGTGGCCAGCAATTACACCTGGGCAGGAGAAGTCGGGGGACTGACTGGCCCATCGGTGGGGGTGGAGTCCTTGGACAAAGGAGGCCGCAGTAGCCGCACGTGGGTCACACTGGGGAGGCGCTGAGCTTCCCAAGGCCTGTCTCCTCCTCTGGGAAACTGGAAATTAGAACAGTACCTGCTTCCAGGAGTCATGATGTGGTGGTGTCTGAGGAACCCTTGGTGTGTTGTGAGTGTGGGATGGGCTGGCAATCACGATCAGGAACAAGCGAAGGGTCTGGGGGAAACCGCAGATGGTCCACTGTATACAGCTGGCGTCCTTGTGAGGAGGTAGCCAGGCCTGAGGCCAGAGCAGCCTCCAGTGTCCATACCATGCAGGCCCTGCAGGCCGGCACCTTGCTGTCTCGAGGCTGCTCTGTGTGTGAGTGTGCATGTGTGTGTGCGTGGTCAGTGATGCACTTGGGAGGAGAGGGCTGGGGTGGCCACGGGGACAAGGTCCCAAGCAGATGGAAGGCGCTGGACCTGGAGGTGGGAAGGTGGTCTCTCGTGAGTGGACGGGGGACAGCGAGCCGAGTGAGCAGAGCAGAAGTGAGGCCGAGCAGAGTTGGGGGCCCCACGAGCCTGGGCCCGGGATGTGCGGTGGGATGCCTTGCAGGGCCGCGGTTTTCTCTGATGCTTGGCGGCCCGGGGTGAGGGAGGGGGCAAATGGGTGGACGGCCCATGGCCGGGCAGGGAGGGACCAGCCCGGAGGGGCTCGGTGAGGAGGTGAGTCCAGGGACGGCCCGAGGTCGTAGCCAGCAGCTTGGTGGTCTGTGCAGGGAGGCAGCGGAGGTCGTCGAGGCCGCAGGGCTTTGGCCGGAGGGGAAGGTGAGGCTGAGACAGCAGTGGAGTCTGCTCGGGCAGCAAGCCCAGGACGAGGGAGGGTGGCCTGTCCTCCGGCGCCCCCTGTCTCCCTGTCCCAGCTGGAGAGCACGGTACTGAGCAGTCCTGGCCGAGTCGAGTGAGGCTCCGAGGTCCGACCGTTTCCACTCTCAGCCTCTGTGGAGCTCGGTCGGCCGTGCCGGTGACCCTGACCCTGGTCTCTCTGCTTTCTCACCCGCTGGGGGCACTTCCAGCTCAACTGCCCTCTGTCTTTCCTTCTGTGACATTAATCTTCATTGTTTCTACATGTGTTTCTTCCTTTCAGCTCCTGTTTTAGCTTCTTTGGGGATTCCTATTGTCTGCATGATGGCACTTCTCATTTTTACCCCCTAACTTTCCATCTCTGTGTTCTGTTATCATTCCCTGCTTTGTCCTGGGATGGCTCCTCTGTTTTATGTTCCAAACAGTAATTGCTTATTTTGTTATTTTTTATTGAAGGATAATTGCTTTACGGAATTTTGCTGTTTACTGTCAACCCTCAGCATGAATCAGCCATAGGTGTGCACACATCCCCTCCGTTTTGAACCTCCCTCCCGTCTCCCTCTCCATCCCACCCCTCTAGGTTGATACAGAGCCCCTGTTTGGGTTTCCTGAGACAAACAGCAAATTCCCGTTGTCTATCTATTTTACACATGGTCATGTGAGTTTCCATGTTACTCTCTCCATACATCTCACCCTCTCCTCCCCTCCATGTTCCATAAGTCTATTCTCTATGTCTGTTTCTCCACTACTGCCCTGTAAGTAAATTCTTCAGTACCATTTTCCTAGATTCTGTATATATGCGTTAGAATAAGGTATTTCTCTTTCTCTAACTTCACTCTGTATAATAGGTTCTAGGTTCATCCACCTCATCAGAAATGACTCAAATGCATTCCTTTTTGTGGCTGAGTAATATTCCATTGTATATATGTACCACAACGTCTGTATCCATTCATCTGCTGATGGACATCTAGGTTGCTTCCATGTTCTAAGCTATTGTAAATAGCGCTGCAATGAACATTGGGATACATGTGTCTCTTTCAAGTAATTGCTCATTTCTCAGTTCCCTTACTTTATAAAGTTTTCCTTGTTCAAGCTCCTGCTCCATCTGTCCCAGCACTTCCTCCAGTGGCGTCTCCCCAGGCTCCATCCCCAGTGCCTTGGGGTGCAACCCCCGGAGCCCGGGCTTTGGGGGGATGCTGTCCTCCAGGCTATGACAGGTCAGTCTGCCACCTCCCCGGGCCGCTCACTGCTGAGGGTGCCTGCCCCACCCTGACTTGCTGCTGGTCAGCTGTGAGCCCTCTGGGGGGACAGGCACTGACCGTCCAAGGGAAGAGCAGGCGGGGAAGGGAATTCCAAGCCCTGCCTCCCACCTGGAAGCCTGGTGCTCAGCTCCCAAGGTGTCTCACTGCTCTCTCCTGTCTGGGGTCTCCTTGTTGCCCCTCCAGGTGACCCATGGCAGCAGGGCCAGGAGCTGCCCTGGTTGGAAACAGATGCTCAGGCCCCATCCTGGGCTCACGGGATCAGCGCTTCAGTGGCGGGGGGGCCCCCGCCGCTGTGCGTGAGCCAGCCCCCGGGCTGGTCCCCCGCTTGCTGGTGTGTGATGGAGGGAGGGGTAGGTCCCAGGGGTCCCGCCTGTTCCACATGTCCTGCTTCCTTCTCTCGTCTCCCCTCCTGTGCTTGCTGCAGTTGTTGGTAAGCACGTCCTCCACCCCAGCGACAGCTCTGCGTCTCCTTCCCCGGGGCGAGGTGCTTTCCCTTGGTCACATCCCATCCATAACAGCCAGCTGAGTGCCGTCAAACAGCACTCGCCCCACATTTCCAACCTCCGCTCACTCTGAGTCAGCGATGAGCTCCTCCCCTTAGAATTCCAGGCTCGAGATTCAGTGTTCAAGTCCTCTGGGTGTCATCTTTCAGTGGCAGTCAGCCCCCTGTGTCCTGGATTTTTGCAGAGACCCCTTCTGCTTCCGCAAAGCCTTCCATCTTCACACATGGAACTCCTATGCACCCTTCACACCCCTCTGCACATTCTCCCACCTCAGTGAAGCCTACAGTAGCTTCTGGTCTTTCTCTCCTCAGAACACTGGCCCTTTGCCCTTCTCTGGTCCTACTTGGCTTCCAAGTTTTGTACACTTCTTGACTCTGGGGAAGCAGTGACTTTCTTATTCATATTTTTATCCAAGGCAATGACTACCTCATTGTCTTGTGCCTAACAGATGCTCAACATTGAGCGATCTGAATGGCTTCTTAAATGAATGAATGAGTGCATTAATACTTGCCGGAAAGAGTGCAGAATGGAAAGCAGACATATTTTATTCTTTCAGTGCTTATAAGAAGGCATATTATTTTCTAATAAATGCCAGGGTGTTTTTTTTCAAGTATTGTTATACACCATAAGCCAATTTGTACTAATTTTAGCTGTTATTAGTTAAAATTAATTGAACAACAACCAACAGCTTAAAGTGTTCTTCTCTGAAAGGGCCTTTCAGCACTTGTACATAATTAAAAATTAAAATTAAATAAAATTAATTTTATTTTTTATTAAAATTATTTTATTAAATTTAAATTAGTATTATAATATTTAAATTATTAAAATTATTTTATTAAAATAAAATTAATAAAATTAAAATTAAATAAAAAATTAAAAAATCTGAAAATGTAAAGCAAGCCCAATCCTGGCAGAGCCGCCCGCTCAGGGCTCGGCCTGTTTGGATTAGGTTTGTTCAGAGAGCATCAGTCCCGTTACTCCCTATGTGGTCCACATGCCAGTCGTGTTGGCTACTGGGTGCCCCTTCTCCCCATCCTCGGCCCTGACGTCATGGCTCTTAAATCTCCAGCCCATTGCTTTTTCTTTATCCGCAGATTATTTACAATGAATGGACATCTTTTGGACAACTCCAAGGATTTGCAAGACAACCATTTTTACGTGGCGGCGGGACTGGAGGCCTTCAAGAATTTCCCTTACTGGAAGTCCCCGAAGGTGCCGAGTGAAGTCCAACAGTGAGCACTTTCCATTCCTTTATTCCGCCTGGTGAAACCTGCCCTTTCCCTGGCACCTCTCCCTCACGTGGCCAGTTCAGTTCAGTCAGTTCAGTGGCTCAGTCGTGCCCGACTCTCTGTGACCCCACGGACTGCAGCAGGCCAGGCCTGCCTGTCCATCACCAACTCCCGGAGTTTACTCAAACTCATGTCCATCGAGTCGGTGATGCCATCCAACCATCTCATCCTCTGTTCAGGTATCTGTTCAGGTATCTGCTGTTACCAGATCAGTTCAGGTATCTGCTGTTTTTCTGTAGTGAAATTTGATCTTCTCATTTTATATGTGATGCAGTTTTGGATTTTCAAAATCTTAGGCGTGGAGGAACCTCTGGTATTGGGGAGAGTTGCACAGCACAGCGACGTCCTGTGTCCAGTGCGCTGGGGACTGGGGTTTTTCTGGGTTCCTGGGGTCACAGAGGTCAAGGGTTTAAACGTGCAAGATGGAGGTAGTCCCAGGCCACGGTCATGATAACCCACCCTCCCCCTGACACAGTTTGTTTTCTTAATTCAACTTGCTTTTCCTTCTGTAAAGCAGTGTGTGCCGGGGAGTGGTCTCTCCTGGTGAACAAAGCCATGATTTTACTAGATCCCGTACCTGGGTAACAGGGAGCCCTCGGAGTGTGGGTCTTTGGTTGTGGAGGAGTGGCTGGGAGGAGGATGAGACGGCGGGGGCTGCGATCCCGTCCCCTGAGAGCGTCTGGCGACTGTCCGTCACTCTCCGGTGGCATCTGGGACAGGGCAGGCGGGCGCCTGAAGAGAAGGCCCCGTGCTCTCCTGTGGGCTCAGGCCTGGGGGACGGCCGGGTTCTTCCCTGAGGCAGAAGTGCCCGGCGCTGGGGCTCTGACGTGCGTCCGGCGTCCTGAAGAGCCCGGCGTCGGCGCGCTGACGTGTCTCCCGTGTCCAACGTTGGCGCTGACGTGCGTCCTGCGTCCTGAAGAGCCCAGCGTCGGCGCGCTGACGTGTCTCCCGTGTCCAATGTTGGCGCTGACGTGCGTCCCGGGTCCTGAAGAGCCCAGCGTCGGGGATCCGACGTGCGTCGATGCTCCTGAGAACGGAGCGGACTGCTTCAGCAGAGAGTTCGTCTTTCGGTCCCGGTCCTTGAGGTGATGAGACAGGTGGTTTGCGTCCGTCCCCGGGGCAGAATGGTGCCTGACCCCTCCGCGAATTTCCGTGTCCCACCCAGCTTGCCCTCAGGCTGTATTTGTGTGAAAACCCTCCGTGCTCCCAGCTCCACGTTATCAGCCTGTGGATTCCAGTCCCGTCTGCCCTTTCTGAGTTTGCCGCCAGATGCAGACACCGCCCTGTGGGTCTGGGGCCCTCGGGGTCACGGCGCCGGACGAGCTGTGAGTGTTGGATGCCCGGTGTCGTCGGGGCGGCCCCGGGCTCCGCAGACGGGCGGGCAGGAGGCTGCCTGCGGGACCGAAGGTCGGAGCTGTATGCCAATCCAGCTCCTCACGTTTGGCCCCAAGGGAAGGCTTGGGCTTGGTGCCTCTGGGTCAGCTGAGAAAACCGGCCTGGGCAGGGGAGGCCAGGCCTGCGGGCATCAGATGTGCCCTGCTGGGGGCCAGGCCTGGGCCTGCCCGGGAACCTGCAGCCGTCCCCGCGTCTCCTGCACCAGGGGTGTCGGGCTCTTGGGGGCCGTGGACCCGTGTACACACGAGCCCACGTGTTTCTTCACGGGGCTGTCGCTGCAGTGTTTAAGGCGGACCAAGCACCCGTCTGAGCTCCAGGCCTTGCTGAGATGAGCAGTGTCTGAAGCCCACCCTCGGGATTGTGCTGCGCTGGTGGCTGGGCCCCCAGGGTTGTGTCAGATCCACACTTAGTGTGGGGCCTATGGGCGGGCCTGCGGGAACCCTCCGCGTCGGGCTTCTCCCTCGAGCTGTTAGGGTCACTGCGTTGAGAACAAGAGGCATCTGTTTTCATCTCACTGCGGGGCACTGGGTGGTTTCCGCCTTGCCGGCGGGCCTTCACCCCCACCCCAGGACCCCCGCAGGAGCTCCGAGTGGGAAACTTGAGACGCTTTCACGGGAGCAGTGTCCTCCTGCCCAATTTGGCTCCTCCGCGGCTAGGGTTTCTACTTTAAGGCTCCCTTCGTCCCGTTGGTGGACGGGGACCCCCCGTGGTGTGGTGGGCAGGTGGATGCTTGGGTAAGCGTCCCGCCCCCACGCCTGGCGGGGCTGGGTATTTCCCGATTTTCAGTTCAGTTCAGTCGCTCTGTTGTGTCTGACTCTTTGCAACCCCATGGACTGCAGCACGCTAGGCCTCCCTGTCCATCACCAGCTCTCAGAGTTTACCCAAACTCATGTCCATTGAGTTGGTGATGCCATCCAACCAGCTCATCCTCTGTTGTCCCCTTCTTCTCCTGCCCTCAATCTTTCCTAGCATCAGGGTCTTTTCCAGTGAGTCAGCTCTTCGCATCAAGTGGCCAAAGTATTGGAGTTTCAGCTTCAACATCAGTCCTTCCGATGAACACCCAGGACTGATCTCCTTTAGGATGGACTGGTTGGATCTCCTTGTAGTCCAAGGGACTCTCAAGAGTCCCTTTTGAACACTAGTTCAAAAGCATCAATTCTTCAGCACTCAGCTTTCTTTATAGAAAGCTTTTTACCCCGGTTTTACTGCGGTTCTAATCCACTGCTGATGGTCCTGACAACGTGGTGGGTGGAGAGACAGTCGGGGCTGTTGGGCTGAGTTGAATGGTGCTCCCACTGTGTCCCTGGCTCCTCGCACGAGGGCCTCTGCCCATCAGTGTTTTGTTCTTTCCTGTCATCTGGTCACGTGTTGAACCCTGACCCGAGTCTCTGGGTTGCTTAAAGAGCTTTCTCCCTCGTCAGAGAGCTGGGGCTTGGGATGAAGAGTCCGCAGGGTGCATGAGAGCCTGAGTCCAGTCACCACTCAGGAGGCAGACCGGGCAGGTGCTCCTCAGCGGGAGGCCTGCGTCAGGGGGGCCGGTCCGAACGCGCACAGCGGAGGCCCGGAGGCCCCAGGGAAGTATTAGCTGCAGGGGGGCCGGTCTGCGTGGCTGTCGACTAGGAAGGCAGACGACTCGGAAGGCAGACAGGAGCCCTGCTGGCAGGGGAGGGGACGGGGGAGGAACCGGACTTTGGGCTGGATTGGCCCAACGTTGGCTGCTTTGGCCCCAGTTCTGCTGATCAGTTGGGCGTTTGAGTAAACCCTCGTGTCTGGAGCCCGAGTTGTCTACCAGCCCAAGGAGAGCAGGAATGCTGATTCTGCACGTCCTCTCAAGGGCTGTGTGAAGAAACCGTGTTTGCAAATGTGATTAAACAACTGTCAAATCCTTTCAAATGTTAGGGTTCCCATCCACCCTGCCCTGAGAGCATATAAAGGCCTTAGGGCAGAAGGTGCCTATAAATGTGCTGCCCTTGGGTCAACCTTGGGTCAGCCACTACCCCCCCACAACCCCAGGGTGGGGGTGCTTTCTCTTCCTGGAAGCTGATGTTGCTAGGAGGTTGTGTCCTCTGGGGACAGTTAGCTCCTTCCTTGTGGTGGTCAGTGTTTCCTGAGGCTGAGACGGTGGTCGACATTTTTATTTGATTATTTTGGTGAGCTTTAAACATTTCAAGCGTGACTTTCTTTTGTTTTTTCAGAAAGTACACAGACATGGAGAAACATTCACGAAGAAAGAAAAAAGTAAGTACTTCTTGACAAGGGACAGTGATAACTGTCCTCGCCCCTAGGGGGCTCTTGAGCATGTCAGTCTGTTCTGTTCTGAGTCAGGCCGCCAGCCCTTGGGTTTGCTCCCCTTCAGGTGAGGTGAGGTGCATTCCTCCTCCAGAAGACCCTGGTGTCCTTTGGCATCAAAAAGGACACTGGACAGGCTGGCTCCGCTCCTGTAGAACGAGCTTCTGAGCACAGGCTCCCTCCTGTGAACGAGGCGAACAGATCAGGGGCAAACCTGGGGCCCAGAGTCCAGGCCTGGGAGGCACGTCAGATGTTAGCGATGGAACACAGGGAGTACAGAGATAAAAATACACACAGGTCTTATGGGACCGCCTGGGAGGAGCAAAAGTGAGCCAAGCTTGGCCTGGAGGGAGCTGGGAGCGGATTTTAGGTAGACATGACAGCTGGAGGAAGTGTGTGTGTGTGTGTTTATGTGTGTGCACGTGTGTATGTGTTCATCCAAACACACAATCTGTTACTGCAACACAAAGCATGGGACAAGGGAGGCAGGTAGAGGCCAGATCTTGGCAACCTGGACAGGCCCACATCACCTGTTTATACGATGACCGCATATTCCAGACCAGCTTATGAAATCCGTGCTGCAGTGGCTCCGCTGTGTGAATATTCAACAAAGCTGTTGAATGCCTACTATTTCCTTCCTTCCCAACTGGTCTGCTTGAGTCCTGACCCTCTGGAACCTGTTGGCGTTGGGAGCTCTTGAGTTATCAGTCTACTGTTTTCTGATAGCAGGCCGCCAGCCTTTGGGTTTTGCTCCCCTCCTATGGCAGTTCCTATTTCATACCCACCGTCTGTCAGCTCCCTGCAAGGAGCTCTGGCTTCCGTACCCCCGGACCACCTTGCGTTCACCTGGGGCAAGCCTCGCCTTGGGACCCAGCCCTCGCTTGGTCTGTACTTGCCCTGGAAGAGCTCAGAGTGATGACACCACTGAACTGGCCCTCTTCACACTGAATTCATGGCCACAATCCTTGCCCAGCCGGCCTGCCCTGAAAAAGCCTCACTGCTGAAAAAAAATACTTTCTGAGTATATTTTGCTAAATATTGCTAGGGAGTTTTGCACATTTCTTCCTAGATGAGACAAGCCTGGACTACCTCTTTCTCCTGCTGTCTGGCTTTTGGTGTGAAGGTTTCTCTGATTTGATTCTGTTGTTATTTTGGTAGCTTCTTGAGCTGAAGGATCATCTTACTTACTTTTTTCTCTCTCTGTCTCTAAGGATTGCATTGAATGTTAAATGTCTGCTGGATGAATGGGTAAGCATCACCGAGAACACAGACATGATAGACGGGATTCTGCCCTCGGGGTGCTCTCTATCTAGTGGGGACAGACGCATGGACTTGTGCTGTGACACACATTTTGTATAAATGAGTCGTGTGATTAGGATGATGGCTGGTGGGAAGGGGGGCGGTCGGCACGTCTCCACGTGCAGACGAGGTGCAGGTTGGGAGACGTGACTCAGAGAAGCGCCAGGTCATCCGGGAGGGAAACAGCACAGGATCCGAGCTCTACAGCGTTATTCTCTGCCGCCTTCCCCGGGATTTCACACGTCGTGTGGGCACTGAATTCTCAGTGATGACTCTTATTTAGCATGAACGGTGCATGTTTGAAATCCCACACCTTGGTGGTTTTGGACGCTGCTGAACACACAGGTGATTGAATCCATCTGCTGCACCTGCAGTGCGGGTTGGTAACTACGTGCTTTTGTTGTGCCCTCTTTTCACTGTTTTGTTGTTTTGGCTTTGGCTCCTTATAACTAGGGATGTAGTTTTCTTTTCATTATACATTTAAAATCGATCTAAAATTGAGCACATTTCTTCCAGCGTATCTGCATTTCCTTTCCCCTTCTGGAAATCTATCACTGGGAAGATAATGGGTTTCGACAACAGTATTTAATACTTTGGACTCTTTAAACAGAATGATTACCAACATGGCATGAACTGCAATGCAAAAATGTGTCATTTTAGAAAAATTAGATCTATCATGCATACACAAGCAGGTTTTATTTTATTAATAGAAGACTAAAAGTCCTAGGAGAAAACAAACAGCACTGGTTTAGCAAAGGCTGAGATACAGACATCGAAAAGGGCTCTGCGTTATCCGTTGTCTCTTGTGTAAAGGTCCATGTGGCCTATTAACCTCAGAACGAGCCCCGAGGGGGTCCTAGCCCCGGCTGAGGACTGGGCTGTGTTGCTGAGAATGGAAACCGCTCTGCATGCTGACCCTTTCCCTTTGGCTGCAGGAACCTGGATTTAGGATGAGTCACGGCAACTATCTTACGCTACATACATGTGTTCCCTTATTTACTTGTTCCCGATTTTCCACTTCTAGCTTATTAAGCTTTCATCTATATTCTGTGCAAACCATCTCAACATCCTTCTGGAAAGTGAGGGGAGGAAATTTAAAAACCCACCTGGAAGCCCAGGACTGCCCCTCGGTGGGGACATCGCCCTGCAGCATGTTGAGGGGCTCTCCTGAGTCCTTGGTCGTCTCCCCATTCTAAGGGTGTCAGGTGGGCGGAGTAGCAGCTGTTGGTAAGACTGAGAACTGAGTTTTCTTTTAAATCTGCAAGCAGTTTTTTAAAACAGTTTTAAAAATTGAAGTATGGTTAATTTACAATGTTGTGTTACTTTCAAGGGCACAGCAGAGTAATTCCGTTATACATACATATGTGCATATGTTCTTTTTCAGATTCTTTTCTATAATAGGCTATTACAAGATATTGAGTACAGTTCACTGTATACTCAGTTGTATACAGTTCACACTATACTCAGTGTCCCCAGTGCTTGCTGCTTATCTGTTTTGTAGAGCAAAGTATCATATTTTAACCCCAAACTGCTAGTTTATCCCTCCCTCCTCTTAGCCCGTTTGCTAACCACGAGTTTGTTTTCTATGTTTGTGAGTCTATTTCTGTTTTGTAAATGAGTCAGTTTGTATCATTTTTTAAAGTTTCCACATATAAAGGATATCATATGATATTTGTCTTCCTCTGGCTTACCTTAATAAGATAACTTCTGATAATATGATAATGTTAGGTATGTTTGTTTCATACGATGATGATAATCATAATGATATGATAATCTGATAACATGAAAATCTCCATCCATATTGTTCCATTGTACACATGTACCACATTGTTCTTAATCCATTCACCTGTTGATGGATGCTTAGATTTCTTCCATGTCTTGACTACTGTAAATAGTACGGCTTCGAACATTGGAGTGTGTATATCTTTTTGAATTAGTGTTTTCTCTGGATATGAGCACAGAAGTGGAACTGCTGAATCGTGTGGCCTAAATCTGCAAGTGTGTGTTTTGTTTTAACGCATTTGATTTTTTAAAAATTATTTATTTTCGGTTGCGCCAGTTCTTCGTTGCTGGGCGTGGCCTCTCTCTGGTCGCGGCGAGTGGGGGCCGCTCTTCGTTGTGGTGCTCAGGCTTCTCATCACAGTGGCTTCTGCTCCTGCAGAGCAGGGCTCCAGGCGCATAGGCTTCAGGAGCTGCAGCTTGCTGGCTTAGTTGCTCTGCGGCATGTGAAATCTTCCTGGACCAGGGATCGAACTTGGGTCACCCGCGTTGGCAGGCAGATTCTTATCCACTGCACCACCAGCGAAGTCCTGCAAGTGTGTTTGTAAATGACCTATGGTACAAGGTCTTCCTGACCCTTCAGTGAACAAACTCAAATACACACAGAGTTCTCCACCCACAGACTGTCAGGCTTGAATGAGGGCATCTGTTGATGAATTTATGTGTGTCTGGTGGCCGGGCAAAGCTTCGTGTGCTGGAGATAACAGATGAGCCACATGTGAGTGTCTGCCAGTGGAGTGCCAGAACGTGCCAGTGAACAGGACGCAGGGACCACAGGATCGTGACTGTCCTCACCCGGGAAATGGGCTCTGTTCTCTGGTCTAGCCCAAGCCTGCTGTCATTCCCATTTCCACCAGCATCAACACCCCCCTTCATCAACAGTTCCAGGAGGGCAGCCAGTCACCTCTTTGACTTTCAGATGCACCCGTGTCTCTCCATTAGCACGGCCGCAAAGAGTGAGGAGGACACAGTATCTGTGGAGGGAAAGTGGGGTGCAGGTGGCGGGCTGGGAGGGCAGGTGAGACACCTGTATTCTTGGGGCTCCTGACCTCAGCAGGGAAGTGAAATGAACAGACGTGCACTTGAGAATCCCTGCTAACGACAGAACGAACTGTACGGGCTGAAAATGGAGCACGGGTGGAAATAGCAGAGGAGAGGCCCATCCTGAGGCCGCCGGGTCGCCCAGGCAACGGCACGCAGGGCGGCAGGCGGGCTGGAGAGCTGCCCCGCGTCACTGGTTCTGTGACGAGCGTTCGCCCGTCTTCCCGGCTCCGAGACAGCCGCGCGTCTTAGGCTGATGCCTCTTGGCCGTCGTGTTGTGGATTCATTTGTTGTCCCGGTGAACCTGACCACAGCCACTAGCTTTACCGTCTCTCCAGTTGAGGGGGTGCATGGCTGGCACTGCACATGGTGATTTTAATTGCTGTGTAAATGTCCTTGAAATGATTCTGCTGTGATTCAGAGTTGAAGTGGGCTCCTATGTGCGTTTGCTTTTAGTGGGTATGTTCTTCAGTTCCATATGCTTTTGTAAAACAACAGCCAATTCGTTTATGGACCCAGAAAGGGAGACAACCCATGCATAGCTGAGCTACCGGTTTCAATGACCTGTTACTGTGCAAAGAGCATTATCTAAAAACGAGGTGCTTACGACAAGAGGAGCTTACGACGACTCTTGACATGCCAGCCTTTGAGCTTCCCTGAAGGCTCAGCTGGTAAAGAACCCTCCTGAAACTCGGGAGAACTGGGTTCGATCCCTGGGTTGGGAGGATCCCCTGGAGTAAGGGAAAGGCTACCCACTCCAATATTCTGGCCTGGAGAATTTCATGGACTGTATAGTCCGTGGGGTCGCAAAGAGTCGGACACTACTGAGCGACTTTCACTTATGATGACAGCGATTCCTTATTTCTCTAGATTCTGTGGGTTGGCTGAGTGGGTCTTGGGCTGGTTCCACCAGGTACTTGTGAGGCTGCATTTAGCTGAAGGGTCCACTGGGCTGGGGGAGTCTAAGGTCATGTCCGCACTTCTGAAAGCTGGTTCTGGTTATTAGCTCCTCTGTTTTCCTTTGGGCTTCCCCGGTGGCTCAGGTGGTAAAGAACCTGCCTGCAACACAGGAGACTCAGGTTTGATTCCTGGGTCGGGAACATCCCCTGGAGAAGAGCATGTCTACCCACACCGGTACTCTTGCCTGGAGAATCCTATGGACAGAGGAGCCTGGCAGGCTATAGGCCATGGGGCTGCAAACAGTCAGACATAAGTAAGCTCGCACACACACACTGTTTCCCTCCACATAGTATTGATAATTATCTATGTCTAAATAGTTCCAAATGGCTTTTTTTCAGGATGTAGAGGAAAGAACTTCTGGGTAATAAGGAAGCACCTCAACATGGCTTAAGTGGCAACTTAACTTCTTTATTAGCAACGCAGGAAAGAACCATGTGTCTTACCGATTTTTGGCATCTCAATTCAGTAAAATGGGAAGGAAAACCGTGAGGAGGAACATGGGCATACCCAGATGACGGGAGTGTGAGGAAGTGGGAGGAGTCAGGAGTGACTTCAGGGTTCCCAGGGCGGCGGTGTGGATGGCGGTCAGGAGCTCAGAGAACTGGGCCCCTGGGGGAGCAGGAGGTAGATGTTGGTGTGCGAGGAGGTGCTTTGCTCAAGATGACCATGTCTGCCACACAAGAGGGAAGGGGCGATATGAGATGATATCTGTACAGAAAAGTATTGTTTTGGTTTTGTTTTGATCAGAGAAAAGCTTACTGCAGGGCCAAGCAAGGAGAACGAGTGACTTGGGCTCATAAACCCTGAACTCCCCGTGAAGCATTGTTGATGTCAAACAGAATTCTGTGTGATCTGCAGTAGAGGACAAGTCTGCTCCCATGTTCATCTGGGGTTATCCGTGTGGATTCTTTAATGAGGAAAAAGATGAAACTTCTCTGGATCTAATTGGATGCCTAGGAAGTGGGCGAGACCTTCTCTACATATTATGACAACAGGTTTCCTTCCTTATAGCCAAGGACTCCCACACAGGGAATGCCCAGGGCTTTAAGAGCGAGTATTCTGGACTCTGATGTCCTCAGTTGGAACCCTGGCTCTGCTGACCAGTGGTGAGACTTACTGCCACTGACCTCCACGGTTTCCATTGGTGAAAGCCGATTCCCCCCTTTCCTTCTTGTTCCCTCCCGCAGGATTCCTGGCATCTGACTTGCTTCCAAGGGCATAAATCTAAGCTAATGTAGATAATTTAAGCTAATGTAGATACCTTAACAGAGTATTTTAAAAAAAGTGAAGAGCAAAGCTGTTTGCTTCTTACATCTAGATTTCCGTTGAGAACAAAATGAAAGCGGAATTAACTTAGCGGAATTTTAAATCGCACTGTTCAAAATGCCCATTTTTAAGAGAATGGCAAAAATAATAATAATTAGCACACTTGAACCATACTTGGGACCCAGTCTGCCTTGTTTGATTGGCTTAGTTCACTTATTGCCCGAGGCAGATATTTGAACATCAGGAAATGCATTAGGACTCTGCCAATACCTTAATTCCTTTTTTTAAAAAAATTATTTTTATCTTTGGTTGCTGGTGTGGGCTTTCTCTAGTTGCGATGAGCGAGGGCTACTCTTGATCGCGGTGCCTGGGTTTCTCATTGCAGTGGCTCCTCTCATTGCAGAGCACAGCTCCAGAGTCTGTGGGCTTCAGTAGTTGTGGCACATGGGCTTAGTTCCCCAACAACGTGTAGAATCTTTCCAGACCAGGGATGGAACCTGTGTCCCCTGCTTTGGCAGGTGGATTCTTAACCACTGGACCACCACGGAAGTCCTAGGAGCCTGTCAATGCCTTAAATGGTCCACTTAACTTGAACCATGACTCTCTTAGTCCAATGAAAGTAATTGAAGACAGCCACTCTGATTTTGTTACAGCAAATTCAGTTTTATAGCACCCAAATTTACTGTGCAGTTGCCAAGCAGGAGACGTTAAGAAACAGGTTCAATCCCTGGGTTGGAAAGATCCCCTGAAGGAGAACATGGCAACCCACTCCAGTATTCCTGCCTGGAGAATCCCATGGACAGAGAAGCCTGGCGGGCTACGTTCCATGGGGTCACAAAGAGTCAGACACGACTGAGTGACTTAGCACGCACGCATGTATCTTCCAAAGAAGGTATCTATTACCTTCCAGAGAAGTGTGGCTAATTTAACAAACACTTAAAATTGGGTTTGTATATTAAAGTGATACATGGTGCAAGACTCCATAAAATACTGGTAAATAGTTAGTGAGCATTGTATTTATATCATATCCACGATCAGAATGTTAATATTACCTATTTCTCTTGGGCCATAAAACCCAAGTGTTGGTAAGCAAATAGTAAATAACTGAGATCAAGCACTGGAACCCAAGCGTGAGTGCATGTGGGCGCCTGATACCCACACTCTAATAGCCAGGTCTAGACTGAAGTTCAGTGTGAGATAAATACTCTGGAGCTGACATTTGCATGCTGACGAGGTCACACACAGCGTCACAGGACAGTCAGGAAGTGCTTGTTGTCATCTTCCGGCAGCCTGGGGATGCAACGCTCAGGTTCAAATGTTAGCGAATCCTCTGTGTTAGCAATGCTCAAAGCCGAGACTGGTTTGTTGATGGAAGGTCTTGACCCGCTTTGGGACCAGGACGTTCCCTGGGGAGCCAGAGAAATGCCTTTTTTCCAGGAGGCGTGTAGGTTTCTACCTGAGGATGGATTGCCTTGGAACTGGTTGTTGCATTCGCCAACTGGACCCAGTCTCGTCCGTCCCAGGTGACCTTCGGAGGCTGTGTTTCATGTGTTGGATGATCCGTTGCAGTGGCATTAAAATAGCTGGATTGGTTATGGCAGCTCTGCAGGAAAATATTCTTTCTCAAAACACCACAGAGTAGTAAGTGCAGTGTTCCTCAGGCTTATTTTCCAAAAATGCTTTTAATAGGAGGGCTTCCCTCATAGCTCAGTAGGTAAAGAATCCGCCTGCAATGCAGGAGACCCGGGTTCAATTCCTGGGTCGGGAAGATCCCCTGGAGAAGGAAATGACAACCCCACTCCAGTATTCTTGTCTGGAGAATCCCCATGGACTGAGGAGCCTGGTGGGCTACAGTGCGTGGGTGCGTGGGGCACAAAGAGTCGGATATGACTGAGCGACTAATGCTTTCACTTTGGGCTTCCCTGATAGCTCTGCTGGTAAAGAATCCACCTGCAATGCAGGAGACCCCAGTTTGATTCCTGGGTTGGGAAGATCCCCTGGAGAAGGGATAGGCTACCAACTCCAGTATTCATGGGATTCCCTGGTGGCTCAGATGGGAAAGAATCTGCTTGCAATGTGGGAGATCTGGGTTCGATCCCTGGGTTGGGAAGATCCCCTGGAGGAGGGAACGGCTCCCCACTCCAGTGTTCTGGCCTATACAGCCCATGGAATTCTCTGGACTGATTGATGGCAGCTCTGCGGAATAATATTATTTCTCAAGACACCACAGGATAATAAGCTCAGTTTGTCTTAGGTTTATTTTCCAAAAATACTTTTAACAGGAAGAAAGATGAAGGAAATTGAAAGCAGAATTGTGTAAATATTTTGCTGTTTTTCTGGGCTGGGTCTGTGGTTGAGTTAGGGTCCACGGAGCATGTTCATGGTATGGAGACCAAATTGGAGTGTGGATGATGGATTAGCTAGCAGTCTGTGTCAAGGCCTGTTTCTTGAACGAGGTGACCGTCCTGCAGTTCTGCAGGGGCTTCTGTTTCTAATGTCAGGGAACCACCCAGTACAGTAGATAGGACTTGTATGCGCCTTCACCTGCCGCCCCACTGCCCTGGGAACTCCTGGGGTGGTGGGAGCAGGCGTCTGACCTCGATGAGTGTGCGTTGCTTTGGTCTCTTCATTCAGCATTGTCTCTGCCTTTGTGCCCTCGTAATGAGGGGGGGCAATATTTCCTTGTCACTGTCCTTTGAGTGCTATTTCAGAGATAATAAGCTCAATATATGATGTCTTTATCTTAGAGACCAAAGATGGAAAATGCTTGTGACAAGGAGATGTGAGTCATGCCAGGAAGAACCAAGCAAGTTTTCTAAATCCCAGCCTCCAGCTGCCTCCAAGACACAAACATCATATACCATTTCTGTCTCTAAAACCAGTTCTGCCAAGGCCTTGCTTCCTCTACTTATGAACACAGTTTCAACTTGCAGGAAAGCCTCCTAAAATAGGTAGAAAGATTTTGCATGGTGCTTATATGTGGTCGAAGGACTATTTTCACTTTTAATTTCCACAAGGAAGAAACCCCTAGTGGTTTGCATAATATACAGTGCCGTATATAAATGGTACAAGGTAGTTGTTTTTAGTTTGACATTTTCTGTCTTTTTTTAATTAGTTTGACATTTTCTTAAGTGACATAGAGAACTCACGAGAAGTATCTGTCTATATAGTTTTACCTGTATTCACTTCCAAATACTTCAGTAAAGAGGAATAAAGGAGAACTAAAAAAGATGGTTTGTATGTAAAGGGTGGAATATAAGGTTGTATGTAACGATGGGGTAGAATTGGAGTGGTGCTCAGATTGAGTTCATCTCACACTGTGATCTGGTTATGCTTTGTTATTATAGTTTATAGTTGGTGTTTTGTTTTTTTTTTAAGAAATCTGAGTTCCCCTCAGGTGTAACCCGACACAACTGCCAGGCGTTGTTTTTTTTCACTGGAGGGGCTCCATCCCGCCCTGAAGTTCCAGGGGCGATCGTTGGGTGGTTGTTGCTGAAGCACTTTTTCGGAGGCTGGCAGGAGTGTCTCTAGAGCCCCAGCGACCCCTGCAGACCTGCCCCCCGCCCCACGCACACCCTCCTGGGAGGCCCTCCTCCGCCAGGCGCACGGCCCCTTCATTTGGGAAGAGAACCGCTTCCCTTCCTGCCAAGGTGCTTCCCCTGGTGTTCCTCGGAGGAGGGAGAGGAGTATTTTTGCCACTTTACAGAAGAGAAATGTAGGAGACAGCATGGTCCAGATGGTGCAAGATGGGGGCCTCTTGGGGGTACCTGGGTCCTCTCCCACAAATCACCTGAGGAGTGTGCACTTTCCCTGGCTCTTCTCAAAATAACTGATTAGATGGACAGTACGCATCCATTCTAATGTGCTTTTTATTCTTCGTTTGTACCTTAGGAGGATCCCAAGGTGAAAGACACTCGTAAACAGGACAGCATTTCACCCAAAACACAGGATTCTGTGTTTTATGCCAAAGAAGGAAAAAAGAAACCAAAGGCAGAGGCTTTAATCCAGAGTGGGGCAGGTGAGGTGAAATTCCACGTGGCTGCTGGCAATGCAGAAAGCTGCCGGGTTGAGAATGTGCTTTTCCAGACCAATTTCACCCTGCAGAGATGTGACTGATGACGATCTGATTTAAAATCCTGACTGTAAATGTCCGATTTATTAATACATCGGTTATCGGGTAGGGCCGTGGTGAGGGGAGTGAAAAAACAAAACTCCTCGGTTGAGGACAGTGGGCTTCTCCTGTCAGGAAGCCGAAGATTAACACAGGTCTTAGAACTCACTCCGTTGTCTCTCTGGACGTCAGGGTGGGCATGTTGTCCCTGAAGGGCTGTTGACACAGAAAACAGCCAACAAGCATGTCAACCTTTTGAGGGAAATGTGAGCACAAAAGCCACCTGAACTGTTTGGAGTATGAGAGACTTTTAAAAGACTCACTTTGAGAAGTGATTTTAAAAGGGGATAATTTAAAATATGCTCCTTCCAGCCCCACTGCTGTTTTTAGGGCTGTTGCTGCAACTGACACCACTAGTGCTGCTGTGGTCACTGTTCACGCTGTCGGCGCTGCTGCCAGTGTGGCTGCTTGTGGTGCTGCTGTCACTGCTGCTGCTAGTGTGACTGCTGGCCACTGCTGTCAGTGCTGCTGCCAGTGTGGCTGCTCCTGCTGCTGTCACTGCTGTTACTAGTGTCACTGTCACTGTGGCTGCCCCTGGTGCTGTCACTGCTGTTACTAGTGTCACTGTCACTGTGGCTGCCCCTGCTGCTGTCACTGCTGTTACTAGTGTCACTGTCACTGTGGCTGCCCCTGCTGCTGTCACTGCTGTTACTAGTGTCACTGTCACTGTGGCTGCCCCTGGTGCTGTCACTGCTGTTACTAGTGTCACTGTCACTGTGGCTGCCCCTGCTGCTGTCACTGCTGTTACTAGTGTCACTGTCACTGTGGCTGCCCCTGCTGCTGTCACTGCTGTTACTAGTGTCACTGTCACTGTGGCTGCTCCTGCTGCTGTCACTGCTGTTACTAGTGTCACTGTCACTGTGGCTGCCCCTGGTGCTGTCACTGCTGTTACTAGTGTCACTGTCACTGTGGCTGCCCCTGCTGCTGTCACTGCTGTTACTAGTGTCACTGTCACTGTGGCTGCCCCTGCTGCTGTCACTGCTGTTACTAGTGTCACTGTCACTGTGGCTGCCCCTGCTGCTGTCACTGCTGTTACTAGTGTCACTGTCACTGTGGCTGCCCCTGCTGCTGTCACTGCTGTTACTAGTGTCACTGTCACTGTGGCTGCCCCTGCTGCTGTCACTGCTGTTACTAGTGTCACTGTCACTGTGGCTGCCCCTGCTGCTGTCACTGCTGTTACTAGTGTCACTGTGGCTGCTCCTGCTGCTGTCACTGCTGTTACTAGTGTCACTGTCACTGTGGCTGCCCCTGCTGCTGTCACTGCTGTTACTAGTGTCACTGTGGCTGCCCCTGCTGCTGTCACTGCTGTTACTAGTGTCACTGTCACTGTGGCTGCCCCTGCTGCTGTCACTGCTGTTACTAGTGTCACTGTGGCTGCCCCTGCTGCTGTCACTGCTGTTACTAGTGTCACTGTCACTGTGGCTGCCCCTGGTGCTGTCACTGCTGTTACTAGTGTCACTGTCACTGTGGCTGCCCCTGCTGCTGTCACTGCTGTTACTAGTGTCACTGTCACTGTGGCTGCTCCTGCTGCTGTCACTGCTGTTACTAGTGTCACTGTGGCTGCCCCTGCTGCTGTCACTGCTGTTACTAGTGTCACTGTCACTGTGGCTGCTCCTGCTGCTGTCACTGCTGTTACTAGTGTCACTGTCACTGTGGCTGCCCCTGCTGCTGTCACTGCTGTTACTAGTGTCACTGTCACTGTGGCTGCTCCTGCTGCTGTCACTGCTGTTACTAGTATCACTGTGGCTGCCCCTGCTGCTGTCACTGCTGTTACTAGTGTCACTGTCACTGTGGCTGCCCCTGCTGCTGTCACTGCTGTTACTAGTGTCACTGTCACTGTGGCTGCCCCTGCTGCTGTCACTGCTGTTACTAGTGTCACTGTGGCTGCTCCTGCTGCTGTCACTGCTGTTACTAGTGTCACTGTGGCTGCCCCTGCTGCTGTCACTGCTGTTACTAGTGTCACTGTCACTGTGGCTACCCCTGCTGCTGTCACTGCTGTTACTAGTGTCACTGTGGCTGCCCCTGCTGCTGTCACTGCTGTTACTAGTGTCACTGTCACTGTGGCTGCTCCTGCTGCTGTCACTGCTGTTACTAGTGTCACTGTCACTGTGGCTGCCCCTGGTGCTGTCACTGCTGTTACTAGTGTCACTGTCACTGTGGCTGCTCCTGCTGCTGTCACTGCTGTTACTAGTGTCACTGTGGCTGCCCCTGCTGCTGTCACTGCTGTTACTAGTGTCACTGTCACTGTGGCTGCCCCTGGTGCTGTCACTGCTGTTACTAGTGTCACTGTCACTGTGGCTGCCCCTGCTGCTGTCACTGCTGTTACTAGTGTCACTGTCACTGTGGCTGCCCCTGCTGCTGTCACTGCTGTTACTAGTGTCACTGTCACTGTGGCTGCCCCTGCTGCTGTCACTGCTGTTACTAGTGTCACTGTCACTGTGGCTGCCCCTGCTGCTGTCACTGCTGTTACTAGTGTCACTGTCACTGTGGCTGCCCCTGCTGCTGTCACTGCTGTTACTAGTGTCACTGCCAGTGTGGCTGCTCCTGCTGCTGTCACTGCTGTTACTAGTGTCACTGTCACTGTGGCTGCCCCTGGTGCTGTCACTGCTGTTAGCGTGACTGAGACTGTGACTGTTGGCACCGCTGGCACCACCGTCATTCGTGCTGCTGTCACTGCTGTTGTTAGCACTCTGCTCTTAAACTCTGATCATCTCTGGCGGTTGCTTTGCACTTGTTTCTAACTGACGGAGCCAGATACACTCTTATTGAATGCTCACTGCATCTGTCTCTGGCCTGAGGCCCGTGAGCTGTGGGACACAGGGATGACCCGGACTCCCAGGGTCCAGGACCTTTGTGGACACAGTACAGGTGTCGAGGGACCCCAAGCCCAGCTCCTGAACTGAAGCAGGACCGGGGCAGCGGGGAGGGAGGTGGCGTGCAGGGCCTGCCGCCCCTGGACCAGGCTGCCTGACAACGACACAGGAGGCTCTGAGAATGCTGAGCTGTAACTCTGGTTTGGGTCAGAAAAGGTGCAGTGCACGTCAGCTTGAAAACACTGTGTTATTTTCCTCCAGATGGTGACGTGTTTAAAGCCCAGACTCCTAACCAGGAGACCCAAGGAGCCCCGGAAGTCAAGGAGGCCCCAGACGTGCGCGTGGAGCTGCCTGTGGACGGGGTGGGTGGCCCCTCCCCCTGCCTGGCCACGTCCCCGGCCCCTCCCCTGAGCTCTCCCTGGTCCCTCTAGAATGTTCTTTGCCTCCTGCGGTTAACACCCTTCAGATCCTGCGCCTCACATTTTCCTGCCCATCTTTCCCCCAAGACTCTCCTGCCACCAGGACCCTCTGACCAGTTATTTGTGACTGCATACTCCATCTTGTCATTGTTTTGGTTCCTGTCTTTTCCCCCTGGCTAAGCTGCCAGCTCCACACCAATGGGATGGTCTGCATTGCTTACTTGTGTAGCCCCTGTTCCCAGGAGAGGGCCTGGCAGGTGGGAAGCTCCTAGGAATCACTGCTGGAAAGACAGGATGAGTGGTGTCTTCAGACCACGTGGTCGGGAACCAGGGGTTTGTCCCTTCCTAGCTTCCTGCTCTCAGGTTCAGCCTCCTGTCCCTGCAGTCAGGTGACGTCACCAAGCCGGTCAGCCTGGGCCCCGAGTGACATCGTGCACTCGGCGTGGAAGTGTCCCATACAGGGCCTGGTGCACCGGGGACCCTCGCTCACCATTCCCGTCCTCCTGGCTTCACAGAGGAGGGAGGTGAAGCCCTGCGTGGCCCCCAGAGGAGAGGAGGGGACAGATGAGCTGGCCGGGGGGCTGACCTCGAGGCTGGGCTCCTGCACAGGAGCCGAAGCCAAGGGCTGCATGTCCGGGATCAGCTGGCAGGAGCTGTCGGGCCCTCGGGGCTCAGCGCTAGCATCAGTCCAGCCACTCGTCCACTCACTTTAAGTCGGGTGTGGCTATATGACCTGCTGTCCCCGATGACACGCAACCTGTCCAGGCAGAGGCCTCAAAGGCCAGTGTGCACTTGACCACGTGCCCTTTCTGCCTCTGAGGTCATGGGAGCACCAGGGGTTGGACTCTCCTGGCTGACTGACTTTGGGAGGCCCTCATCTGCCCCAGAAGCCCCCGCGGGAGCCTTTGATTTTTGACCCCAGAACACACAATTTTCCCAGAGCAGAGAGAGACCCCAGGGCACCGACTGCAACAGCTCGTTGCCTTTTGCCAACAAGCCGTGACCACCAGGAAGGTACCCACACAGCATAGTGTGCCCATGGCCTTGGAGGGAGCAGGGCCAGGCAGTCTCTTGGACCCAGAGGAGGGTGCTGTTCAGGGTCCCCATGGGTACGCTGGGAATTGCAGAGGGTCTGCAGTGACCAGTCTCTCCTTTTTACCCAAAAGGCATTTGCAGTGTCTCTTAACATTTTTCCCCAACAATTTTATTACAGAGGTGGGCATTCGTTGTCACAGTCAAAGGTAAAAACACAGAGCAGGTGCTATCCTGGGAGGGAAGAAACCTCTGTGGGATAAAGGGTGGCTTTTGTCTCTGCCCGTACAAGCGTCAGACAGTCACAGGGTTTCACCCGCTCTTTGTGGCTTGGAAGGACCGTGACGAGGTTGACTGACTAAATCCAGCATGTGGTGTCTTTTCTCCCCAGAGACCAGCCGAGATCGTCAAAGACACTGAAGAGACACACAGACACATGTCTGATTTTGAAAGCAACAGGGTGAGTTGACTGTCGTTCATTTTGTACTGGCCAGCCTGAGCTGGGGGGCCGTAGGGCCCCTCTTCATCCTTGTAACATGCTGGGTGGGTCTCCCGTTGGATGAGACAAGGGTCTGAGAGCCAGTTCACCCAGGGTAGACTTGTTGGACCAGAGTGTGTGTCTTCCAGGCTGTACTCACCTCGGGCTCTCGTGTGTCAGAAATTGCAGGTGTAGTGTTCATGGTTCTGCACTAATCCTAATTGCCCTTTGCTGTATTTCCAGTCACAGACTGAAAAGCTTTTCCCCCAACAACTCTCAAGAGGCATCTTTAGAAGGGAGGAAGGGAAGGGGCGCCATGGCAGGGGGTGTGGGGAGGCTCCGTTGTTCTGAGTACCTCGGGCGTCGGTTTTGTGGGGTGTCCGTGTGGTGTGATGACGTCTTGGCTGAGGCTGCATGTGGCACAGGCTCTGCAGTGGCCGCGTGAGCTCGCTCAGAACACACCGTGTGGATTGGGTTTTCTCTGTTTCCCGTCCATATGCTTTGGATGTGCCGTCAACGCACGCAGCGTGTTTCTTCCTGTAGTAAGTGGTGAGATTATGTGACTGATCTGTATGAAATCTGTGCACTGGGAAAACAGAACTGATGCCCTTCTGTTTTGACTTGTTTAATCGAGAGATATTTGATAACTAAAAACTGTCTATTTTTAAGGTGCACAACTTGATATATGTATCGATTGTGAAATGATCATCATAATCCAGCTGATTAACAGAGACGTGTGTGTGGTGAGAACATTCAAGACAAAATTCACTTTAAATGTACAGTTCATGGAGCTGACAAACAGATTTTGGGAATTTGTTTTAAAAATTCTATCCCTAGATTTTTTTTTCAAGGTGGCTTCTTGTTCTTAAATTCTTGGTCCCAGGCAGGAGGTTGTGTAACACATGTGGGGTATCGAGTCCAAGTGTGTTCTGATGACAGAATGTGAACCAATCCACAGTGTGATGGCCCTGCAGGCGGCCGTCTCCTGCTCTGAAACTTGCCCCGCAGTGTCCAGGCTCCACGCGTGGGAAGGGGGAGCAGTGACTCCAAGGTGGGGGACTGTGGGGTGCTGGAGCTGGAGTCAGCCCCTGGTTCCTGCCCATCGTGGAAAGGGGAAGGATGTGGGTCCTCAGGAAGCTGGTTCAGGTTTTTCAACCTGAGAAAGTTTATGATCTGAAACAGACGGCTAGAGGGAATAATCTTTCAATTGATCCTTTTTCCTTCCTTAGAGTCTTAACTATTTCTGACCAGGAGGCAGCATTCAGGGAAAGACACACTGTGTCCAGACGCTTAGGGAAACCTTTCAAATGCAGGTCGGGGGTGTTTACAAGGATGCTCACGGTGGGTGATGAGTGTAAGGCTGCGTCTGGGATGGGAGGGCATCAGTCCCAGGGCACTGGGTGACCAGGGGCCAAGGGTCCGCTGCTTGTATTGGGGCCCTGGAGGAAAGGGCACTGTTAGGATCCAGTCATGGAGTAATGGAATGTCATGGTTTAACGGGAACATGGCATTAGGGTTTCGTCTGCACTGAGTTTATACCATCACCTGGAGGTCTGCACACTGTCAGAATTCATCTCTGCCTTACTGACTTGTTCTGTAGATACATCTCCTTGGGCCTCTGGGGGCGTCTTGTGTATTAGCAGCTGACTTCAGTCAGGAGACAATTTCTTAGCATGTGTCAAAGTGACTTTCTCAATGCCAGCAGTATCACTGGAGTGATGGCAAACACAAGCACCTCGTTTGTACGTATCTGGGCTAAGGACCTGAGCTTTGGGGCAGGAAGGTGATAAGGAGTTTCCAAGCCTCCTTCTCTTGCCCAAACAGGATGAGTTAAGTCGGGCAGAAGGGCTGGATGGGGCCGACGCATCTCCACGGAGCTCTGCCCGGAGGGCAGGCACAGTGCTGGGACTCGCATCCCAGCTCACCCACACGTCGCTCTTCCAGGTGGTGTCAGGCCCTTTGTAGACTCAAAACCAGCGAGATGGAGAGATGTGAGCGAGTCTACCACACTGGCAGTCAGGAAGCAGGGTGCTGGGCTCTGAACCCAGTTTCAAATGCTCTACAGTCGGTCTCTCCTCCTCCACAGGGAGCGGGCTAGCTGCGTCCCGCTCCTCGGAGGGGGCACTCCCCACACCGGGCTTCCAGGACGGGTGCTCTGTAGGGCTGGGTGCTGGCTTACTCATGTGCGAGGCTGCCGGATGTTTCAGTCCTGACAAGTGCACACGACTCATCTTCGCTCCAGCACGAGACGATCAAAAACCCCACTGGTGTGAAAGGCCTCTGAGGTTGCAGGTTGCCAGCCCTGCACGTTCTTATGGGATCACAGAGAGAGCAAGCATTGTATAAGCATTACAGTAGCTAGTAACGCTAATGAAAAGAAATAATACTCCACTCTTCTTGGCCAAGAGGCTGTGTGATCTATCTGCTCTCGGTGGACTGGGGTTTCTCTTGGCATTGCATTTGTCTGTTCATTTGAAAAATCGATCTTGTGATGTTTATTCGACCTTGGATATATAGGTTTCTTAGGCATGTGGTTTCTGGCTTGATCACCTTCCCCAAACTGATTGTGAAATCCTGAGGGGCTGATATGCGTCCTTCACGGTGTCTAGGACAGTGTCTTATACACAGTAGGAGCTTCATAAATTCTGTGGAATTGCTTTGCGTTGCCTGTGACTCAGTTGCTTAAACCAAAGTGTGTGATCCTGGGATAAAATGGTAATGACCGTGCCAAGCTGTAGGATAGCATATTGTCATGAACAAAACACAAGAAAAGCTATGGCCAACCTAGACAGCATATTAAAAAGCAGAGATATTACTTTACCAACAAAGGTCTGTCTAGTCAAAGCTATGGTTTTTCCAATAGTCATGAATGGATGTGAGAGTTGGACTATAAACAAAGTTGAGCACCGAAGAATTGATGCTTTTGAACTGTGGTATTGGAGAAGACTCTTGAGAGTCCCTTGCACTGCAATGAGATCCAGCCAGTCCATCCTAAAGGAAATCAGTCCTGAATATTCATTGGAAGGACTGATGCTGTAGCTGAAACGCCAGTACTTTGGCCACCTGATGTGAAGAGCTGACTCATTGGAAAAGACCCTGATTCTGGGAAAGATTGAGGGCAGGAGGAGAAGGGGATGACAGAGGATGAGATGGTTGGATAGCATCACGAACGTGATGGACATGAATTTGAGTAAACTCCAGGAGTTGGTGATGGAGAGGGAGGCCTGGTGTGCTGCAGTCCATGGGGTCGCAAAGAATCGGACACAACTGAGCAACTGAACTGAACTGATGAACAATGTTTAGAAATACGTATTTTTGATATTGGATCACAAGTGTTTCTGTTTCATTTAGTTGAAATTTTTTAGGATAAAGCATGTTAATATATAGCATAAGATTTGCTGTTTTGACTTTATTTTAGTGCACTTAGTTCATCACACTCATTAAGTTCAGGGATGTGAAATACGTTTGCAGTGTTGCACAGCTACATCCTCAGGACGCTTTAAATGTGTTAGTTACAGTCAGGACAACTTTGCCCACATCTGACACTGTAATAATATTTTCCTTCTTAAAAAGTTGGGATCGTATCAATGTTAATTAGCTAATTTGGAAAACTCTTCTGTGAATTTATAAAGATGATGTGTGTACTTTCCCTCTTTATTTATTTCAAACTGCATTCCTGACACGTGTTTTTAATTAAATTGGGTCTCTGAGAACTGTCAGAATCGAGATGGGCTGCACTCTCTCCAGCCCTGCTCGTGGCTGATTTGTTTGGATCCATCCGTTGTAAGGTACTTCGCATGGAAGCAGGACTTCATGAGTGCTGCCTGCTAAGTTTGTAAAACATTGTCTAAGAGTTTAGCAAAGATTCAGTCACTTTCCAAAGGAATGTGAAGATGAAGTCACAGGCCATGTATTTGGGGCTCTCCGGCCTGGCAGGAATTCTGCACCCTGGGAAGAGTTCAGAGTGGTCTGCAGGCAGGTTTGCATGGGTTGTCCAGCCTCTGGGACTCTAAGCCTTTATATCTAACTCTGAGATATGGGTTATCAACCTTTTAATTGATTTTTTTTTAAGTTTTTCCTGCCTGCAAAAAGGTTATCTGTTTAAAAATGTCCTGGGTTATTTTGTGTATCCATGGAGTGGGGAGGGAGAGAGGTTGACATTGGTATTTGGGGTGCTCTCCATGGAGGTTATTATGGCACTTTCTACTGCCTTTTGGCCACTTGATTCGAAGAGCCAGCTCATTGGAAAAGACCCTGATGCTGGGAGAGATTGAAGGCAAGAGGAGAAGGGGACGACAGAGGATGAAGTGGTTGGATGGCATCACTGACTCGATGGACATGAGTTTGAGTAAACTCCAGGAGTTGGCAATGGACAGGGAGGCCTGGCGTGCTGCAGTCCATGGGTCACAAAGAGCTGGACAAGTTGTATCTGAACAACAACCTCATCACTGCCATTTCAAGTTTCTCCCGCCCTCCAAGGCTCCTTACTAAACCCAACATCCTCACTAAGCTTTCTGGATCCTTCGGCAGGAGGCGGTAGCTCTCCCCCTGTGACCCACTGTGGGGTTTTGCTTGTTTCTTACACCATCTGAATCACACGGTGGCTCTTCTTAGAGTCATTTGAGCGCTTCTCCTGTGTCCTCTGACAGAGTAAGTTTTGTGAAGAGAGACTTTATTTTACTATATTCTTAACAACTCTCACATCGCTCAGCATGCAGGAGTAACTGGTCTTGAATCTCATCAAGAACCTGAGCACAGTAGATGACTACTGTATGGTTGGCCTCGAGGCAGGGCTGTGATAAAGCTGGGGCCAAGAAGTGATTCCCAACAGAGAGAACTAAAAATGAAGCCAGATATTCAGTCAGTCTCCAGAGATTACGTCTTAAGATGTCACCGAAGCCTTGACCTTTCTCTATGTGAAAATTAAATCCTCTTTGGAAAATACCATAAAGCCAAAAGTCAGCCAAAATATGGAAGAAACTATTTGTAAGGCAAATGTTCTTAATTTACAAAGAGTTCATTAAGTCATTAATATAATCCCATAAAAGAAAGGCAAATGAGACAGGTAGGAAATTCACAGAGAAGAATACACATCAGTGAAAGATGTAAGAAAATATATCCACTTCATTCTATTTAAAGAAATACAAACAAGAAATGGTGAGTTTGTTTTGAAAATCAGGTTGATGGTGTCCAGGGCTGGGATGATGCAGGGTGATGAAATGCTTCTTAACAGGGTCAAAGGTAAATGGTACAGCCTTTTGGTAAGGGAATTTTGTTCTTCCTATGAAAATTAAACCTGCACATGTTTTTAAACCGTCATTTCCATAGCTAGGAATATCCCACAGATATACTCATAAATAACAAGAAATAGAAACAAGTGAGATATTCATCCTGTGGGGTTGGTTGATTAATTTATGCTTCATCCATACAATGGAAAACACTGCAGCTATAAAATAATAAGACAGACACATGTGTACTGAGGTTGGGGGCTCCGGAATGTCATGTTAAGTGAAAAAAATCAAGGTGCAACTGAGCATATAATATTCTGTATTTTGTATAAAAATATGTAACAAGGTGCACACAAAAATGAAGAGTTTAGAGTGGGGAAGGGGTAGTGCTTGACCAAATGGAAAGGAAAGAGGATCCCAGCAGTGGTAGCCAGGATAGTCAAGGCTTAGACCCAACTGCTGCGTGATATTTATAACAAGAAAGAATTTGACCCAACCAGGAAGGTGAGAGGAGTTTGGGAGATTAAGGATGTATTTGACAATATCCTTCTTGCAGATAGTTGATTGCTATATTTATTTTTTAACAATAGGAAAAAGAAGATGAAAAGCTTTATGAAGATAATGAAAGGAAGGTTTGTGTCAACAGATTCTGTAGTTTTGTGTTTCCTATTCTGAAGACAGACCTAACAAGATAATCAAAGGATTCCCAAACCTTGTCAGGTGCTTGTTAGAAATATAACATCTGCGTCTCCATCATCCACCATAGCTCTGTTCCCTAGAGGCAGAAAACCGACTCAGAGGAAAGGAAATGTGAAGACAGTTCAAGCAGGTGGATGGATCCGCTCTAAAAGCAGATAACAAACAGGGGCGGGAAGACTCCTTTAGGGTCATGTATCAGGAGACGCCTCCCCCCACCCCAAGTTATCTGCCTCAGGCACCTAGAGACACCCTCCTGGGTTGTCCAGGGAGCCAGGAATGCTCCGCGCTGTCAGGCTCAGGATGAACGTGTCCACAGGGTGGGGGCATCAGGGGAGGATGCGCTCCCAAACCACTAGGCTCACAGCCCCTGGGAAGGCAGGGCTTTGGCCGAGCAGCTGGCCCCACGTGGCGGGTGATGGCGCGTCCGCCTCCATGGCGTTCCTCTCCAGTAGCTGTGTCCTAGGTGGAGTCAAGGTCTCCTCGTTTGTTAAATAATTACATGATCATAATGATTTTTGTCTGAGTACAGAAGAATTTCTTTACTAATTCCTGAGTTCACTTATTCTCATCACTCCATAAAAAAATGCCTGAGCCATAAATAGTAATACTTTGGGCCATATATACTAATATTTGGGAAGGTACCTATCAAAACCAGCACCTGGAAGCCATCCAAAGTTTGACATCACATCAGCTTATCCATCACTCACCCTGTGTGACCTTGGGAAGACCCCTTGACATTTCAGAGCTTGTTTCCTCTGCTGCAAGTCTGTTGTTCAGTAGTTTATCACCAAATTAACCTCTGGGATTAGTGAATATGTGGATAAAATATGCTCGATGCTACGCTTTTTATGTATATGAGTAGAAATAGCAAATTATAGGAGGATCCTGACAGCTTCAGGGGAGAGGGCGCACATGAGATACGGTTCCATGTGTGAACATGTTTCTACGAGCAGCCGAGTTAGAGAGGGCCAGACTCCAGTTTTTGTGCTTCTGTTAATTTGCAAGTGTCCTTTGTTAAGTAATTTTACCTCTCTGAATCCCATTCATTCAATCAAGGACTATTGTACATTTACAGGTTTACTTTCCTTGAAAGAATCAATTGTGACAGTGGATTTGAAAGTTCTTGAAAAGTATATTTATGTTTAAAACGATGTTTATGCGATTTGTATTGAAGCTAAATAACGAAAGCGCGTGTTTTCCAGTTGGAAAGTGGGCACTGGGTTCTCCCTCTTAGCTCTCTCGTTAGAAGCAGTGTGCTGGGTTTTGTCCAGCATTCTGCCCTTTGCAGGGTCCTTAGGAAAGGCCCCTCAGTGACCAGCCTGTGCTGAGAAGGTCACAGTGTGTGTCTGCTCTGATGTCCCCGAAAACCGAAGTCCCATTCACTTGGCTTTCAGCGTCCAGTGACTCTCGGGGAGATTTACCACTCGTGTGACGCAGGTGTTACTTGCTCTGTTAACCAGAATGTTTAACCAAACACAGTGGATGACAAGTGCAGACCTTGGACATAAACTGTGTCGTGAACACAGTGTCACTCCCTGAGCCCCAGCTTCTTTGTAAAGCTGGGGTTTCTAACCTGTGAGGTCAGTGTGGAGATTAGAGTGATTCCTAAAAAGCCTTTACACAGTGGGTTAAGAGTAATTATAGCAGTTATTGCTCTTATTCTCCAATCTCATCGTGATTTCTAGTAGCGGTTTCAAGTCCTTGAAAGTGGGAATTTGACTTTATTTTATATTTTCATTTTTGTTAACATCAGGCACATAAAATGCCTTACTCATAGTTGGCATTAATTGTATTTTTAAATTAAATCTCCTTCTATGCTATCTCATGTTTTAAAATTAAGAAGATTTTACCAAACTATAAAAAGTTCAGTGTTCTTGAAGAATTCTTAGCAGATACAAATAAGAAAAAAGTGAAAACATTGAATTCCTGTTTAGAATCTGTTTTCACTTTTGTGTATATTCTTAAGACTATTTTCCATTTATTTTTTTTATGTAGCATATTAAAGGAACCATGACTCTGCTGATAATAGAAAAGTATTATTTTAACAAGTACTATGAATCAGTATTGAGGATATTATCAGAATTTACTTTTTTTCCAGTATACTTCAGAATGGTGATTTTATTTATTTGGAATAAATGCAAACATTTTGAGCAAAGCTGCCATTCACATAAAAAGAATACCCCGCCCCCACAAAAAAGACAGAATCAGGTGCTTGTGTGGAATTCTTCCAGAACAACGTTGGGTTCACTTCTTGGGTATCGTCTTGGGTGTCATTCGTTTTGATCAGTTAATTTCACGCCAGCAGTTTTACTTCTCTTTTACTGGAATAAATATTCTATTGATTTCTCCTTGGGTATATTTTTGTGACTATAAAGAAATATTGAGAGTCTTAGGGAGGTACAGTCGACCCTTGAACTGCAGGTGTCTATTTGTACGCAGGGCTGTTGAGTAGTAAATGTCGCCCCGCTGCACGGGCCCCGCGCTTGTGTGCAGCTGTGGGTGTGGGCCCTCGGACGGGGAGGGACCCCCTCTGCGGAGGGCCAACTACTAGTTATGCTCGGACTTTTATCTGCATCAGGACTGGCCCCCCGAGCTCCCCTCCAATGGATAGAGTAGTTTATTCAGTAATACATTAAAAAATGGAAACTAAAGTTTAAAACCTTAAGTAGATGTGGAATTACTCTGGTCCGTCCTGTGTCGGCTGATGATAACTGAAACCAAACACCAACGAAGGACATTCGGACACCCTGGTGTGCCGGTCGGTGGTCTGGTTTTATTTCTGCTTCGTAGGACGTGATCAGAACACATGACCACTCTTGACTGACAGGCATCCAGACTGGCTGCCAAGGTGACAGGTTCTAGGTACAAAGCATGAAAGAAGATAAAAGGATAATTGTGGAAAGTTTTCCAAAGGCTTCAAAAGTCAAGTATACTTTGATAGTAAGTGTGCTATCCATCATAAAATACTTCCTAGACAAGATCTTTGACACATGTATTCACTGATTTATGAGATGTTTTATCACCTCATAGAGGTGCATTTTGTACGTTTTGTGACAATGTTATGTATGTGGGCTTCCCCGGTGACTCAGCTGGTGGAGAATGCGCCTGCAATGCAGGAGACCCCCTCTTCGATCCCTGGGTTGGGAAGATCCCCTGGAAAAGGGAATGGCTACCCACTCCAGTATTCCAGCCTGGAGAATTCCATACAGTATATAGTCCATGGAGTTGCAAAGAGTCGGACACGACTGAGTGACTTTCACTTTCACTATGTCTGATTAGATCAAGTTGAAGTCCCTTCAAATGCATGTTAAAGGCAAGACTGGACCAGACCTCAAAACCTCTGGAGCATTAAGTGCTGTCAATGTGATGGAAAAATAGCAGATTTTGTCTGACTTTAAAGCATTTGTAATTTAGCCCATTGGAAAAGCAAGAGAGAAACAGTCCCCAGTAACACATAAATAGAGCTCATGTCTATTTAAATTTATTCCTTGGGACATAATGTAAACTTAAAAATAATGTACACTGGGGTATTGCTTGTTCTGTTAGAATCTTGATGTTTATAAATTGAAAGATTTAGAACACAAGCCTAAATTGGGAATCTGCTGTCTAGTGTCTGATTTGACAAGGGAGCGCTGAGGGTCATTTTGTCTGTAGGTTATTGCCCTAGGCTGGAATTAATGTAAACTCTTCAAGGGCAAGGCTTGTATTCTGCAGGTGCAATGGACTTCAGAGTTTAATCTTGTCCAGGAATGTTCTGTTGATAGTGTTGAACGAGAAGCAGAGCCAGGTGAGAAAAAGGGGCACCTTCAGATGGCCTGGCCGTGCCGTTAGTGAGCCTGCGGGGTCAGCCTCGTGGGGGACACTGGTGGCGGCTTCCCTCCCTGCGTCCTCTCTTCCTTTCAGTGGAGGGTGGACCCCCATCCTTCCCCTGAAGAAGCGTAGCTTCTAAGTTCCCCTTCTGGCCTGATCTTCCATTCTTTCCCTAAAGCTGCGTCTCTAATCAATTCATGAGTTACTTCTTCCAAGAAACTCATCAATTACCCTTTCTGGTCATTTCTTAACACCCTTTCTTTTGGCAGTTACGCATGCTATTTTAATCTTGTCATTTCCCCCTGGTTACCCCCAAGTTACTGTGGGTGTGTTTTCGAGGTTTCCAGCAGCTTTCTCGAGCGTGCCGGCTCCTATTCTTCCTGCGAGGCGGCAGTTCCTTCTGTCGGGCCGTAACTTCTGCTCAGTCTTTTCTGCCAAGGAGCATGTGTTCAAAACATTCTTAACTGAACTAGCCTGGGCCTCCTAGAACTAAAATCTGAGATGCGAAAGATCGGGTCCTCTCATAGCTTTTAGACTTCAGTGTTTTCTTGTGGTTGAAAAATAGAAAACTTCAAACCATTATGACTCTGGGTACAGTCATAATAACAAGAAAATTGGAATAAAAATAGAACACTGTGGGTAATTTTGGTGCAGTAGAGAGCAGAAATTATCTATCATTGATGAATGTTGCGTGCTTATTTTTTTTAAAAAAGAGTCATGTCCTGTTTGCATTTTGGTTTTCTTATATAAATAACAATAAGTAATGTTGTGGATCAAAACCTCCTAGGATGAGGGGTTTTGAAAGAAATGTTGTGTGTAGCTCTGCTTCACTCGGGCTGCGTGGGCAGGGAAGTGCTGCACCTCATCGCAGATGAGATCAGATCAGAACAGTGACTTGATATGTTTCTAACTGTAAAATGATTGATAAGACAGCAAAACCTTAAAAAAATCAAGTAGCAGTTTCTCTCAATTGACATAAATTACATATAAGTGATTGAATACACTTAACAAGTGTTGGGCTCAGAACGTGGGTCATTTCCCATTGCCTGCAGCTACTGATGAAAATACTGTTGAAGCATCTTGCTGAAATAAAATGCACACCAAATCCACAACAGTAACTTACCCTTGTCATCTGCTTTATCAGGCAGTCGGCAGAGGATTTCCTCTAATTACCTTTGCCAGAAATGCCAGTAAAGCTGGGGAGTGTTTGATCTCTCATTGTCTCTGACTCAGGATTTTTGTGACCAGTGAAACTGACATCGATTCTTTAGTTGATTTTTGAAATTCGTTGCCTGCCCAGTATCTTTACCATTTTTTCCATTGTATTATTTTGATATCACTTTGTCACTACAGCTGAGTGTTTTACTCCTTCCCTAAGAGGCAAGGTTAATACTGAGCAGAAGTGTAGTTTCAAAGACTAAATGTAAGTTATCGATGCTAAGTGGGCTTTGGTGAACTAAAAGTTTTAGAGAATTATACAGCTTCAGAAAAATAAAGCTTGGATTCGTCCATACATAAGAGATTCCTTTGGATTCAAACAGAAAGAGAAATGTTCATTGTTGAATAAAAAGGCTTTCTCTTCATCACAGCTGCAGGCATATATTCTGTGAAATGCTCTGCATTAATGAAGCGGAGGTATTGAATTGATGTTTGATAACAGAATAGACATAAATGAACCGATCTGTCTTTTCATATGGTGGGCTCCATCCAAACACTTTTGTTGAATTTATGCCAATGTTAGAAATGATGGTTAGGGACCTGACTTACTTTTAATTATGAGAATTATTAGTATGTGGTCCATCTACAATGTTTCTGTAAGGGACCAAACAACCTAGGGTTTAGACCTGTGTAATGTAAACAGAGCCATACATATAATTTTTGGAAGCAAAGCATTTAAACATTTAAAACATTAAAAAAATCATTTAAAATTTTCATTTCTGGGAAAGCTTTATTGGCCGCCTGTACCAACCACATTCTGGTAAGATGCTTTTAGGTGAATTCAGAACTTAACTGCCAGAAATTAATAGCCATATTGTGGAAGAAAGTATATCTTTTCCATGAGTAGTTTTAGTGGGAAGAAAATCAGAAACATGAAGAGGAGAAGGGCTGGAAGGTCCACAGGAATGTTGAATTGACAAATGAGATTGTTTGGGGCCCTTTGTCTTGATTCCACGTATTTTCTGTGGTCCTGGCAGCTTTTCCCCGAGAGAGAGCTAAGATGAGAAATAGCCGGGTCCTTGGGATTCCAAGCTGAGGTTTACTGTTGAGCTCACACAGAGTTGCTGTCCACGAGACCGTGTGATGGTGGCTCAGGTCAAGGCCTGTCTCTTATTTACTCATCTTCAGGGTTTGTCTGTACTGATATTTGAAGGAGGGGAGTCCATGGCAGGGCAAAAATCAGTTCTGTGAGTAAAAGTCACATTTCTGCTTGTGAATAGAATGAGTAGGAAGAGACAGGCTATTTGAAAGCTGTAAAATATGAGAAAACAGGTTCCCACCTTACACGCAATACCGCACCTCGCGGATCGCTGAGCACTGCAGGCTCAGAACATGCGTGTCAGCAGTCTCCGTGGGTTTGCTGCACTGAGGTGCCCCCCCCCGCCCCCGAGCATCCTTCCCCCCATCCTCAGTGTCGGAACCCGTGTGACGTGCAGTGTTCTCTGTCAGCACCGTCCAAAAATGCATCACCAAGTCTACGCACTCGTACCTGGGAGATAACCCGTGTTAGACCAGCCACTGACTCCCCGTTCTAGCCATCTGTCCATGGAATATACTGGGTCTAAAGACCCTGCTGCTGGGAAGGATGGAAGGCAGGAGGAGAAGGGGACGACAGAGGATGAGATGGTTGGATGGCATCACGACTCAATGGACATGAGTTTGAGTAAACTCCGGCAGTTGGTGTTGGACATGGAGGCCTGGCGTGCTGCAGTCCATGGGGTCACAAAGAGTCGGACACGACTGAGCGACTGAACTGAACTGTTGGGACCTTCAAATGCTGTTTGAGAGGCTCCCCCCTCCACAATGATTGTTCTGCAGTCTTTCCTTCTACTGAGGAGGAAATGGAACCATCTCTTTGCTTCTTTCAATACCATAATGTTTGGTAATTTCCCTCTCACAGTAGAAGTATCTTACAGCAATTTCGAATCTCCAGTGAGGAAGCACCATGCGTTCAGTGTCTGTTCAGGCGTAAGAGACTCTGCAGTGCTCGGGCACAGGAAGACGCTCTAAGACGCGGACTTGTCACCTGATTCACGAATCGCTGCTCTGTCGAGCCTGGCCCAGAGACTGCAGGCTTGGGGAGGGGGAGCTAGGGGATGGGAAGGGGGTTAGGCTTGTCTCGTTTTTAAATGTATTTATTTATTCACCTGTGTCAGGTCTGTGGGGCTTCTCAGGTGGCACTAGTGAGAAAGAACCTGCCAGCCAATGCAGAAGACGTAAGAGATGTGGGTTCAATGCCTGGCTCAGGAAAACTCCCTAGAGAAGGAAACCGCAACCCACTTCAGTGTTGTTGACTGGAGAACCCCATGGACAGAGGAGCCTAGTGGGCTACAGTCCCTGGCGTTGTAGACTCGACACGACTGAAGTGACTTACTATGCATGCACATCGGGCCTCATTTGTGGCACTGGGGGTCTTTACTGCCTCAGGCAGGATCTTTGTCGTGGTGCCTGGGTTCTCTAGTTGTGGTGCCTGGGCTCTGGAGCGCAAGAGCTTAGTAGTCGTAGTGTGCGAACCACTGCATGTGGGATCTTAGTTCCTTGACCAGGGATTGAACCCACGTTTCCTGAATTGGACGGCAGATCCTTAACCACCAGACAACCAGGGAAGTACTTAGGACTGTATTTTTAATGTAAAGTTTCTCTTCTTGCTTGCTATATATAAGAACATGTAATTAAAAATAAAGAATCAGATTTAAAAAGTAACAAAAAGATATCTTAATCGGTGAAGCTGGTGGCTTCTTTTTCCTAATTCTAGTTCGGAAATTCTCCTTGCAAATGGTGAGCTTGAAAACTGTGAGTTTATTTTCGGTCTTGGAGGTTTGATGTGTAGAGTGATGATGGACTCAGGGCACCACTATTTGAGTTAACGCACAAGCATCTCTTGTTTATAATATGCTGAGTGAATTAAATAGTACTGTATCAGATTTTGATTTGATTTGATACTTCAGGGTGGTGGTTCTCAAACTTATTCTCAGGAAGCCTTTATATACTTCAATGAATTGTGGCCTGCAAAGACCTGTGTTTTTGCAGACCAGGGTTACATCTGTCAGTAGTTACTATGTTGCAGTCCCACCAGCAGGGGGTGAGGGTTCTCTTTTCTCCGGAGCCTTACCAAAATTAGTTACTTATTGTCTTTTTGTTGTTAGCCACGCTGACAGCTGTGAGGTGATATTTCACCATGATTTTGACTTTCATCTCCCCGGTGATTAGCGATGCTGAGCATCTTTTCAAGGGTCTGTTGGTGGTTGCTCCCTTTTTGACCATTGGTGTTCTTTCAGCTTGGCTCCGGTGTCCCTTTGACGAGTTTTGTTGTTTTACGAGCTCTCTTTGTTTCTATTGCTACAGGTGTGTCCTTGCTCCTGTTGCTCATTCCCAGCTGTCTGCCTTGGAATCCCGTTTATCTGAGGAGCCCGGGTTGTAAGCCCTCACATTCGGCAGCACTCTGAAACTCCTGGCTGAAATCCGCTTGCCCTCTGTGGCGGTCCCTTCCTCCTGTGCTCTGCTCTAGGGAAGCCGGCTCTCTGTCCTTTCTCTCCTAGGGGAGTCTGTCTGTCCTGAGAGTCCAGCCTGGTTCTTGCCCTGTGATCCCGCCTCTCCCAGGAGTTCACGGTTGTAATTCTGTGGATAATCTGACTTTTTCTTGTTAGGATGGGAGCCATTCTCTTTGCAGTTCCTTACATTCCAAGGTGAAGCTGGGTCATTCTGATGTGGGGGCTGTTTGAGAAGACAGGATGGTCATGGAAAACAGTTACACTTGGGAATCAGTGTGAACTGGGTCCATAGGTCCTGGTCTCCAGTATGGAGTCCAACAGAGAAGGGCTGGACCCTGAAGCTGGACTAAGGGAACTTATCTGGTCCAGGGTGACCTGTGGGCTTCCTTGATCTTGGTCTGGGCTCCCAGGCCAGGCCAGAGTAAGGCCGGCCCATGGTGGACCATGGAGAGGTGGGCGGCCTTCCAGCACGGGCTGTGTGGTTTGGCACGTCACTCTCTTGCATGTGTGACAACCTCTGGCGGGCTGACCTTTGTTGCAAACATCAGTTCTCAGCGTCCAGTTGTAGCTGGATGTTCCAGTCCCAAGGGCTCTTGCTTATGTTCAGAGAGCAAAGTATCAGCTGCTAACACTGACGGTTTCTATTTCAGGAAGACAATTCACGAATGTCTTTTAAGAAAAAGTTTCCCTTAAGACACAACACAAAGAAAAAAGGTATGTCATGTAGATGTTGAAGAAACAGAAATGTATATATCCTGTAATAATTCAGCCATGCGCGGGGACACGGTAAGATCCTGTTATAAACAGATAGTCAGGTTTGTCTCCTGAAACAGGAGTTAAAATATGCATGAACACTTGACAGAGCAAAGGTCTTAGTTCCTGCCCCCAGAGCCTCGTGGTGATAACACCACCCAATGAGAGAGCCCTTCCCCAGTTTCTTCCATACCTATTCGTTAATGATCATAATGGTTTATACTTGTAGTTTTAAAAGCAGTTTACAGGAGATTTTCCCGTACACGCCTTCTAGTGTAGCATATCAACCATGAGGCGCAGAAAATGATGTATCACAGTATTAAATGACGCAGTGTGTTGCAGACTGTGAAGATGGATGCCTTCTTAACCATTTGTCTTTTTATCATGTAAGTTGGGTATTTTATGAATGAGGAAACTGAGGCATAGACAGGGTGCATGCTTCCTAGGGCCAGGATGATTTCCTAGGTTCCTGAACTTGTAACATTGTAGCCAGAACTCACTCCAGGGTGTGTCTTCCTTTTTTTGTTTGTTTTTGTTTTAAGTCATTATTGAATTTGTTACAGTATTGCTTCTGTTTTAGGGTTTTGGTTTTTTGGCCTCAAGGCATGCAGGACCTTAGTTCCCTGACCAGGGATCAGACCTGCACCCCCGGCATCATTAGGTGACGCCTTAACCATTGGACACCCGGGAAGCCATCAGGGTGTGTCTTCTGAGGTCTGAAGCCTCACGCCTGGGGGTGGGGGTAGAACCCTACAGTTCACCCCAGGGCTTGAACGGCGGCTCAAATCTCTATCAGCAGCGTGTTTGCTCTTTCAGTTCAGTTCAGTTGCTCAGTCGTGTCTGACCCTTTGCGACCCCATGGACTGCAGCACACCACGCCTCCCTGTCCATCACCAACTCCCAGAGCTTGCTCAAACTCATGTCCATCAAGTCAGTGATGCCATCCAACCATCTCATCCTCTGTCGTCCCCTTCTCCTCCTGCCCTCAATCTTTCCCAGCACCAGGGTGTTTTCAAATGAGTCAGTTCTTCACATCAGGTGGCCAAAGTATTGGAGTTTCAGCTTCAGCATCAGTCCTTCCAGTGAGTATTCAGGACTGATTTCCTTTAGGATGGACTAACTTTCCTTTAGGATTGTATGCACTTTGGGTGTACTTTATTCCCCCTACAAAGCACCTACAGACTCCTTTCTCTGAAGTGTGGTGATTACAATCTTCGAGACAATCGTGTCCTGTGAAAGGAGCCAGTAGTCAGGATTATCCAACACTGTGGCTCCCCCGCCCTTCCCCTGTGGCCTCCATGTGTGGGGACCTGTGGTTGTTCCCCTTGAGGAAAGTAGAGGAGGCGTGTTTGCCACAGGAGAGGCTGAAGAGGTCCCCAGCAGCTCGTATGGAGGCAGGTCAGCCCCGACTCCTGTCTGGTGGACAGGGGATCACCCATCACATCTCAACAGCCGACTTCTTTTAGCATTTATACATGGTAAACCCTGGTGGCTCAGATGGTAAAGAATCTGCCTGCTAGGCAGGAGACCTGGGTTTTATCCCCGAGTCAGCAAGATTCCCCGGAGGAGGAAATGGCAACCCACTCCGGTATTCTTGCCCAGAGAATTCCATGGACAGAGGAGCCTGGTGGGCTACAATCCATGGGATTGCAAAGTCGGACTCAACTGAGCGATTAACACAAAACGTAGATTAAACCAACCCCGGGGGGAGCCTTGAAGGGAAAAGAGAGCTGAAGGAACAGTTGACGATTTCCCGTGGAAGAGGTGAGCGTGGAGTCTAGTCAGACCCCAGGAAGCAGAGCCACCAGGAGTCGGAGCAGGCCCAGCGAGGCTGGGTCAGGGGAGGGGGGTGCCTTCAGGCTCCAAGACGGCAGAGTTCATTGCGCAGCATTCTATGCTGTTTCTCACCTATATCCTGGGAGGAGCGACAGATCCAGGAAGACAGGGTTCCTCAATCTGACCTTGTGTTGTGACGTTTGGGGTTTCAATTTTAAAATTGCATTGTAAGTGTCAGTGTCTCCACAATCAAAATCTTTCAACCACAATTTCCTTTGAATGTGGGGGAATGTCTACCTTTCCATTTTCTACTCTTCTTGGTAACTTAAGAGAAAATCCTCATTCATAAATGCCAGTAAAGTGATCAGAGAAGATATTCTGTTTTCAAGAAGAGAGGTTTTTATAAAGTGGATCCCAGGTATTAAAAGGTGAAGGTAGTATTTACCCTACAGGGGAGCAGACAGCCACGTGGGCCCCAGGTTCCCGGTTAGTGGCCAGAAAGAAACGTGCTGAGCATCACAAATAGGCGTGTCCTTGCAGTTGAAGGGACTTCTAAGTGGCTCAAATGGTAAAGAATCTGCCTGCAATGCAGGAGACCAGGGTTCGATCCCTGGGTCCGGAAGATCCTCTGGAGACGGGAATGGCAACCCACTCCAGTGATCTTGCCTGGAGAATCCCATGGACAGAGAGGCCTGGAGGGCTGCAGTTCTTCGGGTTGCAAAGAGTCAGCCACAACTAAGTGACTCACACACACACACCTGCAGTTCAGGGTGTGTCTAAGCCCCTGCTTCTCCTCCTTGCTATTCCATTTTCCACAAAAGGATGCTCACGAGGGGACAGTTCACCCCAGAGAGGCGTCTCCATGGACAGAGTCCACCCCGTCTTCCCTTCCAGCCTCTCAGTGCCATTTCCCTGCAGTCAAGGACCTGCGTACTTGAAAAAAAACCCATTAAATGCTGTCGGCTTTTATGGAGCCTTAAGTATATACAAAATGTGTATTGAACCATCTGCTGTAACAATAATTTACAATTCCTGCACAGGCATCTCCTTCTGATTTTTATTTTCATTTTAACCACCTTGCCAGGTGACGATCGTCATTTTACAGAGGAGGAGCCAGAGTGATTACCTGTCTTGTCCTTGGTGGCAGAGGTGACAGTGGAAAGAGCAGGGATTCAAGCAGCTCCGCCCGCTTCCCCCTCCCCACTCTTGCCGGGGAGGCGCTGAGCTGGGTGCTGGGGATGGTGAGCTGGGTCATGGCTGTGGCCCCAGAAGTGGGGCTTAGGGGGGGCTTCTCCGTAACGCCCGTCCTGAGCGCCCGATGAGGGGGCTGTGAGTGATGTCAGGACCCCCTGCCCTCCAGTTTGTTTGCAAGTGCCTCTGGGCTCTGCCTGGGTGCTCCGAAGTTCAAGGACAGCCGCCGAGGCCTCTGAGCAGTGTTGCACCCACGCACAGGACACAGAGCTTTGGGAGCTCACCGTGGCCCCACGGAGCTTTGTGCAGGGGAGGGCGTGAGCCTGTCTCACACCTCACCCGGACAGCGTTACCTTCCCTCCTGAGTGCTTCCGGCTGTTAACACCCATCCATCCTGTCAGCCTGTGTAATCCGTGCTTCAAAAATCTCGGAAGTCTTACTGGTCGCTATACTGTTTCCAAAACACTGCAGCGCCTTACCTTTTGTGAGAGTTTACAAGTTTCATTTTTCTAGGAGACTAAGGCAGTTTTAAGTCCCTGAAGTTTAATTCAAAACAGTAATACTTTTTTTTCTAAGAATAATTTTTGACTGTGTTCCATTCCAGTCTTGTGCTGTGAACACCATGCATCCACCATCACGTCTCATTGCGCTCTCGCAAGTGCGCAGTCCGCAGTCACTAACCAGGTGGTGCTTCCTTCCGTTCGTAAAAGACCTTGGTTCAGTCCCTGGGTTGGGAAGATCCCCTGGTTACTTGAGAGACCTGCTTAGTGATATTCTGTGATCCTTTACTTCGATGTAAAGTGATGCTTGGGTTTGCTACATGGGACAAAGAATGGTAAGCACTGCCCCTGCATCCAGAGTCTGCTAACAACCCTAGACCACGGGCTAAGCTGGTCCAAGAGGCGGGGTGTAGCTACTCCAGGGAGGGGGAGTGGGCAGTACAGTCTCAAGATGTGAACGGCAAAGAGGCTGAGGTGGTTTTAGGGGCGAGGAGGGATAAAGGCTTGGGAACCCGCTTTCCAGGCATGTGGCAGAGTGAGCAGCTGTCGCTCAAGAGGGCTGCGGGGAGACCGAGTCCTGGGGAGGATGTGACTTGGGTCGGTTCCTGCAGGACACGCCTCTCCATCAGCAGTCTGCATCAGGGAATTTATCTTGAGGCTGTAAAATCAGAGATAAGTGCTTATTTTATATCTCCAGACTTCATCTAGGTTACAACTTAAAACAACAAGTGGTGGGTCTATGACTTAAATTTACTTTCATTTGGGGGGGAGCCTATTCTCTGTTTTCCAAGTTTTCTGTAATGAGCAGCACATGTGAATGTAGAAAACAGAATTATTTTAGGAATAAAAACCCTTACCGGTTGCAGGAGAGCTGTTGAATCTAGAATCAACAGAGTTGATCTGTGAATCTAGGTCTCCTGTTGGGTCTTTAAGTCACTGTCAGAGAGTCTGTGAATTCAAACTGCTCTCTGATGTGATTTGTAAAAGGGCCTGGGGCTTCCTGGGTGGCTCAGTGGTAGATGCGGCTTTGATCCCTGTGTTGGGAAGGTCCCCACTCCCTCATTCTTGTCTGGAAAACCCCATGGACAGAGGACCCTGACGGGCTATGGTCCACAGGGCTGCAAAAGAGTCAGACATGAGTTAACAACAAAAACAACAGCAAACCGCAGAGACCCGGTGAACGTCTGCTGATTGTTTGAAACGCGCCTTGCTCACGGAGAGGCCAGATGCCTGCATGGCTGTCACCAAACACAAAAATAAATGCCCTCTAACTTAGGGTTCCTAACTGTCACAACGCAATTACCCCTGAAACCAAAACATTGGATTCGTTTTCACAAATTTCAGCCTGACATCTTAATTCATAACGAGCAGCTGTAGTAGACTCCGGCAGTCTCAAAAATGAGTGAAAATGAAGACAAGATTTTGAAGCAAGTGTTGATCGCAGGACTTAACAGTACGTTCAAATCACACGACTGTATACCGGGCATTAGGGGGCTGGTTTGTGGACAAAGGCAATGGTTTTTCTGATTCCATCCAACTGTTGTGGTTCGTGGTGGCCTCTGACCTCCCACGACTGTCAACGAAATCAGCCGTCTCTTGAAAATCTCAGTTCTCACTCCTTTCCCCTCGGCTCCAACGTTCAGATTCTCTCAGCTGCTGTTGCTGGCAGTCTGATCTCTCCAGTTATCTCTCCTAACAGCTTCTCCGATTTCTTCCCTATTGACCCGCAGCTCCCCCAGCTGCTCTCGTGTCTGTTCCGTCTCACTTGCCAACACCTCAGGTCTTCAGAACAGCCTCAGTCTAGTTCTTTTTGGCCCCTGAGTTCAATTTAACTGGAAGGCTTATTAGCAAAAATATTTGCGTGTTGATTATGTCAGCGGAAACGACACACTGAGTGTTTCGGAGCGCGTCTGTAACAGAATGACCGTTTCATGCTGTGCTGGTGGATTGGCAGAGATGCTCATGAACTTGAAAGTACCTGAAATCAAAGCAGAATGTCAGATGAGAGGCTCAGTGGGTGGATCGGCAGAAGTCTTATTGCATTTATTTACGTTGTGCTTGTGTGTACCAGCGCTTTGTAACTTGCAAGTGTTGACGTAAATCGCACATTTCTAGTTTTAGCATTTTTCACTGGACACGGAATATTATAATTTTCCTGCCCGTTACTGTTGAGGTTTTTGACGAGCAGCTGCCATGGAAACTGAGTGACGTTGTCTGATTGGTGGTGGGGTACACCTGACATGCGCACTTTCCAGGTTCCTGGTCTGGCTGGAGAGCCGCTGGCCCCCTGGGGTCCCTTGTGTGGCGGAAAGGAAATACCAGCACGTGCCCCCCACTGCCCACTGGGAAACTGCAGGAGGGAGAGCTGGAGAAAAAAAAAAACACCTTGACTAAAATATGCTCTTTTTCTTAGAAGAAGAGAAACAAGAAGATCAACATTCCGTCGCCCCATAGTCTCAGAGACCACGGTTGGCATAACATTGGTCTGACCTCCTGAGTCATAATGCAGGGTCCTGCTTCCACGGAAATGGCCCTGAACGCCTCTGCTCGCCTCTGCGTGCTGGCATGCCCCGCGTGCTTTTAGCCGTGGGTCTCACTCCACCGTCTCATGGGACGGAAACCTTTCAGTCGGTGTATTAATATCTGGGTTTTCCTTTCTTTCTATTTTCAGCACCTCTCAAGAACCTCAGCAAGAATAAGAAAGTGGTTCCGTTTCCTGGTAAGAGAATGGCTATCGTGATGGTTTGTGGGGCGCCTGGGAGACGGGTCCTTGGCAGTTACCCCCGGAAATGTGTGCGCAGCGCCCCCGCTGGGCCACCCCCGGAACTTCCATTTGGGGGCAGTGTCCACGCAGCCTGTCTGGCTTGGAGCAAAAGCTGACCCTCTGGTGACTGTGCTCTGACCTCTGCAAACCCTCTTTTGTATGGCACCATATTTAGGCGGATTGACAAAGGAGGGTTTTCACTCAGCAACACAGTCACACTGTCTGTCAGCCAGTGATTCCATCCAGGCAGACTTTGCATTGTTGAACTATGCAGTCATTTTAAGATTTCACTGTGTTTATAGCATTTTATAAGGAAAAAGAAAAGAAGAGGGGAAAAAAAAAACCTTGTCCTTGGAGTAAGAAGGTGCAGGTTTCAACAGGGGACTTGAGACAAATATGGAAATTTTTAGGGCCTGAAGTGACACGTTTTTAGCCACATTTGAGGGCCTGTTGGATTATGGGTTCAATTCTGAAAGGGTGCAATATAGAACAAGTGTGCAAGGTCAGAGACACCTCACTGATGATTGCATTTAAAAGGTGATGTGAACTCAGGGATTTTTGAAATGTGTTTTATTACATATTGATACAGCACGTTATTACTGTATATTAATGTTTCATGCAATTTCATATTAAAGAGTATGATGATCTGTTATTCACATCTCACTACCATTTTTAATTTTGCACATTCTAAGTTTATATGTCTTTAGGGATGCTTTACCTATGGGACTAGATACTGGTGGTCCATTTATTATTTATTCCCTTTTTTTCATTTATCAAGCATTTTCCAAGTACTTTCCATGTGCCAGGCTGAGCTGAGCACTTGGGAAAAAAAAGATGCCTAGGACACAACGCCTGCCTCAGGCAGCTGCCAGGTGGGTCCTGGGACCCAGCAGAGGTCAGCACGCCTGCCGGTGCAGGAGGGAGCCTGGAGGAGGTGCTAGGCCGGTGTGAGTGGCGCGCAGTTGCACCTTCCTGGGGGTTTACCAAGTGCAGTTTCACCTCCCCCTGCCTCTCACCTCCTCGGCCTTTCATTTTCATATAATCGATTATTACCTTGTGAAGGTTTTTAGTCTTTCTTCTATAACAATCCCCTCCTTTGTTTTCTCTCTTTAATCCTGTTGTGGTAATAATAAGTATCATGCGTACAGTTTGCCTTCCACATCCGTGGAATCAACGAACTGTGGATCAAAAATATTAGGGAAAAAATTCCAGAAAGTTTCCCAAAGCAAAACTTTGCCAAGTGCAGGTGACCGTTTACAGTGTCTAACTGTCCTGCGCAACAGCTGCTCAGATAGCGTTTGCATCATGTTAAGCGTTCTAAGAATCTAGACATGATTTAAAGTATATCGGAGAACGTGCCTAGGTTGTGTGCAGACACCATGTCCCGTCATGTAAGGAACCGGACATCCGTGGGGTCCCCGGAACCACACACGTGAAGGGACCAGTGATCACAGTTCACTGTGGCCTTTGATCATGTATCACCATGATCTTACATTTCTGAAGATCCACTTTCACCTGTTTTTTTTTTTCAAGAAAGAAATAACTGAGACCCAGGAAGAGAAGGCAATCTGTCCAAGATTATTCTGAATGTAGGTAGACGAACCAGCACTCATGAGTCACTTAAATCATCCTTTAAAAAGGAAACAGAATAGTGGGGAGTTGCCCACCCCGAGCTCGGCATCGAGTGCTGAGAGAATTACAGGTGAGCTCGGAGCCGCTCTGCCGTTCTCTGGAAGCTCATTGCTCCCGGGTTGGACACAGGTGGACGCAGACACAGATAGAGGCTTGTGCTGGAGACCCTGGAAATGTCCCGGGGAGAGAGTGGCTGACATCCCAGGCCAGGAGAGAGGATGCAGGGGGCGACAGGAGGTGTTACAAAGGAGGGGATTGTGCAGGTGGACTGCAAAGGGTCAGGGGGTCTGCTGGAGGGGTGGGCAGTGCTGAGAAGGAGGTCAGGGCAAGGGGGCCAGTGTGGAGGGGCGGTGGGAGCCAGCGGTGCAGCCGGAGCAGAAGGATGTTGGGGGGCCATGTGAGGGGAGAGACAGGGACGCAGGTGCCCTAACCCGGGTCTGCTGTGTCCCTGAGAGCAGGCGGGGCCAGGTGCCGGTAAAGGTATCAGCCCCGGGTCTCGGGGACGCGACACTAACCACGGGGTGGAGGCTCTCCTGGGCATCTCCCCTCCCAGCGCTGACTCAGGGATCTGGGGGCTTCATGATGCTGCCACCTTCCAGAGGAGAGGAGAGACAGGAGGTTACATGAGACCCTCCCCAGCTCAGCCGGGAACAGGGCTTCACGTTCTCAGCCCTGTGGTCGGACGAGGCCTTAGCCCCCCATCCCAGGTGCGAGCTGGCTGGGAACCATCCGCAGCAGCTGGATGCTAGGGCGGGAGCACAGCTGGGTCCGCTGGTCACTGCTGCCACGCCCCGGGTGTCACTCTAGGAGCCCGGCCTCTGTCCTGTAGATGATGTTAAAGCAGGGAGATGATGTGATCAGGTTCGTGCTTTAAAATCATCACTCTGACAGCAGGAGGCGGGGACGGGAGAGGTTGAGTGTTACTGTCTGTAACGTCTATTAGATGGCGTGGACCATGGAGTAGGGCTGCACAGGAGAGACGGACTTCAGGACCACATGGACCAGACCTGGCCGCGGAAGGGATAGGAGTGATGCAGCTGACGCTGGAGCTGGGCTCTCTGGATTGGGCTCTGGTGCAAAGTTACTCCTGCAAACAAGAGCAGGAGCAGGTTTGGGGGGAAGGAAGGTATCAGCGTGCCAGGGTGTGAGGCACCTGGCTTCTCCTGGGTTCTGTGAAGCTCCAGCTGAAGGCATCTTTCCTTGGGCTGTTTCCAGCGGTGGTGTTTTCAGGTTTTAGGGACATCCTCTGCTTTCTGACAGCAGGGGGATTTTATTTCTGCAGGATTCGCTTGGCGTTGGCGAGCACGGTTGGGCTGGTGGGAGGTTGGTCATCACCCAGGAATCCTCCTCTCTGCTTAGGCAGTTTTTCATGTGTTGGCGCCTCTTCTGGAGAACAGCGGCTCTGGATTCTCCTGCACTGATGCTTTCTTTTTAATTTTTATGAAAGTGCCTTCCCTCCCTCTGTGACTCTTAGAAAAATCAAGCCTTCCCAGTAGCTTGTCAACTTTTAAACAGTGAATGGACATTTCTAAATGAGAGTAAAAGCGATAAAACATGTAAAAGCACTTTGTCAGTATAATGTCATATGTGAAAACTATTTTCTTAATATTATCATTGTCATTTTGGAATCAGTGATATAGTAGCAGTGCTTGTCATTTTATGATTTAGTTCATGTGGTTTAGATGGCTATTGTGTTTACTGGTGGTTTTGTTTTATTTTGTTTACTGAAAACAAGAAAAGGAACCAAATGACGTTCTAGAGGAAAAAAATACACCTGTACGGCTAGACACCCCAGTTGAAAAAGATCAAAGAGAACCTCCAATGGGACAGCAGTCACAGGAGCCTTCGCCAGGACAACCAGACGTGAAACTCGACAAGCAGGAATCAGCTGAACAGTTATCCTTGGGACAACCGTCCCAGGAACAGGTGCCCGACCAAGAAGAACCCCCTGAACCGGCATCCTTGGGACAGCCCTCCCAAGAACAGCTGACTCAGGCAGACGACAAAGAACAACAGATACCATGAAAACAAAGTATCAGCCTAGCTGTGAAGAACAACAGTCTGAAGCTGGAAAGATCGAAAGGCAAATGCAAATAACATTAGGCATTTTTTTTCACATGATGCTGAAGAGGTATGGCAGTAAGATGTTACAATTGTGAATTTCATATTTTGGTGCCCAGACATAAAGTTTTCAAACAACGATTAAGACTAAATGTATCTGGAATTCTTTCTTCTGTTCCCTGAGTGTAAAGCTGGGAGGGAGTGGTTGGTGAGATTGAATGGCCATCGTCACGTGGCCTAGATCATCCCTCTTTCTTAGAACCTCGCCCATATGTGGCATTCCAGAGCGACTCAGCCATCCCCAAAATGATACATATTTGCATAGTTATCCATAATTAATTCTTCCTATCTAAAAGTGATTTAAGACATAATTATAATACATATTGGGGCTTCCCAGGTGGCGCTAGTGGTAAAGAATCAGGCTGCCAGTGTAAGAGATGCAAAAAAACCCGGATTCAATCCCTGTGTTGGGAAGATCCTCTGGAGGAGGAAAATGGCAACCCACTCCAGTATTCTTGCCCGGACAATTCCACAGACAAGAGGAGCCTGGCGGCTACAGTTCACAGGGTCACAAAGAGTTGGACACAGCTGAGTGACTGAACATACATGTAATACATGTGATATATAAATCTACATACAAACATATCTGCATCACTTACACATATGCCTGCACATACATGTCAGAAATAGGCAATAGAGCCCCAGTAAATGGTGTATTTTTGTTGGTGAGGAGAATGGACTTTCAAGTCAGACTACGCAACTGTGACCTTTCCACTCACTAAGTACGTGAACTAGGTCTGTGTCTCATCTGTTAATTGGGGCTAACAGTAATGCCTGACTCAGGTTGTTGGGGTGATTGACAGTGATATCACTTATTAAAAAGCCCTTCGAACAAGAACACATGGGAGGTACTAAAAGCGTTGGCTGTCCCGTCATTTCATTTTGGTGGTTGTCTTCTCTGTTAAATGAGAGAAGGCAAGCTGGAGTTTCTGCGAAGATTATTACCAGATTTGACTCTTCGGAGGGTTACCTGAGGTGCTCGACTGCTGAACAAAGCTGGCAACAAGGATTTCCGGATTGTCGAGCCCTTGTTAAAAATCACACCAGTTCTTTACCATCTGTTAATTAGTAATACAGTGTTTGCCTGTGGAAGGAGAAAGGAGAGCTATTATTTCACCATTTCATGGTTTCTTGGTGTTAGACCTGACCGTAGCATTTGTTACACCCTAAGGAGGAAATTGCAATCAAATGGAAACCATCTCCATCTTGTCTTTAGATATTTTCAGTTAATCAATACGTTTCTCATGGAGAACCCATTGACTGACCTGGCCCCATTCTCACTATGTTTTATGAGAAGGAATTCAGAGCTGTATGTCCCAGTCCCTTTGCCCAAGGCCTCAGTCCTGGGTCTGGTGTGTGTTACTTCGGAAAGAAGATGGGTTTGGGGTAAGAACCTCCAGTTCGGTCCACATCACCCTTCATGGACCCGATGGTCTTGACCTTGGTCTTCTGTAAGCAAGAAGGATGATGTGAGAGCTAGGAGCAAGTCCAGAGATCATGGCGTTTACACCATAGGGATTAATTAATGACCCAAAGACGCGGGTGACCTGTGCAGCTTATAGTGACAGGGTAGGACTTGGACTCATGGTTTCTTTTATTTCCCCCTTAAAAAAATTTTTTTAGTTACAAATCACTAAAATATTTAATCTGTCTTAGTATAGAATTATTGTAGTGACAAATGAAACTAAACTCTCTAAAATTCACAGTAGTGTGCTGGTATAAGATAGAATCTTTATTTTAATGGGTACATAAATATTGCTTCATTTAAATAGTGCATACAATGATACCCACATTTGTGGCCTAACTTTAGTGTGGTCTGGGTGCTGGAGGAGCAATTCAGTATTACGATCAAACAAAAAAAACTGAAATTCAAGCAATGCCATGGTAGCTCAGCACCTTTAGAGAATGCGGGCTGGGGGCTGGGGTTGGGGGAGAAGATGGAGACGGGGCAGGAGGGACCCCAGGGGCCTCCTTAGATCAACCGAAATGAGATGACCACTCACCCCGAACTAATTTCAGACTCACTTTGAAATAAATTGTCAAGGTTGTTTTCTGCACCAGCGCCTGCCCCGCAGCAAACCACTGCCTGGATGCACTGCTGTTCGTTTCCATCTCGTACCATAGATCCTGACTCTCAACACGACACAGACTGCGGCCCAGAAAATCACCCAGAATCTCCAGACCTCACAGAAATACCAGCTCTCATGAGAACTGGGAGTGGACTGTGGCCAGACCAGAGCTGGAGGAAGTTTTCCCTTTAACCTGCTTTTTTATGTCTTTCAGATGGCCTGGGAGTGGAAACCATTAAATTTAAAAAATCACCTTTGTATCCACTTGAAGTCAGTTTTTCTTCCATCATGATGCTTCCGTCTCACATATGGACAGTTTAACAGCAAGAAACCACGTCCGGGGTGAAGCGAGGCCCCAGGCAGTAGTGTCCCCTCAGGAGCTAGAGATGAGGGCTTCTCGTGGATCCCATGTTTTTCTGATTCTTTTTCTTGATGATATTTCTTTTTAGTAAACATTTAGAAGAGTGAAATGTGATTCTTTAAAATTAAGGCTCACAAGGATAGTTCAGAAAACCAGAAGGGTTTGGAATAACGTCTGCACATTTCCCCTCATGACTTTTTTTTTTCCTGGAATGTGTATTGAAAGGTATGGTTTCATTTTTATGCAACATGGAAGTTCTCACAAAGAGGTATCTAGAATCTCCACTTTGTGAAGTTCAAAGTGTGAAAATATTTTATCTGCTGAATGATTAATTCCAAAAGAAAGAAAAAAGTTACCAAGATGAGTTGGGAAATGGGTTTTAAAATTTACTTTTTCTTAATGACAAAAGTAATACCCACGTAGCTAAGTGCAAAGATTTAACAGTTTTCTTTAGCAAAGATTTTAATTACAGCAAATAATATATGCCTTCACATCACTCTGTTCGGAGTTGGGGGGTTGTTTCGCTGAGCACACATAGAGCTCTTAACTGTGTGCTGTTTGCCTTCTAGTCACAGTTAAAGAAGCTGCAGGCTATTTACCTTTGCATTTCAGTAAAAAAAAAAATATGCTATCAACAAGGTTAAATTTTCAAAATTAGAAATTCATTTATTTTTTAATATTTACTATTTAATTGGAGGATAATTGCTTTACAATGTTGTGCTGACTTCTGCCATATAACAGCATGAATCGGCCATAACTATATGTATGTCCACTCCCTCTTGAACCTTCCTCCTACCAAGATGAGAGATTTAAATATTGTCATCTCCAAGATACGGGGCATTGCTATGTTGAGAACTTAAGCATATATTCTGTTACACTTACTGACTTCCCTGGTGGCTCAGACAGTAAAGCGTCTGCTTACAATGCAGGAGACCCAGGTTCGATCCCTGGGTCGGGAAGATCCTCTGGAGAGGAAATGGCAACCCACTCCAGTACCCTTGCTTGGGAAATCCCATGGACGGAGGAGGCTGGTAGGCTACAGCCCATGGGGTTGCAAAGAGTTGGACACGACTGAGCAACTTCACTTATTGATAATATAGTCATAACCATTGGTAACAGGCTCAACAGTGTCAACTTCTTATATTTGATACTTAACACGCTTTGGAAGTCGGCGTGCATTGAAATGTGTCAGAACCTATTGGGGTATGCAAGAGAAAGTGAAGAAGTAGGAAAAAGAGTTTGGATGTCTGCCAAGCCTTCTCAACTGAGTAGGGAGGCCGGAAGGAAAATGAGCAGAGTGGAGACATATTTCTCTTTTACAAAAGTATATGGTAAAGTAAACTGTTTGTGTTTCCACCGAAGTAGCACGAGTTATTTGTATGTGAGAAGTTGCTTCTTTCCTATTGTTTTAAGATTCTCTCTTTGCTTTTGGCTTTCATAGTTCAATCATGATGTGTCTAGGTACATATCTCTTTGAGTTTATCCAGCTTGGAGTTTGCTGAGTTCCGTGTTCAGCTATTGATTGGACAGAGATACTGGGTATGAGGTTTTGGAGGGCCCCAAACCCACTCTGGGCATCCCAGGTGGCTCAGGGGGTTAAGAATCCACCTGCAGTACAGGGGCTGCAGGGGACACAGGTTCAACCCCTGGGTCGGGGAGGTCCCCTGGAGGAGGGCAGGGCAACCGTCTCCAGTGCTCTTGCCTGGAGAATCCCCTGGACAGAGAAACTACAGTCCATGGGGTCTCAGAGTTGGACATGCCTGAAGCGACTGCATGCACCCATGCACACAAACCCATCCTGCCTTCTCCTGTGGGTGCTAAGCTGTGGTTTTCACAGTTGTGAGATGATCCATTTTCAAGGTGATTGTTGAGCTGGGGAGAGGGAGCTAGGAATAGGTCAAGTTAAAATGTCACAAAGCCTGCTGTTCCTACTGAGATTCAGTTATTTTTCTTAAATAAATGCTCCTTGGACAGCTGCAATCCTTTGATTAATTTCTAGAGTCCTAAAAAAGTGATTTTGACCCTTTTTGCTAGTGTTCTTGTTACTTTTATGGAGGAGTGGACTTTTGATGGTCCTTACTCTGCTATTTCAGAAATGCTTCTCTTGTGGCATTCTTGACATGGCAACAGGTGAGAATGCAGATGCCTCCATTTTTCCACCTGCCACATGTTTTTAATTCTGTTCTCTCTTGATTTATATAAACACAGAGAGTTCAGTTCAGTTCAGTTCAGTTGCTCAGTCGTGTCCAACTGTTTGCGACCCCATGAATTGCAGCACGCCAGGCCTCCCTGTCCATCACCAACTCCTGGAGTTGACTCAGACTCATGCCCATCGAGTCAGTGATGCCATCCAACCATCTCATCCTCTGTCGTCCCCTCCTCCTCCTGCCCCCAATCCCTCCCAGCATCAGGGTCTTTTCCAATGAGTCAACTCTTCGCATGAGGTGGCCAAAGTATTGGAGTTTCAGTTTCAGCATCAGCCCTTCCAATGAACGCCCAGGACTCATCTCCTTTAGGATGGACTGGTTGGATCTCCTTGCATTCCAAGGGACTCTCAAGAGTCTTCTCCAACACCACAGTTCAAAAGCATCAATTTTTCAGCACTCAGCTTTCTTCACAGTCCAACTCTCACATCCATACATGACCACGGGAAAAACCATAGCCTTGACTAGAGGGACCTTTGTTGGCAAAGTAATGTCTCTGCTTTTTAATATGCTGTCTAGGTTGGTCATAACTTTCCTTCCAAGGAGTAAGCGTCTTAATTTCATGGCTGCAATCACCATCTGCAGTGATTTTGGAGCCCCCAAAAAAACACAGAGAAGCAGATCAGTAATCCCGTATTGCCACCAGACTGGGGAATGGCGTGTCAAGTCCTCAGTCTTGGAAGTCCTCAGGCTCTGTGATTGGTACATGTGAGAGTCTCCTTCACTTGACTTTGGGTGGATGTGGAAAGTGAAAGTGAAAGTCACTCAGTCGTGTCCGACTCTTTACGACCCCATTCCATACAGTCCATGGAATTCTCCAGGCCAGAATACTGGAGTGGGTAGCCTTTCTCTTCTCCAGGGCATCTTCCCAGCCCAGGGATCGAACCCAGGTCTCCCGCATTGCAGGCGGATTCTTTACCAGCTGTGCCACCAGGGAAGCTCTTGGGTAAATGTGGGAGGAAGCGTTATTCTTCCTCCACCTAAAGGGAAGCAGGGAAGGAAAAGCTGAAGCATTCTCCATTAAGCAAATGACTACGATGGTCTTATAATATCATCTGAACTAGGGTACTTTTGATAGTGAGAAAGGCTACTAAAATAATTTAATATATGTATGTGTGTATAAAGGGAGGGAGGGAGAGAAGACAGACATACACCCAGGTGTGCATGCGCACACACACACACACACACACACACACACACACACACACACACACACACACACACACACACACACACACACACACACACACACACACACACTCTGAGAGTGACTGGCCTCCAAACTAACTTTTACCACATTGGTGCATCTGAAGATGGTTCTATTAAAAAGCACGTTTTGAAACTTCTGAAAAAGCAAGTTTTATATAAAATAAAAAGTGTCCACATACATTAAAGCAAACAGGACTTTTTGATATAGATAATCTGAACTAAGAAAAAGCAGAATAGCCACTCTTGGTACATATTCACGTATGTTAATTGCCTTCCTAAAATTATATTTGTTTAATACCATGTCCCTGTATTTTTAAAAGATATCAGTGTTTAATATGGTCTAATTATTGCATCTTCTGTGCACACTATTATATTTTTAATTCAGAAAATTCTCTAGAGGTGCTGAGGGACCTGGTAAACTCAGAGAAAATTTTGCTAAGTGTGAAAATCCCCACTACTATTTCAAAAATATTGGAATTAAAAAATACTTCAGGCAAATATTTTTGTAGTTTGCTCATTGCTTACATGCAGGGCACCTTTTTTTGACAAATATTTTTACAGAACAAAACTCAGCAAAGAAGTTGTTTCTACTGATGACTTTTTTTTTTTTTAATAGATTTTCTTTTTTTTTTTTGGTTATAAGATAATGAAAATATACTCAACACCTTAGAAATGAGTGGCTTGTTTTATATACCTAATAAAACCTTCCTCATGGTTTTAGTGGTCAAAAATTTGCCTCATTGGACTTCAGGTTGTTGAGAAAGGACAGTTATTCCAGGCATTTCATTGGGTGGGCCCTACTGACCAGTGTGATAATCCACACTGATAGATGAGGCAAATGCTACATTTTCCCACTTTCTGCTGTAAGATCTCTTTTCCCGTTCTCTGCACATCTTAGCTCTTAGATTAATTTTAGTTCTGTCCTCTGGAAACTGTAGTTAATTGGAGTTCAAGAACACACACACATAAATCAGCCCAGATCACCATTTTCTATTCTTAATTATTCTTTTTTTTTTTTAATGTTTTGTTACGTTTTTATGCTGCAGAATCACAGAACCTCTCAATTTTGTGTTATTGTGATAAAATGTAAATTTATCCAATTAAAAAATAGGTTCTTCATAAACTTCCTACCAGTTGACAAAATTCCACAAAATTATGGGATTTCCAAATTAAGCCCTCCACTTGAACGCTCATCGTTCAATATGTTGAATGCCTCCATGGCTTTTTCGGCTGCAGTGCGTGGCATCTCGGATCCCAGACCAGGGATGGAACCTGAGCTCCCTGCAGTGGAAGCTCACAGTCTTAACCACTGCGCTGCTAGGGAAGTCCCGTGCTTTGCTTTTCTAAGGATACATTTCAGTGAACCTCCTGGTTTTAAGCTTTTCCCTCAATAATTGGAAGTTGCCAAAGCTTGCAGTTATATAAGGTTAAACACTTTATTTGGCTCTGTTTGTGGAATAATCTGATCAAAGCTTACAACTGATTTTGAACAGACTATAACCAGAGTTTAGAAAAAATTGAGAAATGTTTATTCCAGTATGGGTGAGAAACAAGACAGTAAAACGTGTTTTGTGAGCCATGCAAATCAAGAATACTGGAGACCGTGGGTGAGTGCTGGGGCTCTTGTCCGTGGAAAATGCATGACTTTGAAGCACAGATGCTGTGCTGGTGACCCCAGCTTCCAGGGTCTTCTGCTTGCTTCCTGAGTCTCGTGTGAGCCTGGGTAGGGGGAGAAGCTGCCCACCTCTGCTCCTGTAACGGGCGTCTCCCTTTAGTTGGCTCCCTGGTCGTCTGCCACAGCCCTCCTGTGGCTGTCCAAGGGGCAGCGTGTCTTCTCATGAAGTGTTAGTGATGTGGCCATCAATTCAAATAGGGGGGCACAGGTTGTAACTGGAAATGGCATCTAGGCTGGAAGAAAGCTGCCTATCACCAAGATTATGGATTTCTTTTAAGCAGTATCTCTGCTGCTTATTTATAAGGTGAGCTGAAGTGAAAGTCGCTCAGTCGTGTCCGACCCTTTGCGACCCCATGGACTATACAGTCCATGCAATTCTCCAGGCCAGAATACAGGAGTGGGTAGCCTTTCCCTTCTCCAGGGGAATCTGCCCAACCCAGGGATTGAACCCAGGTCTCCCGCATTGTAGGCAGATTCTTTACCAGCTGAGCCACCAGGGAAGCCCAATTTATAAGGTATGTCTAGTATTATTCACAGCTCATAACTCAACTAAACAAATGAAAAGAAAATTCAGAGAAAGCCCAACTTTAACTGCACATCATGGACTCATAGGGCGCTATGTTTATTCCTCAAATTTCTGACTTTAAATGCTGAAATAAAACACTTATAAAAGAATATGAGATTTGACTAAATTTTGAGGTTTAGATTAAAATTTGAGGTTTAGAGAATTAAAAAATGTTGGGTGTAATGTGTTGTTGGCATTGTTCACGGGCGACACTAACAGACATTAGTTTGAATAAAGTTTCCACTGTGTATTTTTCAATGGTAAAACAAGTTTACATGCCCATGAAGATGAATTCTTTCCTGAAAAAAAATTCACAAAGGATATTCAAAATTTAAAAAGTTGGAAAATGATGTCTTCATGTTTTTCCTGCAGTTTTTACACAAGATGCTCTTCAGTGATGCTCTCCGCAGATCAGAGCACAGGCAACAAAGGGCCTGGGCATCCTTTCCCAGGGCAGGACCCGCTGCCTGTGCCCCTGAGGGGAGGATGCGGCCAGCCCCTCACCTGGTGGCTCCTGGTGCTCCGCTCCCCTGCCCTGGAGGCATCCTCTCCGACGCCGCAGGTGCAGAGCGCGCACCTTCGTGCAGGTGTCACTCCGGCCTCTTTGTTTGAGGGGTTGGAGGGCACAGGGCAGAGTGTGGACCGGCTTCTCTGGTGGGAGGGGGGTGGGCGCGGAGCGGCCGCAGGGCTGAGCCAGGCCCGGCGGGAGGGCACCTCCACGCACTCCGACCTGCTGGTCTCCCATGGGTTTGCTCTCGGTGCGGACTCCAGGTCGGTCCATCTCCCCCCATACTCTTGGGGTTCATGTGAGTTCACTTGAATTTTAGACGGCTTTTTTCCTCTCTAGTTTAGCGCCCAAGATTGCTAATTCTGACGTCCAATCTGCCCTTTGATACCAGCGGTGTGAGTTGTCAACACAAATAATAAATTGACAGACAGGAGGAGGAGCTGGCTCACATCTCTGGAGAAGGTTTTCAGATACCGATGCTGCATGAATTTGCATCCGAACAGCAGGAGACAGTAAATCCTATTCCGTTTAAGCTTCTCCACCTTCATGTGGTGACTGCAGAGGCAGGCTAAGAGTATTTCCAGAGGAAATAACTTGCAAGAGCAGCTCCCCATAATTTCCTAGGTGGGATTCAGAATTATGAGTCTCCCTGGCTTATTAAAGTATTGATAACTCTGAGGCTTCCTTGTGGTAGCAAGCTTCATATGGTGTTTCGTGGGACGTCGTAGGCCAGTGCAGCAAGCAGGAAGCCCAAGAGGTTCCCTGGTAGTGGCAAACCAGCCCTTTGTTATTGCTCATTGTAAAATATCACAGCATACAGAGTTAATCATTCTGTGTTCAGTTGCTCAGTGTTGTCCGACTCTCTGTGACCACATGGACTGGAGCCCGCCAGGCTCCTCTGTCCATGGGATTCTCCAGGAAGGAATACTGGAGTGGGTTGCCATTTTCCTCCTCCAGGGTATCTTCCCAACCCAGGGATTGAACCCATGTCTTTATGTCTCCTGCATTGGCAGGTGGTGTCTTTACCACTAGCACCACCTGGGAAGCCCATTAATCAATCTAGACCTTTAGGAATGTCAGATCAGAAAGTCAAGGATAGACGTCCAGAAATAAAACCACCCTTTGAGCTGTTCTGTACACATGCCCAGTTTGCCAATGGAAAGTATTCTGAAAAAATTTACCCTCTGATGACTTGCTGGCCGTGGTCTGAAGTAGGTCGTTTATGTCTGCCACTTCTCTTCCTTTCTTTGAGGATTCACTGCATTTCTAGTGAGGGGATGTGTTGAGCTGCTCATATTAATGCCCAAAGGAGTGACCTTGGCCAGCCAGAAACGAAATCTAGTGTGCTGAGAGCAATCCAGAATGCTGTTTGTCTCGTGTTTTGGATTTTCATGGGGTCAGAGTCATGTAGGCACAGGCTACATTCAACTCTTGTTGTTCAGTTCTTAAGTCATGTCTGACTCTTTGAGACCCCATGGACCGCACCGCGTCAGGCTTCCCTGTCCTCCACTATCTCCCGGAGTTTGCTAACATTCATGTCCATCGAGTCAGTGATGCCATCCAACCATCTCATCCTCTGCCGCCCCTCTCCTTTTACCTTCAGTCTTTCTCCGCATCAGGGCCTTTCCCAATGACCCATTTCAACTCTGTGTAGCTCATAATGCAAGAATCTCCATTCTCTCCGGCAGAACCCCCAACCTCCTTGTCCCCAGGCTCAGGTAGGGGACAGATTCCTTGACTGGTCTTTCTGAGGCCCTTGGGTGCATTCCTCGTGGCAGTACCTGCGGGGAAGATGCTCAGACCGTGGTGAAGGAAGACAGCAGATAGCTGCCCAAGGCATAGGGTGATGGACAGGAGAAAACCTAATTTAATTTAATCTAATTTAATATGTGTGAATGGAAACCTCACACAGTCAAGGGGGTCAGAGGCAGGAAGGGAAAATGGGGTTCACACAGCACCCTGAGCTCAGGAATGGGACGGGCCTGGGGCTGCCGGGGTCAGGAGGGCCGTTGCCGGGACAACGCGGGGCAGGGCAGGCGCTGGGTCTCGCACAGAACTGGACTCCAGCAGTCACGCCTCTGGGGAAAACCCAGTTTAAATTCCGTTAGGTAGTTAAGGGAGGGGCCCAGGAATTTGTCTTGAGCCTGCAGGGTCTGGCCTGCCTTAAATTCGGAATAACAGTCCTGCCCGAGGGCACGTCTTGGGGAGGCCTGCGCTGCACCCTGCATGCTCCTTCAGCCGACTGGAGCCCGTGAGCCAGCACTTCCTCACTTGAAGAATGAGGACGCTCTTTTGTCCCTGAGATCCTCTGGCCGGTTAGTAAGTCTGCGTTAACAAAGGCACATGTCTGCGTGCAGCGCGGAAGAGTAAACACGCCGCTCCCCGGAGGGTCGGCCGCACTCCTCCAGGGGTCGCCGAAGCCCGGCCGCCGCCCAGCCCCGTCCGTCGTCTGGAGCGAGGCCTCGCAGGGCTCGGGGAGTGCCGAGTCCACACGGGTCAGCCGGGGACGGGGTTCGAACGGGCCCTGCCGAGGTGCCGCGTTCCGACGAGCTGGGAACGCCGGGAGGCCGGCACGTCCCTGTCATGGCCGCGGTGTTGCCGGAAGCGGAAGCGGCGGGAAGGGGCCCTGGTGGGCCGTGCAGGCGGCCATGGTGGAATCCGCGACGCGACCCCAGGAACCCTGACGGCCGGGGAAGCCAGAAGGGGTTCCCACAGCGTGCTTTGTAGGCATGCTTTTGGAGTCTAGACACAGAAAAACGCGGTCACGCGTGGGTGATAAATGCCTCTCCCCTTTGTTGTCCACTGAAACTATCATCACACTGTCATTGGCTGTACTTCAGTATAAGGTAGAGAGTTTAAAATGAAAAGAAAAAGCAATGCTCCTAAACACTCAAGGGCCCCAAATCCTCCTTTTTATAAGTATATAGATGCATATAAATATACAGATACACTTTGTGTTGTAGGAAAAAGGAGAGCTCTGAGCTCCCCGATGTGCTGGCTGGTGGGGAAATGACCGCCCGCCCTCTTAGGGGCTGTGGTCCCCTCGTGCCTACAGGTCCCTCCCTGTTGGGGAGGTGGACCGGGCTCACACAGACGCTGAAAATGGACCCTGCTCAGGTGGGAACAGAAGGAAATGGCAACTCCCTCCAGGATTCTTGCCTCGAGAATCCCATGGACAGAGGAGCCGGTGGGCTACAGTCCATGCGGTGGCACAGAGTCAGACACGACTGAAGTGGCTTAGCAGCGGCAGCAGCAGCAGGTGAGAACCTTTCACCTCCGGGGCAGAAGGACCTTCTCTCAAATCTGAGGGCCCCGCCTCCTCCGCCGGCCTCCCCACCTCTGGTCCTGCTGGTCCGAGCAGCGGGCGCGGCCCCTCTGAGGTCTTGGGTCTGAACTCCGGGTTTCTCAGAGTCGGTGGGGGCTGCCTGGGCGCAGCTGAGGCTGCTCACAGGATGGCTACTGAGGAACATAACGGGATATTAACGTTTATGTTAGAAATGGCCTATTTACTCACACTTCTGATTTAAGGAATGCTAGAATATAAGACAAAAGGAGAACTGTTTTATGGGAAATTGGACTTGAATAACCAGGCACGTGTCCAGGTTTCAAAGTAGTTACCCCAGTGGCCAAGTGAATTCGAGAACTTGAGTTAAGTGGGTGTGGAGTGGGGTTTCCCTTTGCAGATTATCAAAGTCATGGGCACGCAGTTTGGTCTCTAGGAAATGAATTCGGCACCTGCGTTACCTTCTGGCATAATCGTGACCTGGGCCGTGGGCACTGCGGGTCCGTCCTGCCTTGCCGGCCGGCCACAACTGTGTGCAGACCCTCTCAGTCCCTCCTCCCGGCTCAGTGGCCCCCGGCCTGGCCCCCTGCACCCACTTTGTGTCTGTTTCTGCCTTCCTGGACTCACCTCGTCATTGCCTCCACCTGCCCCCATCAACTCCTCCTGCCCCGCCCCCCACTCCTGGGCTCCGATGACCGGAAACAACTACTAGTTTTACAGTCGTTTGAGGCCTATGGGCTTCGTCGCTCTGCCACATGTGGGATCTTCCTGGACCAGGGATCGCACCCCCATCTGCTGCATTGTTCACCACGGAGCCGCCAGGGAAGTCCCCTGAGCTCTTACTGATGCGTGAAGATGCCACTAAGACTGAAGCCAAGAGTCCAGCTGCTCTGGACAGGCCACCCCTTCCTCCAGGCCTGCTGTCTCACAGCGGCTGGACCAGAGCGACTCCCGCACCACCCAGGGCTGGGCCAGGCAGGGAGTTAGAACAGCGCCATCCAAGAGGAGGAGAACGTGGGAGCCACAGACGGGAGCCACGTGTACAATTCCAAGTCTTCCAGCAGCCACACTAAAGGAAGTAAAACAGGTACACAGTTAATTTTAACAGTACGTGTCGTGTTGAGCTCCATAGACCAGCATGTTCTCTCTTCCATGTCGGCCAGTGTAAGATATGAGCGGGACGCCTGACTTCAAGTCCAGCGTGTGTGTTGTGTTTACACCGCATCTCAGTTTGGAGGAGCCGTGTTTCAGGCGCCTGATAGTGACATGTGGCTGCCACGCTGGGCACTGCAATGTCACAGCAGCCGTCGAAGGTCATGCTCTTTTGAGGTGAGAGACTCATGCCATCTTTGGATGTCAGTGGCTGGACGCCCAGGGTCGGGGAGGCCGAGTGGCCGGGTCAACCACTAGGGAGTGAAGCTCGGTGTAACCGTGTGCATCTCAGCAGCGCACCTGTCAGCAAGGGGGTACCACGGGGATGAGGAGCGGGAGGACAGTGAGGGGAGGGTTTTGCAAATCAGGAAGCGGGCTGGGAGCTTGTGTGTTACCCACCAAAGGCAGGCATCCAGGACACGGGGAGTCTGACCTGAGGCCCTTTTCCCTGGTCCTCACCACACCTGCTGCCCTGTCCGCCCGGGAGGATGGGGGCGGGGGGACTCCTGACAGCTTTTGTAATGCTAGCGCCACCCACCGACGTGTGTTTCCACCATCTTTGGCCCACAGGACACACATGCAAACACCCTGCTTCACAGTAAGTCTTCCGTGCTCACAACAGCTGGGAGCTTGGGATCTCTGCATTTCTGTAGCTCCAGTGTTTGGCTGGAGGGATGATTAATGATAAAAGCAGAAAACAAATGGTCTGAAATCCAGATACCCCAGCCAAGTCTCAGATGGCTAAGTCCCAGTAGCTATAAATAATAAAATAATGACATAACTCTTCTCTGTGATTCAATATGGTGTGAAAGGAAAATAAATTGCTTATCATTTGCAAGTCCCAGTTATATTTTATATTGTTTTACTTCTTCTCCATGTGTTTTTCTCAGTTGCTTCAACATGAAGAGCTGTATTCCTGTCAGTTTTACCCCCGCTTTCAGCCTGGAAAACATTCCTAGGCTCACTTAGAGATACCTTTAACTTGCTTTTCCAATTGCTGCAAAAGCTCAGAACGAGTCTGGGACCTAACCACCTTCTTCCATGCTGGTGACAGAGGAGTGGGTACCCTGAGCCCTGGGGATGAGGTCTCTGGAAGGTGATCTAGGGATGAAATCTCTGGAACGTGATCTGGAGATGAGATCTCTGGAAGGTGATCTGGGGATGAGGTCTCTGGAAGGTGATCTGGGGATGAGGTCTCTGGAAGGTGAGTCTGGGGATGGCACAGCTTAGGGTGGGAACTGCAGTCAGGTGGATTCCGTCTCACCATATACTTAAGTCTGGTTGAAACAGCTCATCAGACATAGGGGCTTTTTAAAAAAGGCTTTTATGTCCTGTGGATTCCTAAGTGCAAGGCTCAGTCATTCCCCCGTTCATGCACACATCTGAGTTCATTAAATATTCCCAAGTGCTGGGCTTGGGCCAGGTTTGGGGGAATCAGACCCAAATAAGAAAGCGTATTTTTTTTGTCTTCAAAGACGAATTATTCTGTTGGATGGAACACACAACCAATACAACTGATAACTGACCACTGAACAATGAAGGAGTTGTGGGGAAAACCAAGTATGACATAGTCACCGGCTGGTCCTAAGTATCTGAGCTTCTGCATCCGTGGATTCAACCAGCTGCTTCCCTGATGGTGCAAGACCTGTATGAATGCACTACAATGTCCACGGGTGCATGGACAGGGACCACACCATTCAGTCCCTGTTATTCAAGGTCAGCTGAGCACATTTTTGGACCTGGCGGCCCAAGGGTGGTAGGAGATGTGCAGGCACAGGGCAGAGCTCCAAGCACGCTGGCTCTGGCCGTCTGCACGATGGCTGAGCCTGTCCTGCTCTCACACCTTCTTGAAGATGCTGTGGAGGAGGAGCCTGCAGGGGCCTTGTGTCCACCCAAATCTGGTCTGCGGCCCCCTCCTCCTGGCACCTTCACTACCGTGGTGCGTGTCAGGGATGGAAAACACCCCTTCCCAGGCTACTTCTCAAGGCACTGAGAGGACACGGGGTTACAGAGAGGAGGTGAGTTTCTGGGAGAATCCTGAGAAACTCCCAAGCTGGGGGCAACTTTCCCAACCTTGTTCATGGGATCCAGGTCTGATGGAAGAGACCTGGAGAATCAGAGAAGAAGTTTTTGATAGAGGTAAAGGCTGGTGGGGCTTCCCAGGAGGCACTAGTGGTAAAGAATCTGCTTGTCAATGTCAGAGACAAAAGAGATGTGGGCTTGATCCCTGGGTCGGGAAGATCCCCTGGAGAAGGAAATGGCACCCTTACTCCAGTATTCTTGCCTGGAGAATCCCATGGACAGAGGAGCCTGGTGGGCTACAGTCCATGGGGTCACAAAGAGTCAGACACTCCGAGTGACTGAGCATGCGCGCGCACGCACGCGCACACACACAGGCTGATTCCTTAGTTGATGAATTATTTTGAAATGAAACCCTGATCAGTGTTCCTGGTACTTTACCTGCCATCCTGGTTTGATGTGAAATGGAGCAGGACCCCATGGTCCTTCCTCCCCACCCCTGTGTCCTCAGCCTGCCTTTTGTCTGTGGAAAAACTTCAGCCAAGGAATAAGTTTAATCAGAGAACCGAGAACATGCAGAAACAAAGGCAAATAGTCAAACGAGACCAAATAATAACAGTTTAGTCATCACACAAAGTCAAGGACCTTTCGTTCCTCCTTTAGACAATATTCAGGGCCGTGTTCCCGCTGGGAGATGCTGACTGTAGTGAGGGATTCAGACACAGTCTTACGCCCTGCCTGACTCGGTCCCACCACCAGGGAGTGAGGTTTGCTGTGTTCACGGCGAGTGCTGCTCACTTGTGACCTGGGAGAGGAGCAGAATGGTTAGCTTATCACATAAAGAATCGGAAATGCCAGAAGTTCTTATCTGAGTTTTTCTCAATATTGTATTTCTTAAATATAAGACTGTCCTTATATACAGCTCAGGACGACTACCTCTGCAGTATTATTGGCAGAGGTCGCCTCCTCCTTCTAGGTTAGAGTCATGCAATTAAAAAAGAAAGTGCCCGGAGATTTCTGTGTATGAATGTTGTATTTTGCAACTTTGCTGAATTCATTGACAAGACCTAGTAATTTTCTGGTGGCATCTTTAGGATTTTCTATGTATAGTATCATGTCATCTGCAAACAGTGACAGTTTTACTTCTTTTCCAAGTTGGATTTCTTTTATTTCTTTTCTTCTCTGACTGCTGTGGCTAGGACTTCCAAAACTATTTTGAATAAAAGTGGTGAGAATAGGCACCATTGTCTTGTTCCTGATCTTAGAGATAATGCTTTCTGCTTTCCGTGTGCTGTTAGCTGTGGGCTTGTCATATATATGGCCTTTGTTGTCAGAAGCTTTTTTTGTTGCATCTATTGAGATGATGATATTGTTTTTATTCTTTAATTTGCTAATGTGGTGTATTGTATCTCATTGACTGATGTGCGGATATGGAAAAATCCTTGGATCCTTGGGATAAACCCCACTTGATTATGGTGTGTGGTCTTTTTAATGCATTGTTGGGTTCAGTCTGAGCGTCTGTGCCAAGGGCGGGTGAGACTGACAGCCTGCGGTGACGCAGGTGATCCGCAGAGTACCGGGCTTCTCCTCTGTCGTGTGTATCTGTCACGTCTCCTTTCGGAGGGAAGTGTCCGAAGGCCCGTCAGCATCGAGGTTAGGACTTCTGCCGTCAGAACTTGTCTGCATTTGCCTGCACGGAGCTTCCTGCCAAGAAGACGGAAGTTTGGTTCATCTCACTTGAGCTCTAAGTTCTTTGATCAGAGCCAGTACTGTTGGAATTTAGGATATAGCGTCATTATTTCAGTGAGGCTTTTTAACACAAGAGCTTCACACTGTTGGCATCAGGCAGAGATGAAGCCATGTGGGACTTACTGGCTTTCTTAGGAAAAAAGGAAGATAAATGAAATTCCCAACGGTGAGAAGGCCTGGGGATCTGGTCCTGCGGCAAGGCAGGCCTGGGAGACAAAAGCCACTGTACCCGCAGACTTGTCCATCATGGGCCCCAGGAGAGACAGCAGGCACTAATTAAATCAGCAAAGAGGAAAGATACATAAACTGAGCCCCTTTCCTGAGAGATGCTGTGAGGAAGCAGAAGAGCTGAGAGGGACCTCAGAGGTGTGTCTCACCCCAGCATCTCACATCGGAGGCCAATCTCGAGAGGCTCTGCTCAGACCCCCAGGGACGAACGGTCACCTCGGCCGCTCAGACGCAGGCCTGACTGAGTGCCGGTCCTGTCGCCCTGTGGTTAGGGAAAGAGGCAACCTTTCACGTTTCTAGGAAGATCTGTGATCCAGTTCAAATAGAGCCAATATTGCAGGTTCAGGAAAAAGGATTTTGTTCAAGAAAAGGGAGGTGGCTCAGCTCAGAAGCAGCGCCTGGGTTTCATCTAACCTGTCACCATTCTCCAAGGGTTCGCTTCCCGAGAGGGCCACAACTCTGTCACCTGGGCTGGACCCGTGTGGTCTCCAAGTGCGTGGACGTGACTTCTCCTGACTGAGGGGCGGCGAGCAAGAAACCCATTGGGGTCCAAGACTTGTCGGGAGAACGGGCTGTAAAGCAGCTGCTGGTCAGTAATTTCTGCACTGACTTCATGTTCACATGACCATGTTTCTGTCTGTATCAGGTTAGATAAACCGTCCAAGTGAACTCTGCCTCTTACCCAGCTCTTCTCCCACCACACTAGGATGGGACCTGCGGCTCACGGGGCGTCTCCACTGCCGGCCGCTCCAGGGGCCCTCGCTGGTTTGGATCCGAGGCTGTGGGTCCTGGAGGCATCTCTCCTCCCCCCCGCCACTTTCTTCTCTTCTCCCCTAACTAGTTTTCCCAGGATCACCCTGGCTCTTAACTCATGATAAGTGGATAGAATTGAATCAACGTCGTTGCTTATAAATCTCAACATTTCCAGCAGGAGTGTTGCTGGGAGGCCCTTCCTGGCCCTGGGACTTAGCCTGCTCTGATGGGAGGGGTCTGGGGAGGGCTGGGGGGGCTGGCAGGGGGCTGGCCAGCGGAAGGGCCCCCATCCTCACGGTCCACCTGCTCCCCTCTTCACAGGTGGTCTGCTCTCAGCTGACCCTCCTGGGTGTCTCTGGACCTCATATTGAAGAAGGAATTCATAGGGCCTGAACTCCATCTCAGGCCTGTCCGTGCTGGCTGTGCTCGACTGCCTCTCCAGTGGACTCTGAACTCCCTGCTTAGTGCCTGTGAGGACGACAATGGAAGGATAAGACCCCCTCCAGACAGAGGAATCCTGAAGATCACATCCAGGCTACTCATTGCCTAAGAGGAATCACACCTGTCTCAGGACAGGTCATAAAATTTTTTCGTATCTGTCAAGATGTAATCACAGGCTTATCGATTATTAACTGGTTGGAATGTAACTGTGGGCTTATTGACTATTGACTGTTTAAGACACGTACACATGGGGCAGGTGGTGGGTTAAGACACGTACACATGGGGCAGGTGGTGGGTTTAGACACGTACGCATGGGGTATAAAAGATTTTCACAAATGCTGGACGGGGTCCTTGGCTAAGAGGAGACTCTGCCTTGGGCCCGCCGGCGTAATAAACTGCACTCCACTCTCTGCATTGTCCTTCTGAGTGAGTCTGTTTCCCGGAAAGCGTGGCTATAACAATATCAGACTTCCTTGCCGCACACCCATTACAGAAAGTTTTAGGAATTTCAAGGTAAGAATGAGAGCTTTAGCTCCATGCTTGTTTCCTGGGTCAGTTGTCAACATTCTGCCTTCGAATTCAAGGTGAATGAAAACAGAACATGAGCGGAAAGACTTGTGATTGACTGGGGAGGTGGGCATTCCTCCAGTGATCGGTTGACTTATTTTGTGTATCAAGCTGTCTGAAGTTTATCTAATCTTTTAGTTGGGGTTTTGATATTCTGGAATTCCCAAAGCCTGTGTGAGAGTAGGGTTGTGGGTCCAGGACTTACTGGTCCAGAAGACAGTAAACTCCTTACTGGCAAAGAGTATATACTTTCCCAGTGATGCTTGTAGCTCATGGCAATGTTCCTGGTGAATGTTGGGTGCCAAGTGAGTGTTGGTTGGAGTGAAACTGCAGTTTGATCTGAGTGGCTCATTACAGTAACACACACACCTAGGTCTCTTCTAGTGCCGACTTCTCTGAAGGAGTCATCATATAGAACGGGGAATACAGCCAATATTTTATAATAACTTTAAATGGAGTATAATAAAAAAAAAATATTGAATCACAAAGAGTTGGGGTGATGGGCAGCATGTGATCCCAGCACGCCGTTTACACAGCCATGCAGAATAGAAGTCAGCAGATTTGCGTGTGATATTCGATGAGACACCTCTGTGACTTTTCTTATCAGTTTTATCTGAGCACAATGCGCCCAGCGAAGGAACGCCTGAAAACAGACTCCTGCCTCATCATCGTATTGCAAACCACAGGCATGAAATCCCACGAGACGTCAGTAAGCAAGATGGATTGGGGAAATGAACCGTGAGATGAAAACAGGAACCCAGAACCTCCTCTCACAGTGGAGATTCACTGTTTAATGTAAAAACTGAAATCATGAGGCAAGCGGCAAGCCCTGGTCACAGGCCGCCCCCTCCGGCTTTGGGAAAGCAGCCCATGGAAGATGGTTTAATGTGCCCGACGGAGTCAGTCCCCTGCACAGGGAGCCCGGAGCCCTCCCTGCCTGCCCCCAGCCCCGCGGCCCTGCAGGAACGTCTGCCCTGCTCGCTGACCCAGCACGCTGGCAGCAGTGACCTCCTCCCCTTCTCTTCCAGGGCCCCTCTCCTCATAGTCCATCAGCCCAATTACATTTTCCAAGATACAAATGGGTTTCCATTCATTTCACTCAATACACGGCTATTTATAAGAGGAGGCCATTCTTCCATAGGTCACGACCTCCACGGTAGACCGCATAGACTACGTGACCTTTGAAGTCTGCTGTCATTCCCATGTTAAAACCCCTGGGAGCTCAATGCCCATTAAAGCACAGTGACTTTCTAATCCCTAGAGAAAGCTTGGCTCCCTCCTTTTTTCTTTTCTTTCCCCCTTTCCTTTCAGGCAGGATCAGTGCTTTCTAAGTGTCATTCTCCTTTTCTCAACAAGAGCTGATTTTTTTTCTTTTTCCAGTCCTTAGATTGATGTTCCATTTGCCAAAGACATTTCTTAAAAGCATTCAGGTGCATCTGTGTAGTGTTAATTTCTGAAAAGGCTTTGCCCTTCTAGAACGCCCTTTCCTGTTCAATCAATAGGGCGACCTTGGCTCGAAGGCTTGGAATATTTATTTCTTCGGGGTCTTTGTAGAGAGTCCATCACATTACATGAGCATTTTGAAATCCAGTGTCATAATTTACTCGCATGATATGAGGTCTGTTCCAAGTTTAAAGATTCATCAGGACAGTGGATGCCAGCTCATGATTTTATGAGCATTCTAAATTGAAGCTGAAGGAAACATTTGATCTTAAAACATATTTAACTTATTTTTTACCAATTACATTGGGATTGTGGTAAAACCTAGATGAAAATTGTGGGTCTGGTGTTGAATTACTTTTTCTTTGGCCTGATTTTCCTGATATATGTTATGTTGGTAATTCCTTGTTTGTGAATGAGGGGGGATTTATTTTTTTCTTCACCCTTTCTTAGAGAGCAGTTTTCCAGCCTGGTGAAGTGAATTAATGAGGGTCTGACCTCCATCAAGTCTGGATTTAGGTGCACTCAAATGTAAAGATGTTGGAAAAAGACATAGCCGCCAATCCGCACACTAAGGCATGCCAGAAAATCAAAGCGCTTGGGTTATTACTTCTAGAAAAGATAGATCAGGACTCTGAAGTTAAATTCCGTACAAACAGAGCATGACTCTATTTCCACTCTCTCTGCTTTCCTTGACTCGGCGGCTCCAAAAGCTACGTGTCACAAACAGATTTTAAGTTGATTTTCCTTGTATCTCTGCTTCCATCAGATTAAAATGTGGCACCTTCGCTGCCAACATTCTAGCTTCTTTTGGGACCAAATCACGCAGTGTCATCAGGGTCTCTGTTGAGAGCAAAGAACGGGAATTTCTTGTAAAGCGTGATGCGAATCAAGGGTAAAGTAATTTAACCCTGGAAATCTCGTAATCCGATCATTCCAGTTACTGAAAGGGTGGAAGAAAATGAAGTGGGCCATTCTTAATATCCAAGCATTAAAATGCCAGCTTGAAAAATTAGTTCAAAAACTTTTTATATAGTTTAATTTCCTGTTTGTAATGGCGTGAAAAATAAATCAGTGCGTGGCCGGTGCAGGCGGAGTGCCCGGATGTAGACACGGCATCAGGCGCCGCACTCTTTCCCCTCCTCTCGCAAACGTCCCTTCTTATTTTGTTTATGGAATTTAAAACGTTAGCCTGCACTAGCATCTTATAGTCTTACAAATGCAATTACCAAGGCAATTAGTGAAATTTTAGAGAAATGGAAATATTTGACTAGAGCAAGTCTATTCTGCAATTTGCTTGTGTAGGTTGGTGTGTCTATAGCTTTACATTACAAGTTTCTGAATAGGGTTCCATGCAATTGTTACAACAAATGGCACAATTCTGAGAAGAAAATAGGACTTTTCCCCTTTACACACTTCTTATCACCCTAGGCACTTAGGGGCCTTCACCTTTAATTAGAAATGGCCATGAGCTTGTGAATGCAAGTGACATTCGTGGTGACAAAATCACTTCACACCCAAATCCTGAAGAATTGATGGTTTCAAACTGTGGTGTTGGAGAAGACTCTTGAGAGTCAGTCCCTTGAACTGCAAGGAGATCCAACCAGCCAATCCTAAAGGAAATCAGTCCTGAATATTCATTGGAAAGACTGATGCTGAAGCTGAAACTCCAATACTTTGGCCACCTGATGCGGAGAACTGACTCATTGCAAAAGACCCTGATGCTGGGAAAGATTGAGGGCAGGAGGAGAAGGGGACGACAGAGGGTGAGATGGCTGGATGGCATCACCCACTGGGTGGACATGAACCTGACCAAACTCGGGCAGGTAGTAGAGGGCATAGGAGGCCGGTGCACTGCCGTCCTGGGGGTGCAGAGTCAGACCCAGCTTAGCGACTGGACAGCAGCAACAGCATGCCCGATCCTGGCCACGCTTGCGTCTGTGTCACCCCGCAGTTCATTCTGCATTCCTATTTTATTTATTGTTTATTGACTTCACCCTTTTATTCTGTATTGGGGTAGAGCCGATCAGCAATGTGGTGACAGCTTCAGCCATGCACACACTCCTGTTGGTGTTCAGATGAATCTGAGTGGTTCACCTCACAAGGCTCCCAGCATAGTCGGTGTGGAGAAGCGGGAGTCTGCCGTGTCCCAGATTCACAGCAGGGGAGCCATGCAGTGATCTGCTGTTTCTTTAGTTGCCGAGTCTGCACACCCGGGAGCAGGCGTGCCGTGCCAGGCAGGGCATCAGCCACGTGCGTGGCCAGGTCTGGCCTGAGCTCCCAGGAGCGCAGGCTGGGTTGGCAGGACAAGGTGAGCTTATCTTGGAGAAACAGATACTACATGTGTCTGGAGTCTGCCAGCCCAGGGAGTGGGAGGGAGGGCAGGGGCCAGAGCTGGGATAATTAATGGCTGGGGGGGATGAAAGGAAGTTGGGCTTTGCAGGGTTCCCTCTCCCCAGGTTCCGTCCCTCTCAGGGTACACGGTCTTGCATTGTCCAATGCCGTCAATGCTCATTTCACGCAGTTTGCTGGTCTTCCAGTTGTTTATGACTGGAGTGTAGTTCTGCACCCTGCCACTTTCTCAAGGCTGGAAGCGGGCATCTTGGTCCGGATCAAAAATAGGCATGCAGTTAAATGTGAATTTCGAATTAATGGCAAGTCATTTTTAGTGTAAGTATGTATCCCATGTCTGTGTTCTCACCATAGGAAGTGCCGGGGGCCCGGAGAGACCAACTCCTCCATGTGCCTTTTCTGTACTGAAGGTTTTTTAGAGCAAATCAGAAGCCCACAAAAAATTATTTTTCACATTAAGGGATTCTACATCCTTTGGGAAGACTTGGACAATTTCTAAAAGGAAAAGTAAGCACATTGCTGAATGCTAGAATCAGAAGGGACATGGGTAGACCAGCCTGGTTTCACCAGCAGGCTGGGGTCCTCAGCGTCTGCTCTGGTCTCCTGCCCACCTTCGGGTCTGATTTTTATGCTTCGTCACCTTGACCTGGGAGGGGAATTTGGGGGAGAATGTATACATGTGTGTGAACAGCTGGGTCCCTTCACTGTTCACTTGAAACTGTCACACCACTGTGTGTTAATTGGCTATACCCCGACACAGAATACAAAGATAAAAAAAAAGATTCTGTCATCTTAAGCTTGATGTTTATAAGTATGTTTATAACAAAATGTGAGTAAATAAAGTGAGGAAAGAACTATGAAATAAAATAGCCCACTTTCTTTTTTTAACTAATCAATTTAACTGGAGGATAATTTCTTTACAATATTGGGCAGTTTTTGCCATACATCGCCGTGACTCACCCATGAGCACATGTGTCTCCCCATCTTGGGCCCCCTCCCAGCTCCCTCCCCACCCCATCCCTCTGGGTTGTCCCAGAGCACCGGCTTTGAGTGTCCTGCTTCATGCATCAAACTTGCACTGGTCATCTGTTTTACATATGATAATACACATGTTTCAGTACTAAAATAGCCCACTTTCTTTGAAACTTCTGGTCCCAGATGAGATGACGAAGGTTCACTTTCTCTTTCACATCTCTCAAAATACAACTAAAAATCCTGGCAATAGTTACAGACAACCATGAAAGGACTCTGAAAGGTGGAAAGAGGGAAGCAGGCTGGCTAGGGACCTTAGGACTTGAGGAATGACACAGTGGTAAGTCCCCTGGAATTTCTCTTTGCTTCCCATATATCCTGGACGGTACTGAAGAAGGGCCCCAACTCAAACCACCAGAAGGTACAGATTTTTTAAAGTTCCAGCAAAAGCCAGCTCTCTCTGGCTGAAGGGCCGGGAAAGAGGCAGCAGAGCCCTAGTGGGGAACGCCACCTTCACCCCATCCCTGGCTGGCCTGCCCTGCCTGCGCCAGCAGCACCTGCAAGAGTGGGCGCCTGGCTCCACCCAGGAGCACCAACAGGCCCAGGGCCTCCTGGCCCTCCACTCAGCAGCAGAGGGAGACCTATGTCCACAGTCTCCTGGACCACATTCGCTGGTGGAGAATGACTCCCAGCACGAGAGGGAGAAGGAGGCCCCAGGAGATGTGCCCCTCCTCAGTGGCACTGGCACAGATGGAATAAGAAGCATGTTGGCACAAGGCGCCCTAGAGAGAAGGTCCTGGGCAACACTCTCTGCCCCACAGGCTCAGCATCCGCTACCCTAGCAGCACTGGGGGCTCAGGAAAGTACCTCCCACCCCCCTCAAGCAGCACCATCAGTGATGAGGCAGGCCCTAGGTAGCAGCCTTGAGAACAGGCTCAGGGAAGCAGTAACTGCCCCACGGCCCAGCATCTCCCACACTCCCTCCCGCAGGACCTGCAGGGAAAGCGCACTCGGCCCCTGCAGCATCAACAGGATCAAACAGGAGCCCTGGGGGTGCCAGGCGAACACAGTGAACCAGAAAAGCACCCTCTAGGCTCTGAAACCTACACTGTCATTGGAACCAAAGCCAAAGAAAGCAAGCAAGGGACTGTGCCCTGAACATAAACAGGTGACTGCGTGCTGAAAGAAAAGACTTAAATAGGATCCAGAGTCTCATAACTTAATTCTCATAATGTCCAGGATACAAAAACAAAATCACTCATCATACCAAGAACCAGAAAAGTCACAACCTGAATGAGAAAAGGCAATCAACTGATATCAATATAAAGATAAACCAAATATTTGAATTATCTGACAAGGATTTGAGAGCAGCCCTCATAAAAAATGCTTCAGGAGGAGGGATAAATTGGAAGATTGGAACAGACATATACTCAATACTATATATTTAAAAAGTAAGTAATAATTGTGTGGCACAGGGAACTCTACCCAATACTCTGTAATGACCCACATAGGAAAAGAATCTAAAAAAGAGTAGATATATGTATATGTATAACCAATGTACTCTGCTCTACAGGAGAAAACTAACAAAACATTGTAAATCTATTCTCCAATAAAAATTAATTTAAAAACTGAAAATCCAATTCGTTTTACCGGGGGAAAAAATGCTTCAATAAGCAATTCCAAATTATCTCTAAACAAATGACAAAATAGAAAACTGTAGCAAAAACATTTCTATCTGTAGAAAGACACATACTATATATATATCACTTATGTATTACTTTACAAAACACAAAGTAACATTACATCCTATTGAGGGATACATACATAAGCAAAAGTCAGTTCAATTCAGTTCAGTCGCTCAGCTGTGTCTGACTCTTTGTGACCCCATGAATCGCAGCACACCAGGCCTCCCTGTCCATCACCAACTCCCGGAGTTTACTCAAACTCATGTCCATCGAGTCGGTGATGCCATCCAGCCATCTCATCCTCTGTCATCCCCTTCTCCTCCTGCCCTCAATCTTTCCCAGCATCAGGGTCTTTTCCAATGAGTCAGCCCTTCGCATCAGGTGGCCAAAGTATTGCAGTTTCAGCTTCAGCATCAGTCCTTCCAATGAACACCCAGGATTGGTCTCCCCTAGGATGGACTGGTTGGATCTCCTTGCAGTCCGAGGGACTCTCAAGAGTCTTCTCCAACACCACAGTTCAAAAGCATCAATTTTTCAGCACTCAACTTTCTCCACAGTCCAACTCTCACATCCATACATGACCACTGGAAAAACCATAGCCTTGACTAGAGGGACCTTTGTTGGCAAAGTAATGTCTCTGCTTTTTAATATGCTGTGTAGCTTGGTCATAGCTTTCCTTCTAAGGAGCAAGCCTCTTTTAATTTCATGGCTGTAATCACCATCTGCAGTGATTTTGGAGCCCCCAAAAATAAAGTCTGACACTGTTTCCAGTTTCCCCATCTATTTCCCATGAAGTGATGGGACCAGATGCCATGATCTTAGTTTTCCGAATGTTGAGTTTTAAGCCAGCTTTTTCACTCTCCTCTTTCACTTCCATCAAGAGGTTTTTTCGTTCCTCTTCACTTTCTGCCATAAGGGTGGTGTCATCTGCATATCTGAGGTTATTGATATTTCTCCTGGCAATCATGATTCCAGCTTTTGCTTCTTCCAGCCCAGAGTTTTTCATGATGTACTCTGCATATACGTTAAATAAGCAGGGTGACAATATACAGCCTTGACGCACTCCTTTTCCTATTTGGAACCAGTCTGTTGTTCCATGTCCAGTTCTAACTGTTGCTTCCTGACCTGCATACAGGTTTCTCAAGAGGCCAGTCAGGTTGTCTGGTATGCCCATCTCTTTCAGAATTTTCCACAGTTTATTGTGATTCACACAGTCAAAGGCTTTGGCATAATCAATAAATCAGAAATAGATGTTTTCTGGAACTCTCTTGCCTTCTCGGTGATCCAGCAGATGTTGGCAATTTGATCTCTGGTTCCTCTGCCTTTTCTAAAACCAGCTTGAACATCTGGAAGTTCATGGTTCACATATTGCTTAAGCCTGGCTTGGAGAATTTTGAGCATTACTTTACTAGCCTGTGAGATGAGTGTAACTGTGTGGTAGTTTGAGCATTCTTTGGCATTGCCTTTCTTTGGGATTGGAATGAAAACTGACCTTTTCCAGTCCTGTGGCCACTGCTGAGTTTTCCCAATTTGCTGGCACATTGAGTGCAGCACTTTCATAGCATCATCTTTTAGGATTTGAAATAGCTCAACTGGAATTCCATCTCCTCTACTAGCTTTGTTCGTAGTGATGCTTCCTAAGGTCCACTTGACTTCGTATTCCAGGATGTCTGGCTCTAGGTGAGTGATCATACCATTGTGATTATCCGGGTCGTGAAGATCTTTTTTGTACAGTTCTTCTGTGTATTCCTGCCACCTCTTCTTAATATCTTCTGCTTCTGTTAGGTCCATACCATTTCTGTCCTTTAGTGAGCCCATCTTTGTATGAAATGTTCCCTTGGTATCTCTAATTTTCTTGAAGAGATCTCTAGTCTTTCCCATTCTGTTGTTTTCCTCTATTTCTTTGCATTGATCGCTGAGAAAGACTTTCTTTCTCTCCTTGCTATTCTTTGGAACTCTGCATTCAAATGGGAATATCTTTCCTTTTCTCCTTTGCTTTTCGCTTCTCTTCTTTTCACAGCAATTTGTAAGGCCTCTTTAGACAACCATTTTGCCTTTTTGCATTTCTTTTTCTTGGGGATGGTCTTGATCCCTGTCTCCTGTACAATGTCACGAACCTCCGTCCATAGTTCATCAGGCACTCTGTCTATCAGATCTAGTCCCTTAAATCTATTTCTCACTTCCACTGTATAGTCATAAGGGATTTTATTTAGGTCATACATGAATGGTCTAGTGGTTTTCCCTACTTTCTTCGATTTAAGTCTGAATTTGGCAATAAGGAGTTAATATAAGGATATGAATTGCAAGAATGATCACCAAATTTGTGATTGTGGTTACTTTTATGATAGGAAGGAAATGCAATTTGAAAGGGAGATACAGTATGCTTCCTCTAGATGTGAAATGTTTTATTTCTTAAGCTTTGTTGTTGATACGTGTTCATTATAATAATCTTTACATGTTTATTTCTGAAATATTTCATAATAAACATGACTACTGAAAAACTCTACTTAAAGTGATGGCTGTCTCTTGTAGCTTGAAACTTTACACTTAGAACCTTAAACAGAGCATTAGTGCTTAACATGGTTAATTTTTGCTTTAAGGCTTTTAAAATATAAAAGAAGAAATAGAAAATTAGAATATCTTAAAAGAAATTGAATCAGAAAGGGAAAATCTTTTCATAAGAGTAACTCTAGGCCCTTTGCTCATACCATTTACAAAAATTAACTCAAACTGGATCAAGAATCTAAATGTATATTCCCAAATCTTGCCTATTGTAAATAGGGCTGCTATGAACATCAAAGTGGAGAAGGCAATGGCAACCCGCTCCTGTACTCTTGCCTGGAAATTCCCATGGACGGAGGAGCCTGGTAGGCTGCAGTCCATGGGGTCACTAAGAGTCGGACACGACTGAGCGACTTCACTTTCACTTTTCACTTTCATGCATTGGAGAAGGAAATGGCAACCCACTCCAGTGTTCTTGCCTGGGGTTTCCCAGGGACGGCGGAGCCTGGTGGGCTGCCGTCTATGGGGTCGCACAGAGTCGGACACGACTGAAGCGACTTAGCAGCAGCAGCAGCAGCAGGAACATCAAGGTGCATGTGTCTTTTCAAAGTAGTTTCTCTCAATATCTGCCCAGGAGTGGGATTGCAAGATAATATGGTAACTCTATTTTTAGGTTTTCTGAGGAACCTCCATACTGTTCTCCATAGTGGTTGCACTAGTTTACATTTCCATCAATAGTGTATAGGAAGGTTCCTTTTTTCCACATCCTCTCCAGCATTTATTACATGCAGATTTTTTTTTAATGATGGCCATTCTGACTGGTGTGAGGTGATACCTCATTGTGGTTTTGCTTTGCATTTCCTTAATAGTTAGAAACTAAAGAGCCTCTTGATGAAAGTCAAAGAGGAGAGTGAAAAAGTTGGCTTAAAACTCAACATTCAGAAAAGACTAAGATCATGGCATCCAGTCCCATCACTTCATGGCAAATAGATGGGGAAACAGTGGAAACAGTGACAGACTTAATTTTTAGGGGCTCCAAAATCACTGCAGATGGTGATTGCAGCCATGAAATTAAAAGGCGCTTACTCCTTGGAAGAAAAGTTATGACCAACCTAAACAGCATATTAAAAAGCAGAGACATTACTTCGCCCACAAAGTCCCATCTAGTCAAAGCTATGGTTTTTTCAGTAGTCATGTATGGATGTGAGAGTTGGACCATAAAGAACGCTGAGCCCTGAAAAACTGATGCTTTTGAACTGTGGTGTTGGAGAAGACTCTTGAGATCCCTTGGACTGCAAGGAGATCCAACCAGTCCATCCTAAAGGAGATCAGTCCTGGGTGTTCATTGGAAGGACTGATGTTGAAGCTGAAACTCCAATAATTTGGCCACCTGATGCGAAGGGCTGACTCACTGGAAAAGACCCTGATGCTGGCAGGGATTGAAGGCGGGGGGAAAAGAGGATGACAGAGGATGAGATGGCTGGGTGGCGTCCCCGACTCGATGGGCGTGAGTCTGAGCAGCTCCGGGAGCTGGTGAAGCCGCGTGTGCTTTCTGTGCCTGTTGGTCATCTGTTATCTTTTTTGGAGAAATGTCTGTTTAGGTCTTCTGCCTATTTATTGGTTGAGTTGATTGTTTGTTTTTTGATATTAAGCTATGTGAACTTTTGTATATTTTGGAAATTAATCACTGGTTAGTAACATTATTTGCAAACATTTTCTCCCAGTCCTTAGGTTGTTTTTTTGTGATTGTGGTTTATGGTTTCCTTTACTGTGTCAAAACTTTTAAGTTTAATTAGGTCCCGTTTGTTTATTTTTGTTTTTATTTCCATTACTCTAGGAGATAAATCCAAAATGTATTGCTGCACTTTATGTCAGAGTGTGCTGCCTATGTTTTCCTTCAGGAGTTTTATAGTATCTGGTCTTACATTTCGGTCTTCAGTCCATTGTGATTTAGTTTTTGTATATGGTGTTAGAGAAGATCTAATTTCATTTTTTTACATACAGCTGTCCAGTTTTCCCAGTGTCACTTATTGAAGAGACTGTCTTTTTTTCCATTGCATATTCTTGCCGTCTTTGTCGGAGAGTAGCCGCCCGTAAGGGTGTGGGTCTGTCTCCGGTCTCTCTGTCCTCTCCTGTGATCTGCGCGTCTGTTTTGGTGCCGGTAGCACACCGCTGATAACTGTCGGGTTCAGTGCAGCCTGAAGGCAGGGGGTGTGATTCCTGAGCTGTGTTCTTCTTTCTCAAGATTGTTCCAGCTATTTGGAGTCTTTTGTGTTTCCATACATTTAAAATTTTTTGTTCTCGTTCTGTGAAAAATGCCACTGGTAATTTGATAGGGATTGCATTGACTCTGTAGATTGCCTTGGGGGACTATGGCTATTTTAACAATATTCAGTCTTGCAATCCAAGAATACATTTTATCTTTCTGTTTGTGTCATCTTCAATTTCTTTCATCAGCATCTTACAGTTTTCAGAGTACAGGTCTTTTGTCTCCTTAGATAGGTTTATTCATAGGTATTTTATTATTTTTTATGGAGAAGGGAATGGCAACTCATTCCAGTATTCTTTCCTGGAGAATTCCATGGACAGAAGAGCCTGGCAGGCCACAGTCTGTGGGGTCACAAAGAGTTGGATATGACTGAGTGACTATCACTTTCACTCTTCACTTTATTATTTTCGATGTGATGGTAAGCAGAATTGTTTTCTTAATGTCTCTTTCTGATAGTATATACATATATGTATACACACAAAACTTTTGTATATTAAAGTTTTGTGCCTAGCAACTCTACCAAATTCATTGATGAGCTCCAGCAGTTTTCTGGTAGGGTTTGGGGGGTTTTCTGTGTATAATCGAGCATCAAGTCATCTACAAACAGTGCAGTTTTACTTCTTCTTTTCCAACTTGGATTCCTTTTATTTTTCTTCCCTGATTACTGTGTCCAGAACTTCCAAAACTATGTTGAATAAAAGTGGTGAGAGTGGACATCGTTGTCTTATTCCTGATCTTAGAGGAAATGCTTTCAGCTTTCCACCACTGAGTATGTTAGCCATGAGTTTGCCATAAGTGGCTTTTACTATGTTGAGATATGTTCCCTCTATACCCACTTTCTGAAGTTCGTTCATTGTTGTTCAGTCGCTCAGCCGTGTCCAACTCTTTGCAACCCCATAGACTGCAGCATGCCAGGCTTCCATGTCCTTCACTATTGCCTAGAGTTTCGTCAAACTCATGTCCAGAGTCGATGATGCCACCCAACCATCTCATCCTTTGTTGCCCCCTTCTCCTTCTGCCCTCAATCTTTCCCAGCATCAGCGTCTTTTCCAATGAGTCAGCTCTTTGCATCAGGAAGCCAAAGTATTGGAGCTTCAGCATCAGTCCTTCCAATGAATATTCAGGATTGATTTCCTTTAGAATTGTCTGGTTTGATCTCCTTGCAGTCCAAGGGACTCTCAAGAGTCTTGTCCAACACCACAGTTCAAAAGTATCAATTCTTTGGCTCTCAGCCTCCTTTATGGACCAACTTTCACATCCATTCATGACTACTGGAAAAACTATGGCTTCAACTATATGGACCTTTGTCAGCAAAGTGATGTTTCTGCTTTTTAATATACTGTCAAGGTTTGTCATAGCTTTCTTTCCAAGGAGCAAGTGCCCTTTTATTTGTCATGAAGTGATGGAACTGGATGCCATGACCTTAGTTTTTTACATCAACATGAAACAGCTTAGTTGTTTTAATGTTAAATTTCAAGCCAGATTTTTCACTCTCCTCTTTCACCTTCATCAAGAGGCTCTTTAGTTCCTCTTCACTTTCTGCCATTAGGGTGGTATCATCTCCATATCTGAGGTTGTTGATATTTCTCCTGTCAATCTTGATTCCAGCTTATGACTCATGTATTTTGCATGATGTGCTCTGCATATGAGTTAAACCAGTAAGGTGGCAACATACAGCCTTGCCGCACTCCTTTCCCAGTTTAGAATGAGTCAGTTGATCCATGTTCACTTCTAACTGTTGCTTCTTGACCCGCATACTGGTTTCTCAGGAGGCAGGTAAGGTTTCTTTCTCTCTATCCCTGTGTTTTATTCACAGGTCAGCTTCTCAGTGAGGCCTCCCTAATCACCTGGTCTAAACTTAGAGTTCCCCTCTCCAAAATTTTAAACTTAATTCTTTCTTCCTTAATTTATTTCTTCTCCTCAAAATTTATAGCCATATAGCATACTATATACTTTACTTATTTATCTTATTTATCATCCCCACACGATTGTAAGCGTCCATGAGTTCAGCGGTTTTGTCCACAGCTGTACTGTCAATGCCTACAAAAGTAACTGGCATATCGAAATTATTCAATCAATATCTGCCGAATTAACAAAAGAAGACATGACTGATGACTTTGGAAACTGTCCTCAGACTCTTAATTCATCTGCTTCTTTTTAAGCATCTAACTAGACAGGAAAGCCTGGCATGTTGCAGTCCATGCGGTCTCCAAGAGTCTGAGACGACTTAGCAACTGAACTAGGAGAAAGGAGTACATAGAAATTAACACCAGGTGGCGCAATATTACAAAGAAAGTAACCTCATCCTTTTCTGCCAGTTGGAATTGCTTCAAGAAAAGCCTAACTGTTGCCAAGTTTCCTCTGGCCTCCCCACTTCCTGGCCTGCTCCTGTGGTGTTTTGCTGTAATAACACACATTTCACTGAGTTACGCCCCACCTGCGTAAATGTTATTCTGCCCTGCTGAGTATTTCAGAGCTTCAATGTGCCAGTCCGTGTTACCAAGTTCCTCCTCCCCACCCCTTGGAAACTTCCAGCCTATCTTCAACTGGTCATTAATGCGCTAGAGCCTTCAATTTCTGGAGCTGTGGGTGGTCTGTGGTGAGAAAGAATCTGTCCCCTCTGGGTCGCACTCTGTTGAGCAGGGGGTGTCAAAGATTTTACCCCCAACCTCTTCTCTCCCTAGAACTCACATTAGATCCATGGGTTCCGAGGGTTGGGGATGGATCTGAATGACAGCTGCCACATAGTCTTAAGAACCACTTCCCTGCACCACTTAATGCTTTCATACTGGGCCAACTAACCTATCTTGACTGCTTATTCCCTAAGGGCTGGTTATCCCAGAAGGTGACTCGGTGCTCATGCCAAGAAGCTCCTGTCACTAATCAGCCTTCGCCAGTTCACAGTAGGCTAGGGGTATGAACTCATCCCAGTTTTCCAGGGACTTTCCCTGTTGAAACGCAGGAAGTCTCAGGTTCTGGGCAATCCCTCAGTCTGGAGCAAACCAGGGCAGTTGATAACCCTACATAAAGCCCAGATCTCATTCCATTCAAACTCAAACCAGAACTGGGTCACATCTGTGTAAAAGTTTTAGTGCTCATCTAGATTTCTGTCCCCTGCTCCTACACATGTGACCAGCTGCCACGTCAGGGGAGTCTGTCTCTGTGTCAGCTCTCTTCATTTTCTCCTCTATGCGACTCTCACTGCAAAAGTTACTGGGAAACTACAGCAACCAAGACAAGAGGGAATCCCTGAAGATTCAGAGTCTTCAGGAATGGAGCTTTGGATCACACCACCTGATATAGTTGCTGGCTCAGAGCAAAGGAAATATGGAATGAGTAGGGGAATAAGGAAGTTACAAGTATCAACTACAGGCTCATGACCAGAGAGAAGAGGGGACTAATACCTAAATATTATTTTCTTCTTTGCTTAATGTATTTCTATAAATCTGTGTGTTTATATATTTGTGTATATACAAACTAATTTTTTCTTCCTTTGCACTGTAAGAATTAATGGCACTGGTTGACTTGACAGTTTCATCTTTAGCTTACAGGATATTCAAGAGGGACTCTAATAACTAAAGTTGAGGAGTAACTGACATCACCCAAAGATCACTAAAATAACATCTGCAATCTTCTCTTTTGTGGAAAAGGTGAGAGTGCCTATTTCTACAAAGGACAATTGTATTTTGTTAAAGAAAAGTTGAAGTTTGTGATTGCTGTACCAGAAGTTGAAATAGATGTAGAAAGTTGTGCACAGATATTGAGTAGGCAAAGTGATGAGCTGTCCCAGTTATTACAGCATCATCTCGTCCAAACCCACACTTTAACACTCTGCTTTGTGATGCTAGGGCTGGGACTATGAAAACCATCTTTCTACTTTGCCAGTTGACTTTCTGTTTGATTCTGCAACGCAGAGGAGGGAGAAAGGATGTAGTATTCTCTGACAAGTGGTTAACAATTACAGTATTGAGCTTTGGGTTGGGGGATACTCCTAGAACCAGTCTCATCATGCCTAACCAAAGATACCATCAACTGTCAGCCTCAGGCGCTGTCTCAGAGATCTCCAGGTACTCTCCTTCAAGCTTCTTTTGTCCCTACAGTCCCAGGAGCGACAGCTTCATCACACAGTTCCTACCTGCGGGTTAGCTCAGTATCCCCTTTTTTGCCTTTTCAGTTCTCCAAAATTACTTCAGTTCAGTTCAGTCGCTTAGTCATGTCCGACTCTTTGTGACCCCACAGATCACAGCACGCCAGGCCTCCCTGTCCATCACCAACTCCCAGAGCTTGCTCAAACTCATGTCCATCCAGTCAGTGATGCCATCCAACCATCTCATCCTCTGTCATCCCCTTCTCCTCCCACCTTCAATCTTTCCCGGCATCAGGGTCTTTTCCAATGAGTCAGTTCCTCACATCAGGTGGCCAAAACTACTTAACCAATTCCTTGTATTGAATTTTCTCAGTTGAAATTCCAGGTGTGTTTTCTGTTGTTGTGAATATATCCTGACTGACACAGTTACCCTGCCAAGTAGATAACCCTAACCACCTGAAGGGCTAGCTTAAAAAAAAAAGGAAATATGGAATAATAGATAAAAGAGGGAAGTGATAAATAGCAGCTATGATCCTGTGACTCTTTATAGCAATCAGGATGATAATACTAAAGCATATTTTTGTTCTGTACCTATAAACCAATGATTTCTACTTTTCCCCTTCCCCATCTCCTACAGTTTTGTATGGAGTGTTGGTGGGACTTAATTTACAATTTAGTTCCTAGGTCACCAGGCCACAAAAAGTCACATCTGGACCTGCTGGGGAGGGGTGAGGCTCATCAATAGATCCTGAAGTCAAAAAGGAGACGGTGACTAATGGGACTTTGAGTCCCTCTTCCTGTTTGGGGAAAAGGGGGAGAGTGAAGTTTGAAGGTACTAAACATGGGCTGAAGGATGAATGAACTTAAATGCTGAGTAAAATAAGCACTGGGCCATATAGGTTCTGAATCCATTCACTGTGCTTCCACCACACTGCTCTGGACTGCAAGGGGCTGACCTCTGTTAATTGTGGCACCCACACTCACGATCAGCTGATTTCTGAAAGACTGGAAGACAGGAAGGAAAGGACCAGGCCAGGACACTCCTCTCCCTCTCTCTTCTAACTCAGGCGCTTCTCCAGCAGCGTCTGCATGTCCTCAGTGGCCCCAGCCCCCACCAGACAGGTCCTTAGAGGTCCTAGTCTCCAACAGGTGACCCACAGCTCTGGGATTCAGTAGCACAGGTTTTTCATTTTTGCGTCTCCAGGCTACAAGCTGTGGTGCCTCTGCTTCACTTTCTCAGTTAGGCTCTCAGTTCTTTCATGTCATAAGCACTTCCCTGCATTACATTTCCTCTGTTGTAAATACTAGTGTTGAAAGAAAAGCATTAGTCGCCCAGTCATGTCCGACTCTTTGTTAGAAGTGGGTGTTATTTTTCTGGTCATTCCTGTTTCTGTAGATGACTGCTAATCCCATTCCAGGTCCACTGTAATACTAAGTCAATATTCTGCGATTCTCTCACTTCTAGGTATTCATATCACAAATATACCTACCTACCTACAAAACGAAGTCTGTAGCAGGTTATTCATTGCAGTGTTGCTTGCAATGCCGAAAAGGAGAAACAAACCCTATTTCCTATAGGGAACTGGTTAAGCAAACATTACAGCATCCACACAGCTGGAAAAGAAGAACAAAGAAGCTCTCTATTTACCAATGCACATTATTCACTGAAGAAAGCAGACCTATGGAGACAAGATCAGTGGTTGCCTGGGGTTTGGAGGGAGGGATGAATAAGTGAAGCCTGCAGGATTTTTAAGGCAGTGAAAATACTCTGAATGATATTATAGTCATCTGTCAGTTTAGTCGCTCAGTCGTGTCCGACTCTTTCAATTCCACGGACTGTAGCACACCAGGCTTCCTGGTCCATCAGCAACTCCCAGAGCTCACTCAAACTCATGTCCATCCAGTCGGTGATGCCACCCAACCATCTCATCCTCTTGTTATTATGCATCTGTCCAAATCCACAGAATGTACACCAAGAGTGAACCCTGAGGTAAACTGTGGACTTTGGGGGATGATGACGTGTCAGTGTAGGTATATCCTTTGTAACAACTGTACTGTTCTCATGAGGGATGTTGATAACGGTGGAGACTATGCATACGCAGGTTCAAGAAATACAGGTATACCTCAGAGATGTCGTGGGTTCAGTTCCAGACCACTGCAATAAAGCAAATATCACAATGAAGCAAGTCACATGAATTTTTTTGTCTTCTCAGTGCATATAAAATTTATATTTACCCTATACTATAGTCTATTAAGTGTTGAACAGCATTATGTCTTTTTTTTTTTTCATTTATTTTTATTAGTTGGAGGCTAATTACTTTACAATATTGTAGTGGTTTTTGCCATACATTGACATGAATCAGCCATGGCTTTACATGTGTTCCCCATCCCGATCCCCCCTCCCGCCTCCCTCCCCATCCCATCCCTCTGGGTCTTCCCAGTGCACCAGGCCCGAGCACTTGTCTCATGCATCCAACCTGGGCTGGTGATCTGTTTCACCCTTGATAATACACATTTCGATGCCCGAACAGCATTATGTCTTAAAAAAAAAAAAAAATTACATACCTTGACTAAGAAATACTTTATTGCTTAAATGCTAATCATCATCTGAGCCTTCAGCAAATCATAATCTTTTTGTTGGGGGAGAGTTTGCCTCAGTGTTGGTGGCTGTTGACTGACAAGGGTGGCAGTTGCTGAAGGTTGGGATGAAAATGTCTTAGAATAAGACACAAATGTCGTATATTAACATATATACACACACACATATATATGTAATCTAGGAAGATCTACTAATGAACCTATTTGGAAGGCAGCAAAGGAGACGCAGACTTGTGCACACAGTGGGGGAGGGGCGGTGGAACGAGCTGAGAGGGCAGCACTGAAACATTTACATCACCATGTGTAAACCAGAGAGCCAGCGGGAGTTCGCTGTGTCACACATGGAGCGCAGACCAGATGCTCTGTGACAACCTAGAGGGGCGGGACGGGGGTGAGAGGTGGGAGGGAGAGTCAAGAGGGCAGGGACATGTGTACACCTACGGCTGATATATGGTAGAAACCAACACAGTATTGTAATTATCCCCCAATTAAAAATAAACAAATTTTAAAAAGACAACAATGAAGTTTGCCACATCAGTGACTTCCTTTCACAAACAATTTCTCCGTAATTGCCATGCTGTTTGACAGCATTTTACCCACCACAGAACATCTTTCAAATTGGAACCAACTCTCTCAAACCCTACTGCAACTTTATCAATTAGGTTTATGTAATATTCTAAATCCTTTGTTGTCTTTCAACAATTATTACAGCATCATTACCAGAAGTAGATTCCATTTCAAGAAGTCCATTTCTTTGCTCATCCATAAGAAGCAACTCCTCATCCATTAATGTTTCATCAGGAGACTGCAGCAGTGCAGTCACGTCTTCAGGCTGCGCTTTAATTCCAGTTCTCTTACTGTTCCCACCACACCTGAAGTTGCTTCCTCAATTTAAGTCTTGAACGCCCCAAAATCGTCCATGAGAATTGGAATCAACTCCTTCCAAATCCCTGTCTGTGTTGATATTTTGACCTATACCCATGAATCACGAATGTTTTTAGTGGCATCTAGAATGGTGAATCCTTTCAAGAAGGTTGTCAATGTACTTTCCCAGATCCATCAGAGGAATATCTATCTATGGCAGCTATGGCCTTATGAAATGTATTTCTTAAATAATAGGACTTGAAAGTTAAAATTACTCTTGATCCATGGGCTGCAGAGTAGATGTTGTGTTAGCTGGCATGAAAACAACATTAAGTTCATTGTACATTTCCATTAGAGCTCTTGGGTGACCAAGTGCATTATCAGTGAACAGTAATGTTTTTAAAGAAGTCCTTTTTTTCTGAGCAATAGGTCTCAATCATGGGGTTAAAATATTCGCTGTCATCTTGGATTTGTTGTTTCATTTATAGAGCACAGGCAGAGTAAATTTAGCAGAATTCCTAGGGGCCCCATGATTTTTGAACTGGTAAATGAGACCGGCTTCAACTTTAAGTCACCAGCTGTGTTAGCTACTAATATGAGAGTGAGTCTGTCCTTTGAAGCCAGGCATTTATTTTTTCCTCTCTAGTTATGAATGTCCCAGATGGCATCTTCTTCCAATATTAAGGCCATTTTGTTGACATTGAAAATCTATTGTTTAGCATAGCCACCTTTGTTAATTTTCTTAGCTAAGATTTTTGGGAAAACTTGCTGTAGGTTCTATATCAGAACATATATACTTCTTCATCTTGTACTTTTATGTTAAAGGGATGGCTTCTTTCCTTAAATCCCACGAACCAGCCTCTGCTAGCTTCAAACTTTTCTTCTGTAGCTTTCTTACTGTAGCTTTCATCAAAATGAGAATTTAGAGCCTTGCTCTGGATTAGGCTTTGGCTTACCGGAATGTTATGGTGGTTTAATCTTCTATCTAATCTAGTGGCCTAATCTCAGACCACTAAAACTTTCTCCACATCAACAGCAAGGCTGTTTTGCTTGCTTATCATCTGTGTGTTCAATGGAGTAGCACTTTTAATTTCTTTCAAGAACATTTCCTTTGCATTCACAACTTGGCTGACCGGTGCAAGAGGCCTAACTTTTGGCCCATCTTGGCTTTCAATGTGCCTTCCTCGCTAAGGCTTAATCATGTCTAGTTTTTTACTTAAAGTGAAAGATATGCAACTCTTCCTTTCACTTGAGCACTTAGAGACCACTGTGAAGTTATTAATTAGCCTAATTTCAATACTGCTGTGTCTCAGGGAATAGGAAGGCCCAAGGAGAGGGAGAGAGACAGGAGAACAGCCGATTGGTGGAGTAGTCAGAATACACACATTTATCAATTATCTTACACAGGCATGGTTCATGACTCCCCCAAATAACCATAATATTAACATCAAGAGTCACTGATCACAGATCACCATAACAAATGTCATAATAACGAAAAACTTTGAAATATTGCAATAATTACTGAAACTGACATAGGGACAAGAGGTGAACAAATGCTGTTGGAAAAAAATGGCACTGACAGGCTTGCTTGATGCAGGGTTGCCACAGACCTTCTATTTGTAAAAACACACAGTATCTGCAAGCACCAAACAGCAAAGCCCAATAAAACAAGGTATGCCTATATACGGGAAATCTCTGTGTCTTCCCCCCAATTTTATTATAAACACAAAGCTGCTCTTTAAAAGTGTATTTAAAAGATGAAGAAGAAGAGGAAGAGGAGGAAAGATGAAAGACAAGGGAGGGAGAGAGAAAGAGAGCAAATTCATGGAGAACAGTCTTCATTTACACAAATGGTCAAGAAGCCAGAGTGGCTATTAGGTTGGTGCAAAAATAACTGCAGTTTTGCATAGAATTTTGTCGTTTGATACTGGAATATATTCTTAAATAAATGCGGTTATGCTATCCATCATTTTAATGCTCATTTCTCACTTTATTTTTTTTAGCTAATGACATTACTTGCTGTTTATTTTAGACTACAGATAGAAATGATGTTAGAGAAAAGGCAAATTCCAGCGATTTTCTTATTCAAGTTCAAAATGGGTCATAAAGCAGCAGAGACAACGCACAACGTCAACAACACATTAGGCCCAGGAATTACTAATGAAAACACAGCGCAGTGGTGGTTCAAGAAATTTTGCAAAGGAGATGAGAGCTTGAATATGAGGAGTACAGCGGCCAGCCATCGGAAGTTACAATGACCAACTGACACCTATCATCAAAGCTGATCCTCTTACATGAGAAGTTTCTGAAGAACTCACTGTCAACCATTCTACAGTCATTCGGCATTCATTTGAAGCAAACTGGAAAGGTGAAAAAGCTCAATAAGTGGGTGCCTCATGAGCTGACTGCAAATCAAAAAAATGATCATTTTGAAGTATCATCTTCTCTTATTCTACACAACAATGAACCATTTCTCAACTGGATTAGGATGCGTGGTGAAAAGTGGATTTTCTAAGACAACCAGCAACGACCAGCACAGTGGCTGAACCAAAAAGAAGCTCCAAAGCACTTCCCAAGCCAAACTTGCACCAACAAAAGGTCATGGTTACTGTTTCATGGTCTTCTGCCAGTGTGAGCCACTACAGCTTTCTCAGCCCCAGGGAAACCGTTACATTTGCTGAGAAGCATGCTCAGCAGATCGATGAGATGCACTGCAAACTGCAATGCCTGCAGCTGGTGGCACTGGTCACCAGAAAGGGCCCGATTCTCCTCCATGACAATGCCCAACCACATGTCGCACAAGCAGTGCTTCAGAAATTGAACGAATTGGGTTATGAAGTTCTGCCTCATCCTCCATATTCACCAGCCCTCTCGCCAACAGACTACCACTTCTTCAAGCATATCAACGACTTTTTGTAGGGAAAATACTTCTGCAACCAGCAGAAGGCAAGATATGTTTTCCAAGAGTTTGTCAAATCCTGAAGCACAGATTTTTTTTTTTTTTTATTATGAAGTGAAAGTGAAGTCGCTCAGTCATGTCCGACTCTGCGACTCCATGGACTGTAGCCTACCATGTCCCTCCATCCATGGGATTTTCCAGACAAGAGTACTGGAGTGTGTTGCCATTTCCTTCTCCAGGAGATCTTTCCGACCCAGGGGGCTTATATTTAATCACCATGATTATATTAATGCCTATACTGATCCATAATCTACCTTTTTTTTAATTCATTTTTAATTGAAAGATAATTGCTTTACAGTATAGTGTTGGCTTCTGCCAAACATCAACATGAATCAGCCATAGGTATACCTATGTCCCCTCCCTCTTACGCCTCCCTCCTGCCTCCCTCCCCATCCCACCCTCTCGTTGTTACAGAGCCTGGTTTGAACTTTCTGAATCACACAGAAAACTACACTATAGGAGTAAACACGCTTATTTCTTGTTGGCAAACATGTGTTGATTACAATGGTTACTATATTGATTAATAAAGATGTGTTTGAGCCGAGTTATAAGGATTTAAGATTCATGGTCCACACTTCCTTCCCCTACCAATCCAAGCTTTGGTTGTCTTTGGCTATCATAAGTCAGTTAAAGTTCTCTGCCTGGTCAGCTGACCCAAATTTTGATTCCTGAGGTATCTAAGCCTACTTTATTTTTTGTTAAACTTATTAACTAGGCATGTAAGAGAAAGTGTCCAGACTCTGCTAGCTTTATAACAGTAACCCTAATTTACCCTTGATGATCAGGGCCAAGCATACCAACCAACACTAGAAGCCCTGCTTCTCTAGCTGTGAACTGAGTTTCCTGACTGGTCACAATGTTTAATGCAGATTACATGTCAATTTTGATGATTAAAAAATGTTTCCCCTGAGGCCTCCAGATAAAGATGCCAGACTGAATACAATAATTTTCAATTTCACTTCCTCTAAAACTACTCTAAAGGGATTTTTAAAAACTCATAATCCTATAAATCCAGAGAGAAAAGAAGAGGAGACAACAGCAATAAAACATTAAGGCTGGAATGCAGAAAAGTGACTTAGAATATAGTAGGGAAAGCCAAGAACGAAATTGTCATGTATCACAGAATCTTCCAAAGGCTCAGGAACTGAATGGACATTTGGAGGTGGGGGTAAGAAAGGATATTCAATAAGGATTGCTAGAATGCTTTTTTTAAAAGTACATTCCCTATCCCTTGAGTGTGGTCTGGGCTTAGCAACTTTCTTCTAAAGACTAGGGTACAGAAGGACTTACCAGTGGTCCAGGAGATAAGACTCCAGGTTCCCAATGCAGGGGGCCCAGGTTCGATCCCTGGTCAAGGAACTAGATCCCACATGCCAATTATGAGTTTGCACGCTGCAGACAGAGACTTGGTGCAGCCAAATAAATAGATATTAAAAAAAAATACACAGTATGGAGAGACACAAGTGACTAGAGAAACAAGACCCAGCACCTTAGCCAAGTGAGCACTCCAAGGGTAAGTCATAAGTCATGTTCTGTCCATTCTTCTGATGTGATACAGTGAAAAGGGAGGCTCACCTCTGTGGCATTTGTCCCCCAAACCCATACCCCCAGTGGAATCATTACAAATCCAAACACCAGGCAAACATAAATAGAGGGACAGCGCTCAATACCTGACCTGGACTCTTCAAAAGAAGCTTCCCTGATAGCTCAGTTGGTAAAGAACCTGCCTGCAACAGAGAAGACCCCAGTTCAATTCCTGGGTCAGGAAGATCCCCTGGAGAAGGGATAGGCTACTCACTCTAGTATCCTGGCAGCAGCTGCATGGTGCAGGAGCGGCAGAGAGGAGATACCCCACGTCCAAGGTCAGGAGCAGTGGCTACGCTTTGCTGGAGCAGCCGTGAAGAGATACCCCACAACCAAAGTAATAGAAACCCAAGTAAGACATTAGGTGCTGAGAGAGAGCATCAGAGGGCAGATAAATTGAAACCACAATCACAGAAAACTAGCCAATCTGATCACAGGACCACAGCCTTGTCTAACTCAATGAAACTAAGCCATGCCGTGTGGGGCCACCCAAGACGGACGGGTCATGGTGGAGAGGTCTGACAGACTGTGGTCCACTGGAGAAGGGAATGACAAACCACTTCAGTATTCTTGCCTTGAGAACCCCATGAACAGTATGAAAAGGCAAAAAGATAGGACACTGAAAGATGAACTCCACAGGTCAGTAGGTGCCCAATATGTTACTGAAGATCAGTGGAGAAATAACTCCAGAAAGAATGAGGGGATGGAGCCAAAGAAAAACAACACCCAGTTGTGGATGTGACTGGTGAAGCAAGGTTCAATGCTGTAAAGAGCAATATTGCATAGGAACCTGGAATGTTAGGTCCATGAATCAAGGCAAATTGGAAGTGGTCAAACAAGAGATGGCAAGAGTGAACGTTGACATTCCAGGAATCAGCAAACTAAGATAGACTGGAATGGGTGAATTTAACTCAGATGACCATTATATCTACTACTGTGGGCAGGAATCCCTTAGAAGAAATGGAGTAGCCATGATAGTCAACAAAAGAGTCCAAAATGCAGTACTTAATGCAATCTCAAAAATGACAGAATGATTTCTGTTCATTTCCAAGGCAAACCATTCATTATCACGGTAATCCAAGCCTATACCCCGACCAGTAATGCTGAAGAAGCTGAAGTTGAAAGTCCAGTGGACCTTGTAGGTCTTCATAGAACTAACACCCAAAAAAGATGTCCTTTTCATTACAGGGGACTGGAATGCAAAAGTAGGAAGTCAAGAAACACCTGGAGTAACAGGCAAATCTGGCCTTGGAGTACAGAATGAAGCAGGGCAAAGGCTAATAGAGTTTTGCCAAGAGAACCCACTGGTCATAGCAAACACCCTCCTTCAATAACACAAGAGAAGACTCTACACATGGACATCACCAGATGGTCAACACCAAAATCAGATTGATTATATTCTTTGCAGCCAAAGATGGAAAAGCTCTGTAAAGTCAGCAAAAACAAGACCGGGAGCTGACTGTGGCTCAGATCATGAACTTCTTATTGGCAAATTCATACTTAAATTGAAGAAAGTGGGGAAAACCACTAGACCATTCAGGTATGACTTAAATCAAATCCCTTATGACTATACAGTAGAAGTGAGAAATAGATTTATGGGACTAGATCTGATAGACAGAGTACCTGATGAACTATGGGCAGAGGTTCGTGACAATGTACAGGAGACAGGGATCAAGACCATCCCCAAGAAAGAGAAATACAAAAAAGCAAAATGACTGTCTAAGGAGGCCTTACCAATAGCTGTGAAAAGAAGAGAAGCGAAAAGCAAAGGAGAAAAGGAAAGATATACCCATTTGAGTGCAGAGTTCCAAAGACTAGCAAGGACAGATAAGAAAGCCTTCCTCAGTGATCAGTGCAAAGAAATAGAGGAAAACAACAGAATGGGAAAGACTAGAGATCTCTTCAAGAAAATGAGAGATACCAAGGGAACATTTCATACAAAGATGGGCTCACTAAAGGACAGAAATGATATGGACCTAACAGAAGCAGAAGATATTAAGAAGAGGTGGCAAGAATACACAGAAGAACTATACCAAAAAGATCTTCATGACCCAGATAACCATGATGCTGCTATCACTCACCTAGAGCCAGACATCCTGGAATGTGAAGTCAAGTGGACCTTAAGAAGCATCACTACAAACAAAGCTAGTGCAGGTGATGGAATTCCAGTTGAGCTATTTCAAATCCTAAAAGATGATGCTGTGAAAGTGCTGCACTCAATGTGCCAGCAATTTGGGAAACTCAGCAGTGGCCACAGGACTGGAAAAGGTCAGTTTTCATTTCAATCCCAAAGGAAGACAATGCTAAAGAATGCTCAAACTACTGTACAATTGCACTTATCTCACATGCTAGTAAGTAATGCTCAAAATTCTCCAAGCCAGGCTTAAGCAATACGTGAACCATGAACTTCCAGATATTCAAGCTGGTTTTAGAAAAGGCAGAGGAACCAGAGATCAAATTGCCAACATCTGCTGGATCATCGAGAAAGCAATAGTGTTCCAGAAAAACATCTATTTCTGCTTTCTTGACTATTCCAAAGCCTTTGACTGTGTGGATCACAATAAACTGGAAAATTCTGAAAGAGATGGGAATACCAGACAACCTGACCTGCCTCTTGAGAAACCTGTGTGCAGGTCAGGAAGCAGCAGTTAGAACTGGACATGGAACAACAGACTGGTTCCAAATAGGAAAAGGAGTGCGTCAAGGCTGTATATTGTCACCCTGCCTATTTAACTTATATTCAGAGTAGATCATGAGAAATGCTGGGTTGGAGGAAGCACAAGCTGGAATCAAGATTGCCTGGAAAAATATCAATAACCTCAGATATGCAGATGATACTACCCTTATGCAGAAAGTGAAGAAGAACTAAAGAGACTCTTGATGAAAGTGAAAGAGGAGAGTGAAAAGGTTGGCTTACAGCTCAACACTCAGAAAACTAAGATCATGACATCTGGTCCCATCACTTCATGGGAAATAGATGGGGAGACAGTGGAAACAGTGGCTAACTATTTTTTCTGGCTCCAAAATCACTGCAGATGGTGATTGCAGCCATGAGATTAAAATACGCCTACTCCTTGGAAGGGAAGTTATGACAACCCTAGACAGCATATTAAAAAGCAGAGACATTACTTTGCCAACAAAGGTCTGTCTAATCAAGTATGGATTTTTCCAGTAGTCATGTATGGATGTGCGAGTTGGACTATAAAGAAAGCTGAGTGCCGAAGAATTGATGCTTTTGAACTGTGGTGTTGGAGAAGACTTTTGAGAGTCCCTTGGACTGCAAGGAGATCCAACCAGTTCATCCGAAAGGAGATCAGTCCTGGGTGTTCATTGGAAGGACTGATGTTGAAGCTGAAACACCAGTACTTTGGCCACCTGATGCGAAGGGCTGACTCATTGGAAAAGACCCTGATGCTGGGAGGGATTGGGGGCAGGAGGAGAAGGGGATGAGACAGAGGATGAGATGGTTGGATGGCATCACCAACTCAATGAACATGAGTTTGGATAAAATCCGGGGTTGGTGATGGACAGGAAGGCCTGGCGTGCAGTGGTACATGGAGTCACAAAGAGTCGGACATGACTGAGCAACTGAACTGAACTGAACTGAACTCTTCAAAACTGCCAAGGGCACAAAAGACAAGGAAAAGCCAAAAAAAAGTATCACAGCTTGGAGACTAAAGGATCATGATGCTTGAATGCAGTGTAACATCCTGAAACAATCGCAGCACTGTTTATAACAGCCAGGACATGGAAGCAACCTGGATGCCCATCAGCAGACGAATGGATAAGGAAGCTGTGGTACATATACACAATGGAATATTACTCAGCCATTAAAAAGAATACATTTGAATCAGTTCTAATGAGATGGATGAAACTGGAGCCCATTATACAGAGTGAAGTAAGCCAGAAAGACAAAGACCAATATAGTATACTAACGCATATATATGGAATTTAAAAAGATGGTAACAATAACCCTATATACAAAACAGAAAAAGAGACACAGATGTACAGAACAGACTTTTGGACTCTGTGGGAGAAGGTGAGGGTGGGATGTTCTGAGAGAATAGCATTGAAACAAGTATACTATCAAGGGTGAAACAGATCACCAGCCCAGGTTGGATGCATGAGACAAGTGCTCAGGGCTGGTGCACTGGGAAGACCCAGAGGGATGGGGTGGGGAGGGGGGATCGGGATTTACACGTAAATCCATGGCTGATTCATGTCAGTGTATGGCAAAAACCACTACAATATTGTAAAGTAATTAGCCTCTAACTAATAAAAATAAATGAAAAAAAAAATCCTGAAACAGAGAACGGGCATCAGCAAAAATAAACTGGAGAAAGCCAAATAAAGTTTGTGGTTTTGTTAACAGTATTGCACTCTTGTTAATGTCTTAGTTTTCTAAATGCAGCTTTATTGTGGAAGATGTTACCTTTCAAGGAAGCCTGGGGAAGAGTATACAGGAGACCTGTACTATCCTTGCAAGTTTTTTGTAATTTCAATGGCTTCCCTGGTGGCTCAGTGGAACAACCTGCTTGCCAATGCAGGAGGCACAGGTTCGATCCCTGGTCCAGGAAGATCCCATGTGCCAAGGAGCAACTCAGCACCACAACTACTGATCTTGTGCTCCAGATCCTGGGAGCCGCAACTACTGAGGCCACATGCCACAAATGCTGAAGCCTGTGCTCCCTAGAGTCCGTGTGCCACAATGAGAAAAGCCACCGCAATGGGAACCCATGCACTACAACTGGAGAGCAACCCCCACCACCCCCCCCCCGCCCCCGCCTCAACCAGAGAAAAGCCTGCGGAGCAACAAAGACCCAGTACAGCCAAAATAAATAAATAAACTTATTAAAAAATAAAAGTCTTTCCAAATAGAAAGATTTAAAATACAAAAAGGAGAGAAGGAACTAGAGCCCTAGTTCCCCTCCCTCATGGCATGAACTCTTTCTGCAGAGACTGAACTGGTAAGCGCAGAATAGCTGTGGAGTAGGTACCCTACTGGGGAAAAAGGGCATGACCTAAGCAGTACACATGAATGATAAGACCCAGTGCCAGCCTTAGAACTCGTCACCTGGGCCCCACTTGCTAGAGAGCCCCCTACGTAGCAGAGAGAGAATAGATTCATAAAAGAACAAAGGGATGTCGATACCAGTCTGGGCCTGGCACTCAGTGCTGGCACAGGGCAATCTATGACCTGAAGTAGGTCCCTGTTGTGACACTGATTTAATTTGGGCTCCAGGGAGATGTTTTTCTGCATCTCTTGTTCTTGTCCTCCGTTCCCCTCTAAATAACTCTCCCTGAAGCCTGTGTAGGCATGTGGGTTGTGCTTCTGCTATCAAAGACAGACTTTGCTATGGAAGAAATAGGAACAGCACAAGCACTTTGATAAGAGAAAATGCAAATTAAATTGTTTGACAAATCCTCTCTGAGAGCATGGATGAAGTAGATACTTGTATATTAAAGTCTCAGAGTGGTGCATGTCCGTTTTTTAATTTCACTTCAAATTCTAGTTGGAGTATCCAGTGTGATACTCACTAATTAACATACTATTCAACACCACTATGCAGGGAAGCTGAGAAACACTTTGCAATATTAAATAATTCATATTACTAATTCCATGTGTGTATATATATCATCAGATGTAACAAGTGTGAAGTGAGCTATGCATTTGACGCTGACAGATGGATACTTATGCTAGAATTGCAATTTGTTTTACTTTTATAAAGTGTTTAATATGATTTTAACAGTGTTAAGTGTGAATTACTAGATAAATGATAATGAGAGATGGAGCATGAGACGACTTCTCGGTTTTCTGTGAGTCATGGTTTCCTCAAGCAAGGTTTACACAACAGGTAACACTTATCCAACGCTTCTCAAACCAGAGGCAATTTCCCCCCTTGCCTCACCGGGTTGGGGGTGGGCATTGGGCAATATCTGGAGACAGTTTTGATTGCCGTGTCTCAGGGATGGGGTGCTAGTGGCATCTGGTAGGTGGAGGCCAGGGATGCTGCTGAACATCTCACAATGCCCCGGGCAGCCCCCCACAACAAAATAATCCATTCCAAAATGTTAACAGTGCCACAATGGAGAATTCTATTTTGGATAAATCTAAGAGTTTGGGGTTCTTTAAGCCTTGATGTTTTCATATGCTGCTATTCCATTTGTTAAGACCCCACTATTCACTAATCTAGCTTAACCTGACATTCATATAAAATGCTTGCAAAGTATGTGAATTCACATACTAACATAATTTACCAAATCACAGAATCAATCTCTGAATTTGGCTTTCAGTTATCTCAGCCCTGACTACAAACTATAAGAGATTGTTTTTTTACAACACTATCCCATAAAGGCTTTCAGTTGTACTCCATTAAAGCAATACTTCTGCAATCTGAATGTGTCACCTGCTTGCTTTAAATTACCCCATGCCATTAAAGACACCCATCATGGTTCAATCACGCCTGTTCCCCGTTAAACTGACCTATGGCAACAGCTATCGGATTCCCCAGAACTTCCTGCTCAGTGAGTACACAGTCCCATATAATCATACAAGATAACTTCATCAGCTACTTTTCCATTTCATATGAAATGCCACTTTACCATGCTGGAACATGAAAGCAAGTCTGCATTTTGCCTGACCTCTATGTAGTAACCATTTCCCTGACAACATGTTGCCTGCAGCCCACTGTCCAGAACCACTAGACAGTAAGCTCCATGGAGGCAGGGACTAAGCCTGTCCTATTTATCACCATATCCCCAGTACCTAGGCTGTGCTGGGCAGACAGCAGGCACCTAGTTAATATTTGCTGAATTAAGTCAAGTGTCAATTCCTCTAAGAAACTTTATTATAATACTTATTACATATTTTTCTTCATCTGTTTTCCCTCCTCAACTAAGTCTCTGGAGGCAGAGATCTAATAACATAGATACCTAGAAACCTAGTAACCAAGATACAGGAAAGACCTTTCAAACAACTCCTACAATAAAGTCAACATCCCTACTACCATCGTCAAAAGAAACTGTGAAAGAACTGAGAGCTTAAGAAATAACAGGCTCTTCACAGAGGGAAGTGAACCTGAAAAGGCTGAACAGCTTAGGCTTCTAACTACCCACAGAACTGGTCTCCAAAAAATAACCAAACGCTTTCACCCCTACCCCCAAAAGTGCCCTCTTAAAACAGCCTGATTTTTTTTTTACATTCTAATAATGAAAGAAATTCTTTCAAATTCAAGTTCATTTGAATAGGCATTCCTCTTTAAAGTATCAATTATATTCGAACACATTAAGAGGCTGGCTGTTAATAATCCATATATTCATTCTCTCTCTCTCTCAAAGTTGCTCAGTCATGTCTGACTGTTTCTGATCCCATGAACTGTAGCCCACCTGTTCTTCTGTCCATGGAGCTCTCCTGGCAAGAATGCTGGAGTGGGTAGCCATTCCCTTCTCCAAGGGATCTTCCCGACCCAGGGATCGAACCGTAGGCGCTTGCACTGCAGGCAGATTCCTTACCATCTGAGCCACCAGGGAAGCCCATGTATTCATTAGGGCAAATCAATACAATGGAGTTACTTTTTTTTCTAATATCAGAGACTCTCCAAAAGATGAATGTAGATAATTCTGGATCAAAGAGAGCTTTGACAGAAGATGACAAGCTCAGATGGATTGGAGCATCGTGGTAATTAGGGTAATTAGCACCAAGCACTACGGTACTTTATATAGTGTTTATATGTATTAATATTTTTATTAACTGATGTAGATTTTAATACATGTAAGCTTGTGTATTTTTGTAAATAGTTTGCAATTTATTTCTTGACCTATATGTAAATATCTAGAGCCCCATTTCTTCAAAGCTTATTTGAAACTGAGTTGTGGGTTTGGAGTTTTGTTTGCTTTGGTCGGGGGTGGCAGGGACAGAAGGGATTTTGTACTCTGATAATCTAAATGGAGATACTTTAAGGTTTAAAGCAAGTGTTGCACTGAAAGCAATTCAAATATTGACAAAATTACTTCAGGTTAAAACAGGAAAAAAAAAAAAAGACAGTTTCACTATGCTGAAATCAAAATCACTTTGTTAAGTGTTACACATGAATTAATTTTATCAATTTTGAGGAGATTTATAAAAATCACCCCTAATTTTATGAAATGCAGATTACAACACAGTGAAAGGAAAAAGAAAAGCAAAAGTAAAAAGCAATCATTAGTTTACTTCCTATATAGGGTTTGACTAACCTTTAGTAATCATGACCCCTATGTTCAGTACAGATTAGAAGAAACTTTATATTCAGATCATTTTAACTTTTCAAGGGATGTAAATTATATCAGGAATAAAGTTTTCATTTATATTTAATTGAAATTCAGTGTTTACTATTAAAAACCAGATGGCACTGACAGGCAGAAAAGAAGATATGACTACATGGAGAGACATACACTTGTGGGCCAGAAAACTGGCCCTTCAACCATCCATGTACTGCCAAGTCCTGCCAGACGTTAGCTCCTCCCAGCCTGTCATGAAACACCCACAGATTTCCTGTGTCCCTCAACTAGTCAACTGGTACCTTCAGATTTTCTCTTTCAGTCGAATCCACCTGCCATCATCTCTCTGCCTTTCAAAATCTATACATCACTTTCTCTCTTGAGTGTTCTCTGCCTAAAAACAACCCTTTTTTCCTGCCATTTTCTGTTCTTGGTAAGATGCAGCACGTTTTCTCCAGATCACAGCAGCCCAAGAGTAAGGTAGGATCTCAGAAAGTCTCTCAACTCTGCATGTTTCGGACTTGGATTCTGACTCTATCTGCACATCAAGAGCTCCAGTTCCCTGCAACAGCTTTGGGCACCTCAGTGGCTGCCTCATGGATGCCCTAAAGAAAAATCTGCTAGACTACCCACCTGGATGGCACCACTTGTTCTTCTGCTGGTGATTTTCCCTGGTGTTGTTAATGAACAAGACAGCATCTGTGCTGCCATGCCCACTGATGGTGCTATAGCTGCCTTCTGGGACCCGCCAATAGGTATAGTACTGCTGGAACCTGCCAATGGCTGGATGAAGCACAAGCTGGAATCAAGATTTCTGGGGAAAATATCAATAATCTCAGATATGCAGATGACACCACCCTTATGGCAGAAAGTGAAGAAGTAAAGAGCCTCTTGATGAAAGTGAAAAAGTTGGCTTAAAATTCAACATTCATAAAACTAAGATCATGGCATCTGGTCCCATCACTTCATGGCAAATAGATGGGAAAACAATGGAAACAGTGACAGACTTTATTTTGGGGGGCTCCAAAACCACTGCAGATGGTGACTGTAGCCATGAAATTAGAAGATGCTTACTCCTTGGAAGAAAAGCTATGACCAAGCTACACAGCATATTATAAAGCAGAGACATTACTTTGCCAACAAAGGTCCATCTAGTCAAAGCTATGGTTTTCCCAGTAGTCATGTATGGGATGTACGAGTTGGACTATAAAGAAAGCTGAGCGCCAAAGAATTGATGCTTTTGAACTGTGGTGTTCGGAGTAGACTCTTGTGAGTTCCTTAGAAAGCAAGGAGATTCAACCAGTCCATCCTAAAGGAGATCAACCCTGAGTATTCAGGATTCAGTTCAGTTCAGCTGCTCAGTCCTGTCCGACTCTTTAAACTCCATGTACCGCAGCATGCCAGTCCTCCCTGTCCATTACCAACTCCCGGAGTTTACCCAAACTCATGTCCATCCAACCATCTCATCCTCTGTCTTCTCTTTCTCCTACCCTCAATCTTTCCCAGCATCAGGGTCTTTTCCAATGAGTCAGCTCTTCGCATCAGGTGGCCAAAGTATTGGAGTTTCAGCTTCAACATCAGTCCTTCCAATGAACACCCAGGACTGATCTCCTTTAGGATGGACTGGTTGGATCTCTTTGCAGTCCAACGGACTCTCAAGAATCTTCTCCAACACCACAGTTCAAAAGCATCAATTCTTTGGCACTCAGCTTTCTTTATAGCCCAACTTGCACATCCATACATGACTACTGGAAAAACCATAGCCTTTACTAGATGGATCTTTGCTGGCAAAGTAATGTCTCTGCTTTTTAATATGCTGTCTAGATTGGTCATAACGTTCCTTCCAAGGAGTAAGCTTCTTTTAATTTCATGGCTGCAATCACCATCTGCAGTGATTTTGGAGCCCCCAAACATAAAGTTGGCTACTGTTTCCAGTGTTTCCCCATCTATTTGCCATGAAGTGATGGGACTGGATGCCATGATCTTAGTTTTCTGAATGTTGAGCTTTAAGCCAACTTTTTCACTCTCCTCTTTCACTTTCATCAAGAGGCTCTTTAGTTCTTCTTCACTTTCTGCCATAAGGGTGGTGTCATCTGCATATCTGAGGTTATTGATATTTCTCCCGGCAATCTTGATTCCAGCTTGTACTTCATCCAGCCCAGCGTTTCTCATGATGTACTCTGCATATAAGTTAAATAAGCAGGGTGACAATATACAGCCTTGACATACTCCTTTCCTGATTTGGAACCAGTCTGTTGTTCCATGCCCAGTTCTAACTGCTGCTTCCTGACCTGCACACAAGCACACAGGTTTCTCAAGAGGCAGGTCTGGTATTCCCATCTCTTTCAGAATTTTCCAGTTTATTGTGATCCACACAGTCAAAGGCTTTGGCATAGTCAAGAAAGCAGAAATAGATGTTTTCTGGAACTCTATTGCTTTCTCGATGATCAAGCTGATGTTGGCAATTTGATCTCTGGTTCCTCTGCCTTTTCTAAATACAGCTTGAACATCTGGAAGTTCACGGTTCACATATTGCTGAAGCCTGGCTTGGAGAATTTTGAGCATTACTTTACTAGCGTGTGAGATAAGTGCAATTGTGCAGTAGTTTGAGCATTCTTTGGCATTGCCTTTCTTTGGGATTGGAATGAAAACTGACCTTTTCCAGTCCTGTGGCCACTGCTGAGTTTCCCAAATTGCTGGCATATTGAGTGCAGCACTTTCACAGCATCATCTTTTAGGATTTGAAATAGCTCAACTGGAATTCCATCACCTGCACTAGCTTTGTTTGTAGTGATGCTTCTTAAGGCCCACTTGACTTCACATTCCAGGATGTCTGGCTCTAGGTGAGTGATCGCAGCATCATGGTTATCTGGGTCATGAAGATCTTTTTGGTATAGTTCTTCTGTGTATTCCTGCCACCTCTTCTTAATATCTTCTGCTTCTGTTAGGTCCATACCATTTCTGTCCTTTAGTGAGCCCATCTTTGTATGAAATGTTCCCTTGGTATCTCTCATTTTCTTGAAGAGATCTCTAGTCTTTCCCATTCTGTTGTTTTCCTCTATTTCTTTGCACTGATCACTGAGGAAGGCTTTCTTATCTGTCCTTGCTAGTCTTTGGAACTCTGCACTCAAATGGGTATATCTTTCCTTTTCTCCTTTGCTTTTCGCTTCTCTTCTTTTCACAGCTATTGGTAAGGCCTCCTTAGACAGTTATTTTGCTTTTTTGTATTTCTTTCTCTTGGGGATGGTCTTGATCCCTGTCTCCTGTACATTGTCACGAACCTCTGCCCATAGTTCATCAGGTACTCTGTCTATCAGATCTAGTCCCATAAATCTATTTCTCACTTCCACTGTATAGTCATAAGGGATTTAAGTCATACCTGAATGGTCTAGTGGTTTTCCCCACTTTCTTCAATTTAAGTATGAATTTGCCAATAAGAAGTTCATGATCGGAGCCACAGTCAGCTCCCGGTCTTGTTTTTGCTGACTTTATAGAGCTTTTCCATCTTTGGCTGCAAAGAATATAATCAATCTGATTTTGGTGTTGACCATCTGGTGATGTCCATGTGTAGAGTCTTCTCTTGTGTTATTGAAGGAGGGTGTTTGCTATGACCAGTGGGTTCTCTTGGCAAAACTCTATTAGCCTTTGCCCTGCTTCATTCTGTACTCCAAGGCCAGATTTGCCTGTTACTCCAGGTGTTTCTTGACTTCCTACTTTTGCATTCCAGTCCCCTGTAATGAAAAGGACATCTTTTTTGGGTGTTAGTTCTAGAAGCCATTGTAGGTCTTTAGTACCTTTCAACTTCAGCTTCTTCAGCATTACTGGTCGGGGTATAGGCTTGGATTACCATGATATTGAATGGTTTGCCTTGGAAATGAACAGAAATCATTCTGTCATTTTTGAGATTGCATTAAGTACTGCATTTTGGACTCTTTTGTTGACTATCATGGCTACTCCATTTCTTCTAAGGGATTCCTGCCCACAGTAGTAGATACAATCATCATCTGAGTTAAATTCACCCATTCCAGTCCATCTTAGTTCGCTGATTCCTAGAATGTCAACGTTCACTCTTGCCATCTCCTGTTTGACCACTTCCAATTTGCCTTGATTCATGGACCTAACATTCCAGGTTCCTATGCAATATTGCTCTTTACAGCATTGAACCTTGCTTCTTTCACCAGTCACATCCACAACTGGGTGCTGTTTTTGCTTTGGCCCCATCCCTTCATTCTTTCTGGAGTTATTTCTCCACTGATCTTCAGTAGCATATTGGGCACCTACCGACCTGGGGAGTTCATCTTTCAGTATCCTATCATTTTGCCTATTCATACTGTTTATAGGGTTCTCAAGGCAAGAATACTGAAGTGGTTTGTCATTCCCTTCTCCAGTGGACCACAGTCTGTCACACCTCTCCACCATGACCCATCCGTCTTGGGTGGCCCCACACGGCATGGCTTAGTTTCACTGATTTAGACAAGGCTGTGGTCCTGTGATCAGATTGGCTAATTTCTGTGATTGTGGTTTCAGTCTGCCCTTTGATGCCCTCTCTCAGTGCATACTGTCTCACTTGGGTTTCTCTTACCTTGGTCGTAGGGTGTCTCTTCACGGCTGCCCCAGCAAAGCACAGCCACTGCTCCTGACCTTGGATGTGGGGTTGCTTCTCTCGGCTGCCACCCCTGACCTTGGATGTGGGGTAGCTCCTCTCAGCCACTGCCCCTGACCTTGGACGTGAGGGAGCTCCTCTCAGCCGCCACCCCGACCTTGGACGTGGGGTAGCTCCTCTCAGCCACTGCCCCTGACCTTGGACGTGGGGTAGCTCCTCTCAGCCACCGCCCCTGACCTTGGACGTGGGGGAGCTCCTCTTAGCCGCCACCCCTGACCTTGGATGTGGCGGAGCCCCTCTCGGCTGCTCCTGGGCCGTGCAGCCACTGCTCCTAAACTTAAAGTGAGGTCTTTCTCATAAGGATTGGTGTTCCTTTATATAAATGGAAGCCTGGAGTCACCTAGGCATGCCACAAGTCAGATACACTGACTTGTGAGGTAAGCAAGGCTTCAGCTTGAGCTGAGAACTCTGCTACACCCAGGTTGTAATTTCTGCAAAGTTACATTCCTCTTTCTGACCCTTTCAGCTGTTTCTTCCCATCTGTCTTAAGCACAATTCTTGAAAACAAGTATGAGTTTACAACTGCATAGTCACAACAGAGAGAAAACTGAAACCATCTGGGGAGCTTTTTCAAAAGATACATACCTAGAGCTTGACCTTAAGAAATTTCCATTTCTTGGGTGGGGTCTCAGCACATGATCTTGAAAAAGTCTCCAGACAATTCTGATAAAACCTCTCTGAAAGAGAAGTGTTTCCCTGAAACCATATTTAGGCTTTTTTCCTGAAGAAACTATGCAAATGATTCCTGACTTCCCATGGTTCGACTTAGAACTTTGACTTTACAATGGTGCAAAAGGGATACACCTTCAGAAGAAACTGTACTTTGAATTGTGAATTTTGACCTTTTCCTAGGCTATCAACAGCATTCTGTCTTGATGCTGGGCAGCCACAGTTCCTATTAAGCCACACAATCACAAGGGGGAAACAACATATACTTACAACCACTCTGTACCCACACAACTATACTGTTTTTCACTGTCAATACAGAAGTCAATAAACTGCATGAGATAGTCAACACTATATTATAAAATAGGCTTTGCATGACATGACTTAGCCCAATAGTAGGCTAATGTAAGTGTTCTGAGTACGCTTAAGGTAGGCTAGGCTATGCTATGATGTTCTGTGGGTTAGATGCACTAAATGTATTTTTGACTCACAATATTTTCAACTCATGATTTCAACTTAGTTTCTTTGGGACATAACTCCATCACAAGTTAAGGAAGACCTATATACATAAGAAAGGGTTGGGGCAGATTTAGAAATTGAAAATATAAATATCAACTTAGGAAACTAAAAAAAAAAAAATTCAAATTATTGGTATCAGTAGTCATTTAATGCTGCTCACTGATGTCTATCTAATTCTCTCTTTCCTAAACCCAGCTGCTGCTGCTGCTGCTAAGTCACTTCAGTCATATCTGACTCTGTGTGATCCCATAGACGGCAGCCCACCAGGCTCCCCCGTCCCTGGGAGTCTCCAGGCAAGAACACTGGAGTGGGTTGCCATTTCCTTCTCCAATGTGTGAAAGTGAAAAGTGAAAGTGAAGTCGCTCAGTCATGTCTGACTCTTAGTGACCCCATGGAATACCAGGCTCCTCCATCCATGGGATTTTCCAGGCAAGAGTACTGGAGTGGGGTGCCATTGCCTTCTCCATCCTAAACCCAGAGAACCACACTTTTCCCTGCTTGTCTGAAGTTTGACCTGGCTAAGTTACTGGCTTCCATCAATGAAACATAAACATCAGGGCACGTGTCACTTCCAAGCAGAAGCCTTCAAGAGAGAGTACACAAGTCACCTCATCCCCTTTTCTTTCCCTTGTGATGGTGGAAGCACATGTCAAGGTGGAGTGTCCATCAGCTGAGATCCCTGGGTGACTAATGAAAAGGCCTCTGTCATCCCAGGAGTAAGAAACAAAGACTTTTGTGAAAAATCATGGAAATATGAAAGCTGTTCATTGCTGCTGCTGTTGTTCAGTGCCTCAGTCATGTCTGACTCTGAGACCCCACAGACTGCAGCATGCCAGGCTTCCCTGTCCTTCCCTGTCCACCTCTCAGAGTTTGCTCAAAATTCAGTTGGTGATGCTACCCAACCGTCTCGTCCTCTGTCATCGCCTTCTCCTCCTGCCTTCAATCTTTCCCAGCATCATGGTCTTTTCCAATGCTCATTAATGCAACATAATCTACTCTGTCCTAACTGATAAACTGGCACATCTTTCACTGAGTCTAAGCAATTTAAAGAGAATTGGTTCTGTCTTTAACAATGATAAAGTAAAACTCTCACTGTTTGCAGATGACATGATCCTCTACACAGAAAACCCTAAAGACTCTACCAGAAAATTACTAGAGCTAATCAATGAATATAGTAAAGTTGCAGGATATAAAATTAACACACAGAAATCCCTTGCATTCCTATACACTAACAATGAGAAAACAGAAAGAGAAATTAGGGAAACAATACCATTCATCATTGCAACAAAAAGAATAAAATACTTAGGAGCATATCTACCTAAAGAAACAAAAGACCTATATATAGAAAACTATAAAACACTTATGAAAGAAATCAAAGAGGACACAAACAGATGGAGAAATATACTGTGTTCATGGATTGGAAGAATCAATATTGTGAAAATGAGTATGCTACCCAAAGCAATCTATAGAGTCAATGCAACCCCTATCAAGATACCAATGGTATTCTTCACAGAATTAGAACAAATAATTTCACAATTTGTATGGAAATACAAAAAACCTTGAATAGCCAAAGAAATCTTGAGAAAGAAGAATGGAACTGGAGGAATCAACCTGCCTGACTTCAGGCTCTACTACAAAGCCACAGTCATCAAGACAGTATGGTACTGGCACAAAGACAGAAATATAGATCAATGGAACTAAATAGAAAGCCCAGAGATAAATCCACGTACCTATGGACACCTTATCGTGACAAAGGAGGCAAGGATATACAATGGAAAAAAGACAACTTCTTTAACAAGTGGTCTGGGAAAACTGGTCAACCACTTGTAAAAGAATGAAACTAGAACACTTTCTAACACCATACACAAAAATAAACTCAAAATGGATTAAAGATCTAAATGTAAGACCAGAAACTATAAAACTCCTAGAGGAGAACATAGGCAAAACACTCTCCAACATAAATCACAGCAAGATCCTCTATGACCCACTTCCCAGAATATTGGAAATAAAAGCAAAAATAAATAAATGGGCCCTAATTAAACTTACAAGCTTTTGCACAACAAAGGAAACTATAAGCAAGGTGAAAAGACAGCCTTCAGAATGGGAGAAAATAATAGCAAACGAAGCAACAGACAAAGGATTAATCTCAAAAATATACAAGCAACTCCTGCAGTTCAGTTCCAGAAAAATAAATGATCCAATCAAAAAATGGGCCAAAGAACTAAACAGACATTTCTCCAAAGAAGACACACAGATGGCTAACAAACACATGAAAAGATGCTCAACATCACTATCAGAGAAATGCAAATCAAAACCACAAGGAGGTACCACTACACGCCAGTCAGAATGGCTGCTATCCGAAGTCTACAAGCAATAAATGCAGGAGAGAGTGTGGAGAAAAGGGAACCCTCTTACACTGTTGGTGGGAATGCAAACTAGTACAGCCACTATGGAAAACAGTGTGGAGATTCCTTAAAAAACTGGAAATAGAACTGCCATATGACCCAGCAATCTGACTCCTGGGCATACACACCGAGGAAACCAGAACTGAAAGAGGCAGGTGTACCCCAATGTTCATCGCAGCACTGTTTATAATAGCCAGGACATGGAAGCAACCTAGATGCCCATCAGCAGACGAATGGATAAGAAAGCTATGGTACATATACACAATGGAATATTACTCAGCCATTAAAAAGAATACATTTGAATCAGTCCTAATGAGATGGATGAAACTGGAGCCCATTATACAGAGTGAAGTAAGCCAGAAAGATAAACACCAATACAGTATACTAACGCATATATATGGAACTTAGAAAGATGGTAACGATAACCCTATATGCAAGACAGAACAAGAAACACAGATGTATAGAACAGACTTTTGGACTCTATGGGAGAAGGCGAGGGTGGGATGATCTTAGAGAATAGCATCAAAACATGTATATTATCAAGTGTGAAACAGATCGCCAGCCCAGGTTGGATGCATGAGACAAGTGCTCAGGGCTGGTGCACTGGGATGACCCAGAGGGATGGGATGGGGAGGGAGGTGGGAGGGGGGTTCAGGATGGCGAACACATGTAAATCCATGGCTGATTCATGTCAAAGTATGGCAGAAACCACTACAATATTGTAAAGTAATTAGCCTCCAACTAATAAAAATAAATGGAAAAAAAAAAAAACAAAACTGAAACCTTACAGAGATGGCACTGATTAGAGGGAAATGGGGGAGTTTAAGCGTCAGAGTGACCTAAGTTTAATCTGTGGTGTTGCTTGCTTATTGTAATAATAAAAATTAGTATATAAAGTCTGTATAAGATATAATTACTTTTAGCAACCACTAACACATATTAAAGAGCCTCTTGATGAAAGTGAAAGAGGAGAGTGAAAAAGTTGGCTTAAAGCTCAACATTCAGAAAACTAAGACCATGGCATCCAGTCCCATCACTTCATGGCAAATAGATGGGGAAACACTGGAAACAGTAGCCAACTTTATGTTTGGGGGCTCCAAAATCACTGCAGATGGTGATTACAGCCATGAAATTAAAAGAAGCTTACTCCTTGGAAGGAACGTTATGACCAATCTAGACAGCATATTAAAAAGCAGAGACATTACTTTGCCAACAAAGATCCATCTAGTAAAGGCTATGGTTTTTCCAGTAGTCATGTATGGATGTGCAAGTTGGGCTATAAAGAAAGCTGAGTGCCGAAGAATTGATGCTTTTGAACTGTGGTGTTGGAGAAGATTCTTGAGAGTCCCTTGGACTGCAAAGAGATCCAACCAGTCCATCCTAAAGGAGATCAGTCCTGGGTGTTCATTGGAAGGACTGATGTTGAAGCTGAAACTCCAATACTTTGGCCACCTGATGCGAAGAGCTGACTCATTGGAAAAGACCCTGATGCTGGGAAAGATTGAGGGTAGGAGAAAGAGAAGACAGAGGATGAGATGGTTGGATGGACATGAGTTTGGGTAAACTCCGGGAGTTGGTGATGGACAGGGAGGCCTGGCATGCTGCAGTTCATGGGGTCGCAAAGAGTCGGTCACAACTGAACGACTGAACTGAACTGAACACATACGAAGTTGTTTACTATGTGCCCGGCATTGTGCTATGCACTTTACACGGGTTATTTCACTTACTTTTCCATTTTAAAGATGAGAAAAATGAAAAAAAAAAATGAGAAAAATGAAGAGTAAAGGTGTTAAATAAATTGCCCAAGGTCAGAGCGCTATGAAATGGTGGAACAAGGACTCTAACACAGGCAGCCGGGCCACATGATCTTCATGACTCCTCTACACTGTCTCCCAGAGTGACTCTGACCAAATTATTTTGCATCTCAGCTTCCTCAATTTAGGATGAGGTTGAAAGCAATCAGGCAACGTGTTTATGAGGATTAAAGGAGATACTATCATTCCTGGCATACAGTAAGCATTTAAGACACGGTAGCTAGTATTTTTCAGTAGCCAATATGTCAATCATTTCTGCCTGTTCTATAAATGGAGATTAGTCAATGTGCAAGAAAAAGGTAACATTAGTGAATACTTGTCATAACCTATGGGAATACTGTACTGTAAAAAGATAGGTAGCACAGGCACAATAATCAAATCCTACATTACTATGCTTGCATTCCTTAATGGCCGATATGGAAATGATTATTGTTAATTTCCTTAAATAAATAAAGTTTTTTTAAAATAAAGATACAGTGTACAAATAGCACCCATAAAATTTCCAATGATGTATCCAGTAACTTCAAGCCATTATTATTATTTTTTAATATTTATTTATTTTCTTTGGTTGTGCTAAGTCCTAGTTGCAGCATGTGGGATCCAGTTCCCTGAGCACGGACTGAACCCAGGCCCCTTGCATTGGGAACATGGAATCTTAGCCACTGGACCACCAGGGAAGTCCCAAGCCATTATGCTTTAAAGTCCAAGGAAAAACATCTCAAGAATAGTGAGAAGATATTTTATGCTCAGCTAGCCACAAATGATATGCTGGGATCATTCAATAACCTTATGTTCACATGTTAATTACTGACTACATAAGAAAACACCATTATTAAATGTGAAACTATTTGTTCTGGGCCTTTTCTTTAACTTCCTCATTTCTTTTGCTTCCTTATGTAATGTTATAAGAGTATATACTTTCTACACAGACAATCATGTCTTCTGCAAAGACAATTTTATTTTCTTCCTTCCAAATCTGTATACTTTCCACTTCCTCTTTTTCATTAGCTAGGAGCTTCCTGGGTAGCTCAAATGGTAAAGAATCTGCCTGCAATGTGGGAGACCTGCGTTTGACGCCTGGGTCGGAAGATCCCCTGGAGGAGGGCATGGCAACCCACTCCAGTATTCTTGCCTGGAGAATCCCACGGACGGAGGAGCCTGAGGGGCTACAGTCCATGGGGTCGCAGAGTCGGACACGACTGAATGACTATCACTCTCACTATTAGGACATCCAGTATGATGTTGAAAAGGAGTTTCCTTGCTCCTGATCTTAGTGGGAAAGCTCCTACTGTCTCTCTGTTAAGTATGACGTTCACTGTAAGTTTTCTGTACATGTTCTTTATCAAGTTGAGGAGGCCTCTCTATTCCTCTCTATTTACTCAGTTCTTATGATGAGTATTGGATTCTGTCAAATGCTTTTTCTGCATCTGTTGATAGGATCATGTGACTTTTCTTTAGCCTGTTGATGTGACAGATTATACTGACTGATTTTCAAATGCTGAACCATTTCATATGTAACTGCATATAATCCTTTTTATATGTTGTTGGATTACATTTGCTTACATTTTGTTGAGAACTTTTGTACCTATCTTCATGAGTGATACTGGTCTATAGTTTTCTTTTATGTAACATCTTTGTCTGATTTTGGTATCAGAGTAATGCTGGCCTCATAGAATGAGTTAGGAAGTATTCCTTTTGTTTCTATTTTATAGAAGAGATTGTAGAGAACTGGTATAATTTCTTTCTTAAATGTTTGGTAGAAATCACCAGTGACCACATCTGGGCCCACTACTGTCTGTTTCAGAAGCTTATTACTTATTTAATTTCTTAAATAGATAAAGACTTATTTAGATTGTCTATTACATGATCTTTTGATAAGAGGAGTTCATTCCATCCCTCTTGTTAAGATCCTTCATAACTTACAGCTTCATAATTATCTTCTAAGTTTGGCATATGCTTTTTAGTCCATTGTCATTTCTTACCACTTTCACTCCCTGCATATCTGATTACACACATTTCCCCCCAAAATATCAAGCTCTGATATACCCACATGCATTTACAGAGGCATCCTCTGTATTCCAAAGGTATCCTTTTCTAACTTGTATTTGTCTTACTAAACTCAGCTTTCTGCAGAAGCTGTTCTTGATGTCTCCAGGCAGTTCAGCTGTCCCATTCAACTTGTATAATAGAGAAACAAAAACTACTCTTTAAAACTACCAAAAATTCCAAGCTTTTCAGTAGTTATTTTACATGTTCCATGTAATTCAAGGTATACAATAAACTATATGATACTGACCTGGTTGTAGATTGTGTCCTTTATAAATTCATTACCTAAAACAGACACATTTTGATACAACATATCAAGGACAGTGCAAACACTGAACAATAAAGCATCATTTCAAGATAAAGGTTAAGTATATATCAAGAATAAAGACTCAGTATATATCAAGACTGAAGACAAACATGAGTACTCATTTGGATGCATGCTTAGATGTGTCATTTATCAAGGCTGTATTATGAAATGTTTGAGTCTTTCTGTTTCTTTTATTTATTGTGAATGATTAAGAGCTAAAACTCTGGAGTCACACAGACTTGAGGGAAACACTACTTATACTTTGTGAGATCTTGGCCAAGGAAGTAAACCCCATCTGGGTTTTCTCAGGGGATAAATAAAGAACTAGTAATTGGTAGTGATAGTAAATGATGATACTGATATTGCTAGAGTTACTAAAAATAGTGTCATTATATAGACCTCTTTCCTTCCACATACAACGGTGAAAAAAAAAACAAACTTTTTTTTACCATGACTCTTTAGTGCCCTGTGAATAATAACCTATTGAAAAGAGAACCCCTTCTCCAACCTAATTCTCCCTTTTTCATTTTTATAACTTTGACAAAAGTAGTTGAATATAGCAGTCACTAGATGGAGCAACATTCCTAGCAGAGTAATTCTTCTAACCAAGAACTTTCCATTTAGTATTTAATAAAAATAAACCAAGTCTAGAAGAAAAATCACTCATAAGTAGGTTACCTGGTACATTTTGTTACCTGGTATATTTGAGCACAAATGATTTTGAATACCTCAGAGATATGGATATGAGAAAACAAGAGAGATATTTGGATACACCACAGTCATATGTGGTATTAAAAGCTGAACTGGGTTCCCCCAAGTCATATGTTGAAATCCTAACCCCCAGCACCTTAGAATGTCACTGTATTTGGGAGTAGGGTCTTTAAAGAGGTAATTAAGTTAAAATGAGGTCATTAGGCTAGGCTCTAATCCAATATGACTGGTGTCCTTATAGCAAGAGGGGATTTGGGCACAGAAGTATACAGAGAGAAGACAACATGAAAAAACAAGAAAAAGAAAATTATCTACAAGTCAAGAAGAGAGACCTGGAACAGATGCTTCCTTCAGGCTCCTTAGAAGACACCAACTCTGCTGAACCTCAATCTTGGACTTCTCACTTCCAAAACTGCAAGAAAAATAAACTTCTGATGTTTTAGCCATCCAGTCCATTGCACTTGACTATGTAAACCCCAGCAAACCAATACAGGCTTCCCAGATGGCACTAGTAGTAAAGAATCTGCCTGCTAATGCAGGAGACGCAAGAGACTTGGGTTCAATCCCTGGGTTGGGAAGATCCCCTGCAGGAGGAAATGGCAACCCATTCCAATATTCTTGCCTGGAGAATTCCAGGGAGAGAGGAACCTGGCAGGGTGTAATCAAGGGGACTGCTAAGAGTAGGATCTGACTGAGTACACACACAGAGCAAACTACTACATGTGGAAAGTAATACTAGAAAATAAGCTCCATACAGGCAAGAATTTTTGTCTTTTTTGTCCATTGTTATATCCCAAGCACCTAGAACAATGCCTGGCACATAATATGTGTTTGATAAATATCTGCTTTGTGAACTAATAAAGCAGATTAATAAAATTCTTGCCATAGATGACTCTACTAAATACCAGTGATGTTTTCTATTTTCATAAGATCCGAGAACATGAACACCCAGTGCTCTTACCAAGTACTATGGTGTAATTGGTCTGCTGCCACAGCCCAAATACAAAAAGTCCTCTGGTGAAACTCCTGTTATGATTCAGTTCCTGGAGTAATTTCCTGAAGAACAGAAGAGTCAAGAAGACAAATACTACTGTAATATAATAAATGTGAATTAGTCCACACAGAGAAACAGATCAACCTTGTTAGACCCACCCTGGGGAAAATGCCACAGATACAGCTTGCTGGTAAGGCTGTTCTCACATAAGCATCTGGTTAGCTGATTTCACCACAGGCATTGTGAACAGCCTGGAATCATAATTTAAAGGAAAAATAAATAAGGACTTTCTCTGCTGTTCTTCAAGCACTTTTTAGATGGACACAGAAAAAAAACACTAATTAAATTGCCTTCTTATATATTCAGTTACAAAGTCACGGTGCATGTCTGTCTTAAACCCATATCCAGGTCTTAATGTCACCACTATTACCATCAATTGATACTTAATTTGGTACCCTGAAGATGCTAGGAAAATAACAGCAAAATAAAACAAAAGAAATATGGGATGAAGACTCTGATTTTAAATTATACGCAAATATCCTTTAAATAGGGCTTCCCTGGTGTCTCACGTGGTAAAGAATCCCCCTGCAATGAGGGAGAGCTGGGTTCGATCCCTGGGTCGGGAAGATCCCCTGGAGGAGGGCATGGCCACCCACTCCAGTATTCTTGCCTGGAGAATCCCCACGGACAGAGGTGCCTGGTGGGCTACAGTCCATGGGGTTGCAAAGTTGGAAAAGACTGAGCAACTAAGCACAGCACAGCATATCCTTTAAATAACAGCTAGAAGAAAAATTCACCAAAATGATAATAGTTCTGTCAGAGGCAAGAATACTATAAATAATTCTTTCTCTCTTCAATTTGTAATTTTATATAATAAGTCTGTTTTTAGAGCATAAAGTTCTCAAAAAACATTCTAACCTCTAATCATTACTGAAGTGAAAGTCACTTAGTCGTGTCCAACTCTGCGACCCCATGGACGGTAGCCTGCCAGCCTCCTCTGTCCATGTGGATTCTCCAGGCAAGAATACTGGAATGGGCTGCCATGCCCATCTCCAGGGGATTTTCCCAACCCAGGGTTGGAACCCAGGTCTCCCGAATTGCAGGCAGATTCTTTACCGTCTGAGCCACCAGGGAGCCCAAATCATTACTGAAATTTCCCCCAAAGAGAGAGGACGATACAACAGTATTTATTTTTAAAGCATATTTTAAATTTTATTTATTAATTAATTTTTGGCTGCACTGGGTCTTTGTTGCTGCAGACAGGCTTTCTCTAGTTGAAGTAAGCTCGGGCTACTCTTCATTGAGGTGTTCAGGCTCTAGAATGTGACTTCAGTAGTTGTCCACATGCTCCACGCCATGTAGAATCTTTCCAGATAAGGGATCAAACCCTCATCCCCTGCATTGGCAGGTGGATTCCTAACCACTGGACCACCAGAAAGTCTTAAAGTATGTTTAATCAATAAATTTATATAAAGTATGTATAAGAAAGTCAGAATACAATAGCTTCATGGGCAAATAAAATTCAGCATTTTAAACTCTAAATTTGGAGATTCCCATCTACTTTGAAAGTAATTTAAAAATCAAGTCAAAGCTTGTTCTGTTTGTGGCCTGGAATTAGCTCCCAAACTGATGCAATCTGAAGCCAGGGCCAACAAGTGTTTACCAAAGTCTTCGTCCCAGAGGGAGAAGCCGCTTTTCTAATTCTCCAGAAGTGATGCTGTTGGGATTGGCTTGAGATGTGAAACAGCCAACAGGAGTAGTAGGAGTACGAACATGAAATTCATTCTGAAATACTCCCCTTTCCAGCAAAAATGAAAGCTACTTTCCCACGATATACAATTTATAATCAAGCCCTCCTTTATTAAAGGTTTTAATTAGCTGCTTGTGCATTCCCTCCTTCTTCCTAGGAACCATGGCATAAACAGGAAGTTCATGCCTCTGGGGCTTATTTGTTGCGGAATGGAAAATATGAAGCTGTGGACTTTCTCAAGGATGATTTAGAGGGAAAGGAGCCTTAAATTACCATACTCCCCTCCTTATCTTCTCCAGAAGGCTTAAAAACCAAGCCACTTCACAAGCAGTACTCCACTCCCACGAATATAAACAGTTCTTTCCCGCCTGTGACTGGAGATAAACTTGAGAGCTCTGCTGTAGGCCTGTGCCATACTCTAGTGTGGGCAACGATGTGTGCCAAAGCAACGGTGATCTGCCACTCAGCACCCTTACAACTGTGTGCTGCAGTCTGCCGACAACCACAGGGCTCCAGAGCTAAAACTAGAAAGTCTACCGTATCGACTGCCCAAACACCACCAAGTGTTGGATATTCTAAGGCCAGGCCGATGGAAGAGCTCTGCAGCTTGACTGTAACGGTGGTTATACAAAACTAGGCACGAGATAAGACGGCACAGAAGGATACGTATACATCGTGTGCCACTGTCCATTTCCTAGCTTTGCTACTACACCTAAGTTAAGATGTAACTATGACAGCACACTGGATAGAGTGTACACACAAGCTCTCGCTACTGTCTTTGCAACTTGCGGAGAATCTGTATTTGTTTCCAGGTGAAATGTTTTTTAAAGTGCGTCTGCTCGTGCACCTCGCTATACTTTGAATGGCTTGCATCCGGACAAGTCATCCAGAATAAAACACAGCCTGGTTTTCTACCGTGAGGGTGCAGCCGCCTCCCAGCAGAAAGCTGGAGGTGGGGAATACTCTGGCTAGTGCTCGCCTCTCTGCCTGGGATTCCCTCATCGCCCTCCCACCCCGCCTGTCCTTCCCAAGGGTGGCTCCTTCTCGTCTTTCAGGTCACACCTCACTGCCGCCTCCTTACAGAGGCTTTCCCTTGGCCCGCTATCTAGAGTAGCTACTCCCGGGGCTTTCCGAGTTCCCCGAACCCTTCACGGCGCGCGCCCGTGGCCACGTGTAATGCTTTGCTTTACTTGCCGGTTACCTGTAACACCTCCAGGAGGGCGGGCCCCGTGTCCCCCTGGCGTGCTCGGTCCCCAGCAATGAGTACCCCGCCCGACGACGGCAGGGAGAGGACTTTATTTCAATAAAGGCACCTCATTCGAATTCCCTGAGCTCGAGGCTGGTCGCACCGCTTCCTTCCCCTCACATCACGGGAGCTCCCGGTCTAGGGCTGACTTTGGTGCCCTCACTCGGGCCACACGAGTGCGCCTCTGCTTCCTGCCTTCACCTGGACCCTAACCCGCCCAAGGAGGGCACCATCTTCTTCTAATTCGTTTGCCCAGAAGGGAGCCGCTTCAGAGTCTTTCTCCACAGCCTTTCCTCAGGCCATCCTCTCAGCCCCTTCCCGTATCTCTTCTACCGCAGCTCCCGCCCCGGGGACCTCCGCCCTTCATTTCCGGCGAGGCCCCTCCCTTCCGGCGCTGCCGCCGGCCCGGACCCCCGCCTCAGGGGCGCCTCGCCCCTCAGGCCACGCCCCTCAACCCTGGGATCGCTGGAAGGGCGGGAGAAGAGGCCGCGCGGGAGGGGCGGGCGGCGGCTGGGGGGGCGTGTCCTCCTCGGTCCTGGGAGGCGATTGGCTGGACCGCGGAGAAGGGGCGGGACTGCTGCCTGTGTCTAGGGGCTCCCGGGTCATCTCCGGGCATTCTTCGCAGTTCCACCTCAGGCTGTGGCGACTTCGACTCGAGAGTAGCGACTCTGGTTCCTGGCAGCATGTCTGACAAGCGGCCAGCAGCGGACACCCAAGCTCGGCGGCTTCCCGATTCCTTCAAGGGTGAGCCCCGTGCCCCTGGCGAGGCCCGTGGGGTCTCCCGCCGTCTCCCTTCACCTCCTTTCGGGAAGGGCCCCAGCCCAAAGGCCCCAGGAATATCTGCGATGTTTCTTAGCCTAGTGACCGTTGCTCACAACCGACGTTTCTGCCCATTGTACGCTGAGAATGACGAACCCTACTTCCCAGGCTGGGGGGAAAGTTTTAGGGATGTTAGGGTGCAGGATGCCCGCCCAGTGCCCCGCACTGCCGGGACGCGGCATCGAGGGCGTGTCTCCGGTGCCCACGGCCAGAGCGGGGACTCGCGTTATCCAGCGGCTGCCAGATGCCAGGCCCTGTGCCAGCGCTTTCCGCTCGTTATCTCGTGGCGTGCACGCGTGACTGGCGGCAGCGGCTGGTGGAGTCGGGGCCCAAACCTGCCCGCCACGCCCGGGCGCGGGGAAAGTCGGCGTCTTCGCCCCGCTCCCCTTCAGCCCCATCCGAGGACAGCTCCGCCACCCCGCCCTCGCCCACCCTCAGAGTAAGCCCGGGTCCTCCCGAACTACAGAGAACTCCTGCTCCCCACCCTGACCAGTTGGTCCTACTAAACCCCGCAACAGACCCGTGCGGTTTTGCCACAGGCTCCCTACACAGTTGCGGAAGAAGGCTCTTTTTGGCATCCTTCCTGTATCGCTTTCCAGCTTCACTTTCTGCCTCACTCTGGCCCCTCCACTTTACTTCCTTTGTTCTAGGAACATCGCCATCCTGGCTTTTGGCCCTCACTAAGAATTGTGAGTTCCCCACCCTACCAGGGCCTTCCCAGTCTTGAAGACAGAAATTGTGTAACTCAGTTTGTTCCCCTGTGAAGGGACTAACACTCTTGAGAGGGCTATCTCCTCCAACCGTTATTGGCTAACTCCTTGGGGGAGATGGGGGTGGTTCATAAAGAGATGCTTGTAAACCTCTCAGGAGTACTGATAACCTCCCAGGGGTTCTTCATGATCCAAAGGAATTCTTTCTAAGGACAGAATTTCGGACAGAATGACAGTGAAAAAAATTTGGAGGCTGGGTGGGCTTTTCCAGCACCCCACAAAGAACACGATACTGCAGGGGTCCCCAAACTCTGGGATTTAATGCCTGATGATCTGAGGTGGAGCTGATGTAATAATATTAGAAATAAAGTGTACAGTAAAGGTAATGCACTTGAGTCATCCCATCCACCCCTACCCCGCCTCCATGCGTGGAAAAATTGTCTTCCAGGAAACTGGTCCTTGGTGCTAAAAAAGGTTGAGGACTGCGGCACTGGACTCATCAATTCTGATTATTTGTGATGACAGCCTTGTCCACTGATCCAACATGTCCCCGTTTCCTTTTCCAGCAATCTTTGTCTTTAGTTCCATTCCAGGAACATCTAAAGAATTATAGAAATCTTAAATTGTCACTTTTCTGTACCTTGGAGAGTTATTTTCCCAAATCAGAAGTGTAGTAGAGAGGATATTCTTGAAGAAACTGATACTTGAGAGGTTAAATTACTTTGTCACACAGTTTATGAGAAATGGAGTCAGATTTTAAGTCTGGGTTTTTGGCTGATCCTAAAACTTGCCCATATAAAAATTATGCAGTCTCCCTCTTTGAAAGTCAGTTGTCTTTTTCTGGAAGGGAAAGTGGGCAGGATCCTTTCCTCTTCACCCTGAAATCCTGGTGGGAAAATAGAGGACCATGAGGACAATGTTAGAAGTTTGGTGACACTCTGGTAGGAAATTTGTAGAAGTTCTCTGGGAATAAACATGATCTTTGGACTTAATGTGAGTTGTTTTTCGTGCTCACAGAACAGCATTCACTCTTAAGTTCTTTTTCTTGATTCTGCACTTCACTGCATTTTAGACAGAAGTCTTTTTAAGAATCTAATGAAAACTGTGCACCTTTTCCTCTGAAAATCATACATATATAAACAAAATTTTGCCTGGGCTCTGTCACCTTTTTTTTTTTTTTAAATGTGAGACTTAGAGATGTGACACTGATAGGAAAGCCAATACTAGAATTTATTAAATAGAATTTACCAAGTGCTTGCCAGATGCCAAACACAGCCCAGATACTTTAAAAGCATTATCCAGTGCAATCCTCTAACAGCTCCACAAGGAGAATGTCATTCTCTATCCCTTTGCAGCCAGGAAGCTGAAGCTCGGAGTGGAAAAATCACCCACACCTGTGAACTAGGTTCAACCTTGAACTGACTTTACAAATCATTTTCCCTATCCTAGAGCTGTTTCCAGAAAGTGAAGGTGTTAGTCGCAGTTCATGTGGGACTCTTTGCAACCCTACGGGCTGTAGCCTACTAGGCTTCTCTGTCCATGGATTCTCCAGGCAAGAATACTGGAGTAGCTAGTCATTCTCTTACTCCAGGAGATCTTCCCGACGTGGGGATTGAGCTTCCAGAACCAGGGGTTGAATCCAGGTTTCCTGCATTGCAGGCAGATTCTTTACTGTCTGAGCCTTCAGGGAAGCCCTAGGACTGTCTCTGAAATGCACACCCAAAAGGAGGAACTTGACAAGCATCAGAAGCTGAGAGACCACAAAGGAATCTAGCTTCATTCTAGAATTCCTGGATAAGATGACTCCAGAGGGTTGCTTCTGAGAGAAGCAGTGGAATATAAAAGCCCAAGCTGTCCCTTTATGATTTTGCTGATAATTAGTCTTAGGAACGTAAATATGACCAAACCCTCGGGCAAGACTAGTTTTTCCTTAAAGTCATTGCATTCACTTTGTAATGAAATAATGCAAGTGGGTTACAAAGAAATGCATGATTATAATTAAGAGTCATGTCAACAGAATAAATCCCTTTGGGAGAATGCCTGAAAATAAGCAGAATCAGGGGACTGCTTTGTTTATTTCAGTTGTTACAGTCGATCAGATGGGGAGTACTTTCTAACTTATTTAATAATTAATCTGAGTTAAATCCATCAGTGGTCATAGATTAACTCAAGTGATGACAAGTCTGCAGAAGTTGGCATTTATGTCATTTATTATAATTAAATAGGTTATTGGACCCACCTCATGGTATAACTTCCACACTGTAAAAGACAGAGTCGTTGATCACCTGGTCAACTTTGAAGAAAAATAATTTTTTAGTGTTGATAAATATGATAAAGATTGGATTCAAAGTCTGTTTTGTAAGATGTCAAAAAACACTTTTCCTGAAAACTATTGTAACCAGAAAAAGTGAGCCCCTCTTCTCTGTTTCTCCCTGACAATCTGAACCGGCCTCTGTCATACTGTTTATTACACAGTACTGTAAATGTAAATTATAATCACCTTTGTTAGACCAGGAGAACTTCTGAAAGCAGAGGATTGTGTCCTTGATGACTGTAGTAAGTTCAGGGTCAAGTGCCTAGTAGGTTTGCAAACATATTTGTTGAAAGAAAAAGGAAAGAGTGAGATAAAGTTTACATTGGTGGAGACATTTTTCTGTTTCCAGTTTGTTTTATTAAGTTTGTTACAACTCAAAGGATTGATTTTAGGGTGTGGACTTGTTCCTCATACATGTCCTCATTACAGATAGACTGGGTTTACGTTATCGGTAAAGGGATTGTAATTGTCAAAGTAATATATTGTACTTAATAAGGAATCTCCTTTGTTTATGAAAGTGTGGAAAGAGCAGTTAGAGGTCACAGTAGAAAGAAGGAAGTGTGTGTCAGATCTCTGTTGACACAAATCATTCTTCCATTCTCTTTGGGCCTTTGTCTATACTCTGAGACTTGTAAAGATGCCTGAACCCCAAACATTTGCCCTGACATTTCAGTAGATTGGCCTTGAAGTTACTGGCAGTAACATGTCTGTCCTAAAATATCAGATTATGAAAATTAGATACCAGCCTTGCCTAGTTGTAAATATGCATGGATGGTAAGATTGTATACATAGCAAAATGAGGATGGAATCTATTTTTTTTTGATGAATTTTTTTTCCATTTATTTTTATTAGTTGGAGGCTAATTACAATATTGTAGTGGTTTTTGCCATACATTGACATGAATCAGCCATGGATTTGCATGTGTTCCCCATCCCGATCCCCCCTCCCGCCTCCCTCTCCATCCCATCCCTCTGGGTCTTCCCAGTGCACCAGCCCTGAGTGAGGATGGAATCTAAAATTCAAAGATCTGAATTGAGACCTCAGTAGCATCACTCACCACCTGGGTCACCTGGGGAAGTCTCTCAATCTCCAGAGTCAATTCCTCATCTAGATATTGAGCATCATCTTACTGTACTATCTAGCTCCCAAAGTTTTGAGTATCAAATGAGAACATTTTTGTGAATGTACTTTTGAAACTTTAAAATGTAAATTATTAAGATATTATTTATTGGGGACAACAGAACAAAAAAGTTAACAACAGCTTAGTAATTATACAGAATATTAAAATTTATGGACAAAAAGTGTGAAAGTCCAAGAAAGTTTAGGACTCTGACTTATCTCCCCAAATGTGGTCTGTTTCTCCCCCAGGGACAGAATCCCCAAGCAGGTTGTTAGTCTTGATGTTTGTCTATGGTGTGCAGGTCCCAGAAGATAATTCACTTAATATAAAGTTTATTCCTTTGTACTGTCAATAATTACCTTACAGTTCTGATCATAATAATGGTTAACTATTTACTGAACACTTCCTAAATGTCAGGCACTCTACATATTTTTTCATATGAGATAACTATTCTCTTCCCTCATTTAGTGAAAGTGAAATCACTCAGTTGTGTCCGACTCTTTGCGACCCCATGGACTGTAGCCTACCAGTCTCCTCCATCCATGGAATTTTCCAGGCAAGAGTACTGGAGTGGGTTGCCATTTCCTTCTCCAGGGGATCTTCCTGACTCAGGGATTGAACCCAGGTCTCCTGCATTGCAGGCAGATGCTTTACCGTCTGAGTCACCAGACTCTTTTACTTTTCACTTTCCTAAGTGTCAGGCACTATATATTTTCTCATATGAGATAACTATTCTCTTCCCTCATTTCACTTCTCTCGTGGCTCAGACGGTAAAGCGTCTGCCTACAGTGAGGGAGACCCGGGATTCAACCCCTGAGTTGGGAAGATCTCCTGGAGAAGGAAATGGCAACCCACTCCAGTACTCTTGCCTGGAAAATCCCATGGGCAGAGGAGCCTGGTAGACTACAGTCCATGGGGTCGCGAAGAGTCAGACACAACTGAGCGACTTCACTTTCCCTTATTTTACCAATAAGAAAATTTAGCAGTAGAATGGAACTCTAACAGCAAAACCCCAAGCTTCTAGCCACTGCTTAGCTACTTAGCCTCTGTTGGAGAATTGGGAACCTTAAGAGCTAGTTTCCTTACGCTTCTGTTTTCCATTTTTTAATTAAAATGATGTTGCTCTCCAAAGACTTTTATGAGAAAAACTCAATTATAGATACTTTAAAGGGTTCCCTTGTGGCCCAGCTGGTAAAGAATCCGCCTGCAATGCGGGAGACCTGGGTTCGATCCCTGGGTTGAGCAGATCCCCTGGGGAAGGGAAAGGCTACCCACTCCAGTATTCTGGCCTGGAGAATTCCATGGGCTGTATAGTCCATGGGATCACAAAGAATCGGACATGACTGAGCGACTTTCACTTTTCACTTTCACTTAAGATGTCTACGGCTTCTTCCCTGGTGGCTCAGACAGTAAAGAATCTGCCTGCGATGCAGGAGACTCAGGATCGATCCCTGGGCTGGGAAGATCCCCTGGAAAAGGGAATGGCTATCCACTCCAGTATTCTTGCCTGGAGAAGCCCATGGACAGGGAAAGCTGGTAGGCTTCAGTCCATGGAGTCACAGAGTCGAGCACAACTGAGTGACTAGCACTTAAGATGTCCAAGTGAAAGAGTTCGGGGGAAAAAACTCAAGAAGTATGAGGGTTTTGTTCTATTTAATATATTTCAGGCTCAGTCTAAATTAAGAACATCAATCTTTCCAGACATGGGTCATATTCAATTCATACCTTCCCTGAATTCTGTAACCTCGTGGGTGTAAAGGGCTGATTTTAAAAAGAAAAAAGGAAAGAAAACGTTTGGGGAGAGCAGTATGACCACCACTTTGGGACCGAGGATGATTCTGAGTTGTGTGTGTTTGGTTGTTGTTGTTTAAATAACACTGGTTTGTAACATATAAGTTTCATGAGTTAAATAACATTGTATTTCTACTTCTATCTACCTCCCCTATTGCCTGCTCACCACCAAAAATTCATGAACTGTGTTCTGGGATCCTATATATGGACATGTAACTTCCATTTATCTTCTGTAATAGTCAGCCTATTCTTTTCCCCACAGAACAGCAGAATGTGGGAATTCCCTCCAGGTCCAGTCATTAGGACTCCTTGCTCTTAGTGTTCAAGGGCCCACGTTCATTTCCTGGTCAGGGAACTAAGATCCCACAAGCTGCATGGCACAGCCCCAAAAAAACAAAAACAAAAAACCCAAAAACAGTAGAATCACTCAGCTCATTCAGCAGCTATTTATTTAACAAATGCTTGAGCACTTGCTGTATACGAGGTATCCTGCATGATAGCTCACTTACTCTTCACACTGACCCTCTGAGGAGGTGCTCTTTTTTGGCCCTCTTTTTAGATGGTTAGACTAAAGCACAGAAAGTTAAGACACTTGCAGAGAACACAGAGCTAATAGGTAACAGAGCCAACTCTGAAGCCTTGCTGCTGCTAAGTCACTTCAGTCGTGTCCGACTCTGTGCGACCCCATAGACAGCAACCCTTCAGGCTCCACCGTTGCTGGGATTCTCCAGACAAGGACACTGGAGTGGGTTGCCATTTCCTTCTCCAATGAATGAAAGTGAAAAGTGAAAGTGAAGTCTCTCAGTCGTGTCCGACCCCTAGCAACCCCATGGACTGCAGCCTACCAGGCTCCTCCATCCATAGGATTGCTATACTATTTTAACAAGGCCAAAAATCTGGGAAAGACAGACATTGGGTAAGATAATTACAAATATGATAAATGGTATTTAGAGATGGTAAAGTGCTATAGATTAGGAGAGGGAGTCCTTTTAAAGACGGGTTCAAATTTGAAATTACAGATGATACTTTCACCTATTTTTTTCTCCTGTTTTATGACTAGAAATATTCAAATGAGGGAAAGCTGCAGAAAATCCTCAAGATGCTTGAGAAATAAAATACTTACACTTATTTAATTTCTGTATTCTTTTTGAGCTAAGCACAACATTCCTTTTATTTCGTTTTTTTTTTTTTTTTAATTGAAAATCTTCCTTAAAAGGACTAGTCTATTTCCTTACTTCTCATGGTAAACAAATTTTAAGTTTCATAATTCAGGTCACATAATGCTTCACCAGTACTAGTTCTTTGAGTCTAGTATGTATAGGTTTATAACAGGGAGAGAAAGTTAGTCTTTGGTCATGATTTTTAGCCTGATACCATCTGGCCTGTAGCCAGTCCAGCCCAGAGAGTAATTTCTTCCCTAGAGGTTTAATGATAAGGGCATTCAAAGAACCATCGACCATGCCTAATTAAAATAATCATTTGAAAGATGGATTATAGAGTGCTCTTGTTTGCTTTCAAAGCTTCTGCCCAGTGAATTGCAAGTTGTGGTCGTCAGTCAGGTAAAAAATGCCAACATTTTTTCAACATATATTTGTTGATACCCGACTGTGTGCTAAACTCTGCCTCTTTCTCCCCTCTCTACCTGTTTTCATCTTTCTCTCTATAGGATGCTGCCTTCACTTTTGTTTCTGTTCCTTTCTCCATTTATCTTATTTGCCTTTTCTTCTATTGTTTGCTTCCCTTCTCTGTCTCCTAAAATCCCAGTTAACTGAAAATCGCAGTTATAGTAAAATTTTGATTAATTGAAGACATATTTACATTCACATATTTTATCTGTCCTTTGCTTGTTTCCACCTTGAGTTCTTATTTAGCAGATCTTTCAAAGACCCTGTTTCAAAACAATATAAGGGAAGAGAAACTGGGACTGTGGAAAGTATACCCTTATTTGAAAAGTTGGAAGAAAGATCCAGTGTCTTATTTAACTTATGATGTCCTCTCCCTCAAATAGATGAATATGATGTAGAGCAGGAATGGCTCCTATGGCCCATGGACCAGATCTGGCCGACCACCTGCTTTTGTCAGCCCCACAAGCTGAGAGTAGTTTTTATACTTATACATTTTTTTAGAAAGAGGAAGATCTGAAAATTACATGGAACTCAGATTTCAGTGTTCATAAATTACACTTTCCTGGAACACAGCCGTGTTTCTTCACGTATGTGTAGTTTGTGGCTTCTTTTGCATAGTATTCAGTGGTTGTAACAGATTTTATGGCCAATAAAGCTTTGTGTTTATTCTTTGGCCGTTTACAGGAAAAGTTTGCCACACCTTGACTTTGAATCTCCAATGAAGCCAAAAAAGAACACCTGTATGCTGAATAAATATGCTTTTAAGAAAAACTCGAAAAATGCTAAGACCTTTCATTTTGACCTACTGTTACCCCTTAAAACTTGCTCTTCGAACCAGATAACATGTTTTTGAGACTAAATTAGCCAGGCTATCTTTCATGACCCAAGCGACACTGTTCTTGGCTATTTCTGCTATGGAGTGTTTCACCTGCGTTCTGGGAAGGGGAAGGAAAAAATCGTGCTTTCAGTGTTCTCTCTCTCTCTCGGTCACTAAGTCGTGTCCGACTCTTGTGACCCCATGGACTGTAGCCTGCTAGGCTCCTCTGTCCGTGGGATCCTCCAGGCAAGAATACTGGAGTGGGTTGCCATTTCCTTCTCCAGCTTTCAATGTTGGTATTTCAATAATTCGCTGACACACCTCTTCTTTCTGTGTGTAGTAATGTGTATGACTCAGTCACATTTTCAGATACGCCAGGAGGTATTTGCTTGAAGAGGAAATCCAGTATCTTTTGAACTTTAGAACAGAGTCACAATAGTAAACAGAATTGATCATTTCACATAATTTCTAGTGGTGGCAAATTCAATCAACCTTAAGGAAATTGGCTGATACAGGATCATGATCAACATGCAGTGCTCTGATATTATGCATGTTATGATCTTGAAAAGAATATTTTGCTGCTTGTCTGGAAGCCAGCCCAACAACAATTACTCTACAATTTGGTTTTGTCCTTTTTTTTTTTCATTTGTTTCATGGTTTTGTTTTGTTTTTTTCTTTTGTCTCTTCTCCAAAAGTCTTTTTCTTTAGTACTTTGGTACTCTGAGTGGAATATTTTACACCTACTTTACAGATTTTTATAAATATGAGAAATAATGTATATAAGAAGTTAGCTTGTGGCTGACATGTAATAGGCATTCAACAAATGGTTATTATTAGTATTCATAAAAGATACCTCCAGAATGAGAGAAATTTAAGAATTGTGTAATTTCATCTTTTCAACAAAATTAGTTTATACAATGAAGATGTATAGAAGCTTTACTACAAGTATATTCAAAACAACTGAGTTTCTAATTGAGAAAGCTGGACACAACCTAAATGTTCATCATATGAAACAATGAAATATTATAATAAAGGATATTTAATTGTATCCTTTTAATAATAAAGTATACTTATTTAATAATAAAGAGTATTAATAAAGGATAATAAAGAATAAATAATAATAAAGGATATTTATCTCATAATATCCTTTAATAATAAAGGATAATAAAGGATGTTAATAATATAGGATATTAATAATAATAAAGGATATTTCCTGATATGAAAAGATGTCCACAGTATAGAGGAGGAAAACAGATTTTAAATTATTACATATATCACTATATCATTTTGGGGAAAAGGAAAAGCAAGGCAGAAAATAATCACCACCTAGAGATAATGAAAGTATAGATCACTTTTTCCTTCCTCTATTCTGAACTATAAGTTTAATATAGTGACAATACCTTGCTTTTAAAATAAGAAAAGAAAGTAAGATTTTTTAAAATGTGTACAAGTTTCTTGGAAGAAAGCCCAATTGGAATGCTCAATTAAAAAATGTTAATGTATGGGCTTGTATCCATTTTCAAAACCTTGCTTGGTCAAAAATTTATTCTAACACAGTTTTCAGGAAAGAGTTTGATAGTAAAAGAAAAAAAATACTCTAAACCAGGGCAAAGTAGTGTTTACAACCAGTTATCATGGCGTCCCTGATCTTTCCCACAGTTGTTCCTACCCAGCAATATCAACCAGTATATCAACCAAAATATCTCAAATACCTATTACTCGTTATTTTTCTTTTAACCTCATAAAGGTAGGAGGGAGGATCCAGTCCTCAAGTTAATGAATGGGAATCTTGGAGGAAATGAATTTCCTACAATCTGGGAGGAGTAACTGAGGATTTCTTTTCCCCTTGACTTGTAGTAACTGTAGATGATTAAGGGTTCATTTACAGCCTGGTGGAGTTTAAACCTCACCTTTCCAAGGAATGTGATTTTATACATCTTTTAAAGCTATAACCAGGTGGGGAGGAGTTTCAGGGTGAAACAGTGCTGATTCCCCAGTGTGTATGCTCAGATTATTTCTAGCTGAGCCTTTGAAAAGTGAAAGACCAAGCCCAGAAAATCCACTTAGTTTCTTCTTCCTCTTGATTGGCAGTCAAATCCCCTGTACTCATCTGGTATTAATAATTCATTCATAAATGAGCTTCTTGAGGGTCTTTGACTCTCCAGGCCTAGCCAGTCAGGCACAAAGTGAGGGAAAAATTAAGTAGTTTCAGAGGTTTTTATCAAGAAGGGAAAAGGTGCCTATTTTCCCATTTTTTGTGGTGGAAATTGAACACTTGACTAAAATAGGAGAGTGACAGAAAACTCATCTGTGTTTATTGAGCACTGCCTCAATCCTGGGAGACCAGTCTGATTATTTCAAGACACAAAAGTTCAGGGAGGTAAAGATCACACAAGTAAGAAGTCACAGAGAGTTGAAGCTGGAAATTCATCTTACAAGGGATATAAATGCACAAAGAAATTATACATCCAACAGGTAAGCTAAGAAGTATTTGATATCCTATCTCTGGGAGATAACTGTGCTAGACATCGAAAATATAAACATAAAAAAGAAACAGTCCTGCCTTCAGGGAGTTTATAGTCTAGGATGTTGAGGACATGGAGCTTTGCCTGGAGTAAGGGCGTCTTGGAGCAGTGTTTCAGAAAGTACCAGGCGCGGTCAGGTAAGTTTTTGTGGCCCATCTGTTCCTCGTGTGGAATTCCCTTCACTTTGGACACCTAGGCCTGAGCCTGGCAATGAGCCTTGAGACTGTCTCTTGCTATAAACAGGCACAGCTGGAATTAGGAGGGCTCCCTCTGTTATGAATATCAGAATTCATTCTGAGAACTCCACCAGGCTTTTCCAGTTGGAAGCTGGTCTTGAGGAAGTGCTCCAAACACAACAGCTTCTTCAATAAGGATTTTATTATTATTATTATTATTATTATTATTCAGAGGCAAAGGGTCAAAGAGGAAGTTGATTTATAACATGGGCTTTGGAGTGAGATGACCTATATTTGAAGCCCAAGTCCTCCATTGTGTGTGACCTCGGGAAAAATGTTTTTTCAGTGACTTCATTGGTATGGTAAAGTGGAATTAAAAACACCTGACTTCCCAGGGACTTTGTAAGGAGTAAATGAGACATGTGTCTAAAGTAATTCAGCACAGCGCAGGAAGTGTAAGAAGCCGCCTAAAAAGGCTGCCGTGATACGACGGCACCTGCCAGGCCTTACCCACAAGCTGCGTGGGGCCGTGCCCCTCAAAGAGATACCTGAGAAGCCTCCGGGGTTAACTTAGGTCACTTGTAGGACGTTTACTCACACTGTGACACAGGATCAGGAAACTACAGCGTCACGTGTAACCAAAGGACTCAGGTAGGGACCTGCCTGGCCACTCTTAAGACTCCATGCTTCCACTGCAGGAGGCACGGGTTTGACCCCTGGTTGGGAAGATCCCAGTGGCACGGCCAAAACCAAGCCAAACCAAACCAAGGTACTCATGTATATTTCTCGTCTTTCACCTTAGGTTTTGGAGCACTTGACCTGGGTGCTCACATGTGTCTGTCTTTGCTCTGGGCTCTCAGCCATCGCTGCTGCTTGCTTGGCCTCCTATTTATTCGGAACCTCTTCTCACTGCCGTCTAGATCGCTCCTTCTGATCTAAGGAATCACCCACGCCTGGCCTACCTCTTCCTCTGTGGCCCCTCCTCCCTCCCTCTCATTATTAAAACAACTCCTGGAAAGACCATTCTTCCGTGCTTAAAAAGAACAGGGATCTATCCCTGAGCCTATTCAGGCCCTCTGTCCCCCACAAAAAGGAAACCAGGAACCAGGAAGACATCTGATACAGAGTAGGAAGCAGCTCAGGGAGAGAAGGAGGATTTCCAGGACAGCAGTGAGAGGCCGGCAGAGGAACAAGAGTCGGTCCGGACGCGCCTGCGAGCTGCTTCCTCAGAAGGTGAAGTGGGTAGAATACCTGAGCCTGCGGAAAGGAGGTGTAGACAACTGAAGAAAGTTGCGCCTTAAGTACACTGGAGACGAAGCAAAGGGAGGATGAAAGAGGACAGTGACTCCAGAGAAAAGATGTCAGTAAATTGTCTGAGTGAAAAACAAATTACGCCTCACTGCATGGCTTAGCTCGGAATCATATTTGCATATTTATGAAATATAAAATTTGATATTTTTATGCAACTCCAAGGATAGGTATCTTTATGTGGTTGGGGGAGGGGTAGGAAGTCAATAGATGAAGCTCAAAACTGTAAAAGCAAAAACAAAACTAGTGTGTTATTTAGAAACAGGTTAAGTCAAATACCACAATACACAGCTGAAAGAGCACTTGCCTTAAATAGAAGAAATCAGAAGAGGTGAGCAGAGGACTGCCCTCTTTTTGCACTCATCTTGTGGAACTATTTGACTTTTTAACTTTGTGCAAGTGTAATTGATAAAAACTCCTTGACCCCTTGTAGCTCAGTTGGTGAAAAATCTGCCTGCAGTGCAGGAGACTTGGGTTTGATTCCTGGGTTGGGAAGATCCCCTGGAGAAGTAAATGCAAACCACTCCAGTATTCTTGCCTGGAGAATCCCATGGACAGAGGACCCTGGCAGACTACAGTCCATGGGGTTGCAAGAGTTGGACACGACTCAGCAAATAAACCACCAATTGATAAAAAAATAAAACAGAAAAAGCACAAATGCGTAGCAACAAAGCCTGAAAAGGAACCTGAAAGGACAACACCTAGAAGGGAGGAAAATAGGTTGCAAAGTTTATGTATTTACTTTGAAAAATGTGCATGCACAAAAAGTGTTTGGAAGAATATTTATCATCTTGGAATTGAGTAACGTTTCCTTCCTTTTCTATACTATTCTAAACTATTTGGAGTGGGACATGTATTAATATTATCGTGATCAGACAAAAAGCTATTTCAGGAAATCCCCTTATGGACCAGTGGTTAGGACTCTGCACTTTCACTGCCAAGGGCATAGGTTCAATCCCTGATCGAGGAACTAAGGTCCCACAAGCCACTGCACACCAAGAAAAGAAAACCCAATTTCATGTTACAGAAAAGGTAAACTATTAGGAATGTAAGAGGAAAACCATGTACAAAGATGTTCATTATAGCATTTTCATAATAGTAAGAAATCAGAACCAACATGGATGATAAATTGTGCGTACACCTAGTGAGATGTTTTACAGGTATTTTAGAGGACCTCTGTGAGCTTGTACAGTATATCATATGATTTTCACCTTTAATTATTCTGTACCCTCAGCTTAAATGCCTTTTATCCTCCTTCCGCTTCTTTGTCACTGGTTTTTCCTTAACCATCACGTCCTGCAAGAAGCCCCTCTAACAACTGCCACCATTGCCTACCCACCCCACTCTGCTTTCACCTCCATTCCAACAGTGTGGTATGAATTGCTCCTATTCTTGTGTTTTCAAAATGTTTTGAACAGATACTGTATCTATACTTACTACTTAGTATTATAATGATTTTGCCACTAAACTTAACCTTGGTAGTTGGGTATGGATCTTAAAAGTGTTATCACTTCATCACATAATAAAGGTTAGGGAGAGTAGCACTTGCTCCTCCAAGGTGTTTATGTGGGTTCGATGGGAAAATCCATGTAAACAGTTGATGTTCCGTGAATGGAAAGGATGAGGTTGGGGGGATCATGCTAAGAACAGTGATAAGAACTGTATGTTTTTTTGTTTTCACAGATAGCCCCAGTGCAGGCCTCGGTGTTTGTGGATGGATTTTGGTGGCTATATCATTCTTGTTCACGGTTATAACTTTCCCACTGTCAATATGGATGTGCATAAAGGTAAAAAAGATTTCATTCACATCTGGAAAGGGGTAACTCATAAGTACATAAGCCAATGAAAGGTGTGTGTGTGTGTGTGTGTGTAAGAGAGACCATACTGACCTATAGTTCTTTTCCCTTCATCTCTTGAAAAATTTACTCTAGCCACCTATTACAATGGAATTTTAAGACTGCTTTTCAGGGACTTCCTAGTGGTCCAGTGGTTAAGACTCCACCTTTCAACGCCTGGGAGTGTGGGTTTGATCTCTGGTCAGAGAACTAAGGTCCCTCATGCCGTGGGGTGTGGCCAAAAAATAAATAATTGTCTTTATCCAGTCCTTCCCATGGGTTAAAGTAGGGATCACCATCTAAAGTTTTCTGGAATCAGGGATGCAGAACAATCCTGTGAGAAAAAGTCCTCCAGAGTCAGGACTCTGAGCTGTGATTGCAGGCGCTACTGTTACTGTGTGACCTTTGCCGAATTCCCTCACCTGTCAGGTGGGAGGAGACGGCAACAGCTGTCTTACAGGGCTGTTGTGAGGATTAAATGAATTACCTACTTAACGCAACACCTGGCACGTAGCTATCGTCCTACCTATGCTGGTTATTTCTTCTATAAAGTTATTCAGTTCAGTTCAGTCGCTCAGTCGTGTCTGACTCTTTGCAACCCCATGAACCGCAGCATGCCAGGCCTCCCTGTCCATCACCAACTCCTGTAGTCCACCCAAACGCATGTCCATTGAGGCGGTGATGCCATCCAACCATCTCACCCTCTGTCGTCCCCTTCTCCTCCTGCCCTCAATCCCTCCCAGCATCAGGGTCTTTTCCAGTGAGTCAGCTCTTCGCATCAGGTGGCCAGAGTATTGGAGTTTCAGCTTCAACATCAGTCCTTCCAATGAACACTCAGGACTGATCTCCTTTAGGATGGACTGGGTGGATCTCCTTTGCAGTCCAAGGGACTCTCAAGAGTCTTCTCCAACACCACAGTTCAAAAGCATCAATTCTTTGGCACTCAGCTTTCTTTATAGTCCAACTCTCACATTCATATATGAACACTGGGAAAACCATAGCCTTGACTAGACAGACCTTTGTGGGCGAAGTAATGTCTCTAATTTTTAATATGCTGTTTAGGTCGGTCATACTGTTCCTTCCAAGGAGTAAGCGTCTTTTAATTTCATGGCTGTAATCACCATCTGCAGTGATTTTGGAGCCCAGAAAAATAAAGTTAGCCACTGTTTCCACTGTTTTCCCATCTATTTGCCATGAAATTATTAATACTGTGATAAATGACAGTCACGTATTCCTAAAAAGACAAAATATGCTCTAAGAATTTTCAGGTAAGTTACTATTATAATTTAAGGAACCAGAAGACAGACTATGAGGATGTTAACTTTTTTCCCCTGTGTTGACAATGCATGAGTAATTGAATAATAATGTTAACAGCTGAGGAGTGAAGTTATGAATTTGTTTCTGTATACTCTTTCTATACTATCCGGATTTTATACAATGAGTATCTACTTCTTTTATAATCCACAGAAAAAGTAATTAATTTTTGGTTATTTTGGGAGGGGTCATTAAACATTAACCATGTTGCCTGTAGCTGTTATCTGGTATTATAAACATCTCACCCGTTTAGAGGAGAAATATATATATAGTATTTCTAAAGCTTTGCACGTAATTACTTGCACTCCTCATGTTAAATTATGATCCGTGTTTTTAATCTAGATCATAAAAGAATATGAGAGAGCCATCATCTTTAGACTGGGCCGCATCTTACAAGGGGGAGCCAAAGGACCTGGTGAGTGCTTGCACTGTTTGTCTGGGAAGCAAAAGCCGTCCTTTTACTGATGCGATTTCCTTCATGAAGGTCTCTATTGACTTGGAAGACTTCTCACAGCAGAATTTGCAGCAACAATAGCAGTACAGCTTACCAGAAATTACCCTTTCCTTCCCGCCTCTCCCCTCCCCTTCCTATTTGAGTTGATAAGATTATCTTTACGCCAAGAATAGCTGCAGCTATCGAAATTTGAGCGTGAGAATCCCTACTGAAATAAATGCTTCCAGTCATTATTTTCGGCAAACTTCAGTTAAGCTCCCACTGAGTTCCAGGCTCTGAGAATTCAAGGGACACGAAAGCAGAGTCTCTGCCCTCGAGGATCTTTCTGCCTGGTGGTGGGACACAGTAAGGAAACAGCTGACAGTTAGAATCCCGCTTGGTAAATGTTATGTCAAGAAGTCACAGATGGCTGTGGAAACCAGTGTCGAGCCCAAGTGGTAGGATGCTTTCTGGAGGTGACACCTTGGCAGGACAAGGTGAGCCCGGGAGAGAGGCGTCCCCAGAGTCAGAACAGTGCAGAGCCGTGCAGAGAAGAGCACTGCAGGCTGAGTGAGCTGCAGGCAGCCCCGCGCAGCAGGGTGCAGGGCGGGAGGAGGGGTGGGGAGGCGGTGAGCAGGGGCAGGTTGTGCAGGGCCTGGTACGGCTTGTTTGTAGGAAACAAACTGGAAGCAGCAGCAAGATGACGTCAGAAGCGATTGCATCTTCTAAGTGAAAACAGGGATTTCCCTGGTGGTCCAGTGGTTAAGACTCCACGCTTCCACTGTAGTGGGCATGGGTTCAGTCCCTGCGGGGAACTAAGATCCCACATGCTGTGTGGGACTACCAAAAAAAAAAAATCATAAGTAAAAGCAAATGGGTGACAGTAAAAGCGGAGTAAGGAAACGCAACCCACAGGCCTTGTGGGGACGGCTGGACGTGGGAAGAAAGCAGCGGGAGTCAAGGATGACACTCCTGGCTTCCAGCTCATCCACCGAGAGGCACTGCTTTCTCGCGGTTAATGGGGCCGGTCCTGTTAGAACCGAAGTGAGCTGGTGAGGGGAGATGCCGGTGTGCCTCTGACCTCGGGTGTGTCTGTTGCAGGTTTGTTTTTTATTCTGCCATGCACCGACAGCTTCATCAAAGTGGACATGAGGACCATCTCATTTGACATCCCTCCTCAGGAGGTGAGGCTGTCTTCTGCTGTGGGTGACTGAGCTGTCATGAGCTGGCGTGGAGAGGCAGCAGGGGGCAGTGGTCACAGCACAGCTGGAGAGCCTTGCTGCCCTCCGCGTTTTCTGGCTGTGTGACCTCCAGCAAGTTCTTTAACTTCTCTTTATGCCCCCATTTCCTCATCTATAAAATAGAGGTTATAATAGGAGGACCTACTCTATAGTTCTTGTGAGGACTAAAGGAGACGCTCTATGTCAAGTGCCTAGAGCAGAGGCTGATGAATAGTAAGTGCTGTGAAAGTGCTTGTTATTATTACAAAACACACCATAATGTACAACGTTACCATTACCACTGTCGTCAGCATTCTCCCTTCCACACTTCTCTCTGGGCTTCTGATAGAACATTCTTCTTACAGTTCTTGACAGTATGCTAGATAAACTGGTTAGAAGCCAAAGAATTAGAAACTGCCCATTTGGTATTTTAGATAAGAATAAGATATTTTATATTAGGAATTATTTCAGGCTTTTTCACAGTGCCTCACCGTTGAAGCTCACAGCAGAATCCGAGAAAGTAGATGGTTGCACTGAGACAGGAATTCCTCCTGACTACAGGGGCAGGGCCAGGACTTCGTGCCAGCCCTTCAGAGTCCCTGATGAAGGCTTCCCACACAGCTCCATGCTATCCCAGCCCCTGACACAGCGATGGCCATCCTGGCCCTTGTGTCTAAGGAAGCATCATGACTGTCACAGGTAGAAAGCCTGAAAACATGAAGGGAAGGACCAAAGAAAACTGCTGGTGTTTGCTGGCCAGAGGCCAGGTCCTCAGCAAAGTGCTGGAGCCTGGTCACAAAATCCAGAAAGCAACTCAGAAGCTTCCCTGCTGGCCCTGAGCCAAGTGGTTAGTGAGGTGAGACTTTGTAATCCGCACATACATAGTGACACCAGAAACCATTTTTACCCGTCAAAGGAAGTCTGAGACCATGTCTGTATTCTCTGTGTGGAAGGTTGACTCTCAGAAGGAGCCCTTTCAGGGTAGCGGGGAGTTCTGGCACTTTCCTCCGTAAACATGGCAGGCATCTGGCAGGGTCACGTAAGCTTCTGCCTTCCAGCTGCTCCCTGAACGCAGAGCGGTTTGAAACTTGGCAAGCAGTCCTTTTTCTGATCCCCTGTGAACTTGTTATGAAGGAAGATAAACACTCTGCCTACAACAATCAGTAGATAGAGAGGCTGCAACTTTACAAAGCTCCAGCCATGGCAGTCTCTGTGGCAAAAATTCCTTTAGAAATGACCTACATTTTCCATCACATCATGGGAAAAAATTAACTTTCACACAAGATGGTAATATATTATGTATCTATTTACAAACACCTCACTTCTCCAAATTTGAAGTATTTTTAGGTTACTGAAAAAAAAGAATTAACTCTTTTGATGCCTGACAGAATAGCTTTTTATTGTCATTTTTTACTTTTCCATGTACATAGCTCTTTAACACTCTCAAAATGGCTTCACTTGCAAAAATCTTATTTGACCTTCAAAGAAATTTGTGTACAATTGGGCAGTATTAGTAGCCCCATTTTACAGATGAGGAATCGCTAAGTCAAACAGTCTAAAACCCTTGCTGGAGGTCCCTGAAGGAGGAACCAGCAGAGCTGGAGCTGTAGTTGAGGTCTCCTGACCCTTCCCACACTGTTCCTCCCTCTTTCTGTCCCTGGGACCATGTTTCAGTCTAGTCCATCTCTCGTTTTATTGACTACCTGCTGTGTATCAAGCGCTCTGCCCGTGCTAGAGACAGAAAGACAAACTGCCTTCAGGAAGTTCATGGTTGAACAGGGAGGTAGTGGTGTCAACAGATCACGTCACTGCAGGGAATGGGTGAGGGAATGAGCGTGTAACTCTGCCGGGGGTGGGCAGGCGAGCTTCCTAGAGAAGAGGACACTTGAGCGGTGTCTTCGATGCCATTCCAGTCTGACACTGTGAGGAGGAGAGATGGGGGGACGTCCTCGCAGAGGAACGCCTGCAGGAGGCCTGGGACACGGAGCGTGGTGTGTGTGGGATCCTCACGTCTAGTGGAGGACGTGTGCAGGGGTGGGGGGGAAGGAGGCTGGAGGGCCGGTGTCAAAGGGCTTTGCACCAGACCGAGGACTCTGCTGCTGAACGTGACAGGAAGCAGTGACAGCCTGGGTCTGTGTCCTGTAACCATTTTATGAAGCACATTGTAAATACACTTTCACCCTGACATCGCCCTGTGGAGAGAGTTCAGTTCTTCTTTTGTCCCAGTGACACTGTGCTACTTAAAGTTCATCAAACAGGGCCTCCCTGGTACCTCTGCTCCTTTTCACACATTATTATCTGCCTTGAATACTCTTATTCCATCCTCAGAAAATTTTTATTTCCTTTTTCAAGACTTAGTTTGTGTCTCACCCCTGCTACCTACAACTGTCCCATCTTTGTCCCTTAAAGTGTCCCTTGATTCCCTGACCTCCTTGAAAGTAGGAACTGTTTTTCATACCTTTATCCCCAAAACCTAGCACAGTGCCTGCTAGTGACTGTGACTAAGTCTCAGTATTTGTTGAATGATCAAATGAATGAATGGAATTAATAGTAAATGAATGTACTTTATTAAAATTTTTAAGACACAGTGAACATTCTGATACTTCGCAGTCTTAGTCCCTTGGGGCCGCTGAAATAAATTAGGTGGCTTATAAACCAGATATGTATTGTTCACAGTTCTGAAGTAGTGCTGGTGAAGACACCAGCAAATTTGGTGTCTGATGAGGGCCTACCTTCTCATTCGTAGATCACTGTTTGCTCATTATATCCTCACGTAGTAGAAGGGGAAGGGGTCTCTCTGGGGTCTCTTCTGTAAGGGTGCCAATCCCATCCACCCTCATGGCCTCCCAAAGGGCCTACCTCCAAACACCAACACGTTGGGGATGGAGATTCAGCATGAGTTTTAGGGGGATGCAAACATTCAGTCAATAGCACTTACTAAAAAAAAATCAGCTCTTGTTTTAAGACATTCAGTGGAATAACAGTCCTTACGGTTTTGTTAAAGAAGAGACTGACAAGTCTCCCGTTGCTTCCCCGTGTCGTAGATCCTCACTAAGGACTCAGTTACCATCAGTGTGGACGGCGTGGTCTATTACCGTGTGCAGAACGCCACCCTGGCTGTGGCAAACATCACCAACGCTGACTCGGCAACCCGTCTTTTGGCACAAACGACCCTGAGGAACGTCCTGGGCACCAAGAACCTTTCCCAGATCCTCTCTGACAGGGAAGAAATTGCGCACAACATGCAGGTGAGGACCGCTGATGGGATTCAGCTGCAGGTTTGGGAAGTGAAGTATCGGGTCCATGGGCATTTGAGAACTTTTCATTAAGTCAACTTGGAGAATCACTGGCCATTTTTTCTTTGTAGAAAACTCTCACCAAACTTGATGGAAGGGGATTTTTTTCACATAAGTAGGTTGTAAGTTAATAACACTCCAATGCATGGATTGGTTTTTAATTCCCTCCAGTGTATATTTTTTTCCCCCAAAATTAGTGTTAGCCTTTTTCTTTTAGCATAATAGTTCAGAGGCTATTCTGCAAGATAGGGCAGGTGTAGTTAGAGCCTATTCTGTGCGAGTCCTGTGACTTCGTTTGTAACTCTTACCCTTTCCAATCTTGCCTTCGTAACAGATGATGAATCAAATCTGACTTGGTCAAAAAAGATAAAGAACTATACATCTGAGCTGTTAATATTTGTGTAGATTTCTTTGGTCTTACATGATACCCGCAGCAATCATATGAAATAGAGTAGTGTGATTTCACTCCTACCGTTGTGAAGGGAGGAGGCTGAAGCACAAAGAAGTACCACGGCTCACACAGATGCACATTAGCTCAGGAGCTCTCTGGCCACCTGTTTTAATAACTGAAGTTTTATTAGAATGCAGCCACACCCATTGATTGGTATATTATTTTCCATGGCCACTTTTAATCTGCAAGGGAGAGTTAGTTGCAACAGAGACTGAAAATCAATAATCACTGTCTCACCCTTTTAGGGCTTCCCAGGTGGCACCAGTGGTAAGGAACCCGCCTGCCAATGCGGGAGACATAAGAATGCAGGTTCAATTCTTGGGTCAGGAAGATTCCCTGGAGGAGGGCATGACAACCCACTCCAGTATTCTTGCTTGGAGAACTCTATGGACAGAGGAGCCTAGTGGACTACAGTCCATTGGGTCGCAAAGATTTGGACACGGCTGAAGGAATTTAGCTCTTTTAGAAAACGTTTGCCAACCCACATTAGCTTATTAGTAGCAGAATCAAGAACAACTTCCCAGTAATCCTGCCTCCCGCTTCAGCCTGCATGCCTCCATGGGTAACTCTCTGCAGCCCTCCACCAGCACCTCACCCACTCCAGATCCCAATGAACACAGCTGCCTTAGGCTCCTGTGCGAGGGCTGAACGTTTTCAGCCAGCCTTCTCTCTTCCTAACAGAGCACCCTGGATGATGCCACTGATGACTGGGGAATAAAAGTGGAGCGTGTGGAGATCAAGGACGTGAAGCTCCCCGTGCAGCTGCAGAGGGCCATGGCTGCGGAGGCGGAGGCGTCCCGGGAGGCCCGAGCCAAGGTAGCTTTGCTGTTTTTTTGTGGTTTGTTTTTCCTGTTGAGTCTTCTTTTTAAATATACAATGTAAAACATGCTGGTTATAAAAAATCAAAATAGTCCCAAAGTAGTAAAGATGAAAGCTCCCCTCATCACTTTACATCATATCCCCCTCCCACCAGAGGCCACCACTCTTAACAGCTTAGTGTATATGTTAATACCTCCAGATTTTCATTTGGGGTTTAGTTGACTAGGCTGTTAGTCTACTGGCTTGTTTATTTTACAGAAGTAGAGTTACAATACAAACTGCTCCTCACCTCGCTTTTGTACAAACCACATCTCCTGGGAATACCAGTACATAGATAGCTGCCTCCTTCTGTTAGAACTGCTTATGCCCTGCGTTATTCTCCCAGTCCTCTGTTCAGGACACACTAACAGTCTGACTTCAGAGTGAACAGGCTGTCTGATCAGTTTGCGTACATTCATTCATTCCTTATTTTTGTTTTCTCTTTCATTCTTTTCCCAAGTTCTTCCTCATTCTTGCAGTTTCCATCTTCCTTTCCCTGCCCTTTTTTTTCCCACTTCTTTTTCCTTGATTTCTGCTCCCCCCCGCCTTTTTTTATCATCATCCCTGACTGTGTCTTAACCCTGCATGGGTGTGTGACATCCATGGGCGGTGCTGAGGGAATGTTTGTGAATCTGGAAAAGAAGATATGTTCAAATGAGTTCATAGGGATGTCTTACCAAACCCAAGGGTAGGAAGTAGAGTCAAGCCTCACCAGAATCAAAGCCGGAGACCAGAAGGCAGCCTCAGGGGAGGCAGGCATTCCACATCCTGGGCCACGTCTCACTGCAGACAGCTGGAGGGGGAGAAGGTCTGATTCTCAAGTGCACGTGTCTCCCAGCTGAATGCTGTGGGAAACAGACCAGCCCCCATCCCAAATTCACACCAGAGTGATTCTCTCTGATCCAGCTTCGATCAAAGATCCTAAAAAGGTCCCACAACCCCTCACCTGTGAATGGATGGAGAAAGGAGGATAGCCTTCATGGGAGCAGTTGCCATGGGCGTGACAGATCTCCCAAGATACCAGCAGTGAGCCAATTTGTTGTTTTTAGAAAACAGTAGCAGCTGGTGATAATTGACTCACCAACAGAACCCTGCCCTTCTGCTAGGATGCCCTGTAAGCCACAGATGCTGCTGCCGCTGCTGCTGCTAAGTCGCTCCAGTCGTGTCTGACTCTGTGCGACCCCATAGACGGCAGCCCACCAGGCTCCCCCATCCCTGGGATTCTCCAGGCAAGAACACTGGAGTGGGTTGCCATTTCCTTCTCCAATGCGTGAAAGTGAAGTTGCTCAGTTGTGTCCGACTCTTAGCGACCCCATGGACTGCAGCCCACCAGGCTCCTCTGTCCGTGGGATTTTCCAGGCAAGAGCACTGGAGTGGGGTGCCATTGCTTTCTCCGAAGCCACAGGTGGATCACTCTAATTTTTTAGCCAGCACCAAATAGATTCATTTGACACATCGCCTCCAGAATGTTTTACTAACCAGAACTTGTAGATTTTCCTAATGTGTTAATTGGGCTTCTCAGGTGGCTCAGTGCTAAAGAATCCACCTGACAAACAGGAGAGTCATGTTCAATCCCTGGGTCAGGAAGATCTTCTAGAGAAGGAAATATCAACCCACTCCAGTATTCTTGCCTGGAAAAGCCCATGGACAGAGGAGCCTGGTGGGCTGCAGCCCGTGGGGTCACAGGGTTGGATGTGACTGAGCAACTAAACAACAACGTGTTAATTGATGCTTCTGATACTGCAGAACCCTGAAGTATTTTCTCTCCAAACCATGATATTTTATTTAGAAGATTAAATTGTATCGATGAGAATGATATTAAATATGCCTCACTATAATCTAGTTAATTTTGAAAATTAGGGATCCCTTTTACATAGAATCTGTCATTAACCAAAAGCCCCATTTCCAAACCATGTTGAATAATAGAATTTATCATGCATAGACTACACAGAACATTGGCGCCCCAAGGGTCCTCAGGGGTTTCTTCTGAAGGTGACAAATCCCTGCCCAGGTGCTGCCTGTCCCACTCCGGCTCCCATGCCGTCACTGACCACAGCGCGGCTTCGCTCTGAGCTCCGACCTCAGAATGCTGCTGAAGCGCTCCAGGTGTGCGTGTAGGCGTTCTCTTGCTTCGGTCATGTCTGGCTGTTTGCCACCCTGTGGGCTGTGGCCTGCCAGGCTCCACTCTCTGCCCCTCTGTGGGCTGTGGCCTGCCAGGCTCCTCTCCTCTGTCCATGGGAGTTTTCAGGCAAGAACACTAGAGTGGGCTGCCATCTCCTCCTGCAGGGGATTTTCCCAACCCAGGGATCGAACCCACGTCTCTTGTGTCTCCTGCATTGGCAGGCAGGTTCTTTACCACTAGTGCCACCTGGGAAGCCCTGATGTGCTCTAGGTAACAGCCTGCAGCTGCTTGAAATCGGCCCTAAAAATGAAACTTATTTGCCATCCCACTATTCAGATGAAAATATCAAATCCCAAAAAAGTGATGTGATCGCCTCAGAATCACACAATTGATTAGTGACCGTGGAAATCTGAATTGCTTGTGCTCCTCACTGCCTTCTTTCCAGGAAGGACTGAGCCTCCTCTGCAAACATTCTCAGCAGTTACGAAAGATAGCACGTGACTTCCCTTTACAAGGAAAAATAAAGGAAGTCAAATAGAATTGTGCATTACTGGGCTCTCACTGGATCTGGCTGTCTTTAAGGGGGTGGGGTTAACATGCAGAATCTCAAGGAGTCTAATTCTTCCATAGAGTCCAGTTACCGTGCAACAACCACAAGGCCCAGTATTCAAGTTCTCAGGGAAATGGGGGTCACTGTTTCTTAAATAAATTGCAAAGGAAAAGATGGTGAGAGTCTATAGACTTCAGAGAAAAATTCCTCAAGTTAATTAGCCGGAAATGCAAACTCATGTCACAAGCAGATGCCACACTAAACATTCACTGTAACGGCTTTAAACAAGAAAGAAAAAGATCCAAATGTGGGTGAGGGGTAGGTCTCGGTGGTGAGAACGTATGTTGGTACGACAGCTCTGGACTGTCTGGCCGCATGGATCTGAGCGGAATGCACTTGCCTGTTTACCAGAAGACGTGTACTGGAGTGTTCCCAGCAGCGCTTTGTAGTTACCGCTGACGAGAAATTATCCACACATCTGCTGCTAGCTGGGTGGATAATGGTTGGTTGAGATGAAGGCATCCTACACAGCAGAGAGAATGAGCACATTAAGTGCTCACAAGCGTCATTTGAGAGAAAAGTTACAAAAGAGGACAGATTCTCCTGAACATGTTCTGTTAGCGGGACCTCTTTTTAAGGTTTTCAGACCATGACTGGAAATGTACTATCTTCTGTGCCTGCAGAGTCTCCCTGTTCTCCTTTGTCAGGGTTCTCAGAAAAGTGCCTGGCATGGGCTCTCCGGCTCTTATCTCTGGGCCTAGTTGTGTGATCACTGAGCGGGTGGAGTACAGGATACAGGCCACCTTTCTCGGCCCTTCCCTCAGAGCAGCCCCCTGGGCCATAGGAGGAGACAGCAGGACCCTTCCCACAGGCCTGACGACGCCAGCTTTTGACACGACACTCCGTAAATAGGAAGTGTTGATTGACCAGGACTCCGGCGCTTCCGGCAGAAACTGCGCATGCCTACGGGTTGCCTTTGCTGCTTTCTGAGACCCTGCCCACAGCGCCCACTCGGCTTCTATTAGACACATTTAGGGTATTGTGTTCACATCTTTGGCAGCTCGCTCAGACCAGCTTTTCTAGTAACAAAATGTGTGCCCAGCCGGGTGGGTCTGGCTTCCCAGCCAAGAGATGGTGTGTTGATTGGTAGTGGGAGCTGAGCTATCTTTGCAGTTGATCTGTGTCCAGACAGAAAAAAAAAAAAGCGCGTCATTGGACATCTGAGATGACAGGGGAAGAGTCAGAGCCTGCTGTGCCCGCTGCAGGGTCAGCTTGTGTGTTCTGTCCAGGGCTTGCCTGGGAGACAGTTCCCAGAGCCCCTCTCAGTGTGGCTGGCACTGGTCCCTTCTCACACACCTAGTGGGACATAATGCTTTCCCTGGATAAATTCAGGCTTTTGTCCTCTAACCTGGTCCCTTCTTCCAGTAAGGCCCCTCTGTCTCACCTAACACACAGCCCAGAACCTGGACACAGCCTGTCCCCCTCACAGCCCGCCCAGTCCACCCCACACTGTTGAGTCTCTCTCGACAGCCCATTTCCTCCTCCATCCCCACCGCTGGTGACTGACACCAGGCCTCTCTGAAAGCTGCCCTTCTCTTCTCTTCTCTTATTGATGCTCTAACATCTGTTGGAGTGTGTTCTCAAACTCGCTCTCAGGCTCCCCATCACCGTCAGGATAAAGACAAACACCTGGGTCCCTGCTGCCCTTCCCGCCCTCCCCCTTCACCCCCACCTCCCCCTCCCCCAGTCACTCTTCACTTCCCCTCTGCCCTGTTCACCCCCCATCTTCCCCTCTTCCTCACAGTGCTCACCCACTTGCAGGTTCCTGGAACATGCCAGCTTTTTATACCGCACTACCTTTTCATGTGTTCTGCCCAAAATATTCTTTCTCACCTTAGTCCAAACAGCAAGGCCTCCATCCTCTGTTGTTCTGCTTCACAGAGGGCATGACCCCACCACTTCACCTTTGGCAGAAACTGCTTTCCTCTTCCTGCCACCCTGGGCCTTGGACCTGCCGCAGTTAGCATTTGTCACATTGGAATGAAATGATCTGCTTCCAAGTCTGTCTCCCCTGCTTGGCCAGGAGCTGAAGGAGGTCAGGGAGTCCCTCCTCTATCCCTAGGCCCTTCACAGGTCTTGACACCCGGGAGACCCCAGAGTTTGCTGTATGACTGAATGAAATTATACTGGTCATAAGGCCATTGCTTTCAGTTCTCACATTCACAGAAGTGTTAAAACCTTCGTACTGCTCCCAGCTGTAGATTTACCGGCTTAGTGGTTTGTTAGGATCTGTGCAGTCCTGTCTGCAGTCTTATTTTCTCTAAGAAATCCCCTGTGGGTGTCATAATTGTTATATACTGAGTAAATTGCATAACATTGAAATAAAAATGTAGCATGAGAAGAAGAAAAAGAACCATTAATATTTTGAGATTCCTGTGAGAACAACCTAACTACACTTTTAAGAGGGTTATGGTATCTTTACACCTCTCCTCCTAGGATTAGGACTTAGGAATAGCTGCCTTGATTTGGCTTCTGAATCTTTTAAGAATTAGGGCATAGGTGGATCCAAAAATTAGGTCTTGTCACTTGCCCTTGCTATATAATTAGCCTCTGTTTATACACTTCAACACATAATAGACCTCTGTCTTCTTCACAATGGTCCCGTGAGGTCGGTGCTGTCCCATTTTAAGAATAAGAAACTGAGGCTCAGAATGTTAAATAACCTTTCTGAGGACATTCAGCTAGGAAGTGTTCGGTTTGCAATTTGAGCTCAAGACCACCTAAACTCTAAACCCCTGCCCTCCCCACCTCTCCAGAAGCCTTCAAACTTTGCTCACATAACCCCTCAAGGAATTCAGGAAATCTGTGTGTCCCATTTCACATTTTGAATAGACATGTACATTTTTTCATTTTGAATGTGGATACTTGCCAAACATATAAGTCCTGGCATGTTTTAAATATTGACATTTTAAGGTAAAACTGTTAACATCATTCTTTTAAATGCTTTCTGTGAAATTTAGGTAACATAATGATTCCATTCTCTATTTTATAGAATGATGAGAAAATAAGCTCTTAATAGTTAGGAATTTTCATTTTTCCTTTTTCTCCTTGAATTTATATTTTCGTTTCCCATCCCCTACAGAGTCTTTTCCTAATAGATTTTGTTATGAATTATTTTATCACCCTTCTGAAACACATCTACTATATAAGTTAAAATACTTCTCAGGTTTCTCTAACTACAACCAAGGGTCTCAATGAGATGAATGAGGAATGAATTCATGTCTTGTTGATGGCTGTTACTTATTGCTAGAATAAGGCAAGATTCAGCATCAGTTCTCTTATTTTTCATTTTTACAGGTATGAGGAATTAGAAACCTTATTTATATAAATAAGTACATGGAAATGGAAGGGTTTTTGTTTTTTTTAAGTACCTTTATACAATTCTTAGCACTCTCTCTGAATTTATGTGCTGAAAAATCCTATGACTTTTTTGATCTTTCGTCAAAAAACATTTTTAATTCTCTATCAGCTTGCAGTACAATAAGGTCCTCTTCCCTTTCTTTGAAATCAAAGAATTGGAAATCCATCTGACTTGCAGAAGGCTTTGTGCCCAGTCACTGGGTCATTCTCTCTCTCAACTCCTACACGGCGTTCTGAATTTTCCCTCTGTTTGATGCCCTAGAAATGAGAGAAAGACAATCAATAGTAAAAGAGGACGTCTTCTTTTCTTAAATTCTTATTGGAGTGTAGTTGCTTTATGATGTTGGTTTCTGCTGTACAGCACAGTGAACCCGTGATATGTGTGTACACATTCCTGCTGTTTTTTTGGATTTTCTTCGCATACAGGTCACCACAGAGCCTTAAGTACAGTCCCCTGTGCTATACTCAGTTCCCTTTAGTTATCCATTATGTCCCTAGCACTGTGTACACATCAGTCCACATCTCCCAGCCCCCAGTCCATCCCCCTCCTCTAAAGAGGACGTCTTGACCTCCGGCACACACTCGGGCAAATCAGTTACAGGGGAAAGACCACATAGAAACTGAGTGTCTGGAAACTGTTCTCCTTGGAACAGTTGTGGCCAACTCCCTGGGAAACTTCGTGTGCTGCCTGAGCTAGCTGGGCCCGAGTTTGAAGGCTGCAGCTTGACACCCAGCGTTTCCTCTGGTTTAATCTGTCCTTGCCACTGCTCCGTAGGTCATTGCGGCTGAGGGAGAAATGAACGCGTCCAGGGCTCTGAAAGAGGCCTCCATGGTCATCACCGAGTCCCCTGCTGCCCTCCAGCTGCGGTACCTTCAGACGCTGACCACCATCGCTGCCGAGAAAAACTCGACCATCATCTTCCCTCTGCCCATAGATATGTTGCAGGCTGTCATGGGGACAAAACAGTGAGCCACGGGAGCCGATCAGAGATGAGATGGGGACCAAACCAGCCTCTCACCCAGGAGGTAGTAGGGAGGGAACCTTGACATTCCCCCTCCCTTCCTTTTTCCATAGGTTGAGTGCGATATTCTTACAATATGTAGTGATCCTAGCAACAGATGAAGGTTCTTGTAAATACGACATGAGAGAGAGAGTGGTGATTAATGTAAGATAACCTTGCCCTAAAACATTTAAAAGTTCATATGTTTAGATTGTTCCATGATAGGTGAAGTCCATCTTCTTTCAAACTTCATTGAGTCATTCTGCACCCTCTATCAGCAGCCAGGCCAGAAGCAAGAAGATAGAGTGTCTTCCCAACCTGACACTCTGGCTAGACAAATGTTTGCAGAGAATAGTGACCTTGGGCTACACCCAGCTTCTCTGGGCCACGTGTGCCTTATTTCCGGGGAATCTTAATTAAGGAAATTTTCCTAACATCCGTCTGCTTTCTAAAATCAAAGCAGGTTGCAGAATAATCCTTCCTTGAGAGGAGACATTTTCTTGCCAGTGCCTGTCAGCACTGGAGATAAAGGTCAAGGTCAAGGGAGATGATCACCCTGATTCTTGAGAGACTTAACCCACTGCTTTAGAGGTCCTTTTAAAATAATGCGGGCTTTTTTTTTTAAACTTTGTTGAGCCCCTTTATGAGTAAATGATTCCTCTGTCTTTCAAACCAGCTAAATACTTGTCACAGAAGTGCTTTTTTTCTCACTTTTGCCTATTCTCATATATCAGATTCTAAATATTTGAATTTTTAAAATAAGATTTTCTCTAAGTCCTATAAATAGTTGTTTATATACCAATTTAAATAGCTTAAGGACTAATACTTGATAAAACATATCTTTAGAAAACTTATATTTTACTGTCTGCATGTTATCAACTCTTGGACGCTGTGAGCTATCTTGGTTGCCATTCATTACGTAACAAGGAATTCATAGTCTGTCAGGCACACTGTATCCAAGGAGCTTCGGAAAAACACTGTCAAACTGGGCATATCTGTACAGATATGGGTCTTTTTTATGTGCCTGGTCGTTTTTCTGTCTTATATGTTGATGCTGAAGGAGGAACTGGTCAGCCCTCCTGAACTGCTATAATTTTAGGAAGCATCTTCCATTTCACAAATGCCTGTGAAGCCAAGCACCCTGGTACTCTTCCTATTGGTCTGGAAATCCGGCTGGTGACATTTGTACCACTTCCGCTCGGGAGCTGTGAGATCACCTTTAAAAATCTAAGAATAGCAGTTTTCCGTACCCAGAGCCACCCTGTGTATCTGTCCTTAGCTGGGTCACTCCGTCAGTCTTCATGAGTCCCCTCCCCAACAGCCCATTTCCAAATTCATTTTACGAAGCCTTGAACCACCGTGGATCCAGGTCCTGGCTGAGTTCATTAGATGTATATGGAGCATTTTGACTTGGAACTCAAGCTGCATTTCTATTTTCAATTTTAAAATAATGATTTTCTCTCTTTTGTGAGGTGGCTCACCCTTGACTACTAAGGACCAGGATACAACCACATATCCTGGCTAAAAGTCTCTTCTCAGACTTAGAGGTTCAGTGCTTTCTGTTCTTTGAGTCTGTTTCCAGACACCAAACAGTCCTCGCTCTTCTGCCTTGTGGGTTGTGGGTTGAAATTAAATCACCTGGGCGGGAGGACACGTAGAAGGAGCTGTAGGATGACAGCGGACAGTGTTAGTGTGAGAGTTTTTTCCAGGTGGCCTCCCTCTGTGACGCTGTATGTAATAAAGTGTGCGCTTTTACTGGTTCTCTTGGGATGAGAAGCTGTTTCTTTCTGCATGTGGTGTGTGTGGATTTCGTTCTTCAGAAGTGGCACATGTGTTTCTCCAGGCCTGGACTGGCTGCTTTGGCTGCTGTGTGCTCTTCCTGGGCCAGAGGAAGAGGGGAGGCCGTGGCCCATCTGCCGTCTGTCACGTCTTACTCCCTCTGGTGCCCACACAGCTTCCCTGAGGAGTTTGAAATCCGCAAATCCTTGGCTGGTCTGATTTCCCAAACAGGACAGGACCTCACTTCTTCCTGTCACCCAGCTAACCCACTGGCATAAACCCTGCTTAAAAAGAGGAATAAATGATATATAAAACCAATGGGGGGTGTTGTAAAAATCTATACCAAAGAGTTAAGGATGGATGTTTTTGGAAGACACCACATAGAAGCTTTCACTCTTTCTATATTTTAATTTTTTACGATAATCACAAACCTATCAGGAAAAGCAAATAGGATATTTCCGTCCAGAAAACTTTAAAGAGAAAAAACAACCCCTACCCCCAAAAAAGCCATGGGTGTTACCTGTGACCTTCAACCTTTAAAGAACTGTCCTGAGGGACTTCCCTGGTGGTCCAGTGGTTAAGAATCTGCCTTCCAACGCAGGGGACGAGAGTTTAGTCCCTAGTCAGGGAGCCAAGATCCCACGTGCCGAAGGGCCCCTAAGCCCGCGGGCCACCACCACAGAGCAGCACCGCCACCCCGGCCACAGCTGGAGAAAGCCCCGGTGCTGCAGCGAGGGCCCAGCCCGCCGCCACACGCGCACGCACAGCCGCGCCCGACTCTGCGGCCCGCGGAGGGGCTGGCCAAGCCCCTCTGTCCGCGGAAATAACAAAACACGCACAGCACGTCTGGCTCTTTGTGGCCCCGTGGACTGGGGCCTGCCAAGCCCCTCTGTCCGTGAAATTTTCCAGGCAAGAACACTGGAGTGGGTTTCCATTCCCTATTGCAGGGGATCTTTCCAACGCAGGGATTGAACCTGCATTCAATGCGTCTCCTGCACTGCAGGCGGACTCTTTACCGCTGGTGCCCCTGAGAAACGCGGAGGAAAGGAAGACCGGCCTTGAGTCAATGGTGCCACCCGGAGCGCACCAGCTACCTGGCTCTGCGCTCGGACACGTGTGGTGCATTTTATGTTCACAACAGCTCTATGAGGTACATTTTTATCCCCGTTTTACGGATGGGGACCCTGGAGTTCAAAGTGACTTCCCCGACGTCACCTGGTTACTAAGCAGCAGCTTGAGATTCAAACACGGATCTGCCAGCTGTCAGAGACCCCGCGGTGTCTACGTATCCTCACGTGCCGGTGCCTGCCTCCCTTACTCCCCCGTACCCACCGCCACCAACAGTCGTCCTATATGTAGATCACAACGTTTCAGCACTGCCGGGATTCAAACTTGACTAGTGAAATTTTGCATTCATAGCCAAGCAGGCCTTAAACTTTAGTTTGGGGCTGTCAGATCTAGGCCGAAGTTCAGTCCAAGTGAAAGAAGCAGATTGGGTACTTGTAGGCGCGACATGTTACAACACACTCAGCTGAGCGGGAGGAGACCAGGGTTGCACAGTCTCTGAGGTTACCTGGCCTTTTAAAATACCTCTGTGATCCTCACACTGGGCTTCTTCACCAGGTCACTCTGCTAGGAAACAGTGAACCGCCCATTCCCAAACTTCTTTTTAGCAGCAACCTTCCCCCCTGTTTTTTCAAAGGAAACTCCAAAGTAAACAAAAGAATAAATTCTCAAGTTCACATTTATAACATTTACTTAATGTCAATCAACGAGGCTGCATTGAGAAAAATTAATTGGAGTTACGAAAGGCAATTACATCCTTAAATGAGGCTCTACCTTCAATTTCTCCATTTTGCTTCAAGTGTCTGTGATAATTGTTACCACTTTAAAAACTAAATTTCAATCAAATTGTAAAATCACTGAAGCACCCGGTAGAATTCTATTGATCCTAGTTTTAAAATCACTGAATTTGACTTGAACCCAGGTCTGACTTCAAAGTCCAGCTTTCAACCCCTACATTGTAACAACTCTGGTTAGGTACTCTACAAAGACAGTATTACCATTTTGTAGGTGGAAAAACTGAAGCTCACATAAATTTTCTATCCTATCCCTAGTGCCTTGCACACTGCCTGGCATAAATATGTTATCTATTCAACTGAATTGTCCGAGACAGGACGCAGATTCTGAGCCCAAGCCAGCCTCTTTCCAGGAGATGCCCCCTTGGTACTTGGACATTTCATGGCATTTTGCAGTGACTTCTCCATTGTACATGACGGAATCCACCATCTCAAAAACCATTAGGAAGAGAAAAATATGTGGTTGAAGTGATAGTGTTCCTGACTCATTTTGCCTTTGAGAGAAAAAATATGGAGCTGAAGCAATTCAGTTGCCTCAGGCAACTTCCCTTCTCAGAGCACTCAGGTCTCTCTGAAGCCACAGACACCAATAAACGGAAATTGGCCAGTAAACCTCCTTGAATGCCAGTAAATGGAAATGAAAACTGCAGGGCAGGTTCACCTATGCTGGACCTCCCACAGGTTGCCAGGACTGGGAGCTGTCTAGACAGGCCTCTGCCTCCTCTAAGGAAGCCCTACAAGCCCCAGGTGGTAAAGGCCCCTTTGTTCCAGAATTTTGCATTTGTCATGTTGATAGCTTTGACCCTGAAATTGGCCTTCTGGAATAAAGGCAGGCATTCCAAGATCAAGTCCAACCCCCTCACTAGGACTTTGAGGCCCTCTGTGAATTCCTGGCTCTCCGTCTTCTGCCCTAGCCTCTCCCGCCCCCCGCCCCGCGCCCCGCACCCCACGCCCTCGATTCCTGCTGTTTGTCCCTGAGCTCAGCAGCCTCCCTCCAACTCTGTCTCTGGGCTGCTGCACACCCTGCCTCAGACCGTGAAGAATCTGCCCACAATGTGGGTTCCATCCCTGGGTTGGAAAGATCCCCTGGAGGAGGAAATGGCAACCCACCCCAGAATTCTTGCCTGGAGAATCCCCATGGACAGAGGAGCCTGGCGGGCCAAAGTCCACGGGTCACAAACAGTCAGACACGACTGAGCGACCAAGCACCCCACACAACACAACTGCCGGACATGACGTGCCCCACCTCCCACCCCGCCTGTTTCCACCTGGAAAATTCCTTCCCCACTACATTCGTCACTTCTGCGATGAATCAGACTCTCTGGAGGTAGGGCTCCCCCCAGGGAATTCTGCACTTTTAAAAAGCTCCCTGGCCAATTTGGCTGATCAGCCAGCCAGCTTTGGAAACAATGGTGTAAACACACACACAGACACACACATGCCCTTCCCACCACAGACACCCTCACACCGCCTTCTGTTCTTCCACATCCTCTGCAGGGGGGGTTTCACTCTGTAAATTGATAGGGATGGGGGCGAGGGAGGTGGCAGGGAACAAAAGAGAGGAAGACACCAGAGAAAAGACCAGAAGCAGGGAGGGGAGCAGCTCTTTGGACTGATCTGGGATCTCCATGGAGAAAAGGTTTAGAGACACAAGTTCATGGATATCAGTAGGGACTGTCAGGGGAGGGTGTAATCTCATCACAACAAAAATCTGAAGCGACGGACGCTGAAGCCCTCAGCGAGTCACAGCTCTCGGACCGTGTTGCAGCGCCGTGTTACAGCTCAGCCTTACTGAGAAAATAAAGGAAAAGACATCCTCATGGCCTGAGGGCGTGCCGACCCAAAAGATGCGAAGAGAAGAGAGAATGCGTGCACGACCCCGGGCCTTTGGCTCCTCTTTTTACACGTTTTCCCTCCCCCTGGGCCTGCCCCATGTAAACGGGGCTAGGTGGGAGTGCTGTTTGTTATACATGGGGTCCTCACTCCGGGCCTGGACCTTCCTTTGTGCTATTTTCACTGGCTTTTCCCTTCCTTGTCTTTTAGCCACCGCCATTCTGGACTCCTGTTTCCTACTCTTAACTGCCTAACAGGACGTTGTGACAAGCTGAGCGTGAGCCAAGAGTCAGGGTCTGGGGGACCAAAAGGGGCACAAAAGCCCTAACCCGTGCCACAAACTTCGAGAGCATCGGGCGTACCTCCTGTCAGCAGAAACTCTCGTGGCAAGCAGGGGAAACGAGGAAGAGTCAGACAGATGCTCCAGGGCAGGGCATCCTGCCCGCTTCCTACCCCCGGGAATGTAAGTGACTCTATGATCCCGCTACTGGCCTTGAACTCCTTGCCCCCAGTGCTCCAAGGCCATGCCTCCCAACGACTGACCAAAGTGGGGGATTAGACACACTTCATCCGCTCCTGGGAGACTTTCAACACCTCTATTGGCTGATGGGCTCCAGAACATTCTGAAATCAAAATACTTGTACACCAATGTTCAGAGTAGCACTGTTTTTTTAAAAAATATCTATTTATTTGACTGCATCAACTCTCAGTTGCGGCACACTGGATCTTAGTTGCCCTGCGGCATCCCTGACCAGGGATTGAACCTGCGTCCCCTGCATTGAAGATGGATTCTTAACCACTGGACTACCAGGGAAGACCCCCAGTAGCATTATACACAGCAGCCAAAAGGTGGAAAGGATCTGAGTGTCCATCAATGGATGAACGGATAAACGAAATGGTATACATACACACACAGTGGAACAGTATTCAGTCACAAAAAGGAATGCAATTACTTTATGGGCTGTAAAATGTATGAATCTTGAAAACATCAAGCTAAGTGAAATAAGCCAGACAGAAGAGAAATGCATGATTCCACGTCTACGAGGTACCTAGAACCGGCAAATTCATGGAGACAGAAAGTGGAATAAAGGTTACCAGGGGCAGATGGGAAGTAGGAAGGGGGAAGGAGTTCTTGTTTCACGGGCACAGGGTGTAAATCTAAGTTGGGGATTATGAAAAAGGTTTGGGTGGAGATGGTGGGGACAGGTCCACAACACTGGCAGTGTATCTAACGTTACTGAATTGTACGTTTGCACATGATCAAAATGATAAATTAACAACAAAAATGGGACTATGCCATTACATTTTTTTTTCTTTTTTTGCTTTGGCTCAGGACTCCCCAGAAGCCATGCAGAAGCCTCCTGGACTGCACGGCGGTCTAAGATGCGTCCACCCAACCCCTCTTCCTCCCTGCTTCACATGGGGTCAGGCTGGCATGTCTGAAGGCTCTCCAGCCTTCCCTGGTTGCCTCTTAATCTCCTTCCATACAAGCACTCTTCCCCTAGTCCATTCTCTGCCCATTCCATCTCATCTTGGCCTCTGCTTCTTGGAGGATCAGATGTATATGCGGGTGGAATGCTCACTCACTGGGTGGCAGGCACAGTGCCCACCCCCACCCCATGGACCCTTCTCAGAACAGAGAGGAGGACACTTCTCAGGATAAACTGAGCCACAGCAGGTTACACACTTCAGAAAGCTTTTTATTGGATTCAGTTTCCAAAAGCACAGACACTTGAGACAATTCTGCAAGGACCCTGAATTTTTTTGCAGGGCTGTTTTTGGCTACATTTAAAAAAAAAAAAGGAAAAAGAAAAAAACCAACCACACACACAGCAGGCTGACCCTGCTCACTGTAAGGTCTCCTTGAAGGGTGGACAGTTCTGAAAGGCACTGAACAGTGATGGGTGGGACTGCCTTCCTCAGGCAGCCAGCTCAGCAAGCGCCCTGTCCAAGGGATCCACAGACCAGTAGCTGTCATCCCAGCCGAGGAACCAGCCCACGAACGAGGGAGGCTCGAAGCCCTGCTTCACCACGGTGATGGGGGTCCGCCGATCACGATTAGCTGGGTCCGTCTCGATGTACCGCTTAGCTGCAGACACACGGGCAGGAGAAGAATCCTCAGTGTCTCCGTCACCAAGGAGAGAGGTTCCATGCCTAAGAGGGTTTCGGTCCCACTGCCCCTAACACCCAACCCCTCCCCTGGACAACACCATCCCTTAAAGGCAAGGACAACCACGTGACTTCACTGCCCCACCCAGAAACACAGGAAGGGCCAGGGGTCACAGTTTAACCTCCAGCTTCACAGAGCGTGCCTCCTTTTTCTCTAGCATCCCCTACTGGAAGGTATTAAAGAAACCAGCTTTTGGATTTCCAGCGCCCAAATCAGACTCTACTCAGCTACCAGAGATCTGCTCTCCCGCATCTAAATCCCGATGCGGTTATTCCCTGGGCATCCTGGGAACCCGAAGCAGCTTCTATCTGCCTCTTCCTCTTGGTGTGACCTACGGCTTCTGCAGGAACTGAGCTGTTCTCTCTCCATCCAGAGAGGGCTCACCAGGAGCTGGCCGTGGGGGAGGAAGTCCCCACCCCGCTGTCACGAACTCCCAGACCCGCACACAGAATCTGCTCCCACCCCACAGCCTGAAACAGACCCGCAGGCATGCATGGGTCCTCACCAGAGGTCAAGGCTTCTGTCTTTTCCTCTTCTTGAGAATCCTTACCAACCCAGACAAAGACCTGGAGGAGAGGTGGGAAAGGAAAGGTGTGAGATGAAGCCACACGAGGGGTGCTGACCCAGCTCGCTGTTGGAGGAAGAGGAGGAGGTTCCAGGTGTGGGCCGGACACCCCCCCGCCCCAACCACAAAGCCACCCCCGCCCCAACCACAAAGCCCTTGGACTGTGACTAGAGGGCAGGGAACAGACACAGTGAGCTGGTGACCTTTGCGCCTCCCTGGGAGGCGGTCTGCCGTGTCTCTTTGGACAAATGGAGTTACTAGCTGATTACATTCCATCCAGACCACAGTTCCCCTTGAGAACAGGGAGGCTCTGGCAACAACGACCGCTCGCAGGCGGATGCAGTCGAGCAGCAGCTGCCGCTATGATGAGAAATTCCACCTGCCTCAGACTCCCCCGCACGTCCACGGCCCCCACCCTAGCCTGCTCCAGTCACTAACATCGACCACCAAGCGCGGACAGCCATCAGACAGAGACCCTGCTCTAGAAGTTCACGAATGATCCATTTTGGGGCATCTACTTATTCAACGAATGTGCAGACGAACATGTGCTCACTGGTTTATTCATCCACCCAGTAAGCCCTGAGAGTCTGCTGGGTGTCTGAGCCAACAGGGGTCTAAGGCTTGGAAGAGAAATAAATCATCACCACGACCACCGTCTTGAGTCTTAGGATGAGCTTTACTACACCAAAAAATCAATTCAGCTGATTTTTACCTGTCATCTATTCTGATGTGTATCTAAAATATTTTAAAGAATGCCTATCATTCATAAAATGTCAAAGTGTTCATCACTCAGTCGTGTCTCTTTGCAACCCTATAGACTGTAGCCCGACAAGCTCCTCTGTCCATGGGATTCTCCAAGCAAGAATACTGGAGTGGGTGGTCATTCCCTTTTCCAAGGGATTGTCCCAACCCAGGGACTGAACCCAAGTCTCCTGCATTGCAGGTGGACTCTTCACCATCTGAGCCACCAGAGGCCCCATTCATAAGATGGTATCAGACAACAGAACGCAGACCTTCTCGCCCTTACTTATGGACAGCTGTGTGCCCTGCTACACCAGCCCCTCCACACCAGCTATGTATGGTGTCTATTCTGTTCATCACAGGACTCCCAGCAACCCAGCATTCTGCCTGGAAGACAGTGATGCTTCATACGTGTTGACTGAGGGCATGAACAGATGAACAAGCAGAGTAAGGTGCCAATGGGACAAAGCTGCCAGCAGCTGAATGGCTAAACTGCAAACCCTTTGGTATTGATCTTCCAACCAGGGAGCCCAAGAAGAAGCCGGGCAGATGGAGGGCAGTCTTGCACCTGCACGGCAGCTACCTCTAACCCTGACAACTCAGAGAGGAGACAGCTTGCTAGGAAGGGCTAATGACTGCCATCCCCCACGAGGATGCAAGGCCCTTGGGGACAGGGGAATGTCTCCTTCTAGGTGAGAGATTACGCCTGCATGAGATGTGAACCAAAGCCCAACTTTCTTTACCAACAGGTTCAAAGTAAGAGCTCATGTTCCCCCAAGGCCTGGGGAAGAATGCTGGTCATCTGATTTGCCTTTCTAAGGTGCTTTGCTGTTGGCAAGGGGATTCTATCTGCCTCTCATCTGCGGGGATTATGCAAGGTAGGCACCATCGCACCCATGCTGCAGGTAAGGACATGGAGCTCAGAGAGGGAAGTTATTCACGGGGCCGTCCGTTACCTGGTCCCAGGTGTCCAGGAGCATGACGTCATCGGTGGCCAAGTCTTCCTGCATGAGCTCGCCGGGGACCTCTTCGATCTAGGAAGGGATGGAAGGGGTTAATGACAGCCCACCTGTAAGCCGCCTTCCCTCAGCTCTCTCTGCCCTCCGTGGGGAGCTGCTGAGCTGGCTCCAGCCTGTGAGGGGTCTGTCCTAGGTCATCAGAAGGTCTCTCCCTGCCCCTGCTGTGGATGCCTCAGCTTGCCCCCCGGAAAACACCTCCCAAGGGGTGAGCAGAGGGAGCGACCTTAGGCCTCCTCGGGGACTCACCACGAAACGCCCGATCTTGTTGGAGCAGGCGAAGAGGCGCGGCGGGTGGGCGTCCATCTTCTTGTCCTTCAGCCGTGGGGACGTGCGGTAGGCGGCCTTCCCACCCAGGGCCTCCCAGAAGCTGTCTGCGAGGGGAGGCCACGCCAGTCACCAGCTGACACCACCTCCCGCCTCCCGCACACCCCCTTAGACTCTGGGACAGACACTGCCTGCGCAAGCCAAGTGCTCTCAACCGCCACCCGGCATCGTAAAATCCCAGCGTGACAAAGAAGGGAGGGCCTCGGGACTCGACGGTGATGCAACAGAGGCCCAGGGAGGGCAGACTTGGCGGCAGAAACGGAGCCGGGTCAGACACGGACGACAGCCCTGTGGGGCGGGGTGATTATCCCCGCTCAGCAACGAGGCAGCCGAGGCTCAGAGGGCAAGCAGCTCACCCAGCGTCACACAGCTGGGCCGAAGAAAAGCCGCCTTATCTGGCTCCAATTGCCTATGTTCTTCCCACTATACCTGCTCTAGCCACATGTGCTACTTATATTTAAATGCATTTTCCCACCAGTCACATTTAAATGTATGTTAACTTAAGCATGTGACTGGTGGTGGTTTAGTCACCAAGTCGTGTCTGACTCTTTTCCAACCCCATGGACTAACGACCAGGCTCCTCTGTCCGTGGAATTCTCCAGGCAAGAATACCGGAGTGGGTTGCCATTTCCTTCTCCCGGGGATCTTCCCGACCCAGGGATCGAACCTGAGTCTCCTGCATTGGCAGGCGAATTCTTTACCACTGGGCCACCAAGGGAAGCCCATAAACATGTGACTAGTGGCCACCAAATCAGACCTAGCAGATACAGAACATGTCCATTCTTTCAGACATTTTTCAGTGGATTATGTGACTCTAGACCAAACTGTTCTTCCCCATCCCTGCTTAGCATCAAGCAAGAGAGAGAGGGCTTAGAAGTAAGGAGGGAAAGATCTAGGGTTAGCGTAACGGAAGCGTTCCTGCCCCATGGTGTGGAAACAAGGCCAGCCTGTGGCATTTCTGTCCATGAAGACCCTCAAGGTTCCGACAGACCACAGCCCCCATGAGGCTGAAGCTGCCGCCTACAATCTTTCCAGGCTTCCCACAAGTGAGCCCCCCTGCAGCTGCCTTCCCCGGCTTCCCCAGCCCACACTGAGCTCTCCTTTCTCTAACTCCCAGATGCCTCCCTCTCACTGACCACATTCTCATTTTCATCTTGTGTGTACGTGTTAGTCGTGTCCGACTCTTTGCGACCCCATGGACTGTGGCCCGCCAGGCTCCTCTCTCCATGGGATTCTCCAGGCAAGAATACTGGAGTGGGTTGCCATGCCCTTCTCCAGGGCATCTTCCTGACCGGGGGATCAAACCCAGGTCTCCCGCATTTCAGGTGGATTCCTCACTGTCTGAGCCACAAGGGAAGCCCCCTTTTCATCTCACCCACTTTAATGAACGCACGTTAGGGAACAAGTGCTGAGGCAGGAGGAGGATGACGAAAGCCCGAGCAGACAGGAGGCCGGGAGCCCAACAGCTCCACCCCCAGACAGCAGCCGCCCCTCCACCCCTCGCTCCTACCTGGCTCGCTGCCTTCCGCCACCTGCACGGGCTGGGCCCGAAGCACCCTGAGCAGCTCCTGGGCCCCGGTCTTCTCTGCCTCGCTGGCTCCCGCACCCACCCACAGGTAGGCGGCCGAGGGGGTTTTCAGGACAAAGGCATCGTTGGAATTCAGCGCGCCAGCCTTGGGCATCACCTGGGAGGGTAGTGCTCAGTTAATCAACCAGGAAACAGGTAAAAACTTTTCAGCCCCTCCTCGCAGCCCAGGAGACGCTGCAGCAAGACCAGTTCTTAAGGGCAGACTCGGAGGACGGAGCGTGTACCCCATCAGAGCTGAGGACAAGGACTCTGGACACTGAGGCACTTAGCTGACTCCCATGAGCCACGAATGCACTGTGCTTAGCCAAGGAGATTCTAGAAATCTGGGATGCATTAACAGAAGTTGAGCACCTAGAACAAAGGAGGTGATAATCCCATTGTCCTCTAGGCTGCTCAGTAGGATTGGGTTCAGGTTCTGCACCTTCCACCATAAAAGGGATAGCAGCCAATTGGAATGGAATCAAGAACAACATCCAGATTGTGAAGACTGGAGTATCTGTTAGGTAGTGACTTGCCCATCACAGAAGGTATGCAAGAGACACTGGGCATTCTCGAAACAAGGAGAAATCTAAGACACACAATCCTGCCGGGCAGGGAGGTACAAAAAGCTGCTTTTTAGCCCCTCGGCCAACCCCACCCGACCCTGTGCCCAGAGGCCTGCCCATCAGGCCTGGGAGGTTTCCGAGCTGCCAGTCCTGCGGGGGCCCGGGGTCCGGGGCATTACCTCCACGGCGCGGGTGGCTCCGGAGCTGCTGGCCCGGACCTGGAAGAGGCGGGTACTGGCGGGCGCCGTCTGCCCACCCTCGCGGGAGGTGCCTCCCCTGTAGATAATCATGGGTTTCCCACCAAACAGGCTCATGAGGTGAGCGGGCTCCTTGCCTTGGACCACACGGCTCTGAGGGGGAGACGGGAGAGCAGGTCAGGAAAGGGGGGTGGGAGCATCGTCCTGTGCGCACATGCTGGGCTCAGCTCAGAGCAGCTGGCGCGGCCCAGGCTCACCCCACACGAGCCCGTCACGCTTGCGTCTGTGTGTGGAGGGCGGCGTGACCCTACATCACGCAGGGGCTGGCTGGGGAACAGGAGGTGCAGGAAGGCTGGAGGCAGCCCTGCTGGCTGAGGTCCCCCGGGCACTGCTTCGGCCTTGCCCCTCCCACAAGGCCTGGCCTGGCTGAGGCTGGGTCTAGTCCAAGAACCCAGAGAGCCCATGTTTGCAAATATTCCCTTAAATGGAAGCCCAGGGATGGTTCGTGGACATTCTTCCCGGACAGCGATGTCAGCCTCGGCCAAGAAAGCTGCAGAGTGGTGGGAAACGAGCCTTCCAGGTCTGCGGAGAGCCCTCCCGCAGAGCCAGTGCAGCCTGCAGTCAAGGGCTCGGCGGCAGGGAGAGGGGACCAGGAGGTCTGAGAGGCAGCGGGAAGAGGGGACCAGGAGGTCTGAGAGGCAGCGGGAAGAGGGGACCAGGAGGTCTGAGAGGCGGCGGGAAGAGGGGACCAGGAGGTCTGAGAGGAGGAGAGGAGGTCCCATCTGTGCCTGCCCCGTGAGCCCGGGTCACTTCGCATTCCAGCCGTGATCCATGCTGCCTAAATCTAGATCACCTCACAAGTGGGTTGGGTGGTGGGGGGTGGTTCGTGGTCCCTTCCCAGCAAGAGCCGTCACTGCTGGGTCAGAGCTCAGACCCCAGCTCCACCCTGATGCTGAGAGTTCAGGCCACGTGTGATTATACATCCTCTGCCTGCATGTCTGATGAACCTCTTTCTCGCACCACTAGACTGTAATAAACCACATCACAGCGGTTCAGGGCAGGGCGGGGCTGGGGGCCCGGGGGAGGATCTATCCGTGTTCACAGTTGCAGACGCACCGTCCGCGTCCTGCATAAATGTTCATCAAAAGGACGGATGGGTGGGATGAGGGACGGTCAGATGAGTGAGCAGATGGGCAGGGCCAGGGCGCGGCCCCGAGGGGCAGCGGGCTGGGCTCACCTGCACGGGAGTCCCTCCCAGCTCCTCGTCCAGCTGAGCAGTCAGGATGGCCGAGGCGGCAACCTCATCCTGGGTGGACTGGGCACCCTGCCTGGAAGGGAAGTGAACCTCAGCACCTCGTCTTGCACAGAGGCCGGGGCCCCTCTGTCACCCTGGGCCTGAGAAACCCGCGAATCTCCAGATTACAGGTAATGAAACTGACATATAGACAGGAAAAGAGGTTTGTTTGAAAAGGAACCAGAGCCAGGACCCAAACCAACACACCACACACCCCAGCCCAGCGTCTCGTCTTCTTTCAGAGATCTGACCACAACCAGTGGACTTCCTCGTCCTAAAGCTGCCCCACCGGGAGATGCACGGTGAGGGGCTTTCTGCCTCACCTCTTCCTCCGCTGTCTAACTTTCCCATAACTAACCTGTGTTATCTGCATAAGCAATCTAACAGATCAACGTGTTGCTCAAAGAAAATGTTTTAAAAGCCTTCTCGTGAATTTTGTACCATGTGTGTATTATTAATACCGAGTCCAGAAACATTTCTTTCAAGCCGCTTTTAAAAGTCTGAGGTTGTCAAACTGAGAGGCAACCTACTGAGTAAGACAAATGCTCTTCCACAGCATCGAAACTGGGAAAGAAGAGTGAAGACTGAGGAACTGTCACAAGTTAAAAGACTGAGAACTGTCACATGATGATTAAACGCCACTGAGGAGACGTGATGACTAAATACTGTGTGAGACCCTGGGTTAGATCCTAGACCAGAAAAAGGACATTAGTGGGAGAACTGGTAAAATTCAAGAGGAGTAAATGGTCTTGCAACAATGTTAATTTCCCAGTTTTGAAAACTGAACTATGGTTAAGTAAGAGGTGACCATAGAGGGAACTGTGTAACAGGTATATGGAAACTGTCTGCACCATTTTTGCAACTTTCCAGCAAGTCATTTCAAAACGAAAAGTTTAAAAAAGAAGAAACCCATCAGTCAACCTTTAAAAAGTTGGAGATTAAAAAAAAAAAAATTAAAAAAAAAATAAATAAAAAGTTGGAGATTGCATAGTAAGAGAAACGAACTGAAAAATATACTGAGACATCATTTTATCAACCCTAAAGCTGACAAACAGCGAAAGTGTGGTAACACAGTCCACCAGTGAGACCACGAAGAAACAGATACTCTCATTTGTCACTGGTGAAAACGCAAACGGCACAAAGTTCATCTAGAGAAACTGGGTGCTATCTGTCAAAATGACCAGCGCATTCACTGTCAGAGCCAGCTCCGACTTCTGGGAACTCACTCTAAAGATACTTCTCTATGCATCCAAAATGATGTTTGTTTAAGCCAACTAATCATAGCAGTGCTTGTAATAGTAGGAGTCTGGAATCAAAGCGAATATGCATCAGCAGGGAATTTGTTAAATAAACTACAGGAGAGCCACACAGTGGAGTATTACGTGGCTGTAAAAAAAAAAAGAGAGTAAGGAAGCTCCTTATGGACTGACATAGTCTGAGCTCCAGGACGTGTTAAGTGAGGGAAAAAGAGGCAAAGTGCAGGACAATATACACGGCGTGCCGTCTCTTGCATAAGGAAGGGAGAAGAACTAGGAATACAGGGTCAGATTTGCTTCTATCTGCATGATTACTGGAAGGATATACAAGAAACTAATGGAAGCAGGCATCCACAGAGGAGTGAGGATTTTAGAGCAAGGTGGAAAAGGGACAGGACAGGGACAGGATTTCTCCATGCATGTGTTTTTAATCTGTCTTGATCCTTAAGTCATGAATTTATCATCTCTCTTTAAAGAATTAAAAATAATTTTTAGTTAGAAAACATCAGAGGATAAACAGAACTTAGAGTGGAATTGAGGGAGAGATTTTCTGTTCGTTTCTCCCTAGTCCCCACGTCTGTCCTACAATGGACATGCGATGCTTTTATGAGAAGAGTTTACAATTTGAGAAGTAAGACAAGCGGTCCTGCCCCGGGGACAAAAGCCTTTCCCAGGGGAGCGGGGCTGTCCTGGTTCAGGTTCACACACCTGCGGGCTTCCCTCAGCCCTGCCCACTGCCCCCGCCGTGGCCATGCTCCCAGCGTGTGCCCCCGGCTCCCCCCAAGCACAGGACCCCAGACCCTCACCAGTTGTAGATGATCTGTCCCTGACGGCCGCCGTGGCGGTAGTTGTACAGAATGATGTAGCTGTCGCCGCCGTAGAACTGTCCGTACGTGGCGGGGTCCACAGGCACTTTGTTGGAACCTTCAATTCTCCAGATCTACCAGAGCAAAGCTGGGCTTAGAGACCGGACGGCATTCCCAGCCCCCAACTCAGACCAGCCGAGAAACCAGCAGGTGCTGGGTAGCGGTTACACCGCAGGATTGCCCTCGGACTCAGCCTGAAGTTAAATAACTTGCTGGAATCACGGAGCCACTAAGATTCAAACCCAGGTCTTCTGTTCCAGATCCTGACGGTGCACCCCTGCTCCCCCCGTACTTCCTCCTCATGGAGAGCAGCACGGGGACGGGTAGCTGCATGGGGGGTTTAGAAAATGCTTTTGGTGCGTGTTACACAGAGCAACACAGGCCCAGGTTCCAGTCAATACACAACCTGGAGCCAAGCCAGGCTGTACCCCTCCGCAGGCTGTGCACCCCTGGACAACTTGCTTACTGTCTATGAGCCTCAGTTTCCTGATCTGGAAAATGGGAATAATAAGGGATGTTGTAAGGATCAAATGAGTCTAGCACAGTGCTTGGCACGGGATGATGGCTCTGCAGGTGGCGGCTACTCTTAATAATTATGACGATGATGACTAATGCTGCCACTGGCTGTATCAGCAGGTTGTCTGGATTTTAGATATCACCTGCCAGGGCAGGGTCGTCACTGAGTGACCTCGGAATGACTCCTGCGGGCAGAGCTCTTTGCAGAGCTCCGGGAACACGGTTGTCCGTGGTCACGAAGCCCTGCAGCGCCACCTGGTGGTACCGAGAGTCCTGGCAAAAAGAACCTTTAAATCTTGAAAACTCCTGACGGTGATGGAGCCGGACCAAGCCTCATTTCACCAGGGGCTTCCCTGGTGGCTCAGACGATAAAAACATCTCCCTGTGATGCAGGAGACCTGCGTTCAACCTCTGGGTCGGGAAGCTCCCCTGGAAAAGGGAATGGCAACTCACTCCAGTATCCTTGCCCATGGACAGAGGGGCCAGGTGGGCTACAGTCCAGGGACTAAACACTTAACTTAAGCTTCATTTCACAGATGAGGAAAGTCAGTTTCAAAAAGGTTAAGTAACTTGGCCAAGACCACACAGCTGAGCTGCCAGGGCTGTTCCCACATTGCCCTAGCCTGGATCATTTTCATTGCACGCTCCTCTTCCACTTAACTAATGAACCAATGACAAAATCAGTAATAAATAAAAATGAACATTTTTGCCATTTCTATTATGTAGGATGGAATCAATGTTTGAAGTTAATTCTACCTCCTAAACATCTCTGAACTCCACTCCCCACCTCTCCATCTTCACTGTGAACTTCTTGGTCTCAAGGCCATCTCCTCTTCCCTAAACCACTGCAACGACCTCCTCATGAGGTCTCTACTCTCATTCTCCTGCCTCTAACTCATTTTCACAGCGAGTTCTGGAAGCACAGAACTGAGCCTGTCACATTTCTGCCTTTAAAAAAAAACCCCTCACTAGCACCTAATGGTTGATACAGAATCAAGGCCACACCTTTGGACAAGGAATTTAAGGCCCTTCCCTGAGGATACCATCAACACCAGGCTTCCAGGACAGCCCCCTGCCCAAATACCCACTCTCACTCTGGCAGCAAACTCCTGCTCATACTCTGAGGCCCCACCCAAGGGTCCCCATCTCTACGAAGACTGCCCCAACCACCCACCTCCACTGCCCTTCCTGCGTTCCCAGAGTCCCCATGCACCTCCCATCTTCCACTGGCCACACAGGTCTCAGCAACCAGCTGTGGCCACCTCCCCTCCCAGACTATGCACTCTTCACGGGCAGAGCGGGGTCTCAGACCCTTGGCAAGGAGCCTGGAAGACAGCAGGTGCTCAGGGCATGTTGGTTGTAAAAATCAAGCAAGACCAAAGAATCCCACCCATCAAAACTGTGGTCAAAACCTCTTAGAGAAACACCCTCAGAGAAGAGGTGGGCCAGAGGGGCCAGGGAGGGAGAAGGCAGGCGCCTCGACACGCCCACCCCAGCCCCCAGGGTACCTGCTTCTGCCCTCTGCCATCGTCATCCATGCCGTGCTGGGCAGCCATGGCAGTGGACGTGTGCAGGGTGGCGGCATCGAAGGGCACGCGCTCCACGTTGGCAATGTGGCTGGAGAGATAGCTCAGGCCCGGGCCGTCCGTCTGGTCTGGGTCCCGCCAGTTCTTGAAGAACTGTTTGAACAGCGGGGTCTCGCCGCCCTCGGGAAGGACAGAGACCTGGCAGGGACGGAGGAAGAGAAGGTCGTGGCTGGACCGGGGTCCCCGGAGCGCAGAGGCCACCCGGCTGGGGTCCTGCAGGGAGCCTCAGACACCCCGTCCATGCTGAGCGCAGGACACCCCCCAACCCAGCCTCTCCACCCCGCTGGGCCCACTCTCACGGTCCCACCTGGCTCCCTGGCTCACCTGGGTCTGCCTGGGGTAGTCCATCTTGGAGATGAAGTCGGAGGCTGTCTTGAGGGCGGCCTTCCTCTCCTCGGTGTTGGCCTGCCTGCCTGTCGGCCGAAGGCGAGCAAAGAGCCTGCGGTCAGTGCTGCACGCCAGCGCTCGGCGCTCCAGGGAAAGCAGAAGGCAAACCTCCCTCCCTTCCGTTCCTAGACGGTGGACGGCCAAGGCCAGAGACCCCAGGCAGAGCTGATCACGCCATGAGCTCTCGGGGGTCCAGCGAGGGGTCCTGGCTAATGACCGCGAGCACGCCGACCCACTGACTGAGCTCAGAACGATACAAAACTTGCTGCATTTAATCCACGCAGCAACCTTCTGTGATGAAGATCGTTATCTTGTCCTCACTTGCATATAAGGAAGTCACGGTCTTAGAGACGTTAAGTGACTTGGCCGAGGCCACTCAGCCAGCGGGAAGCTGTGACTCAGAGCCCCAGGCTCCCTCGTCCGCCCCAGGCTCATGAGCCGAGTCCCTGCAAGGCTGCAGGGGCGCCCGTGTAAGGCCCTGTTGGAGCCCCTCCCTTCGCCCCAGTACCTTTCCAGACAAAGATCTTCCCGTCTTTGCCATGGTCCAGGATGAAGCAGTCCTCTGACCTCAAAGCCCCCTGGGCGAAGGGGTTCTCATCAGCCACAAGGGAGACCGACATGGTGCCCGCGCCATTGGAGACCTGGGGGGATGAGAGGGGGCCCCGGGCCAGTGAGTGACCTTCCCCACCTCGGCCTGCCCACCGGCGCCCCCTAGCCCGCGCTTGAGGAGGCTGACAACCCACCCCCACCTCAAATGACAGTGCAGAGAAACACAGCCCTGAGGCTCATCTGGGATTTCTCTGTCCTGTTCCACCTGGTCACAACCACATCTGTGACCGACACGTGGGTGTAGCTGGAAACGTCACCCAGAAAGGGAAGGGGAATCAAATGCGGGGACGCAGGTGGCGTAGGAAACAACTGTACAGCTGATAGAAAGAAATCCAACCTCATCGGTTTAAAAAAGGAAGTACAGAATAAAAGTAAAGCGGTCTACACGCAGTGTGGTATACTGGGCTGGAACCTGGAAGGAAAAACGGGAAATCTGAATAAAGTTTTTAGTTTAGTTAACAGCATTGAACCGATGTTTCTTAGTTTTGATAAACATGCCTGGTTATGTTACGATGTTCAGGGGAAGCTGGGTGAGGGGTATATGGGAACCTTCTGTGCCATCTTTGCACTTTTTCTGTAAATCTAAAAACTATCCTAAAATAAAAAGTTCACTGAACTTTTTTGAGTGTACCCTACTTCTCAAAATTCCAAAGACTTGACAGTACCCAGGGCTGACAAGGCTCTGAGTAAACTGGTGAGGGTGATTAAGAGCCTTCCCAGAACGCAGTTTAGTAACATGTTATCAGGAAGTTAAATAATAATTGTCCTGCATTTATTGAAAATGTACTTTATGCCAGGCACTGTTCTAAAAAATTTATGTAATTTATTAACTTCTACAGTTATAGAACTCATTTGATCCCTACAACAACCCTACAGGTAATCCCATTACTACCCCTGTTTCATTCACAAGGAAACCGAGGCGCAGAGAGGTGAAGTCAGCTGCACCGTCACAGCCCCAGATCAGGGATTCGAAGCCAGACAGTCTAAGTCAGATCCTGTGTTTCTGTCAGTTACCTCTCATGGCAGAACCTTCCTCCCTGGGGTAGTGCAGACAGTCTAAGTCCAGAACCGGTATTCTCGTGTTTCTGTTTTTTTCTGGTCCTGCCACGCGGCTGAATGCAGACTCGGTTCCCTATCCAGGGACTGAGCCAGGGCCTCGGCAGTGAGAGTCCAGAGTCCAAGCCACTCGGCAACCGGGGAACTCCCAAGCAGCAGCGCTTTCTTTTATTGGCCATTGATTTTATTTATGGTAATTGCTATATACCAAAAAATTTTCATCTTGAGGAGTCAAATATACTTAACTATTTTGTTAACAGTTTCTTTTTTTCTTAATATATATATTTTACTGAAGTTTAGTTGACTAGTTAACGTACAATGTTCCAGATACACAACAAGGTGATTCAGCTATACACATACACACATATCATTTTTGAGATCATTCTCCACTATCGGTTACTACAAGTTATTGACTATAGTTCCCTGTGCAAGAACCAGTATTTTCAATCACTGACTCATCATGCAGCCTATGACCCAGACGCTCCACATCTGGAAACCTCCCCTAATGCCAAGCTTAGCACACAGGCACAAAGAGAGACTGCTGGCGATCGGAAAAGGTGGAGACATCCTCATGCCCATCGATTAGGGATCTGCAGAGATTTCCACATTCATAACATAAAATACTCTACAGCCGTTATAAAGGGGCAAGTGGAAAAAAGAAGGCCACAGAAAAGTGTGAATAGCCTGCATCTGTTAATATCAAATAGAGACAGAGAAACACGTAAGGAGACCCGGAAAGCTGTATCTGGGGTTTCCTACACCAAAAGGGTAACCATGTAACCATGGCAACCCATGGAGAGGGGAGGACAGGAGGCTGACTTTGTTAAATTAAGTACTGTTACTTTTGTAATTAAAACCCACTTTTAAATAGTACTGGTTATCTTAAACTAGTAAAATTAGACTGACTTATTTTTTTTACATTCTTGAGTATTGCTCAACCCTAGTATTTACAACGAATATGTATTATTACTTCAACATCAGAATAAATATCAGTAATGTGGTTTTCCTATGGCGGTGATACGAATCTGCACCTCATTCTGCTGTTATTTTACCACTAATAAGCTTAGGGCACAACATGTGCATCACAGGCTCAGAGGTCAGACATCCTTGGCTCAAGACCAGGCTTAATTCAGTTTTTAAAAATCATGAGAAGAAATTTTAAATAAAGTCAGTACCCATAACACACGCATACACACACACACTTCTGTAGTACTTTCCTGGATTTCCCTGAAACCCTCTTCTCCTTAGACCCCCCAGAAATCCTGCAACATTGATTCTACGGCCCTCCGCCCTCCCCACTTCACGGGCCCCGGCGGTGAAGGTGACACAGATGTGTCTGCGGTCGCTCACACGCTTGTTCCTGGGGCAGAAACGCCGCGAGGCAGCAGATGGGCATCCCCTGGAGCCGTAAGAAGCCGAGTCCCCCCATGGCACCCCCACACGTGCTCGGCGCAAAGCCCCCGGCCAGTAGAGCTGGGGAAGCCCAGGTCTCCTGCACCCCCATCCTGAGCCCACGACCCAGGGGCCCCAGCCCAGGCTCACCTTGTACAGCTTGGCCAGCTTGCGGTTGGCCGCGTCCTCCTTGGCTGTGTCCTCGGTCCCTGCGGGCAGAGCCGGCTTGGGGCCCAGCACCTGTGGGGATGGGGAGAGGGAAGAAAGCGTGGCGGTGAGCTCCCAGCAGCCTGCCGCCCCCAGGGAGGAGGCTGGGCTCCAACGAGCTTCCTCCCCGGGCAGGCAGGGGCCACGCGGGCCTCCACCATCCACGGCGACCTCCACTCAGGGCAGGACCCCCTCTGGAGGTGTCCGGGATCCCTGACGGTGCCTCCGGGGCGCAGCGCCCAGCCAGGGCTGCCCATGTAGTCTGTCCCTGCCGACCCGTCTCCGGCAGCTCCACAAGGACCCCGTGGTCCGCTGCCCCCAGGACAGCCCCTCAGACGTTTACCGTTTCCACCAAGCCTTCCGAGAAGGACAAGGACAGCTACCAACACCGCCCACCGCATGCCTTCAGCAGACCTCACTTCACCTTTGCAGCCATGCTAAGAGGCACAGGGCCTTCCCCGGTGGCTCAGCTGGTGAAGAATCCGCCTGCAATGCGGGAGACCTGGGTTCGATCCCTGGGTTGGGAAGATCCCCTGGAGAAGGGAAAGGCTACCCACTCCAGTATTCTGGCCTGGAGAATTCCACGGACTGTAAAGTCCACGGGGTCGCAAAGAGTCGGACTTGACTGAGCGACTTTCAGTTTCACTTTCAAGAGGCACAGATTACCACTCTCACCTCACAGGAGAGGAAACCAAGTCCAGAGAGAAAAGTACCTCGTCTACACCACTAGAAGGTGGCTAAGTAGAAATTTGAACCCATATGCCTGTGACATTAGAATCCATTTTCACGCCTCCGTTCTGCGCTCTCTCCAGCCTCAATGGCCCCACTACTGTCCCTCTCAAGCCACGCTTGGTGTCCAGGCTCTTTCCCCACAACAATCCCTTCTGCTCATCCTAAAAACCTGCGCTCAACGGCCCCAGACAAGCAGGAGAGACAAGCAGCACGGGGCAGAGCCTGTGGTCTCCTTTTCCCAGTGACCTTGACCTCTATTGATATATCCTCAAAGCACACTGGCTGGCAACGCCCATCATGCAATTGACGAAATGGGTTGTAGATTAATTGGAATGATCAGAAGAAGAAAGAGGGGGTTGGGTCTCTGTTGTCTCTTTCTGGCCTGGCTCTAGCACCCGGCTTGTCCTCAGAAGACGCCAAGACCCTCCTGCTCGGCTCCTTTAGAGGATCCGGCCCTCTTGGCAGGAGGGTGTGGCTCACGGCTTGGATGCACTGGATCCTGGGACTCCAGCCCCGCCTCTCAGGGGAGTCTGGGAGAGGTCAGGGGAAGCCTCTTCCGGCTTGGGAGAAAAACCCAAGTCACCCCACAATTGCCTGCCGGGTGGAGAAAAGGAAAGAGCCTCCTGGCCCCTCGCTCAGCGCCACCCCGCGCGCCCGGGACGCGGCCGCGGGTACCTGGAGCATGGCCTCGGGCTCGGCGCCCTCCTCGGAAACGTGCACGCGGGCCCGGCCGCTCCGCTCGTTGTCCCGGATGCCCTTGGACACCTGCGTGGCCTTCAGCCTCTCAAAGCGGTTGCTGCTGGAGCCACACCACTGGTAGATGTCCTGTAGGAGAAAGCCCCCACGTGAGGCAGCACCCCCGCCCACCTTCACAGAAGCCCTGCCGAACGACACAACAAGCTCACCTTGTTCTCTGCTTGCCCAGATGAGGGCTGGCGGAGCACACACACCCCACGTCCAAGCACAACACGTGTCACTTGTGTGTACCAGGGCCCGTGAGGGTATGCTGTGGATGTGCATTTTCCACAGGTCCCCCTGCATACAGAATGTGCGTAAAAATGTTTGCCTGATGGTGGGAGTGAAATTGGTACAACCACTTTGGAAAACCATCTGACTGTGCCTTTTTAAAGCTCCATATGCAAATATCCTACAACCCAGCCAACCCTCTCTTGGGAATATACCCAACAGTAACGCATGCAAGTGTCCACCAAAAGACGTGTGCAAGGATCAGTGTCTGCTTCAGACTGGTTGCTCTCAAGACAGCTCATCATCATCCCTGAGAATTCTTGAAATGATATTTCCCTTTCTTTCTTTCTCTACTATGGATTTTCATTCATGAAGAATAACCATGAATTAATATTAGTATTAATAAAATTATGTACCTACCTGTTTTTAAAGAAAGGCTTGTGCAAGAAGGCTCAGAGTTGCAACCCTTGGAAGAGCCCCAAACTCTCCCAAGTGTCCGTCAACAGTAGAACAGATAAACTGGCAAATTTTATATAACAAGGAGAAGGAACAAGCTACAACTAAAGGCAACAACAATATGGATGGACCTTAGAAAGAGAATGTTGGGCAAAAAAAGTCAGACATCCAAAGGAAAGATTCCAGGTACATGAAGTTCAGAAACAGGTGGAACTGGTCTAGACTGTTGTTGGAGAAAGTCTGGGGTGAGAGTTACCCATGGGGAGGAAGGAACTAGGAGAGGCCACATAGGGCTGGTGGCGTTCTTTCTCGATCTGGTGTTAACTACTCGGGCATGTCCATCCCATCAGAGTTATAGAGCCGCACACGCAGAATCCACACGCTCTTCTGTGTGCCTATCACACTTTATAACAAGCTTATACTCAGCGTGTGTCTCTGCCTGCCGTCAAGTCGCTAGGTCATGTCCAACTCTTCTGCGACTCCCATGCGCTGCAGCCCACCGGCTCCTCCGTCCATGGGATTTCCCAGGCAAGCGTACTGTGGTGGGCTGCCATCTCCCTCTCCAATAGACACTGCACCACACGTATACATGAGGCTGGGGACAGAACGTCTGGCCGTGTCCTCCTGCGGGGATGGGTGTACGTGGATTTGGGAAGAATGTGTACAAAGCTCCACACGTCTGTAAGGTGGGTCTGGGTTAGTGCATCCCACGCTTACCCATACAAGTGAGCACGTCCGACTACACAAGGACATGCACACACGTGGGTCTTTGATCAACACACCCAAGTCTCCATGTGGAGACACTCATCGTGGTGACATGTCTACACCTGCCACGCAAGAACTTATAGAGTTTTTTTCTAATTGAGGTACAGTTGACTTATAATACTATAAGCCTCGGGGGTACAACACAGTGATTTACAATTTTTAAAGACCACATGCCATTTGTAGTTATTATAACATATTGGCTATATTTCAAGAGCCTATCATTTTTAAACATGCCCGCCATATACATGCAAGTGAGTGACTATGAATAAAAGATACACAAGACATGCATATCACTGCGTCAGGGGGCTGTCCATCCACTGAAGCCGCTCACAGGTCTGTGTGTGACGTGCGTGACGTGCGTGACGTGCATGACGTGCGTGATGAGTCTGAGTCTGTGCACACGCACACATCTACCTGGGCCTGTGTGGGTGTGTTACTCACACACGGAGCGCGTGGGGGCTGCCGCCCCTGTGACTCCCTGCTGCATCTTCACATTGCTCACACGGGTGAGCCCACCTCCCCAGGCCAAGCCTGGGGCACCCCAGTGGCCCCTGAGAAAGGGCAGGGCAGGACTCACATTGCCCAGGTCCAGGATGAAGCAGTCGCCGTTGTTGAAGCTCTCCCAGGACACAGGCACCTCGGTGGCTCGGACCACACGCCGCCCTTTGACCTGGAAGAGTCTCTGCACCACCACCTCGTTGGGGACCACGTGCTTGAATCCTGACGCCACGCCTCCTTTCTGTCGGGTCAAGGAGACAGCGTTAGTCCGGGGAGAGCGTCTGGCAGCGGACAGGAGTGATCCGAAGGGCATTCCGGCCCGCGCACCAGCGGACTTCCAGCAGCCACCCACCTCTGCACCTTGCTGCCTCCCTTTTGAATCTCGTGCTCCACTAACAAAGACCCCTGGTCCCACTTTCCAGGATCAAAATGCTATAAACATTCCCTTCTCAAAATATGCATTCCCCAAGGAATGTTCTAAGAATGCTAACCCCCAAGATATTCTGCAAGGAAAGGATTCCATGATCAGGGAAGCAGACGGCGTGCCCTTCACTTGCCCCCTGACTTACACAACGCCCATCCGCATCATGAGGCACTGGGAAGTCCAATGGTAAATACACTCGCTTGGCATGTTTTAGACAGCACTTCCCTGCCTTGAGTCAAGATACTGCTTTTCTCTTCCATGTCTTGCCTGCGGCTCAAGTGTTCTGCAAAACCCGCTTTAAGAAACGCTCATTCAAATCTTTCCCATCCTTCAAGGCTCTCTAGGAAGAGTCAAGACTGCCCCCCTCCCCCGCCCCCATGATGCTGCAGCAAGTTCCACTCAGCTGTGCCTTCAGAGGCAGCAGTGGGTGAGGGACAGGGCACTGGCCTCAGGTTCAAGTCCCTGCCCTGGCACCAGAGTGCTGGGTGACTTTGGATAAGTCTCTTGCCCTCTCTGAGCCTCAGGCCTGCTCCTCCTGCAGCGGCGATCTAAGCCCCTGCTGTGCCGCTCTCCACAGGCATCATCAAGTCCCGGGGAGTCCAGGAGGGCTTCCCAGCAGCGGTCAGAACTGCCCGTGGGGGCTTCTCTGGTGACTCAGTGCTGGAGAATCCGCCCGCCAATGCAGGAGGCACGGGTTTGATCCCTGGTCTGGGAAGATCCCACACGCTCGGAGCAGCTAAGCCGTGGGCCACAACTATCGAGCCTGTGCTCTGGGGCCCGGGAACCCTAACTGCTGAACCCACACGCGTCAAACACTGAAGCCCACGTGCTCTGCGACAGGAGGGGCCCCCGGAAGGAGACGCCCACGCGCCACGGGTAGAGTATTTCTCGCGAGCCACAGCTAGAGAAAAACCGGCCAGCAACAAAGACCCAGCACGGCCAAAAAAAAACTACCCTCGGGACAGGAGAAAGTCACGTGGGCTGGGTGTCCTTATGAGCAGACGCCAGCCCTGGATGCTCACCGGCCCCAAGCCCCAGGGAGGTCAAGTCAGAGCGGAGAAGGTGCCCACAAGCGTCCCATTTTCCCCATGAGTATACTGAAGGGGGGGTGGCAAAGAGTCAGGCATGACTGAGCGACGGAACTGCACTGCAGTGATCCTGAGGACCAGCGAAGTGAACTGACTTACTCAAGGGCACTCAGTGAGCATGTGGCAAAGCTACGGAGTGTAACCACGTCTCCCGTTTCCAAAGCTGCTCACGTCATGGGCCACTAAGGCCGGAACCGTGGCCAACCCCCTCCCAGGTCCCTGACTGACGCCTCACCTTGCAGAGCAAAGCCAGGTCTGACTTGCTGCGCTGAGTCCATGAGGGCAAGGGACAGACAGAGTGTGACTGGGTTCCTGTTACATCTACACACAGCGAGGAACACAGCTGGCTGCGACATGATCATGCCACTGTGCTGGGCATTTTGCAGGGGTCATCTGCAAGGGAGGCGTCATTATCACCATCTTACAGACGCGGAGAACAGATGCCGGAAGCAAAGAGACTCGCCTGAGATCTCAAAGCTAGTAAATGTTGGAGGTAGGTTTCAAACCCGGGTGTAAAAGAATCTGTAAGGCCCACATTTTCCCCCAACGGCATGTTTTCTTAGAGCCCAGGTCACCAGGGTCATCCAGGATGAGAGGCAGGAACAAACCGCTGTTCTGAGCAAGGTCATCAAGTAGAAACGTTTTCCCTGTTGTGAGTGGGAGCGCCCTCTGGTGTCCTTTCTTGGTACCAGCGAGAAGCCTTTTAACAGGATCCCCTTGGTAGGGTTCAGCAAGACCGCCTTGGTCTTCTCAGAGCCTGTTTTTCCACCTGGCTTCAGAGGCCTTCCAACTGGGAAGCATGTAAGGAAGGGCAGCTGGGGAAGACGCTTCAGTGCCCCATGCTCATCTGGAAGTGACCGCGGAGGCTGCCTCTTACTAAGTCCACGCCAGGCTCCTCTGTCAGGGACATGCAATGTGGTCCCCACAAGCTCCTGAGGTTGCAAATCTCATCACCCCACTTTTCAGGCAAGAAAACTGAGGTGCAAAGAGGTCCAGCCCCACGCCCAGGGTCCCAGCTAATTGGTGGAAGTTTTACCCCCGAGTTTGCCCTTCCTGGGACCAGCCTTGCCCAGGTCCACCAGCCCAGGACATCCTGAGTGTCTGTGGGCAGTGGTCACCCCGGAACCCCATCTATGTGGAGGTAAAGAGACAGTGGGTCTGAAAAGCTTTTCCAAAAGGTGCTGAACGGACACACCGACCACTTCCATGGATTCCTTAGAGAGGAGGAAATGGGGAAATGAAGGAAGAGAAAGACCCTTAACATTTTTTAATACATCTCTAAAATGTTTTACTTGTTCAAGCATGTCTTCTATTTTTTGTCAAAAAAATAGAAACTTTTCTTTTAAAAAAGGAAAAGGGTTATTCAATGTCATACATCTCAGCTCCAATAAATTCTCTATATATGAATTTATAAATTAAAAGATACAGATTTCTAATGAGTGTGGACAGGCATTTCCTAATTAATTAACTCCTTCTAATCTTACTGATCTAGGAAATTAGACTTGGAAATATCAGTTAATACAAAAATAAAAGCAAGCTCTCAGGAGACATTAGTGAATCTCCAAGCATAAGGGGCAAGGTTTTTTTGGTAAAGTTTTTTTTTATTTTTTATTTTTTTAGTAAAAAATATTTTTAGTAAAAAATATTTAGTAAAAATATTTAGTAAAGTATTTTTAGTAAAAAATATTTAGTAAAAAAATTTTACTATTTTTTATTATTTTTACTTTAATATTTAAGATTGATTGCTGCTTTCTATGGTCTAATCATTAGTGGACAGAGATTGGCATAAAATTATTTGAACAAAGTCTAATAGAATATTTTCTTAAAAGCTATTTTCCAAATTAAAGTGAAGATACATCCACATATATATATATGTGGATGTATCGTTGTTGTTTTATTTGCTAATTTTGCATCTGACTCTTGTGACCCCAGGGGCTGTAGCCTGCCAGGCTCCGCTGTCCACGGATTTTCTAGGCAAGAACACTGGGGTGGCTGCCATTTCCTTCTCCAGAAGATCTTTCTGACCCAGGGATCGAACCCATGTCTCCTGCCTGGCAGGTGGTTTCTTCCCCACTGCGCCACCAGGGAAGCCCACATATCACGTGCTGGGCTAGGCGCTCGGTCATGTCCGACTCTGTGCGACCCTATGGACTGAAGCCCGCCAGGCTCCTCTGTCCATGGAATCCTCCAGGCAAGAACACTGGAGTGGGTTGCCATGCCTTCCTTCAGGGGATCTTCCTGACCCAGGGATCGAACCCAGGTCTCTCACGTCTTCTGAATTGGCAGGCAGGTTCTTTCCCACTAGTGCCACCTGGGAAGCCAGGATAAATTCTGTATCTATATATAAATATACACATCTATATGTTCATATAGAGAGAGAAAAATCACATACCATTTGGTGTATATCTCCAAGAGTAGAATCATGGGCAACTTTTACTTACTAAAAGCCTTATTTCTATGTTTGACATGTTACAATAAGCTTGTATTATTCTTATAGTCTGAAGAAAGGTAAAAGCTATAAAGAGCTACCTTTTTATGTTAAGCTCTTTATAAAACAAAGAAAAACCTACTGGTTGGCGCTGATCCCCTCCACCCTCTAATTTCAGGGTTCCTTATCTGAAAACAGGAGGGAGGACAGGAAGGATCCGAGGGATTCTGTGGGTTTCCCACTGTGATCCTTGGGGCCACGGGCTTCCAGGACTCAGCCCAGCCCAGACTCTGCTGGAACAAAGGGTTTCAAATAACCCAGCTCCTTGGGGTCTTTGGGGTTCTATCCAAAAGTCAAGAGGAGGAGGAGGAAGAAGAAAAGGAGAAGGAGGAGGAGCAGGGATCAAAAACAGTGCACTTTAAGGATCTGAGGGTCACAGACCAAGATCAGACAGGCGCTAGGAAAGCCCTTCTGGTGGCTCCCGTCCCTCCCCTGCCCCTGCTCACACCCCGAGCACAGAACCGGCCGTGAGGAGCAGGCTTTCACAGAAACAAGTCTTGCATAACAAGCTCTGCTCCTCGGAGATCCATAATTGATGAGGGCGCCAGGCCAAGAACCTTGGGCTGGGCCTGCCAAGGGCGGGGGCGACCAGAGGACTTGCGGAAGGCGGAAAATGGGACTGGCCGTGCACCTCACGTTCCCACCGAAAGCCAGGGCCTTTGAGCACTGAAGTCAAAGGCAGGAGGGGTTGGGAACCGCTCCCCTAGAGCAATCATCAGAGTACAGTCCATGAATATCTTGGGAAAATCACCAGAGTGGGGAGGAGACTTGCTAAATGTGCAAATTCCTAGGCTCCATCTGAGCTAAGATAAGAGACCAGAGAGCCTTCAAATGTTTCTCTGAACTAGGCCCTTCATGTCTGGGTTTAAATCCCAGCTCAATCGCTTACCAGCCCTGTAAGCCGCTTAGTCTGTCCACAAGTTAAGTCGCTGCTGTCCGTACAGAGGCAGCAGGAAGCAGGCACTGCGGCTCCAGGGGCCTGAGAAGTACTTGCCGGAGTGAAGGACAAACGGAGCGCGTGAGAGCAGCACGCGGGGCGAAGGGCGGCCTCAGGGCCGGTCTCTCTAGCTCCTGATTAAGGGTTCCTTCCACTTTCTGCTCTAGGAGCTGCAAAAAGTCCTGGTCTTTCTCCCCGTCCAGGGCCTGGGTTCCAAACTTCTCTCCTTCTGCTGGCACCAGGGCCCGAGGAGACTCCAGAAGGAACGCAGAGCTGGACAGGTCTGTAGAAGGCGCTCTAGGGAGCGCTGAACTGGCCGACAGGGGGCGCTGGGAGGCTCCGGGGAATCCAACCCAGCTTCGCCCAGCCCAGGGCTGAGGCCCAGTTCCCAGGACACACCCTGCCCTCTGCTATCTCTAGAGCTTTTCCATCATCTAATCTCTGGTGTGTCAGCTGGGCAGACAGCATTGTGCTAAGTCACTTCTGTCATGTCTGACTCTTTGCGACCCTATGGACTGCAGCCCACCAAGCTCCTCTGTCCATGGGACTCTCCAGGCAAGAATACTGGAGTGGGTTGCCTCGCCTTCCTCCAGGGCATCTTCCCCGCCCAGGGATGGAACCCATGTCTCTCACATCTCCTGCATGGGCAGGTGGGTTCCTCACCACTCGCGCCACCTGGGAAGCCCTGGGGTGTCAGCTGGGCAGACAGCATCACCACCCTGCTAACACCCCGCTCCAGAGGACCTGGAGGCCCAGAGATGGACAATGACTCCTCAAAGGTCGCACAGCATGTCAGCAGCGTAGATGAGGCTTAGTACCTGCCCTGAACCCCTGCTCACGAGAGGCAGATTGGTGTACTGGGAAAAAGCTGGGCGTCAGGAAATCTGGGCTCCGGTCCTGGCTCAGAGACTAACTTTCTCTGTGCCTCAGTTTCTCCTCCCTCCCTTCAAATAAGAGGTCTGCCTTCTGATGTTAAGGCCAAAGCTTGTGATCCCTTCCCTATCCTGACCAAAGAGAACCCCAGCTAAGCAATACCAGCGTTCCAGGAGCCCTTCCAAGATGCCAAGGCATCTTCCAGCTATGCCTTCACCAAATCCTCTCCCCAGGCCTGAAGGGCAAGTACAAGTGGCTCTCCTGAAACCGAAGAGGACAGGGAGGCTCAGGGAGGCCAAGTGGCTTTGCCAGAAGTCACAGAGCATACTGGGAACAGCCTCTTGGGGCTCCCAGCGTCGCTCTGCTCAGCCCCACCTGACTAGGGGCTGGAGCTCAGCGTCTTCAGAGTTCAAAAGACAGAAAGAGAATGGGATCAAGGGTCCCCTTTCAAATATTGAAAATAGGACCCTCTGTTGGCAGGGCCTCAGAACTAAAGGCTATAGGCTCAAGCCCTGGGCATGCTAGGTTTGCCAAGGGCAAACGCCATGCAAAGGGCATAGGGCACCTAAGGCCCACCTATTACTGCTGGGCAAGGAAAACCACCTTGTGGGGTGATGGAAATTTTCTTCTCTCAATTTAATAAGAAACCAGAGGCTCAGAGAGGGCGTGTGATTTGTCCAAGGTCACACAGCTAGCAAGGGCCCGAAACTCAAAGCCAGGGCTAGCCAACTCCAAGGGCTGAGCTCCGGCCTGTCTGCCTGCACACCCGCAGAAGCCTGAAAGGCGGGCGGGCGTGAGCGAGCCCGGCCACTGATGCCTCTGTCCCCGCCGCCCGGCGCCCACCTTGTACTTGAGGCCGGACTTGAAGTAGCCGAGGAAGGTGGCCGACTCGAAGCCCTGGACCTCCCGGTGCTGCACGGCCCGGCCGTTCAGGTGGTCGTCCAGCTGCACGGTGAAGATGGCGGCCGCCCCGCTCTCGTCCTGGCTGCATTCATTGCCTGCGGGACATCAGAGCAGCATGAGCCGGCTCCCGGCCAGCGGCCCCAGCCGCCCACAGCGGAGGCGTCTGGAGCCCCCAGCAGCGCCCAAGCCTGGCTGGAGAAGCTGGGAAAGGCCCTGCCTCTTGGGAGCCTCAGTGAATCCATCTGTATAACGGGGGTGGTGGGAGCTGACTCCAAGGTCTCTGAGAGTCCTCCCAGCACTCACTCACCCGAGGTCAGGCCAGAGAGCACCAGCAAACCAAGCCACAGGGAGGGGCCAGGACTCACAGGGTCACACGGAAGAGCCGCGGCAGGACTTCAGGCTCCCGACTCGGAAGGGCAAACAAGAATCTGGCTGGAAAGGGTGGGTCCTGGGTTTCTAAGTCACCCCCAGTTGAGTCCATAGACTGGCTTGTTTAACCCTGACAACAGTCCTACGAGGAACTGCAAAGCTGCTGCAAAGCTGGGATGTGATACTGTGCAGTCAGCACATCCAGTTTACAGAGACACGGAGTGTCTCGCCAAAGGGCAGAGCTGGGGTCTGAACTTGGGGAGGCTGGCTCGACAGTCTTGGGAACACGTAACCAAGGGCCTGGCACACACTCGATGCTCAGCAGTCGCTAAATTCCCTTCGGCGCTTCCGGGGGCCCAGGTCTCAAAGGTCTGCGCTCTACGCAGAGGGGCAGGGCCGGGGCTGGGGGCCCATCTCACCCAGCCAGTAGTGGAGGTCGTACTGCAGGTTCCCATTCCTCAGCTGCACCGTCTTCAGGATGACATAGGCATCGCCTGTGAAGAAGTCTCCATAAAGGTTGGGAGGCACGGGAACCAGGTCGAACTTCTCCACGCGCCAGATTTGCAGGCCGGGCTCCTTCCCCGCCTTGAGGAACTCGGGGTGTTCCACCACCATGCTTCCCGGCTGCAAGAGACAGGGCACAGCCTGAGCGGGGGCAGGGGCCGTGGCGGGGACGGACCCTGGGGCACGAGGGAGGCTGGTTTTCAGCACCAAGAGCACCTCACTTGAGCCTGACGCTCCCCACCGCATCCTAGGACCCCGCCCGCGACGAGTGAGCACCAAGGGCCGAGTTTAGGCTCCAAGCCCTGCCCTGGCCAGCATCTCCCGCGCCCTCTCGTCTCCCTGGTGATGGGGGCACAGAAGGCTCTGCCTCCCTTCTCGTTTCCTGTCTTAGTGCCAACTGGATGCAACAGCTGAGGCACACGGAGGTGAAACCAGGGACCCCCAGCTAGGAAATGACAGAGCAGGAGCTGGCCCAGACTCCAAGAGCTTTGGGACCACGGGGAGACCCCTCAGATGGCAACAGTAAATCTGGGGGTGGCCAGGGGCTCAGCTTAAACCTTTCCAGCATCCTCGGTGGCCCGGAGAAATAGAAGGGTCCTCATAGAGTTCATTAGCGAACTCCACCCTAGCAGATCGGGAGACTGAGGCCCCAAGAGGGGAGGGGCCTGGCCCAAGGCCACAGGGCCTGTCTGTTTTTGCTCTTTTTCCCCACGCCCCATCCACGCCCCATCACACCTCCAAGAAGGGCCTAGGTGGCTGAGCCCAAGCGGTCCTGCGCTGTCTGCCTCCTCCCTCCTGCCCCTAAAGCCCCACCCCACCCCAAATTCCATTTCTTGGAAAAGGCGAAAGGACGCAGCCGGGGTCTGCGGGAGCCTGTTGGAGATGAGGTGGCAGAGAACGGGGACAGGCGGTCAGACCATGCACGGCGGCTGGAAACGGAGCAGAGCGGGGTGGTTAGCTGGGAATCAGAGGAGGGAAGTCAGCAGGCGCAGGTCACCTCGGGCCGGATCTGGTGGAAGAAGTAAAAAAAACCAGATGGGAGAACTCAGGCAGCGGAGTGGAGAACATGAAGGAACAGCTGGAGGGAGGAGAAACCCGAGAAGGCAGAGGCGGTGTCAGAGACGGAGAAGAGGTGACAGGCGAAGGTGAGACGGTCCAGGAAAGAGGGGGGATCCAGGAAACAGGGGGATGCGGTGAGAAATCGGATGAGAAAGACTGAAATGAAAGGAGAAACCACAAGAGGCAAGGAGAGAAATGAGGCGGAGGGAAGGAGAAATCCGGCGGCAGAGATGGGTAACAAGTCAGAAGGCAGCGCAGAGGGAAGACATCCGGCCAAGGTGAGGTTAGCCTGTTGGGAGGGAAACAGCCAGGCTGAGGCCCCCACCCCTCTAGCGGAGCCCCAGAAGCAGCAAGAGATACTTACAAAGCAACAAAACAGTTTTTCCATTCTAGACCTGAATTACTCCCCTTTTCCTAGCGCTGTATCTGCAAGAACTTACAATAAAGAGTTACTCCGGGGGCCCCCCGGGCACTCACCCCCGCCTGGGTCACCCGCCCCTGCGGCGCCCCCGCCTGGGTCGCCCCCCGCGCCGGGGTGGCCGCGCTGGCCGGGTGCGACAGCGCGCCCAGCGCCAGGACCAGCGCGCCCAGCAGCGCGCAGCGATGCGCAGCCATGGCAGCGACGGCGGCAGAAGACGACCCGGGAGGCAGGCAGGCGGGCAGCCGGGGCTGCCAGGCTCGCCCTGACCTTAAGTAGCCGCCCGGCCCACTCCGCCCAAGCCGGAGACCGCCCCGTTTGGGAGGGCGGAGGGCCGGGCTGGGCCCCTGCGGGCCGGGGAGGGGCGGGAATCTGGGCTGGATTTTTTAAGAGACATCGGGGTTCCCACCGGGACAGACCCAACGGGCGGGGCCGCCCCTTCACTCCAGCTCCGCGGTGGAGACCAAGCACAAGGCCTGGCATACAGCAGGTGTTAATTCCGTGCACACTGCATGGACACACGCGGGAACGGCAGGGCCCCACCCAGCTCGGCTCCCTGTGTGATGCACGCGGGACCCCTCTCCCTCCACCCCTAACATCTCCAGCAAAAAACCACAGGAGCTAACTGAGAGGGACTGAAGGTTTTCAGCATCACATGAACATCCTTTATGGACTGGGCACTATTCACAGCCCCATTATAGAGAGGTGGAAATAGCTCAGAATGGTCAAGCAGTGTGCACACAACTAGGAAATGAAAGTCAAGACCGGCCCCCAGGTGGTCCGGGTGGACCGCCCGCTTAGGCAGCATGTGGCTGTCACCAGCTAAGGACACGGTTCAGGGGGCTGACCTCCACTGGACCCTTGAGCAAGCCAGACAGAGAGGGGCGGGCGAGCAGATCTCTCCACTTCTGGGATTGCAGGCTCCATTTTACTCAAAACCACCCTTCTTTCCTTCCTCATTAAAAAGTTACTTTTTATTTTTAAAAAACTATTTTGGGCTCCTCTGGGTCCTTGTGTTGCGCCTCCTTGCACCAGGGCTTTCTCGGGTTGCAGCAAGCAGGGGCTGCTCTCCAGCTGCGGGGCACGGACTTCTCTCTGCGGGGCACGGGCGTCTCTCTGTGGTGCCTTCTCTTCCTGCGGAACACGGGCTCCAGGGCAGAGGGCTTCAGCAGTTGTGGCCCACAGGCTTAGCTGCCCCAAGGCATATGATGTCTTCCCCAACCATGTCCCCTGCCTTGGCAGATGGATTCTTAACCACTGGACCACCAGGGAAGTCTAAAAGTTATTTGTTAAAAGTTTGTTTTTAATCAAAACTTAAAAGTCACTTTATTTATACAAAGTTTCACCTCTCAACCCCACTTACTTGTACCTCCAGGTAACTAACCCACTTCTAGCTTCCTCCTCCTTCGGCTGATGGCTTCATGGCCTGCCTTCCTGTGGTAGGGAACCAGCCTTTGTTGTTTGGGGTTGGGGTTGGGGTGGGGGGTTGTTAGTTTCGTTTTTGTTCTTGTGTTTTCAGTTTTAGGTCCTATCTGTGGTTCTCTCTGGGGAAGACAAGGATTCGAGCCTCCTCCCCTTTGCCCAGGCTCCCTTCCCATCCCTTATTCTCCTACTGGAGACTTAATTGGGTTATAAGTGCTATTCACACTCATCCAGGCCTGCTTCCCACCTTCAACAACCCCTCTTTCCACTCTCCCACGACCGTGCTGGACTCAATTTCTCTGTTTCCTAGCTCCCTTTGCATTCCAGATCTCCTTTCTCAATAACAGGGAAATGCAATGACAGGGAAGAGAACAAAGGAGCTGGAGGCCTGGGTTTGATGCCCACCTCCGCTGTAAGTTACCTTCTTCCTCTCTGCCTCAGTCTCCCCATCTAGTAAATGGGTATAAAGTGGTTGCTGAGAATCCAATCCGTCTGTGTGTGTGAAAATGGCCTGGTCTGCCAGTGAGTAAATGGGAGTTTCTGTCCTCCTTCCCCATGAGCTCCAGTCATCTGCCCCAGCTCCTCCTGGAGCCCAGCTTCTGTCTAATCAGGTTGAAGTTCGCCCTCCATCACACACAACTTCCTCCCATTTAAGGGAGACTGTGGGTCAGATAAAGGGCTAAAGGAACACTCACAGAGGAGATAAATCAGACTGCAGGGATTATAAGAAGGCTTTGCAGACAAAGGGACTTGTGACCTGGGCCTTGAAGGACAGGAAGGAGGGAGATTGAGAAGAGAGGCATTCCGGGGGTGGAACAGCACGGGCAAAGGGCAAGCAAACGCAGGCCACTGATAGGGATCCTGTCTGAAACACCAGGACAGGAAGAGATGAGGCTAGAGAGGGCGGCAGAGGTCACAAGGGCCCGTGTGCCACTCAAGAGTCTGAATGTTTTTTTAAGACATACATGGGTATAGGTTAAGAGTTTCTCAGAGAGCTGTTTTTTGTTTATTTACGTATTTATTTTTGACTGTGCTGGGTCTTCCTGATTGCAAGCGGGCTTCTCTGGTTGCAGCAAATGAGGGCTACTCTTCATTGCAACGTGCAGGCTTTCCTTGCAGTGGCTTCTCTTGTTGCAGAGCATGGACACTCTAGCACGGGCTCCAGAGTCATGGCGCACGGGGTCAGCTGCCCTGCGGCACGTGGACTCTTCCCAGACCAGGGATCCAACCTGTCTCCCCTGCACTGGCGGGTGAATTCTAAACCACTGGCCCACCGGGGAAATCCCTGAAGAGTCTGAATTTCATCTTAGTGTCTATGGGGACCCACAAGAGGCCCCTGACTCCTCAAGGCTGTATGTCTGGTCCTGGGCCTGCAGAGCCTGCACTGGACGTCTCTGGCCTAAACTCAGAGAGCTCTTCCCTCTCCCTAGGCATTTGGAGGGTGATAAAACCCCACTGTTCTCATACGCGCCTGATGGAAGCATAACCCAGTTTCCCCTCTCTGGAGAGCAACTGACATCTATACAAATTCAAAACAGCAATGAGACCACAGTGCCATTTCCTTCAGTATGGCTTACAGAGGAACACAAAAATATACGTGCAAGGGTGTTCACTGAAGCATTGTTGGAAGAAAACTGGAAAGGACCCAAAGGTCCTGGTTAAATAAATTATGGAGCCGCCATACAATGGGCCACTCTGCAGCTGTGGAAAAAGAACAAGCTAGCGCAGACTGTGCCCAGCACCCAGCAGGCAGTCAGCAAACATGGAGCGATCTCAAAAAAGCAAACTGCACCGCGACTCTGTTGTGGCTCCTCTCTTCTGGTTTATAAGGGTGTCTGCTTCTGCATACATATTGTCCTTAAAAAAATCACGGAGAGTAAACACCAAACTGTCAAGTCAGTTTGCTTGAAAGGCATGAAGAAGCTGGGGTTAAGCACCCACATCACTGCAGTTGGCGTGAGCGAACACTCTAGGGTGATGAAACATTCCAACACTGGATTACAGTGATGATTACCCAACCGAAAAAGGTACTAAAAATCATAATGCTGTCTGCTTACAATAGGTGAGTTGTTAATGTTAATTACACCTCAGTATACTTGTGTGAAAAAAATTTTCAATGTCCTATAGGGTTTGAAACTATTTACAAGTGTTTCTCCGATGTAGTTTTTTTTTTTTTTTTTTAAAGACTGATCTAGGAATAATACCTTAAAAATAGATACAGTAATATCTGCTCATTAGACAATATGGAAAATTCAAACCAGCAGGAAGAGGAAATTTCCTTGTCATCCCCAGTCACCTCCACCCCCCACCCCAAGTGAACCTGAGCCGGCATCCAGCCCAGCCGAGCAGTCCGTTCTGCTCAGCTGGTGATTAACAGAGGGCTGGTGTGGCTCGGCCTTGGTCCCAGGGGTCACGGCCCACCAGCCCAGGGTCACTGACCCCAGGTTAATGATCACAAAGGCCCCTGCAGCTGTGCCTCTCACATAGCCCTGAAACCTGGGTCCCTGGCGCTGGAGACCTGGGCAACAGGCCCTGGCCCCTGCCCTCGGAGCATCCACGGCCTGGAAACTCTCAGTGCAGGGCAGTGATGTGCGGAGACTGTGATGGGACCACAGGCCCCCGGGCTCCCTGCCTGGAAGGGGATGTGTAAGTTCAGAAGAGCGGGGAGAGCTGAAGTGCAGAAGAAAAACCTCTTAAGCAGGAAGGAAGAGCTCCCCACCCGTGCCAGGCTTGCCTCTGCTGCTGATTTCCTGGGTGACTTTGGGCAAATCACCGTCCTTATCTGCTCTTCAGGGTCTCCATATGGAAAAGAACGGCCAGGCCCTGAAGCTCTGACTCTGAGCCTCGTTCTCAGCCCCAGCACTCCCCAGATCCTGGCTCTGCAACCACATCGGGAACCTACAGGTCTCTGAGCCTCAAAGTTCCCACCTGTAAAACGGGGACAGCTGTCCAGGTGCCTCTACAGGTCCTTCTGAAGCAGACAGTGCGGAGCCCCTGACCTGCACAGGGCGGGCACAGCATCCCTAGGAGCTGCATGCCACCGCACCTCTCGGGCTGGGTATCTCTGGGAGAAGACAGGGAGGAAAGGCGGCCGGCTCTGACACTCAGTCTCTTCACAGCCACCAGGAAACAGAGACTCGGGGAGTTCCAGGCACTTGCTCAGGGCCCTTCAGCTGGAACGAGGCGCTGCTGGGATTCAAGCTCAAGGCTGGCTGGCTCCAGTGCCCAGGCTCCACCTGGGGCTCGGCAGGGCCCCCAGCACCATCCCGCCTGGGCAGCAAGGGGACAGCAGCACCCATCACAGGGGGAGGGCTGCAGCTGCTGACCCAGACAGCCCTGCCCTGCCACCACTCGCCACGTGAGCGCGTCCTAGCCCCCGCCCTTCTCTGAGCCTCAAGAGGTCCCCCTGCCCTCTGATCTCAGGTGCTCCTGGCTCCTGCCTGGTGCTCCACACAGTAGGCAGTTTCCAGCATCCAACCACATCCCTGCGCTGCAGCTCGGTACCGGACCGCCACCGCCCGCCACCAGCCGTGGCCCTGCTCCCTTGGAGACCTCAGGCTAGCCTCCGTGTCTCCGTGGGCCTCCCAAGGCAGCTACCAGCGCCGGGAGGAGGCAGCCTCACCCTCCGCCCCCGGCCAGAGTGTACAAAAGGCCTCGGCCGCTCCTGGAAGACGCCGCCCTGTTCTTTTCTCTTTGCACCAAACACTGTTGTTCTTGATTCCCAGGCCGCCGGCCACTCACGAGGCCCACTCCCTCTTTTTCGGAGCTTGTTTGCTTGCTGGCTCACGGCTGGGTTCTGGGTCCTCCTGGGAACACCCGCCCTGCTGGCCGGGGTTTTGTTAAATAGGACAACAGTCAGTAAACAGAGAAGCCAGTTATGAAACCTGGTAAAACTGGACAGGGTCTGAGCATGCGGAGCCCTGGGGACCTGAAAGAACACGTGTTTTAGAATCTGGGAGACTCAGCGCCTGTGATCAGGGCCTCAGTTTCCTTATCTGTAAAACGGGGAGCTCACAGGGCAGTGAGGGGGTTCAAGGTCTGACACACAGCACATTCGGAGCTCCTAGTGCCCCGCGTGTGAACACAGAGGCCTCTCAGCGTGAGAGGGTAGAGTGGTGCCCGAGAAAGGTTACAGGTTTCACAGTGAGCGTCCTGGGCTCAGGTCCGGGCTGTGTGACCCAGAGCTAGTTGCTTTCCCTCTCTGAGCGCTGGGTCAGTCACTTGTAGAAAGGGACAGTACTGCCCAGTTGCAGGGTGGCTGGGAGCTCTGGAGCAAGTAGCCCAGAGCAGGGCTTATTTGTAGCAATGTTCAACAGATCACCCTCTCTTTGCAGACTGTGACCCCAAGAGCAAGAGAGTAACTTCTCAGAGTCACTTAGCGAGCACCGTTCCCAGGCCAGAGCCGAGGCCTGAGCCCACGACAAGGCCCCCGGGAAGGGCCAGCTGGACCTCTGCCCTGGCTCCATCCATCCCGGGCGTGGACAGCTGTTGGGGAGACAGCCAGTGAGGCTTGGCTGAAGCCACCTCCAACAGGCCGCCTCTCCCAGGGCCCGAAGCCACTGGCTTTTTCCCAGCCTCCGGAGGCTACCCCACGTAGTGCCGAGAGCCAGGACAGGACGTTCAGAAAGGGCTGGCCCTGCCGCTTCCTGACCCCGTGCCCTGGGAGCAGCCAGATCTGGCCACAGGTATGAGCCAGGGCCCTGCCTGCCAGGGTCCCCTTTGGAGTCGGTCTCCCCCTCTTGGGGGAGGCAGCGGCCCTGGGAAGGTGCAAACAGCTGCAAACAACCGTCTCCTCGCTGCCCCAGGACCCCACAGCCCACCAACAGGGAAGTCCAGGCACAAACGCACATCAGCGGCAGGACAATGAGGCCCAACTCCAGGCACTGTGAGGCAGGACCAGTAAAGATGGGGAACACGGCCTCCGCCTGCCAAACTCCCGGGGCAGCAGGGCCTACGGGGCCCCAACCAGAGCCAGAGCAGCAACAGCTGCAGGAGGGGGCGTCCTGCTGCAGAGGCGACGACCTTCCCAGCAGGAAGAAAAACAGTCTGCGAGACTGTGCAAGGGGCTCCTGCCAGGAAAACCTGGGTGTAAATCCCTGACCTACCACTTCCAGCTGTGTGGCTCGGCTCTCTGAGCCTCAATTTCCTCATCTGTAGAATGGGATTAGAGTAGCCTCTTGCTAGGGTTGCTGTGAGAATTTTATAAAGTAAAAGCCGTCTGGGGCTTAGCACAGTGCACAAGTATCAAGGAAGCTGTGGTGGCTGTTTGCTGGGGGCTTAGGAAGCCTCTGTTAATCTCTCTCTGACACTCAAGCTCCTTACGCATAAAATCAGCGTTAAAATGTCTTTTCAAAAGGTGAGTGGAAGGATTTCCCTGGTGGTCCAGTGGGTAAGACGCTGTGCTCCCAATGCAGGGGGCCCAGGTTCAGTCTCTGGTCAGAGAACTAGATCCCACATGCGGCACCTGAGACCTGCCATAGCCAAGTAAAGAAACAAAGTAAACTCTATTAAGGGTTGATTGAGACCATAAATGTGGAAGATCCTAGGATCATGCCTGACATAAGACAGAGGTTCAAAAATGCCAGTATCCTCCCCCTTCTCCCAGAGAGATAAAGAGTGGCGCAGCAGTGACCCAGCCAAGGAGATGCAAGTGACGAGCAAACCAGCCCAATTCTAAAGACCCTTCGAGCCCCGGAACTTTAATAAGATTCTGAAAAGAACAGCAAGAGGCAAAATAGTTTGTGCCTCTGCTCCCTGCCCCACCGCCGCGCCGCCTCCCCTCCGCGTCTGTCTGGGGATCCAGTTCATCCTTCAGCAGCTCCCTAGGCCGATGGGAACCACAGGGTCAGGACCTCAGAGGACGGTGACAGGTCCCTCCTGCCGCAAGCTCCAAATGGAGCCTTTCTCTGTCCCCAAGCCCCTCACAGCCAGCAACAGCGGGAGCCCACCCTCCGGGCGCCAGCTTGCACCTGGCAGGCAGAACTTCTGAGAATCATAAAGGGGACAGAGGAGACAGTAGAGAACCCGGAACAGTGAGGGGAGCCTCGGCCAGCTCAGGGTACCAGGAATGACCGGCAGGGTGACGGCTGTGCAAACTTCCATCCAGGGGAAAATAAGATAATGTCCAGATTGAGTATGGTCGGAGCCTGAATTCCTACCTCAGGGGGCACTTGGGCAAATGGCCCTTCTGAGCATTTCAATTTCCTCCTCTATAAAATGGGGTGATGAGTCCTACCCTGGGGGTCGTCTGAGAGAACTGAAGGAGCTCCTGGTACACAGCAGGCGCTCAATAACCACAACCACCCCTAGAGTACGTGTCTAGGCCCTGCAAACATGCCCACTAGCCTCCCGTACCCACCCTTGGCTTTCATCTCTGCATCCCTGCCTCCAACACAGGGGAGGGCTGGAGGGTCCCAGCCAAGGCCCAGAGACCTGGACGTGCGGCTGGTGCCAAGGACAGGGACACATCTCAGGAGAGGGTCTCCAGCCAGCTCTTCAAGAGCCCACTGTGCCTCCTGCCCCATCCACAAATCTCTTCATGACGCCCTCCCCTCTCCTCTGGTCTGCTCCCACCCCAAGGAACAAGGGCTCAATCCCAGCCCTGCCTCTTACTACTTAGGTGACCCTGGGCAAAATGACTCAACCGTTCCGAGCCTGGGTCCTTGGGTACAGAATCGCCAGATTATCTCCCAGGCCTACCATAACTTGATACCGGTAAAAATCAGTTATGGAAAAACTCCAAGTGCTATAGCGTGGTTAGAAATCGTTTGCAATTTATCTCAAACGCTGAACTACAATAGAACTACCAGAGGTTCAAAGATATATTTTATCCTTGCTAATCCCTTTCATTTTAATAAGGCTTTTTAAAAACGTCCTTTCCCCTCTCAAACATAAACAGAGGTATAAGACTGGAATGCTTGTGTTCCTTTCCCAGCTCAGAGAATAAGCATCACCAGCTGGAAGAATTAATGAAATCCAGTCCACAGAGCACACGGCCTGGCACGTGAGACAGCTCCGGAATGGGCGTGGCCTCCTCTGCAATGGGCGTGGCCTCCTCCACAATGGGTGTGGCCTCCTCGCCCCAGGGGTGCTTCCGGCCTCACCTCCATCCGGGTATATGCCCAATCACCCGCATCATCTTCTAGGGACCCCCTCCTGAGAGCTTCCAGAACCCTCCGGAACACTCCAGAGTCAACCCCCCAGGACATATGCAAGGGCTGAGGCCAGAGCAGGGATGCTTAACCCCACGCACTCCCCATTCACGCTCACTTCCCCGTCGGCTTCCCAGACGCCGTCCTGGTTCAGGGTCCCCATCTCCCCTATGGAACCACTGCACCAACTTCACCAGTGCCTTCAACTCTCCATTATCCACAGAGACCACGTCATTCCCGACTTGGAACCTTTCCGCAGCCCCGCGTGCAAACTGAAAGAAGTCAGGCCTCCTAAGCTTGGCTTCTAAGGCCCTCTGGGATCCGGCGACCACGTGCTCTTGTAGCCTCATCCCCTAGTGCCCCCCACGCTACCCCTCTGCGACGCCTCCCGCTTCTACATCCTCAGTCTCCTCTCCCCAGGAGAGCGGGGTCTAGCCTCGGCTCTGCTTCTGACTGTGAGACCTCGGGCCGGCTCTTTGGCTCTCTGAGCCTCAGTCTTCTCATCGGCCTCTTGGGGAACTTGTGCAGATGAGACGAGATAAGGGAGTGAGGGTCAGATGCCGGGAGGGCTCCAGAAATGCAAGCCTGTGAGCTGCAGCCGCCTCCCTGCACTCTGACAGCAGCTAGCAGGGCGGATCGGCTCCTCCACCTCCGTAGGGGCGGGGGCTCCCTCTCCCCTAAGCCCCGAGCAGAGGCTCACAGCCAGCAGCTGCAGCCAGGGAGGGGGGCAGGAGCGGGGGCGGCTTAGAGGAAAATTACTCAGCGCTGGCCCAGCCACCAGGGGCTCCCAGCTGCCTCTGACAGCGGGGATCTGGGGGCCTGGCAGGCTCTTCCAGAGCCAAGGACTTGGCCCCAAGCCTTGACCCCGGTCTGAGCTGGTGGGATGGGGGGAGGGGTGGGCTGCCCTGGGCCCCACTCCTCTGGGACACTCCCACTCTTTGGCAGAAGAGGAGGAGGGAAAAACAAAAACAACAGACAGGCCTTTGTCAGAGGAGAAAACCGGCTCCTGCCACTGCATGCTGGGGCCCCGGGCGCTGACCTGAGAAAGGGACCCTCTGTGCCCTACTGCCAAGCATCAAACCCCACACCCACCCTGGGGACCTTGTCCTGGCGTCATATACCTGGCGCCACGCCCAGCGTCACATACCCCCACGTTCTCTGTGTCCCATACCAGGCCTTGTGGTCCTCACACGTGTCCCACCTGTGCGCCCGGGGCACGGTCCTCATGCTGTGTCCCACGTCACTCCCACCTTCGATCATGCCCCCCGCATCATGTCACATCTGCCGTATGAGGGGCTCTGCACAGGTGGTCCCCGACTGGCGACGGTCCAACTGCACGATTTCCTGACTTGTGGATGGTGCAAAAGCGATACACGTTCAGTAGAAACCTGCTTGGAGTTTTGATCTTTCCTGGGCCAGCGATCTTTCCCAGTCGGCCACATGATCCCCAGGGCAACAACCGGTAGGCTTACAACCATTCTGTACCCAGACAACCATTCACTGTTCATCGACAGTACAGCATTCAAAACATTGGGTGAGACGACATTTAAAAAGAGTCTTCGTGTTAGATTTTGCCCAACTGTAGACTAGTGTTAAGTGTTCTGAGCACATGTAAGGTAGGCAGGCGAGGCTAAGTTATGATGTGCGAAGCTAAGATAGGAAAAGTGTATGATTGGAAAAGTGTATGATAGGAAAAGTGTATGAAATGCATTGATAAACTTGAGATATTTTCAGCTTATTGGGATGTAACCACATAGTGAGTCAAGAAAGATCTGTACCATCTACCTACGATCTTTTCAATGTCACGTCCACTGTCCCGAGCCCCGTCCCCTGGAGAACTGTGTGCCATAACCCTTGTCCTGGGCCCACACACTGTGTCCCTTGCTGCATGACCCCCACGTGTGAAGGTCCAGGAGGACAGGCTCTGGGGCAGACTCCCAGCCCTTCCGACTGTTACCTCCATGACCGTGACAAGCCACGCCCCTTCTCGGTGCCTCAGTTTCTCTGGCTATGAAACGGAAATGATATTAACACTCACCTGCTGGGTGCTGTGGGGACTGAAGGAGACAGAGCAATTCCAGGGCTGGGCCCAGTGTTTGACACACAGCGAGTCTGTGGGTGTGGTACCTGCAGGCTCCCACGACCCCAGCACCTACCACGCATCAGACACTCTATCACTTTAGTGAAATTCAAACAGCAGCTACAAGGAGGCTATACTTCCCCCTCTAACAGGGGGGAAAAAAAATCAAAGGCTCAGAGAGGGGCGATGACCTGCCGGAGGTCACAGAGCCAGAAAACGGTGAGGCTGGGAGTGGCACGCAGGCCCGTGCATCCCGAGAGACAGAAAGGAGACTACTGAGGGATTAGGGGGTGGGTGTGCAGCTTGCCCGCCAGCAGGCACGGGCCCCTTTTAGGGGAGATGAGGGGTAATGAAAATGTGCTTCAATTGGACGTCTCGTGATGACGATGGCGTAAGTCTGAAAGTTTACTAAAAATCACTGAATTAATTCAAACTGGTGAATTATATGTATATAAGTTATCTGTATACTTACTCCAGCAACTGATGTAAATCGTACTTCAATAAAGCCGGTTTGTTTGTTTAAAGCCCATGTGCTTTCCGGGCATCATTCTGCCAAGACATTCAGCAATAAAAGTGCTCTCTCTGTGAGTGGAGACGGCCAAGCAGTGGCTGAGCAGCCCCTCTGAGACCCGGGGGCGAGCAGCCCTGGGCTCCCTGGTTCCCTGACACCTCCACAGAGCAGGTGTGCAAGCCGAATCCCCTGGGGAGCTCCGGAGAACTTGGATTCCCAGGCCCCACGCCCAGCTTCGGAGTCTACGGCTCCGGGTGGGGCCCGGGAACCTGGGATTCTGAGGCTCAGCCCACACTGGGAACCACTTGTCAAAGCCCAGCACCTCTCACGCTGGGGGAAACTGAGGCCGGGCAGCCCTGGGGAGTTGCCAGCTCTGGCCATCGAGCCAGGGGAGGGCCTGGGCGGGACTGGAGGTCCCTTCCTGGCTCCTTTCTCCTTCCCTCCTCCGCCCACTCCATTCCTCCTGGCCCCCAGCCTCCTGGTGACTCAGGCCTCTGAGTCATCCAGTGGCACCACAGAGGAAACTTCTTAGGCAAAACAATCCCCAAACAAAGCCTCCCCCATCTGGGGAACAGGATAGGCCCAGGAGGCTAAGCCAGGGAGGGGAGGGGAACACAGGGAGGAGCCGGAAGCTCGGACCCCAAGCCCACGGAGCCCTAGAGAGGGCGCTTCCCTGCTCCCCTGAGTAAACGGCACTCACTACAGCACCCAGGAGGCTCACAGTGGGCCAGACAACATGGTAAGTCCTTCTCAGCTTCGTCTTCTTGACAATGCTTCCCAAGGCTAGCACATGCCCATTTTACAGATGGGGAAACAGAGGCTCAGAGAGGGTCAGCCCAAGGTGACACAGTTAAGAAGTGCAGAGCAAAGCCCGGAACCCAGGACTATCTGGCTTCAAAGTCTGGCTCTCACTCCTACGCACCTTTTAAAAACACCTCCTGTGTAGCCCGGCATGTAGACAGTGTCTCACCTACAGGAGACAGGTGAATGGCCCGGGAGGGGCCCGACCACACAAGCCTTTCTCCCTCTTCTCCCCGTGTCAGGCTCTGCCTCAGGACTTCCCGGCCCTGTGGGGTGTGCACATGAACTTGGGGGTTCCTCAGCAGCGGGAACACAAGGCAGGAAGCGCCCAGGGCCTGGTGAACCACCCGGGAGCAGCCCGGGAGCGGCAGGGCCCTGACGGATGAAGAGAATGGGTGTTTGTCTTTGGGGAACAGGGAGCCGGCAGGTAGGAGGAGGGAACAGCAGAAGCAAAGGCTCAGAGGTGCGGCCCCCCACAGCAAAGTGTAAACGCTGGCCAGGAGGGCCTGGGGTGAAGACCTGTGGGCAAACACTGGAGCGCCCTGACTGCGAGGGGTCCTGGCCCGCCTGAGGCTGGGGAGGATCTTTTCAGCCCAGAGAGAACAGGCTTGGAGCTGGTTTCATCTCTGCACGGGGCCTGGCCAGCGGCTGAACGGGGAGTCAGCACCCCTGGAGTCCTTCTTTCAAGCAGGCTTTGGGGACAACCCTAGACCCGCGGCTACTCACCCACGGGTCAGAGTCGCCCCCGAGGGCCTCTTCCTTCACCATGGCTGGGCTGGGCAGAGGACAGGCGAGCCTCTCCCGACCACACCGACCTAATCGCATCAGCCTATAAATAGGGCCCTGTGGCTTGGTCTGAAATAGCTGTGCCAGGCCCAACTCCACAGGCACCACCCGGGCATGCACGGTTCCGGAAATGATCCTTCTCGCTGACACGATTAAAACCCCAAACTTCCTCGGGAAACCACTGTGCATGTTCTAACTCAGTCTCTTAAACATGAGGCAGTGCACTGAGGGGGAAGCCAGCCACCCACGGCAGATGATGGCAGTGGACCTGTGACTGTTTTTCTGCTTTCTGCTCTCGGGGACCCTGAGCAAACCACTACCCTTCTTTGGGCCTCAGTTTCTCCAAATGTTCAACCTCCAAACTGGGAGGTTGAACATGATATCATTGGGGCCCTTCTAGCCTGGATGCTCCCCAGAATTGTCTCGGGGTAACCCCTACCCTCAAATGCTCATGCCACTGTTACCCCCTTCCCAGTTGACTTGGGGATTTTTTTAAGTTAATAATGACTGGTATTTAAAAATTAGAATTGCAATAAATACTTGAGTCAGGTCTACGCCCTGCCACTGAAAGGATGGGTGACCTTGGAAGGGTCACTGTCCCTCTCTGGGCCCCAGATTCCTCAGTCATAAGATGAAGGTGCTGGTAGGTTGATGCCCAAGGTTTATGACTATTTTTAATTAATTTTTTTGTGTGTTTGTTTAGTATTTGAGAGAACCAGGATAGGCCAGCCTGTGCTGAGTGCTGGGGCTAAAAGACAGCCAAGACCTGGTCCAGCCCTCAGAGCCGAGCCCTGTGCCAGACCCCAGTGGGGATACGTAAAGGCATTTCCAAACCACTTGGCATCCCACTAGAGGCCTCTTTCAGGGCTTCTGGGGACACCTTGCTTCCAGTTCAAATTTCAGATTTACGGTCACAAAGGAGAACTCCCCAAGGGATGGATGATGACATGGACTTGGCCACTACCTACCAACAGGGAAGGAAAGATAACCAACCCATCACTAGGTACCAGGCATATGCTTAGGACTTCACGTCCCATTATTAACCCTCAACAACCCTACTGTCATCCCCATTTCACAGATGAGGAAACTGAGGCTGAGAGGCATTAAAGGACATGTCAAGGGGCACAGAGCAAGTCAGAGCTAGAGTAATGCTCGGACCTGTTGGCCTCTGGAATCCAGGTTGTAATCAAACCCCAGTGAAACAACTGAGGAGGGCTGACCAAAGGGGGAACGAAGGACAGGGGGCGGGAGAGAAACAGGCCCAGAGCGGTTTACTGCATGTGTCGGCGGGCGGGAGGGACGAGGCTGCGCCCAGTGACACTCATTCTCTCCAACCAGTTTTCTGAGATCCACCCCCTCTGCATCCCGCCAACTGATTGTTGTCACATCTCACTGCTCAAGCAATTCCTCAGCTCCAGACCTGCCTTGGGTCCCGGCATCCAGAGGGTCAGGACCCTGCCCTCAAAGCCTCCCCCCTGTCATCCCACCCTCCTGCATTAGCCACTCTGCCCACCAGCTCCCAAACACAGAGGTGCCCCCAGGGGGCCGAGGTTTTGCACGCACCCCTCCCTCAGCAGAGCGCTAGACTCGGGGGACGCCCTCTGAGGCTCCAGGGGCCCCCGGGTCTGATTCACCTCCGCTCTCCAGTGCAGAAGCTTGACAATGAAAACACGCAAGGAGCCCAGAGAATGCTGGAAAGCGCACATTTGCAGGACGGCCCGACACCAAGCCTCATCCTGAGGTGCAGCGTCAGGACGCCACAGTGTGGAAGAGCCAAAAATTACAGCCTCAGGGCTCATCAGGGTGGGACTTGGCGACTGTCTCTTTCAAGGGTTCTGATACTGAAATTGGGGCAAAACTCTCCCCTACTTTAAAACCTCCAGTGCTTCCCCAGGGGTCCAGATAAAACCCCAGTCCCTAACCAAGGCCCCCAGGGCCACACAGCAGAGGCGCTGCCTGGCCTCCAGGCCCTTCTGCCTTTGTCGTGTTCTTTTTTTCCAGCTCCTCCAGGCCTGGCTCACGCTGCTTCCTCTCCCTCACACTGTTCCTTCCATCTTCGGGTCTGAGCGTTTTCGGGAAGGCTTCCCTCATCTGTCCAGACAAGAGCCCGTCACACCCGCCCAATGCCGTCCGCTCTCACAACGCGGGTCCCTTCCTTCACAGCTGGAGAAGGGATGAGTCTGTTACGTGGGTAACGGCTTCTGTTCGGCTTCCCTGGTGGCTCAGCGGTAAGGAATCCGCCTGCCAGTGCAGGAGACCTGGGTTCCATCCCTGGTTTGGGACGATCCCCTGGAGAAGGGCATGGCTATCCACTCCAGCATTCTTGCCTCAAGGATTCCTTGGACAGAGGAGCCTGGCGGGCTACAGTCCTTGGAGTGGCAAAGAGTCAGACGTGACTTAGCAACTAAACAATAATAATAACTTATATAAGACCCAAGATGGTAACACCCACAAGGGCTGGGAAAATCTCATTCTTTGCTGATTCTCCAACCCCCAGTCCAGGGCCTAAATAAATATCTGTCAAATGAAGGCACACAGGCATGAACAAATGAATGAGCGAATGAACCTATAGGTTTAACTCCAGACAGAAAGTGGTCAGAATCCTGCTGAACGTTTGAGGGAGAAAAAACCAGAGCCCCAGCTAAGAAGGTTGCAGAAGGAGGAGACAAAGTGAACGATGCAGGCTGCCAGAAGCAGAGGAGAGAGAACGTCCAGGAGGAGGAGGCGCCCGGGGCCGGGAGGCGGGACACGGAGAGCTGAAGATGGACACGGACAGGGTCACCGGGGAGTGGGCAAGAGGCGGGCCCGCACCGGGGCGGCGGGGCGGCGTGAGCCTGCAGAGAGGCCTCGGCTGACAGGCGCTCCGCGGCTGCGCGCTTCTGCAGAAGCGGGAAAGCGGAAGATGGTCCCCGTGTCACTTCGCCAAAGCATTCAGAGAGTACAGCCCTTTCTGGGGACAGAGCACGCAGGCCATCGGGCTCTGGGAGTTGCCACGGCTCTGAGTCTCAGAGTCAAGAGCATCAGAGCCAGGACGGCCCCGCGGTCCATCGGGGCAGCTGCGGGAGGCCCCTCCGTCTCGGCCCTCTGTGGGAGTCCCAGCGTTGAGGACGCAGCATCGGAAGGCCCTTGCATCCGAGCTTGGGGAGAGAGGAACAGCACCAACTGTGGTCGGCTTGTCACGTCACCGCCTGGAAGCCAGGCGGGCTGCGGGGATGAGTAAGCTCTGGAGGTACTCGGCCCCTTCTCCTTTCGGCAGCCAAGGGTGATGTCACAACCCCGAGGGGTGTTTTCCAGGCTTTCTGCACCGTTACTATCAGAAACTCACTTCTCTCTGTTTCAACACTGGAAGCTGGGTTATCCCCCCAGTGGTGATCCTTCCCCTTTTTTCCAGCTCACGAAGCCCTTCGGCACCTGTGACCTCACGCAGTCCGCATGACAGCCTTGTTAGGTGGGTGGCGGAGACCAATGCACCCATTTCGCAGGCAGAGAAACTGAGGCCTGAGCTGGGAACTGAGCCAGGTCTCCTGCTTCTGGCCAGAGGACCCTGCACCCGGTGCCCTGCCTCTCACCGCCTCCGGGGGGTCACCTGTGAATCTGACAGTCAGGTGGGCCCCGCCCTGCCAGCCGTCCCAGGTGAGTATGACTCATGCTCCTTCCCTGTGACTCACACCTCTCACTCCTTCTCTGGTCAACAAGCCCCGAGCCTTGGCCGCCGCACCCCAGCTTTCCTCACCCTTCGGAAGAATTCCTGCACCTCCTCCTCACGGGAGTCCACCCTCCTCCCGAGGCGCTCACAGAGGCCTGGAGGGGGCAAGTGTTTCCTACCGCCACCCAGCGCAGAAGCAGCACGGCCGGGGGTGGGGGCCCCGGAGTCCTGGCCCCCAGCCCGCTTCTTGCCTCTTCCCCAAGGGATCACCCTCGCCTGGCCTCCCTCTCTAGGGAGGGTGAGGAGCAAATGAAGCAAGGGCAGAGTGCTCTCTGAGCTTTCCTAGAAAAGCGCCAGGGGCTGCCTTTGCATCCATGTGTGCCGACCGACGGCTGCTTCCCCAGGCCCATCCAGACCCCCGGGCAGGCAGGCTGGGTTTAGGGGGACCCGGGGGTGCCTGCACTGCTTTACCTACCTCGTGGGGCTGTGAGTGAAGAGGGCGGTTCCGTCGGAAGGGGTCGGCACCAAGGTGGAGGCGCAGCTCGGGGGGTTAGCAGCACCACCTGGAAAGAAAGGGCCAAGACTCCCAGGCTCAGGGGCTCAAGGTCATCGGGTCAGAGCCCATTTCATGCTTCAGCTCCTCCCCAGCCCCCACCACCCCCCAACCAGGGTCACATGCCCCTGCTTGCACACCACCTGCATTGGGGCACTCACTTCCCGCCAAGGCTGCAAACCTTCCATTCCAGAGTCTGGCTGGTTAAAAGAACTGTCGCTGGGATGTGCTGGAATTCTCTCTCCCTATGCCCCACTACACGCTGGTCCGAACTCTACCCTCTGGGGTCACCTGGAACAGCCTGTCACCCTGTTTCCCAACGGCTCCTTAGAGACTCGAAGACGGTAACCCTGGGTCCCTCAAGTCTTCTACAAGTTGTACACCCCTTTTGCTGCAGCTCTTCCTGAGATCAAGGTGTCTGGTTCCCTCCCCCAGCTTCCCTGATGTACTTCAAATGAACCCTGTCCCTACTGACAGCACAAGACCCAGAATTAAACACTTGGATGAGCTCTCTTCAGGGCAAGGCAAGCGGAACTCTCACCTCCATCATTCTGGATACCATGCTTCTATTAATACAGCCGAAAATCCCATGAGCATTTAAGGTAACCCCATTGTCAGACTGAATTCAGCTTATGATCAGCTTCAGAGCTGTGGCTTAAGATCCTGAAGTTAGACAAAAGGGCCCTTCATTTAACTAATATGTAACAACCAAGTTACATCACTTTTCTGAGCCTCCCTTTCCTTCTCTGTAAAACAGGAATTATGGGGTAGGTACCCCATGAGATCATCGAGTGAGTGAATAAATGAGTGAAAGTCGCTCAATCATGTCCAAACTCTTATGACAATCAAATGAGATAAAATACATTAAGGATTTTGAATAATGCATGTGCCTACTCTATCACTTAACTCTCTAAGTCTGTTTTAGAAAGTGTATCTTTCTCACGCTGTACTTACGCAGACTGTGGAGCCATGCTGCTTGCCTGCCATATTCCCGCCTCTATGCCTAGCACTGCTCCACTATTGCAGGACTGTATTGCCATTGTATGCTGACGAGTCTGTGTCTCCCATGAGGCCATGGGCTCCATTAGGTTGCGTGGCTGCTGAAGCTCCAGGCCTGGCAAGTGACCTGGCAGACAGCAGGACCGGAGGGTATGCTGGGTGACCAAACGCAGGGCCAGCCCACGTGCACCCACAGTGGTTTCTGCAGCCGCATCTTTCAGCACCCACACTTTCAGAGACACCCTGGGTCTTCACCCTTTGTGACTCCCAGACTCCCAGTCAGCCACATTCAGGGAGCCTCGGAGCAAACGGGCTCCTGCCTGAACTGGAAAACGGCTCTGCCCAAACCAGCTTCTTCAAGCCAGGGGGAGAGAATCCAAGATCCCAAAGGCAGCGGGGCCCTGCAGGCTCCCTGGATCAAGACGCAAGTGAACCCTATTCTTAGCTGACAGCAGACGGACCAACATTCCTGGGGATTTCCGCATCGTGAGTGGCACCGGTGCACAGCAAGAGATCTAGAAAGAGGCCGGGTGCTTATCTGGGCCCTAGGGCCTGGAGGTAAGTGCCACCTCCATGGGCTCCCTTCAAAGAGTTCCACAGAAACTTCCCAGTTCCGTGGGGTACATGAACACAGAGCTGGGCTCCTGCAAATAAGTTCCCACTTTCCGTTAACTCCGTGAGGATCAACCTTTCAAATCCAGACCCCTTCTCTTCGACACACCTCCACATCTCACCCTCACCGTCTCTGGCGGTGCTGTAACTGTTCCCAAGGGCAACCTGGTTTACGCTCAAGGCTCCCAGCTCAGCAGCAGCAGCATCCCGCGTCCAGTCGGACACCGGGCACCCTCTCGCCTGCCAACACCGCCGGGTCTACCCGAGCGCACCCACTGCTCCTCACCCCGACGCTCCAGGCCCCTCAGCCTCTCACCTGGGAGACTGCCGTGCCTCCGACCCCGTCCTCCCACTTCCTCCCTCCTCCCCTCCAGAGCAAGCAGACCACGTTGCTCCTCTGCGCAGACTCAGCCTTGACTCCCTGAGGGCGCCCAGGTCAAAGCCAACGTCCTCAGCGGACCGTCAACCATCCGCGCCTTTTATGATCCGCCCTGATCAGAGTCTTGAGCCTCAGCTCTCCCCAGCTCCTGTCTCCCACCCACAGGCCGCCAAGCTCCAGCCAGGCGCAGCTGCGCCGTCCCTTAAACCTTCCTGTAATCTTTGCACAGACTGTCTCCTCTGTTCCCGAGCTCTCTTCCATCCCTGTTCTTCTTTCCTCCTTCCGCTCATGATGAAGCCCAGGTTTCCTCCAAGAACTCATCTCTCACCTCCCCTTCCCCGTGAGGCCGAGCTCCTCTGAGCCTCGGCCCAGCTCCCCTGCCACACTGTTACACTCTGCTCCCAAGTCTGCCTCCCCCGTCAGACTTGACCCGCTCCCGTGTATCCTAGCGCAGAGCTTAGGGCCACCACAGCTCAAGATTCAACGAAGGCAGAAACTAATCACATGCATGTACACGTGTGTGCACACGTGTGTAAACACTCATGCACAAACACGTCCAGAGAGACAGCAAAGGGTGCAGGTGCTGCCACCTATGGGCAAAAAGAGCATTACACGCTTTCCTGCGCTCTGGACACCGGGAGCCCTCTCGACTTTCAGATTCACTGGGTTTAGAGCTGTTGTTATTGTTTCGTTGCTAAGTCGTGTCCAACTCTGCGACCCCATGGACGCCAGGCTCCTCTGTCCCTGGGATTTCCCAGGCAAGAATAGTTCACCCCAGCTAACTCCAAGTCGGTCTGTTTCCCGTTTTGGACCTTAAGGCTGCCACAACTTAGAAACAAGGTCCGTAAACCACGGGCTTTAGTCCGCTGCCCACATGCTGCATGGAGCCCTAAAGAGGGGTGTCTCCTTCCAGTAATCACCGTCCTTGCCTGGGGCTCCTGTTTGCTGGGTTAGATCTTAGAACTGCCCACCCATGGAAGGAGTGGGTAGAGAGCTTGCCATTAGTGAAGGTGTATAAGCACCAGGAACCCCATCTGTTTGGATGGCTAAAGAGGAGCTTTCTGCCCTGTGGGGGTGAAGGGGTGACTGGGGGAAGCGGGAACAGAGGTGTTTTTCTCCCGAAAGACTGTTCCCAGATCGCTGAGAGGACCCTCAGATTTGGCGTGTGTGTGTGAAGTCACTTCAATCTTGCCTGATTCTCTGCGACCCTATGGACTGTAGCCCGCCAGGCTCCTCTGTCCATGAGACTCTCCAGGCACGACCACTGGAGTGGGTTGCCAGGCCCTCCTCCAGTCAGATTTGGTGAGGGTGTGTGATCTGTCCGGCGACGCCAGAAGGGTTCAGATGACACCAGTTGTCACTTTCTCAGCACCTACCAAGTGTTAATTCCGCACAGACATCATGTCTCATCCTCACAGCCCAGCCGGCAGCTGTATAGTCCCTGTCTTGCGAGGGAAGAACACAGGTTCAGAGAGGCGGCGTACTGCGCGCAGGGTCACACGGCCGAGAGGCGGAGTACTGCGCGCAGGGTCACACGGCCGACAGGCGGCGTACTGCGCGCAGGGTCACACGGCCGCAGTGCCCGAGCAGCTGCCACCGCGTCAGCCCGCCTCCCCGGTATCCCGGCCTCACTAAATTAAGCTGGGCTTCTTGCTTACTAGACAAAAGTATAAAGCTCCAGTTACTCTAGACCAGGGGTCAGCAAACTTTTACTGCAAAGTGCTAGGATTTCTCTGGGGGTCCAGTGGTTAGGACTTTGTACTCCCACTGCAGGGGGCACAGGTTCGATCCCTGGTCAGGGAACTAAGATCCTGCATGCCATGTGACATGGCCAACATTTTTAAAAGGGAGAGAGAGAAAGAGAAAAGGAAGAGAAAAAAGCCAGATAGGAAATATTTTAAGGTTTGCAGCCACATATTCTTTCTTGTTCGGTTTTGGATTTTCTTTTTTTATAATCTTTTTAAAATGTAAAAACCATTCTTAGCTTGGAGGCATACAAAAACAGGCTGGGGCTTCCCCAGGGCTGTAGTTTGCAGCCTACAGCTGAAAGAGAGTCATACTTATAACCTTAAGTATAAAAACTTCTGGTGGAAATGTTTTGTGCCAAACGCTAGGCCCTTCAGCTGTATTTCTCCCCCTTCAGATGGCATCCTACTGAGTCACTCTCTTCTAAAGAAGAGCCCTGCTCTGCTCTGAAATTAGGCAGCAAAATAACTCAAGGGCTGTTCAGATTCTAGAAACATAACTGTGGACCAAATACAGTTCACCTCAGTGCTATGAGATGACAGCAGCAAATACAACGGGTAGAAAGAACCTCATGGATAAGATTTCAAGAGTTCTGGGCTCCAGTCTGGGTCTTGAACAAAGGATTTAGAATCTCACTAGGTGTCCCTGGTAGCTCAGCTGGTAAAGAACCCACCTGTGACTGCAGGAGACACAAGAGACATGGGTTCGATCTCTGGGTTGGGAAGATTCCCGGGAGAAGGTAACGGCAACCCGATCCAGTATTCCTGCCTGGAAAATTCCACTGACAGAGGAGTCTGGCGGGCTACAGGCCACTGGGTTGCAGAGTTGGGTATAACTGAGCGCATGCGCACACACAGGCCAGATGTGATCCCTGGACCCGCAGCATCTGCATTAGCCGGGAGAGCATTAGAAGTGCATGCAGGGACTTCCCTGGTGGTTCAGTGGTTAGAACTCTGTGCTCCCAATGTAGGGGGCACGGGTTCCATCCCTGGTTAGGGAAGATGCCATGTGTTGCAAGGCCAAAAAAAAAAAAAAAATGCAGTGTCAGGCCCCATTCCAGACCTACTGAACCAGAATCTGCATTTTCACAAAATTCCCAGGTGATTTGGGAGCACGGTAAGTTTGAGATGCTCTAAAACGTCTCTTATGTCCAATCACAACACTGTTGATAAAACCCTTCCCCTAAGGAGAGAAAGGGTCCAAAGCCATCTTTTTTGGTTTTGTAAAAATAAGTCTCTCCCGGTAGAGTGGGTTGCCATTTCCTCCTCCAAGGGATCGTCCCGACCCAGGGATGGAACCTGGGTCTCTGATGTTTCCTGCACTGGCAGGCAGATTCTTTAACACTAGCGCCACCCGTGATCTCAAAAAACACCCCACTTCAGGACGCACACTCAAGAGACCAAGACCTGCCACTGAGTCTTGAAATTAAGCCTTCGACCGGTGGAAAAGTAGACCCAGGTGGACGAGAGAAGGTGCCAGCCCTCAATTCACGGTAGGGGAACTGGCTAAAAAGGAAAATGACTTTCCCAGGACCACGCTGCCAGGACAGACTTGGGGTCTGACCACGGCCCAGTTCCTTAATCTTCCCAAGCCTTGGGCTTTATGATCACTGAAATCATTTTGGTTTAGATGGGTACTTTTGAAATCTCACAAGTGGTGGAGCAGCAATCAGAGAAGTTACTTTGAGCTTTAGGAAATTCACTTGCTCTCTCTGGGTCTGAGTATTCCTGGCCATGAAGTGAGGAGGTGGGACCAGGCAGCTTCTGAGGTCTAACTGTAAGGGTCAGAATCTGGAAAGGGCTTCTAGGTGAGGAGGCAGTCAGAAGAGGGGCCTTCTGCAGAGGGTGACCTCAGCCACCTCGATGTCTGGAAACACAAAGGTAAGTACTTACATCCTAAGCGTGGAGGCAGCACAGTGACCAGGCCGAAGCTCAGCTCTTATGGCAAGTGCAAAGCAGAAACTGGGGTGGGAACCAGCTTCCCCCTGCCTCTTCTGCCCAGGATCTTAATCATTAGCGCTTGCTGATGCCAAACTGTGCAAATCTACAGGTATACCTCATTTTGGATTTCCCTGGTGGCTCAGACGGTAAAGCATCTGCCTACGATGCGGGAGACCCAGGTTCGATCCCTGGGTCAGGAAGATCTTCTGGAAAAGGAAATGGCAACCGACTCCAGTATTCTTGCCTGAAAAATCCCATGGACAGAGATGCGTGGTAGGCCCATGGGGTTGCAAAGAGTCGGACACGACTGAGCAACTTCACTTTATACCTCGTTTTATTGCACTTCAGTTTACTGTGCTTCATAGATACTACATTTTTTTTTTTTTTCACAAACTGAAGGTTTGTGGCAATCTTTGAGCAAACGGTCTTGTGACATCATTTTTCCAATAGATTTGCTTACTTTATTTTTCTGCATCACATTTTTGGAATTCTTGCCATACTTTAAACTGATTATCATATTTGTTATGGTGATTGGTCATCGGTAATCTATGCTGTTACTTCCACAACTCGCTGAAGGCTCAGATGATGGGCAGCATTTTTTAGCAATGAAGTTTTTGAATTAAGGTATGTACCTTGTTTCTTGAGACGGAATACTGTTGCACTACATAGGCTACAGCACAGTGTCAACATAACTTTTACACGAGCTGGAAAACCAAAAATTTTGTATGACTTGCTTTATCGTGATATTCGCTTTATTGCAGTGATCTGGAATGGAAATCTCAATATCTCTGAGTTATGCCTGTATTTGCTAAATGAAGAAATGTTTCAGAAGAATGGTCCCTGAGCCTTCTAACAGCACAGTTAGGCTTTATATAACCAGCCTCAGATGTTCCCCAAGAAAGACTGGTGGAAATGCGAACTGCTTTTCACTGAACTGAACCACCTTTCAAGGGTGGAAATTTGGCAAAATGTAGCAAAAGCTGTAAATGTGTGATTTTCGACTCAACAACTCCATTTCTTGGGCTCTCTTCTAGAAAACAATGAGAGAGGAATAGTTTATGCACTAGAATATTCACTGCAACACTGCTTATCAGCAGTCTGAATGCCTAATAACAGAAGATGTGAAGTGAATCACTCACATCATAGATATAATAACAGAGAATAACAAAAAAATCAGGTCAGCATTTATCATTTTAATAATAAAAATGTGAAAAAATTTTTACAAATAAAATTCATTATTTTCTTTAATCACCCAGTCTATTAGAATGAAAGATTTTAGATAAACATGCATTTATCCACTTAGAGTATACTTTTAAAGCTCTTTAAAAAATTAAATTTAGAGTACTAAATAACATGAAAAAATATTTATGTTATAGCATTTGGGGAAAAAAAAAATGCAGAAAGTCAGAATAGAAGATTACAGATGTGGTATGACCACAGTCCTGTTGGGGGTAAAAGAAAATGTGCTGAAAAAATTAGGAAGGAAATGCACCCAAATGTTAACACTGATTATCTTGTGTTGGCAGAATTATGGACAGTTCTTATCTTTAAATACTATTTTTATTTTCTACACTTTCTATCACAGTTATTATATTTATAAAAAGGAAAAAAAGTCATTGGAGAAGGGGAGAAAAAAAGACATATCCTACGGGTATCCCACCCACACCACTCCGCCACTCCTCCGAAAGTAACCAGCATTTACTGAGTACCCACCAAGGGCCCAGCCCTGCCACAGCCACTAAAGAGGGAAAACTAAGGGCCAAGCCCCGCCCTGAAGGCCCACATATACTGTATATATATTCTTTGTTTGACAAATAAGCTGGGATCAAATGATATCCTTGCTGAAGTTGGAAAGAAAGAAGGCTGTTTGCTTAACCAGTTCAGCAGAATAAATAAATCCCCTCCCACTGGTGTGGCAGCTTCATCCCAGTTCCCTGAGAAGCTCCATGGCTCAAACTGCCTCTGGAGTCCCCCTTGGGAAGAGCACGTTTCAGGGATACGTTACAGCCTGGGAAGAGAACTGTTCATCCTGAGTCCAAGCATTGAAATCAAGAGGTGCAGAGGCTCGCCCTGAGACGGAACCAGCAAGGCACCAGAAAGCAGCAGGATGGGGGGCCTGGGAAAGAACCTATCTGGCTACGTGGTCCCTGGGGACCCCGGGCATGAACACTCACATCTTCAGACCTCAGTTTCCTCATCTGTAAAATGGGGCCCATAACAACCTCAGGGCTACTGTGAGGCTCAAAAAAGAAAAAGTAAGGCATTTCATTTCTCTGGGCTGAGCCTCAGTTTCCTTATCTGTGTTAGTCGCTCAGTCGTGCCCGACTCTTTGTGACCCCATGGACTGCAGCCCACCAGGCTCCTCTGTCCATGAGCTTTTCCAGGCAACGATATTGGAGTGGGTCGCCATTTCCTTCTCCGGGGGATCTTCCCAACCCAGGGATCGAACCCGGGTCTCCTACATTGCAGGCAGGTTCTTTACTGACTGAGCTACAAGCTAAGTAAGTTCCTTATCTGTAAAACTGAGTAAATTGTCTCCTCCCTAGAGAGCTGTTAAAAAGGTTAAACAAGGTGGTAAAAAATGAAAAGTGAACACAGACAGTAAGAATGCCACAGACAGGGGTCCTCACCCTTAACTGCTTGTAGAACAGGAGAATGGGACACATGCATGAATCCTAGGCCTCAACTGCCTTATCTGTAAAATGGGCAACCAACTGGATGCGCAAAGACCCAATTTATAAACAGTAGCTGAATCTCCAGCTGATGCTGGTGCAAGTCACTCAAACAAGGGTGACTGCTGTGGGCTCATTTTATGCCTAGAGAGGTGCAGGTCCCATGTCCCTGCAGTGAGCACAAAGCCCTCCGACTGAGGCCCCCAGAGCTGGGAAAGCGTGACATTATTCTGCCCGCCTGCCTAACGCCAGGTGGACACTGGGGCCCAGCGGAAGGCACGGACTAGCTCAGGTCACCCAGTATTTTGTCAAGTGGAAAAACCAGGACTCAAGCCCAGGCCTTCTGCTGTCCAGCCTTGCCCATCACACCCACCGCTGTTCTCTGCCCTGCCCTTAAATTGCTGATGTGGTCCTGGGCAGGGCAGGGGAGAGCAGTCCGTGACAGCAGCGGGTGGGGGTGGGGAGGAAAAGCCGGAGAGCGGCAGGAACCCAGCCTGCCTGTGGTCTCCAAACTCACAAACCACATCAGGCTGAAATATGACACACGCTCACTCGGTTGAAAGGGAGGAGATATTTTTACTTAACATCCCCCAGCTGCCTGAACACTGGTCTCTTTCTTTCCCTCCCCCACAAAATACATAGCTCCTGGGACCAGGTTTTCCCTGCTTCTGCCGGCATTTTCTCAGGAAATAACCATGGGGAGGGGCGGGGGGTGGAGGGAGATGTTGCCCATTCTTCCTGGCTTCCTCAGAAAGCTTTCCTGAGCAGGGACTCCAACGGTGAAAGGAGGCTGGGCCCCCAGCTACCTCTCTGAGTGAACCTGGGCAAGTCTTTGTTCTCTCAGAGCCTGGATTTCCTGAAATGGAGGAAAGATGGACCTACACTCTGAAGTCCTGTAGATAGTACAGAAAAGTGTGAGTTTACTAACAGTCCCGAGAGGCCCCTCCAGGCCTAAGCTCCCCACACCACGCATACTGATTAGCATCCCTCATCACGGCCCCAGCAAAACTCGACCTTCAGTCCTCATAATGTCAGGACTAGATGGCTCCTCCAGTAGAACATTTAAGGCAGTGATTAAGAGCTATAGCCCTACAGTCAGACCTCCAGAATCCTAGCACTGACACCTAACTGCCTCACAAGCCAAAGTACATTCCTTAGCCTCTCTGAGCCTCAGTTACCTCCTCTATAAAAGCAAATAACAGGACCTAACTCAGAGACATGATAGTGAAGAACCAACAAAGTAATTAATGCCCCAGTGCTTGGTTTACTAAAAGGTAGCTTTTTATCATGGAGACCAATATCATGGAGACATCCCCCCATTTTACAGATGAGGACACTGAGGCCCTGTGAGCCGGGACTTGCCCAAAGTCACTCAGAAGAACTCAGATTACAGCTCCACTCCTAAGTCAGTGCATCTAACTTCTCTCAGTTCTGCCATCTCTAATAACTAATATGCACGCTCAGAGACTAGATATGGGCTGTAAAGTTCTCTCGAAGAAAACCAGAGACCAGCGCTCCAGCAGGGGATGACAGACTGCAGAAATCATCTCTATGACCTGACGACGTCTCACCAGAGGCCAAACTGCCCACATGGCGTGGGGAGAAGGGGCCCTCTGGCACTGGATGGCTAAGAAGTGTGAAGGCATCCAGTCTTCAGCTCTTGCTTGTGGCAGTGCCGCAGAGCTGCACACACAGGGGTCAGCAGGGGCCACCTCTGGGGCAAGAAGGGGGTTAGAGGGATGAGGCTTACTCTATACTCTTCTCTAGGCTTGAATTTTTTTTTTAAGAGTTTATTTTCAATCGGAGGATAACTGCTTTACAGTACTGTGTTGTTTTTTGCCAGACATCAACATGTACCACCTACAGGCACACGCATGCCCCTCCCTCCCGAGCCTCCCCCCCACCTCCCGCCCCAGCCCCCTCCTCCAGGCTGTCACAGAGCCCCGGATTTGACCTCCCTGTGTCACACCGCAAGGCTTGACTCTCTAACAATATTTCCTTGCTTTAAAAGTAAAACTCAATACTGAAAATCTCAGAATAACTTGGCAACCTTGCCCAATAGCTATAAGCCCACTGCTTGCTTTTAGATAAAATTTACTGCCAGTTTTGACGGGTTCTTCAGCTGGGATTCCACTCTGGTCCATCCCGTGGCCATTGGTCTGGTCCAGACCCGCACTCTCTTTCACTTGACCATCCAATAGCCTTCTAAGGGGTCGCTGTACCTTCAGTGTGGCCCCTTCCAAAGCATCTGCTACATTAGCCACCAGATCGCTGAGAGCTGCGATCACTGCCCTCAGGCTAAAGTCCAAGCCCTTGGCTGACAATCTAGTTCCCTCTTGACTTACAGCCTCAACTCCCACCACTCCGTCTTTCCCTCATCTGCCATCCTCGCCCTGTGGGTTGCTCAGAAAACCTCAGTGCCTTTGCAGGAGCTGCTCCTGCCTCTTAGCACGTCTTACTGCCCATCACGTTATCTCCTGGGCAACTATTACTCATTTCTGAGGTCTGGGTGGCCCAAACAGACTTAGTCACCCCTTTATAGGCTGAAGTTAATTCTCAGTATTGCAGCTGGTTCCGACCTCTATAGATGAGAAGCATCTTAAGGACAAATATCTTTGCCTTCCTCAAGGCTCTTGGGCCCTCACAGGGCAAAACACTGAACACAGGCCCTGAAGAGTGCTGAATCAAGGAAGAAGGGAAGGAAGGAAACCCCTCCTGGGAGATGCCTGCTTTTCCAAATTCATGTCTGTCCCCAGTAAAAAAAAGACTATGGAAAATTCTGGAGTAAAGTTCCTTTCCCAGATTCACACGGAAACCTTTTTTGCTGCGAAACTCACCCGGGTGCCAATTCAAGCTCCCCCGGCTGTTTACGATTGCCCTGGCATTTATAAATAGTGAGGCCCCAAGAAGGAAAATGGAGTTTCAAGGGAACTGGAAGCTGACAGTCCCCGCTCCCAACCTTCCTCCTCCGCTCCAAGCCTCTTCCCCTTAATTAACATCCCCAAGAAACATCTAGCAGCACTCCAGAGTGTGAGTGTGTCTTGGAGGTGTGTGTGCGTGTGTGTGTGTGTGTGTGTGTGTGCACGCAGTGCTCAGGGTCTTAGTGAATGGAACTCGAGACTCAAGAAGAGTCTGAAGCCCCAGGAGCTAAAAGTCAGCCAAGTGCAGATGGCCCTGGGGCCCAAGCCGGCCCCTTCCTCACTGTGTGAGTATCAGCCGCTCACCCACTCTCAGGGCCCTGCAGTTTTCTCAACTGTGGACCACGCTGTGGTCACTGTAATCGCAGTGCAGCGAATTCATAGGGCTCCAGGAGAGCCCACCGGTCCTGAGAGAGCAGGACCCGAGGCTCACGCCTCAGAAAAGTCCCCGGAGGCCCTGGCTTCCACCACAAGCAGTCACCCCCAGGGCACCCTGATTGTCCTCGGCTCTCCTGAGTTCTGGGTGTCGTAAAGCTGTCCTCTCTGTTTTGAGTTATATGTGAGGGCGGGATAAAGGGCGGATGTCTGGGTGTCTGAGGCCGAAGCTCCCTGCAGCCCTGCCAGCCTCCTCGGCCCGGGGCCTTGCCTTTGGCCACTGCCGAGAGCAGCCGGGCTGCGCCGGGCCAGGGGACACGCTGTATTCAGATTCTGAGGCGTCTGGACCCAAGCAGAGACGGGGCCCCAGGGAGAAAGGCTGGTTCCAATCCCTGTCCTCAGCTCTGAGTTTCCGTGTGAGTCAGGGAAGGGCCCGTGCTCCGCAGGGCGGAGGGACAGACAGCGCCGACAGGTAGCAGAGGCAAGCCGATTCCAGACCAGTTAAGAGGAAGAACTTTCTAACAGTTCTGGGCCCAGAAAGAGGAAGGAGGTTGGGGCGGGGGGGCGGGGGGGGGGGGGCGCTCATCGCCAGGGGAGGGCAGGCCAAGGCATTAATCCTGGAGATGCGCGAGGCAGACTCCCCGGCGGAGCCGCCGCCCAGACCGCTGCAAGCTGGAGACCACCTGCCGGCGAGTGCGGGGCTACCCCGGGCCCACGCAGCCCACCGGCGCGAAGTGGGTCAAAGTCAGCTCGAGTGCACCATGGGGCCTGTGGGTGGAGGCCTGAATCCCCTCACTCCCTACCCGAGCCCCCCAACTCTCCCCGGCCCCCGGAAGACACGCAAGGTGAGGGGGGTGGGGAGCCCTTTTTCCGCGATGCCCCGGCTGCTGGGCCGAGCTCCAGGTGCGGGCGAGCTCGGCCGGCGCGAGGAGGGAGAAAGGACCCAGAAGCCCGGGATCCCCGGGTGCCCCGGGGTCGTGGTCGCTCCCCTCGCCTACCTGCGGCTGCGGCGCTGGCGACGGCGGCTGCTGGGTCCAGCTGTGCTCCGCTGGCTCCGGGCGGCGGGGCTGGGGCGCCGCGGGCGCGGGGCCGGGTGGGCAGGGCGCGGGCGGGGGCCGCCCTCGGGGCGGGGCCGCCGGGCGGGGGGGCGAGGGGAGGAGCGCCGGCCCCGCCCACAGGCGGCCGGGAGGACGACGACTCCGGCTCCGGACCCGCCCGGACGTGCCATTTGCCTAAGGAAAGGCGAGCTACCTGCTTCACACGGGAGGAAACTGAGGCCCGGAGCGCCGGGGGCAGATCGACAGGAGCCTGGGAAGAGGGGAGGAGACTCGCGGGGCGCCTGGAGCTGGGCTGGGGCCAAAGAGCTCAGTTGGGATGGGCAGCCTGCGGGATGCCCTCAGGGGATGATCTAGGCAGTCCACAAAAGCAGAAGCGGAGGGTGGGCAGCAGCGAGAGACCCTGAAGGGAACAAAGGAGCAGAATGAGTCCCGGTTGCCTTCAGAAACGAGAACTACACGAAATGCCAAAGCGCAGGCCTGTCCTTAAAATGTTAAGCTGGGGCTTTGGAGTCAGACCACCTGGGCTTGACCCCTTGACACCTACTAGTCCTGAAACGTTGGGCAAGTGACCTAAGGTATCAGTGTCAATTGCCTTATCTGTAAAATGGGCATCATAATTTCATCTTCATGTGTCTGTTGGGAAGACGTAATGAAAGAAAGTCTCTTAACACCATATCAGGTACTGTGAGTTCTCTGTAAATGGAAGGTTTTATTAGTGTGATGGCAGATATTATTTTAGGTGACAGAGCAAATCCACATTGTCAAAAAGATGAATGCAAGGTCACTTCTAAACAAATGTAGTATTTTATTTATCGCAATAGCATCTCTTGCATTTGAGAGAGAGCCAGTATGATGGATAAGGGATTCCCAGGTAGTTCGGTGGTAAAGAATCCACCTGCCAATGCAGGAGACATAAGAGACACAGATTTGATCCCTGGGTGGGGAAGATCCCCTGGAGAAGGGAATGGCAACCCACTCTAGTATTCTTGCAGGGAAAATCCCATGGATGGAGGAGCCAGGCAGGCCCCAGTCCATGGAGTCACAAGAGTCGGAAACGACTGAGCGACTGAGCAGGCACGCATTTACAACGGAACAGGGCGTAGAATAGCCTCTGACAGTCTTGCTGCACGTGTGAACTCCCGGTCTCTTGAGCTGCCCTGTGACTCCTAGTTGGGAGACCCACATTATAGGAGATGAGAGCAGAGGACTGAGGTGTCCATTCCCAGCCTAGGTGATGGGAGCAGCCCCACGTTCAGCTGGGCAAATCTCCCTCCAGCACAAGAGAAAATATACAAAGTCAATAGCTGCTGGGTGCTGGGAATCAGACAGAGAATCTGGTGTTATTTAAGTAGCAGAGAGGCTAAGGGCACAGCACTCACTTCCTGGTTTTTCCATTAAGTAGCAGCCAGGGAAGCCACAGGGCCTGGAGATTCCCAGCCTGGTTCTTCCCCTGCCGCAGCGGCTTTCTACATCTCTAGTGATGACAGGAACCATTTCTTGAACACTTGGGCCATGCTCTGCGGTTCCCGAATGCTCCCAGTCTTCATCCTCACCTCCTTGCCTGCTTGATCCTCCCCCTCCCCCGCACACTCCCCCGCACACTCCCCCGCACACTCCGACACCCGAGGTGGGCATCCCCAAGTGCAGTTTTCAGACGAGGAGACCCAGGCACCGGGAGGGTTAAGCGGCTCTCCTGAGCTCACACTAGTGACACTGGACGCATCTGGGGGCTTGGCCCCTTCTCCTTTGCTCAGCGTCCTCTGTCTCACTCTGCTGCTCCTCCCAGCTGGCTTGGGAAACTGTCCAGTTCCACTTCCTCTGAGAAGTGAAGCAAGGTGCCTCCGCTCACCCGCAGGACGTCTCCTACTCTCTCACTCCCCACCGCCTGCTTTTTCTGGAGGCGGCCTGTGGGACAGGTGGGGAGAAAGGCATAAACACAGACTGTTCGGCTCTCAGCTCTCTGATTACAGCCCCTGGCACACACATGACCTGGAATTATCGAACGTGCCATTTCCAACCCCAGCAACTTCTCTCGGGCAAAGAGAGGGAAACCTCTGAGTCTGAGTGTCCAGAGAACTGGGAAGTACGATGTTGGGAGGGAGGCAACGTTGGGGAACATCTAGTCCCACCCCTTATTTTAGAAGTGGGGAAACTGAGGCCAAGAATGCAGAGAGGCTTGCCCACAGAACCCTCTGGTGACTCCATTTGGCACTGGAGAAGCCCATACGTCCAGGCTCTCACGGGAAATAATTTAAAGTAAGGATTATGACGACAATAGTGACGGCCAGTAAGACTCAGAGGGCCGAGCGAACCCCTGACACTTTACTCTGTGTGCATCAACAGGACGGTGGGTGTGTCCCAGCCAATCAGGGTGTATCTTGGCCTGACCCTTCAGTCAGGGTCAGGGCTGCCTGGCATGGATGTGTAGATACCCTCTCTTGTCGCCTTTTTCTCACTGCTTTCTGGACTCCTTTTGGACTCCTTTTTGTACACTACCCCATAGGTCTAGGGGTCAGTAAAGGTTATTTGCCCCGTATCTCACCTTCAGAGTGAATGTCTTCTTGTTCTTGCTGACATGATTCTCCTCTCATGGAAGCACTTTGACGTCTTTTGTCAGAAGACCACTTCTTTCCTGGGAGTGAGGATGGGGGAAACAAAAGCCACACCCAGGCCATGCAATAGACAACTTGGGGGCACCCATTCCCTCTTCTGAGACTGCCTTTCCCCACCCACAGGGGTGGCCCTCACTTGGCCCCCATGATTTCATTTTAACTCCTAGCCCACTCCAAACACATTGACGCCATTAGGAGCGACACCACCACCAATCTAGACTATCAGAATGTGGAATTACAGTTTGGAACAGAACAATCCTGGTTAATTAACTGGGCCTGTGAGGACCAGCCATCTGTGAAGGCCAACTTATTAAGAAAAGACTTTTTTTTAATAGAATTTTATTTATTTATTTTTAGTGTGCTGGGTCTTCCGCTGCTGCTTGGGCTTTTCTCTAGTTGCAGTGTGAGGGCTTCTCACTGTGGAGGCTTCTCTTGCTGCGGAGCGCAGGCTCGAGCGTGCTCCCGCCTCAGGACTTGCGGCTCCTCGGCTCTAGGAGCTCAGGCTCAGTAGCTGTGGTGCGTGGACTTAGTTGCTCTGCAGCATGAGGGATCTTCCCGGACCAGGGATCGAACCTGTATCTCCTTCATTGGCAGGCAGATTCTTAACCACTGAGCCACCAGGGAAGCCCAACACAACTGTTTTTTGAGCAGTGAATGCCTTGTATCAGGTTCCTAGAAGCAAAGCCCAAGTGGAGATTTTGTGCAAAGGGAGAATTGAAGTGCTCTCAGGAGATCCTGGAACGCCCCAAAGGACCCAGGGCCGGGATGCAGCCAGGCCTCGGGGTCAGAGTGGAAGCAGGGCCTGAGCACTAAGGAAACCCAGCAAGGACTGTCACTCCATCCTTCGTATCTCCCCATCTGCTTCGCTGCTCTGCCTCACGTCAGAAAGGAACCTCTGCTTTCCACAAAGTGACTTTTACCAGCAGTAAGCTGGACTCACTGTCTGTGGCCCACATGCCAACTTGGGTCAGATGCCTACCCTTTATCCAGCTGACTCTAGCCGGAGTGGTGGGGTCAGACTGCCCCAAACTGGCTGCTCCCTCTGTAACCAGTGGATGGACAGAAGAGGGGAGAGGAAGTCAGGCAGAGTGAACAGCTTCTCTTGGGGGAAGGCCGTGAAGAGTAAGAATGGGGGTAGAAATGGGATGGCATCTTTCGCTGAGGGCGCAGACTAAGTGAAGACGTGGAGGCTGGGGGAAACCAAGTCTGCAGAAAGGAAGGAGCCTGTTATTTGCTTCAGCCTGGGCGCCCTTGGTGGCGTGCCGGAGCCAACTTGAACTGGCTTATAAGAGCTGCTTGTTAAGTTTCCAGGAATTTTTACAGCTAGCTGTTAAACACAGTCTTCAATAAAAATTAATATTTATATGACTATTATTAAAAAATCATAAAGGTGATAATGTCTCAGAACCTGTCACTTCCTAATTATTTTACTCTCCTATGACCTATAGGCTTCCTTGATAGCTCAGTGGTAAAGAATCTGCCTGCCCTGCAGGAGACCAGGGTTCCATCCCCTGCTGGTTTGATCCCTGGGTTGGGAAGATCCCCTAGAGAAGGAACTGGCAACCCACTCCAGTGTTCTTGCCCGCTAAACCCCTTGGTCAGAGGAGCATGGGGGGCTACGGTCCATGGCGTTGTGAAAGAGTCAGATACAACTTAGCAACTAAGCAGCAGCTATGATCTATCTATGCTCTCAAGGATTTTGTTTTTAGCTATTTATCTATATGGTAAACATACTACGATAAATAGTGTGCTGTTCCCCATCACTTCCCAGCTTCACATTCAGTGATGTCATACTGGTAACCTGAAATCAACCTTGGTGGGGTTATTTACACCAGGGAAATCAGCAAAGGCTGCAGACATCAGAGCTTCCCTTCTTCCTGACTTACCCCACCCTCCAATCCTACCCAAGAGCCTGTTGTTTAGCATTTAGCAGCACCCTGGGTTTTCCCCATCCAAATCTCTGCATTGAGACTGCCTGTTTATGCGCATCTCCTGCTCACCGGTTGGGCTTTCGGTAGAAGGAAGAAGTGTGTTTGCTTGGTTTGTTAATATATACTTAGTGTCAAACAGTGCCTGGCACAGAGCTGGTGCTTAGCAAGTTTTTACTAAATTAATTAATCAATAAAAGAGGGAAACGAGATAAGTTTGGTCAGCAGAGTGAGTTGGGATGCGTCAGAAGGACTCAGGAGAGGGCTGCACTTTGGATTTCAGGAGCTGCCAATCCTAGTGTCTTCTGAATGCCCGGAGGAGGAAGCTGTGTGTCTCACTATTTCAATGTGAAGGATGGGTGCCGTATGGTCACTGTCAGCTCAGTCCTAACCTGTGGTTTATACATTTCCACATCACTGGAAATCCTAAAAGGCCTGATTCTATAATTGTGCCCTATACATGCCAATAAGATGCTGAACACCATGAGCTTCAGAGAGGATTCTGATTTTGATTCCCTCGCCATCCAGCCTCCCAGGTTAGATTTTCAAGGAAATTTCAAAAGCATCCAGATGCCCTTCTTCCGTCTGCCATGCATGTCACTGCCATCTGCAGCTACACGTGACTGGTCCTAAGATAGTAAATAGCACTTTCAACAACAAAAACTAGAATTGTAATTATAAGCACCACTTTTGGAATGCTTTTTGGTCACTTTACTATTTCAAGTAAGTCTTGCAGCTACCTCCAAGTTAGGTATCAATTTCAATATTACAAATAAATAAACAGGCTCATGAATAATCCCAAGGAGATCAAACCAGTCCATCCTAAAGGAAATCATCCCTGAATATTCATTGGAAGGACTGATGCTGAGGCTGAAGCTCCAATACTTTGGCCACCTGATGCGAAGAGCTGACTCATTAGAAAAGACCCTGATGCTGGGAAAGATTGAAGCCAGAAGTCTCGAGAAGGGGATGACAGAGGATGAGATGGTTGGATGGCATCACCGACTCGATGGACATGAGTTTGAGCAAGCTCTGGGGGTTAGTGATGGACAGGGAGGCCTGGCATGCTGCAGTCCATGGGGTTGCAAAGAGTCGGACACAACTGAGGGAAGGAACCTGACTAAGGTGGGTGAGTGGTTGTCTGGGATTTGAACATTGGTCTGTCTCCAAAGGCCAGGCTCTTTCTACAGCCAAAGTGAAAGTCAAGGGGAAGATAAAACCTTTTCCATGCCTCCTAGTCATGATCAGGAATTTTGTCTCTCTTCATCTTGACAATATTAGAGACTGAGGTTGGGCCCTTTCCTGTACATTTTATATAATGTTTTATGAACACTATTTCTTTATGTGGAAAGTACCTGGAGTTGTTTAAGAAATGTAAGCCTATTTTAAGAAAAATTGTAAACTGCTGTGCTATACAAATAAAAAGTAATTCATAAAACCCCTTACACACACACACACCAAAAATAAAACCCTTTGATACAGTGCTATTTTTGTATTCTTTTATTCTGTACCCACACAGGAAGTTCATGTTTTTGGTTTTTTTCCTTATTTATTATTTACTTACTGTTTTTCTGCATACAAGCCCTGTGCCTTGGGCAATGGGCATGGAGATGAATCAGTCATAGACTCAACCTTTGAAGGGCCTGTGGCCAAGGAAACGGACAATTACAGTAGGGTGTTATAGGAACTAAGAAAGAGGAAGCTCGGGGTGGGGATGTGAGGAGAGGTTGGGGAACAGGATCCGAGAAGACTGCAAAGAAGGAGATGAGCTGGACCTTGGAATATCCCTCTTTGTGCCTCGGTTTCTTTATTTGATAACTGTCCGCCTCAAAGAGTGGTGGGAAAATGAAGTAAAATTATCCATGTTAACTGCTAGCTGCAAGGCCTGGGGCGTAGCAGGGGCTCTATAAACAGAAACTGGTATCATTATGGGAAGCCTACAGGTAATGACGTGGAGGATTTAAGATGGGTGAGCTTGTGCCAACGTGTCTGGAATGCAAGGTACCAGACTGGATTATGAAAGATGACGCCAGATAGCAAGAGGACAAATCGTCATAGTTTCCTGTTCTGGGCAATATCTCCTTCAAATCTGACAGCAGTTCCTCCGGCTGGCACTATTTTCACTCCCAGTTCACAGATGGAGAAACTGAGGCACACAGGAGTGAAGTTCCTCATTTACATTGCACCGCTGGGAAATGGCAGGACAGGGACGAAAATCCAGATTTCGCTCCCAAGCCACTGCCTCCCAGGGGTGTCTGAAAGCAGGCCAGGCTGAAGGGACGGGGCAGCGGGCAGCTGGCTCTCCTGCCGTGGAGCCACACAGCTGTAGCCGGATGAAGGAGTTTCTGCGGAGGGGCGCAGGGGCCTGCTGGCCTCGCCGCCCTTGACGGCCAGGGATTTAGCAGGAAGAGCTGGCTTTTGTTCTCGATGAATCAGCCCTGCTGTTTCTGAAAGCCCAGCCCCACTCCTCTGGGCTCAGCGGACCAGAAGGCATTCAGCTATCCCTGCAGGTCACCAGTGGGGTGGAGCAGGCAGCGCTGGGTGCCCTGGACTGCCCCATTTACAGACAGTTATAACATCGCTGCCCGGAACAATGGGCTTTTCAGTGGCTGGGCTGCATCTTGGGTTGCAAGTCGTGGTAGAAACACAATCAGGCCATCAATGCATTACCTTCTTTGGGCTTTGAGGAAGTAAAAAAACAAACAACAAAAAGTCACCCATAACAGCTGATTCGGTTGCAGTCATCCCCAACCTTTTTGGCACTGAGGATGGATTTCGTGGAAGACAATTTTCCCACAGACCAGGGTGAGGGAGGATGGCTTGGGGATGATTCAAGCACATTAGATTTATTGTGCAATTTATTTCTATTATTATTCTGTCAATGTCACCTCAGATTAGATCTAATTAGGCACTAGATTCTGGAGACTGGGGCCCCCTAGGTTAAGGTTTTCGTCAAAAGTTGATCTCGTGCCTCCACCTTCCGGCTCCCCCACCTTCCCTTTCCCTTCCCCCTATTCCTCTGGGCCTCTCTCTTTCTTTCCCTCTTACTTCTTCTCCTCTTCTTTCTCACTGCTGTTTCAGCAGTGGCAGTGCTTTGCTGAAGTCCAAATAGCCTTGCCCAGGGAATTAGAACACCGGAGTTCACTCCCAGCCCCACCTCTAGCTTGCAGGATGATTCTCGGCAAGTCAGCACTCCTTTGAGCCTCCATTGTCTCCGTGGCAAATTGGGACAATAGAACTCATCACCTCTGAGAAAGCTTATGTTCCTGTTGCTGTTTAGTCTTGAAGTTGTGTCCGACTCTTTGTGACCCTATGAACTGTAGCCCGCCAGGCTCTTCTGTCCATAGGACTTCCCAGGCAAGAATACTGGGGTGGGTTGCCATTTCCTTCTCCAAGGGATCTTCCCGACCCAGGGATTGAACTGGAGGGGGATCGAACCCATGGGTGATCAAACCCTCGTCTCCTGCTTGGCAGGTGGATTCTTTACCACTGATTGCACCTGACTCATAAACCCTGGAGCTTTCCCAGCCCTGTCTTCTACGGCACTGGCCCCAGGGAGAGCCAGAGGGCCTCTGTCTTGTAAGATCTATTCAACTGTCCTTCAAAACATTAGAAACTTCAGGTGAAATTACTCTAGGTTGTTTTATTTTACAGATGTGATTTGTAAGACTGTCTTCAAAAATTCAAATGTGCAAATGTGATCACTTTTTTCCTCAAATCAAAACCACCAACTTGAAAAGGGCCATACCTGATTAACAAGAAACACGATCCTTCACCGATGGAACCTTCCTCCCCAGAGTGTTCCCCGGAGCTCCAAGGCCGAAGCAACCCCAGCAGGGGAGGTTCCCTAACCCCCACCACAAGCAGGCAACCTGGAGTTTGCTTTCTCCCTGGTGCGGGCATGCTGTATTGACCTTGACCTTGGGCAGATGGCCCTGCAGGTCCAGGTCCCCAAGCAGGTGCCAGGGGTCTCCAGGAGCAGTCCGGCTCTCTCGCTGGACATCCCACACCCCATGTTCAATTTCTCATACAGCCATTCTTCAAGGTTCTAGCCTGACAGGAGTCCATATCAAAATCTGTGTGCATTTCTGCCCTTTGGGGCTCCAAACCTCTTTTTATTTTTGGTCTCCAGGTGTCTTACCTGTCCCCCTTCAGGGGGAGCAAACTTTAAGCAGTTAAAGGTGAGTTACCCAGAGAGGACCTTTAAGCTCATCTTTCCCTAGAGACGAAAAAGAAAAACACAAATCTTCAGTGGGCAACCTGTAACACTCTTTTAAAGTATACAACTTGATCATGGCATAAAATACAATCAGTACCATCTGGTTTTATGAGACCCATGGAAAGCTGTGTGAACTTTATGTGCCGAGGGCCATAGGTTGGTAAGCTCTATATTTTATCACCATCTAAATTCCAAGCGTTTTTAGCCAGGCCTCGGTGGCCACACGTGATCTGGCCTTGCTTTATCGCTGCGGCTCCATCTCGTCCCCTCCCACCCGAACCCCTCCCGCCTGAACGCTGTACTCCTTTGCCACTGAATCATCTGTTGATCTTCCAGCAGACCCTGATTTTCCATCACCTCGACACCTTCAAACTTTTCTACCCCCGTTCTCTCTCTCTCTTAGGATTGCCCATCTTGACCTTCTCCCCCTGTTTAACTCTCCCCTATTTTTTCAGATTTAACTTGGGGGGAGCTCTCTAGCAAAGCCCTCCCCAACTCCTCCACCACACATTATACCGCCGCCCCTCCCTGCTCCCACAGTCCCCTCCATTGCCGCCATCGTAATACTTCCTGGGCCGTTCTGTGAAAACAGAGTCCCCCGTCCTTATTATTTTTCATCCCCAAACCTTGCTTAATTCCCTTATAAGTGACGGTTATTTGTAATGAATTAGTTACTGGTTTTTTGCTGAAGCTGAAGCTCCAATACTTTGGCCCCCTGATGCAAAGAGCCGACTCATTGGAAAAGACCTTGATGCTGGGAAAGATCAAAGGCAAAAGGAGAAGGGGGCAAGAAGATGAGATGGCTAGATAGCCTCACTGACTCAATGGACATGAATTTGGGCAAACTCCAGGAGACAGTGGAGGGCAGAGGAGCCTGGTGTGCTGCAGTCCACGGGGCTGCAAAGAGTTAGGCTCGATTCAGCAACTGGACAACAGCAGCAGTTGATTACTGTCTTTCTCACTAGACTATGAGCTCCTTGAGGGCAAGGCCAAATCTCTAATTCTCTACTGTCTATGACAGTGGCCAACCCAGCATCCTGGGTTGTGTAGACCATCTGCACGCACGTTAAACTGCACTGAAATGACACTAATCAGACTGTGTTATAATTATCTCTTTATGTTTCTAGTTCTACCAGCAAACCCCTCATGGGCAGGCACCAAGTGTTGCTCACTATTACGCTTCCTGTGCCCAACACAGAACTAGACATACAATAGAAGACTAGGAAATGTGAAATGAATAAACAAATGAATGAATTAAATGAATAAGAAGCAGAACTAACGTGAAGGCAGGATGAACAAATGATCAAATAAAGGTATTCCAAACAACCTTTCTGAAACAAACAACTGATAGCTGTTACTTTCACTATTTGAAGTAAATATAAGCCTCCTCTCTTGATTCTGTCTGCTTATACTACTGGAAAAAAATTATAATGGAGCTGGTCAAGGCTAACCTTTAAAAAACAATCACCACAGAAATCCAATGACTGGAGTGATGAATAGGTAAGACATTGATATCAATTTACATTAATTAGTAAGGCTAAGCTACTGGCTCAAAATGTCTGCTTCCTTAGCCTTCTAGATTTGTATCAAATGTCACCTGTTGGCTTTTTCCAACTTTCATACTTAAAACAGTTTGAGTCACTGTAACAACCCTGAAATGTGTGTGTGTGTGTGTGTGTGTGTATGTGTAAAGGGGATACACTGTTTCTTCTCTACTACTCACAAAGAACTTTACTTTGTCACCAGATGTGGAGGTTTTTCCCCACACTGACAACTCTGTGACACCAGCTGGGAGTTCTACAATTCAGTCGGATTCTGACATTATCTACTTGGAATTAGGGTCAGATCCCACAGGTTCAAGACAGGCCCACAGGACTGCCCACGGTCCCACCTCAGAGGCCAAACGCAAGCCCTAGCCTCCAGAACCTCTGGCCGACCAGCTGTAAGTCAGGGGTTCTCATGACCCTCTCCTCTGATTTGATAATTTGACTGCAGTTTAGATCCTTGCGTGCTCAGTCATGTCTGACCCTTTGTGAACCCACGGACTGTAGCCCACCAGGCTCTTCTGTCAATGGGATTTTCTGGGCAAGAATACTGGAGTGAGCTGCCATGCCCTTCTCTAGGGGATCTTCCCAACCTGGGGATTGAACCCGAGTCTTCTGCACTGCAGGCAGATTCTTTACCACCAAACCACCGTGGAAGCCCGATTTACTTACTAGGTGACCAGTTTATAAAAAGGAATACACGGGAAAGACTGAAGGCAAAAGGAGAAGGGAGTGGCAGAGGATGAGATGGTTAGATAGCATCACCAGCTCACTGGTCGCGATGTTGCACAAACTCCGGGAGACAGTGGAGGACAAGAGTCTGGCGTGCCACAGTCGATGGAGTCTCAAAGGGTCGGACACAACTTAGTGACTGAACAACCACACCAGTCAGGAACAGCCAGATGGAAGAGAGACACTGGGCAAGACATGGAAGAAGAGGTGCCAGGCTTCCACGCCCTCTCTGGGGCCCCCACTCTCCCAGCAGCTGTATGTCTTCGGCAACCTGGAAGCTCTCAGAACCTCAGAGTTCAGGAATTTTTATGGAGGCTTCATTATATAGGCATGATCAAGTATTAACTCAATTTCTAGCCCTTGTCCAAGGATGAAAGTTCCAAACTTCTAATCACAGCTTAGTTTTTTCTGGTGCCCACTCCCATGCTGAAGCATCCACGAGTTTACCAAGAGTCTCCTCATTAGAAAAATAGGCAGAGCTACCCACCCAAATTCTCCTCCTGAAAACAACAGACACTCCTATCACCCAGGACATTCCTAAAGATTTAGGAGCTCTCTGTTGGGAACCAGTATCAAAGACCAAACATTAACGCAAAAGATGCGCGTAAGGACTTCCCTGGTGGTCCAGTGGCTGCTACCCCATCCCCCCAGTGCAAGGGGCCTGGGTTCAATTTCTGGTCAGGAGACTAGATCCCTCATGTTACAACTGTGTATGTATATAAATATATATATACACACATATATGTATATACATATATATATAAGCAAGGTGTATATGTGTGTATATATATATATATATATGCTCCTAGCAACTTTATCACCTAGGAAGGTTTTAGGAGCTCTATTTGTTCCATAATACTTACATATTTAAATGTTCGACGGTACTGAAAATACTTAAATGCCTTCAATATAGTCTCTAGTTTTAAGAACAGTAGCCAAATTTCCCCAGCTTCCCTAAAGTCAGTGCATAGCACCTGATATAGGGCTGCCAACAATCAGAAGGGTAAACCCAGGACTGCCCGAGACTATTCCGGATGGGTAATCAGCAAGCAAACCCACAGGTATTTCTATTTTTACACAGTTGTGATCATCTTGTTTAAACAACTTTGCACACAGTTCCCCCCACCCCACCCCTGCCAACTCTGTTATTTAGCAAACATTCTCCCCGGTTGCAATATATTCTTTATATTTTCTCTGAAAAAGCCACAACTTCTTGAGTCTCTGTTTTTTCAACTTAATCATTTCATCTCTGCCTACTCCTTCTCCAGAGCTCTGGAGAATTGGGCAAGCTAGTGGGAAGGAGGCTATTCTAGTGGGTAGGAGTGCATGCAGGCTTTGGGGTCACACTAGTTTTCGGAATCCTGGTTCTGCCACTTCCTTGCTAAGTTACCTTCAGCAAGTTACTTGTCATCTTTGATTCTCAGTTTCCTCATCTGTAAATTGGAAATAACTGTGCCTAATGCAGAGAGTTAGTATAAGAATTAAATAGGCTTAAAAAATGCATGTGTAATAATGCTTCCCTGATAGCTCAGCTGATAAAGAACCTGCCTGCAATGCAGGAGACCTGGGTTCAATCCCTGGGTTGGGAAGAGCCCCTGGAGAAGGGCATGACAACCCACTCCAGTGTACTGTCCTGAAGAATCCCCATGGACAGAGGAGCCTGGTGGGCTACAGTCCATGGGGTCACAAAGGGTCAGCCGCGACTGAGCAGCTAAGCACAGCAATGTGTAATCCAGTGCCTGACATGTTCTTTAAGAAACAATAGCTGCAATTAATGCAAAATCAAAAAGCTTGAATTGCTTAACCCAACCTAATTCTTTTTCTTAGTCTTATTTTCATATATTATGCTAGTTTTACCAAGATATGGTACTAAACTTAAAGCTTATATGCATGTGTATAGTTTTCAGATACAACTTTATCATGTGATTGCGAATCAGGAAAAAATAAATATCTTAGCAAGTATAGAGAACAATGGGTGCTACTACTATTGATATTATTGTTATCATTATACTTTTCTTTTCCATAAAGTTCATATATCATCACTACTTAACCCTCACCACATGATTTCTTGCTCCTTATTCTTATAGGTAAGTCTGAGCTATGTCCTTTAGTGTGCAACATTTTTATCCCCCCAAAATTATCTTTTCAGATCAAACTACCAGGAAGAGCCAGCCAGCGTGGCCACAGGGTTTTCCTCTCTCTGTCTGGGCAGCCTCTGATTCTTCAAGAGCCTCACTTTCAGAAAGCCTTCTCTGACCTCCCAAGAGCAAATCTCCCCTGGACCACTTTACCTTGAACACACCATCTCCCTCAGGGGCACTTATGTCTTCTTCCAATCCAATTTCCACATGGCCCCAGAAGCATTTTTTCTGGAAATACATATAAAAGACTCTGGGAAAACACATCTTTTAATGGACAGTGAGAGTGTAAACTGGTACAAGATGGGCAGTTGGTATACTTATCATCTGATCCAGCCATTCCACCTCCAGGAATTTTTTTTTCCTACAGATGTACTCAAAAGTGTGCAAATGGGCACATCTACAAGGCAATCAGTGCTGCATTGCTTATAGTACTACTAGCAAGAATTAGAAACCACCAAAATGTCCATCAACCGGGGATTATTTAAATAAATTAAGTAATATACATGCACTAGAATACCATAGGTTGGTGACCCTCTATGGAGTGAAATAGGAGCATTCCCAAACTATATTTGTCAGTGAAAAAAAGCAAGGTGGAGGGACTTCCCTGGTGGTCCAGTGGTTGGGAAATCACCTTCCAATGCAAAGGATGCGGGTTCGATCTCTTATGGGGAAATAAGATCCCACATGCCTTGGGGCACCTAAGCCCGCACACCGCAACTACTGAGGCCACATGCTGCAACCAAGACTCAGAACAGCTAACCTCTCCTCCTCATATCTCTGACCTCTGACAAATCTTTTAAAAAAGCAAGTGCAGAGCACCATATGCAATGCTAGCATAGGTGACAGGACTAACGAGACAGAGAGAACAGATGTGTGTCTGTTTACTTGCACAAAGTACTTTGGGAGGATACGTAAAAAACTAGTAATGTTGCTCACCGCTGGGGAGCATCTGGGGTGTAGCTAGATAGGGGCAAAAAGAAGATTTTTCTGTGTAGATCCTTTGTTGCCTTTGAATTTTAAATCAGAATGTATCATCTATTCAGAATAGTAATAAAAGAAAACACATGTTGCACAGACAAAAGAACTACTATATGTGCTTGTTCCTAAACAGATGGCAGAAGGATTCATATTCTGGAGAAAATTGCTCTCGTATTGGGGAGAAAACTTTCTAATGGCCTTTTGGTTGTGCAAAGCTAAAGCCCAGCTAAAATCATCAGAAAACAAAGGGTGACCTCTCTGGGTGAGAAGTAGTTCTGATTTTAGCTAATTCTTTACCTCTTCTGGGGTGGATCCAAGAGCCAGGAGTTTAGGGCACTGAGAATTATGGAAACAGAATGAACTACTTATGAATAAGAAATAGAATTAAACTCCCAGGGCTGAAATGACTCCCCATAATGGTGTTGAAACCAGTAACTGTTGAGTTGAGGGAAGCCAGATCTTGCCCCTATGAACGTGGCAGGATGTCAGGGGTCAAACCTTTTCAACATCACAGTAGCCTGCCGTTGTCTCCCTTTTTTCTCCTACTTACCACAGTTATTCGCCCTTATTGTGTGCTTTGAATGGTGAGTCCTCTCTATCCTTAAGAAAAGGGAAATCTTTTTCTTTTTTAGTTTGTTTGTATTAACTGATGATGATCCAGATTTAACAGATCATCAGCTCTTCTGTTAAAGAGCTAAAGAAGAACAAAGAGGGACTTTGCTGGTGGTCCGGTGATTGGGAATTCTTCTGCCAGTGCAGGGAGCACGGGTCCCATCCCTGGTCCAGGAAGATCCCGCCTGGCGCAGAGCAACTAAGCCCATGCTCCCTAGAGCCTGTGCTCCCCGACAAGAGAAGCTACTGCAGCAAGGAGCCCAACTGGAGAGCAGCACCCACTCACTGCAACTCGAGAAAGCCCGTACACCACAGAGAAGGCCCAGTGCAGCCAAAAATAAATGAATAAAGTTTTTAAAAGAAGAAGAACAGAGGGACTGGAATAGAGAGAGAAGGAACTGCCATGTGCATGCATGGGTGCGTGCTAAGTTGCTTCCGTCGTGGTGCATCTCTGCGACCCTATGGACCTAGCCTGCCAGGCCCCTCTGTCCATGGGATTCTCCAGGCAAGAATACTGGAGTGCATTGCCATGCCATCCTCCAAGGGGTCTTCATGACCCAGGGATCGAACCCGCATCTGGCAGGCAGGTTCTTTACTGCTAGCGACAGCTGGGAAGAGCCATGGTGGAGGTCAAGAGCAGAAGGAAAGTTTTTCTCAAAAGTAGAAGGAGGTCAGAGATATGAGGAGGAGAGGAAGGTGACCGGGAGGCATTGACGCAAGGACACCTCTGGCCTGGGAGCTGAGCCGGGGCAGGTGATCAAAAAGGAACAGGACCGAAAGCACAGCTGAGTCAGGTGAATGGAATTAGCAAAGACGGCTTCAAGGGAGACAGTTTGAGCAACAAGGAGCAAGAGCTGGGTCACTGTAACAGGTCGCTCAGGCATGACCCAAGAACCTCCTGTTGCCTGCCCCAAAGTCACCCACACATGTTATTCCTCTGTGGGCAGCTGGAGAACAGATCACTCCATCAGCATTGGTAACTCGCTGGATGCCTGCCCAGCTGGACAGATGGCCGTCCATACCACAAAGCAACATGAGCCTGCTCCATTACTGCAGGGGACGTCAGGGCCCGGGAAAAAACCTATAAGCCCAAAGTGAGGGACCGCGGCCCTGGACCAGGTGGAATGGGGACAGGAAAACTGGACATCTGTACTCGGTGCAGGAAGGGGAATGAGAAAAGTGGGGTTTGAACTGAACAAGCTCAGAGCCTCCTGAGATGGGACAGTGGTCAGTGACACCACTGTTACACACAGACAAGGACAATCTGGATGGCAGCGTCCGGCAAATCTGGCAATGTTACTTTCAAGGGATGCAGGTGACACCACCCTTATGGCAGAAGGTGAAGAGGAACTAAAGAGCCTCTTGATGAAGGTGTTAGGGGAAGCACACTGATTGAAACCGCCCACCCTGGCCAGGCACCATAGTAACCATTTGCATGAGTTGTTTTATGGCAGGAGATCCTGATAAGGAATAGGGAACTAATAGGCCACCACCAGCCAGAAGAGTTCAGGAAAGGTCGAGAGGAGACACTACCTGTCCGTCCACTTCCCAGAATCCCTCTTGCTAGCATCCATCTTGGCTGAGCGATGCATGCGCCACCAGGAAAGACTCTGAGTCAGAATGATTGGCCGAAGACCACCAGGAAACTAATCCCATCACCATAAAACCCAAGACTTCGAGCCACGCGGCAGAGCAGTTCTCCTGGGTTCCCTCACCCTCCTGCTCTCCACCCGGGTGCCCTTCCCAATAAAATCTCTTGCTTTGTCAGCACGTGTCTCCTCGGACAATTCATTTCCGAGTGTTAGACAAGAGCCCAGTTTCGGGCCCTGGAAGGGGTCCCCCTTCCTGCAACAAAGGTAAGGTGAAAGAGGAGAGTGAAAAAACTGACTTAAAACTCAGCATTCAAAAAACTAAGATCATGGCATCCAGTCCCATCACTTCATGGCAAATAGATGGGGAAACAATGGAAACAGTGACAGACTCTATTGTCTTGGGCTCCAAAATCACTGCAGATGGTGACTGCACCCATGAAATTAAAAGACACTTGCTCCTTGGAAGAAAAACTAAGACAAACCTAGACAGAGTATTAAAAAAAAGCAGACATCACTTTGCCGACTAAGGTCCATCTCGTCAAAGCTATGGTTTTTCCAGTAGTCGTGTATGGATGTGAGATTTGGACCATAACAAAAGCTGAGTGCTGAAGAATTGATGGTTTTGAACTCTGGTGTTGGAGAAGATTCTTGAGAGTCTTGGACTGCAAGGAGATCCAACCAGTCCATCCTAAAGGAGATCAGTCCTGAATATTCATTGGAAGGACTGATGCTGAAGCTGAAACTCCAATACTTTGGCCACCTGATGTGAAGAACTGACTCATTGGAAAAGACCCTGATGCTAGGAAAGATTGAGGGTGGGAGGAGAAGGGACGACAGAGGATAGGATGATTGGATGGCATCACCAACTCAGTGGACATGGGTTTGGGTGGACTCCGGGAGCTGGTGATGGACAGGGAGGCCTGGCGTGCTGTGGTCCATGGGGTCACAAAGAGTCGGACACAGCTGAGCAATGAACTCACTAATACCTTATCTTGCATGGATCACCACTGCCAAATCCTATCTATTCTGTCTCTTAAATCTCATGTGAAATATCTCCCCCCAACTCTGCATGGCAACCCGCTCCAGTATTCTTGCCTGGAGAATCCCATGGGCAGAGGAGCCTGGTGGGCTATGCTCCATCGGGTCACAAAAAGCTGGACACATTTGAAGCGACTTACCAGCACTCCACCTCCAGGGCCTTCGATCTTATCATCTTTGGTCTGGAGTGTTGCAACAGCCTCTCGGCTGGGCCCAGTGTCTGCTATTTAACCTCATTCTAATCATCCATCACAAGCTGGTCTCCAAAGGATCTTTCTGACAAACACATGATCCTAACATTTCCCTGCTTAAAACTCTTCGATGGCCCCCATGACCTCCCAAGCTTTGTAGCACAACCTTCAAGGTCCCTTTTGACCCACAGCAGCTTCATTGACTTTCCTTCTTTCCTAAAAACCAGGACTTCCCCCCACATCCTCCCTACCAGCAGTCTACGCGTTCACGTCTTCTCAAGCTTTGCTCTCTCTCTTCTCCCTGCCTATTATAACTTTCCTATTTCCGTGATCTCTGTCTGAAGATGCTACTTTCCCTTCAAGGTTTAGTTAAATGTTCTCCCTCCTGGAGTGGTGCCTCCACGTGGTGTTCATTCTTAGCTATGGTTACACCTGACTTCAGCCTTGCACACTCATGATCACAAGGCGGCTACAGCAGCTCCAAGCATCACATCCTCACACAATGTCCACAGGTTTCCCCCCGTTGTTTCTCTTTTTAAGAAAATTACTGTTTTTTTATTTTGAAAAATTTTTAAATCATTTAAAAATAAAGTAGAATAGTGGTCCCAATATACTCATCACCCAGGTCTCACAACTATCACTACACAATTATCCTGTATCTTCTACATTTTCACACACCTTTCGCCTCCCCTCAGATTATTTTGAAGCAAATCCTAAACATTTACTTATTTTATAAATCTTTCATAATATATCGTTGAAAGGTACAAATCCTTTTTAAAAAAATTTCCACAATACCATGGAGAAGGAAATGGCAACCCACTCCAGTACTCTTGCCTGGAAAATCCCATGGACAGAGGAAGAGGAGCCTGGTAGGCTGCAGTCCATGGGATCGTGAAGAGTCAGGCATGACTGAGTGACTTCACTTTCACTTTTCACTTTCATGCGTTGGAGAAGGAAATGGCAACCCACTCCAGTATTCTTGCCTGGAGAATCCCAGGGACAGAGGAGCCTGGTGGGCTGCCGTCTATGGGGTGACACAGAGTCGGACACGACTGAAGTGACTTAGCAGCAGCAGCAGCCACAATATCATGATCACAAATAAAATAGTCAACCATTTCCTAATGTCATCAAATCTGCAAAACTGTTCAATTTCCCCTACTAGTCTAAAAAAAAGTGTTTTCCTTTTCACTGTTTACTTGACTTTGAGTTCTTTTTAGTGGTTATAGCTAGAAAATATATATTATTTTCTAAAGATAAAAGGTATAACATGTTCATACTAATAATTTCAATTGAAATAGAGAATTACAGTTTTCAGTTAACCTCAACAATCCTAATCTGTATCTCTGTGCCAAATAAATCAGTTCTCAAGGATGCCAACATGAATATATATTTTTATCCCATAATACCCAGTCATTTTGTCCTTGGACACATCCCTCTAGGGATACAGAATCAAATGATGATGATTTAAAGTCACTCAAAGTCTTCTCTGTATGGTTATATCATCCATTGATTCCACATTTAAGAACACTTGTATTTTATTTTACTTTCTATTTCTAAGGATTGCTTTCTATTTTTTTTGTAATTATATAAAAATTTTTTGGTAATTAAAATTTTTTTTAATTAAAATATTTGCTTGGCTCCAAAGTAAAATCTACAGAACAAGGTATATTTTTTGAAGTGTAGATTCTACCCCATTCCTTTATTCTATAGTCCCTCCCTCTGCTATAGTAATATTTATTAAATTTTTATAGCTTTTTTAAATGTGTGAGTAAATGATAGCATACTCTACACATCTTTCTCTTCCATTAATTTAATTTTATTTTTTTGCTTTAAAAATATATCTCGGGACTTCCCTGGTGGTCTGGTGGTTAAGAATTCACCTGTCAGTGCAGGGGACATGGGTTCAATCTCTGATCCAGGAACTAAGGTTCCACTTCCCCAGGGGCAGCTAAGCCTGCAGCCACAACTAGAGAACACCCCAGGGCCACAGTGAAGACACAGCGCAGCTAGGGGAAAATGTATTCTGGAGTTCATGCCATAGTAATCAAGAATTTTCTTATTCTTTGCTAGACTTCATTTTGGGGATGTACCATAATTTATTCAATTAGTCTTCTGTTGATAGGCATTTGGGTCGTTTCCAGTCTCTGGCCCTTACAAAGACTGGGTAGGCTTGGACATGCATGTTTTCATCTTTTTGCCACTGTACCTGTCATAGATCTCCAGAAGTAGGATTGCTACATCACTGTACACCTATCAGAATGGCTAACATTAACAGAAGAAAAAGTAATAATACCAAATGATGATGAGAACGCAGAGCAACTGGAACCCTCACACATTACTGGCGGGAAAGCAAAATGGTGCAGCACTTTGGAAAACAGTCTGGCAGTCCCTTATAAAGTTTAACACCCTATTACAATATAACCCAGCAATCTCTTTCCTATGTTTACTCAGACAAATGAAAAGTTGTATTCACATAAAAATTGTGTATCTCTGAACACTTGGAGAGGCTTTTTTCATAACTGCCCCAAATTGGAAACAGTTCAAGTGTACTTCAACTGATGGATAAGGTGTGACACATTTCTATAATTGAATGCTACCCAATAATTTTAAGGATCAAGCTACTGATACAGTACAACATGGATGAATTTCGAAAGCATTCTTCTAAGATAAAGAAGTCAGACTTAAAATGCTACATACTCCATGGCTCCATGTATATGACATTCCCCAAAAGGCAAAACCACAGGGACCGAGAACACATCAATGGTTGCCAAGGGTGGAGGTGAGGGCACAGTTTGATGCCTAAAGGGCTGCATGATGGAATCCGGGAGGGGGCAATGGAATTGTTGTACATCTTGACTCTGGTAGTAATTATGCAATTATGTGTGCTCCTTGAAACTCGTAGAATTATACACTCAAAAGAGTGAATTTTACGATATGTAAATTATATCTCAATAAACCTGATTCCCCTCCAAAAAAAGACAAATCACAGGTAGTCTTCCTAATTAGTGCCAAATCCCCTCCATGGTAAGATGATTAATGGCTCCCATAGATATCTAGGTCCTAATTCCTGGAACCCGTGGATATTGCCTTTTCATGGGAAAAGGGATTTTGTAGATGAGATTCAATTAGGAATCTTTTTTATTTCTTTGTATTTATTTATTTGACTAGACCATGTTTAGCTGGGGCATGTGGGATCTAGTTCCCTGACCAGAATTGAACCTGGGTCCCCTATGTTGGGAGCATGGAGTCTTAGCCACTGGACCACCTGGGAAGTTCCCTAAATTAGGAATTCTGAGGTAGGGAGGGTATCCTGGATTATCCAGGTAAACCCTAAACACAATCATAAGTGTCCCTTTTATAAGGGACATAAAGGGGGAGGCAGAAGATGGTTTTACCATGGAGGAGACGGCCATGTGAAAACTGAACAGAGGAAGTTTTAAAGACTCTGCATTGCTAGCCCTGAGGATGGAGGAAGGAGCCCAGGAACAGAAGGAATGAGGCTCTAGAAGAAGAACAAAGAGAGGAAATAGGTTCTCTCCTGGAGCCTCCAGAGGAAGCACAGCCCTGCCAAACACCTTGGTTACAGCTAAATGAGACGTCAGACCTCTGGAACTTTAAGAGAGTTATTTGTGTTGTTTTAAGTCACCCAGTTGGAGGTACTTTGTTACCATAGCAATTGGAAACTAATGTGCCCTCCATATGAGCTGTGCAGTTTTTGCAGTCCCACCAATGTGTAGGGCGTGCCTTTTTTTTTAAGAATGAGGAAAAATTTCCCAGAAGCCCCAGAGCAGACATCTTCTTCATATCTCATTGGCCAGAATTGTGTCACATGGTCTTCTCTAAACCAATCACTGGCAAGAATAAGCAGACTTCCTCCCATGGCTAGCCCTGATTGGCCTGATCCCGGCCGCATCGGCGTTCTGCCCTCAAGGAAGGAAAAGAACATAGCCTTGGGTTAACTACCAATGGCGCCTACCTCAAAAATTATTTGCAGAAAAAGAAAAACCCTCAGCTCAATATATATTTTATAAAAGTTAAAAACCCTTAGGCTAAACTTTCTAAGGGGCCATCGGTTGCAGCCTCCCAGGCCAAGACTTTTCCATGTCCATCTGGCTTTGCCCTCCTCTCTCTCTCTTTTTTCCACAGGAGGTAGAGCCTAGCTGAGCTCTATTTGTGAGTCACCAAGGTTAAATAAGGCCCCATGAACACACTGGCCCGCCTTCCAGAAAAATGTCCCACTTTCAGTACTGACTCAAGGCCTATTAAGGGAATGTTTTCTGTTCTCTGTTTCGGCTTTTCTCTGATTATTATCCTAGAATGTCAGGTCCCTTAAAGGTGACAATAGTAATAAAATACGATAGCAATAGTGTTTTTTATTATTGTGGTAATTACAACAACTATCATCTATTGAGCACTTATTATATTCCAAGCACTTTGTATTTGTTATCACATTTAATCCTCAAGTCTTCCTGATGAAGTAGACATTATTATCATCTCCATCTAGTAGATTTTGCAGGGCAAGAAAAGAGAGAATGAGTTAGCCAAGATAAGTGATGGCACCAGGGTTCAAATGGAGATCTGTGAAAGTTCCAGAGTTTTTGCTCTCAAACCCCATGAAGTCCAAAACCTTCTTTCTAAGGGTGGGAAACAATAACTTGGGGTGTGGGAGCGGAGGAGACAGGGGCACTAGGAGGTACACGCATCCTGCTCAGGTCAGGTGTCCAGTGAGTGGGCAAGTGAATGACTGCCCCTCTAGTGTAGCCAGCAGCTCACAGAACTTTTCTCTCTTCTAGAAGAATCAAATATTTACAAATCGGGGTTTCCATGGTGGCTCGGTGGTAAAGAATCCACTTGCCAATACAAGAGACATGGGTTCGATCCCTGGTCCGGGAGGATCCCGCACGCCGCAGAGCGACTAAACCCTTGTGCCACATCTGCTGAGCCTGAGATCTAGAGCCCGTGAGATGTGACTCCTGAGGCCCCGCGCCACAACTACTGAAGCCTGCATGCCTAGAGCCCATGCTCCTGAGAGCGTCAACTTACACAGGTTACCAAGGCCCTCCAAGGAGGAGGTGACCTCCAGGCCCCTTTAAGGAGGAGGTGAACATTCTTTTTCACATTATTTTGCTTTAGACACATAGGCCTCACAGGCCGCAGTATCTCTTGCCCAAGGACATGCGTTTTTTTGAGCTCAGAACATATGTTATGGGAGAAGGTCTGGGTAAAACTTCCACAGCCTTGAGCTTTGGGTTAACCGATTCCTTCTGGCTAGTCTCATGCTGATGTCACCCCAGGATGTATGTTATGGGAGAGGCTCTAGGCAACATTTTCACAGCCTAGAGGGATTTTTTTCTATTCTCAGCAGCTAGCAGAAAAGTGTATAATACTCTGCTTACGCTAGTGAGGCATATAATCTTTCTCCCCCCTTCCGAGTTCTGTGTCGGAAGCTTTTTCTGCCACTATCACTTTAATAGAATTTCTGCTGCATGAAGCTCTGAGTGACGGAGACTGCCCTTGGTCCCAGAGTTAAATCTTCTCCTTCGGAGACCACGAATCCAGTGGAACACCATAAGCTTTCATCTGTCATCTTGGGGGCTCGTCTGAGACCCCAAAACAAGGTGTAAGCTATCACTCGGCAGTAAGAGAAACTCTTGCAATGAGAGGCCTGTGAACTGCAGTGAAGAGTCGCCCCCCTTGCCGAATGCAAGCCAGCGCGCAGCCACAAGACCCAGCGCAGCCAGAAATAAACAAGTCCTTTAAAAAAGCTGTAAAAAATTATTTACAAATCAACTTTTGAGTTTAATAAGAGAAAATGTGTTTGTCTTTTTGGCAAAATGAGAGTAGTGAAATAGAGACTTTCTCGTGATTTTGTCACATTTATCTGGCTTCTTTGGGGGATTTAAAAAATTGTAGTTATAACATGAAGCCTGCCTTACAGCTTATGAAGCACTTTCAAATAATTTCTCTTACATGATCCTTGCAACAGTTCTTGAAGCAGGAAGATATGCTTATCCCACTTCACGGATGGAGAAAGTAAGTCTCCTAAAGGGTGCATTATTTGCCCAAGGTCTCACAAATCAGGAAGTGACAGGCAGAATCAAGCCCTGGACCCTGTCCCCTGCAAGGAACTTGCTGGCTATGAAGTCTTGATGTCCAAGGACTAGGACTTTTCCTGTGAATTTTAGACTCATATTTTCAAGTTTAAATGTCAAGTCTGCCGTCCTTCATCTTTTATGCCTCCAAAACAAATCTGATGGTTTTTGGTTATGTTATTTTTTGCTGTGCTGGTGATAGGGACAGAGTAAAGGGACAAAGTAAGTGATTAAATAATTAATCCCACTAAAGGATTCTAAGTAGGAAAATATGGGAAACCCCTGTAAGTTAATGGTTACTCAAGAAAGCAGGTTTGCATAACCCACAAAACCAAGCAGGCCTGCTTAGCAACAAGATCATGTAACATCAGACATGCCCCAAAGCAATAAAACAATGATGGCAGGAGACCCACAACCTGCCCAGTGAGCTCCGTAAGTTAATGATCCCTAGGACATGCTCTGTACACACACACACAAAACAATAACTTGTGGACCTAGCTTGACCATCTAAGGGACAAGAAAACTCGCCTGCTCAACCTAGAGGAGGAACTGATGGTGGAAGCCTGATGTCTACTCAAGAAAGAAAAGGAAGTTCTTTCCCCCTTCCTCTCTTTTCGTTTGATTTTAAAACAGCAGCCTAATAAGGTCTCAGGGTGCAGCGTGTCTCGTCCGCCCACCTGTAAACCTCACAAGTGTACTGTTCCACTGAAGCACTTCTTATGTATCACTGTGTCTATCCTGAATACTTTTCTACGCTGAGACATAAAGGACTGTGGTACCGGAGCTCTTCAGCGCGCTCCTGAAATGACTCGGAGGCCCCCTAAAATGACCCCGAGTGGTTTCACTGGGTCTTGGTCGCTGCACTGGGGCTTTCTCTAGTGTGGTGAGCAGGGTCACTCTCTTGGTTCGGGACATGTCTTACTGCGGTGGCATCTCTTGTGGAGCATGGGCTCTAGGCCAGCGGGCTTCAGGAGTTTGGTGCACAGGCTTAACTGTTCCAAGGCATGTGGGATTTTCCGGGACCGGGGATTGAACCTGTGTTCCTTACATTTGCAGTCAGATTCTTAACCATTGGACCCCCAGGGACGTCTCTGATGTTTTTTCTTTACTAAGAAAAAACATTTTCTTAAACTTTGCATTTTTTGCTGAGTTGACTCCTTTATAAATTGCCTTGATAGATAATCTGAACACCACCTTTGGTTCTGTTATGCTTTGCTTCACGTTGATTTATAATGCATTTCGTTTTTTTTTCCAGTTAGTGATAACCTTCCTGTTGTTTCCAAGAGCTCTTCAGTGGATTCTCTTCAGTTTCCAAGGTAGAATTATACCATCTGCAAATATTTTTAAAAAATAAAACCTGCTCTCCTGATTCCACCATGAGTGCTCCTTTTACCACATGACAAGCCGTTTTTCCACAACTCTGCATTTTCCAGATGACTAAGTGGCTTCTTTAAGTGCCAAAATATTTAGAAATATAACTGTCTGAGCTGAAAATCTTTCTCAGATGAATTACAATGTGTAGCAAACAGTTTGTGGTTTTGCCTGCAAAACACATTCCTCTCCCATCTTTTGTAGCAGCCCCTTCGCTGTTTCTTTTGAGTATCTTCCTGTCTCCTCAATCCGCATGAGGTCCCAGCAGGACTGTCTGTCCCATTCACAAACCCCTAAAGAGGCCCTAGCTCCACCGCAGGCTGGCCCCACTGACTCTTCCAAGAATTCGTGTCTTGAGAGAAGGGATACTTGGCTAGTAGGATGCTGGCGTTGAGCCCTGCAGAAGGCAGACCCTAAGACGTCCACGAGGTTTCGCCTGGGGCTGCCCTGACTTCTGATTCTGCCCAGACTTTCTCTACCAAAGCCTAGTGAGGTGCTCCTTTGATGCCAGAAGCTACCCACTAGCCTTCCAATACATTCTCTCTGTTTGTTTAGGTTTGCTTTTGTAGCGAATGATACAGAGTATTATCAGTGCCTAAGAGCTGGTTGCAGATAATATGTCTTTTTCTTGAAATGTATTTGCTGTGGCCTTTCTGGTCTGGGTTGCTGCATGTGGGCTTTCTCTAGTTGTGACGGCGGCGGGGGGCCTGTTTTCTAGCTGCGGTGCTCAGGCGTCTCACCGCAGTGGTTCTCTTGTTGAGGAGCACAGGCCCTAGGCGTGCAGACTTCAGTAGTTGTGGTGATCAGGCTCGGTAGTTGAGGTACTTGGGCTCTAGAGCACAGGCTCAGGAGTGTGGTTCGTGGGCTTAGTTGCTCCGAGGAATGTGAAATCTTCCCCAGGCAGGGACTGAACCCATGCATTGGCAGGCGGATTCCCAACCACTGGACCACTAGGGAAGTCCCCATATATCTTGTTATGGATTGAATTGTGCCTTCCCACCAAAAAAGATATGTTGGAGTCCCAATCCCTAATACTTCTGAATGTTTACCTTATTCGGAAATAGGATCTTCACGGAGATAACTGAGTTAAAATGAGGTCACTAGGGTGAGCCCTAGTCCAATATGATTAGAGTCCTTAAAAAGAAGAAATGTGGTCACAGAGACACACACACAAAGGGAAGACAGTGTGCAGACACAGAGAGAAGGCCACGTTACGGAGGAGAATCGGAACCACACATCTACGAACTTAGAATGCAGGCAATGTCTGAAAGCAACCAGCAGCTAGAAAAGAGACAGGAAGAACAGTTCCTTCCCTAGGGAGTTCAGAGAGCATGGCCCTGCTGACACCTTGATTCCAGAGTCTTGCCTCCAGAATGTGAGACCATGAATTTCTATTGTGTTAAGGCACCTAGTTTGTGGTACTTTGTTATGCAGCCCTAGGAAGCTAACACAGACCCTCAAGGAAATGCGGACTGTTGGAATGATGCGTGGGAGAGATTGATAGCTCTTCACCAAAACTCTACTTCCTTTATTTTTTTTTGCCTACAAGTGGACTTGTAGCCAGTGATGAAAGTAAATTTGTATTTTATGGAAAGACCAGAAAAATTCAAACACAAAATTTTCCTCTGCTTGTTTGGGTCTCCTTCCTCCCCTTTAGAGTGTAATTATGCATATGCATTAACCAGATCTCTTTAGGAGATAAGATTCTTTCTCCATTTTGTAAGGGGCCCCGACTTACTACTTACTCACTTTGTAAGGTCTGGATTGTGTCAACTGTCAATTCATCATTTGATGTATAACCCTCTGTTTCAAAAACTTCAGTAACTGTGCTCTGACCTCCAGTGGGTAGCACAGTCCTCAGCATTTTCTGAAAGACTGTCTCCAGGTTATAATCCTTTCAAGTTGGCTCAAATAAAATTTTCCATTTCTCTCTTAGATCAACTCTTGATTTTTTTCATCGGCATACGAATGGCACAGTCAGCAGGACATCAGTGATCCCCAGAGGACACCTGGGGTCTACCCTGAGCCAGCGCTTGGTACCAACACAGACCGCCTGGAGCCCCACCAGCTTCTCACTGTTCCTCGGGTGTTCCAGGGATTTCTCCTGATGTCTAGATTTCACTGCTTTTAAGTGATGATCCTAAACATTTCATCTGAGCTGTCTTTACTTGAGACTTGGAGTCTTAAAGGGCACCAGTGCATCTCCCAGAGACATGGGGGGATACAGGCAGGAGGCCCAGGGAAACAGGAGTGGCTGAGTCTTTGCTAAATTTGTTTTAAATGGAAAAACAAAACAAAGCAAGCTGCTGTATGGTCTGAACAAAACTTTTGCTAGTGAAATGAGAGACTGAATGATTCAACTCCGAAAAACAAGGGACACTTGCTCCTTCTGGCCACAAGGTGTCCTCAGCAAATGAGGACCCAGCGGAAGTGTCTGAGGATTGACCCCTGTGACGATGCAGCGGCTCTGCAGGGAGACCCCAGGGCAGCCCTTCAGTAAACGGTGCTCTTCCCGGGATGCAAGAGAGAAGAACTGATCAAGTGCTCTGAGCACCACGGTGGTTTTAGACTTTTCCAGGGAGAAGCCGAGACACATGAGTTAAACAGACCCAAGGGTATTGTCCTGGGGAGCTAGCCCCAGAAGCAGCACACATTCAACCCACCGCACTGTCTTCAGCAAGTTGTTCATAGGTTCAGACCCCGGTTAGGAAACTAAGAGGGCCCCTGAAGCATCTCAGAGAAAGAAATATTAAACTAATTAGGTTTCTTTGCTACGTTAAATTATAGGGGAAGCATTGCCAAGTGAGTGGTAATAAACCTTCAGTTCAGTTCAGTTCAGTTGCTCAGTCGTGTCTGACTTTTTGTGACTCCATGGACTGCAGGCAAGCCAGGCCTCTCTGTCCATCACCAACTCCCGGAGTCCACCCAAACCCATTTCCATTGAGTCGGTGATGCCATCCAACCATCTCATCCTCTGTCATCCCCTTCTCCTCCTGCCTTCAATCTTTCCCAGCATCAGGGTCTTTGCAAATGAGTCAGTTCTTCACATCAGTTGGCCAAAGTATTGGAGTTTCAGCTTCAGCATCAATCCTTCCAATGAATATTCAGGACTGATTTCCTTTAGGATGGACTGGTTAGATCACCTTGCTGTCCAAGGGGCTCTCGAGAGTCTTCTCCTTGGGTTATATTGTATGGGTCAATATTAGTAATATTAATGTTCTAGAAATTATATGAAATTTCTAAAAGTTGATCATGCCCTGATAAAGTGTTATCAGCCATAACTGTAGTTACTACCTTAAAATGCTGTGAGTTACAGTAGTGACATTTCTTTCTCAGTTGTGTTGTAGTCACATCTTTAATCATGATTTTGAAGTCTTTTGTTGTCTGTAAACTGTTATTGTTTGGGAATTCCCTGATGGCCCAATGGTTTGGACTCCGGTTTCGCTGCTGAGAGCAAGGGCTTGATCCCCGGTCGGGGAACTGAGAGCCCGCCAGCTGCCGGCAGGGCCGAAACAAACAAACAAAAACAGTTACTGTTTGATGCTTCTGCAAAAAATGCTTCATCTTCTAGAAGATTCACAAAAAAGACTTTGTCAAGCACAGGTTTATGATAACTTTCAGATCACACTGCTGAATCGGGGAAGAAATTAAAGAATTTGAATGGAAAATCTGATGGCTTCACAAAACCATTTACAAAATTAAAATCAAGAATTGGTAACATAGGCCTGAGTGGCAAACAAGTGAATATGGTTATCCTTTTTATGGGATTTGTCAGAAATATTGCTGGATTTTTAAAAATCCCCATTTTTAGCTTTTAATCTGTGTTTTCCAAGTGATTCTCTGCTGCCTTGAAAACAGTTTAGTCAAATTTGTCAAACTTACCTTTATGACTTGTTTCATAAATCACAGAACTAATTTACTCATATTTTTCTTATAATCTACATTTTTAACATTAATTTATTTGCATTTAAGTGCTTGGTACATTGGTGATGAGGTAGGAATTCAATTTTATTTTATTTTTTTCAAACGGCGTAGCTAATTTTCTAATCATCTCCATTGATTGTCTAATACAAAGAAGAGCTTACTTTTTTTCTGTGCCACCTGGCAAGCAGGGTCTTACTCTCCCCACCAAGGATGGAACCTGTGCCCCTTGTAGTGGAAGCTCGGAATCCTAATCTCTAGACCACCAGGGAATTCCAAGAAGAGCTTACTTCTGATGGGTGAGAATACCCACTTGTATTCAGACTAAAAGCAACATTAGTGGCAGGGAGGCTCAGGTAAGACTCTTCCAAAAAGAAGTCAGACCCTGAGGAGAGTCCCGGGTCTGCCCTTAAGTCACAGGATGGCCTTGGACAGACCCCTTTCCCTCTGGGCACCTCGCTGTAAATTCACAGCTCTGCTAAGAGGTGGGGGTGGGGGACGGTGGTAGGGAAGTGGAGCAGGATAATCTCTGGCTCTGATAATTATCCTTCTAAAAACGTTCTGAAGAATTCTTGCCATAAAAAGAAATGTAAATTTTAATAACACCAAGAAAAAATTTTTTTCAACTAAGTGAAAAGTGAAGTCGCTCAGTCCTGTCTGACTCTTAGTGACCCCAAGGACTGTAGCCTACCAGGCTCCTCTGTCCAAGGGGTTTTCCAGGCAAGAGTACTGGAGTGGGCTGCCATTTTCTTCTCCAGGATTAGCTCTTATAACTACAATATATGTTCAGATGAAAAACTGTGAAAGTTTATCAGCTGTCCTTTCAATAGAATGTTGGGTTTTACCATTGGGGGCTCCCTAATACCATAGAAGCCTGAATCTTTCACTGTCTTGGACTAGGCCATTTCATAACTCTGTATATTATAGAAAAATGTTTCTATTCTCACTCACAGAAATGCAAATTGACTTTGTCCTGTAAATTTAAAAATTAAGAGATAATTTCAAATATCACATTATTGTACTAAAGATAATAGTCAACTTTATACCTATTAGCAAGTTTATTTCTGCATTACTGATTGCCTATACCTGTAATATATATATATATGTGTGTGTGTATATATATATACTACAAATATACTAATATACTAATTAATATATTGATATATAAAGAGATATGAATACCAGACCAGGTAAGGTGTACCTGCCTCTGGAGAAATCTGTATGCAGGTCAGGAAGCAATAGTTAGAACCGGACATGGAAAAACACATTGGTTCCAAACTGGGAAAGGAGTACCTCAAGGCTGTATATTGTCACTCTGCTTACTTAACTTATATGCAGAGTACATCATGCGAAATGGCAGGCTGGATGAAGCACAAGCTGGAATCAAGATTGCCGGGAGAAATATCAATAATCTCAGATATGCAGATGACAACACCCTTATGGCAGAAAGTGAAGAGGAACTAAAGAGTCTCTTGATGAAAGTGAAAGAGTGAAAAAGCTGGCTTAAAACTCAACATTCAGAAAACTAAGATCATGGCATCCAGTCCCATCACTTCATGGCAAACAGATGGGGAAACAATGGAAACAGTGACAGACTATTAAAATCACTGCAGATGGTGACTGCAGCCATGAAATTAAAAGACATTTGTTCCTTGGAAGAAAAGCTATGACCAACCTAGACAGCATATTAAAAAGCTGAGACATTACTTTGCCGACAAAGTTCTGTCTAGTCACAGCTATGGGTTTTCCAGTGGTCATGTATGGATGTGAGAGTTGGACTATAAAGAGAGCTGAGCACCGAAGAATTGATGCTTTTGAACTGTGGTGTTGGAGAGTCCCTTGGACTGCAAGGAGGTCCAGCCAGTCCATCCTGAAGGAAATCAGTCCTGAATAGTCAATGGAAGGACTGATGCTGAAGTTGGAACTCTAATACTTTGGTACCTGATGCAAAGAACCAGGTCTTTTCATTGGAAAAGACCCTGATGCTGGGAAAGAATGAAGGCGGGAGGAGAAGGGGACGACAGAGGATGAGATGGATGGTTGGATGGCATCACCGACTTAATGGTTATGAGTTTGAGCAAGCTCCGGGAGATGGTGGAGAACAGGGAAACCTGGCGTGTTGCAGCCCACGGGGTCGCAAAGAGTCAGACTCGACCGAGGGACTGAGCAACAACGGCGACCAGGCCCGACCAGGCCTTCACAGGCTGCGGGCGTTCGGCTGCTCTGGAGGAGAAACGCTGCTCTTTTCTGTTGGCTTGAGGAAATACAATGTCTACGAGACTTTTGTTATGCAAAGAGAGTTCGAAATCCCCCTTGAAATGGAGAAGTTGGGACCCGAGCCAGCAGAAAGGGAAGGCTGTGCTCCACGTGGGTCTGGAATATTAAGATGTTAACTGGTTAACTGGTTCTGCTTGGGGCTGGATGGGCTGGGTCGAGGGGCCTCTTCTCGGGGTTCCTCCAGCCACGGAGGAGAGAGGCGGCCCCTTGGGACTGAAGAGGCCAGGCCATTCTTAAGTTCCTCGTTATTAACATGCACTGTTCCCCAGACTTGAGGCCGTAAATCTCACGGTTTTTGTTGTTTCACTGAACTCACCACACTATGGTGAACTCAACATTTTTCTGTAAATCTACTCACTTACAATAATTTAAATATATAAAGAGCATTTATATAGCTACCTCCATGGGAAATCGATATTCTTTTCCTAAAAATAAATACAAGGAAAGCAAAGTAGTGTCATAAAATTCCAGCTTGATTCTGTTGCTTGTGCTGTGGGAGTTTGGCACGTGACAGAGAACTTTTAAAGGCTATTAGAAGCAACCCGAGGCTTTCCTTGATTTAATCAGAAGGAAATGAAAGGTACCTGAAAATAGAATAACTATCTCACTGTGCGGTTCAGTTACTTAAGGCCTTTGTGAACCAGCGTAAATGTGCTCTGCTGCTACCAGTGATCCCAGCCAAACTCTGGACAATGCTTTGAGACCTGCTCCCTGACCCATTAGCCAAATATCCTTGGGAAAGTTTCTCAACCTCTCTGAAACTCAGAGTCCTCATTTGCAAAAGGGATATGTTGACACGATATATTACCTCCTTTGAAAGGTAATAATGGCGATAAAGGTGAGGATGATAGTGATGCTATTAGGAAAAAAGACTGAAAATAAAGTGCTACTTACTCAGTCATGTCCGATTCATTGCACCCCATGGACTGTAGCCCGCCAGGCTCCTCTGTCCATGGGATTCTCCAGCCAAGAATACTGGAGTGGGTAGCCATTCCCTTCTCCAGGGGATCTTCCAGACCCAGGGATTGAACCCAGCTCTCCTGCAGTGCTGGCAAATTCTTTACCATCTGAGCTACTGAGGAAGTCTGATGCTATTAGGAACGCTTTGGTAAAATTCGTTAAGCTGAACCTTCAGATATTAGGTTTGCTTTGGGGAACTGAATGAACAGTCTAGGTCTTTGCTTTAGTGAAGAGGGGGAGAGCAATCAGCAGAAGACTGTGTGGTCAACAGAATTAACTTCTGGATTTGTGGAAAATGGAAGCATTCCTCAGACTCACAGAATTATCAAGGAAGTGAAACTGAATAAAGATATTGGACTTCCATGGTCACGCAAGACAGATGCTCAGACAGGACTGGTTGAGCATTCAAGTGTGAGTCGCTCAGCTGTGTCTGACTCCTTGTAACCTCACCAGACTCCTTTGTCCATGGGATTCTCCTGGCAAGAACGCTGGAGTGGGTAGCCATTCCCTTCCTGACCCAGGGATTGAACCCAGGTTTCCGGCAATGCAGGAACATTCTTTATCATCTGAGTCACCAGGAAAGCCCATTAAAGTGAACGGTAACCTCTACATGACATGACAAACAACCTACCCCATCCAGGGGTACTGCCATGAAGCAACAAGAGAGGATCAGTAAACTCCAGTCATTGCTACAAAGAGATGCCTTTCACACAACCTTCAGAAAATATGCTCCCAGGAGATAAAGAACAATTATTTCCCTCTCTCTCTTTTTTTCCCCCTGGCAGCTAATTTACTAGACAGTACCTAATGAATTTTGTGGAATATACTTTGCTTCATGGACGGATAACTAAAAACCATTTTAAAAGATCACTTCAACCTTATTGATGGGAAATATTTTATTGGCAAAAATTTTCAGAAGACATTTGAAATGAAATTAAGCCATCTGAATCTGTCATTCTGGTCCTGCAAACACTGAGGTGTCTTGATGGTTATATGTGGTATTATGAACCTGAGGAGATGAGTGTTGTGATTACTGCTTTCCAGTAATGAGAAAATGACACTATAACATCAGATGATTGCCAGAAAACGCAGAACAGACCCGTTCTCCAGGCCTTCATTCCTTCCAGTATTTCAACAAATCTTCTGAATATGCTTAACCACCACAGGTAAACTCTGGGTCTGGGCAGGAGGTGGGGTGGCTATATACATGAAAAAAATAGTAAGATGAAGATTTACAAAACAATATAGAAGATGTGACCTTATTTAGATGAAAGAAAACAAAAACCAGCAAAGCTACTCTTTATGTACATGCACCTGCATTTGTAAAAGCTTACAAACAGCTCAGGTAGCCGTGTTCACAGCTGGGTGAAGTGGGAGGGAAAGGACTTTAGCTTTACCTGTAATTGTTTGAGATAATAATACTTACACATTTCTGTATTCTTTAGATTTTTAAAATTTTAAGCAGATGACTGTTAACCGGCTGAACTGTGCTGCTGCCGCTGCCTCACTTCAGTCGTGTCCGACTCCTTGTGCCCCCGTGGACTGTAGCCCACCAGGCTCCTCCGTCCACGGGATTCTCCAGGCAGGAGTACTGGAGTGAGTTGCCCTCCTCCAGGGGACCTTCCCGACCCAGGGATCGAACCCGAGTCTTACTGTTTCCTGCCCTGGCAGGAGGGTTCTTTACCACCACCTGAATTGTGTCCCCTTCACAAATTCCTGCGCTGACGTCCTATACCCCAGTACCTCAGAAAGTGGCTATCTTTGGAAACAGAGTCTTTAAAGAGGTAATTAAACTAAAAGAAGGTCATTAGTGTGGGCCATAGTCCAACACGGGGCTTCCCAGGTAGCTCAGCAGTAAAGAATCTGCCTGCCAATGGAGGAGATGTAAGAGACGCGGGTTCGATCCCTGGGCCAGGAAGATCCCCTGGAGGAGGAAATGGCAACCCACGCCAGTATTCTTGCCCGAAGAATCCCATGAACAGAGGAGCCTGGCGGGTTACGGTTCATGGGGTCGCAAAGAGTCGGACACGACTGAGCACCCACATGCACGCTCATCCGAACGGTGTCCTTATAGGAAGAGGAAATTTAGGATACAGACACACACACAGAGGACCACGTGAAGACATCCATCCACAAGGAATCGACTCTTGATTTCAGGCTTCTAGTCTCTAGAATTGTGAGGAAAACAAATTTCTGCTGTTTAAGCTACCGAGTCTGTGATCTTTGTTATGGAAGATGTTAAAGAAAAAAAAATTCAATGGTATTTGTTAAAGGCAGCAAGGCAGACTTTATTCAGGCCCATAATGACAGGTATGGGGATTACACTGGGATTTCACAATGTGGGAGAGAGACTAGGCTAAACTCAAATGCAGCATGGACAAGTGGGAATTTATAGTCAGGGAGCATGGTGGGGTCAGTGGATGGAAAATTACTGGGAGGAAATATCAAGGCTAAGAGGAATTCTGGCTAGATCAGCCTAACAGGATTTTTGCTGAAGGCAGGCTAGGATAATCAGACATCACTTGAGAGATGGTAGAGGATAAGGATCCTGATCAGATATCGAGGGCCAGGGATTTGGGTTAAACTGACTTAGCAGGGTTCTGGCTAAAAGTAGATTTTAAAGGGAAGTGCAGAGATGCACCTAGGAGAAGGTGCAGAAGGCTGACTACAGTTTGGTCAAGCAAGGAATCTTTGTCACAGGCCTGGTAAATGGATACAATGACCAAGGTAATGTTCTTAACTTCTGGGAGCTCCTACCCTAGTGGGAGAAGAAGTTAACAGGACAACCTCACTGTGATACCAGGAAAAGTGGGAGAAGTCCTTCAAAATGCAGAAGCAAGATACTATGGAACTTAGGGCGGGAGAGTGTCACGCCTGGCAGGTTTCATAGAGGAAGTGGCCTCTGAGCCGGGCCTTGAGTGATGAGCAATGGGGAAAATGGGGAGCAGGGGCGGGGAGGGTGTGGGTGGTGGGTGGGTTGCGGGGGGGTGGGGAATGGGGAGATGGGATTGTTCTTGGAGGAGACACAGAAGCTGGTTGTGAAGGTCTGTTTTGGGTCAGATTAAGACCAGGCAGCTACACCTGAGCACAGACCGCACCAGTGGATGTGGGAGAGGTAACTGAAGCTATGGGTGATAGCTGTAGGCCATCACAGTGGGAGTGACAGCATCATCCTGCTTAGGAGAAAGACCACCCTGAAGTCCACGAGGCCAGGGTTGAAAAGGCATGGCCCGTGGGCCTTCTGGCTTCCCAGGTGGCACTCGTGGTAAAAAACCCACCTGCCAATGCAGGGGACATAAGAGACATGGGGTCAATCCCTGGGTCGGGAAGATCGTCTGGAAGAGGGCATGGCAACCCACTCTAGTCTTCTTGCCTGGAGAATCCGTGGACGGGGGAGCCTGGCGGGCTGCAGTCTGTGGTCAGGTACAGCTGCCTGGCCTTGATAGGGTCGCGAAGAGTCAGACGCGACTGAAGCAGCTTCGCATGTGCAGAGGCAGTCACGTCCACAGGGACGTTTTCTTTGACTTGTCTAGTTATTAAAAAAAATTAACTGTTCTAACAGTTCAGAAATTATAAATAATTTAGGTACATAATATAATTAATAATTTATTGATATGATTTGAATCTAGATGATATTGTTTATAGCTTATAATATATTAATTTCACAGAAACTAATAAAAGAAAATTATGCTGACATACTTTATATATAAATACTGATAAACTTGCAGAGCTCACAAAATTTCAGTTTTTGAACAATCTTTTAACAAGTGTTGCTGGTTGATTGCATCCCCCCAACAAGATATGTTGAAGTGCAAACTTGTGGTGCCTGACTTCAATTTACTTGGAAAGAGGGTCTTTGCAGATGCAACTAAGATGTAAATTAAGATGAAGTCTTATTGGAAAAGGATGGGCCTTGAATCAAATAGGACTGATCTTCTGATAAGAAGAGAAGTGATCCAGATACACAATAGGGAGAATGCCATGTGGCGGGTGATGGAGGTAGAGATGGGAGTGATGCCGCTGTCAGCTGAGGAGCAGCAAGGATTGGCCACCAGAAGCCAGAAGAGTCGAGGAAGGATCTGACCCAACCTCAGAGGGTACGGGGCCCCGCGACACCTTGATTTCAGGTTTCTAACTTCCAACACCATGGGAGAACACATTTCTGTTGTTTTAAGTGCCAGCTTGGGGGTACTTGGTTACAGCAACTACAGGAAACAGATTCAACCAGGAACCTCTGTCCTCCTGGCAGTTGTCTGGAGCTGAGGAAGGGTGCCCCCTGGAGGTGAGTCTCCAGCCAGCTGGCATCCCTCATTCCTCTCAAGGTGGACACTGCAGCGACAGTCCAGGGGAGAATAGAGGTCTCAACTAACGCAGCAAGAAGGGTGTGTGTGTGCGTGAAAAGCTTTGTTCTTAGAAACAATTATTCGTGACTTCATGGATGGGAATAAAGTGAGAATAATAATAATAATTAATCAGCTGCCCTGAGTCTCAGTGGCGGGATGCGGGCTCTTCAGCTGTGGTGTGTGAACTCTTAGCTGCAGCATGTGGGATCCAGTTTCCTCACCAGGGGTTGAACCCAGGCCCCGTGCATTGGGATCGCAGAGTCTTAGCCACTGGACCACCAGGGAAGTCCCTATTATTACAAACTGCATTTTATATCACTACCCTGAGCCGGCTCCTATGTTGAGGGCTTTTTTATAAGTGCCATTTAATCCTCCCCCCAATGCTGTGTAAAATTCTCACTCTGGAGGTGAGAACAAGGAGGCTCAGAAAGGTTACATGACTGAGACCTGGATTATAAATAAGACAGAACATCAGCCAGGCACCTAGCTGAGCCCGTTATGTCTGAGCTTGCTGAATCCTCACAACACTCGATGAAGTAGGAACTGTTACGATCCCTGATTCTCTCTCCCCTTGCCCACTGAGGTGAGGAAAGAGGGCCGCACAAGAGGCACAAGAGGTCAGCAGCTTGGTCAAGCTCATCACCGGCGGAGCTACATGATTGGTACACAAGTTTGTGTTTTTGTCTGGATCCAAAGTCCTTGCTGGCTTATCTTTTCATTCATCCATTCATTCATTCATTGATGAACCCTCTTGTGTAATTTTTTTTTTTTTTTTGGCTATGATGCACAGCATGTGGGATCTTAGTTCCCCAACCAGGGATCGAACCAGTGTCCCCTGCAGTGGAAGTATGGAGTCTTAGCCACTGGACCACCAGGGAAGCCCCCTGTCTTAACTATTTTTGGAGGCAGCTGTGCTCTGGTGTAGCCTGAACCTCAGGGTCCCCATCTGTGAAATGTGGGGGCTCTGCTGGCCAAATTTGAAGGGCCCTCCTTGCCCTATAATTCAGGGATTCCCTGGCTTTGGGAAGGATTGGGCAATTATTAATAATACAACAGCTCACAATGCTAATTCATCTGCCAGCGTCTCAGCAAGTGACAGAGCCAGGATTTTAATCCAAGTCCATTCGACTCCAAAAGCTTCTTCACTTCCCGGTGGGCCAGGAAAAGAGAAGAACTGAAAAGGAAGAGATGGAAGGAGTACTGTCAAGTCAGACGTGTGTGAGCGACCCGGGAGGCACCGAAGGCCGGAGCTCCGAGCAGGGAGCTGGACGGGCGCGGGCCCGTGACGCCCTCTGGTGGACCAGGTCCGAAATGCGCTGCTTTGCCAGCTCCTTCCTTTTGATACCAGAATAGAAGTCGGCACTGGGGGAAGCAGGAAGTGGTTTTCCCAGTGGTTTTTGCAAACCAGTGGCCCGGGTTCTTGTTCTAAGATGGAGACTTATTGAAGGCATGAGCCACTGAGAGCTGCCCTGTGTTCAGCTATTGATGAAACAAGTTACTTTTTGTTTCCACAACTTGTACATACTTGTATCCGGCATAAAGCAGTGAACCCAACAGAAATAGCACCTTTCCTCCTTTGCTCTCAGAGTGAAAGGCCAGACATTAAACCTGTAAAACCCGGAGCAAATATACAGGCGGGAAAGACTTCTTCCTCCTTCGTATTCCCTTTTCTCCTTAGCTCTTTTTCCAACATCTGGAGGGGGAAAGGATCTTTGGCAAAACCCAAGAAGAGAGAGAGAGACTTTTAAGAATAATGTAGACTTTTAAGAATAACAAAATGTCTGTCTGCTCTCAAAAGTTTCATTTGTTTCACAGATACCCTGGGAATTCAAAAATAACTAAATCTTCCTCTGTACTGAGGCACCAGGAGGGTGGGGATCCCGGTACCTGCAGTGAAGCCAGGAGCTGTGCCCAGAGTCAGCCTTGGAGGCTGCAGGGGCCTCTTTCGGGAACTGATACCTGGAAGGGGGATAGAGGGGTGGAAATGCGGGGTGGGGTTGAGGGTTTTGGGGAAGAGGGATTTTATATGCATGTGTAACCTGCACAACAATTCAATAAAGCTAGGGCCACCAGACCTATTTGACAGATGAGGAAACTGAGGCCCAGAGAGATGAAGGTGCCCACCCACATCTCAGAGCTAATAGGCTGTGCTGCTGGAATCTAAGTCTTGCAAAAGCTGTGGATTAGGAATCCCAAGTCTGGCTTCTAGTCCCAGCTCTCAACACACCTGTTGAGCTGGGCAAGTCAGTTAACAACTTGGATCTCTATATTTTCTCTTGTGCATACCAGGGGCTCGGTTAGAAAGGCATCCACTGATCTTTCCTTTTAAGGCCCTGAACAGAAAAATAGGAAGGAAGCTCTGAGGCGCTGCAGCAGTCGGAAGGAGACAGGAGCCCAAGTCTGAACCTCAGTTACTGCTGAGTGAATCCCTGATGGGTGAGTGCTCAGTTATCCGTGATATGTGGTCACCTGGCAGCCTCTTCTGAGTGGGTCTCACAGCTGTCTCAGTAAGAGGACCTCAGAGATGTCAGAGGCTCCTTTATGCAGTTGATTTTTAAGAGGCACTAATATCTGTCCTATTAGACTCATACTAGCAATAAAACCGCTTTATGGAAGGGCAGGACTCTACTCTAAAGGGCAGGACTTTACAAAGCACGCTCATATCTGTGATCTCATTTGAATTCTTACCCCTTTTCTGTGAGGTTTACAGGACACGTATTGCTGTCTCCATCTCACAGAGGATGAAACTGAGGCTCGGAGAAGGCCCAGGATCAGCCGATCAGCAACACTTAGTCGCTGTCTACCCCTCGGGCGCTTGAGTGTGGTTGGATAGGGAGGTAGTCCTCTGTGGCAGACTGGATTACTCCTCACCTAGGTAACCTCCCTGGAGGAGAATTATGTGCCCCAAACCTGTCATCACGAGGCCATAAGACTTGCTCTGGCCAATGAAACATGAGAAGTGATGTACATCGCTTTGGAACAGAAGCTCGAAGATCCAGCACATTGTTCACCATGTCTCTTTTCCTTCTGCTATGAAATCTGGCAGTGTTCCAGAGACAGAGAGCGAGAATTTCCTCAGTCTGGGTCCTGGAGTAAAGATAACATGAACAGGACCCATCATGGACAGAGGGTAAGCCTGAAACAGACCTTTGTGGCTGTACACCGCTGAGATTGGGGGGTCATTTGTTACACAGCAAAACCTAGTTTGCCCTAACTAATACATCTATAAAGGCAATAGCCTCTCCTGGGAATAGTGATGTCAGACCCTGGATGAGTACTGGCTGGCCTATGGTTCTGTATGCGTGTGTGTGTGTGTGTGTGTGTGTGTGTGTGTGTGTGGTGTGTGTGTGTGGTGTGTGGGTGTGTGTGGTGTGTGGTGTGTGTGTGTGGTGTGTGTGTGTGTGGTGTGTGTGTGTCTGTGTGTGTGGTGTGTGTGGTGTGTGTGTGTGTGTGGTGTGTGGGTGTGTGTGGTGTGTGTGGTGTGTGTGTGTGGTGTGTGTGTGGTGTGTGTGTATGTGTGTGTGGTGTGTGTGTGTGGTGTGTGTGTGGTGTGTGGTGTGTGTGTGTGGTGTGTGTGTGGTGTGTGGTGTGTATGTGTGTGTGTGGTGTGTGGTGTGTGTGTGTGTGGGGTGTGTGTGTGTGTGTGGTGTGTGGTGTATGTATGTGGTGTGTGTGTGTGTGTGGTGTGTGTGTGGTGTGTGGTGTGTGTGTATGTGTGTGTGTGTGTGGTGTGTGTGGTGTGTGTGTGTGTGGGTATGTGTGTGGTGTGTGTGTGGTGTGTGGTGTGGGTGTGTGGTGTGTGTGTGTGTATGTGTGTGTGTGGTGTGTGTGGTGTGTGTGTGTGTGTCTGTGTGTGTGGTGTGTGTGTGGTGTGTGTGGTGTGTGTGTGTGTGTGTCTGTGTGTGTGGTGTGTGTGTGGTGTGTGTGTGTCTGTGTATGTATGTGGTGTGTGTGTGTGGTGTGTGTGTGTGTGGTGTGTGTATGTGGTGTGTGCGTGGTGTGTGTGTGTGTGGTGTGTGTGTATGTGTGTGTGTGGTGTGTGTGTGTGGTGTGTGGTGTGTGTGTATGTGTGTGTGGTGTGTGTGTGTGTGTGTGGTGTGTGTGGTGTGTGGTGTGTGTGTGTGGTGTGTGGTGTGTGTGGTGTGTGTGTGTGGTGTGTGTGTGGTGTGTGTGTGTGTTTGTGTGTGTGTGTGGTGTGTGTGTGGTGTGTGTGTGTGTGTGGTGTGTGGTGTGTGTGTGGTGTGTGTGTGTGTGTGGTGTGTGTGTGTGTGTGGTGTGTGTGTGTTTGGGGTGTGTGTATGTGTGGTGTGTGTGTGTGTGTCTGTGTGTGTGGTGTGTGGTGTGTGTGTGGTGTGTGGTGTGTGTGGTGTGTGTGTGGTGTGTGGTGTGTGTGGTGTGTGTGTGGTGTATGTGTGTGGTGTGTGTGTGGTGTGTGTGTGTGTGTGGTGTGTGTGTGGTGTGTGTGTATTTGGGGTGTGTGTATGTGTGGTGTGTGTGTGTGTGTCTGTGTGTGTGGTGTGTGGTGTGTGTGTGTCTGTGTGGTGTGTGTGTGTGTGGTGTGTGTGTGTCTGTGTGGTGTGTGTGTGGTGTGTGTGTGTCTGTGTGGTGTGTGTGTGTCTGTGTGTGGTGTGTGTGTGGTGTGTGTGTGTGTGTGGTGTGTGTGTGTGGTGTGTGTGTGTCTGTGTGTGTGTGGTGTGTGTGGTGTGTGTGTGTGTGTGTGTGTGGTGTGTGGGTGTGTGTGGTGTGTGTGGTGTATGTGTGTATGTGTGGTGTGTGTGTGTGGTGTGTGTGGTGTGTGTGTGTGTGTGGTGTGTGTGTGTGGTATGTGGTGTGTGTGGTGTATGTGTGTGTGTGTGGTGTGTGTGTCTGTGTGTGGTGTGTGGTGTGTGTGGTGTATGTGTGTGTGTGTGGTGTGTGTCTGTGTGTGGTGTGTGTCTGTGTATGTGTGGTGTGTGTGGTGTGTGTGTGTGTGTGTGTGGTGTGTGTGTGTCTGTGTGTGTGTGGTATGTGGTGTGTGTGGTGTGTGTGTGTGTGTGTGGTGTATGTGTGTGTGTGTGTGGTGTGTGTGTCTGTGTGTGGTGTGTGTGTGTGTGTGTGGTGTGTGTGGGGTGTGTGTATGTGTGTGGTGTGTGTGTGTCTGTGTGTGTGTGGTATGTGGTGTATGTGTGTGTGTGGTGTGTGTGTGCGTGTCTGTGTGTGGTGTGTGTGTGTGTGTGGGGTGTGTGTGTGTGTGTGGTGTGTGTGTGTCTGTGTGTGTGTGGTATGTGGTGTATGTGTGTGTGTGGTGTGTGTGTGTGTGTCTGTGTGTGGTGTGTGTGTGTGGTGTGTGTGTGTGTGTGTGGTGTGTGTGGTGTGTGTGTGTGTGTCTGTGTGTGTGGTGTGTGGTGTGTGTGTGTCTGTGTGGTGTGTGTGTGTGTGGTGTGTGTGTGTCTGTGTGGTGTGTGTGTGGTGTGTGTGTGTCTGTGTGGTGTGTGTGTGTCTGTGTGTGGTGTGTGTGTGGTGTGTGTGTCTGTGTGTGGTGTGTGTGTGTGTGTGTGGTGTGTGTGTGTCTGTGTGTGTGTGGTGTGTGGTGTGTGTGGTGTGTGTGTGTGTGTGTGTGGTGTGTGGGTGTGTGTGGTGTGTGTGGTGTGTGTGGTGTATGTGTGTATGTGTGGTGTGTGTGTGTGGTGTGTGTGGTGTGTGTGTGTGTGTGGTGTGTGTGTGTGGTATGTGGTGTGTGTGGTGTATGTGTGTGTGTGGTGTGTGTGTCTGTGTGTGGTGTGTGGTGTGTGTGGTGTATGTGTGTGTGTGTGGTGTGTGTCTGTGTGTGGTGTGTGTGGTGTGTGTGTGTGTGTGTGTGGTGTGTGTGTGTCTGTGTGTGTGTGGTATGTGGTGTATGTGTGTGTGTGGTGTGTGTGTGCGTGTCTGTGTGTGGTGTGTGTTTGTGTGTGTGTAGGGTGTGTGTGTGTGTGTGGTGTGTGTGTGTCTGTGTGTGTGTGGTATGTGGTGTATGTGTGTGTGTGGTGTGTGTGTGTGGGGGGTGTGTGTGTGTGTGTGGTGTGTGTGTGTCTGTGTGTGTGTGGTGTGTGGTGTGTGTGGTGTATGTGTGTGTGTGTGTGTGCGTGTCTGTGTGTGGTGTGTGTGTGTGTGGGGGGGTGTGTGGTGTGTGTGTCTGTGTGTGTGTGGTATGTGGTGTATGTGTGTGTGTGGTGTGTGTGTGGGGGGGGGTGTGTGTGTGTGTGTGGTGTGTGTGTGTCTGTGTGTGTGTGGTGTGTGGTGTGTGTGGTGTATGTGTGTGTGTGTGTGTGCGTGTCTGTGTGTGGTGTGTGTGTGTGTGGTGTGTGTGGTATGTGGTGTATGTGTGTGTGTGGTGTGTGTGTGTGTGTGGGGGGGGTGTGTGTGTGTGGTGTGTGTGTGTCTGTGTGTGTGTGGTGTGTGGTGTGTGTGGTGTATGTGTGTGTGTGTGGTGTGTGTGTCTGTGTGTGGTGTGTGGTGTGTGTGGTGTATGTGTGTGTGTGGTGTGTGTGTCTGTGTGTGGTGTGTGGTGTGTGTGGTGTATGTGTGTATGTGTGGTGTGTGTGTGTGTGTGTGACACAGTGGGTATAGGAAGCGCAGACCTAGCCAAGTTTGCCCTGGACTCTTTTTTCACGCAGTTTTTCAAACAAGCTATACCTGCAGGAGCCTGTTTCCTATTCTTCTCCTCTCCCCTCTCTCTCTAATAATTTTTATTCTCCTGCAGAAAATTTCGGATCTCTATTGCATTCCATGATAGCAGATACAGGTTTCCCCCCCCAATTTAGATGGAGGAACTGCTTCGGGAGTTGCTGATTGACTCTCAGAAATAATGATTGCAGCTACGTTTCCTGAGGGCTTGCTGACGATCAGGCACTCTTGAAGAACTTTTCATGCTTTAATCTCGTTTTCTCTTCACAACTACCTGAGGAATTAGATCCTGCTGCTGCTGCTAAGCCGCTTCAGTCGTGTCCAACTCGGTGTGACCCCATAGGCGGCAGCCCACCAGGCCCCTCCGTCCCTGGGATTCTCCAGGCAAGAGTACTGGAGTGGGTTGCCATTTCCTTCTCCAATGCATGCATGCATGCTAAGCCACTTCAGTTGTGTCCGACTCTGTGCGACCCTATGGACAGCAGCCCACCAGGCTCCTCTGTCCACGGGATTCTCTAGGCAAGAGTACTGGAGTGGGTTGCCATTTCCTTGAATTAGATCCTAGATCCTAGGAATTAGATACTGCTAGATAGGATCTAATGCCTCATGTTAGAGGCAAGGAAATGAAGACTGAGAGACTTTAAGGAAGTTGTCTGAAGACACACAGCTACTAAGAAGTAAGGCTGGGACTCAAATCCAATTACAATGTGGGATAGTTTCCAACTTGTCATTTGGGTCTCCTTTTATTTGCAGACTCTATTATATTTGTTTCTTCTAAGCTATTTCTAGCTTCCCTGAAAGCTCAGTTGGTAAAGAATCCACCTGCAATACAGGAGACCCCGGTTTGATTCCTGGGTTGGGAAGAGCCACTGGAGAAGGGATAAGCTACCCACTCCAGTATTCTTGAGCTTCCCTTGTGGCTCAGCTGGTAAAGAATCACCTGCAATGCAGGAGACCTGGGTTTGATCCCTGGGTTGGGAATATCCCCTGGAGAAGGGAACGGCTACCCACTCCAATATTCTGGCCTGGAGAATTCCAGGGACTGTATAGTCCATGGGGTCGCAAAGAGTTGGACAGGCTAGTTCTAAGCCTCAGTCTTTGCTCACCGTGGCTGGAAGAGCAGAATCCCTTTTCTCTAGCCCTGGTTTCAGCGAGGAAGGGTTTCATTTGTTTGTTTTTCTAAGCATGTTCCTGACTCCGCTCCTTACTTTATCCATCCCTGAGTAGATGAGGGGTTGATCTGTTTGGTAAACTTGGGAACACTTGGTCATGCTTCTTACTGGGAGGGGACTGCTCTAGAGTTCCCCCCAGCCCAGCAGCAGGTAGCTGGCCCCGGTCTTTACAGCCTTTGGGATTCACTATTGGCTACCAATCTAAAAGTGGCTTCTCCAACCTTATGTCAGTGATCAAGGTGATCTTTTGGCCTCCCTCTGCTTCTTTTAATTTTATTGCTCAACTTTTTCAGAACTTGAGCAAGGCAAATGGGATGCTGTTCACTGAGTCTCCCTGAGGGAATCACACTGATGGGAACGTTTCATGACCTACTGCCAGCTCCAGTGTTGGCATCGGTGACTTCAGGGTGTAAACCCAGCTCTCAGGCCTGCCCTCTCCTGAGCAAAGAAGGGTGGTGTGGAAGAGATGGCCAGCTGTTTCTTAAGATCACGCTTTCCTTCCTCTATTTTTAACAACCCTCCGAAGAATAAAGACTAAGTTTCCCAGCCTCCCTCACAGTGAGGTGTGGCCACCTGACTCGCTAATGAGATGTGAGCAGAGGTGATAAGCACGACTTCTGGATCATATGGAAGGGAGGGTCTGTGCCACCCACTTCCTGTTCTGCCTTCTGCCGGCTGGAACGAGACAGGATTTGGCAGCTGGAATAAGTGTTTTGAACCATGAGATGAAAGCTATATATTTGATTGGCAGTGCAACCATCAAGGAAGAGCTTAAAGATTGTCATGAGCAAGTTGCCATAGTAGCCCTTGTACCCGTACAAACGTCTCTGTGACAGAGGACTTAAACTTCTCACTTGTGAAATCCATTATCATTTTGGGGTCTCATAGGTACAACATCTGAACACATGTATCTTAATTAAGTCAAGAAGGGACCCAAAATTTTCCTTCTCAATTAGGGGGAGGGATTTAAGGCTCTTGCAGAGGTCCAGCTGCATCTGATCCACATATCTGAGGAAATCAGTGAATGCGGGAAAGAAAGAAGGATCGGGCACTTGTTGAATGCTTAGAATATTCCAGATACTGTGACTAATTCTTTCTGTTACCTTTTCCTAGTTGATTTAAACCACAATTATATGGGGGAAGATCTATTATCCCATTATGCCATCGAGGTTCAGAGAAGTGAAGTACTTTGCCTAAGGTCATTTAGCTTGTAAAGAGCTATGCTAGGACTTCCCTTGTGGTCCCCTGGTTAAGGATCCACCTGCCAACGCAGGGGACACAGGCTCAGTCCTTAGTCTGGGAGGATTCCATATGACAAGGGGCAACTCAGGCCACGCACCCCAACTACTGCGCCCACATGCCCTGGAGACCGTGCTCTGCAGCAAGAGAAGCCACCGCGATGAGGAGCCCGCACACCGCGATTGAGAGGGTATTCCCCGCTTGTTGCATCTACAGAAGGCCTGTGCATAGCAACGGACTCAGTGCAGGCCAAAATAAAGAAGTACATAAATTATTTTAAGTTATGCTAGAAATGGAGCTAGGGTCAGTGTGACTCCCCAAACCATTTTCTTTCCTCCCCAGCAAACCATTTACTCACTGTCCCCTCCCACCAAATATAGTACTATGAACATAATAAAATCTTATCCCGCCGTGGGTCTCTTCTGTTTCTGCACATCTTGTGAGCAGAGGCACTGATTCTCGTTGGTCCCAGACTATCTTTACATGGATGGCTGGAGAGCAAATGGTCTTCGAAGCTAGAGGACTTCCCTCCAGAGCAAAGGACAGAAAGGCTTGCTCCCCACTACAGAAGATTTGATTTCCCTAAGTTCAGGGTTCCTGACATTCAGGAACTGATGCTCATGCTGCATATGGTGCTGTGAATAATAAAGTCCTTTGTCTCTGACCCAGAAGTCTCATATCCTCTGCCCATGCCTATGAAACTGTATGATGCTAAGTTACTGACTTGCAATGAGGATAAGATCTCAGCTCCTAACAGCACCTGCCATATTTGTGCCACGGAAAGGTTGACCTTTTTCAGTCCAGTTATGTCACCTCACCAATATTCTCCACTTATATTATCTCCAACTAAATCTGCAAGGTCAACAAAGCAATAAAGAAAATTCAGGTACCACTCTGCCGTCCCTTTTTCTAAATACGTGTATGCTTTGGAGAAAGCATGTGATCAAAGAGCTGAATCTGCCATTTTCTTACCAGATCTAAGTTTTCATGTGGATTTCATGATGTGGTCATTTTGCCATACTGAGTGTGATTGTAACATTCAAAGATGCATATTATTTCATGGAACATGGCCTCTAAATCCAAACCACCCACTTCTGGTGGTCAACCAAAGAGAAGGCTATCAGACCAAATACCGGAGGAAAATCTAGAGGCAATAAACCTGTTTTCCGTAGACAGCTCTCCTAAGCTATTTTCAAGTACATCTTTCATCTCACATGATTTTTGTTGTTACACCCTCATAAGGGGCTACCCAGGTAGCTCAGTGGTAAGGAACTTGCCTGCCAATGCAGGAGCCACAGGAGACTTGGGTTCAATCCCTAAGCTGGGAAGATCCCCTGGAGGAGGAAATGACAACCCATTCCAGTATTCTTGCCAGTATAATTCCAGGGAGAGAGGAGCCTGGCAGGCTATAGTCGTTGGGGTTGCAAAAAGTTGAACACGTCTAAGCATGCATGCAAACACACTCTCATATGCTACGACTCCAGAGGATTATATTGTAGGGGTACAACCCTATGGACTGTAGCCTGCCAGGCTCCTCTGTCCATGGGATTCTCCAGGCAAGAATACTGGAGTGGGTTGCCATGCCCTCCTCCAGGGGATCTTCCCAACCCAGGGATCAAACCTGAATCTCATGTCTACCTGCATTGGCAGGCAAGTTCTTTACCACTCACGCCACCTGGGAAGCCCCCCTAAGGTGTGGGGTGGATATTTTAATAGTCACAAAATTTCTTTTACAATTCAATATAGCATATACTTATCTTTACATTTGTACATCACTTTTCTTCTTTTGAACCAGAAATTTCAATCTAATAATTTTCCATATCCAGAAACTAAAGAATCCCATGGGCTTAATTTTCATTTCTTGGTCAGTCTGCCAAATTTTGGAGTGCAGTACATAAATTGCCACTTCTTTTTTGATTAAACTAGCATTTTTAAATTATTCATCTTTATTCAATTGAATTAGGTATCACTGGAAATTAATCAACTACATTTGAATGTATATTTGCTTTTTTAAAATTAGGTAACACATGGTAATAGACATTAGAGCACAAATTGTATTGTTTCTCCTGTATCTTCAATATTACCTCAGGGACTGGGACATCAGTATTTTAATATTTGGTTCTGGATTGATGGCAACTCCAAAACCACTACATAAAAATGGGGTGAGCAAAGAGAGAGAGAGAGGGGAAAAAGAATGTACAATCCAGGATAAGTCTATGCATCAAAATTCTAAAACATATGTAGAAAATTAACAAATAAAATTAAGCCTATAAAACCAACAAGGAGATGAATCAATTTGGTTTAACTAAACAACAAATAGATCTGAAAATGAACTCAAATGTTTAGGCTCTGGAAAAAGATAAAGACTAGAATAACATCTATTTTTACAAAAGAAGTTATACAGGTATAAATGAAACAAGAACATGCAGATATGACAAAGAATCAGTACCTGTATCAATGAAACAAGAACATGTAGATATGACAAAGAATCAGTCCCTGGAGTGCTCCTAGGCATCTCCTCTAGGACTGAGTGAGCCTCAAACATTGGCTATATCCTCCAGCTGACTGCCAGCTTGTGTTATTCAGTCTAAGATGGGGAAGTTAAGGGGTGTGTGAGCACGGTGATCCCAGGTTCAGCTTCTTCCACCCGGAGCCCTCCACCATGTCATCCAGAGTCCCCTTCCACAGGGCCTCTCTCCATTTGCATTTTCCTTTGCTTAGGAAGCAATGGGCAGAGCAGATTAGTAAGTAACAGACATCTGGGGGCTGCCAGCCTGCTCCTCCTCCTGAAGTCATGCCCACTCTTCACTAATGATTCTCTTGAGCCCTTCTCTCTTGCATCTAAGAAACTACAACTCCTCCTGTCCACCCCTTCCCACGGAGGGAGAGGGAAGAGATGGGTCTCTTTTCAGAAAACCGTATTAGTCTTTAAGCCTGGCTTTCCTCCCATCTCTCCATCCCTCTTCCCACTGACCAGTGGGAATATTTTGTCTGTGGGGAGATGGGTGGGAATGGGGAATAGGTGGGGAGAAGTAGAATCAGGATTGATGAAGGGCTGGTAGAGTAATGGCTCTTCAAAGCCCTGCTGGAAGACAGCTGGTTCCAGCCACTGGCAGCTCTTTAAATGTAGAATGTGGGCTCCTTGGGGCCTTCTCAGTTCGGCTTTGGGTTTCAGCAGCAGTTTCAGGACAACAGGAAAAAGCTCTCTCCATGTCAGTTACACAAGAACATATGTCTGTTTTCCTCTCCTTTTATAATTTAATACACTTTGGCATGCTATTTACTTTTCCATATCTTGTTTTTTTCACTTGAAGTATTTCCTAGAGATTGTTCCATGTCAGCACATGTATGAGTGCCTCTTTCTTTTCTATTGCTTCATATATTCCACAACATGGACGCACTAAAATTTATAACAGTTCCCTAGGGATGGTCTCTAGTCTTTCACAAACAGTGCTGATATTTTGTGCATATGCTTTTCATACAAACAGTTTTGTTTTGTTTTTTAAAGAAAAAGTTAACAGAAACAGTGACCAATGTTTGTCATCCAAGGGACATTGCATCTTAATTATGCTGCAATTAGTGAAACACAGCCTCTTCCTACTTTGGAAACTCTGTGAATTATTACAAGAATTGACAATTTCTACTGTGTTCAACTGCATTGCTTAGCACATGATAGGCATTCTGGATTCACAACAATGTTTCTCTTCAATGCAGCATCAAAGTGTAATGGTCTTGACACAAACTTAACCTTAGGGATCTACATTTAAGCTGCTACAGGTGCAAATAAACAATGAAGTACAAAGCAGTGCTTAGGATGGGAGATCTGAAGTCATGCATGCTGGAGTTCAAATCCCAGTACCGATTTTTACTTATATGACTTTAGACCTGTATGACACTCAATTTTCTCATTTGTAAAATGGGGTGAATAGAACACTGACTTCATGAGGATGTTGTAAGTAACAAATAGGAAAATATGTGTGATTCTTAGGACAGTTTCTGGAACACAGTAAGTATTCAACAAGTATGGTGGTTGTTGTTTATTTGCCAAGTTGTGTCAGACTCTTTTGTGACCCCCATGCCTGCCAGGCTCCTCTGTCCATGGAATTTCCCAGGCAGGAATACTGAAGTGGGTTGCCATTTCTTTCTCCAGCGGATCTTCCTGATCCAGGGATCAAACCCCAGTCTCCTGCATTGGCAGGTGGATTTTCTAGCACTGAGTCACCAGAGAAGCCCTCAATAAGCATTAGCAGTTTCAGTTCAGATGACAACTGTGTATATAGAAACTTACTAGCCAGACACAAGTTAGTAGCTGGACAGGAAGTATCAATTGGTTCACAGCATTCTCCTTTATTTGGTACAGGCAAATTTGATTTCAGAGATGTTAAGCTGTGACCACAAACAAACTATATTTATTGGAAATAAAGAATATAGGAATAGAAGCATAGACCTACAGGGCTGGAATGGATGTCAGTATTGCTTTATATTAGATTATCAAGTATAGTGAAATATAAAGTGGCTCTGCTGCTGCTAAGTCGCTCCAGTCGTGTCCAACTCTGTGTGACCCCAGAGACGGCAGCCCACCAGGCTCCCCCTTCCCTGGGATTCTCCAGGCAAGAACACTGAAGTGGGTTGCCATTTCCTTCTCCAATGCATGAAAGGGAAAAGGGAAAGTGAAGTTGCTCAGCCGTGTCCGACTCTTAGCGACCCCATGGACTGCAGCCTACCAGGCTCCTCCATCCATGGGAGTTTCCAGGCAAGAGTACTGGAGTGGGTTGCCATTGCCTTCTCCAAAAAAGTGGCTCAGTCATGTCCAATTCTTTGCGACCTCATGGATAGTAGCCTGCCAAGCTCTTCTGTCCATGGAATTCTCTAGGCAAGAATACTGGAGTGGGTAGCCATTCCCTTCTTCAGGGGATCTTCCTGACACAGTGATCTCTGGCATCACAGGCAGATTCTTTACTATCTGAGCCACCAGGAAGCCCCATCATGCAATACCAACCCCATGTATCAAATTATCATATGCAAAGCATTTTGCATATATTATCTCATTTAATTTTCACAAAGACTCATGTTTTATATATATATATTATTATTATTATTAGTTTTGAGGAGACTGAAGACCTGAGAACTCAAGTGACATGCCAAAGACATCATTAGTGAGTTGTGGAGCAGAGATTCACTCTCAAGTCTTTCTATGAAAAAAAAAGATACTTATAAATTCCAGTACATTTTTTTTTTCCAATGAAATCTCGCTTGCCCACAACAGAACTAGCTTACGAAAGGTTTTGAATGCCCAAAGCAAGCTTGCACTTCACTTTGGTGGACTGAGGCAGGGCCCTCTTACCCATCAGGTACAGGAGACACAGTGACTAGGGTCCACCATACTTTTAGGGGGTCTATGAGCTCTTTTAAACTCTTTCAAAATCAGAAGAGAAAAATTAACTTTTAGGTTGAAGAAAATGATTTGCTATATAACAATTTGTTCATCTGTATATATAGTGTATCTGTATATATATATCTGTGTATATATATATACAAATGTTTATCTGTATATATATATATATAGTGCAGTTATAAAGTATGAACTATATATTAAACAAATATTACATATTACATAAATACATAAATCCACAGTTCAGTTCAGTTCAGTTGCTCAGGAATGTATGACTCATTGTGACCCCATGGACTGCAGCATGCCAGGCCTCCCTGTCCATCACTAACTCCTGGAGTTTACTCAAACTCCTCTCCATTGAGCTGGTGATGCCATCCAACCACCTCATCCTCTGTCGTCCCCTTCTCCTCCCACCTTCAATCTTTACCAGTATCAGGGTCTTTTCAAATGAATTCTTTTCAACTGATTCAAATGAATCAGTTCTTCGTATCAGGTGGCCAAAGTATTGGAGTTTCACCTTCAGGACCAGTCCTTCCAATGAATATTCAGGACTGCTTTCCTTTAGGATGGACTGGTTGGATCTCCTCGCTGTCCAAGGGACTCTCAAAAGTCTTCTCCAACACCACAGTTCAAAAGCATCAGTTCTTTGGTGCTCAGCTTTATAGTCCAACTCTCCCATCCATACATGACTACTGGAAAAACCACAGCTTCGACTAGATGGACTTTGTGTTTTTTTGTTGGCAAAGTAATGTCTCTGCTTTTTAATATGCTATCTAGGTTGGTCATAACTTTTCTTCCAAGGAGCAAGAGCCTTTTAATTTCATGGCTGCAGTCACCATCTGCAGTGATTTTGGAGCCCCCCAAAATAAAGTCTGTCACTTTTTCCATTGTTTCCCCATGTATTTGCCATGAAGTGATGGGACCAGACGCCATGATCTTTGTTTTCCGAATGTTAAGTTTTAAGCAACATATATCCACAAGCACAAAGCAAAAGTGCCCAGGGCCCATGAAAGTCAGAATGTGGTCTTGCACGTTCAATTCAGTTCAGTCGCTCAGTCGTGTCCGAGTCTGCGACCCCATGAACAGCAGCACGCCACGTCTTCCTGTCCATCACCAACTCCCGGAGTCCACCCAAACCCATCCATGTTCATTGAGTCGGTGATGCCAGCTAACCATCTCATCCTCTGTCATTTCCTTCTCCTCCTGCCCTCAATCTTCCCCAGCATCAGGGTCTTTTCAAATGAGTCAGCTCTTCGCATCAGGTGGCCAAAGTACTGGAGTTTCAGCTTCAGCATCAGTCCTTCCAATGAATATTCGGGACTGATTTACTTTAGGATGGACTGGTTGGATATCCTTGCTGTCCAAGGGACTCTCAAGAGTCTTCTCCAACACCACAGTTCAAAAGCATCAATCCTTCGGCACTCATCTTTCCTTATAGTCCAACTCTCACATCCATACATGACCACTGGAAAAACCATAACCTTGACTAGACGGACCTTTGTTGGCAAAGTAATGTCTCTGCTTTTCAATATGCTGTCTAGGTTGGTCATAACTTTCCTTCGAAGGAGTAAGCATCTTTTAATTTCATGGCTGCAATCACCATCTGCAGTGATTTTGGAGCCCAGAAAAATAGTCAGCCACTGTTTCCACTGTTTCCCTATCTATTTGCCATGAAGTGATGGGACCGGACGCCATGATCTTAGTTTTCTGAATGGTAAGCTTTAAGCCAACTTTTTCATTCTCCTCTTTCACTTTCATCAAGAGGCTCTTTAGTTCTTTTTCACTTTCTGCCATAAGGATGGAGTTACCTGCATATCTGAGGTTATTGATATTTCTCGAGGCAGTCTTGATTTCAGCTTGTGCTTCCTCCAGCCCAGCGTTTCTCACTAAACTTTCGAGGAAAGTGATACAGAAGACTAATCTGGAAGAGGGTAGGTGGTGGCCAAATTCTGAAAAATATCACAAGTTCTCTTTCATTAAAGGTACCCCTCAAAGGGAGCCTGTAAGGGACAGAGGTGAAACTGAGCAGGAAGTGTAATTTCCTAGCTGCATGATCTTGGACAAGTGACTTGCTCAGTCTGAGCCACCGTTTTACCATCAGTAAAAATGGGGATATGCACCTCCTGGGGCAGTTGGACAGGGACCTAGCGTGTTCACCGTTAGGTACGAAACGCTCAATACATACATGTTGAATGAGTGCAGTAAATGTGTGCTTAGCATAGTGGCCGGTGTACGGCACGCGTGCATTAAGTGACAGTTGCTGACAGTAAAAATGGTAAAAAGTAAAAAGTCCCCAGCGCAACAATCCTAGACCTGCACGACCCAGACGTACTTCAGCAGGTCCTACGGGGACCTGCGCAGTAGCGTCCCCAGGAGGGGAGGGCAAGAGACTGCGCGTGCGCGTGAGTGCCTGCCTCCGCCCCCTCTGGCGTGGGGACCAGTGGGGCGGGCTCGGCGGCGTCGCGGCGAGTCCAGAGGGGAGGACTGAGGAAGGGGCGTGGCCAACAGGCCGGGCGCCGGCCACCCTCTTCCGGGCTCCTCCGGCTGCGCGCGCATCCTCCTCCCCCCTTCTTTTGTGGTCCGACCCATTGCGAGGGTGACAGGAAACCCTGTGCAGGGAGCGCCGCCATCTTGGACCAGCCCGAGGAAGATCCTGAGGGAGCCGCGGGAGCAGTCGCCGCTGCCACCGCCACTGCCGCCAGCGCGTCTGCAGCTCCTCGGCCTGCCCGCTGCCTGCCCGGGCCTCGGCCGGCCGCCCCCGCCCCTCTCCCGCTGCGCCCGCCCTCCTCTCTTCCTCGTCCTGACGCCCCCCTCCCGCCCGGAAAGCTGCCCAGCCACCAGCAACCCCCCAGGTAACCCAGGCCTTCCGCAGTGTCCGGCCGGCCGGGGTCTCCTCGCTGGGCTCTCCTGGGGTCAGCGATGGGGGCGACGGCGGGCTGTGAGCGCGGGCGCGAGGCGCCGCGGGGCGGGCGGTGTCAGGCCGCAGCGAGCCCGGGGTCGGCTGTGGGTTTCGCGGCGCCGGGCCTGACAGGAGTCCGTGCGGGGGCGAGGGTGTCCCCCCGAGGCGCCCGCGGGAGTCTGGGTCCTCCCCGCCCAGCGGCGGGCCCCGGGCGCGGCATGTGGAAGGGTGTGTGCGGCGTCGCCTTCCCCGCCTCTCCGGCCGGCCTGGGCCGATTCGCACCTCCCGCGGGCCCCCGTCTCCTTGCCGCCGCCGACCTCCCCCCGCCGGGTCTGTCCGCTCGAGCCGCGCCGCCCTGCAGCCCGCGAGCCCCGAACGTGGCGTCCCCTGGCCCATCGGCCACGTCGGGCCCCGAGCACAAAAGGCGGCCGCCCGGAGCCCCGCCGGCGTCTCGGACCGACTCCGGCGTCCTTGCCGGTGGGGGTAGACTGTCATGGACTCGGGCTGGGCGGGGGTCTGGGGGTCCGTGCGGCGAGGTTCTGGTTTGAGGGAAGCTCTGTAATGTCTGTGGCATCCTGTAAGGTCTCGATCGTGGGTAGCGTGTGGAAATAACGAGGACAAAAAGTTTTTGGCCTTTCTAGAATTTAAGCAAAGAAGGCGGAGCTAAGTGTGTTTCGGTGGTTTGCTCTTTACTGTGTGCTAGACGCGGATTTTAGGTATCGAGACCCGCAGGTTTAGCTTGCTTCACATTGCTCTGGGTGGTAAGTAGAGTATCTTCATCCCCCAGGTGAGGAAACTGAGGTGTGGAAGTGCCATGTGGCTGCTTAATGATGGTACATGCAAACTCAGGTTAGGCCAGGGCTACAGACATGACCACTGAAAATGTAGCTACAGTCTCATTCCCTTTTTCCTACGTTTGCGTTTGGATAACAGCTGATTTCTCCTTTGTAACCCAAAGTCTGTTGGCCACTACACTGCTAGTTCTCTGACAACCCCAGAGGAAAGATGACAAGATTTCCGTTTTATGTTTGAAGAAGAAACTGGAGTTCCCAGAGGGCAAATGCTTTCCTGGCGGTCCCACAGCGAGTGTCAAGAGTCCAGATTTGAAGTCCTGCAAAGTTTACTGCTCCCTTCATTACCGTCAGAACTGCCTAGTATTTCGGTGTGGTTGTCGAGGACAAATTTGACCTTGCAGTAACCCAGTTCCCACTCCCCCATTCGTCAAGACTGCAGAATTTTTCTGCAGTTTTCTGCTTACACCCATTTACTTGGTCATGCCTTTGAGACTTGTAGTGGTCAGGAGTTTTGGAAGGTTCCTGCTCCAATACTGCCACTTCCTAGTGACCTCAAGCAAGTTACTTCACTTCTTCAGACTAAGCGTCCTTATCCATACAAGGGATAACTGTACCTACATTTTGGAGTTGTTGTGAAGATTTAAGTGGGGTTTAAAACCCTTAGCACATTGCTTAAAGTTTGGTCAGCTCCCATTGTCTCTGACAGTGCCAGGCTAGTAGTGAGTGTCTAGTATTTGTTGAGTGAGGGAGAGGAACATGGAGAGCTGTCGAGTTAGATCTGAGCCTTAATCTTAGCTTTCCCTTTAGTAATATATGAGCATGGATGTATCTCCTCTCTGAGCTGGTTTCCTTATTTGTAAAGTGAGTTTTTAGAATTAGAGATTGCTTATAAAGTAGCTGACATATTAGGCACTCACTAAATGGCAGTTACTGTAAAGATGTAAAACCTTTAGAAATTTAATAACCTAAAAAATTCCCTTGGAATTAAAGCTACACTTAAAAACTTTTTTTTTTTTTACATTTCATGTTAAACTTCATTGTTGTGCATTCTGCAACCTTGCAACAGAATATGGGGTGTTTTTACAACTGATTTTTATCAGTATTAAATATCTTTGCATAATTTTAGTAAGATACAATTAGAGGAAACTTTGTGTAAGGCAAATAAGTTACTTTAAAACTAGGGCTACTGAGATAGGTTTCATTTTTTTAAACTTGAAACATTTTTTATGATTAAGAATGCTGTGCATTACTGGAGAAAGCAGTGTACCAGTAGAGATATCAAAGATACTATACTTTTAAGAAACTTTTTCTTCTAGATAGTTTTTAACATATGCAGAATAGAGTAGTATATTGAGCTTTCACATACCCATTATCCAGTGTCAACAGTGCTCCGTCTTATTTCATCTATATATACTTGTACCCTCTCCACCAAATTATTATTTTTGAAAAACTTTTTATTGGACTATAGTTGATTTACAATGTTGTACTCGTTTCTGCTGTACAGAAAAGTGAATCTGTTTTACATATACATATATCCACTCTCTGTTACAATTATTTTTATTTACTTCTTAAAATTCTGTTGATTTTTATTTTTGACTGAGCGGGGTGTTCGTTGCAGTGCAGACTTCTTGGCGCAGTGGCTCCTCTTGTTGAGGAGCACAGGCTCCAGGGCGCTCGGGCTTCAGTAGTTGTGGTGTATGGGCTTAGTTGCTCCCGGGTAAGTGGGATCATCCTGGACCAGGGATCGAACCAATGTCCCTGACATTGACAGGTGGATTCTTATCCACTGCGCCACCAGGAAAGTCCTTCCCACTCTACTTTAGATTCTTTTCCATCTACCAAATTATTTTGAAGCAAATCTCAGACATCCTTTCCTCAGTAAATTTTTCATTATTTCTGATCCTTTTAATTCTAAGTGCAGGGTTTTACTTTTGTTTTTTCTCGTGAATACTTTCCTTCTGTGGACAGAGGTACAGTATTACTTTATTTCCTATTCACAGCGTGCCATCATAATTAGCTGAAAAATTTTGTCTTTCTCTTAACACATGGAGAAAAACTTTTTTCTTACCACATTAATTTATAAAAAAGTGTGACATTAAATATTTTGTCAAAACTGAGGTGATTTTTAGGTGAGTCTCGGAAATGAGTGGGTTATTTTCAGAGGTTGCTGTAAGGTTGAGGACAGGAAATTGACCACATACTTTGATTAGTTTAATAGATTAACTCCCAAAGTTTTGTGTCCACTTGACTGACAAATCAAGTAGCAGTCCACTTGAGTGGTCTTGTAAACACACCAAAGTGCTTCTCTTCTTGAGTTCCATGAAGGGAGGGCCCATATATAAATATAAATATAAATATATATATGTATTTTTTTGATCATTACTGTATTGTCAAAACCTAACAATTTTTAAAATATTTTTATATTGGAATCACAAAAGCAGTTTATCTTGGTTCAGGTGTTTTTAACAGCATTTTTCATGTATAAAAAAGCCTCACTTAAACAATAAGGGTCAGAATTTAAGTCATCCAGAATATTTTTATTTAGGGGTTGCTTTTTTCCTTTGTTGTCTTGAATCGATTATATAGAAATTACACAGTAACACCTGATGTCCTAAGAGTGGAATAGAATAGCTGTGTAACAGCTGTGAAAGGATTAGACAAGTGTGTAAGTTAATATAGCAAGGAGTCAAACCATAAGAAAATGAAAAAATACACTCCATTATTGGGAGTTAGAGCTGTTGGGAGAGTTTTTTTGTCTTTTGTTTTGTTTTTATTTTTGGCAGCACCAGGGGCCTTCTAGGATCTTAGTTCCCCCGACCAGGGACTGAACCTGGGCCCTCAGCAGTGAAAGCAGAGTCATAGACCCTGGACGTCCAGGGAATTCCCCTTTTGATTGTTTTTTGAATCTGATCACGAGTCACTTCATATGATGTTCCCCATGTTATTGGTAAATGTGGAAGTAATGTTGGAAATATTATGACTGGGGTTTTTTGTTTGTTCTTGTTTCACATTACAATTATATGTAAAGATGCTTAAAATATTTTAACAGTCCTTTTTTTTTTTTACTTTTAATATTTTAGAGTATTACTAATGAATATAGCAGATGCTTATAGTGTCCTCTCAGTGATAGATAAGGGCTTCCCTGGTGGCTCAGAGGGTCTGCCTGCAATGTGGAAGACCTGGGTTCGATCCCTGGGTTGGGAAGATCCTCTGGAGAAGAAAATGGCAACCCACTCTGATATTCTTGCCTGGGAGAGTCCCATGTACAGAGGAGCCTGGAAGGCTACAGTCCATAGGGTTGCAAAGAGTTGGACACTACTGAGCAACTTCACTTTCTTTCTTAGTGATATGTAAAAAAAGTTAATAGCTTTCCCCTTCCTTTTTTCTCTTTCATTCCATGTGTTAATTTTTTACAGTTTGGTGTGTATCCTTCTATATTGTATGTATATAGGATTGAGTGTGTGTATGTCTTTAAAAATGGGTATATGTTATCTCATGGAACTCTGCAGCATGCTTTTTTTTTTTTTTTCACTTAAAATCGTGAATATGCTTCCAGGTTAATGCATATATCTAAATGGTTTTTCAATTAGATGTGTATCATTTCATAGTACCGATGTACTTTATTTAGTCAAAATATTTTGGCACTTCAGATTCCCACAAGCGCAGTATTTGAAAGTGCCTACCTTCCTCTGTATTTGTACATTTCAAAACTAGTCATTTATATGTATAGTTCTATTTGGAACACTGTCTGATTCAGTAGATGGAGACAATGTGATTCTATTTTGGCACAACAGTGATTAGTGTTTAACATGCATTTAGTAACCATTAGGTCTATATGTATTGACCTGGAATTAGATCCATGCTGTTGTGAAGTGAAAAAAAAAACACACCCGTTGTAGAGTTTCATTCAGTAGCATACTCCATTTAAATATATTTCTTACCTTCATAGTGGTATATGTTTTATGTTCACAAGATGAGGTTGAGAAATCCTTTGCTAAAACAGTATTAATAAGGGAAAGTGTTCAGTCCTCTCCAACTCTTTGCGACCCCATGGACTGTAGCTTACCAGGCTCCTCTGTCCATGGAATTCTCCAGGCAAAAATACTAGAGTGGGGTAGCCATGCCTTTCTCCAGGGGGTCTTCCCAACCCAGGAATGGAACCCAGGTGTCCTGCATTGCAGGCAGATTGTTCACCACCTTAGCCACCAGGGAAGCCCCAAGCATAGTTAAAAAGGGGCCACTTGAACATGGTTCTGTTGCAGATACATAATTTTGAGTGAACTATGTCAGTAACGATGGGAGTCTTTTTAAACCTTGTGTTAGTTGCTGCAGTGCTTGATAGTTTTTGCCTGCCTGTCTACTGCAGTTAGTTAGTTTGAGTAGTTCTCCTTTAACTCTGCTTTTTAGGATCTTTATTGTAATGTTTAAGAAACTTAACCAGAAAATTGGGTGGTGAAGTGGAGAACAGGGTGCTGGCTTTCAGTCTGAAATCATAATTCTCTTTTATTTGTAAATAGCATACTAATTAATGGTTGGAAATAAAATTTCAAAATCAGGCATCTCAGATATTAACAAATACTTGTATGATTAATTAGCAAGTACACAAATTAGTGCAACTAGAATTGGTTTATAATTTCATGATTAGCCTTTAGAGCATTTCAGGTAGAAACTGGGATTGTTAAGAGTCCACAGTTTTAACATAATAAAATGAAAGGAAGCATAGTATGTACTGCTATAACTAAGTTAGAAGAAAGAAAAGATATAGCAACATGATAGGAGACCCATGAGAGTAGCAGTCATTTAAAGATGACTAATTACTTTTCCCCAAGTTTGAATGGGGAAAAAGAAGTTTAAAAGAGAAGTTAAAAATGAATTAGAAGAGAGAAACCTGAAGGGAATGCAGCCCAAGAAGAAATTAATAACCTTTATATACCATTCTTATTGTGAGAGATGATTCTTTTTCTTGTCTTCAAAATTTGGTGAGTAGTACAGACCAGTTTGAACCTCAGGACCAAGGTCATTCTTGTTTCTGGAAAAAGGAAATCAATCATAGTAATGTATGATGTTCAGAATCACGGTTACTTTAACTAGAAATACTTTCTTTTCTGAAAGAACTGGTCAAGGGAGTTTTCTGTGATGTGACTGATGATAAATGTGTTACAGCATGTCCCAGTTCTGTTGAATGTAATTCATACAGCTAAGTAGGAAGCCTATATTGTGTGAAATGATTATCTGGTAATTTACTGTAATTAACAGCTTTCTCTTCCCTAATAACAATAATTCACTTATTTTAAATATGTACTTTTTCTGCAAGTTAAATTTTATTACTTAGAAATTTTATTTGAAATATAACATGTAGTAAGCTGTTAATTTCAGTAAATGAATTTCCCCAATCCTGTTAAATATCTGGCTTGTGTATGTGACAGTTGGCTAGAACAGTAAAAACCAGATTAAAAAAATATTGGAAAATCAGTTTTTTTTAAAATGAGGTTAAACCTTCATATTTATAAAGAATTTTTTATCTTCAGCTGAAAACTGCTTTGAGAATAAATTTTTTTCTTTCAGTTTTATTGGGGAATAAAGTTTATTGTAAGTTATTACCAGTATTAGAATTCACCTCATATTTCTCTAGGAGCTAGCACGGTGTCAGACACAGTCAAGATTTGAATAAATTGGAGAGGTTTTTTTAAAGTTATTAAAAGTAGGAGAGAAATTAGATTTCTTTAGGTTAAAATCTTCTCTGGGGGTGAGAAATGAGCTGTGATCTTCAAACATATGTTGTAATACATAAACTTTCAAATTTTACAAGCACACTATTTCATTATTTCTCTTAACTCCTGGAAAAATATATAACAGGCATTTGGTATATTGTTAACCTTCAAATGCTATATTAGGAACTGTATGAAATTATCAATGATTGGCTTTAAAAAAAAATCTACAACAAAAGCAGTTTCATGTGGTTCTATTTCTGATATTTCGCTTAGAAATAATATGATTACTTTTTCTTCAGGTGTTATGATTATTTCAAGTAGAGTGAAAAGGTTATTTTGTATTTATAAGTTGGTGGTTACTTTTTACAACATTCTATTGTAAAATCAAAGTGTTCCAAACAAATAGATCATTAGACTTGATGAGTTAACAGCAATGGAGACCTTAACAGAGGAGGACTATTCATGATGATACTATTTAAACTTAAGTTTATAAAGATTTCCTTGATGGAAATTTTCCAGAGTAGCATTTCTTATCTGGTATTTCCTAAAGTGAAATACAGGAATTGTTTTGATATATGTTCTATTTCTGTGGATAATATTTGAGAGTGTTGAAGCAGTGTTCATCCAAGAGAACCTGTGTGTGTGATTAATTTGGGGAATGCAGCTCTTCTGACATGTAACCTCCGTTTTGTTGATGGGCACTGTGGTGTATCTGTGTGTCTGTGCAGGATCACAGCTTGGGTAACACGGGCACACTTTTCCCTGAAGTAACTCAATTTTGTTTGTTTCTAGTGCCACCATGGCAACTGCACCGTACAACTACTCTTACATCTTTAAATATATTATTATTGGTAAGTTTACTTAACTTATACTCTTGTTCTCCAAAGGTTAAAATGCAAAATGTTTATATGCTAATACTTAACATAGTACCCCAGGGGAAGTGAATACTTGTCTTTTTCACTGCAAAATTAAAACTCCTTTGGTAGGATTTATTTTTCATCAATGATGTACCAGTTGCTTTGTGACCCTAGGTACAAAGGCTGGCTACCTTTGAAGTGATGTTGTTTTTTCTTGAGGGCTACCTGAAGGTTAATACTGGGAATGAGATTAATTTCCTAGGAGCATTGATACATTCCAAAAATATCATGCAATTTCTCAGAGCCCCCTGGATTCCAAAAATTGATAAAAATTCAGAATAATTGTGTAAGATACATGAAATATAATGGTAGTTTTTCTCTTAATCAACTTTCAAGAAGATTTAGTTCAAATTAAAACAGTGCTGTTTATCCATATGTAAGAGTAAGTTGAAATATACGTATTTTCCTGTTAATTCTTCATACTAGTTTGGTTTAATGTTGAGCTTATGTGGCTGTATTGTAACACTTCCTTTAACCTTTAAAGGTTACATTGCTGTTAGTACAGTCAGAGATGATACCTGTTCTGTTACAGTTTTCATGTGATGCACATTCTTTTGTGAAATTCTACAAGAAATATGAGATAAAATGGGATCTAGTGAATCAAATTTCCAAAGCTTATTATTTCTGCTTGTTATATGCTGCCCTGTTGGTCACTCCTAGGAATTTTTTGGCTTTTATGCATATGGGTTAAGGGAAAAAACAAACAAAAAGTTGCAATAATTTAAAGTAAAAAACACTGTTAGAGCAGTTTCTCTGTTGAAAAGCTTTTCCCAGCTGGTGTCTGTTTATTGACATAATTCATAACCAGTGAAGGTTGGGAATAGTCAATTTATATATCACAGTGAAAACCTACGTTTAGGATCTTTTGAACTCATTATAAATTATGAAAATGAAAATCTTTTAAGTTCCCAGAGGTTTGTGATGTAATATGGTAAAGAAGGTGTAGCAGTCATTGCATATAATTATGAGGATAAAATTGAGAAATGTAATTACCACTTGAAACTTTTTTTTTAAACAGGGGACATGGGAGTAGGAAAATCTTGCTTGCTTCACCAATTTACAGAAAAAAAGTGTAAGTTCAATGTGTAAGATAAAACATTGGTAAATTCTTATTGTCACTTTCCTACCTTTTAAAATGTGTTATTTTCAGTATACTCTGTGCAATAAAATATAACTTCCCAATGTATATGTACTTTTATCTTTAGGAAGTGAATTTTTTAATAGGTACAGACAAAATGAAGTATACTTATATGTATGGTGTTGTTTTTTTATGCCATATATAGTTTGGTTGACTAGAGTTTTGATATAAACTTAATATAATATTAAGTTTATATATATTTATATTTATATATTTATACTTTAATATATAAAATATATATTTATAATATATATAATATATATTTATATATTTAAATATATATTTATATATAATATATAATATAAACTTAATATATAAACTTTGATATAAACTTAAGTTTTAAAAATATATACTATTAAAAAATAAAAATATATACTATAATTTCAAATTTAAATTATCTTTTTCTTGTTCTCTGACTTTCCATTGTAGAAATTATCTTATTAGGGGAAATGTGCTTATATATCATTTGCTAATAACTAAATAATAGTAGATTGGAAATATTTAAAATTGAATTCTTTCTGCATTCATGACTGGTCATTTTAGATTCAAAGTGCTACTCTGTCTTGTGTGGTAGGAGAAGGGGCCATTTTATTTTATGTAACTGATAGGCTAAATATCGTTGAAATTGTTTCCAACAGTTAAAATTATTTCTGTGGCATTTTTTAGCTTAATGTAACATTTTATGAAGTGTTGAGCGGTCTGTGTACTGTAGAGGAGTAATAGTGGATATAGGTTTCCAGTGGCCTGATTATAAAGAAAGGATTAATAGACTTGTCCTATTGGATTAGACTTGCAGATATATAATTATAAATACATGCTAAATTTCATGACCATCTTTGAAGTATTGATAACATTTTACAGAATAAATACTTGTTTGACTGAAAACAGCTAGAGTCCTAAAACCATTAATTTGTTATTAAGGTTAGAATTGTCAGAAGGCTAAATCGTATGATGTTGTTACGAAGAGTTTATTAAAATCCTTATTTTTAATTAGCAGATTCTTTTAGTCCAGAGGTCAGCAAATAGTAATGTGTGGGCCAAGTCCAGGCACTGCTTGTTTTTAGAAATAAAGTTTTACTGGAATGCTGTCATGCCTATTTTATGTGTCGTCTGTGACTGCTCTTGTGCTTTAGCCGAGTGGAGTCCTTGTAACAGAGGTCTTTTGGCCTGCAAAATGTGAAATATTTATTATTTGGTTCCTTGCAGAAATTTCTAAGCCTTGTTCCAGTCACATCCCTGTGACTCCTTACTTAAGGATTTTTGCTGATTTTTTTCTTTTCATGCAAGCTTTAATCTGTTTATAGCCTACAAGCATTAATGAGTCTTTTGGTTTTCTAATGGATCATTTTCCCATTGATTTTAATTTGAAGCTTTCTGCAAGTTGGAATATTGTATTTCTTTTCTTCCCGAACAGTTATGGCTGACTGTCCTCACACAATTGGTGTTGAATTTGGTACAAGAATAATTGAAGTTAGTGGCCAAAAAATCAAACTGCAGATCTGGGATACAGCAGGACAGGAGAGGTTTAGAGCTGTCACACGAAGCTACTACCGAGGAGCCGCGGGAGCACTTATGGTGTATGACATCACTAGGTAAGAGATTCATGATTTTCAACCTTCATTCTTGAAAAAGGAAATCTACTTTAGGCAGTGTGATTTTTTTTTTTAAATTGTTAGGCATTCTATAGTTTGTAATTGTGTATCTGTTAAATGAACTTTTTATTATTTGGACTTTATGGTTTTTTTCCCCAAAATTGCTGTGTATGAGATTTGATATATTGATAACATGTTGATTTCCTTATCTGAAAGTGGGTAAGACTAAAGAAAACTTTAGGAGATGCTGGTGGAGCTAGTGAAAGAATACTCTTCTGAAAAGCAGTATCAGTTGAATTATTTGAAGTGAAATATTTCACACCAAATATTTTCACTTCAGTAGAAAGCAAGCAACTCTTTAAGAATTACTCTATTCAGCCTCTTGCCTAGAGAATCCTGTGGATGGAGGAGCCTGGTGGGCTGCTGTCCATAGGGTCGCACAGAGTCAGACACGACTGAAGCAACTTTGCTTGCATGCATGCATTGGAGAAGGCAGTGGCAGCCCGCTCCAGTGTTCTTGCCTGGAGAATCCCAGGGACGGAGGAGCCTGGTGGGCTCCCGTCTATGGGGTCGCACAGTCAGACACGACTGAAGCGACTTAGCAGCAGCAGCAGCAGTGTTAAAGTTCATGCCTTTTCAAAATAAGGCCAAGCAAAGGAATTAAGTAGTTTTGCTAATCCAACGTGGTAGATTATAAAAAAATTCTCATACTTGAATCTGAAATATTTGCTTATTAAATTTTTTTGTGTCCTAAAATGGATTGAAGTAGCTCATGATACTTCATGCTGCAAGATTGAATTTATTTCAACTCTGCTATTTATGGAAACTCAAAAGTAATTGATAGAGGATAACAAAACCCGACCCTAAATGTTTAACTTGGGAAGATTGTGCCCCTTCATTAAACACTGTGCTGTCTGTCTGCTGTAAGCTAGAAAACGAACTAGACCACGTCTCATACTAATGCAGTGTCTGAAGCAGAGTGCCTCTTGTCTCCCCCTGCAGCGGACAGCATTCAGTGAGTGGGACCAAGTGACAGACTTTTCAAGTGTATCTCCTTTTGGGAAATGCTTTACATTGCTCTTAAAAGAGTCACAATGAGAAGTTCTGCAGTAAAGGGACTCTTTAAGTTTCTTTAATTTAGTGTTTCCTAAGGTGGTTTTATTTATTTAGAATAAAGATGGTGGATGATTATGATTATAGTGCTTGAAGTTTTACTGAATTTTTGAATTGGGTGGTCTCAGGGCAAAACAGAGGGGACAGCCTTAAGGCTCTTCACTGGAGCCAGGCAACTGGTAAATAGTTTTGCGGGAAGACAGCTAAAGAACCTGGCCATTTGTACGGACATCTTTTTATGAGGGATGCATTCCTGAAGGCTCTGCATAGTTGAAAACTGCATTATTAATAAAATTTAACTATGGTGATATGTACCTAAATGTATGTATAATATTGTAGATTGTTTTGCTTTTTCTCTGTGTTCTTTTTTTAATTCCAGCCTACTGAGACATGAGTGATAAGGCTTGTGCTTTTTAAAAATTATATTTGATCGTTTACTTAGAAAAGTTGAAAACACTGGGAAAAAAATTTTTATGTGACTTTTTTTGACATGTGGGTGTTGGTTTGTGTATAATGTGATATAGCACAGTAAAAAGAAATTCTTGAGTAAGGAGTTCTTTTCAGTTCTCTTTGGGGAAGGAGTAAATGTTCAGTGTATCAGATTTTATATGAACACTGGCAGCTGGAGGTGATGGAGTATGTTCACTAGACTGAACTCGAAACTCTTCAAGGGCACAGTGTCTGTAGAAGGTCCTGCGCCTGGCTCTGAAATCATTTCTGCCTCTTTATGGGCCTCTGTTGCCTCACCTGATAGATTCATGTTCTGTGAGTCTGTATAAATTAAAAATATTTTTAACCATCAAAATTTAAAAAAAAATTTTTTTTTAAATGTTTTGACCTTTTTGGTAAAGTCTAATTAATAGTAGTAGTATATTCTGTATTATTTTAAATTATTTGGATTTGTTTGCTGTCTTAGGTCCTACTTGGCTAATGCAAAGGAGCCAGGAGTTTTTAAACTCTCAGATTGGAGAAAATGGAGAAATAAGGCATTCTGAATCCCCAAGTGATTTAGCTGCTGGTACAGTTAGGATAAACTCACTCTCTGATATACCTGGGGACTTCAGTTTCCAGTCAAATGTATTAATCTTCTTAAAGCTGATTTTTGAAATTCAGAGTTCAGAATTATTTTCCATCAATTTTTTATCTTGTTCCTTGCTTGCTTATTGGTCCGTTTATGTTTTTAAATGTAAATAATTTACTCCTGACATGTAAGTCATTAGCAAAGTTGTTGACTATTGCGTTGTTTGTTTAAAACAAAAGGTTTGGCTAGATATTTGAAAAATGTATATTTACATTCCACAATTCTCTAGGGTAACAGTCTAGTCAAATCAAAAATACTTTTTAAGTGTATATTTAAAATATATTTGATGAAGTTTCTTTTTTTTCCCTATTGAAATGGCAACTGAATGTGGCAGTCACAAAAATAAACTTTAATTTTTGCAGAAGAAGTACATATAATCACTTAAGCAGCTGGTTGACAGATGCAAGGAATCTCACCAATCCAAATACTGTAAGTTAAATGATGTCTGTTGTACAAAAAGCTTAAGATCTAAGTTGACCCAGAAAGGAAAGCCATTTGCTAAGTGGTCTTGTTTTGTATTTGGGTACTAAGAATGAGAGAATGTTTATTCTTAAGTTAATTGAACTTAAAACCTTTTTTCGAATATGGATTATGCCAGGTTTCGCACTTGGTTTTTGTTCATGTTTGTGGTTTAAGAAAAATGAAAGTTACGAGAGGGGTGGTGATTTCATGTCAGATGGAGGCTATGAAATCTGAAACTTTCACTTTAATCTGCGTTGTTTCATAAAATGTCACCGTTAGAGGAAACTGGGCAAAGTGTACTTGGGATCTCTGTTATTTCTTAACAGCTACATGAGTCTTAATACAATTTCAATTAAAAATAAAAACAGTTCTGCATATTATAAAGAAATAACCAGTCTGAAAAGAGTTCTTTATCTGAGATTTTAAAGACGAGCTGCCATGCTAGGCTCTGCAGTATACGACACAGAGTGTCGGTCTTTGGCCAATAAAAGTATAGTCCAGCAGGGAGATTTCCTGCGGGGACACAGCCAGCCTCTGAAAAGCGGAGCGCCTGGTGTGGCGCTGGGCGCCGCCGTCTGCAGAACCCAGGTTTACAGAGGAGGTGGTGTGTGAGCTGGGACTGGAGGAGTAGAAAGGTTTTGGTAGATTCTGTGGAGGGTATTCCAGGAACAGGTGAGGAAAGGCTCTGCGCAGTGACTGCCTGAGCTTTGTGAGAGGAAGGCTGGGTCTCACTTGCCTTTGTACCCCAGAACCTGGCAGTGGCCTGGTTTAGTAAATATGTAATCAGTGGTAAGACTGGCTTTCATCAGGGAACAGCAACTTAATTATTTTAAGAGTCAGTTAACATGGTGTGCCTTTTATGCCAGGAACTGTGTCTGGAACTTTCCTATCCATTATCACATTAAACCCACTGTAGGAATACGTACAGATCTATAGGTGAATGTTCATACAGCTGTGTTTGCAAGTCAAAAACTGGAAACAACCTAGATGGCTATCAGAAGGTAAACAGTGAGACAATTTGGTGCATCTGTTCTGGGGAATGCTCTCCAGCCATATAAGGGAATCACTTGTAGATAAATAGATCTCATGGGTGTTGTGCTGAGTGAAAAAGTCAGTCTCGAAAGATTACATACTGTATGATTCATTTATATAAAACATTCCCAAAAAGAAAAGTTACTGAGTTGGAGAGGAGATTTGTGGTTGCCAGGGGTTAGTGATGGGGGTGAAAGGTGTGAGCTGACTGGAAAGAGGGCAGCACAGAGCACGTCCTTTGTAGCGATGAAGCTGATCGTGGTGACACAGATCTATACCTGCAGTAAGATTGCACAGAACCATACACAGTAAAACAGATCTCAGTGAGGACTGTAGACTGTGCCAATGTCAGTTTCCTGGTGTTGAGAGTGTGCAGTAAGTGTGTAAGATCCTAGTATTGGGGAAGCTTGGTGAAAGGCATATAAGAACTCTACTCTTCTGTAAACTTCTGTGATTCTTTTGTTATGTTCTAGTAAAGTATTAAAAACAGCAAGAAAACAACTTATTGTAGAGAGTCGCTAAAGGAGTGTAATAAAAAAAATTAGCCATGTCCTTCTTGGTTTCATTTATGCCTCTTAAAATCTTACCAGAATCTTATAGAAGAAAGAAAAAAAATCTCTTAAGGTCTAGTGGAAACGTTACGTTTTCTGTAACTTTGCCTTTGATTTCTATGTTAAAGTTACATACTTTCTAATTTTGTTGATAGTGTATGTTGTAGCATGCCAGGTTACGCCTCCCCTTTCATGAAGATGGGAAGCATGGTTTGGAAATGCTTAAGGAATGGAGAGCAGGCAGTGTTGTTTCCACTAAACAAACATTTCTTAAGCTGAGTGCCTGTGTTATAATGACCCTGTACTACTTAGCCATCGTGACTTTACCAACTTTGATTTTTTTAAAAACTTGATTTCATTTTTTAAGTGTTATTGCCTTATTCTTTAGTGGACTAGTGGACTGTATGTGAAAACGTTTTCCCATCCTCAGTGGGCACTCGTCCACAGTGATTGAAGAATGCTAAAGGTGGACATTTGGGTCAAAATAGTTATAGTTCATGGACGCCATTTTTTGAAAGGATGGCCAGGGGCTGAAATTTCACATGAAAAAAAGTTAATGATGGACAACCCTTTTAGTTGAAACCATCCATTTCTAAAGTATCTGGATTTACTACGTCAGTTTTGAAGGGGAACATATTTGCCTTGAATTTGAACTCACTGTACATACGTTCTCCCACCCCTCTTGTCCCCTGTCATGGATACAGTCATTTGTTGTCAGTTGCGACAGACTTAGTCTAGCTTTGGGATAGTGTAGGGGAGGACAGGATTTGAAGGTCACAGTTTGGGTTTTCTACTTGAATTCTAATGTCTGCCTACCACAGACTCTTGAGTGATCTTTTAACAAGTCCTTATTTGCTTTATTTGAGTATTAATTTCCTTACTTTTAGCCTCAGAAGTTGAACTAGTAGTTTTAAAGCTTTCTGTGGGTCCCAGGAACTTTGGACGCTCTAATGAAAGGCAGAAACCTTCTCTTCCAGGCAGTGTCCTGGAAGACATCCCCCTGTCCCTCTTCATAGAAATACCTTCATGATTCTGTAGTCATTGTCTGATGGGTAATTGCTAGTATTTAGTTTCCTTTTTAGACCTGAATTTTAGAGCGTTCATGTCTGATTTAAAGGTTGCTTTTGTGTAAGACGTCTCTCTCTCGGTTACGATCCAGGTGATAATCCTCATAGGGAATAAAGCAGATCTGGAGGCTCAGAGGGATGTGACGTATGAGGAAGCCAAACAGTTTGCTGAAGAAAATGGTGGGTTTCTTTTGAGACTTAATGGCTTTTTTGGGTCACACATGGGAGAATTTCTAAGAAGTGGGGTTTTGACAATGCAGATTATTAGACAGTTTTTTTCTTTTGTTAAGTGCAAATTGCTCAAATCGAAGAATGAGGAAATAACAAAATGCGTTTGTATTTGAGTTTCATTTTGAGGGCAGTAGAATTATTTAATGACATAAAGATTCCCTCCATCTCAAACTCATAGTCTTTCATAAAATACTGTGGTAGGAGTACTGAAAGCTGATGGGAAACTTTTACTCCGAAGTCACTAAAGAGAATGTCCTTGTGAGTTAATTTGAAATGTCCTTCATAGTCTGAATTTTATTTTTAGGTTTATTGTTCCTTGAAGCAAGTGCAAAAACGTAAGTATGACTAAAATTAGTAGATCATTTTTATTACATTCAAATTTCTCAAAGTAGAACCATATATGTATATAAATGTATAATGTATAATATGTAAGTGTGTAATGCTTATGGCAGTGAAAACAGCAAAAACCCCTTTGCTTGCTTCACATTTCAAAATAATCTTTTTTTGTTACTTTCCCTAAAATATTATACCTTGATTATACCCATTGGTAATACAGGTTAGTAAATTAAATTGTGTTAACACAAATTGTGTAAAGGCTAAAAGTGACCTTTACAACCAAGGCTGAATTTGGCATCTTGGACTCAAGGTTGGTCAACCTGTTGATTTAATGCTTCTCATTGCAGTAAAAGCATGACTTTAGGAAATATTCAGTGTCTTCTTAAGAGTAATTAGAAGCATAATTAACATTTCTAATTGTTATTCCACGTGCATTATTGAACCTCAGCACTCCTATCATAGTTCTTCATTTATTAAGTCAAATACTCCTTGTAGTGGTGAGAAGCTAGCCCCTTTTTGATTAGCCTCATCTGTACTGTTGGTCCTAAAAGGGCCGATGTCAAACGTGAACGTGGCCAAGCATGATAAGAACGTACAGTTTATGCTTGGCCAATCAGACCATACAAATCCTGGAATACTGTTTGGAGATAATGTTGTTTCTGTTTAGGATACCCTGTATTATGGCCTGCTTAGTTATTATATGTTAGTATATAGCATTTTCATGGTTAGAGCACATAAAGTTTCAAATTGGGTTTGCAGAAAGAGCTTAGTATTGTTTATATGCTTTGCACAGAAAATATTTTCCTACGTTGTTCTCTTAGCTCAGTCTTCTGGTAATCCCTTATTAGATGACAGTGGCTAAGTTGAAGACATCATGGCAGTTGACCAAAGGTTAGCAAAAGGTCATTGTATAATGTCGTATGTTTTGTGGAAAACTATGGTTTGCCAGTAAAGTTGTTGATTGCCTCTTAGGGGAGAGAACGTAGAAGATGCTTTCCTTGAGGCAGCCAAGAAGATCTACCAGAACATTCAGGATGGAAGCTTGGATCTGAACGCCGCCGAGTCTGGTGTACAACACAAACCTTCAGCCCCGCAGGGGGGCCGGCTAACCAGCGAGCCCCAGCCCCAGAGAGAAGGCTGCGGCTGCTAGTGACCTCCTCGCAGGGCTCTCATTCGACCTTTCACCTCTGTCTGTTGGAAGCAGTACTTTTTACTGCCTCACTGTCTTCTGTACATCTTACTGGGTTTAATTAAAAAGAAAAAAACAACTCTGTTGTAAAAACAGTTTAACACAATACTAAACTGCTAAACAACTAGATGTAATCAGGTTATCAAAGGCAAGTAGAGTAATAAATCTCTCCTGCATGGTAAATCTAGACTTTTTTTTCCCCCTTGATTGTCCTCGTGATAGGTATGTCACCAATCCATGATTTAAACTGAGCACTGATGCTGGACTTGATTTTTTTACCCCTCCCTCTTTTTGGCAAGGCTTTGTCTCATTGTACGGTTTAATTTGATGATATCTTAAGCTTTCTTCCCATCTTTAACTGTTCAGGTATGTCTGTTGTAACCCATAAATTTATTGCTGTGAAATGACTTCTGATGATAGAGAAAGGGTTCTTCAAAGCCTTTTGTTTTTGTTGGATAAATTCCCTGTTGTGTGGGTGGCGTTTTTCTTAAGGCAGTTTGCTTTTGTCTTAGCCTTGCGCAGGGAAAATATCCATTTATCTTTTTTCTTATGCTTAATTAATAGCTTTATCCTTTTTTTTTTACACCATTTTATGTTTTTCTCTTTAGCAGAAAGTAAATATGTATAAAATTTGAAGGAACCGAACTAACAATACATTCTGTGTATATTATTTTAATGAAGAAAATAAATTGATTACTGGCCTTGGAACAGTATAAAATACCAGTTTGTACAGCAGGACCTATATGTGACCATGTTACTCCCTTCCATTTCACATGAGGAAATAGACACAACTTCTGTTCACACGATCTACTGGCCCCACCCTTTGGTGCTGGCGGTGTTTGGGGACATTTATGCTGGAAAGAGCCCCTGGCGTGAGAGGATTAACACTAGCAGATTCTGTTCCATCTTTGCACCGTGCTTACCTGCTGACTTTCTTAACTGTTCTCGTGCAATCAACAATGTGCTAACCTGCTTTTCTCTTTTTGTAAACATTTTGCATTACAGGCTGCATTTCTTGCCTTACTGTATAGAAGAAGAAAAAAGGCTGGGTTTCTTATTGCACATTTTAAGCTTTTATACCTGTATCTTGGAATGGTAAGATTCTGAACCAGACAGCCAGAACCGCAGGTCTGCTGTTAAGGGATTTTAAATAGTGCATTTTTAACACTACAGTGAAATAATTTAAGATACCCCTTGTGTTGTAGTATATTTATGTCACGTCGGCATACATTGTTTCTTAAGGGGGAGGTGTTTCTAAGGGTGTTCAGTGTTCCTCTGATACAAAGTAAGTTACTACTTTGCACTGGGTGGTGTGGCCACTGACAGAATCCTGTATTGCAAGGGAAACAATCCTATTTCTGTAGACAACAAACTTAGGTTTTACCAAGTTCTTTACTTCTGTTGATTGATTCCTAATTGAGTTTATGGTTCAGGCTGGGAATTGAGAAGTTATTTGAAGTAGGATAGGTAAAACCTCATTATATAAAATGCACCCTCAGCTCAACTGCTGTGTTTAAAATACACATTTTAAATCCCTATTTACAGACACTAAAGTAAAAAATACTGCTTTCTGGGTTGTAAACATGTGGTAGTACCAGAGTATTGTATAGTCAATGTTAAATAAAAGCCAAAACTGGAATGTGCAGAAAATAGGATTTGGTTAATTTGTGGACTCATCTTTATTTTTGTCTTTGTTTAACTTTTTTAAAAAACAAGATACCTGGAGTGTATCGGGTATGTTCTGTTAAGGACGTCCAGTGATCCGTTCTGCTGACACTGTTGCATCACGAGGGGCTCGCCCAGGGACCATGACCTGCTGGTGTGTGTGTATATATTTACAAAACAAGCAAGCAGACCGCCCACCGGGTATGAGGTAGCCGTCACAGACGAGGCCTGCGGCCTGCTCGGGTGCGGCGCCCTGGTCCCCAGAGGCGGTGACCGTGGGTCTTAACTGTGCTGTGACAGGGTTTACCCAGACTGCTGTACGCTTCACTCGATGTAACAAAATGCTATTAATCTAAATATTTGTAAATAAAGTACCTGTATCTAGATTAAATTAGAATTGTTTGCCTTATTTTCTAAATTATAACAGGATTTCATATTTTCTTCAGGCAAATAGTTATCCTGGCATTAAGTTGCCAGTTTTTACTGCAAAACTGCCCTTAATTGTTTAAAAAGACGTCTACGTAAGGAGCATGTGAATCCACGCCACTCGGTACTGGAGCTCCAGTCTGACCCGTGCGTCCAGGTCACACCTGCGGTGTTTTTTAGCCTATCTCAGTGTGGGATCGCACGTCTGCTGGCTGGCAGCGTTCTCCCTTGACTCTGCTTAGGACCAGATCCTGTTAGTTGCATGTGAAATCCCCTGTAACAAACTTGGGTGCTCAGAGAGAGAGGCAGACTGTTGTAACATCCGTGTGCTAGACACTGGGCAAGTACACCTTGGAGAGAATGTGAAATTCTTTTAGTTTTTAATCCATGGAGAGCTTATTACTTGTGTGGTCACCTGCTTTTCTGGGTTCCTCGTCGCCCTTGCACCTGTGAGGCCCTCCTGATTAGTAACTGGTGCTCAGTACTCTATGCGTTAGACATTCCAGTATGATGTTCAAGTATTTTTCATGGACAATAAAGTGTTTGATGCAGTGATTTTGGTTTTTTTTTTGGGGGGGGGGTGTGGTTGGTGATATTTATATATAATACTAGTTAGAGGGAGTGGAGTTTCTTTGGAAGATGTCTTTTGAAACCAGGTGTTTGGCTTCATACATAAATTATCTTCTAATTCAGTAAGACTCTGAACTTCTCCACACATCTGTTGCTTTAAGTGTGCTCTTTTCCTATAAACATGTGGCTCGGTTCACACCCTTCACAGAAGACCAAATGATTCCTCTTCATGTGGCAGTTTAGGAAGAAAATATTTTACCCTCATTCAGCACATGGACAGACCAGGAAACTGAAGGATTTCAATAACTGTTGAATAGGCCAGGCTTTTAAGCATTTTGCGAAGACTTGTGAAAATGAAACAAAGAATGTAAGTACAAAAGACACTATCAAATCAATTTTACATTGGAAATAGATTCTTTCTACAACTTACTGGATGTTAATCTTATGCCATTTCCACTGTCTTTAATCATATTTATTCCATGTCAGTCCCTATCCCAGATCTTAATGGTCCAGCTCTAGGCAAGCAACTTCTTAGGAATATAAACCTCAGTAAGTGGTCAGAGAATAGTGCTAACTGTAATATAGTAACATGGCATATAATACCTGTTCTGGTTCAAAAGCTGTCCAGGAACCTAGAAAATAGTTCTTGGGAATATTTTAAAACCTCAAGTCTGAACACAATTTGAATTTACCACTGGGTCAGATTCTCCAAGGGCTTCCCAGGCGGCTCAGTGAGGAATCTAGCTGCCAGTGCAAGAGACGTGGGTTCGATCCCTGGATGGGAAGATCCCCTGGAGGAGGAAATGGCAGCCCACTCCAGTGTCCTTGTCTGAACAGTCCCATGGACAAGAGCCTGGGGGCTTGCAGTCCATGGGGGCTGCAAAGAGTCGGACATGACTGAACGACTTAAAATGCATGTAGGTTTTCCAAAGTTCTCCTAATTTTCCACTGAAGAATATTTTTCGTTGAGGAAAGGCATCAGAAGTATGTATATCTGAAGTATATATTACAGTTTTATAATAGGTATTTTCAAATGGTAAAATACATTCATTGATGGATACAACATACTTCAACCTGCAGACAGAGATGGAAAACCATCTGAATGAAATGTAAAGTCAGATGTCAGACCCACATTTATTTTATCTTTTATTTTCATATGAAAATAGATTTTAAACAAGATCCAAAAATAACTCTTGGCACTATAAATAAGGATCCTAAGTATGTTGTTTTTTCTAACTATAGATATACCAGTTTATAGACGCAGATCAACATGGGTTTTATAATAACACATTTCAAAGGTTAAAAAAAACCCTCCGCCATACAAGACCCTGGTTTAAACTGTACAATATTCCCATATGTACAGGCGACTTACAAAAACGCTGACTAACTGTAGAAGTGGAATAAACGACAGTGGAGTTCTCAGCATCTGAACTGACTGGATCTTGATGAAAACCACGTGGCGTTCTGACGGCGACGTCAGTGAGGTGGTGGTGAAGCTTGTTCGCTCGTGTTCAGGCAAAGGCTTCCTCGTCCGGCTGAGCCACTTGTCCTGCGGCAGGGTGAGGAAGGACCAAGGATGAATTCCTGCAACAGCAAAGACAGGTTTCAGCTAAATCCACAGAACTAGGTGACGGCATCATGGCTAACAGGTGAAACACAAATTTGAGGACTTCTTTGGAAAGATGTTTTAAGATGAACCACCACACAAAATTACCCAGGATAAAAGTTAGGTTACTTTTCTTAAGACTGTATGATAAGCTGGAATTCAACATCTGCCAATTGAAAGTGCTAGTTATTTATAAATAAATGAACTTTTTGTAACGTACCCTGTGAGCAGCAAGTTGAGGATAGCATCAGTGTCGGTAACTGTCTACTGATTGTGATGGACCTTGTAGAACTTGATGGAAGGAGCTCTGGAAAGAAGGAAGATACAACGTTAGGCTCAGAAGCCAGCCCCCTAACTGCAACCTAGTTCAGATTTTCATCCCACGTACACCTAGATTAAGACTCTGGAACCCAACATAATTGTAACGAGCCCGTCTACGCACTGTGCCTCTGCCGCCGCCTCTGTTCCCCTCCTGGGCCTGGGGCGCCTCGGGGCTCCCGGCTGCCGCGTGAGCCGAGAACCTCGCCCGGCACCCACACCCCTGCGCACCGGTCTCCACTCTGCGGGCTCCTACCTCCAGAGTCGGCATCTCTATAAAGCTCTGTGCCTCTGATGTTCTTCCTCACGGCCTGCCCTGAGGCCCATGGTGGTTTTGGCCTCTATCTGACGTGGGTGCTACCATGGAAAATTTAAGGTGATCATATTCAAATCTTGGCTCTGCTGCTAATGAGCGAGCTGTGTGTCTATTAAAGACGCAAACTGGCCTTGAATGTTCTTGGGGCTCAGACACACAATACACTGCTCTGTGGTAAAGACAGATCAGCCTCTAAATCCTGGTTTTGTCTTTCGCTGTGACCTTGACATCATTTTTTGTGTTCTACAATTTCTTTATATAGAAGGATAAACCCTAGTTCCCAGGATGTAAATGAGGCAATACATGGAAAGTGTTTAGTACACACACAGTGCGTGCTAAGTCACTTCAGTCGTGTCTGACTGCGACCGTGTGGACTGTAGCCCGCCGGCTCCTCCGTCCGCGGGATCCTCCAGGCCAGAACACTGCAGTGGGTTGCCATGCTTTCCTCCAGGGGGTCTTCCTGACCCAGGATGGAGCCCAGGTCTCCCACATCGCAGGCAGGTTCCTCACCGCTGAGCCAGCACACACAGACCAGGCACACAGAACGGTGGCTGTCATCTGTCTGACAGGAATACTGTCTCACTATTTACAGATTCCATGAATATATTTTATGTTCCTCCTAAATAATTACTGACCTCATCTAGGTCTCACACAGAAAACATGAAATTCAGTGTTGTGCTTTTTTTAATAGACTCTGAATTAAGAGTTCAAACTGTGTTCAAACTTCGCTTAGGACTAACAATTCGCACAATCACCTTTCCCAAGTGGACAGACTAAGCTGGGACACAAGTTGGCTTCAGAGGTCTAAACTCTTCTATTTTTGACTGTGCCACATGGCTTACGGGATGTTAGCTCCCCAACAAGAGGCTGAACCCGGGCCCTCGGCAGTGAGAACACAGAATCCTTAACCACGGGACCACCAGGGAATTCCCTAAGCTCGTTGTATTTACCAAATAGACAATAAGGAAATCCAAAAGTGGAAAGCCTTCATAGGAGAATTAACTATGTCCCTGTTTCCTAGTTGATTTCCTAAATCCTCAGCTTATCTTCTTTATACATCTACTACCAACCAATTGATTCCAGTTTCCCCAGGGACCATGAAAAATTTTGTGTCTTCGCTCAGACAGGTTTCCCTGAGATTTGAAGGCGACATCCGTGTCCTTCCACCTTCAAACCTCGGGAAGCTCATGCCCTTCGGGCACCCTGGTGGCGCAGCTGGTGAAGAATCCCCCTGCAGTGCGGGAGATCTGGGTGCGATCCCTGGGTTGGGAAGATCCCCTGGAGAAGGGAACGGCTCCCCACTCCAGTATTCGGGCCTGGAGAATTCCGTGGGCTGTATGGTCAACAGGGCCGCAGAGCTGGGCAGGACTGAGCGACTTTCACTTTCACTTTTTCGTGTCCTTCTGAGTCTGCTGGAGGCTGTGGGCCTCAAAGCCTTCAGGGACTTTCTGGGTACAAGTCAGACCACGTGTGAAGAGCCTCCTCCTACCTGACTTGGTCCAAGACGGGAGTCCTCTGCCAGGGAAGACTCGAGCTGAGACAGGGTGGCTGACGACGTGGAGTCCACAGACGTGCTGCAGACCAGCTCCCCCAAGGCATCGACCTGTCTCCTCAGGCTGTGGAGCGTGCCCTCCGTCTGCCGCTTCCCTTTGCTTAACACTTCCGCCTGCTTGGACATGCAGTGCCGGAGCTGGGCCTGGAAGCGTCAGGGGAGGATTTAGGGCTTTACTCAGAGGGACTGTCAGAACTAGTACTGAGCAGCTTCCTCACGTTTAACATCTGAAAGGCAAATCTGACCGTCAGAACATAGAAGTGCCTGCTGAAAATCCTCGTCTTCAAAAGTTAAAAAAAAAGGGGTGGGGGGTGCGGGCAGGTGCCCGAAGGCGCTTCTGTGTGTCATCGTGACCTGGACCTGGACCTCAGCCTGTCCGCGCCACGGTCACAACACAGGATTTCAGCTTCCTCCTCGCCAGATGCCTGCCCCAGCTCCCCACTGCTCAGACTCAGACGACTGGTTCACACTTGGTATCTTCAGAGCGTCTCACAGTGTGTGGGATCCTCAACCCCACGCTGCTTTCCGGCTTCCCCGCTGTGCCTCTGAAATGATCCTCCAACTAAAGCGGACAGCAAGCCCTGTCTGTCCCACAGAGCCTTCTGAATGACAGGAAAGCTCCGTGTTCTGTATCTGCTGCCCACTACAGCACCCACTGGTCATGTGTGGCTGTCGAGCACGTGAAATGTGGTAACTGAACTGAATTTTTAACCTGGTTTAATGACAGTGGATTTCCATTTAAATAGCCACGTATGGCAGCAGGCTACCTGATGTGAAGGCCCTCACTCACTCGGAACTGCACATGGCTCCCTCAGCCCTCGATGCAAGTGGCGGATATCCAAAGACGTATTCTGTCCTCTCTTGCTCTATCCCCCTCTCATTTTTCAGCTCCCCACTATACTCTTCACCCCCACATTTTTAGGTAAGCCCTTAAAACTAAATTCTAGACACCGATTTTCAGCTGCCTACACAGACATCCTTCCCTGTGCATCTCATGAAGCCTCCAAGTTCAACATATCCTGAGCCAAACAGCTTCTTATTTGACTCCCAAGCCTACTTCTCTGGTTTCCCCAATCCCTCCCCAACCACTGGCCTGCGAGCCTTGTTTTTATGAGTGCATCTCTACGTTCTGTCTGCAGGTCCAGTCAGTTTCAGCTGAGGCAGAGCCGCATCCCCGAGGGTAAGGAACCCCAGGCTGAGCACCAGAACTTGTGCTTCTGAACCCTGACCCTGCTGCTGACTCTGTGATGCCAGCCTCTCTGCGCTTCGAACGTGTGACCTACAGGACTGCTGGGACAGCTGCGACAGAGCAGCGTCCCCATCTCCTCACCACGCCAAGCATCTTTTAGTTTTTTTTTTCTTTTAAAAGGGCAACCTTGAGTCGATCTTCACGGTGACGCAGTTTCTCCCGGAGAGCTTCTCCACGCCAGTGTTCATCCTTTTTCAGAGGAAAAGGGAACCATCAGAGAGTCTCTGAGCACCACTGTCAGTAACCAACCCGCCTTTCCCTCCCACCCTCCATTCTATGTCTGGACTTATCTGGGGGAGGTGGGAACCAAAGGGCCCTTTTAGGAAGTCCAGAGAACAGCAGGATAAATAAGCCCTTACCATTATGTGAACGTGAGAAAAATTCAGTTTCTCTTCAAAAGGTGATGGTTTCTCACTGAGGGCAAATGGAAAGTTCTCTTTCAAGCTCTCCAAGCCTCCTTCCAGGTGTTCGTTCCGTTCCAGAATGGCTTCCAGGTCTGCTGGCAGTTCTGGGAGAAACTGGTTGAGGTTCTTTAGGCTGGCTCTGATTTCGTCTTTCACTTCAGACTTAAGTGTCCTCATTGCTTCACTGATTTCTACTTGTCTTCTTTCCAGATCTTTCTGGTTTACCATCTAAAGAGCAAGTGAGAGTCAAATACCACCAAGTATTGGAACTGAACTGTTATTGTTATTTAATGATTTAATATTTTAAATACATGTATCATATACTGGAAGACCTACAGATGTTATTTATTGTGATTAGAACTGTAAAAATTTGCGATTTTTCCAGCTACTCAAGTACTCTAAGCTACCAAGTAAACGACTTTACTGGCGTTCCCATTGGAGCGACTCCCGTCTGGAAAAGCAGGGGCGGTGCTGCTTGACGGTGGCCCACACTACAGAAGTCAGCCTCTCTGCAGCGGGACAGAGCTGGGTTCCAATCTCATTTCCAATAAACATTACCAGGATGACTCAGGGCCAGCTAGCCGACTTCTGAACCCTCTGTATCCTGAAATGTGAGAGCTAAGTGAGAATTTATATGAGGCACCTTAGTGGTCCTCAAATGAGAAAGGGCCATTTACTGAAACAAGCTGTAGTGGTCTAGGCTATAAATGTTAACACTGAAAGGGGCTTAGAGGAGGTCTGGGTGAATGATTTTATTGTACATGGGAAGGATCTGGTGGCGCGGGGAGTCTGGAGGTTCCCTCAGGCGCTACAGAGTGTTCAACACCTGAGGCCGCGCCACGTGGCTCCTCCATAAAGAGCACGGTGAAGATACTAGTCACACCCGCTGCTAACTGCCCTCGAACTTACAGAGGCCAAGGGGCCTTTCAAAGTGATTTGTTCTTGAGCCAAAGGGGTGTGCGTGTGTGTCTGTGTGTCTGTGTGTTGGGGGGTGGTTATAGGAAAAGACGAAACTAAATGGCCACATGGGGTCATCCAGAGGACAAAGTGTAGCAGGCCACTCGAGTGGCCTGAGCAGCCTGACTGGAGCGCTCTGGGCTGGCCCAGCCCCTGACACGGGCGGAGGGACACGAGGGGGTCTAGGGCGAGACCCTCCATCGAGGATGAACTATTCTCCTCTCCTCGGCCCGGCTGCATGACAGGCGATCAGAGGATTCCTTGGGAGTCTGTCTCTTACAGACTTGTTTTTGGCATAAAATCTAGTATTTCAACACAGCACTTTGGGACATGATAAAATTTTATGCTGAAGAATTGCCATTTTTCTTTCAAAAACTAACTTAAGTTTGGTGAACTTAAGGCATTTCAAAAGTGTGTCTTGGGAGCATTTTAAAAGTGTCCCTTGAACAAATACTTTCTTCTGTGGAAAGTTCTGAATTTCAAGACTAGAAGAACAGTCTGATCACTAGTCTGACGTTCTCCCCGCGCCCAGGGCTGCGGCGCACCTGCTTCTTGAGCTCCGCGTACTCCTGCTGCATCTGGCTGAGCTCCCGCATCAGGCGCCGGGCCCGCTCGTGGTTGTCCCGCGCCACCTGCTCGATGGTCGCCATCTCCTTCTGCATGGAGCTGTTCTCCTGCTTCTGCTCCTAGCACCGGAGAGGAGAACGACTCTGGAGGTGCGTGCTGCTGCCTGGCACACTCACCAGCTCGGAGACTTCGTTTCCTGTCTGGGCTCCGGCTGTAAAGGGGATGATCGACCGGCCTTCTGCAGCGGTGGTGGTAGAGCTGGGAGCAGAAAGCCTGAATCCTAGATGTGCCGTGTTGCCACTGAGATGAGGTGACCCTCCCTTGTCTGGGAGACGTGAACAACAGCCACCATCACAGGGCTCCTGGGAGGATTAAATCCAGACATCTGCCTCCTCTCTCCACAGTCCTGCTGCACGTCAGCGGCTGTGGGTGTTACCGCCCTCTGGGAAATACATCCGGGTGGAAAGCAACATTCACACTGCAGGGCGACATGGACTCCTCCAAAGGGTGTTAGAAAAATCCTTTTCTGGGACAGCCCCTATCACTGCCCGTCAGTCTCGAGGCATCCCAAACCATTTTCAACTCATTTGAGTACCACCACCCACAATTTATCTCAGGGATAAGAGCGTGACAGATTGAGCCTCCTAGTTTTAGGATAATGATTAATTAGAGCTGGTGCTGACCAAAAAGGGCACAATGAGAAAACCTGTGAGCACAGACTGCAGCTGGGAAGAGGCTTTTCAGAGGCTTTCCCACCCCCAAACCCCTGCACCCCTGCTGGAGTGGTGTGCAGAGGCTGGCTCCCCGAGGGAGCGCTCTGAGCCTGTGACCAGCGTTCCAGCCAGACAGCCAACTCCTCCAGGGCTGAGCCCAGACACAGGCAAAATCTACCATTAGCTTCAGGCACAAACTATGCACAGATGTACCCCAAGCAACAGCTGGGTTAGGGACTGGGTTGCCCAGTCATTTGTTTTCTCTACATGGAAGCCATGTTTCATTAGAGATTGAAAGGCTCCTCTCCTCACAAGCTGCCGGGCAGGGCGGTGGGTACTCACGAGAAGGTTCTTCTCCAGCTCGCTGCGCTGGGTCTTCAGCGCTTCCTTGAGGCTGGCCACCTGCTTCTCAGCTTTCTTTCTCTCTGTCAAGAACTGGTTTCGCAAGAGGCTGAAGTCTGCCCTCATAGAGTCCGCCTCCTTCTGAAGAGCCAGCAGCTCAGCTGACTTTTGCAACAACTGCTGCTCGCGTTCTGAGAGCTGCCGTTCTGAAACAGTATTTCAGGTAGTTTAGCCTGAGGCCCTGGGCTGGCTAAGGGCAGACTGCACAACGACAGGACGCTCACTGGGGCACTCTTTTCCACCAGCCAGTTGTCTAAGTCTCCCCTGACCCAGGAAAAGGTTCAGAGAAAGCTGCCTTTTGATGTAATTTGTTCCTGAAGGACCTGATTCCAAAGTGACAGACATCTACCATTTTCTCTTTTGAGTCTTTGAGACCAGAGAGCACCAATTCTGTGAGGTGCAAGGAACATGGAACAGGCTACTGAAAAGCTATTTATTTATTTACTTATTTATGTAAACATCTATTCAAGTCCTTTCTCCACTTTTTCATTTTTTGGCTGCTCCATGAGGTGCGTGGGATCTTAGTTCCCTGACCAGGGATTGAACCCGTGCCCCCTGCATTGCAAGTGCAGTCTTCATCACTTCATTCAGGGCCAAGGAAGTCCCTGAAACGCTTTTTTATACACTTAATTTTAAATAAAGGGAAATACACAGTAGTTTTTCCTTCATAGGAGGCAGTGCAGGAAAAGAACAGAGGATTTGGAATGGCATGAGTCTTATTTTCTATAGAAGGAACCTATTTCCTCGTATTTAACAGGAATCATGCATGCAAACACCTAATGCATGGTAAGTATACTCAATAAATGAAGCTTATACACAACAGTGACATTTAACACAGATTTTGTAATGGACTCTGTAAAGCAACACCCTGCCCAGATATCACTTCTCACACCTCTGGCATGGTCGGACTCAGCATATTTAGGTTTGTTTCAAAATGAAATGGTTGGGTCTGAATCAAGAGTTCCCAGGGAAAAAGGAGTAATAACCCTTTCAAAACCCAAGTCCTTAAAGTTCCCGCAGGGGAGAACATTTTCTGAGCATTATTAAAACCTGAAGTCTAAGAAAAAAAAAATTCATTTACTGACGTTAAGAACCATCTTTTGTCCTGGAGTCAACTTCCTTTATGTATGGCTCAAAAGAATAAACAGACCCAGTGGCCAACAACTGTATCATAGAACTGTTAATACTGTTTTTTGTAATAGGTTGAGATGAAATGGATCATTGTTCCAAAGGTCAGAATTAATGTACTTTTATAGAAAGCCTTTAGGGCACCTTTTGGCACTTCTTTGCCTTAATATTCCACTTCCTTGAAAGAGCATTCTCAAAGAAAGCGATACAGTCAAGGAAAAACACCTGACCGTGTCGGGATCAAATTCCATCTCCATAAAGACAGATTCTCTGTTCCCTCTGGGTGCGTTTCCTCATCTTTCGCAGGACCAGGAGGCCAAGTGTGGGGCTGTATTTCCCCCACGCCGGTCCTGCCTCTTGTCTGGGCTACGGCCGAGGCCTGGGCCTCCTTTACACGCTTCATCAGACAGTCAGTGGACTCCCCTCTCGGCGCAGCGCTCCGGGATACGTACGGGTTTGGGAGAGCGTCTTCTCCAGGGCCTCACCCCACCTCTCCTCCTCCTGCAGAGTCCTGACGCGCTCCTCAGCCCCCAGCACCTGGCTGAGCACCTGGTCCAGCGTGCCCCTCTGGTCTGCTATTTCCTTCTCCAGCTGCTGCTGCTGCTCCTGCAGGGCCGCTCTACTGGCTTCTAACTTTTTTTCTTCATTTTCTCTCTCTTTCTGGAGTCTCTGAAACGTCTTATTAGAGAACAACCTTAGTCAGTCATGAACTAACAAACAGTGTCCCAAGGGAATCTTCATGGACACTAGTCAGACTCCAGCTCAAACAGAAAGTAGCAAACAGCCCACAGTGATCGAGAGTGAGTTCTGTTTACAAAGGGGATCAAGGAGGGACTGGAAAATGATCTGGCTAGCATGTGAAGAGGGAATACGCAGGAATTGACACGTGGCCACCAAGATTCTTTACGGGGCCTGTTCCACAGTCTTAATGGTCCATAACATTAATACCAAGGGAGTCAAAGAGCTGGTGTAAAACCCCCTCAGGTCACACAGGGCAGGTAAGCGGAGCGAGAGCCGGGGGGATGCTTGTTGGGGAAGTGTCCCGGCTCCCGGACCGCCCGTGGGGTGCGGTACCATCTCCTGTCGGGCCAGCTCGCGCTCCTTCTCCTCCACCTCGCTCCGAAGCGCTTGCAGGTGCTGTTGCTTCCTTTCCTCTTCTTTTTGGCAGCCTTCCAGCTTCTTCACGCGTTCCTGGAGGTCCTCCTGCAGCCTGGTCTGCTCGGCAAGCAGGACATCCTGGCAGTTGGTGGTGTGGAGCAGGTCCTTCAGGCCAAAGAACAAACTCAAACTACGGACAAGGCCCCTCCTCCACAGGCGCGAGTGCCACGCCTGCATCCATCTACCAAGTCCGACAATGACAGCCCGAAAGTTTGTTATTTCAACAAACACACGAAGGTACCCAGAGCTCAACTTAATCACCGACTTCCCTCTTTTTAGTACCTAAGATGACAGAGATGTCAGAACCTCAGCAAGAGACTCAGTTCCTCTGAAATTCAGCCATCTTGTCACTGAGGTGGGAATAAACACCACCCACCTCACAGGATTGCTAAGAGTAAGAAAAGCTGTGAACAAGCTTTAACTCTGACTGAAACTGAACCTAAAGTCATGGTTTTGTTACCATCTGAAATATTTATATAGGTTAAAACAATTCACAAAACAAGAAATACTTCTTTCTTCAAAGAACCCTAATTAAACACTTTTGGAAAAGTTACCGTATTTCTAACAACATAAAAAATGTTCACAAGAACCCGTATAAGACTTTTTAAAGGACAGAATAAGTTTTAAACATCTTAGAAACACAGAATCTTAAAGGTAGAAGGAAGGGAATTTAGATGTCTAATCTAACCCATAACTTACAGAGTAGAAACTAAGGTCTAAAACTTGCTTGAGGTTCTCTGGAACTCAGATCATGGCAATAATCTCACAGGACAACACTGAATTACTGCAGGAAGATGCCGAGAAGCATAAAGACCTCATCTGTGCCATGGGGAAGAGATGGTCCATCTGTCCCTGAAGCCTTCAGAAAGCGGCTGACCAACTATAGGGCTCTTCTGGCCACCACCCCTTACTTACTAGCTTTGAGTAAAGCATTGTTTCCATGGAGAATTCTAGGACTAAAATAAACTAGAAAATTACTGCTCTGCATCAAAGGTTTGGTATATATTACATTTGTGTTAGATAAATGGCTCTACGGGACCGGCTCATGTGAGAAGAACCAGCGTCTTTGATTTGTTATTTCAAGCAGCCATCTGCACGCCCGCAGGGCGCCACGAGAAGACTTCCTTTGTCAGGCTCACCTGTTTTGCTAGGTTCAAATGGTCTTGGACGTCAGCTAGTTCCTCCTGTAATGAGTTTACTGCTTCTCGTTTTTCTACAGAAATAACATTTACATAGAATAAGAAATACATATGTATACATTTTTCAGTTTCCCATCAGTCCCCTTAAAAATGTAGACTGAAAGTGAATTTATACTTCCTTCTGTTAGGGTGTAACAGGTGATTACGCCACCCTATCTTATTCATGGCCAAGAGAGAGGTAAATGCACAAGCCAGATCTGGGCTTGGAGCCTTACATTTTTTAAAGACTTACATATTAAAAAAAAAAAAAAAAAGATTTACACATTCAAAACCTCATGATAAAAAAACTCACACACATTACCTAGTGTTGATGAGGTACGTGGTTTAAAAACAGGTACCTTCCACACTGCTGATAAAAATGTAAATTTGGTACAACCTTTCAGGAAGACAATTTTAAAATAAATTTTATAATCTGTACTGGTTTTGTCACTTACTAACTGGGTGAGCTTGAGCAAGTCACTTCTTGCTTAAGCAAGTCCCAAGGAAACTAGGCGTAAGTTGGCTTATCTTTAAATGGGTGAAATAATAGTTTCTACCTCAAAAAAATGTTATAAGAATTAAATGATAAAATGCATATGAAACATCTACAATCATGCCCAGGACACAGGAAGTGTTCAATAAGTACACTGTTGGCTGGAATTAGTAACTTTTTTTTTTCCCATTTATTTTTATTAGTTGGAGGCTAATTACTTTACAATATTGTAGTGGGTTTTGCCATACATTGACATGAATCAGCCATGGATTTACATGTGTTCCCCATCCTGAACCCCCCTCCCACCTCCCTCCCCATCCCATCCCTCTGGGTCATCCCAGTGCACCAGCCCCGAGCACTTGTCTCATGCATCCAACCTGGACTAGAGATCTGTTTCACACTTGATAATATACATGTTTCGATGCTGTTCTCTCAGATCATCCCACCCTCGCCTTCTCCCGTAAAGTCCAAAAGTCTGTTCTATACATCTGTGTCTCTTTTTCTGCCTTGCATATAGGGTTATCGTTACCATCTTTCTAAATTCCATATATATGTGTTAGTATACTGTATTGGTGTTTATCTTTTTGGCTTACTACACTCTGTATAATGGGCTCCAGTTTTATCTATCTCATGAGAATTGATTCAAATGTATTCTTTTTAATGGCTGAGTAATATTCCATTGTGTATATGGACCATAGCTTTCTTATCCATTGGTCTGCTGATGGGCATCTAGGTTGCTTCCATGTCCTGGCTATTATAAACAGTGCTGCAATGAACATTGGGGGTACAAGTGTCTCTTTCTGTTCTGGTTTCCTTGGTGTGTATGCCCAGGAGTGGGATTGCTGGGTCATATGGCAGTTCTATTTCCAGTTTTTTAAGGAATCTCCACACTGTTCTTCATAGTGGCTGTACTAGTTTGCATTCCCACCAACAGTGTAAGAGGGTTCCCTTCTCTCCACACCCTCTCCTACTTATGAGTAACTTATAAATAAACAATCATGAGGATTTATAAAGATTTGGTCATAAATATGTTATGTCCATTTTTGCTTTTAAATCTATACACACACACCACCCCTCAAGGAAAAATCTGGAAGGATATTTACTACATTGCTATTAGAAATTATCTCTGAAGAGTGTGGTCAATAGTAATTTTTATTTTGTTACTTTGCTATGTTTTAAAATTGTTCTCTAAGGAATATGAATTCATTTAAAAAAAAAAAAACAGCTTTACTGAGATGTAATTCACATATCATGTATTTCACCCATTTAAAGTATACAATTTCATGGCTTTTGGTAAATTCAGAGTTGTTCAACCATCACCATACCTAATATTAGAACATTTTTCTCACTCCTAAAAGAAACCCCACGCCCTGTAGCACGATCTATTTCTATAACAAGAAAGCAAACAATTAAAAAAAGCACCAAGCAGAAGGAAGACAGCCACCCCCCCGCCGCCCGCTCACCGCGGAGCTGCTGCTGCAGGCCTGCGATGTCTTTGTGCAGTGAGAGTTTGTTTCTGTTTAGTTGGTCTAGTTCCTGTTGCAGTTTTCTGATATCCAATTCCAACCTTTCTAAGTCTGATTGCTTTGCTTTGCTATTCTCTTCTGTGGCTGCTAAAACCCTACAATACAAGCAAGAATATGTCAGACTGTCAAACACAAAATGTCCAAGCACATATACCAGACAACTAAGGAATAGTGTTACGTGTCACAACGCAGCTGTGGAGTCTGGATGATATTAATAAATTAATAATATTAATAATTTACTATATAAGAAACATTAACAAGAATTAACAAACTGTAAGGCTCTTCAACTCATTCTCAAAAAACCCCCTTATTTTCAGCTTTCCAAATAGAACATTCGGAAATGTTTGTCATTTCAAAAAGTGACTTGCTAAAATTGAAGTTTTATAAAAATCAGGGACAACATGGATAGCACTTATAATTCCAAACGTGATTAAAATGGACTTAACTTATAAGTGAAAAAGAAACACAATTTTATGTATAATAAGATTTGTCAAAAAAAAAAGTATGTATGAGCCCGTGTTCCTTCACATGAACAGGAATCACACACTATGGACCGGCTCTTGTCTGGCTTCTCTCACTGCGCATGACGACTCTGAGACGCACCCATGTAGCTGCGTGTTACAGATGCTCCAGCGCTCCTTACTGCCCAGTAGTATTCTATGGTATGCTGCCATTGTTCCGTCCCTAAGTCGTATCTGACTCTTGTGACACCATGGACCGTAGCCCGCCAGCCTCCTCTGTCCATGGGTTTTCTAAGCAAGAACACTGGAGTGGGTTGTCATTTCCTTCTCCAGGGGATCTTCCCCACCCGGGGATCAAACTCACGTCTGCTGCATGGCAGGCAGACTCTTTACCACTGAGCCACCAGGGAAGCCCATTCTGTGGCATGCCTGTGTGTGTGCTCTGTCGTGTCCAGACTCTTTGTGACCTCACAGACTGTAGCCCGCCAGGCTCCTCTGTCCATGGAATTTTCCAGGCAATAATACTGGAGGGGGTTGCCATTTCCTACTCCAGAAAATCTTTCTAACTCAGGGATTGAACCTGTGTCTCCTGCATTGGTAGGTGGGTTGGGTTAATACTGGGCCTTCCTACCCACAACAAGGTATATTTCTCCACTGACTCACATATTCCAAGCATACATTATTTTACTTAAATAACAAGTTATTTTAAAAAATGCTTTAAGGGAGAAATAAAAGCCTAAAAGGGAAATTCACCCCAAAATGCTACTGGTGAATTGTACTGTGATATTGAGTTTGTAGTGTATTTTTTTTTTTTTTTGCCTTTTCCAATTTTTTAAATAGTGTGTTTATAACGCTTTAGCCTTCCAGAAGGGACCTTGCAAGTTTATTTGTTCCTGCTCTCACCGTTTGGCCTGTGCCAGCTTCTTCTCCCAGCTGTCACATTTCTCCTCGAGATCTTCCTTTTGTTTGCACAAAGACTCAGCACACAGCTGCAACGCCCGGGCCTCAGCAGCCATCCGCTCAGCCTCTCGCGTGTCCCTCTCTAGGAGCTGCTTCTGCCGCTCCACCTCCCCCTTCTGTCGCAGGGCTGTCTGCTGCAAACTCTCCAACTCCAGCTTCTCCTAAAGAAGATAAAAGAGGACTCAACTGTACAAATGGAGGCTGTGTGGTTTGCTACCAGTAAAATGCCTTTGTTTATTACCTCCAGCACTTCAACATGAATCTTCTCTAACTCAGACATCTTTTGGTCATGTTGTAGCTTCAATGCTTGCAGCTCATTGTTTTCAAGTTGCAACATGTCCAGAATATTCTTAAGTTCTATGAGAAACAAAGCATGGTCCAGGCTATTAAATGAATGCAGAAACAATTACAAAATGAAACACAAAATAATGCTACTGGCTGATATAACAATAGGTAACAAAATAAAAATATGTTGTGCTGAATTAATGGAGCTAATTAATTACATTTTGAATGAAAAAATCCTTTAAAAGTATTGCTAAACATTAATTTGCTGAAAAAATTTAAACAAATATTCAACAAAGATCTAGTTCTAAAAGAACTTACCCTACCTAAAAGAATTTAAATCAAAATAAACAGAAAAACTTCAAAATCAGTTCAGTTGAGTTGCTCAGTCATGTCTGACTCTTTGCAACCCCATGCATGCCAGGCCTCCCTGTCCATCACCAACTCCGGGAGTCCACCCAAACCCATGTCCACTGAGTTGGTGATGCCATCCAACCATCTCATCCTCTGTCGTCCCCTTCTCCTCCTGCCCTCAATCTTTCCCAGCATCAGGGTCTTTTCCAATGAGTCAGCTCTTCGCATCAGGTGGCCGAAGTATTGGAGTTTCAGCTTCAACATCAGTCCTTCCAATGAACACCCAGGACTGATCTCCTTTACAATGGACTGCCTGGATCTCCTTGCAGTCCCAGGGACTCTCAAGAGCCTTCTCCAACACCACAGTTCAAAAGCATCAATTCTTTAGCGCTCACCTTTCTTTATAGTCCAACTCTCACATCCATACATGACCACTGGAAAAACCATAGCCTTGACCAGATGGACCTTTGTTGACAAAGTAACGTCTCTGCTTTTCAATATGCTGTCTAGGTTGGTCATAGCTTTCCAAGGAGTAAGCGTCTTTTAATTTCATGGCTACAATCACCATCTGCAGTGATTTTGGAGTCCAGAAAAATAAAGTCAGCCACTGTTTCCCCATCTATTTGCCATGAAGTGATGGGATTGGATGCCATGATCTTAGTTTTCTGAATGTTGAGCTTTAAGCCAACTTTTTCACTCTCCTCTTTCACTTTCATCAAGAGGCTCTTTAGTTCTTCTTCACTTTCTGCCATAAGCGTGGTGTCACCTGCATATATGAGGTTATTGATATTTCTCCCGGAAATCTTGATTCTAGCTTGTGCTTCATCTAACCCAACATTTTGCATGACGTACTCTGCATAGAAGTTAAATAAGCAGGGTGACAATATACAGCCTTGACGCACTCCTTTTCCTATTTGGAACCAGTCTGTTGTTCCATGTCCAGTTCTAACTGTTGCTTCTTGACCTGCATACAGGTTTCTCAAGGCAGGTCAGGTTGTCTGGTATTCCCATCTCTTTCAGAATTTTCCACAGTTTATTGTGATCCACACAGTCAAAGGCTTTGGCACAGTTAATAAAGCAGAAATAAATGTTTTTCTGGAACTCTCTTGCTTTTTCGATGATCCAGAGGATGCTGGCAATTTGATCTCTGGTTCCTCTGCCTTTTCTAAAACCAGCTTGAACATCTGGAAGCTCTCGGTTCACGTATTGCTGAAGCCTGGCTTGGAGTATTTTAAGCATTACTTTACTAGCGTGTGAGATGAGTGCAATTGTGCGGTAGTTTGAGCATTCTTTGGCATTGCCTTTCTTTGGGATTGGAATGAAAACTGACCTTTTCCAGTCCTGTGGCCACTGCTGAGTTTTCCAAATTCGCTGGCATATTGAGTGCAGCATTTTCACAGCATCATCTTTTAGGATTTGAAATAGCTCAACTGGAATTCCATCACCTCCACTAGCTTTGTTTGTAGTGATGCTTCCTAAGGCCCATTTGACTTCACAGTCCAGGATGTCTGGCTCTAGGTGAGTGATCACACCATCGTGATTATCTGGGTCGTGAAGATCTTTTTTTGTACAGTTCTTCTCTGTGTATTCTTGCCACCTCTTCTTAGTATCTTCTGCTTCTGTTAGGTCCATGCCATTTCTGTCCTTTATTGAGCCTATCTTTGCATGAAATGTTCAAAATACATCAAAAACTTCAAAATATATCAGCTGAAATTTATATATCAATTCTTTTGTCCTTTGAAATATAGATTTCTAAATATTAACTACTTTTTCTGATTATAAGAATATTTGTTCATTACATAAAATTTGAAAAAAGTATAAAAGAAAAAAATAAAAACACATCATTATCCTACCATCCAAAAATGATCACTACTGCAATAGCACTTTGATAATTTCCTTCCAGAAGTTTATGTGCGGGTGTGTACACATAACCACACACATATTTTATTTTTTTAATATTTTGGTGGCTCAGACAGTAAAAAATCTGCCTGCACTGTGGGAGACCCAGGTTCGATCCCTGGGTCAGGAAGATCCCTTGGAGAAGCAAATGGCAACTCACTCTAGTATTCTTGCTTGGAGAATTCCATCCACAGAGGAGCCTGGCAGGCTACAGTCTATGGGGTCGCAATAAGTCAGACATAACTGAGTGACTTTTACTTCACTTAACACTTTAACCGACTTTTTGTTTTTTAAGTTTTTTGGATGTGGACCATCCAAAAATGTGGACCATTTTTAAAGTCTTTATTGAATTTGCTGCAACATTACTTCTAGTTTATGTTTTGGTTTTTTAGCTGTGAAGCATGTAGGATCTTAGCTCCCTGACAAGGATTAAACCTGCACCCTCTGCATTGGAAGGTGAGGTCTTAATCACTGGACTGCCAGGGAAGTCCCCACACACATATATTTTAAAACAAATCAGGACTACTTTCAATGTTTAGTTTTTATCTATTTTTTCACTTTTCTTTCATCAGCATTTTTGCATGTCATTAAATATTAAAATATGGTTTTTAAATTGGTCATTTGTTTCCAAATTTTGTCATTATAAATTCTACTGTAAGTACTCAGCTTAATTTGTAAAACAAGGAAATTAAGGCTTATTTCTTAATAAAATTGAAAAAGAGAAATAAATATTGCTGTGATGTGCATATTGCCCTCTCTAGATAACTAGAAACGGCTACCTAGTAAGTTTAACAGGTGTGTATTTTAAGAGTTTAAGACACTGGGAAGTTGTTTGATTTTATAATTCAATCAACAGCCTGTAAGTGGCCTTCTTTCATCACACCCTGTTAGCAATGAAAATGATTGTTTTGCTTTCAGTCAATTTAAATATTCCATTTATAATCTGCTTTTCTTTGATTAGAAATAAGGTTAAACTTTAAACTTACCAGTTTTATGTTTAGATATCTGCCCTAAAACTACCTGAAGATTTTCTTCCTCTTTTTCAATTTCTTGCTTTATAAGTGAAAGTTGATTTTTTTTCTCACTAATCTGGACATTCAGTTCTCCTTTCTGAAAACTCAGTTCTTCCAAAATACCTTTTAGTTCCTATGCAAAGAAGAAAAAAAAGAAAAAAGTCAACCTACCTCTACCAAGTTGTAAATAGAAAATACTTAAAAATCAGTTCTGTTATTAACTGTCTCACATATAAATTCTCATTTGAAAACAAGCGCATCTTTGTGTTTTACATTAAGAATAGCACTGTATTTACACTAACATATTTTAGTATAATAGAAGTAAAAAAGTAACATAATATCTACATTTAAAATGTATATGCAATTATTTACTATGGGCAAGGCTGTGTGTCACACAGAAGAAAGGCTCATTCATTCAGATCCATCTCCTGCCCTCAAGGGGCTGTTAGCACCTTTTGGGGAAGTAAAGCCGGGAACAGAAACATCACCAAGAAAGGCTACGGTTCTGCAGAACCTGAGAATGTACAGAGTGTTACCAGACTCAGAAGCGAGATAAACTGCTTCCAGGAAAAGTTGGGGAAGTCCCTTAGTGGCGTGAAGCTGAGCTATGAAAACCAGGTCAGATCTGGGCACTCCCAGAAAGAAAATTCCTGAAGAAATGGCATGAGAAACAGAAAGGCAGAAAGCCTCGGCACATCCAGAAAATGGCATGGAGGGCCCGCTGCACCCAACAGTCCCGGGGCGGCAGAGACCACCAAGCTGGCGGGAAAGGGCGGCGAGATTCAGGAGTTCATATCTGCATTTTGGGGGGAACCAATGAAAATATCTTGAAATAAATCTACAAAACTACAGGACTCCTGAAAACTACTGAGAAACACACCCTGATGTGACTGCACTTCTCAGTCACTTCACTTTCTCCCAATCTCAGCGCTTCCTGGAGGTCAGCTCTTGCCTGGACCATGCTTCCCTGGAGTAGATGCAGCTCCTCCTTCTTATGCCCCAACTGTCTGTCCAAGACAGCCATCTCCTGCTGCTGACCTGTTACCTGCATCGAAGAAAAGGGAAGAATGCACAGCTTGACAGAAGTGCTGAGATGGGGAGTATTTAGTCCAGCCAAGTGCTGTGTGGAGGTGGCAGTCTAATTTTAGTTATCTTAGCTGCAAGAGTCAGGAAGGCCGGGCTGGGGAGTGCAGGCATAAAATGCCTAATAAAGGCCCTGGGCTCACTCAAATCACAGCAAAAACAAGAATATGAGAACAATGATCATCTCTCAGGTTATGGTTTTCAAAGAACTTCCCTATCTGTACTTCATTCCAATTGACACCACCCTGGCAATGAAAGTTAGGCAGGGATTTAAAAAATTTACTCGTTTTATAAATTTAAAACTTACAATTTTAAGGGCAATACATATTCAGTTACAGAAAAGCAGAAAATGCAGATATGTGAAAGGAAGAAAGCAGAAAACATTCACTACCCTCATCAGATGACCATGTTTGTACTTTGGCAGAGACTAAAAATTCAAACACAAATATTTGTACACACATTTAACATAAATGATCTCAGAAAAGATCATGTTTTGAGACTCACTCATTCAATAAGATATCATATTGAACTGAGATTCAAATCTAGGTTGGGCTCTAATCTTATCCGCCAGGATGTATAGCCTCATTCGTACTTTACTACGAATTTTCCAGTCTTTTCCACAAACACGTAGCATTTTTATAAGCGTGACACGAATGGAGGCTCCCCAGCAGCACAAACTGGTTTCGAACGTGGCCACTGCCATACCTGGCTCTTCAGCTTGTCCAGCTCCGCTCTCTTGGCCTGCAGGAGGGCCTCCGACTCTTCTAGGACCTGCAGGTGATGATCCTCAGCGCGTTCTGCCATCTCGATGTCTTTCTGCAGCTTCTGCAGCCTATAAACGCCAGCAGGACTAGAGCAAATCGGCAGGGAGACCGAGCCCCAGGAGCCTCACCCAGCGCAAGCCCTGTGAAGCCGCGCAGAGGCCGTACTTACTCTTCTGTTAGTCTTTCCTTCTTCTCCTTTAAACACTGGAAGTCTGAGTCTTTTGCTGCAACAACTTGGCTTATCTCTTTCAAGATTTCTTCTTGCTTGATTTTGTGCTGCTCCAAACCCTTGGTGTCAGCCTGCAACAATCTGAAACACATCGCTTTATTTCCCCCAGACTCCTTAGACTTGACGTGTTATTTATCCTAAAGCAATTACCATCCTCTTAGAATCAAACTTCCCATTCATCTCACCAGGTATATCAGCGGCCGAGGGAGACTGCCTACCTGAGCTGCTGGCCAGCTTTGACAAGGTTAACAGCTGTCTCCTGAGCTCTCCTTTCTAACTCCTCAGCATCTTTCTCAGTTTGCAACAAATTCCTCTTGGCATCAGTGAACTTTTCAACAGCATTTTTTGTCTAGAAAAGAAACTGTCATTAAAAGCAATTCAGCTGCAATATTCTCTCACAACTATTGGTATTGTAAATTGGCACAACTCTTGGAAAACAACAATACAGAAAGACTGATAAAAATGTTCATTCACTTTGACCTGCCAATTCTCAAAAAAGAATTCAGAAGAACTGCTATATAAAACTGCTCATTGTATACTGAGATAATATAAGACTTGACAAATAATCGATTTGGTAAGTGATAATGCATCAACACATGGAATATTGTGTAGTCTTTAAAATAAGATCACAAGGTAGTAACATGGAAGAATGTTAATGATAAAATGTTGACTGAAAAAATAAATTTAAAGTGGTACAAGCACTGTGAGAGCAACTATATAAAACTATCTTGTCAACAAAGAGAAAGGCTTTGCAAAATTAAAAATGGTAATTTGAGGGTGGTGAGATGGTAGATGATCTTCTATTTAAAAATAATCTGTAGTATTGTTATTTTTTTCACTTAAAAATTATCTAAACCAAAACCACCACCACCTCCCCCCCAAAAATTTAAAAAGACAAGAAAAAAGTGAACAAATAGCTACCCAATTAAGTGGCAAAGAAGTTATTTTACCAAAATCCCCTCCACATTTTGCTTTTGATAAATGTATTCACTTCTGGCCGAGCGGCCCGTCACTGCTGCATGTGAGCGTTCGCTAGCCCTGCTGAGTGGGGGCCCCTCTCCAGTCGCAGCTGCGGGCGCCTCATCTCAGGGGCCTCTCTCGTTGCGGAGCACAGGCGCCGGAGCTCGGGCCCAGCAGCGTGGCGCGTGGGCTTCGTCACTCTGCGCCACGTGGATTCCTCCTAGACCAGGGGCTGTACCTGCGTCTCACACTCCGGCGGGCGGACTCTTAACCACTGACCCCCACAGGAGTCCCTAGAGACTCTGTCTTTACTCTCGATATCATCTTAAGTAAAGTTCCATTACTCAAAGGATAATTTAATTATGAGTGAGTGAGTGAGTGAGTGAAGTCGCTCAGTCGTGTCCGACTCTTCGCGACCCCATGGACTGTAGCCTACCAGGCTCCTCCCTCCATGGGATTCTCCAGACAAGAATACTGGGGTGGGTTGCCATTTCCTTCTCCAAATTTAATTATGACTGGGAATCAATATTTAATACTTCTGAAGTATTTCAAAACCTTCCTATACAAGATTTGGCAAAAACAGCGTTTTTATTTTTTTCTATCAGCTTGGTTTCTTTTTCTGTCTAAAATAAGAGGCTTAAAAAAAAAACAATGTCATGAGAGATCCAAAAATAGCGTATTGTTAGAACTTGGTTGAGCAGTGACTCACTGTTCAGCGAAAACGCTGTACTGCAGTTGCACTCAAGTCAGAGGTGTCTGTATGTGAAGCTCGTCTAGTAAACACTCTGTGTGGATGCAAGAGGGTTTGGCTGGCTCCTGAAGTGCTAAGTATTTCACCACACTTCTTTCCACCTTGGACAGCCAGTTTCGACCAGATTCATCAGCAAACCACTGGACACAAGTCATTGCCCACTATGGAAAGCCAGCACGTCTCCAGGCAGTGTTTTGTCTCCGTGTGTGTCAGGTTTAACAAGTCGGGCACACTCCTTACAAAATGCAGCACTTTCTCCTTCCCTCTTGCTCCGGAGCAAGCTGCCTCCCTGAGTCACTTTGGGAGGATGAAGGAGAAGCTTATTAGCCTGAACCTAGTTCACTTCCTCTCTCTCCCAACTACTGATCTCAGTAATCTTCTTTCATACACCACCAGTAGATTTTCCTCTGGTCCTGCTCACACCTATTTGCTCTCACAGTGATCTACCATATGACAGAAGAGGCAACTGATCATCTGAAAAGAAGATCAGGACATTTTTCCATTCTTATAAAGCCACCATTCAGAATTTCGTTCGTAAATCCTTCATTTCAGCTCCTGGATAACAGATTTCTATTCATTCAAATTGGTCCATGTTGAAACAACAATATAAAAATAATAGTTCCTGAGGTGCCCCATATGGAAAAGGGACTTTTTTTTAAACCCTGGAATTCCCGTCTAGCTAGAAAGCTCTTTTGGTGAGGCAGGACATCAGCTGTGTGACCACAGGCTACCCCAGCCTGTGTGAGTTACATCTGTGAACTGGGCTAACGACCATCTAACAGGGTTGCCAGGAAAGTTAAATGAAGAGGTATTTATAAAGCAGCCAACGTGTGGCATACAGGGCCTCAATAAAAGGCAGTCCCTTTTCCTCCCCAAATTACTCTGTGTTTAAGTCTCAATATTACCTCAGGCCAAGAAATACTTGATTTTATATCAACTATCAACTTGGAGAGTAAGCTAAGAGTCTGATTGTGAGGTCCAATGTTATTTTATAAGAATATAAGATTAACCCATTTAATAAACATTACAGCCCAAGTCATTTTTAAAACACACACAGGATAAGGAGGTGGGGTGTGTTGGGACTAAGTGACTTTCAGGAGCTTTAAATATACTACTTCATTTCTTTCACACTGAACAGCCTAGGCCGTTTGCTTTGTGCTGTGCTGGGTCTTCACTGAGGTTCAGCAGGCGCAGCGTGCGGGCTTGGCTGCCACGCAGCAGGTTGGATCTTAGCTCCCTGATCAGGTATCAAACCTGTGTCCCCTGCCCTGGAAGGCGGATTCTTAACCAACGGACCACCAGGGAAGCTCCCCAGCTTAGGTTTTCTCAGCCTGAATTTACAGCTGAGGAAAGAGGAGCTCGGAGACTTAAGTGACCTGCCCAAATCCGCGCAGCCTGACTCTGACCACTGCGCTCTTACGCGCTCCCTCTCTAACCCGTCCTGCTGATGGCAGCGAGCCAGCCCCGTCCAAGCACAGCAGCACACACCTTCTCCGCTGTGCGTGCGAGTTCACTCTCGGCCTCCGCCAGCAGCCGGTCGGCCTCCCTGAGCTCTGCTCGACGTCTCAGGAGCGTCTTCTCCACGCACTCAATTTCATCTACAATATCTTCATGGTGCTTGAGTGACTTTTCTATTTCTAGCTCATTCATAAGACTCTCAACATTTCCATCAATGAAGTCTCTAAAAAAATTCACATACACACACAGAGACAGATTTTAAATGTGACCATATCAATACTTATAGCCTAGTGATAAAAAGATGCACGGTGACTCTAATTTTATACGAGAAGGGATGGGACAGACAGCTCCATCTGATTAAGCTCAAGGTCTATGTATACCTAAGTTCAAGGTTATGTTTACTGTATTTTTACTCAATGTGGCATATTGTTGACAATAAGTGAATAGTATGTATAATGTATGATGCTGCTGTTTTGTCCTTTTAAAGATTTTTTTTTTAATCAGCACTTAGTCAAGACAATACTGATACTTCAATTCTTCTGCGGTATAAAAATAAAGCAAGCCACTCCCAAGACAACCATCCATTTCCCTCAAAATTATTCTACATTTCTGCTAGACTAAAATTATGGTGACGATATCTGAAAAATCAAAAAGCATAACACAGGATTTAGTAACGCAGGGCTAAAGTCAAAATTGCTTGAAAAAGGGACTATCTATACAGAAAAACATGAAAATAAACTTAACATATTAACAGTTTGTCTTTAAATGAATACAGACAATTTTCACTTTCTTCTTTGACCATTTTTGTATTATCCAAATTCCCCCAAATGATCATTTATTTTTATAACTAGGAAAAGAAGTGGCTGTCCCACTGGCCTACATCCCCCTCAAAAACTTTAGCCTCTCATACACACCTACAGAAATGAAATCACCATCCTGTAAGCCTTCAAACATCGAGTCCCAGCCTTCTCCCAGTGGCCCTTGCTTTTTCCTGCCAGGTCTGTTAGCCACTCTTGCATTTGCTCCTAGAAGGCAGGGACCGTATCTTACCCACCTCAATGTCCTCCACAGGTCTTCCCCCAACCCTGGCACAAGGGCCAGTCTGGCTAAATGGACAAAAACCGAGGACCTGCCGTAACCTGTGGTCTAGTGCAGAAGATGGGCTTCTGCGTAACTGACCCACGCCGCAGACACGCCACTAGCTGACGAGCCCTGTGCCGGACACTGGGGCACAGAGAGGAGGCCCTGCGCCTGCCCGCCTGCCCGCCGGGGTATCTTACAACACAGTGTGAACAGCACTAGGCCCAATCTTGCCAACTCTTAATTGTGGGAGCCTGAGATGAGAAACCTCTTGTATCAGAGAGGATCCCTGACCTTCACCTGGAAAGAAACATTGGAGTTGTGCGGGGCAGGTTGGGAAGCCATTGCAGGCAAAGGACAGTGCATGCAAAGGTGGGGAGGCAGGAGAAAAGGTGGTGTTCAGGGAAACTGCAGCAAAGTACGCAGGGCCAGAACAAACACTGTGCGAAGAGAAAGATGAGAAGAGGAGGCAGGGCTCAGAACCCGGAGAGCAGCATGTCCGCTGGCGGGAACGAGAGCATGCACTCGGGGAGCATGCATGGTCAGGTCTGCAGCCAGGTCAAGGGCAGGACAGCACGAGAGAGACTGGGCCTGGGAAACCTGAAGGCCAGGGCGGCAAAGATGGAAGGAGGGGGCCAGTCTGAGAGCTCTTTGTGTGTAGTGTCAGTGGGACTTGGAGAGCAGCTGGACGCCTAGGGGAGTGGAGGGAAAGGGGAGTGTTGCGGACACCTGGCATGCTTTCAGCTAGGATAATGGGGAACGATGGCCATTCTCCAAGAGGGACCATAAGAGAAGCTGATTTGGATTATCGGCCACGAGAACTTAGAAATCACCATGTGGCTATTAAATTCAATTCAATTCTGTTCCCCAGTTTCATTAGCCACATTTCAAGTGCTCAATAACCACACGTAGCTAAGGCTACTGTCCTGGATGGGACAGATCTAGAACATTCCCAAGATCACAGAAAGTGCTATTGGACAACACTGATTTCGGTTACCTTAATGAACTAACTCATCTGAATTATAAAAATAAAATGGCTAATAATTACTTTCGCTGTTGATGTTTCTGGATGGTTCTATGTAATTCTTCTACTTCGTGCTCTAAGTCTTTCTTCTCTTGCAAAAGGTCATCAATATTATGATGCAGTTCTTCAATTTCTTTCTCAGACTGCCGCTTGGATACTCTCATCCTCTGTTCCTGCTTCTTTGATTTTAAATGCTGTATTATGTCTTCCAATCTAGAAACCTCATTCTCCTGAATAAAGAAAAGAATGCAATACTGAAATATCACATGACCTTTCCCCGTCTTCCTGCCCCAAACTGAGATGAACTGTGGTTAAAGTGGTATCTATGCCCTGAAAATACTGGTAGCTTCCTAAGACTTCAGTTTGAAAAGAAAAATTAAGTCAAGGCAATTTCTTCACATGTCACAGGTGAAATGGATGGACTAATAGATCCTACGACTCTTCTGTCTGTCCAGCTATGGTTGCTTGATAACAGTCACCAGGCACCTCCTGTTGGTACTGTCTGGTCCCAGCGTTCAGCATCTGACAGAGTCGCAGACATACACATCTCTCCCTCCTCCGGGCACATGGGAGGGGAGTGGGCTGAGAAGGCTACTTAGAGGAAGCGGTGCTCTGCTGGGTTTTGAAGAATAAATGAAACAGGAAATATCTAAGCTGAAGAAGCAATGTACAAAAAGGAGATATAAAGGCATGCCTGGGGAACCATATAAACAGCTGGGTACTAGTGTAGGGTAAAAGATCGAGTTTAAGAGATTAACAAACGCTGAGCCGACAGAATTGTTACAAGACAGTGTGCACTGAAGCACTGCCGGTTAACAAGAGTAACGGCCATTTTTAACCATGTAAATGCCCACAGTCCCTCTGAAGCTAGGTTGACCGATTAAAATTGGGCTGCTGACTTCACACCCAGGGGCTAGAATCCTTTATCTTCCTCTCAGTTTGTTGAGAGGAAAAGGAAAAAATCAAGAGCTCAGGAAAACATCAGGACCCAGGTGTCCTGAGTTTGAAGGAGGTACTTGTAATGCATTTTATTTCTTTAGTGCCAAAAGCTTGAAAAGTAAGCTAGAGACTAGGAAGGAATCATTTCTTGAATTTAGCCTAGATGAAAAATAAGAAATACAGTAAAATTTATACAAAGTTAAATGAACTACACTGCCTACAAATGCAGTCATTAAAATACTGGTTAAAAATGTCTATGAAAACCATGGGAAAAATGCTTGTAACACTAAGTAGGAAAAACAGAACACAAAATTATGGGCACAGTAAGAAGAGAACTATGAAAAGAAAGAAGGAATAATCATTTACCTCACCACCAAGGGATGATCCCAGGCAAAGCCTTACTGTGTGCTGCTCTTACACGTGTTTACATGTAAACACATGTCTACACGTGTGTGCACAAGTACAGGCAGGCACGCGCATGTGCCTGGTCGCAGAGTCAGACACAACTGAAGTGACTGAGCAAGCACATGCCTATACATACACAGTCATACAGTACTTATCAACAAAAATATACATAACAAGCTTTCTTTAAAAATGACTAATTTCTGGGCTGAAAGCATTTTTGTTATAAAATGGTTAAACTAGGTTCAGAGAGTGATCTGGTACCCTAACTTCTGACCAGAAGAGTATTTTAATAAGAGACTGTTTGCTCAGTTCTAAACACCAGCTTTAAAAGCACACTTCTGGGATATAAGCCACGCACAGGTGGGCCGACTCTAAGGCAGCCTCCCAGGGAAGCAGTGTGGACAGGGCTCTTGCGTCTTCCCACTTACTAGGTTGTGGTGCTCTGGGACGTTGCAGTGCAGCACGCCCACTGGGATGAGGGGGACGGAGAAGTTGGGGGGTGGAGGCCCATATACAATGGGGGCACCAGCAGGAGGCGGGCCATACACAACAGTGCCAGGGGTGAGAGGTTGGCTGTTGCTGGGTAAGGGAGGCGGCGGTGCGTAGAGGGCCATGCCCTGCGGTACAGGAGAGCCGTCGGGGAACACGGTGTACATCATGTATCCAGGAGGAGGCACGAACGGCTGGTCGTCGTGGTCATCTGGCTCGCTCTCCTCGTGGCTCTCTCCTCCACTGTCTGCATCTTCAAACGGAAACACAGGAGCGTGTCTTATTCCCGTGGCTTACTAGGTAAACATGCTTAGCAAAGAACAGCAGCATTCAGGCCAAGATATCAGAGATGCAAAAATAAAATTTTGTAAAAAAGGTCAAAAGCAGTTTTGAAAAATGGATCAAAACAGGGATTCCAATTCTTTTCACTAGGGGAACCCGAGTTTCTCCGACACCTATCCGTTGGTTTGCTTTTCCCTGTCTTCACTCATTCACCACTCAGCAACATTTGGGTGCCTGCCTCGTGTTACACGAAGGCCAGCAGAGAAGCACGGTGGGACCCTCAGCTCCGAGCTCCACCACTCTCAGGGCACACAGCCGCCCCCGGCGGTGGTCGGCTTACTCCTCTCTCCGGTAAGCAGGCCTGGGCACGTTCATCGCTGATGACAGAGGACTGAGCGCACAGCGGGCACTCGGCTTCCTGAATGAACCAGTTCTCAGGGTGCAATATCCCCATTGTACGGATTAACACTCTGAGAGCAGCTAAGTAATCTGCCTAGTATGACACAGCTGCTTAGTGAAGGAGCCAGGAGTTACCCCAGGTCCGACTCTTCCTCTGGGGCTCTGGCAGACAGACCCGTGACACTTCACGTCAGCTGTGGTAACTAAGGCCGCGAGACAGGGACGCAAACTGCCGCGTGCCGGGAGCACAGGTGAGCTGCGCAGCGTGCCCGGGCGAGGCAGCGAGGAGCAAGACTCCAGGAAAAGAGTGCCATCTGAGGACCTGGGTCCTGCTGAAGTCATGATGAGCAGGCGCAGCGTGCCCGGGTGAGGCAGCGAGGAGCAAGGCTCCAGAAAAAGAGTGCCATCTGAGGACCTGGGTCCTGCTGAAGTCATGACGAGCAGGAATAGTTTGGGAGAGAAAAGGAGAAGTAGAATGTTCTGAACAGAGGGGCTCAAACATGGAGCTGAGAGAGAGACAGCGTGCAGCTGGGCATGGCTGACAGGTGGGAGAGCGGCAGGAAGGGGGGCAGGGGTCACTGGCCAAGACCAGGTCACAGGGGGCCTACCGAGCAAGCTGAGAGACTGGGCTGTGCTTTATGGAATTCAGGGGACCAAACGTCATTAACCAGGCAAGAGAAATGCAACTTCCCGGATGTGATCTGACTTACCTTTATTTGCAAACGATTTATGTAACCCGCTCCTGATGGGAGAATAAACCCAGTATCCCGAGGCAGCTGGAGGGGCACCGTCTTCCTTCCCATCCTGCGGAGGTTTTCTAACGGGAGTCGAGGCTGCATACTTCAGCCCGACACCAGAGTCCTTGGTGGCCTGGGAGCTGTGGCTGGAAACCTAAATGCGTGGCAGAAAAGCACAGCACCTCTCAAAAAGACTGATGTGGAGGAAGGTCAGAGTCTACCACAAAGCCAGCACAGAGCTGGTCTCCCTTCCCACATCACGATTCTCACTCTCACAGGGAGAGCTGAGGCGTGGTCACAGGGCCATATACCCTGCACGGGCGTCAGCCTCCTGGCTCCCGTACTCATCTTTCCTAGCGGTCTCTCTTCTTTTGCTCGTTCCCAATGGCCCAGCAGTAAGATCAAGGAAACCAGGTGCTCTCCAGGCCACCTGGGATCTTCGTCTCCTGCAGTGCTGGGAGCCGGGCCTGGCCTTAGAGCTCTACGCTTATGCTCCTTCTCCTTCCCAGCTGCAGGTGGACCCTCCAAACCCTCATCCAGCTCAGGCTCTGCTCTGACCCACGCTGCATCCCCCTGCGGCCCTGGTTGTGCCAAGATGTCTGGCTTCTTTAGAGATCTGGCAGGAGGGTCTTAGATTCTGCTCTTGGGGTTTTGATGAACTCCCCAGGTCCCAGGGAGCCCAGTGGGTTAGGGCTGCTTCTCCTGACCGTGGCTGCCAGCGGATTCCAGCAGGATGTTGCTCTTGGCTCTGGAGGAGAGCCTCTCCTTCCTTCCCACATTCAGGCTGCAAACCTTCGCACTGTGTCACTGAGCACCCCTCAGCCCTCCTCTCCTCCAGCCTCTTCCCTCCTTCACCCCAGTGAGCTCAGACAGCCCCACACAGAGCAACTCACGCACTGCACGTCTAGCCTTCACGCCCTGCCGGACCATTCCTCCGAAACCAGAGCTCTGCACGTCTAGCCTTCACGCTCTGCCGGACTAACCCGCTAAAACCAGAGCTCTGATCATAGCACACACAACTGCAGTTTCCCAAGGCCTACATAATCTAAGTGTAAGGGATTTTGAAGTCCCTTTAAAAAAAAAGATGGCCCCAACCTGCCTTGCCTTTCACTGTTCCCACCCCGCCCTCAAGCCCCGCTAGGCCACCTGCCACGGCTAACCCTACGCTCCTCGTCCTCGCGGGCTGTCCCCTCGCTCCTGAGAGCACAGCCTGTGAGGGCTGCTTAGTGCTCACTTCATGCCCCTGCTTGTGAAGGCTTCTTTCCTAAACATTCCCATGAGATAAATCTGTGATTCTCTGCAACGGGGGCAGAGAAGTCTAGTCCATTGTCAAGTGTGTGTCACTGTTTTCTAATTACACTGGTGTAACTGTGTTCCTCCCCAGCTCATGAACTCTTTCAGGGCAGGGGCTGTATCATTCACCAACGCTTCCCACCAAAGTCTTGCACTTGACCTAGACCTCAGTAAGCACTGAATGAATGTCTGTTAAAAGGAAATGAAATCCAGGTGCCTATTTTTCTGTCTCAGCCTCTGTATAATTCTACTGCCATTTTCAACAGTTTCAATAGGATCTCTGGGCTCAAGTCACTTTATCTCCCTTACAGGATCCTTATTCTAGGACCTCACCACATACCACCTGAGCATGAATGGGCAACTGCCACATTCCTTGGGAATGCCCCATTTCCATCTAAGTATAAACACTTAAGAACCTAAATGCACGGCTTAGCCTAAAATATGTTGTTCTTGACACCTGATCACAGATTTTAGGGAAGGCACCTTTGTTACACTTTCTTAAAGAAAATTTAGTATATATTCCCAACAACACAGACTTCCTACTTTTGATGATGGTGGTGGCATAAAGTACCAATAGCCTCGTCTTTTGAAAGGATCTGCCATGCTGCTGATGTAATCATTGTGGTAAGAAACTTCACATCGGAGTTCAGCAATTTCTTCCAAAATATTTTCAATGCCTCCTCTGTTATCTGTAAAGGAAAGTCATTCCATGAGTTCGGTGTGAATTCATCTACTTCCTTTCTCTCTCAAAATAAAAAAGTGATTCCATGAGAGCCAATGACTCTTAGCTCCTCACAGCTGTCCTTGGGTAATAAGTGTTTGCTGATACTTAAAGAGGGCAGACATGTTCTACTGCTGTTCACTTAGAAAGCGAGCCAGAGAAAGAAACAATTTGTAAACATTCTTTCTTTTGAAAATACAAAAATGAGTCTCTTCTCTCTTTGTAATCCAGTCCCTTGATACTACACTTACATACACTGGAAAAAGTTCCTTATTTATTAAGCTAATTATCATAGCTCTATAAATCAAGCATGGGTTTGATCAGTAACAAATAAATCTGCTAAAGGGAAAAACCCAACAGAATGATCTGATTTTAAAACCAGAGCCCAGTACTTTACCAGCCCCGGTGAGGTCTAGTAAGTTCCGCAGCCTTGAGATGTCTCTCCTCTGTTTTTCCATGGTCTCATTCAACTTCTCGATTTCCAGCACCTGTGAGCTTGCTCCTCCGGTGCCTACCTCTACTTTCTCCATCTCGATTCGAAGCTATTAAAAAAATCACATATACCAAGTTGCCAATAAATATTCTTTTCCGGGTGCACTTCTCCATGCAGTATGATTATAATCCTCTGATTTTTTACTTCTACTTTACTAATGAGGAACTCCATTACTCTGGACATTTAAACCATACAATGCCTGGCACACAGCAGAGGATCAAGCACTGATTGACTACCGACAGTACCTCAAAATTCTCTGAGAGGCCCCTACAGTAATTCAATCGCTTAGGAACTGACAAGGACCCAAGAAGGAGGTGGTCTTACGGGGTCCCGACACTGACCTGCTCCTCTTTCTCCCTGAGGAGAGTCTGCAGGAGTTCGATCTCCGCTTCTGCTCGGGTCAGATCCCTCGCGGCCTGCGCTGCCTTTCTGCTGAACCGCTCTGTCTCCTGCAGGTCCTGCTGGGACGGAGGCGTGGGGAAGGCCCCACTGTACTGCGGGCTGCGCTCTTTTCTCTCTCCCTACCAGACTCAGTCTCTGCTCTCATCAGCTCGCATGCCAGGCTACCCCCTACACAGGAGGTGCCAGGCCCCACCTTGCCTACCCATCACTTGGCAGCCCCCCAACTCTCTGTGGGGTCCAAGTGGGCAGGGAGCTACATCAGAAAAGCAATGTTAGTTTTTCCTTCCCTGATCTACAGTCTCCCATGACTGGTGGAACTCTGTGGACTGCCTTGGTTAGGCTTTTCCCTCCTACGACCTTCGGTCTTAATCGCATCAGCATTTGCATCCTACAAAGGCTGTGACAGACTTATCTCAGTCAGGACTCATAATAACCCTGTGAAGAGACATCTGATCCTCTACGCATGATGAAAGGGCTGAGGTTCAGAAGGATGATACCTTCTGCTGAAGGCCTGAAGACTTCTGCTTAGGTGTGTGTTGATAGCTACCTCCCTCAGCAGACCCCTACACTCTGAGGTAAGGATGGTATGCTTCATTTGAAGGTTCTTGCGGGACTCACTGGAGCACCATACCCATGGCAGGGCTGTGATGGGGGAAGTGCAATCATCAGGTCTGAAGAGAAACAGACAACTTTACGAAAGAGCCAAAGTCTATAATAAGAGATCAAAAACACAAGTGGCGAGGTGCTCTGACAGGGGCAGCCTTGGTGGACACTTGCTCTGTGCATGGGGACTCACCTCTGCACGCTCCTGGTTAATTTTCATAACGGTTCCATGAAGGGACTTGAGCTGGTCTTTGGCGATGGTGAGCTCAGCCGTGGCTATCTTATCAGAGGCGGCCACAGCCTTCTTTAGTTTCTTCAGTTCTTTATCTAAACCCAGAACCTGCGCCTGAGATTTGGCATCTTCAAGTTTCTTCTGAGATGAAAAAAAAAAGAAAAAGTTAGAGAGATGACTCATTTGGTAGCAATGAATTAAGACGTAAGCCCCATGAGGGCAGAGACTCTGCTCACATACCCCATGCCTAGGACAATGCCTGGTACACAGCTCCAGAGTGAGCTCCAGAGTGAAAAAATAAAAACGTCTCCAAACTGCACAGTAACTTAGAATGAAATCAGTCTACTCAGTCTAGAAGCTTTGTGCTCATAAATCCATTCATCTGTTGGAAAAACATTTCTTGGCACCACTGCCAAGCGATGGACCAGCCCCTTGTGATCACTGGGACATATGGTGGTAAACCAAACAGACTTGCCTGCTGCCCTCAAGGGGCTTATGAGACACACATATTAAATAAGTACTGAGGCAAATGTGTAACTAAACCTGTGATCGCTGCTCTCAAGGGACAGAACAAGGTACCCACCTCTGGGAGAGGCTGGCAGGAGAGGGAGTCAGGGAGAAGAGAGGGGGAGAGACGCGGGGCAGGAGGAAGAATGGCCAGGGGGAGACAGAACGTGGGGGTCTCGGGAGCTGGAAGCAGCAGCACGGTGAGAAAAGGAGAGCGCTCAACGGAGGCCAACCACGCAGCGCCTAGAGGCGAGGCGTTTGTGCCTTCATCCTAGAAACAACAGAGGCTGCTAGAGAGAGGAAGATGGCAGGGACTGACAAGAGTCCATTTATGTTTTGTGCTGGCTGCTCCGCGGAGCCGGTTCCAAGTGGAAATGGGGGCCATCCGGTGGCCGCAGCCATTGTCCAGAAGAGATGACTCGTCATGGTGGAAGAGGGTGGTGGCCCTGGAGAAGGGCAACGTGCAGGTATTCCAGAGAGATTTTGGAGGCAGACTCAGTAAGCCTAGGGAACTGGTGGGTTCTCAGGGAAGCATGAAGCAGACCCCTCACTGGGCTGGAGAGGGTGCGACACAGGGCAGCTGAGAGCGAGCTTTCCAGAGAGAAGCGAGGCGCTGCTGTCGGAGGCTGCAACACTCGTGGCGTCAGCACAGCACCTGGACGGGCGGTTTTTAATTCAGGAATACTCAGCCATGAGTGCAGGGCTAAAGAAAGCAGACAGCTGCTGTTTTGTCACAGAAGATAGGAGAAAGGAGCAAGGAATTTGAGGATATTTGCAAACAACTGTGATAGTGGGAGACCATGGAATTTAAGTTGGACAAGGAAGAAAGTGAAGACAGGAAAGCCATACACCAGGAAAGGTGGGGCTAAGGCACTGGGATCATCTGTAAGGTTGAAACACTGTCAGCGTGAGGGTGCTGACAGCAAAAGAGGCCATGATCAGAGTGGGATGTCTCAGCTCGTGACTTCAGAGATGCTGGGTGCCACTTCTGAACTGGACAAGGTGTGACAAGGCGAGCAGGGGCTGAGGTAGCTTTGGAGAAGTTTAAAAAGAGGCCAGGGAATTAGAGAGAAAAGTGAGGAGCTGAAAAGTCATGTTCCACAGATGTGTCCAGTTTGGCAAGGGGTGTGGAAGGAGGCAAACCATCCCAGCAGCGCTTCCGCACCACCCAGCCGCCTCTTCACCCGCGCCTCACGTCCCAGTTCCCTTGTTCGCGCCCACCATGCCCCTCGTCTCAGGCTCCAGGTCCACCGAGGTGCAGCCAGTGGGGACTGTGGATCAGAGCCCTCTCAGCTGCCCCTCGCTAAGAGCAGGACCCCGGCAGCAGGGACTCGTGTGTCTTTCTCCGGTCTTGCCCACCTTCTTCTCTAGCTCCTGGAGTCGGGCTAGAATTCTCTCCTTCTCTTCGTCGGCCTCCTGCAGCTGCAGGTCTGTAAGGCCCTGGATTTCCTCCATGCTTTTTAGATTTTCTTGTAAATAGTGAATCTCATTCTCTAACTGCTGAATTCTTGCTTCGTGTTGCCTCTTGTCAAAATTAATCTGTGAGGAAATCAAGTTTCAAAAATGATGTTTAAGCAAAATATTTTTTGAGCAAAATAAACACCTTCTGGAGAATTGTATTTCATTTTACTAAAGAGTATTAATGGCTTACTGGGGATGGGTTAATCACAACTGTTCTCTAGGATCCATTTTAACATTTGCCTCATCACTAAAATAATTACATCAAAAACTCAGATTCTGGCACCATACTATGCTCTAGCAATGTGGTGTTACTGACCTGCACGTTAAGAAACAGCTCACTTGCTTTCAAAATAAGGAAAACACAGTGTCACACAGAAGCCTGACTGTGGCATCCGTCACCACACTTAGGGCTGCATTTCAGTCACACAGTCTGTCTTACTAGGAGTAAAACTTTACAGCAATTACACTGAATTTTTTTTTTTTTTTTACACTGAATTTTTAAAAAATTATATCTTTATTAATTATACCTTAAAGGCATAATTACCTTTATTAAGGTATAATTAATATAACAAACACTCTTTCTTTTTTTTTCTTTTTGGTGGCCATGACATGCTGCTTGTGGAATCTGTTTCCCACCCAGGGATCGAACCCCAGCTCTTGGCAGTGAAAGTGAGGAGTCTTAACCACTGGACCACCCGGGAATTCCCTACACTGTATTTACACGAAACAGTAAGTGATGTGACTTGCTGGACAGCACGCGTGTGTTCTGACCGCTCCCCTCCGCCGCCTCCTGCCCGTCTCTCACCCTTGCGTCAAGCGCTCTCTCGCAGGCCTGCCGGAACGCCTCCTGCCCGTCGGCCAGCTTCTCCTGGTGCAGAGCCATTTCTTCCTGGAGTTTTCTTTCCCTCCCTTGGGCTTCCTCTGTCTCCCGCTGGGAACGTGTCAGCATTTCACTGAATTGTCTCTGCAAGTCTGCAAGACTTTTCCCTAAGACATCTGAAGGACTGTGGATTCTGGTAAGGGGGGAGAGGAAAGATGTTATAAACGTGACATTTTATTTTTGACGCTGGACGTAAGCACGCCGGTAACATTAGTACATGCTCAAGAAGAGCTGTGTGGGGCAGCACCTGCTGTCAACCCACAGCAAATCCCTGCGCACCTCTGGAGCACCAAGCATTGTTTCATCAGCTGACTGCTGCCACTCTGCGCGCACAGGCCACCTTCAGGCTAACAATGTGTGTTCAAAGCATAAACGTCCATTTCACATTTTCAAAGTAGCCTGTTTTTCTTTAGCTATTTGTTTTCTACTTAAAGTGTATAATGTGACTCAACCTCCTGACCATCTGCAGTAAGCTTTCAAGAATGAGTTACTTGTAAAACCTTTATGTTTTTTAAATTAAATAATAACAAAACGTATAAAAGATTAAAAAAAATCAGTGATGGACAACTTGAATTAAGTAGTCTGTGTCTCAGTCATGGTCATACGATAGGGAGAAAACCTTACAAAAGAAATCAGCCATGCACAATCGCAGAAGGGGGATTTCATCACTGAGGCCCACATTCATGACTCAGCCCACTCGATACCTGGAGGTCCTGACCTTCCATTACCTCATCTCTCCAGCTCCTGATTTCAGTTTTCTCCTTAGTTCATCTACACGAGCTGCCACTTCTTCTGGACGAATCAAACCATCAGCTACATGATAAAGGTGATTCTGGAAATCTTTAAGTTGCTGTTTTAACAGGTTATTGTCATCCTATGGAGGGAGGCAAAATGAAGAGGGGTAAAAGTTAACCAAAACTAAATAAAAAAATACACATACACACACAGCCTATATTATTTACCAAATAATAGTTCTAGTCAACTCCTTTACCAATTTTTTAAAAGCCCTTTCCACTACGGCTAACAATATCTGAATCTACTGATTAATCCAAAGTCACGAAAGATACAAACAGGCATTATGATGTGTGTTGTGGTGATGCAAAAGGAAGAACCTATGAACACTACCTTCTTCTTGCCAAAAACTAAATAATGCAAATCTAAATAAACCTCTATATAAGAACATGTTAATCAACGCCCTGGGGAATGTAGCCAGCAAATCTAGACTACGGGAAACTCTATAGGACAAAGACCTGGTTTTCTTTAGTATGGAACAAAGGTAAAAAAAGAGCAAACCTATAGATTACAAGAGACTTAAGAATCAAGTCAACTAAATGCCCTGTGTACACATTATTTGGATTCCAAAAAACACTTCTAAAAAACTTGTGAGATAATTTGAATATCCTCAAGGGATTTGATGATATTAGGGGGTGACTATAATTTTAAGGTATCACAATGGCATCCATGTTTATGCTTTTTTTTTTTTTTTCTGTCCATGCTGTGCAGCTTGTGGGATCTCTGATCCCCAACCAGGAACTAAACCCTTGCCACGGCCGTGGAAGCCCAGAAGCCTAACCAAGAGGCCTTCAGGGAACTCCTTTATGCTTCTTTTTAAAGCCCTTATTTTTCAGAGATACATACAGTAGTATGTTATTTACAGATAAAATCAGATGTTTTGGATTTACTTCAAAATAATTCAGTTGAACAGATGTGGGGGTGGGGTGTGGGAGATGTTATAGATTAAATACTGGATACTGTGATTAAATACTGTGTTATAGATAAAGTAAGAAAGGCCATGTGTTGAAACTGTTGAAGATGAGTGATCTATACATTTGGATTTACTTTAGTATTCTATTTGGTATATGCTGGAGAATATACACAATTCAAAGTTAGAAAAAACAAAAACAAAAAACACCTTCCCGTAATACTGAAGCTTCTCTAATAGCTTACAGTACTCTGTGGGAGTATTTGTTATATGCGAGCATATTTTCACTAACAAACTAGCAAATATATCTAGACCCCAGAATTAAATCCAGACAGTCTCTTTCAAGTAAAAAAACAAAACAAAACAAAAACTGGTAAAATTTCCCTAAATTAGACAGAAAAATAAGTTCTACATCCTAAGTTCCCCCGAATACTTATATGCTACTTTAGTGATTAATTTTCTTCAAACCTGGTATAATACTGGGTTTTTTGTTTTAACACTGCTAACTCAAATGGTGAATTCAGCATTACAGTGAACATGTCTGTCCACCTGGAGTCTCTTATCTGTAAACTGTCCCTGCCCTTTGCCCCGAGGCACCCATATTTGCATGACTATCTAATCCTGGTCACAGGTGATCTGACCCAAGGAAAGCCAACCCACTGACTAGACAGAAGGCGAGACTCACTCCCCCAGAATTAGAACCAAAGTCCAGCCCAGCAAGTCTGCAGGAGAGCCAGTCCCGTCAAGTGACACAGGTGCAGGGCTGGAGTCGATGCTGGGCCAGGGAGGCAGAGCGGGAGAAAGGAGAGCCGCCTGGGCGGGAGGTTGACAGAGCAGCTCTGGTCACTAGCAAGCTGCCTGTCTCCTTCCTTGAGCTAGCATTAGTAGGCTTTGGCTCACTGCAACTAAATGATTTCTGACAAAGATAAATGCAGAGTGAGTTTAACTTGAACTCCGTATCAGGAGTTTAGAAGGCCAAGCAACCAAAGCACCCAGTTCCAACTAAGAGAATCTCATCGCGTGGACCAGCATTCTGGAAAACTGATCTCAGTTTCTCCTTTGGAGAGAAGGCTCCTGAAGTCCTTTTCTTTAAGAGATATATACTGAAGTACTTAGGGTTGAAATAAAGATGTATGATATTTTCTTTAAAGTATCCCAGCAAAAAAAAAAAAGAGTGGACTAACTGAAACAAGAATGGCTGAGTGTTGACGATTGTTTGAGCTGAGTAAACAAAGGGGCATAAGGCTATTTTCTCTCTGATTTGGTAATGATTTGCAAGTTTCCATAGTAAAAATAAAAAATAATCCAATGAATACCTAACAAACACAGAACTCACACAAGAATAGAAAGCATGTATATCTTTTATGATATTCACTTCAGAAGCTGAAATGATAGCAGTAAAAATGAGGTTCCATGTAACTAGATTAAACTTTGAGAAAAAAATATTCTATGCATTGGGAGAAAAGAGAGAATTCAGGTGAGCTTATACAGTCTTACATGAATTTTCAGAGCGCCCCTCACAAATAAACACAACAACTCTGCCCCTCGGTTTTTGGTGAAGTGGACAGCTGACCCCTCAGTCAGCTTACTGGTCCCCGATCTGGAAACCTGTGTGTTAATCCAGGTACTCATTTTTTCAGACAGCTGTCCTCTTTGAGAACGTTTAATTACCTGGAAAATCCTGTCCACCTGCTTCTCCTGCAGTTTATGGGGCAGGTTATTGTGAAAATAGCTGTAAAATTAATTTGCCAAGGAAAACGCTCATAAACGTAAAATGACTGCATTTTTAATGATATCACTTCTGAGAAGGGGACTGTGAAAGCTTTACAATTAAGAAGTTCTACTGCAACCCGTTCTAGTTATATTCCTGGATAATTACAAAACTATTTCAGTGGAGGAAGAATGCACCGACTGCTTACTTTGCCCAGTCTGGTGATGATGGTGTTATCAGGGGAAATGCAAGGGGTGGCTGCCATCCATCAGGTTACAGTGTTCACTGTTTATGATCAACACAGCCGCCATCTCTTAGCACCATCATAACACCACAAAGGACATACACAGTAATTTCTCAAAATGCTGGGCTCACAAGGGACAGACGCTATGGTGCTATCCTATCTCAAATTCCTTTTTACAAATAGCTTACTGCATGTAAGAGCAGATTGTGGACTGTCTGACTAATAGATGGCAACATCTCTGGGTGTCCCATGTAAGAATGTATCTGGAGCCAACAAGTCCCTACCTGCAGCTGTTTAAGCTGGGTGCGGAGCTCACTGTTTTCTTGTTCTTTTTCTTCCGAGAGCTGGGCTTTTCCCAGGGCGTTCTTGAGGGCTTGTTTTTCTTTCTCAAGTTCTGTTTGTAGAGTTGACTGTTCCAGCTATTGCCATAGGAAGCAATGATACAAAAAAGTAAAATAGCAATAATTTATGATCTAATAAGGCATAAATAAACTGAAGGGACTTAGCACGCATGCATAAACTTACATACACATGCAATCCCATGGGAGCTTTGGTTTTATAATGATTCAGTTTTATGTTTGTACCTCCAAATTAAAAGGCTCAAGGTAGGTTTTTCACAGGCCTCCTTCAACTATTAATACATAAGGAAGGGTAAGCATCAGAATCTCCAGGAGGGAGCCCAGATACCGACCTTCAAAAGCTCTGTGAGGGAGTCAACAATTACTGCTCTCCCTTCCCTTAGACCAACATTTCTTACACTGTGGTCCTCAACCACCTGCATCAAAATCTCTTGGCACGCTTGTTAAACATGTAGAGGCCTGGTCTCCACCTCAGACTTGATGGGCCAGAATTTCTAGGACAAGGCCCAGGAATCTGCATTTAACAAGCATCACAAGTGACTTCAATAACTGAAAGGTACCAATCAGAGATCTGTAAAACTGAGAGGGAAGGTCTGTTGCATCCATGCTCAGCGTGCGGCTGCAAGACCAGCGCTGGTAGTCCTGATGCCAAGGAAGGGAATGCCCTTCTCAATGCCACATGAATTTGTGAAAAGGCCACAAATAGGCCGCCACTATATTTTTGTCAAGACTTACAAGAATAATTAAAAAAGGACAAGGGAAGTACAAAAGATTTTTAAGCTAGTAAGAGCTTGCTTAAACACTTAAATTTTATTTCAAAGGAGATACCATCCAGAAATTGTATTTACTATTAGTTACAAAATATATTAATATTTACTGTTGTTATAATTGTTTTTCTTCCCAATCTCCTCTTTTCCACACTCTGATCAGGTCAACTATGGTTTTATAAAACTTGGTACTCTTAAGAAATATAACACTGTCAACTGGTAAATGGTCATTTAGTATCTAATAAGTAAACAAATGGAAAGTACACAATTACTATATTAAGCCAACCTATTTTTATTTCCTTTTCTAATCATATGAAAGCGATTTTACATGAATTCCTGGGATTCAAACTACTTTATTTTTTAATTAACTACCTTATTTTCAATTGACATATAATTGATTTATGTTTCAGTGTAGAAATATATACCTGTTCTTTTTCATATTCTTTTCCATTATAGGTTATAAGATACTGCACACAGTTCCCTGTGCTAGAGGGTGGGTCCTTGTTCACCTATTTTAAATACAGTAGCATGTGTATGTTAATACCAAATTCCCAAATTATCCCTCCTCTTCTCTTTCCCCTTTGGTAACCATAAATTTGTTTTCTATGTCTATGAGTCTATTTCTATTTTGTAAATAAGTTCATTTGTATCATTTTTTTTAGATTCTACATGTAAGTGATATATGCTAATTGCCTTTCCCTGATTTACTTCACTTAGTATGATAATCTCTCGGCCTCTCCATTTTACTGCAAATGGTATTATTTCATTCTCTTTTATGGCTAAGTAATATTACACACACACACACACACACACACACACACACACACACACACTGTATCTTCCATTCATCTATTGACAGACATTTCAGTTGCTCCCAAAGTCTTGGTTACTTTATCAAAAAATAGTGCTGCTATGAACATTGGCATGCATGTATCTTTTCAAATAGTTTTCCTCTTTTCCAGATATAGATCCAGGAGTGGGATTGCTGGATCATATAGTAACTGTTTTAGTTTTTTAAGAAACCTCCACACTGTTCTCCATAGTGGCGGTACCAATTCACACTTCCGCCAACAGTGTAGGAGGGTTCCACACCCTCTCCAGCATTTATTATTTGTAGACGATGGGCATTCTGACCAGTGTGAGGTGGTAGCTCATTGTAGTTTTGATTTGTATTTCTCTAATAACTCACAATGCTGAGCATCTTTCCCTGTGCCTGTTTCAAACTATCTTACCTTACTTAACCTTCACCCAGTGAGACGCTAGTAACCCTCCTCAGCCGCAGGTACTGGAACAGGCACCTACAATCTGGGCATTCACTGCTCTGAGTCTAGCAGGAGAGACAGATAATCTAAACAGATGATTTCACACACAGGATAAAATGCTTTGAGCACAAGTTAAAGGAAAATCAGAGTTCTGAACCCAGATTTTCAGCAGATACAGTGGAAGGTCTGAGTGGGCTTCCTGGTGGAAAATGCAACCCATTTGTCTAACAGCTAAACAAAACTGTATTTTAATGTGATCAAGAATATACTAAAACTGGTCACTGTCTGCCTCCCTGCCCTTATTTCTCACTCTCCCTACTCCTCTCCTCATTCCTGGCGTACTGGAGGCACACTTTCAGCACTTCAAATGCACTATGCTCTCTCCTTGTCTCTCTGCCTAGAACACATCCCTTGCGTCTACTCATCTCACCCCGGCTCCCTCTGCACGGCTAAACCCTCGTCATCTTCCAAGCCTCGGCTGAAGCATCCTTGCCACGGGCGGTCTCCTGACCACTGCTGCCCTGGCCCAGGCCCTCCCCTCCTCCCTCTGACACCTGTTCCACCTGCGGGGCTGTCGGCCTCACAAGGACAGGAACCACGTCCGTGCTTCTCTCTGCAGCACCCAGGGCATCTGGTCTTTAGTGGCCAATCAGTAAGTATTTATTGGATAAATAAATAACTATTTATCTAATTTTCAAGGTATAATTTAAACTAGTGGATGTTTCACCCAACCAAAACAGCAAGTAGCAAAGTAAAATTTAATATCAACTTGAAAGAGGCCTCTTGAGGCTGGTTTGAGAAAGAAAAACTAGAATTTAGTGATTACCAACTATTAGTGCTTCCTGTCCACTGTCTCACTTATCCTCACCATAACTCACATGACAGAAGAGGTAAGTATTTGTCAGAGGCTCAGAGCCATGAAGTGACTTGTCCATGTTCACACAGGGGTCACACTTAAGCTCAGAACGTCTGACTCCAAACATGTGCTCTTCTCATCACTTCACACTGCTGTTGTTTAGTGGCTAAGTTATGTTTGACTCTTCTGCGACCCCATGGACTGTAGCCTGCCAGGCTCCTCTGTCTATAGGATTTCTCAGGCAAGAATGCTGGAGTGGGTTGCCACTTCCATCTCCAGGGGATCTTCTCAACCCAGGGATTGGTCGAACCTGCATTACCTGCATTGTGGGTGGGTACTTTACCACTGAGCCACCGGGGAAGCCCATCATTCCACATCGGCTTAAAAAGTCTTTAATATTAGAGTAAAGGAAAGGAAAGCTGTTATGTGAAGGCCCAGGCTACTTGCTTTCTAGATGGCTTCATGCTCTTACTCACCTGGCTGAGCCTTGTTAGTTTTCCCAGCTCTTCCTTGAGCTGGCTGGCTTCGGCATCCCTCATTTTTAGTTGAGCCTCTAACTCAGCCTCGTAGGCACTGAGATCTCCTTGGGTCTGCTGCAGGGATGCATTCACCTCATGCTGCTCTTGCAGGGCACTTTCTAGCTCTGCAAGCTCCTGCAAGGATTCAGTGTATGGTTAAGTACAGAACCCTCATTGTGCTGCTTAAGCATCTGCAAGTCATTATAAGTAACCTGAGCACTTAAAACCAAATGCAGGCCAGCCACTGCTGGCCAGGCACAGAGAGCATTCACTGGCAATATGATGAGGCTGCAGGCTGTGTGAATCTAGGTTGGAAAACAAAACCCTGACTGTTATCAGAAAAATCAGCAAGCTACAACTTGTTTTTCAGAGTAACCAGATGTGTGATCTTTTAAATGAGTGCTATGTATTCATAAAAAGGAAAAAAAAAAGAGGATAAAATTTAAGGCCTATTTTCCTTCAGACATTGGAATAAATGTTTTCATTCATTATTTCACTATACCCTCAGAGTAACTACGTAAGGCAAGGTATCATCCCCGATTTATAGATGCGGAAATGGAGAATGAACATCGAAGCAAACAGCACCGGGCTGTGCAGCTAAAAAAATGGTAAGAGTCAGAATATGAACTGAGATTTCTGACTCCAAAGCCCACACTTTCTGTTAAACCATAGTATGTTCACTTACCAGAAGAACAAAATGGGACTAGCACGCTCTAATATTAAGGATGACAGAGAAACTTAAATGAATGTTGATAAAATGTAAATATATATTGATTAGTATGCCACAGTTCTGATCCATTTTAGCCCATTTTTTTTTATGATTAAACATTATAATTTTCATCTATTTATTTGGGATCTTGAGAATTAGACCAAACTACTCTGGATTACAAAGGAGAATCGTGTGATGAGAACTTCTATAGAAGAGTTTCTCAGTGGGTGATACAAGATCACCTAGCATCTGCGTCATCTGGGTTGCTTGTCCAGGATGCAGATTCTACATATAACCAACAGAGAATTAATATCCAGAATATATAAAGAGTTTCTACAAATCATTAAGAAAAAGACAGACAATCCAACAGAAAAAACTGGGCAAAGAATATGAAAAGGGAATTCACTGAAGAGAAAAACTGAATGGCAGGTAAACAGATAAAAAGTACTTAACTTCTCCAGTAATTAGGGGGAAATGTAGTTAAAATGAGACATTATTTTGCACAGAGCATAGAGGAACAAGTTAAACCAACCATGAGGAAACAATCAGACAAATCTAGAAGGTGGGATACCATACAGAACTACTAGCTGGATTCTATACAAACACACACAAGCTATAAAACACACCCTTGGCATAATTGGGAAAATGTGAATATGGCTCAGATGTTAGACAATATTAAGGAACTGCTGTTGATTTTCTAGGTGTAATAATGGTATCAGAGTGATGGAGGAAAATAGCCTCATTTTAAAGATATGTGGACTAAAGGGATGATGTCTTAACACCTGCAACTTTCAAATGACCCAGCAACATATATATATATATATATATATATATATATATATGGTAAACTATTTGTTTAATTTAGGAGAGCACACAGAAGCTCAATGAACTATTCTTTCCACTTTCCTGTAAATGTAAAAAAATACAAAGATCATTTCAAATCTGGCAGATTGGCAAACACTAAGTCTGGCAAAATATTATATTTCCTAAATTTGATCCTTATTCTGTGCTTACGTTAGAAAATGTCCTTGTTCTTAGGAAAGACATGCTGAAATATTTCAAAGCTAAAGAGCATGATTGTCTACAACTAATTCTAACATGATTAGGAAAAAAATAATATAAAGATGTACATAAAATCATGTAAAATTAAATATGAGATAAAGCAAATGTGGCAAAGTATTAAACGGTGACTCTGAATGGAAGATACAGTGAGTTATTCTTGCAACTCTCCTGTATGCTTGAAATTATTTCAAAATTAAGGCTTACAAAATGAAAGTTAGATAACTGTAAGGTGATGGCAAGGAAGTGGTGTAATGGTAGCCTTCACACTGCTAGCGGGAACAGAAATTCAAAGAATCACTATGGACAGTAATTTGATAATATCTAGTGAACTTGAGGAGGCACATATACTTTGAGCCACAGTCCCCTGTGAACACAGTCCCCGTGGTCCAGATATATATAAGAATGTCACTCTCAGTATCATAATAGCAAAAGACTAGAAACCATCTCAATATCCCCCAAGAAGAGGATGAATAAGCAATAAATTAAATGGTATGCTATATACATCAAAAAAAACAGAGCTAAATGTATCAATGTGCACAATTCTCAAAAACACAAACATGAAGTGAGAAAGGAAGTGGCCAAAGAATACACTATGTGCTTTTCATATAAACCCTAAAATTATGTGAAACAATAACACATATTTTTATAGATGGCTACACATAAAATAAAAGAAGAGATATAGAGGGAAATAATAACCATATTTAGGGTTTTGCTACTTTCAGGAGGCAGTACAGAGAGGGTTTCAAGTATATCTGTATGTTTTATTTTTTAAGCTGAGTTGTTGATACATGGTGCTAAATATTTTTGATATTCTTATATGCCTGATAAATTTCATAACATTAAAACATATTAATTCAAATTTCCAAAGACAGCCCTACTGAGGATGAGGTTTGGGAACCTGGATTCTCTTGCAATAGAAAGTTTGCCAAACAACTTAAACAAAGCAAGTGAAATCTGTGAATGAGTGTCAACAAATCAAGCATGGAAGGGTTTAATTTACAACGATGTGCCCGTCTTGTCATCTGTAAGATAACACTAACATTATGAAGTAACAACAACAAGAATAAGAAAAACTGTGTTGTACTTAATTTTGCTGCACAAATAATAAAATATGAACATCTAATATAGTAATTATAACAGCTACACTTTCTTATTCTTTCAAGTTATTTGAGCACAGTACTTTTCGGGGATAGAAATTTTGATAAAATAATCTTCCTGTTCTTAGTAAAGGAAAAAAGCGTCACTCCAAGCGTATCACAGAGGGGAAACCCCAAACACGGAGCAGCCACTCCTGTCACTCACAGCCGCACTGGCGCTGACTTCCTTAACGAGCCTCATTTGGACGCCACCTACTTCTGAGGCCAGGGAAACAGACAAGGAGAAACAAATCATACCTTCCTCATATTTTCTGCATCTAAGGCAACTATTTCCAGTTGGTCCCTTTCCTGCTCGACCTCAGTCAACCTTTGCAGCAACACCTCTTTCTCATCCTGCAGCCTTCTGCACTCGTTCTGGGCCTGAGCGGCCTGGCCCTTAACAGTCCCCAGGTATTCGTGCAGCCCACTGATGATGCCTTCTAAGTCCTTCTTCAGGGCTTCATTTGCTGCTATCTGGCCTGAGCAAGACAGAGAAAGGGAAGGTGAGGATGTTTACAAGAAAATGCTTTCAGGATATATTATTACTGCATTTAGACTCCTTAGCTATTTGTTACTAACTAAGAATGAAATTCTAAGCTTCCAAGTATTTCCTACTGTCTTATTTTTCATATTTAAGATACAATAATAGCTTCCCCCCTATTATCCATGGTACAGGAGTATCAAGCATGTACACAATAAAAACAGTATAGTCATTGGCGTTGCTTATGAAATGCTTAATTCATGCTGTAAAAAGTTCAAAGTAGTAATCTCCAAATAAAATAATGAAGAATGTGCAACAAAGCTGAGATCTTACTACTGGACACACAAAACAAAACCAAGTCAAAACCAAGATTGGCAGCATGAACCTATAACCAGAAGACTTAAAAAAAAAACCACCAATCACATATTGGGTACCTACTATGTCCAGGCACTTTATGAACACTCTCTCACTTAATCCTCTCCAAAACTAATGATCATGACAAAAATAACTTGTCCCAGGTCACACAGCTGATAATGGCAAAACAAGGACTGGGATCTTTTTACACCAAGCCAAGGTTCTTATCACTGCAGGCTAGTATCTTCCTCTTCCACTATTTTGACAATGTCACAATTTAAATCTGCATTGCAAAAATAGATTCTAAAATTCTTTCTGCACTCTCCTTATAACCAGACACGGACTGCCTGATAGCAGTTGTAAGTGACAAGGATTTTATGCCTTAGAAGACGACAGTCACCTGCCAGTGTTTATCGTGATCACGTATGGACTTCTTGCCATAGTGACCTGACTCAGTGGGACATCAACCCAAGAAAACAGAAATAAAAATTTTTAACTTTGTCAAACATTTTTGAGAACTCTGTAAATATTTCCCTATCAAATACTAGCACTAACAGCTGAAGCATGTTCGGCTAATATTTGGATTAATGCCTGTCATTTTGAAACTGATGTACCTCAAAGCATACTTAGAATTCTCACCTTCAGTAAGCTGTTGTTCAAGGTCCTTTATCTCTTCCGTTTCTTTAGCAATTCTAGAAAGTATCTCGTCCAAACGGCTCTCAAGCTGTCTGTACTGCTGGTTCATAACGCCAAGTTGTTGTTCTTTACCCCTTTTCTGAGCCTTCATATGGCACTAAATTGGAAAAAAAAAATCCAAATTCTTTCAACGTTTATAAAAATAATCCTTAATAACATTTATAAGGAAGAATGGAAAAGAAAATGTAACAATTTGCATCTGTCTTGTGTCAGACACTGTGTTGTATTCACATGAACAGTTTTCTTTGTGACCCCATGGACTGCAGCATGCCAGGCTTCCCTGTCCATCACCAACTCCTGGAGCTTGCTCACACTCATGTCCACTGAGTCGGTGATGCCATCCAACCATCTTGTCCTCTGTTGTCTCCTTCTCCCCCATCTTCAATCTTCCCAGCATCAAGGTCTTTCCAATGAATCAGTTCTTCCCATCAGGTGGCCAAACTATTGGCCAAAGCATTCAGCTTCAGCATGAGTCCTTCCAGTGAATATTCAGGACTGATCTCCTTTAGGATGGACTGGCTGGATCTCCTTGCAGTCCAAGGGACTCTCAAGAATCTTCTCCAACACCACAGTTCAAAAGCATCAATTCTTTGGCGCTCAGCTTTCTTTATGGTCCAACTTTATAGTCACACCCATACGTGACAACTGGAGAAACCATAGCTTTGACTAGACAGATCTTTGTCAGCAAAGTAATGTTTTTATAATATTTTTGGGGAAACAGAGACATGACATAAATACTTCCTTAGAATTCAATTTTATTTTCAATTCTTTATACAAAGAAACATTTAAGTTCTATAAACTGGGAGTTGAGACAGACCTCAAAGACCATTTAGGCCAGTGATCTTCAAGATGGAGGGCCCTATGGAGGCACTCCCTTCTCTAACCACTACCTATATCCCTGGTAGAAAAAGAGCTTTCACACACCCACACATACCTTGGCGGTCATTGCTTTAGGGAGCTACTGTTAACTCAAAGGACTGGATTGTGTTTCTCAGGTGTGCTGGGATGAAAAACAGAACCAATGATCTAGTCTAACTCCTTCACGCATGAGAACTGAATCTCAGATCCACCAAATGACTTGCCCAGGTCTCCTTAGGCAACTGTTCTTATGGAGACAAAATAATTCCCCAGAGAACCTGTGTCCTCCCACTCACACTCTCACAGCTCTAGTTTGCCCCCACAGGATCAGAGGAACAGAGCAAAAATAAATCAAGAGAAAGTTATCAGGAGAAAGAACTATATCCATCTGAGTAACAAACGCCATGCTTCTCAAGTCTAAGACTATAATTTGATTATAAAAGAACATTCCTTGATTTTACATGCTGTTGCCTCCAAATTCAAGAAAGAAAGTCTCTCCATTTCTGAAGAATAGATGAGGGCCAGCTTGACTCAATGGGATTTTCAAAACTCCTCCTACTCTCCCAAAATACCCATCTGAAATCTTTCTCAAAAGGTAACTAAAGATAAAAGTTTAAATTCTAAGTAAATTTAGGATTTTTGTGGCACAGAGTGAATTTTTAAAATCTTCTGTCCTCTTATCTGTATCAATAAATCTTAAAAATTCACTATTAAAACTTATACTGAAATCTCTACATGCAGGACAAAAAATTAGTTCAATACATCAATGATCTGCATTAAACACATGGGAGCAAAAGTATAGTCAGCGATTTTACTACTGTGGAGCTCACAATAGAGGTACTGTAAAAACAGGAACTTACATCTCTGACTCCTCCTCCTTTCTAAGTCCTTTGTACAGAGAGAGAGAGAGAGAATGATCATACCTTAACTTAGAATGTGTCCTGTTAAAACCGAGCCGTTGAGAACAGAGGAGCTGTGGGCGGAACGCTTTCTAATGTTGCCTTGAAATTCATGTGCACTTCCCTCTCTGACAGTCACATTTTTGTAAGCGCCTCCCGAGCCTCTAACCTCCCAGCTCTTCAAACCACATTCCTGGCGGAGACTGAGCGGCAACCCAGCCCGTCCAATCGCAAGCAGCCTCTGCAAGCAGGCCCCACCCTCCCCGCTTTAAATCACAACACAGGAAGCTCCCCCAAGCCAATCGCGAAAACCTCTGCGACAGATTCCCACAGGCTGATTCCCTCCAGGGGTAGTTACCTTCTGCTTCCACAGGGCGCAGTTACACAGTGAACGGGGATACACATCTCCCCTTATTACGTCTGTTCCTCGGATACCTCTGCTTCTAGCTGTGAACCGTTTTCTCTAACTAAAAGGGGATTTGATTTTTACATAGTATCTTTTGCTTTTGAAAACTTGTTAAATGCTTAACGTTTGCTGAAAACTTGACTAGGCTTGGCACTGAGCTAATTTTAAAAGTAATTAATCTCTTTAGATTTGTAACTCCTCTGTGAGGAGAAAGTCATTGTAGCAGCATAAGCATGGGCTCTGCCTCTTCTTAAAAGGGAGACTTGGGAAATCATTTAATCTTTCTACATCATATTTTTATCTTATTTGTTGTTGTTCAGTCACTAAGTTGAGTCTGATTCTTTTGTGACCCCATGGGCTGTAGCCCGCCAGACTCCTCTGTCCATGGAATTTTCCAGGCAAGAATACTGGAGTGGGTTGCCATTTCCTTCTCTAGGGGATCTTCCCGACCCAGGGATGGAACCCACATTGCCTGCATTAGCAGGCAGATTTTTTTTTTTACCACTGAGCAACTAGAGAAGCCCCCCCACTTTTTTTTTTTTTTTTCATCTTATGCAAGTTAAAAAGTCACCAATCTCATTTGGATGCTGTAATAAAATAAAGTTCCTCACCGTATATGCCTAAAACCAAGTACAATGCAAGACACATCATTGTCACTTAATACGTTTGTTTCTCATCCTATCTCATTAACTGCGTTCTCATCTCTCAAGCTTTTACTTTTAAATGCTATTTGCAATTCAGAAAGATACTTCATCTGATTAGATAATAAGTTAGTCTATATCTGCAGAAAAATATGCAAAATACCAAGCTTGATTCTTTCCCTCTTGCTAAAATGTTCACATTTTGCAGCATAAAATGAGGTGCCAACCAATAGCCAATAAGGTGACTTTGTGCAAACTGGAAAAAGATGCTCCTTCTGGGTAAATGAATTAAAGAGAGACACCCTCTCGTACTCAGACTAAAGTTACAACCCTAGAACTAAACTTCAGGAGTCTTAAAATCTGGCCTGCATGCTTCATCCCCACTAACACCTTGATTCTGACTATCTTCAAAACTTGCATGCCTGTCCTCCTTTTCCTTTCACCTCTTTCTGTATGTAACACTTCACAGACACCCAGTGTGTACTGGACTCCCTGTATGCCAAGACTGTCACAGTTGTTTGTTGAAAGCAAACAGACAATCTAGGGTCTAATTACACTCATAGATCACAGAACTCAAACAGCAAGAAAAGGAGCTTTGAGTAGGAGCGATAGGCCTGATCTTCCCTGTTTTCCTTAATGCAATCATTCTAAACATAGTATTGGCCCTTGGGGATACAGTTCCTGTCCTTAGGGGCCTTACATGTGGTGGTCGACTTCTGAGCAAATAAATGTGATAAGGGAAGATATTACAGGCCATATTATATATTATTTAAAATCTCTAATTTTCCATGTGGGCTTCCCAGCGGCTCAGTGGTAAAATATCCGCCTGCAATGCAGGAGATCAGGTTCGACCTCTGCACTGGGAAGATTCCCTGGAGAAGAAAATGGCAATCCATTCCAGTATTCTTGCCTGGGAAATCCCAGAGGAGCCTGGCAGGTTACAGCTGGGTCGCGCAAGAGTTGGATATGACTTAGTGACTAAATAAAAACAACAAACAATATGTATACACACACATATTGTATACACACACACACACATAAACATGTCGCTCACATTTGTGTGTCAAGCTAAGAGATTTTCAGAAAGGACTCTGAGACTAAAAATGATGAGACATAATATCTATTAACAGAAAAAATGATATTCTCACTCCCACAGAACAAGCCAAAGCTCTCTCCGTTTACTTACACGTTTTGGGTCTTCGGAATCCAGACTATCAATAACTCTTTGGAGGTCCTTGATCCCCTCCTGCTTTTCAGCAATTTCTCCTCTTTGCTTTTCCATCTGCATTTCTAGATCAAGAGCTTCCTGGCGTAATTTATTTAGAAGTTGTATCCTGCCACTCAGCTGCTTGAAAAGAAAGTCTTTCTCTGCTTCTGAAATCTAATTCCCCCCACACCCCAATACACAATTAGCAAATGACAGAAACACTGATTTTCAAATTTATAGAAAACAACTAGTACAATTTTAAAAAGTACAATTGCATGCTCTATCAGATTTTTTTTAGTAAAAGTAAAATGTAAGAGTTATCTAGGCAACCCATTCATATCTTATGCTTTTATCTTTATTACATGTAAAAATGTTTATAAGAGCTTATGAAAAGTAAATGCAGGTAGTAATGAAATTTGTCATTCCAGTACAAATAACATAAATTATTAATAATAATAACCATAGCCTTAACAGTAGTTGACTTTATACAACACCTACCCTTGTATTAGAATATCAAACTAACTGACAGTGTAATGAAAGCCTTTATTATAAGGCTCTATTATCTTTAAAAATATAAATATTTTAAAAATATATAAATAACTCACTTAAAATAGCTATTTTTTCCTAAATACATTTTATAAGGATCTATTTACTTAAATACTTTGTACACTATTTACTTCTATCAATTTATCTACATAAAGCTTTGGCCAGTGCTGTTTTAAAACATTCCTGTAAATTCTGAATTCTCATAAACTGCTCTTGACGGCTCTGTGCGCCTCATCTCCCGTCGCCACCCCTTCTTTGCCTCCCGTCGCCCCCGCCAGACCTTCACCCAGCCCCCTCCTCTCCGTGACTGCCGTCACTTATGTAGTCCAAGCCGCCATGTCTCGCCTGTGCCAGACCACAGCCTCCAAACCAATGCACACATCTCCACTCTTTCCACCTCTCAACCCACTTCACTCTCAGCAAGTAGGAGAGTGACCTTATAAAAATACAAGTAAGATCAATCACTCTACCACCTAAAGTCCTTCAAAGGCTTCCTATTACAGTCAGGATAAAATTCAAACCCTTTAAAATGGTCTATGATGCTGGCATGAGCTTTAACCTCATCTTGACTACATGCTCCCTCACTCTGCAGGGGACTCTTTAGTCTGAAGCCTTTTGCACACTCGGTCACCTCCACCCGGAAGCCCTCACTGGCTCCCTCTCATCCTTTCTCAGCCTAAGTGTCGCCTCCTCAGCAAGGCCTCTGTGGGCCGCCCCAATCTACATCCTTTTTATTGTTTCTGCTAATTTTCGTTTTTCCCCTCCCTAAAACCTATGCTGTTTATCTATACATTTCTTCTAAACTTATTTTTATTATCTATTGCCTACTTCCTGTCCTGGAGGGAGGAACACAGCTATTCATTACTCAAGGCCCAGCCCAGGCAGCAACTGCCACACAAACCCGAATCAATTTCTGGTTACTAAACAATCTGAAAGTAACAACACAGGGTATCTTTTTAAAAGAATATGTAACTTGGACTTCATGTTCTTTTCTACTTACTATGGTGTGAATACAGTTACCATCAAAATTTTGAAATACTGATTTTTAGAAGTTGCAAATAATTAAAACCTTTTACATACTTAAAAACTAAAATGTCAAAATACTTCCTTTTTTGAACTTTCTTCCTATTCAACTACGTTACAGGTTCTGAGCTGTTTACTTCTTCATGACATCATCTTTTTATATACTGAATTTTATATCATTTATATTTTTGCTGCCTGTGTTTAATAATGTTATTATAGAGATGTCTTCTGGCTGTTAATCTAGGTCCCAGGATCTTAATGGTGGGGACTGTTTAATTAAATTAGGAAAGATATTAGGAAGGAGTTTCCCTTGATAAATTAGACACTTTCATAATAGAGTAGATGGAATGTATCTTTTTTTACATAAAAGTAATATATACCTGTATACTCTATAAAATGCTAATAAGATGTCATCCTGAATGGCAGGAAATGAAATTGGAAAATGCTAGAACCATGTTTGACTCTGAAATTTGTTATTCCACAATTAATTAGGCAGCAATGATTTAAAGACTGTTTGAAGACAGTCTTTACACAGTTATGAAGAGGGAAGCACATTTCATTTTTGGCATTTCCTCTTAGCAATACAGCTTTACTTTAACCTACTTTTTTAAGTTGTACAGCTTCTTCTAGTTGTTTAAATTCTTCAGTGGCTCTTAAAATTTGTTGTTCCGCCTTTTCTATTTCACCATGCAGTTCTGATAGTCGAGCTTGTGCTACAAATTTAAAAACCATGCACACAGACACACACAAGAAAAATCTTTAATTCTCAAATTTCTACCTTTTTCTTAGCAATAACTTCCTCTCCCCCCCAATTTAACTCTGTAATTATACATCACATGAATATAAAAAAGTAATTGCTTAAGATGGTTTTCCTCTCTATTAATCTATAGAATAGTTTCATGATATGACATAGAGCTATAATTGATTCATTTACTTGTAAAATTCTTAACATAAAAGGGGCTTTACTTGATAGTCCCCAAATTAAGGAACTTTTGAGAGGCTAAGGATTTTGCTTGAAAATATGCACTTACAAATCAATGATTTTCTACCTCAAATTTCTAATTTCTCTCCCCCTTCCTCCTTCCCCACCTCCTATAAAACTATGCCCCCTTGAAGCTAGTCAGTACATATATCTGATTTAGTTTTGCTTTTCCCTTCCAGAGCCTTGAATATAGTGTATGCAGACATGGACAGCCAGCCTCATTTTTCCTGTCTCCAGGTCAACCTCTGTTGGCCTTCTGAGTTTTCCAGTTAGCTGCCAACCAAGGGAAGATGGGCCACTAATCTCACTGGCTGAGATCCCCACAATGGGCCATCATTACCAGGGAGACAGATGCATGAACTCAAGACTGCTTTCTAATTCCTTCATATGCATACAGCTAAGTGGGTAAGTGCATTCAAAGCTTGCCATTTGGAAGGTCTCTAAGTGTCCCCTTGGGTTGATTTCTTTCTCTTTATGACTGGCTGCCAGGAAGTGGTAAGATTCCTTGAATTACATGATTTGGGAGGCAACTGAGGAAATGGAGTGTGGGACAGGTCAGGAAGAGTCAGAGGTCAGCCTTAGACCCAAGCCTAAGGAGAATACACTAAGCCGGCTTACCCAAAGCACTGCTTCAGGTTTCAGCAACACGTATAGCAATCGATAACTGCACTTGCTTCAGTTATTACTAACTGTGCCTTTGAACGTGCAGGTCCAATGGTGAGAAGAATTTGTTGTCAGGACAACCAGATTTAAGCATTCTTGGAGCCCCTGGACATGTTGCCAAATTATGGTCAGAGTATAATTCTCCCTCATAACAGGAATGATTAAAAAAGAACCTGCTCAATGAATCACTACTTTTGTTGTAAACTTCTCATGTAAACAACATCATAATAAATACCTTCAGCATGTTTAACTAGATTTAAAAAATCAGCATATATATTCAATCTTTTTACATATTTAAAGAACTGAAAGTAACTTGTTTTAACCTGTACTTATTTTGTTCTCTTTGTCTTCCAGCTGTGTGTCCAGTGGCATATGGGCTTTCAAGTTCACATGCTCGTTTCTAAGTTGCTCCCCTTCCTCTGGCTCCATCCTCTTGATCTCAACTGACTGGGCATTATCCGCAATGTAACTCTCTGTGGCGAACATATTTCTCTTGTATCTGGACTTGCCAATGTAAGGGCTTTCATCTGGGGCTTTATCAACGTCAACATACTAAAAACAAAATAAAGACAGCTTATGCTTTAGTAAGTAACTGCTATGCAGTCAAGTGACATTTTTCGTTTTATTAGTGAAGAATATAGCACAGAATTGCCTAAATACTAATCTTACATATATAGAAGTTAAAAAGATATATAAAACTATATATAAAATTCTTGTATATTATTCTTAATACTAAAAAGGAACTAGAACAAAAAAATGCTCTCAAGAAGATTCCTCTTCCTATCCCTGAAGAGTGAGCTGGACTGATTGATGAAGGAAGTACCTACAGATATGCGCTTTTTTAAGTACCACTGAATCTCTCAAATCAGATGTCTAGGTGTTGTATTTTGGTTTCTTGGCTGGCATATAAGTAAAATCTCAGTCTAATAAATTTTAATTACTGAATTTTTACTAAATGATATATGATGTTGATTGGAATCACTGGATCTTGGAGGTTAAATGGCTTTCCATTACAGTGACATTTATGGTATTTGTATAAATAGTGACTGATGAATAGTGAACCCAGTGACTCCTGAACAAACCATACAGGGAGATGACTATGCCATGGTCACTGAAAGAGGCAGAGTGCAGTTTTCATGGAAGTTTGGATTTAAGGAAGTTGATCAAACTACACTTTTGAGTGAGATAACTGACGATCAGAAGGTTGCTCTGGGTTACAAATATGGACGTGGGCAAATATCCTTTTGGGGCTTTTAAACTCTTATGGACACTGCTCTACCTCCCTGAGCTAGATCATTCACAGACTGAACCAAAATACATTTACTCTGCTGACAGCCTCATTACAAGAATGTGATTAACAATGAAATTTTTTTAAACATCACCACTACCCTGCCCTCCCCTGCCCCCTTCTATCCTGACTTTAACTTGGATTACTACAAAATTAAAATAACTCACCTCTGAGGGATAATAATTTAGTGGCTCAAATTTAGCATCGATTTTATAAAAAGCCAACTCCTGTTCCAGTTCATACTGTTTCTGACATGCTCGCGTTAGTTCCACGGTCTTCTGTCTTAGCTGTTGGCCCAATTTGATGAGAAACAACACACAGACTCAGTAAGTCAGTATAAAGGTAGACTGGTGTGGCAAGTTTTAATCATAACTGATTATTAGATTTTAAAAAATGCCACAGCAAATAGAACATTAAGAGCATTTTATCTTAATTCTAAAGTATTATAAAAAATGAAACACAAAATTATCCTTTCATAAGAGATCACATAAGAGACCTTTGAAGTTTATTATTTTAGGATATAATGAAAAGTTTTTTAAAAAATCATTTAAATTTGCTTTATCCAAATGTGAAAATAACTCATCAATTATTTTTAAGTAACTAGTCTACTAAGTATCTGCTTCCTGATTTTTATAATAATTGGTACTAATTTATTTAATTGATTAATGATAGCTTCATGGATAGGCATGATATTAGATATTAATTACAAAGAAATTAGGAGTGAGAAGGATGAAAATAGGAAATTGGTTTTAACTGTTTTACTGCTCTTGCTGTCATATTTTGGCTAACAACATCTTGGTTTTAAGTGTTTAGAACATTATTTTTGTAATAGAGGATAAGGGATATAAATAAGCTCAATCAGATCCAAATATGTGATATTATTAAATTTTTAATAAAGTAATCCTACTATATTACAACTTTTTAGTTATTCTTGGAAATTTTAGGAGCTAAAAGAAAACAAATCATTTAATCTAATCTTCTGAATTTATAAATAAACTACAAATGCCCAAGTATCGCTGTTTTTTTTTTTTTGCCAGAGCTCCAGATTTGTTTCTAATGAGCAGCCATGTTTAAAAACAACTGGACTATATGAGGATCTTTTACTGTTACCTAGTTTGTTTCACTTTTTGTATTTCATATTCAGTGCTCCTATTTCATTTAGTTTATGTTTTTCAATTTCTCCATCTTTTTTTTTTGATGTTCTCAAGACTTTATCAAGCATAGTAGAAAAGCTTTTGTACACACACATATATAAATATATGAATAATATATATATTTTAGAAAACTTATGAATTCTTGCCTAACTAAAAAATTTATGACATTTTGATTCCACATTTGACAGTATGAATTGAATGCTAGATTTCTAATTTAAAACAATATGCAACAAGCAACAAAGGTTTACTATATAGCACAGGGAACTATAGTCAATATCTTGTAATAACCTATAATGGAAAATAAATTTAAGAATAACACATATGTATAACTGAATCACACACACAAAAAAGAATTCTACTTTTTGAAATTTAGTAATGTTTATCTTTTTGCCAGTTTTTCAAAATATTCTATGGACATCTAATAACAATGCATGAAATACAAAATTTTAAATATATTTGTGTAGGATATGATTAATATAGATTAAATATAAATCTATTTTATTTAAACTATTAATGATATCACTCAAGATGCTCCTATTCTTATTTTTTCTGCACTTGATAAAATATTCTCAGAGAAACGTATTAATATGATTATGTATTTTTTCCTTTCCCTTATATTTCTTCTGACTTTTGCTTATATATCTTTCTTTCTTTGTTGTTAAGGTGTCCAGTGGTTTATGATATCTTCTTTGTGAATTGTACCTTTTATTATTAAAAGTATTCATCTTTGTTTCATTTAAAATAAATAACTTAAAAAAGAAACTGAATCCCAGATTGGTTAACTGACTTGTCAGATGTTAGATAATTAGTGTTAGAAATTAAATATTTTATTAACTACCAGTACCAGCTCCCTTTCTACTAAACCAATTCTTGATTCATTTCAAAGGTCCACTAAGTGATTTCTGCTTTTTCATTGCCCCCAGCATTCAACAGTAGATACTAGACAAAAAATATGCATGCAGAAAAATTTCTTTAATACAAAAATGCAAGCTGAAGAGAATAAAACAAAAACAAACATGAACATTTTATAAGGTCCAAGAAATCAAAGTCGTGCATGATTTACCTTTCAGTCACCTCCTGACTATCCATCTGAGGGGAAGCAAGGCTAACAGGGATAACGGGTAATCCTGACTGAGAACTCACGGTATGCGAGACACTCAGCTAAGCATCTGGCGTGTGCTATCTCACTAAATCTTCACAACCACCCGGTGAGATGACAAAAGCTGTACAGAGAGGTTAAATAAGTTGCCCAGTTGCACAGCTGATAGTGGAAGAGGCAGAGCTCAATTCCAAGCTTCCTGATTTCAAATCTAACACTGTTACACTACACTGCCTTCCATGTCCTGCCGTGGGGTGTCAAGCACATTACCCACACAAATGCTTCACTAATGCTCACAAGTCCCTGAGTCTCAAGAAAGCACCTCACAACCAACAGTGTCGACGACTCTTGGGCTCTTCTCCTCAAAGATCAGCAGCAGTGTGTGCTCAGTTGCCCAGTCGTTTCCAACTTGTTGTGACCCCATAAACTGTAGCCTGCTAGGCTCCTCTGTCCATGGGATTTTCCAGGCAAGAACACTAGAGTGGGTTGCCATTTCCTTCTTCGGTGGCAGTGGGGAAAAACAAATGTGATGGAACCATGCAGGATACATGAATTGGCCTCTGCAGGCAAACAGTCTGACCTTTGAACAATGCAGGTTTGACTGAGCAGGTATTTTCCAATAGTATTTACTGTAGTACTAGACAGTTAGTGGTTGGCTGAACCCGCGGATGCCAAGAAACTAAGGATACTGAGGGTCAACTAAAAGTTACCCATGGGTTATAACCCCCACTTTGTTCAAGGGTCAACTTTACCAAGAAATACTCTGTGCTTTGTGTCTTTTACAGTGGTAGGCTTAGCATACAGTAGGCACTCAATAAATGTCCACTGAAGAAATGCATACGTGAGAACAAACTGGGAGTCTACGGCCCTGGAAAGGAGGCGAGTCACAGTGTTAGCTGCGGATAATCAGGAGTTGACTGAAGTTAACGTATTTACCAGTAGGAAAAATAATACAAATTCTTTTCCCCACATTTATACTCACTCTCCTATGTACACATTGAAAAAAAAAATACATACACACACAAGCACATTTCTCAAAAGGCAAGCCAGTTTCAAAACTTAAAATGTCCGTAAGTATATTAACACGAGTTATCATGCAAACCATGAAGAGTGTACAATTCAGCCCTGAACAAACTACCTTTAAGGAAGAATAAAGAATCGGCAGACAAGGGTCTGCAAGAAACCAAGACAAGGGCTAAAAGGAGAAAGAAGCAAACAGACAGCATCACCTGGAGAAATCCAGAGAGCGAGGCTATGACAACGAGAGCTGCTCTTTACTGACAACTTACCTTAGGAAGACATGCTTATTAACACCTGCATTATTTTTATATGGACGCATTTTATCATCATCCTACCTATGAGTTTCAAATTTACTACCATATTACTCAGTTTAGTTCATTTTAAATCATTTTCAGATTCATAACCTCACTTAGTCACAGGGCAGGTAAATAGTCCTCATTTTAAAACTGAGGAAACAAGAACAAGAGTTAAATAACTTAAATAACTTGAAAAAGACAATGAGAAATATTAATATTAAAGTTAATTATTTGTTGGTGGCAGGAAAGAAGGACCATTACAGGTTAAATGACCACCAAAAGTTTTCCTTCAATGTTATCAGATTTCATTTAGAAGTTAATCTACATACTACATGAGGAATTACTTTATGAGACTAGAATATTCTACAACTATAAATGATATTACCACCAGACATTCTGTATAAGATAATGGGAAATGTTTTCCAAATGTAGGTTCCTAAAATAAGACACAGAATTCTTCTTTTAAAACATAGAACAGTTCTTTGGAATCATAAAACAACAAACAAGTAAAAAACAAAAAACAAGTAAAACAAGATGAATTTAAAGAAGAAATACAAAATAATTAATAAACATATATGCAGTACTTCAATAACTAAAAAAAACTGTGAAACTGAAGCAGTGAGATTCCATTTTTTTCTACCCTATTTACAAGCTCAAAATAATATCAACTGAAGGACTGGGTTCCTTCACCCAATCCTATAGAAGTGTGAAACAATTATAAGCGTTTTGAGGGGTGCATTAATATTTATCAAAATTAAAAAATTTTAAACTTACAGTGATTATGCTAAGGAATTACTAGTATGAATGTATAAGGCATAAAGATTTTTTTTTTAAAAAAAGATTTTCTCTACAGTTCTGTTCCTAATAACAAAAAAGTGGCAGCAACCTAAATATTCAGTAGATTGAATAAATTATGGAAAATCCATATAACAGAACACAATACAAACTTTGAAAAAAAAAGAACTTATGTGTGTGTGTATATATGTGTGCACACATGTACATGTATATGTAGTTTTTAACTTGGAGAGCTGTCCAATGATATACTGTTTTATAAAAAATAAGAGGCAGAATTTTAAAAAATATACAGTAAGATTCTTTTTAAATCAGAAAACATTCAAAGGTATATATATGTATATATATATTCAATTACGTGTGTAATTAATATATATTGCATAAGCATAGAAAACAAAATGGATACATACTAACCTCCAAAGAATGGGATAGGGAAAGAATGAAATCTTCATTTTCCACTGTATACATTTATGTTGTCTATTCATTTTAATAAATATATTAACTTTGTATATAATGTGTTTTAAATAGTTAATGATAAAAATAACATAAAGACTTAAAGAACAGCACAGTCTGCTTTCTAACCAAAAATAGTTACAGAAAAGAAACAGCAAAAACTGTTGATGATTTACAAAACATTTATTTACAGCACAAACATATCAACATTATAAACAAACAAAAGAGAAAACTAGGTAACTGTAAGAACTTATAATTTTGGGATAGCACACAAATATAAAATACAAATGGGAGGGGACTCGGGTAAACCCATGGCTGATTCGTGTTGATGCTTGGCAGAAACCAACACAATATGTAAAGCAATTGTCCTTCAATTAAAAATAAATAAATACAATACTTTGCCAAGGTTTCAGCAGGTTGACTAACATGCATGGAAAATCTCAGCATATGAAAATTATAATCTTCCTTTATCTTAGTAATAAAAGTGAATTTTATACTACCAAAAAAGATTAATAACTCAGGAAAATTTATTAAATGTTCACAAATGTCATGTGATACCAAGAACTTAACACAGTAAGTACTGTTTTTAAGTATTGTTTTTTGTATTTTAAATACAAACATTAAGTGATGGCATAAAGAGTTCACTGCTAAAATAAAACTGACTGTAATATGTCTCCAATGATTTAATTACTCATCAATCCATTCTATTATGGGAAGGAGTGCAACAGATGTATGTATAAGACTATTGATAATCATTGAATTATTAACATTGTATATAATATGCCTTCAGAACATGGTAGGCATATTTGAAAACTACCTCCAAATAAAAGGCATATGAAGAAAGCTACAAATGTTATGAATATTTGGCTAGCAGAGCTGGGAAAGCTGTCCTGATTTTTACCATGTCCCCCACTGATAAAGAAGTGCTCAGGAAAGCGGCATGTAGACTTCAAGCAAAAATTTCTCTCTTCACACAGAGAAGGGAACGGTTTTTTCCCCCTTGTTTAAAAATGTAAGTGTTTAGGCAGAATTCTTGTCAACAAATCAAGTAATTAAGCCAGAATGCCAATTTTGAAAGAGGGAAACAAAAAAAAAAGGGGGGGGGATTCTATTAATTATATGAGAAGTACAGTTCTCTAAAGTTATGCTTAGATCAGAGAAAGAATTGTCAAATGAAAAAAAAAAAGAGTACCAGGAGCTATTTTTTTCCTTCAAGGAAAGTAGCCTAATAATTTTACAGGATCAGATTCTCTAGGTCGAAAAAGTCTTCTAAGGTGATTTAGTCCATCTCCCTGACTAATTTTTTTTTAATCTTTTTTCTACGTACATGCTTGTTTCAGTGATAGCAAACACAATCCAGAGTTATCACATTTTATCTCAAGACAGCTATTAGATTTCCTCTTCATTACAAAATGAAAAACTGCTTCCCTATAATACCATTTGCCATTTAATTTTATCTCTTGGGAGCTTCATCAGTAACTCCAGTCCCTCTTCCATGAAACAGCCCTTTGACTATCTGAAGGCTTCGGTCACGGTCCCAGACAGTACATGCATCTTTTGGGCAGCCACACCATACAGTGCGCAGTCAACTACAACATGTCAAAACTGCAGCACATTATTTCTGTTAAACCACATCTTCCCCATTCTATGGTCAGGAAGTTGTGTTTTCAGTCCTAAGAACAGAGAATTTCTATTTCAAGAGAATACAGTCAAGGCAATGTAAAATACGGACTTACCAGTTCATTTTTCGTGTTAAGGTTACTCTCGAGCTCCTCACAGCTCTTTTTTTGTAGCATAGCCTCCTCTTTTAATGATTTGTTCAATTTATCTTGATTTTTCATTTCCTCAAGGAACCGTGCTTGTTTGCTTTTAAGCTCTTCAGTTTCCATCATCTTCTTCTCCAGGTCTCTTTCCAGTCTTTCTACCTCTTCTACCAGTACAAATTGAATAGTTTATGAGTCATTACATTTTCTATTTGAAGAAAGGCAGGACTATTTCTTAAATAACAGCAAAAGAAGTCTTAGAATAGTAAAAATACAATTCTACTTTTTAAATTATTCACTATGGTCTAGGAAAAAAAAGACTATTTTGAGCTAGAAAGTGATTTATACTAAAAGCAAGGAAGGCATAATCATCTGGATAATGATTTTAAAAGAAAACATTTTAATTCCAAGCATTTAATTCAATTAGTGTGTTGATAAATGAGGTGGCTTTTTCCAGGTCTCTTAGAAAAAAACATGCAAAATTTTATTTGGTATTAGTGATTATACTTTAAAGGATGCTGCAAGCATGTTTACAAAATAAAATACCATGTTATCCTGCATGGCAGGCAGATTCTTTACCAGCTGAGCTACCAGGGAAGACATCTTAAGAATCCTTCTAAGGCTTCCTATGATGCTTAGGATAGGATCCAAAAGGTTTACATCAAGAACTGACAAGGCTTTTCATGATTTGGTCCCAAATCCCCTCTCCAGTCCCATTTTCAAGCACACATTTCTGAAATGATTCCACTTCTTCAGTTTTCTGATGCCTGTTCTCAGCTGCAGGCTTTTATTCACACCTTCTGCCTAGAACTGTCTTCCTCTGTCTCCTACTGGCCTATTCTGCATCCTCCAGGTTTGGTTTTTTAAAATAAAACACTATGAGACGCCAGCCCTGACTCTACCCTCCCCAGATAAGATGCTTCTCAGGAAGACTATGATGCCGCCCTGCACCTCTGCCATGGCCCTCATCACAGGGGAAGTTGGTGTCTGCCTTCCCCACTCAAGTCTTATGAAAGCAGAAACTGCGCCTATCTGTGTTACCACTGGATCCCAAGAGCTCAGCATCACTAAAAGCTCCTAATTAACATTCAAAGTTGCGAATGAATCCTAAGTACTTTAAACATTTCCCCCAACATGACTTCCTTTTGCATCATTTATGTTTTTAAATTATTCCAAAACATCACCTTCTGGGCAACAAATGTTGAGTTAGGGGGGATCCCAAACTAATAAAAGTTAACCACATTTCTCAAGTGTTGGATCAAACTACATGAAACCGCTGTTTTTATCAATAAACAAGGACTAACATCAATTTCAGATGGTTGAACATACAGGTTCATAGCCTGTAACTATTACATAACTATTGTGTTAGGCTATTTCATATCTTCCTCTTCCCTTCAAAACTCCCATACTCCTTCTATTTTCTTTTTTCAGTTGATGATCTCATACTTTATTGATAAGACAGACCCCACCAGTAGAAACCCCTCATTTTCTTACCACCAAAGCAATAAAACTAACACCTACACACATCTTCTCTTCCTTCTGATGGAGAAAGTGTCCCACCCTGCTTATCAAGAGACACTCTATTCTTCTCTGATCGCATCTCCTTGTCCTCTCAAGGACCAAAGAAGCTAAGCCATGATTTGTCTCTCCACTTCGCTCTTGAATATTCTGTTTCTTTGATTACTAGCTTTGATGCTTCTGACAATTTCCTGGTGTGGAAGTGACTGGCGAAATTTCTTTAACTTTTAAAAACTCATTTATTAGGTACTACAGGAGAGAAACTGTGGGAGGAAATTTCCAATCTTTATCCAAATGTCTTCCTCCCATTCATTCTTCGATCTATAATCTAGCGTTTGTTCCAACCACTGCTTAACTGCCCTTGTCAGGCTCATTATTATGTTGCCAGCGAAAGCGCTTCTCTGTGCTCATCTTTCTTCTTCACGTCTCAGTGACATTCAACATAGTTGACCACTTCCTCTCCTGAAATCTTCAGACTTTTGCAAACCACTGCTTCCTGGTTTTCACCTACCTTGCTGGCCTCTCTGTTTTCTTAACTGGCTCCCCTTTTTGCTCTTGCCAACTGCCTGAGAGAGCCAGCTGATTCAAGTGGAATAAAGTATCATTTTTATGCTGATGACTCCCAAATTTACATCTCTAGGACAGATCTCTTTGAACCCCAGACGCACATTTCTGATTCTCTTCTTGGCTGCCTCACAGACATTCAAACTCAGTATTCTAAGTTTTCCCATTTTCAAAACATTACCAGCAAACCACTTACTTAAGCCAGAAGCTTGAGGATTATTCAATCCATTAGAAAGTGCTGCTGATTCTACTTCCAAAGTGGATCTGTCCATTCCACATCTATCATCTAAATACAGGCCACCAACATTCCTAAGTCAATATCCTTCTAACATGCCCCTTATCACCATTTTGCCCTGCTTTACGTCATTCTCCATCCTGCATCAAAAATAATCTTCTTAACATATAACACCTGCTTAAATGTTGTCAGTGATGTTCTGCTGCACCTGGAATAAACCCAACGCCCAAGGCCCTGTGTCATCTAACCCCTACCTATCTCTCCGAACTTTAACTTGAGCTATCCTCCTGTCAGATTAATCTTCTTTCTGTCTCTTAACTCTCCAGCATCTTCCCAATTGCAAAGTATAAGCTTTCCCCTCTCCCTCATCCTCTCCTGCCTTTGCCTTCAACTTATGTGTCATTTCCTCAGAGCCATTCCTTTACACCACTTTCCAAAAAGGGGTTTGCCTCTGTTATTTTATCTGGGTTTATTTATTTTTTGTTTATCTTCTCTACTGAAACAGACGCTGCATGAAGGCCAGTACCTTCCATCTTCCTAGCCGTATCTTCAGTGCCAGATACAGTGACTGGTTCACAGTATGTACCTGATGAGTATTTGTTGAGTTCATTGATCTATGGTGCCATTTTCTATGAAAATTTTAATAGCATTATAAAGTTAATAATAAATATATCTTTTCTGGATCATTTCTGAAAATAAATTCCTCTCTCATCCGAATTTATTTTTTTAAAAAATATGTCACCTTACCTAAACTGAATCTCTCAAAAGCTTCTTGCCTGTCCTGAGTGGTTACTGGCTGACCTTCCAAACTTTCCAGTGATCGGAGGTGAAAAATGGTGAACTGAAGGTAATGGGGAAGGGTCACAACCGGATTTTCAGCTAGGATCAGAGAAGTCAAATCTTGAAGTGGCTTCAATTTGCTTACATCTTGGAGCTAAAATGATATGTAATATTATTATTGGCATAATTGAATTAAAACATCATAAACATACCTAAGGGAAGTAATAAGGCAAGGAAATTGCTATTATCATGACAAGGAATTTATTCATAAAACCCATTATCCAACAGTAGTTTGAAGGGAGGAACAGAAAAGAATATTTGAGGATCTAGAATGTATCAAGAGCAATACTGGGCATTTTCCACATATCATTTCATCTGTGATTCCTCACAGAAACCTATGACATATCATCTGAATTTTATAGATCATGAAACTGAGGTTCAAAGAATTTAGGTAACCTGCTCAAAGCTCAGAGATTATATGTGAATGAAATAGCATTTGACTTCAAGACTGGGTAACTCTAATCCTATTATCTTTTCATTACACTGAATGAACAAATCAAAAATATAAATGTCTATAAAAAAGAAGTTTTGTAAATCTTCTGATAACTGTTATAGTTGATAATTAAAAGAAATAAGTATACATAGAAACATTCACAGTTATGAAGTGAGATTTTTACATTTATCCAAAAAGGAATTTTAAAAGGTTGAGAAATACTACTACTAATAGCTAACACAAATAAATCTCTTTCAAGTGGATGTGCACTCTTATTGAAGCCAATGTCAAATATGAACTGAGATGAGAAAGTGTTACAAAATTATAAATAATAAAAAATATTTATTGAATGATTTTCCTGTTATCAGTACTATCTATGTATCAACTACTTTAGGAACATGTGTGGCAATATTAGATGAATTCATGGCTACCTCCTCCAAACACCCGCTAAACTCCAAGATCTCCGAGGTGACGCTGTGTAACATGCGTGGGGCTCGGCTCTGAGTCACCTCATCAGATCTTTATAAAGATGGAGCAGGAAAGTACAGACACTGCACAGCATTAAACCAAAGTTACTTATTATTACTACCTTATACTGGTAAAAGTTTAAAACACTAAATACTCTAAGGCTATATTCCTTAAAGTTTTTATTTTTACATTTTATCATTTCATCTGAGCCCTATACCACTTCCATAAAGAAGGCAGGGGAGAAACTATTTTTTTCCAATTTAAACAGTGAGTTTTAGACAGATGAAATTTATCCAAAGATTACAGAAGGCAAATCTAGACCCATACTGGAAGTCACCTCTTTTATTTTCTATTTTAAGACTTAAGTTCTTTAAATTATAGGAGGATTGTTTCAATTTTAATACAGACTTAAATAAATTAATGTTTTTACTTTGCAATGCTTACGGAATATCTAACTGTATAAATGTTACAAGAAAATCATAAAATATACTCATATATTTTATGACAGAGAAAAATACATGTCACTATCAGCTTATGTGAACCATGATAGAGTTGCTTTGCTACAAAAAGCTAGTGATTAATACTTCCTGTAACACTTAATACTATCATCAAGGTTAATTCAGATTAATTCATAAATTTGAAAAAAAAAAACAAAAAAAGAGAACTCTGCTCCAGGCATGCCATGACATGGATTCTGGCACAAGCTGAATGACTTCGGGTAAGAGAGTTAGCCTCTCCAAGACTTTACTTAAAAATGGAAATAATAAAATGGTACCTAATTCATGGAATTATAAAAATAACCCCTGCACTGTCTCCTTAAGAAGAGTAATCAGACGCTCAAATGAAATGAAAGATGGGAAAATGCTAAGAGATCAACTCTCAGTTACCATGTAGTCATGCAAAACCAGGTCTGTGTATATTTAATTCCCATAGAGAATACTAAGTTATGTCTGAATTTGATGTTTGGTCAAAGGACCAAGGACATTAGAAGAAGTCCCATTAAAAAAAAACCAAACTTAGATTTTAATCTTTTCACCTCAACAGGTCTAAAAAATTTAAATATTCTTGCTACTTTGAATAACTTACCGATGATATCTTGTTGGCTTTCAGGTTGAGGACTTGCAAACATTTTAACTTCTTCCCTAACCACACTGGAATATGTTCAATTTCATTTCCTGCAAGGTTCAGCTTTTGTAGATTGTGCATATTTTCTATGCCTTCAATTTTGCTAGAAACCAAAGGGTAAAATCAAACTTAGTAAGTACAATGATAGTGTCCCTTCATTGTATTTTAAAAATAAATAGGCTTGGTTTTATGCAGAGTTGCTTTTCATAACTGTAATTTACAAATGAGAATTTAAAAATAGTGGCTAAAAACAAATTTACCAAACAGCTCCAGTAGACTCTTCCTTACTGTCCCTGCCCAGGAATCCCATCTGTCTTACTATCAGACTTCAGGATCCCACAACACAGAAAAGAGGAGGCTGCCTGGGCCAGTCTCACTAACCACTGTGAAGACTCCAGTGGGCAGCAAGGGGAGAGCTGCGGAGTCCAGCAGCACACACCGTCCTGTTCTACTGCCCTGCATGGGAGAAGGTCCTTAAGTCATCACCGAGAGACCAGCTATGCCAGTACGATGTGGCTGCCATTCTGAGCAGGTGGAACCCCAGAATGATGCTGTATTTATGAACACAAATGTTTTAATCAGTATTTAATAAAACATTTATCACCTGCATTGGTGAATTTTCATTGTTGAAATATTTTCCCAAGTTGATTCCAATTTAATTCCTTGGTCAATTCTCTATACTGGGCAAATATTTCCATGCTTTTTACTTTCAGTTTTATTTTGTTGAAATTATTTTCATCAGGATCAATTTTTTTTTATACAAACTTTACATTAAGGATTTAATTCATTAATCACTCCCCCCCCCAGCCATTTCATTTTTTCCATATTAGAGCTTTGGCTACAGTTAGTTGTTTTGTTCTTTGGCCATTCTATATACCAAGTCTTATGTGGAGGGAAGATACAGACATAAAGACTTTCAACATTTGAAAACTGTTTCATTTTGCCTATAACAAGTTTTCTATGTGCATTTTTGCCACTGTCAGTCTTATTATGTTTATTTTTCAGAGTAATATACATTATGAAGTAGAAACAAGATTGAGGGCCTATTTATTACAGAAATAAGCAAAGAACATCAGGATAAAATACATAGGCTCAAAACAAGTTGATACAACTTTAGGATCAAAACAACAGGGTTAAAACATTCTGCTTCATGCCAACTTTCTTAATGAATAAGGCAGTTAATCACAGACTGTAGCTGGGAAAACTTCCTGTAAAAATGGAACTAAGATAAAATTTGGTATTCAAAAAATGTATCTCCTTCTTTGATAATGCTAGGTATTATTCTGTACTTTAGTAATGCCAAAATATGACAGTTACCTACGTGAAGGGCTAGACTACAAATGAATAACCAAAGTGTTTGCTCTTTCAAAGGATTCTTTCAGTAACATGGACAGTATGAATCTACCTTGTTAACAAAGATGATGACCCTGCAGCGCTACCCAAAGAAGTATTTACTTACCAGATTTTATTATATGATAGGTTGAGTTCACGTAATTTTAACAGCTTGTCCACCTTCTCAATCTTCCCTATTAGGTTATGGCTGAGATTCAGTATTTCAAGCTTAGTACATTTTTCCAAATTTTCGATATACTAATTGGAAACAAATGAATAAATGCTTTATACAACAGACACCTCGACATGAGCGCGACATATAAGCATATGCATCAGGGGCTGCTCTGATCAGTCACCGGAGACTAAGCCGTTACTGCTCCCCTGGGCAGTAAGTACCCTGGTGCGGCTCTCTGGTCAGGAGGGGCCACTCTCCTCAAGCTGCCAAACCTTTCTTGCCCTGCAGGAGGTGACGCTTCCTACATACTAGGAAACTGACGACGATTCAGTGAGAAATTTCTGCATCAGTCCTTTCCCTCTTCTACACTTTCCTACGCCTCTCTCTTTCTCCCTTCCTTTCTTCCAAGTTCAACTAAGGTACTCATGCTCTGGCATAATGTCCCCCGTCTCCTCTCCCTGTGTTCTTGAATCCTCAGTCTTTCTCTCTCCTGGGTCTTCCCCTCAAGTGTAGAAACAGTCACTATTTGGAACTTCCCTGATGGTCCAGTGGTTAGGACTCCGAGCTGCCAGTGCAAGGGGCACGGGTTTGATCCCTGGATGGGGAACTAGGAGCCCACACGCCACGTGTGGTGCGGCCAAAAGACAAAAAAATAAAAACAGTCACTGTTCGACAGATGTTCACTACACACTGGCTACATGCCGGATGTGGCACCAGGCAACGGCAGCACGCCAGTGCACCAGACAGTGTCCCTGTTGCTGGAATCTACGGTCAGCACACTCAGCTCAGTTCAGCTGCTCAGTTGTGTCTAGCTCTTTGCGACCCCATGGACCACAGCACACCAGGCCTCCCTGTCCATCACCAACTCCCGGAGCTTGCTCAAACTCATGTTCATCAAGTCGGTGATGCCATCCAACCATCTCATCCTCTGTCGTCCCCGTCTCCTCCTGCCTTCAATCTTTCCCAGCATCAGGGTCTTTTCTAGTGACTCAGTTCTTCACATCAGGGGCCAAAGTACTGGACTTTCAGCTTCAATATCAGTCCTTCCAATGAACACCAGGACTGATCTCCTTTAGGATGGACTGGCTGGATCTCCTTGTAATCCAAGAGACTCTCAAGAGTCTTCTCCAACACCACAGTTCAAAAGCATCAATTCTTCGGTGCTCAGCTTTCTTTATAGTCCAACTCTCACAACCATACATGACTACTGGAAAAACCACAGCTTGACTAGACAGACCTTTGTTGACAAGGTAATGTCCCTGCTTTTTAACATGCTATCTAAGTTGGTCATAGCTTTTCTTCCAAGGAGCAAGCGTCTTTTAATTTCATGGCTGCAGTCACCATCTGCAGTGATTTTGGAGCCCAAGAAAATAGTCTGTCACTGTTTCCATTGAAAACAAGCTCAGTCTCCTTTATATGATACAAATCACCTCACACAGAACCTGTTTCCTACCCAGCTTTCACGTTACCACCCTTATTTGCCACTGTGTTCTCATAAAAACTGTGTACATCTGCTCACTCTGCAGCCTCCCATTCAGTGTTAGTCACTGGTAAGGCAATACATCTTCCATCCCTACTACATATTCAAAAAGTTCTCTCCAAGATCACCATTCATTCACCCATTCCAACAAATACTAACCAAACAAGGATTATGTGCCAGGAGCTGTTCTAGGTACTGCAAATATGGAAAAAACAGTGATGAATAAAGAAAATAAGATTCTTGATTTCACTCACAGGGAAAGCCAATAAACAAATAGAGAAAATAAAGTTTTCAGGCACTGAAGCATACTAACAAGAAGATAACGTGATGTGACAGAATAAAAGCACCAAGGGGGCAGGTTCTGTCTGCTGTGTTCACTACTTAGCACTGGTGCCTGGCGCGTAGTGGCTGCCATATCAGTATCTGTTGAGGGAAAGAATGAGAGGGAGTGACTGAGGAGAAGGTGGCTACCTGCAACTGTGGGGAGACCTCACAGAGAGGAGGTGAGACTCTTATAATAAGCTAGCTGTGTGAATATCTGGAGACAGAGAGTACCAGGCAGAAAAACAAACAAACAAACAAACAGCAAAGACCCTAAAAGAATGAAGCTGGTGGGCCTCAAGAATGAAGAAAGCGCTTTTTAAACTGCTGAATCAAACAACTTCTTCCAAGTTTTCATGCTCTTGGATGATGCTGTGACACTTTATAGCACATCTTTTTCTCCTTGAAGTTCTTCCTCCTTTGGTCTCCACTCATCACACTCTTGGATCTTCTATTCCAACAGCCCCCTCAGACTTTTTCACTGGGTCTGTCTCTCCCAGACCCACTCACTTTCTTTGATTCCCCCTCAATATTTCTCCTCTTAATTCCAGGCATTCTTCACACTAACTTCTAAGTTCCCCAAATCAGAAACTAAGCTTCTTCACTGCTATATTTATTCCCACAGCCTAATCTAATACCTGGCATATAGAAACCACACAGTAAGGATTTATTAACTTGGTATTTCATTTTTACCATCTTTAAACTCCAGGATGTCTCCTTTTTTCCTATTTCATTACATAAGACATAAATATAGTCCAATAAAAATTTCAAACAAAACATAAAAAGCTCTCTTCATCAGGTCTCCAGTTCAGTTCCCCCACCAAAAAATCTCACTGCTCAAAGGTAACCCTTGTTAACAGACCAGTGTATATATACCCAGACCTTTCTATTCATTAATAAAATATTTTTAATGAATTAAAAAAGTATTTTGTTTCCTTACTAAAAATACTTTAGAGTTTGTTTTTTCCATTAAATATACTGGAACATTTCCCCACATTAATACATAGAGTTCTGGGAGATTTTGTTCTTGTTCTTGTTTTTCAAGAAACTTGATAGTATTCCATGGTATGCGTGCATGCTAAGTCACTTCAGTTGTGTTCACTCTTTGTGACCCCATGGACTGTAGCCCGCCAGGCTCCTCTGTCCGTGGGATTCTCCAGGCAAGAACACTGGAGTGGCTGCCGTGCCCTCCTCCAGGGGATCTTCCCGACCAGGGATCGAACCTGTGTCTCCTGCAGCTCCTGCATCACAGGCAGATGCTGAACCACTGAGCCACCAGGGAGGCCCATCTCATGGGATACTGCACCATAATTTTTAAGCAATTCCCTATTGACAGACAATTGGTTACTGACAATTTTTCTATTTTAAATAATGCCTAATAAACTCTTCAGATACTTTTGGATACATGTGCAAATATTAATAGACATCAAGGAGTAGAACTGCTGTGTTGGTGAGTATAAATTCAATAAGTGTAAACTTAATTGCTGGATCAAATAAGTACATTTGAAATTTTGATAAATACTATCAAACTGTTTTCCTAAAATGCTACACACATCTATACATCCACTAAGACCAAATGAGAAGATCCATTTCTCACATCTTTCTGAATGCTAAAATAATCTTTTTAATTCTTGTCCATTAGATATACAAAATGGAAAATGGCATCAAACCATTGTTCTATTTCTCATCTCTTTGACATTAATGAAACTGAATATATTTTCATGTTAACAGCCATTTATAATACTTTTGTGAACAGACTTATCCTTCGCACATTTACCATTTAGTTGTCTCTTTCTAGTGAATCACAGGGGCTCTTTATATTATGCGGATATTGTTACACATGCTAGAAACACTATTTGCCAGCTTGTTTTTCTTTAACTTTTTAAAAGATAATAATTCATTAAACACCACTTTTTAATCTTTATGTAAGCTAAATCTGTCAATATTTTTCTTTGTGGTACTAGGGTTGATGTTCGATTAGAAAGGCCTTCCCAACTCTAAGATTTAAAAATATATATTTTTCCTAACATTTTTATAGCACTTTTGTTGGTTGATTTTTGTTTTGTTTTCATTAAGACTGTCAATCTTCTGGAGTTAATTTTTGTGACTTAAGTAGGAGGCATCTAAGTTTATATTTTTTCCAACCAAAAATATTAAGTTGTAAATAATAAAAATAATAATAATAAACAATAAGAAGAAATTATTTTTATTAAAAAATAAAAATTAAATTTCAATGTACTCATGGTATATAGTTTATGAATAGAATAAAGTAGTAAACAGTCTAGAGCAGGGATCACTAACCTTTCTCTGCAAAAGGCCAGATAGTAAATATTTTTTGGCTTTGTGAGGCATATATAGTCTTTTTGACAATCACTTACTTCTGATATTGTAACAAAAAAACAGCCACAGGCAATATGGAAATAAATGAGTGTAGCTGTGCTCCAATAAAGCTTTATTAACAAAAACAAGCAGTAGGCCTAATTTGGCATTTAGATTGTAGTTTGCTGACCCTTTTTAGAGAGAATCAACAACATGTAGAATAACAGGAGGTTATGAATTTGAAGATGTCACACTTTACATTTCTGATGGAGAACTTTCACTAGAAACAAAAGATCTGCAACAAATCCAGCAACATTAGAATGAAACAGTACTGTAAATTCCATATATATATTTTTTATTTTAAAGCACAAAAATTAAAATCAATGTCTGTATTCAGAAAGGTTGGTAACATACCTTAAATTTCTTGCCACCATCTTTGGAAAGTGAAAGGTTCAGAGATTTTACCAAGGCCAAATTTTCCTGTTTAGTAAGTTTTTTAACAAGGGCTTCTGTAATATATCGAACTCCTGCATGTGAATCAGCTTCTGAAGTTATACAAACAGATCATTATCAGAAGAGGAAGACATGACTACTTTGAGAAACAAACTGTCCTGATGTTATACAACAACAACAAAAATTTAAACCATGCAATTGTAAAAACCGTTGGCTAGTTCTAATTGGAATGTTTAAATAATATTTTACTTTATGTAGCATTTCATAATGATGACAATGTTACACTTCATAAATATTAACTGTGTGCAAGCTTTGTATTAAGTACTCGACATTAAAAAATGTAATTTGTACAACAATCCTTGGGAATAGAAATTACTATTCTTCTTTATAAAAAAATTAGAAAAACAATTTGTTCAAGTTCTTGCAGCTAAAAATATGCAAATCTAGGACTTGAACCTAGGCAAATGAATCTAAAATTTATACTTTTAAGTACGGTCAGCACTGAGGTTTTTAGCAGCATTTTAATGTTAGTTTTAAAAAAAATACATTGGATTATTTAGTTTTTTGCTTTAAACAGTTTTAATCAAGTTAAAAAATATTAGAATTCTTAAAAATTTCCTTTTCCTATTTTTTGTTATGGTAGGAAACTCAAATTTGTTGCTCTTTTAAATATAGGGGATCACAATATATTTTATAGAGATAAAGTACTAACTTAATGGATAGCATACCCTGTCTCAAGACCTTCCTGGTTATTACAATCAGAGCTTATTAAAGCCATGTTAGTACAGCACAGGGAACTCTACTCAATATTCTATAACGGCCCACATGGAAAAGAATCTAAAAAATACATACATGTACATATGTATATGAATAGCTGATTCACTCTGCTGCACATGTGAAACTAACACAGCACTGTAAATCAACTATACTCCAATTTAAAAATTATTTTTAAAAAGCCATGTTAAATTCTACAAAAGCATCCATAAAAAAGAAAACTGTCTCTTGGTTCTTTATGAATCAAAGATAATTAATCCTGGGTTCAGATCCAGGCTGTGGGCCAAAGTTTCCCCATGATTACTTATATAATAAGTTAATATTTATTTTGGTTCAAAATAAAATAATTTTAAAAATTTGGCCCAATCTAAAGAAAATATTCATCAAGTTAGAAATAACAATGTGCCAGTGGGCAGCAAGGGTACAGTCCAAACTCAATGCTGATGGTATTTATTAATAGACACTGATCAGTATTCATCAATAGATTTGATGACCATGATTTCATGACATAGCAAAGAAATCACAAAAAAGTTTTCTTTGTATTTAATCACAGTAAGTAAATTTCTAAAAAAAGAACCCATTTTTAAAAACAGATTCCTAGACTGACAGAATGCTTTTAAGAAAAAAATAAAAACCTTGGTGAACATTCATATGTACGTCCCTGATTTGAGAATCAGTCCGTTCACAGATTGGCAGCTTGCCTATAAGCAGACTGGAATATCCCAGGGATGGACAACATGTTTATACTGAATTAAGGCGCTCCATTCTGAAGTGACCAGATATGCCTTCCCCTCAACCAAGGATGATGGTAAACTGGCATATGAACTTTAAAGCACTCTCCTACCATAGGAAATAAAGCTTCCTCTTTCTGGAAACTCCCTTCTCCTAACCCTTTCAGACATCTTCACCCTTAACCAGAAGCCTCCATCCTCCATTGTTCTTAGACAATTTCTGTCAAAAACAATGGGTCAAGTTACTAGTAGGATGGATACATGTTATATTTGGACCAAAAATGTAAGTTCAGTATTTTCCATTTGTACTTAAAAAGAGTATTTGGTAACATTCACAGATTAAAAAGCATTACCTTTCTGGTCGTGGTAATCCAAAAGCATAGTGTTTTCACCTATAATCTCAACTTGCTCATACCACTGTCTTCCAGAATGAAAAGGCAGAGTCTCAGATCCGTTTAAAGGTGAAAGTGACCTAGACCTCATATTGGACGTAAGAGAAGATGGACTAGGAGAGTGAGATGATGGTGGCATCTTTGTTTTGGGAATTTTCTGCTGAGGACCTTTCTTCATTGCAAGAATAAAGCCAGGTATCCATCAAAACCTGTAAGAGTTCCCAATATATTTAACAAGGTTAATGTTTAGAGCTATCAAAACGATTAGTCTATTTCTAGAATTTTCAAGACTACAGAGTTTCAAATTCAGAAGTTATAGATGCTAGAACCCACACTACTCCAAGCTGATGGAAGCAGACACTATTTTGGACATTGTTGATTACCTTACCAGAGGGGAGAGAGACCTCCAGAGGGTCTTGTACTGACATGTACTCCAGCCAGAAGCCTCATCTGTCACTTTGGTTCTCAGTTTATTGGACCAAACTATTCACAGTGCCTCTTCTACTTACAAAGAGTTCTAGAGCGCATAGAGCTGGAAATACTTGACAGCCAGTAGTATTTCATGCTGATCCACACTCTCTCCTTCCTGCAACAGTTTCTTCCTCTGGCTTCTGGAGGAAGCCACACTTTCCTCCCGTCTTCCTGGCCTCTCCTCAGCCTCCTTCCCTGGCCAAAGCTCGTCTATTCACTCTTTAAATGTCAGAGCTTCTCAGGTCTCCTCTGATCTCTCTCTAAACTTAACTGAGACAATCTAATGTACACCCATGGTTCCCAATGCCACCTTTTTACTGGTATTTATATTTTCAGTCCAACTCTTCTCTGAGTCCAGACACCTATTCTTAACTGTCTACCTGATATCGCACTGACATCCTGAATCAACATGTCCAAATTGAACTTTTCCCTCATCCCGCCCTCATCTTCTTCCCATCCTGTTCCTCCTCCAGCATTCCCTTACTGTGGACAATGCTCTTGGAAATAAGCCAGAAACTGGGAGTCACTTCCTTCTTCCCATAACCAATCAATCACCAAGTTTTGTCAATTCTACTTCCTAAGTATCTCTCAAATTAGTCCCTTTCTTTCCATCTCCCCTCTCGTCTACTCTAATCCACACACTCATCAAACTACTATAACAGCTTCTAACTGATTTGTCTACAAGGTCTCTTCCCTTCCTCTTCCATCACTACATTGTGGCCAGAGTGATCTAGTCTAAAAGTTAATCTATGGGTCTGTAATAAATGAAATATTTATCATGACCTGTGAGATCCCCCATGATGTGATCCTGTCTCTCTAGCCTCACATCTGTCACTAGTTTCCTAGACTCTGGGCTGGAGCCACACAGACCTCTGTATCTAATTTCTGGTGTTGCAAATGCTTGCCTTTGGTCTTTCTTTTTTTAAATCTTTTTAGGAGTTCTCACTATATAGTCTGCATATTAACTTTAGTCAAATAAATAATTTGCAAGTTTTCTCCCACCCTGTGGTTTCCTTTCGACTAATTGATACTGTCTTAAAAAATAAAATCGGCCCCCTGGTGGCTCAGATGGTAAAGTGTCTGTCTACAATGTGGTAGACCCAGGTTCGAGCCCTGGGTCAGGAAGATCCCCTGGAGAAGGAAATGGCAACCCACTCCAGTACTATTGCCTGGGAAATCCCATGGATGGAGGAGCCTGGTAGGCTACAGTCCATGGGGTCACAAAGAGTCGGACACGACTATGCGACTTCACTTCACTAAAAAATGAAACTATTTATTTTTAGTGTGTTGGGTCTTCCATTGCTGCTTGGGTTTTTCTCTAGTTGCAGTGCGAGGGCTTCTCATTGGGGAGGCTTCTGTTGTTGCGAAGCCTGGGCTCTAGGGTGCTCTGGCTCCAGTCACGGGGGCTCCTCTGCTCCAGAGCACAGGCTCAGTAGTTGTGGCACATGGGCTTAGTTGCTCTGTGGCATGTGGAATCTTCCTGGCCCAGGAATCAAACCCGTGTCTCCTGCACAGGCAGGCGATTCTTTACCTCTGAGCCACCAGGGAGGTCCCTGTGATGTTGTCATTTGATACTCATCTAACATTTTTAAAGAAACCCAACTGGTCTATTTTTCCTTTTGCCGCCTGTGCCTTTGATGTCATATCCAAGAAATCACTGCCAAATCCAGTGGTATTAGGTAAAAGTCCAAATTCAGACAGAGTGCTAGCTGGAGTAATGATGAGAATCAGTTTTTCTCTCAAATTAACTTGTAAGTCAAATCACACAATTAATCTAGTATAATTTAAGTTCCATGAAAGTAGCGATATTATTCACTGATGTACTCCAGGCCAAGAACAGAGCCTACAAGATGGCAGATAATTACTATTTATTGAATGAATTGTTCATAAAGAACCTAGAAACAATAAAATGCTATTCAATAATTCAACAAAAGGCTATCTTCATGAGCAATATCAGTCCTCAATACCAAGAGTCCTAACATACAAGTTAGGTTTATGCAAAAAAGATTTTCATGATATACAACTGCTCTTATAAGTACGCTGCAAAAATTATAAATCTGGCAAACTTTTAGACCAAAAAGTGTTATAAGATGCACAGGTCTTGAACAAGCTGCATCAACAATGATTCTACTTTGCTCAATATCCATAATCTCCCGTACCCTCACTACTGAAGATGTGAAGTGTGTGTATGTGTATGTGTTAGTCACTCAGTCGTGTCCAACTCTTTGCAAACCCATGGACTGCAGCCCACCAGACTCCTCTGTCCATGGGATTCTCCAGGCAAGAATAATGCAGTGGGTAGCCATTCCCTTGTCCAGAGGATCTTCCCAACCCCTGGGTATCCTGCACTGCAGGCAGATTCTTTACCAACTGAGCCACCAGGAAAGCCCTAAAGTGTGAAGACAAAACAGAAACTATTTTTTAGAAAAGTAATCTGCAACCCAAAGTTTTTGGATAGCTCAAACCCTAATGCCAGGGACTTTGCCAACTGTCCAGCGGTTGTTTCCATGCTTCCAATTCAGGGGCTGTGGGTTCGATCCCTGGTCAGGGAACTAAGGTCCCACAGGCTGTGTGAGGCACAGCCAAAAAAATAATAAAATAAAAACAGGAAGGAAGGAAAAGAAATAAAAATAAATGGTAGCTTTTTAAAACATTTTAATTTTTTTGAAGGAAAAACAAAATTTAATACAATGAAAGCATCACTGAACTCACGATCTAGCATCTTAAGGTGACTAGTTTGAAGGTAACAAAAACCTGATAAATTTTTTTAAAAAGTGATTATTATTTCACAGGTATACAGTACAACAAGGCCAACTGCCTTGTTTCAACAATCTAGATCACCTTAAACTGCAAATCTAAGTCTTTACTTTCTCTTTCGTTTTTTCATGTCAAATCATCCACAAAGGTCAGAAAAGCTTCCTTCAATTCACACAACTGCTACTGATGTCTTAACCACAAAGCTTTAGGACCTAATTTCACAAGTGTGGCAAACAATTTTTATCTTAACATTCTCCCAAGGCAAAAGTCTCTCAGTAATACGTCTCATTCTGTGTTAGATTGCACTGTTGCTCTCTTTCTAAATAATAATGCACTCAAGCTTGAAAAGGGCTAAGACGCATGTGCTTTAATAACACAATTTTATTCATTACTGAATTAAATACAGTTTTCATAAGGGCAAGGGACTTAAGAAATAAAAGAGGAGCAGTACAGGGCCCAGTTCCCACTTCCATATGTCTTTCTCTGTCTCATAGCATGATAGAAAATTATAAAATTAGAATGAGAGTATGCTACATGCTACAGAGATATGCTTCATACACATTTTTAGTTTCTTGGTTTAAAAATGCACATACATCCTACATTTTTATGCAACGCAATTATTTTGTACCCTGCACCTTAGTCTTATCTCTAACTTCTTAAAATATTGGACCATCCTGAATTCCTCTCACAACACCCTAATGACCAAGACTCTTTGGGCCTCACTAGAATATCATGAGATCTCTTTTGATGAGAAAAACTCTGCCTTACTCAATAATAGAGTTAAAGAAATATATTAGAATGGATCCCAGAAGTCAAAATTAACTGCTTCCTTTAATGAATTGTAACCTGCAAGATTAAATGATGGTTCTGAAGTCACAGTGCATTCCCAGACCCCTTCCCTGGGTCACCATAGCTCCTGTAAAGCCTAGACATATGATCTCACAGAATAGCTAACTTAGTAAAATGGGCTTAGGGATTTACTGTGCTTGAGAAAGGATACCTGGCAGTAGTAAAATCTTGAACCACGATTTTAAGAGAGAGCGATGTTGCTTGACCAAGGCTGTAGTTTGCAATTATATAAACAATAGACCGAGCAATAGAAAAGAGAAGACAGAGATGAGAGACAGGGCTAGTGTGTGTGAAGGGGCAGGATAAACTGAAACCAAAACAAGCAAAACAAGTCCAGAGCTAGAGACACATTTTGAAAACCCAGATGGTAAGTCTGCAGAATAAAAGAAAGCCACCGGAATGATGTGATAATCAAAATCATATGATCAAGCATCCCGTCCTTCTCAGACTCAGAAACTTGTCTTGATCTAACAATCCCCTCCACCACAGCTTAGTAGAGTCTACACCTTCACCTCTATCCAGCCTTTCCTAAGATTCCATCATCTCTGATCTTTTCCAAATGAGGCAGACCTCAGTAATTCCCAAACCTTCCATCTCTCTTCCCAGCTACTCCAATAAGCAAATATCCATCCCCATTTCTTGACCTCCATATCCCTCTCCATGGCACCCCTTAGCCCTTTAATCACATCTCAGTACTTTCCCTATAATTCGACTTCACCCCATACCCTCTGATCCATTTAAACACTCTTATTCTCCAACTAGTCCTTTCAAGTATCCTGACCCCTATTCCTCACCAATGGCAATTCTCCTATCCCATGCTCGTCAACCTTTGCATCCCACCCTTTCATCCCATTCTGATTGCCAAGTCTTCCCACAAATTCTCTTCCCTAACACTGTACTAGTCTTCTCCATTTCTCTAGTGTTTTCCAGTGTCATGCCTCCACATTTCTGTATTCATCCTGATTTCCCAAACTGCTCATCACAGCAAATATTCTGACATCTTAATTCACTCGAATACTCTGGCTTCTAATTATCCCCTCTTCACACAAAATACTCAAGTCTCCATCCAGTCCACTTCATCTCAACCCAACTGGCTACTTGCCTCTCCCTTCTAACACCCTGGCATCTGTGTTCCTCTGTGTCCCATTAACATCCTGAGCTTTCCTCTCACATCTCTCTCCATGCTACTCAGGTATGGGGGGAAAAAAGCTTCCCAAACCTTCCCGTTAGTTTATTTTTTTTTTTCGGTCATTCGATTTTATTCCGCAACTTTAAGGCACCAAGAACTGTGCTAGGCTCTAAGAATACAGGGCCGAGAAGGCAGGGCTTCCACACTCAAAACACACAAGAGGATCAGGTCTCTGACCCAAACAGCATCCTTCACAACACCTTAAAATTAGAATTAAATGATTATTTGTGAAACAACTTGATTATTGCTTGTTCCTCTTTCTAGAGTTTGGCTACAAGACAGTAGAGGCTGTATTGTTTGGTGCACAGTAAATATTTGTTCAATTAGTGAAAAAAGGACTGTGCTAAGTACTCTAAAGACATTACCAAACAAATTCTCACAGATAATGTATATTATAATTATTAACCTCATTTATAAGTGACAACGTATCATTAAGAATTAAGAGCTTGAGCTCTACAACTAAGTCTGAGTTCAAATGTTAATTTTCCACTTTCTGTGTGACATAGGCAAATTACTTAACCTCTCTGACCCATAGTTTTATCACTTTTAAGATGAGAATGATGACCTTGTTCAAGTTATTTTAAATCAGTTAATGGGAAAGACTAAAGGACGTAAAACTGAATCTGGCACACAAGGTACACTCAAAAGTACTTAGCGAGTATCTTTACAAAGAGAAAACATATCCTCAGGAAGGTTAAGAACCAAGCCCAAATCTCACAGACGTTCAGTAGCACAGGTGGCAGAATCAAGACGTGAAGCCAAGCTTTGACTTGAAAATACACCTGTCCCTTAAGCATTATATGACAAAGTATTTGCTCTTCCCTTTCTTTAAGCTTTTCCTCCCCATATCCTAACTCTCCTTTTTCTCCATGTACTGGATTCCGCCTGATTTCAGGACGCCCGTCAGGGTACCCGAACCATCCTGTATCCCAGTCACTCCCCGCAGACACCTGGCACACCTCCTCCCCCTCCGCTCGGCAGCGGGACCCTACCTTTCATTCGCCGAACCCCCGCGTCCACACCTCCCCACACTCTGGTCCTTCATCCCAAAGCCCCCACCCCGTGACCTCCTCACTTCTTATCCAAACCTCCCTCCATCCTCCTCCTCCCGCCCCACGCCGGTTCCGGGCCCTCCCCTCCTTCCCATCCAATCCCAATTCCCAGGCACACGCCCCCGCCCCGAATCCATCCCTCGCTGGGTCCAGGCCTTCCCGCCTTCGCCGCTGGTCCCCACCCGCTCTGCCTGGAGGCCGGAGAACGGCCTAGACCAGGCCTGGCACTCACCACGAAGGAGCGGGGCCGAGCAAGCCCGCCGGACGAGGCCGGGCGGAGGGGCCGGTAGTTCCCTTCAGGCGCCCAGCGGCGCGGCAGCCATTTTGTTGTGTTGTGCCGGTTGCCGTGGGGCCGTGCGCGCCGCGTGGGCGGAGCCTGCCGCGGTCACGCCCCTCCCCGGAGCTTGGGGGCGGGACCAGGCTTCCCGCCGCTCAGTTTGCCAGGCCCGCGGGCGCGCAAAGGCGCGTGGGAGCCCGCGCGAGGCGAGATTTCCTGCTGCAGGCGGCGAGAGGCCCCGCTCTTTTCTCTGAGGCGAAGCGGCCGACTTCTCTTGCTCAGGCCTTGACACGCTCCGCGGGGGCTGGGCCTGAGGACGACCTGAGAGACCGATGTAACTGTGTCACCAAGCCCCCACATTTCCATTGCTGGCCGTCTGGCTTTGAACTAGTGTGCCTCGCCGCACACTCCTCCTTCGCACGGCCCGTTTCTGAGGCGAATTCTCTTCGTCAGGGGCCAGACAGGCCAGACGTAGATGAACCTCTGAGGGAACGCAGTTTAGGCTTCAGATGCCCCCGAGGTGACGGGAATGAGAGCAGCCTGGGAGTCCTGGCTGAGAATAGTCCTCAGGTTGTGACAGGGAAGCCAAAGCAAAAAACAGTGGAAGAAACATCGGCTGTGGCTTTCCTGAAAGGGCTGCATTTCACCACATACTTTTAACATATAGTTTAAGAGAATTTAGCACTTACTGTGCTGAATGCTAGGGAAATACGGTGAATTCTTTTTAAAAACGTGGTCTCTAAGGACACTGTTCCTCTATTCCAGCTTCCCATTTCCCAGCTGGTACCCTGGACAAGTATCACCATCTCCAAAAACCGCAAAAGCAGGCACTACCTCTCCTTTACCACAATTCTCCAATCTTAACAGCTCGTTTGGAAGACCCCCTCCTAGCACAGTTCCTTTCCTTGTGACCTCGAATCCCTTGTTCTTACCAGTTTTCCATAGTCAGTTCCTTCCTTTCTTCAGAGTTCGTGGCCTGTCAGTGTAACACTGTTAAGAATTCCCTCTTTCTGTACCTCAGTTTCCTCCTCTATGAAACAGGATAATCCTACCCGCTTCCTGATAGTTATAAAAAAGTTAGTGCATGTGAAAGAGTTCTAAGTTCTTTCTTATGTCCTGTAATAAGTTCTCAGTATGTTTTACTTACTTTAGTATTAGGCAAAGGTTTCCCGGAGGAAATGACGCCTTATCCTTAAGTCTTGGAAGAACCAAAGAACTTAGTCAAGGATTATGGGAGTGGGGAAAAATTTGCTTGGCAAAGGGAGCAACTTGTGCAAACCCCAGGAGGAATGGGGAGAAGGAGCTTGGCAATGAGCTGATGTTAAATAAATCAGGATGGCAGCCAAAAATCTGGAGTGCAGAAGCCAGAGCAAGAAGAGGGGCCGCCTTATGAACCATCTTAAGCACTTGTGATTTTTCTGAAAGGCAGAGATGGATTCAGGAATCAGATGTTCAGGTAGTTGTCAATAGGGGGCGCCATTCACATTCACATTTAAGTGAATGATGCTTCTCTTTCCCCCACTAGTATTTAAGCAACACAGGAGACCCTTTGAGCGCTAGAGAAGTCAAAGTTCATGAAAAGCCCAACATTTTAAATTGAAAGGAAGATCTATCCTTTTTTTCAAAAAAATTCTAAGCTCAGATGATATTAGTTTGGAATGTGTACCTTGCTGACTTTCAGTTTTATTATTTTTCGTTGTTTTGTTCTGATACTTGGTGTGTTTTTTTTCTTCTCCTTTCCGACAGAGAATTATATTTATTGTGTCACCTCACTGCTATACCCCTTAAAGTCTGTAATGATATTCAGGTGGGATCCATTATCAAATCATGGTATGCTGGTGTAGTTCATTATCAATCTAATAAGCAGCTGTCGAAAATATACACAAAGTCCAGAGAATGGTCAGTCAGTCAGTTCAGTTGCTCAGTCGTGTCCAACTCTTTGTGGCCCTGTGGACTGCAGCACACCATGCCTCCCTGTCCATCACCAACTCCTGGAGTTTATTCAAACTCACGTCCATTAAGTCAGTGATGCCATCCAACCATCTCATTCTCTGGCATCCCCTTCTCCTCCTGCCTTCAATCTTTCCCAACATCAGGGTCTTTTCACATCAGGTGGCCAAAATATTGGAGTTTCGGCTTCAACATCAGTCCTTCCAATGAACACTCAGGACTGATATCCTTTAGGATGAACTGGTTGGATCTACTTGCAGTCCAAGGGACTCTCAAGAGTCTTCTCCAACACTGCAGTTCAAGAGCATCAATTTCATATAGTACCCAGAAGAAATTCTTTAACCTTGAAGTTTCATAGTAATATCATTTAATATTAAAGTATTTCCTCATTTATTAGAATAGCTTCTTGGGAAATAACAAGACTGCACAAAGCTAAAACCGTGAGTAATTCATGAACTGAAAGGTTAAGGTCACATGAATCCCCAGACATAAGAACCAGTGTCCCAAACCAAAGGATTGAGTGTCCATATAAAACTTTCCCAGATTGTTTTCAATAGGTTTATGGAAAGAGAGAAATAGAGGGAATCTTAGGTTCACTTGTATCACCTAGCTAAACTTCAGTTTACAGTTTAGAAATGGTAAGGCCCTAATGGTTAGTCATTGGCTGAAGCAGAGCAAAGGCTAACAGAGTTTTGCCAAGAGAACGCACCTGTCATAGCAAACACCCTCTTTCAACAACACAGGAGAATACACAGGACACCACCAGATGGTCAATACCGAAATCAGATTGATTATATTCTTTGCAGCCGAAGAGGGAGAAGCTCGACACAGTCAGCAAAACCAAGACTGGGAGCTGACTGTGGCTCAGATCATGACTCCTTATTGCCAAATTCAGACTTAAATTGAAGGAAGTAGGGAAAACCACTAGACAATTCAGGTATGACCTAAATCAAATCCTGAAGTGACAAATAGATTCAAGGGATTAGATCTGATAAACAGAGTACCTGAAGAACTATGGGTGGAGGTTCAAGACGTTGTACAGGAGGCAGTGATCAAGACCATCCCCCCAAAAAAGAAATGCAAAAAGGCAAAACGGTTGTCTGAGAAGGCCTTACAAATAGATGAAAAAGGAAGCAAAAGGCAAAGGAGAAAAGGAAAGATACACCCATCTGAATGCAGAGTTCCAAAGAATTGCAAGGAGAGCTAAGAAAGCCTTCCTTGGTGATCAATGCAAGGAAATAGAGGAAAACAATACAATGGGAAAGACTAAAAATCTCTTCAAGAAAATCAGAGATACCACGGGAACATTTCATGCAAAGATGGGCACAATAAAGGACAGAAATGGTATGGACTAAGAGAAGCAGAAGGTATTAACAAGAGGTGGCAAGAGTACACAGAAGAACTACACAAAAAAGATCTTCATGACCCAGATAACCACGGTGGTATGATCACTCACCTAGAGCCAGACATCCTGGAATGTGAAGTTAAGTGGGCCTTAGGAAGCGTCACTATGAACAAAGCTAGTGGGGGTGATGGAATTACAGTTGAACTATTTCAAATCCTAAAAGATGATGCTGTGAAAGTGTTGCACTCAATATGCCAGCAAATTTGGAAAACTCAGCAGTGGCCACAGGGCTGGAAAAGGTCAGTTTTCATTCCAATCCCAAAGAAAGGCAATGGCAAAGAATGTTCAAACTATTACACAATTGCACTCATCTCACATGCTGGCAAAGTAATGCTCAAAATTCTCCAAACCAGGCTTCAGCAGTATGTGAACCAAGAACTTCTAGATGTTCAAGCTGGATCTAGAAAAGTCAGAGGAACCAGAGAACAAATTGCCAACATCTGTTGGATCATCAAAAAAGCAAGAGAGTTCGAGAAAAACATCTACCTCTCCTTCATAGACTAGGCTAAAGCCCTTGACTGTGGATCACAACAAACTGTGGGAAATTCTTCAAGAGATGGGAATACCAGACCACCTTTCCTGCCTCCTGAGAAATCTGTATGCAGGTCAAGAAGCAACAGTTAGAACCAGACATGGACTGGTTCCAAATTGGGAAAGGAGTACATCAAGGCTTTGTATTGAAACCCTGCTTGTTTAACTTATATGCAGAGTGCATCATGCAAAATGCCAGGCTGGATGAAGCACAAACTGGAATCAAGATTGCCAGGAGAAATAACAATAACCTCAGATATGCAGGTGACACCACCCTTATGGCAGAAAGCGAAGAAGAACTGAAGAGTCTCTTGATGAAAGTGAAAGAGGAGAGTGAACAACCTGGCTTAAAACTTATCATACAAAAAACTAAGATTATGGCATCTGGTCCCATCATGGGAAATATATGGGGAAACAATGAAAACGGTGAGAGACTTTATTTTCTTGGGCTCCAAAATCACTGCAGATGAAATTAAAAGACACTTGCTCCTTGGAAGAAAAGCTATGACCAACCTAGACAGCATATTAAAAAGCAGAGACATTACTTTGCTGACAAAGGTCTGTCTAGTCAAAGCTACTGTTTTATGTATGGATTTGAGAGTTGGACCATAAAGAAAGCTGAGTGCAGAATTGATGCTTTTGAACTATGGTGTTGGAGAAGGCTCTTAAGAGTCCCTTGGACTGCAAGGAGATCAAACCAGTCAATCCTAAAGGAAATCAGTCCTGGGTATTCATCGGAAGGAGTGAGGCTGAAGCTGAACCTGCAATACTTTGGCCTCTGATTCGAAGAACTGACTCATTGGAAAAGACCCTGATGCTGGGAAAGATTGAAGGCAGGCAGAGAAGGGGACGACAGAGGATGAGATGGTTGGATAGCATCACCGACTTGATGGACATGAATTTGAGCAAGCTCTGGGAGTTTGTGACGGACAGGGAAGCTTGGTGTGCTGCAGTCCATGGGGTCACAAAGAGTCAGACATGACTGAGCGACTGAACTGAACTGAACTGAACTGAGGGTTTCTGAAAAGAAAGTGGCCTCAGCTTAAAAGCTAAGGTAGGGCTTGAAGGCATTAATAGTTGGAGACTGTCAGCGAATATACCCCTTGCAACTGATGACAAGTTCATTACTCATGGGAAGTCTGAGCAGCCCATCACCGTGACTGCCATGCTGTTTTGACCACCGAAGACACTGCTCTGTTGCCAGAATGCACAAGGTATGTGCTGAGGGTGTAAATAAGTACCTGATGGCTGGGGTGCTTTTGTTTTACTGAGGGAGGAGTCTCCTGAACCAGGAGGTCCTGGCCCTTATCATTTTTTCTTTTTTCCTTTTACAGTTTTAGGATATATGATTGACTGTCTTGTCATTGTTAATGCTGATCACCACTGTAACCAATTAAAAACCATACTACTGAGGTCTTGTCTCTTAATGCCCCTTGAAGATTTGAGCATTTTCAGCCAGACTGTTATTAGGGTTTCATGGGACTCAAGCACGAGTCTATTGACGCTGAGTCCAAGGAAAGTCAGAAGGCCAGACAGTGAGCTATTATCAGAATTGTCTTCCCAGCTCTGTGTAACTCAATGCGGGAGCTTGAATTCCTCCTAATTCTCTCTTATAATGATTTCTGAAGACCTCCTTAGTAATTAGGACTTTGATGGCCTTCACTTAGAGTGACACTTAGGTTCTGGCTGGTAGGTTTAAAGGATAAAGTGAGAGAGACCAAACTGAATCTTAAGAGGTGATCCCTTAGTATTCCCCTATAATCGTTCCACTTATTGAATATTGGAAATAATGTCTCCTCTTTTATTTGTGATTTTAGCAATTTGAGTCTTCTCTTTTTTCGTGAAGAGCTTAACTAAAACTGTTAATTTTGTTGATCTTTTCAAAGAACGAGCTTTGGTTAGGTTGATTTTCTCTATTGTTTTTTTACTCTTGTTGTAATTCAAGTTGATATGCTGCATTTTCATTTTTATTCGGTTCAAGAAATTTTCTTTTCTTTCTTCTTCTTCTTTTTTTTTTTTTTTTGCCAATTGGCATGCAGGATCATAGTTCCCTGACCAGGGATCCAATCCACACCCCCTGCAGTGAAAGCATGGAGTATTAACCACTAGACTCCAGGGGAGTTGCTCGTCTCTTTATTTCACTAATTTCCACTCTGCTACTGCTAAGTCACTTCAGTCATGTCCTACTCTCTGCGATTCCATCCCTGGCATTCTCCAGGCAAGAACACTGGAGTGGGTTGCCATTTCCTTCTCCAATGCATAAAAGTGAAAAGTGAAAGTGAAGTCGCTCAGTCATGTCCGACTCTTCGCGACCCCATGGACTGCAGCCTACCAGGCTCCTCCGTCCATGGGATTTTCCAGGCAAGAGTACTGGAGTGGGGTGCCATTGCCTTCTCCGAATTTCCACTCTAATCCTTATCATTTATTACCTTCTGCTTGCTTTGTATTAGTTTACTCTTCTCACTGTCTTAAAGTGGAAATTAGGTTTTTGCTTTGAGATCTTTTTTCCTTTATAATGTAGGCGTTTATAGCAAAAGATTTTCTGCTAAGTGCTGCCTTAGCTGTATCCCGTGTTTTGGTATGTTGTGTGTTTCATTGTCATTCTTCTAAAACTATTTTCTAATTTCCCTTGTAATTTCTTCTTTGACTCATTGGGTTTTTTTAGGAATGCTTTGTTTAATTTTCACAGATTTGGAAGTTCCTCAAATTCATTTTGTCATTAATGTTTGCTGCTGCTACTGCTAAGTCGCTTCAGTTGTGTCCGACTCTGTGTGATCCCATAGATGGCAGCCCACCAGGCTCCCCCGTCCCTGGGATTCTCCAGGCAAGAACACTGGAGTGGGTTGCCATTTCCTTCTCCAATGCATGAAAGTGAAAAGTGAAAGTCAAATCTCTCAGTTGTGTCCGACTCTTAGCGACCCCATGGACTGCAGCCTACCAGGCTCCTCGGTCCATGAGATTTTCCAGGCAAGAGTACTGGAGTGGGTTGCCATTTCCTTCTCCACATTATTATTTAATTTTGCTCAATTGTGATCAGAAAAATTTGTTTTTTCAGTCCTTTTATACTAATTGAGGCTTGTTTTCTAGCCTAGCATATGATCTATCCTGGAGAATGTTTCATGTGCACTTGAGAAAAATGTATATTCTGTTCCTTTGGAATAAAACATCCCCTTTGTCTACCAGGTCTAGTTGATTTATGGTGTTGTTCTAGTCTTTTTCCTTGTTGATCTTTTACATAGCTGTTCTATCCATAACTGAAACTATTATTGTTGAAATTTTCTGTTTCTCCCTTCAACTGTCCAGTTTTGCTTCACATATTTTGGATCTCTGGTGGCAGGTATATATATGTTTATAATTGTTATATCCTCCAGATGATTGACTCTTCTGTTCTTATAAAAATCCCTCTTTATCTCTAGTAATTTTTTAAATTTCAAAGTCTGTTTTGTCTAACATAGTATAGCCACTCCAATTTTCTTATATTAATAGTTGCTGTTTGCATGATATATCTTTTCCCATCCTTTTACTTTCGACCTATTTTTATCTTCAAACCAAAATTGTATGTATATCCTGTAGATAGCCTGTAGTTGAATCTTATTTTTTATTTGCCTGACAGTGTCTAGCTTTTAATTGTACAATTTAAGTTATTCTTTTATTATTATAATTGATATACCTTGATTTATAGCTGCCATTTTATTTTTTGGTTTTTGTTTCATTTCTTTTTTCTTTCTCTATTCTCCCTTCAGCTTTTTTTTACTTTAAATGAATATTTTGACTCTTTAAGTATTTTCTAGTTTTAGCATTTTAATTAAATCTTTAAAAAAAAACTTCTTTTTTTTAATGATTATGGCTTACCATATACACCTTAACTTATACAAATCTTCATATTTGTACTAATCTAATGCCAGTTAAACATAGAAATGTTACTCCACAGAAATAGTTTTATTTCCTCTTTCCCCATTTTTGTGCTATTATTATAGTACATACTACCTGCTTATATGTTACTAACACATCCAGTGATTTGTTATTATTACCTTATGTAATTTAAGTTTATTAAAGAAGCTGACAAAAGAAAGGAGAGCACATAAATATTCGTAGAATATATTGTGTTTACCTTCCACTTAGATTTGATTTTTCTGTAAAAAGTACTCATCACTCTTAAAATGTGTTATTTAATCTTTTACATGGCATATTATTTATCATATATATAGAAGAGATTATAAAATTTAAATACACCTTAAAGAATAGTAACATAATGAATACTTGCATATCTGCCACCCACATTAAGAAACAAATGCTCTCTTTGTAACCCCAATGTACCCATCCCCTATATCATTTCCCACCCTTTTTCCCAAAGGAAGATGACTTTTATATTAATAATTCTAACTTTTAATAATTTCCTTGCTTTTCTCTATAGTTTTTCCAAGTATATATTTATCCTTAATTAATATAATGTTTGGACTTCCCTGGTGGTTCAATGGCAAAGAATCTGCCTGTTGGTGCAGGAGACATGTGTTCAGTCCTTGGGTCAGGAAGATCCCCTGTAGAAGGAAACGGCAGTCCTCTCCAGTATTCTTGCCTGGGAAATCCCATGGACAGAAGAGCCTGGCTGGCAAGCTACAGTCCATGGGGTCGCAAAAGAGTCAGACATGACTTACTGACTTAACAACAACAACAACACATATAATATTTAGCTTTGAATAACTGAGTAGAAAGCCTACTTAAGGAAAAGTCAAGATTGCCATTATTAGGATCCCTAAAGTAGATAGGTGAATAGTTTCTGGATAAAACAACCTTGTTTTATCTCTTGAGAGTATACAGGAACTGCTTCTTAGGATGTCAGTGTACATGGTCACATAGTGAGTAAGAACAGAAATCATGGCAACTAGGCATCTGATAGGGAGTGGTGTGGGTCAGGAGCAAAAAGCAGGAATTTCAACAGAATGTGATTGGTGGTGGTGGTGGTGGTTTAGTCGCTACGTCGTGTCCGACTCTTGCGACCCCTATGGACTGTAGCCCGCCAGGCTCCTCTGTCCATGGGATTTTCCAGGCAAGAATACTGGAGTGGGTTGCCATGCCCTTCTCCAGAGAATGTGATTACAACAAGCCAAATACAAATAGGAACCTAGGTCAGACTCACGTGGGCATTCTTACCTCAAGTTAGAAAAATGATATAAGAGCAACATAAATCTAGGTCCTTTGAGTCCCCGTTGCTTCAAGTGTTTGGGTTTTCCTGTAAATCTTGCGTACTGCTGTCTTCAAGGATTTTCCCTTCATTATCCTACTGAGAAATCCTTTTGCCTCCCTCTTGCATTGGACCTTCTATTACGTGTATCCCATATCTCTCTTCTGTTGGTTTATTCTCTTATTTTGGTAGAGCACATTCTCTACCTCTCTTTGGTAGTGGCACATTTGCATAGGGTTACAGAAGGAAAAATTTTTTTCTAAATCTTGCATTTTAAAAAATGTCTTTGTTCTTACAGTTGATGGATAGTTTGGTTGAATATAGATTTCTACATTAGAAATAATTTTCCTTTAGAACTTTGAAGATATTACTTCATCGTCTTCTTCTTCCCATGCTGAAAAGTCCAAATCTTTCTCCATTCTAACTCCTAATCCTTTCAACTCCTACTCCTTTATATGTCACCTCTTTCCTTCTCTCTCTGGAAACTAGTAGGATCTATTTTTCTGTTCTTAGTGTCTCAAAAGTTTCAAATGATGTGCCTTGGTATCAAAATATATTCATCATTCTGCTTGGCACTTGGAAGGTTTTTCTAATCTAACAACTGTGTCCTTCTGTTCTTAAATTTTTTTCTTATTATTTTATTGATGAAAGTTCCCTCCATTCTTTTCTGTTCCCTCTTTCTGGAGCTCCCATTTTTCATGCGAGACCTCCTGACATGGTCCTCTAATCATCTTATCCTTATTTCTCTTATTTACCATCCCTTTGTCTTTTTGCTTTAATTTTTTCTTGGAAGATTTACTCTACTTTATCTTTCAAAGTTTTCTGTTTGTGCTGTCCTGTTTTTCACATCCAAGAGCTCATTTTGTTTCTGAATGTTCCTTTTAAGAGTATCCTATTCTTGCTTCATGGATGTAATATATCTTTACAAGAATGTTACGTCTTGTTTGTTTGTTTTGTGGAAAGGGTAATAGTCTTCTTCACTTTGCATAAGCTATATTTCCTCCAAGATGTTCCCCTCCTTAATTTTTGGGGGAAATTTTATGTTAACAAATTTATGTTAGAGGCTTTTTTCAATTGACATCTGACAATTTTTCGTTGTTTGCTCTGTTGTGGTAGAGGAGATCTTTAGAAGTTCAGTTGGGATGTATTAAATTTAAGATGCTAATTAGATTGCCAAGTAGAGATTTTAAGTAAGGCAGCAGATAGTCAAGTGGAGGTTTTGAGTAAGGCAGGTAGAAGAGAGCTACAGGGAATGAAATTTAGATGTATTCGTGTACAGAGATGGTATTGAAATCCATGCCATTAAATGAGATTGCCTGTCAGTAAATGTAAGTAGAAAAAGATTTTTAAAAAGACCAGAACCCTGGAGCAAGCCAACATTTAGAAGGAGAGTTTCTTACTGGAGATATCAATTTGGAAGTCATCATTAGAGAGATGGTATTTGAGGTAATATCTTTATGAGGGAAGTCGAGGGAATTACAGTTTGCAATGTTAACTTAAAATAGTCAAACAACTCAAGTGAAGAGCCTGCTGAATTCTGTATCTTTGATAGGAGCATAAGCAAGTACTTTCCTCATTCTTCCTTTAAATACTAAACCATACAGCAGCAACCCACTGATTCTCAACCAAGGGTTATTTTGCCCAGGGGATGTTGGTAATGTCTGAGACATTTTGTTTTCATGACTGGGAAGGTTCTCCTGACACCTAATGGTATCAGGCTTGCTGCTGAATAGCCTGCAATGCACAGGGCAGCCACCACAACACGTCATTCAGCCTCAGGACCAAGTAGTGCTGTGACTGAGGAAGTCTGAGATAACCTCAGTTGTTATCAATTTTTTGTTCGTTGTTATTATCATAGTTTTGTTTATTTGTCACAAGTGGGGAGGAGGGGAATCTCCCTCCTCAGTATTAGGGAATGACAAATGATTGTGGCCTATTTCAGTACTGTGTAAATGGTACTGAAAATAGTGTGAAATTTGACCAGAAGCTCTTTTGGCTCCATATCTATGTCACTGTGTTTGTTTCGTCTTAGTTATAGTTTAAGTCCATGCGTGGGACTGTATACAAAACAAGAAACACATTGTCTTCTTGTGACCAAAGTTTTGAAGCTTGTGTGAGCAGAGTTGGCATATATTAAATATGACCTTGAAATAAAATGTTTTTCCCTTTGCATGGCTTCAGTTACAGAGCCAATTGGCCAAAAATTAAAATGCAGCTGCAGTCACTCTCACCAGAGTTGAGAGTGTTTCTGACTCTCGGTGTGAAAATGTTCTGCACTGAGTTGATGCCAGACTTACCAGTTTTACCAGTTGCAATCTAAAAATCCTTTACATTAAATCTTTTTAGTACACTTTTGCTTAGTAATTGTCTTATCATTGTTCCTGCTTGATATGGTTCAGGACTCAGTGGTTCAAATACTAGCCTACTGGTCCCAGTTTAAAAGACGGTCTTGCAACAGCATACATGTCAGCGGCATCAGTTTCATGAGAATGTTCATTCACTACTCATACAATTCCATTATTACAATTACCAACAAAATGATGACGTCTCGCTTTATAGCAATGAGACTCCTACTTAACAAACATTATCAAAATCTTATGCCTTTATGGTAGATCATTTTTTAAAGTTGCTGTTGTGAATGAATGTTTGACATCTCACACTTTCAATAGTTTCTGCTTGTGTTTTACCTTAGAGAACAATTTTCTTAATTCTTTGTGTAGCGTGTAGTACCTGTCTATTCTTTTCACGAAATAAAGAATACTAGTATATCACAACAAGATGGCTACATCCTCAGAGTCAGAGCAGCAAGTTCAAAATGTCCTTAATTTCCGTTCTACACACCTTACTGTGACATTCATGGCCGTATACAATCTGGCCCTCAGCTGCCCTTTCAACATCACCTTCCTTGGACGCACCTGATGATGCATTCATTTGTTCATTCATTTAGCAACAATTTGTTAAGTGGCTAAGTACCTTTTAGGTGCTGTGATAAGTTCTGTGTGTATCCCCATTGTATATGTTAGACTCATTACCTGTCATCATAGAACCATAATCTAGAAGGGAAAACAGACAAGTGAAGAAGCAACTACACAGTCCATCATCCTAACCACCAGCCGTCCTGATGACCTGAAAACTTGTAGTTCAGGATGAATCTGTATAGGTAATTGAATGCAGCCTTGAGGAAAATAAGACAACAGTAGCTTCACAGTTTTCTTTCCCATATCCTGGTCACTGATGGGTCATTTCTAATCCCAGAGTAAAGAGTTCTTGGAAACACCCCAGCACTTGGGAAGACTGTCTTGGGATTTCGGATCTGCTCTAAAGTGGATCAGTACAGGCCTTGTGGGCACAATTCAAACAGTCTCACTATAGGGAAGCCTCAGAACCATTTCCATATCTAAGACTTTCTACACAGAGTCCAGGAAGATAGTCCCCTTTCATACTTATTAAATTTTGAATGGTTTCCTAGAAGCAGAGCCTGAGACTGGGGAACACTCTCTGCAACTAGTTTATGGCGAGACTTTTCTTAAGAGAAGTTTCTAAGTAGTGAGGGAAGCAAGACAGGGCAGGAGAGAAGATAAGCAAAGATGTGGTTTCAACCAAGATCTTGCTTCAACCCGATCCCATGAGAGGCTCTGTAGCATGGGTGGTACTACAAGGTTGTCCCACCTTGAGTCAAGGGAGTAGTCTGTTGTATCCCCAGAACTGGTCAATTTTAACTGTGGACCAGTCCCAGGAAGAGGATATAACTTCCCAGACATTTCTGGGCAAGCTGTCTCCAGTGGCTGAAGTGAGTTAGTAATACCTGGAGAAGTGAGCACTTAGAAAATTTAAGCAACCAATATTCACAGCATCTGTAGCATGCATATACCAGGCCCAGAAAAAGGGATCTGACCAGGGCATCAATTGCATCTACTATATCAGGAAAGTGTTCAAGACCACAGCAGCCTCCAAATATTTTGTGTCTGTGTCCGTCTTTGAAACATTTTTCCCAGAAACTCCCATTTGGGTATCTTTTCTGTTTTAGTCATCAAAACAAGTTTTTCTGCTTTGAATTCCAAAATTATCTGTGGACATTAAAAGGTTATCATTTAAATTCTTAGGTTTCCTTGTCAGTGATCCCACTATCTGATATTAATAATTAACCTGAGGACTTATTTAACCACATTCTTCAAACTGAGTTCACACACAAAAAGGGCAGTTTCAAGAAGGGTTGTATCAATAGTTGAATCCTAACCCAGCCATGGGCATTTTAAGCATAGTGTATTTTTTTCTACTTGGGAAGAAGTTGGGGACAGGAGCAAATGTAAGTGAAGGATCACCTTTTCATTTACAATGTGTTTTGATTGTAGTTTTATAGAAAGCAGAATTCAATCAATGCCACATGAAATTAACTTTCTAATCCTGAGAAATCCAAGTGAATTTCTTTTCTCTATTGTCTAATGTTATTTCCCTGCTTTTTAATATGAATACTTTGTGAACTAGCATAACTTGTATTCTAGTACTCTGTATTTTCCCAGACTATTGCCGTGCCCCGAGGAAGAGTAATTTACTAACTGATGTTTTGGTTAAAAATTCCAGACAGAAGCATGATCCCTATTTTCACTTCTTATAGAGGACTCTATTAAGTATTACCCTGGCTGCAACTGATTAAAATAATTTCCATTTGCCTCTTTGAAATATCATCCTTAGGATGAAATGCTGCTTTTCAGGGCACTGTCCTGGCTGTATCCCAGGTAATAAAATTTTGAGAAGTAAAACACATATTGTTAAATGTAAGAAAATTTGCTAATTTGAGTTAAGTAAAAAACATTAAAAATTATGTTGTATTAAATAATTTTAACTGTTTCAGCAGATATGTTGTCTCAGCACCTGATGTAGTCTATGTTGGAACCTCTGAAAATGTAGTAATTCAAATTCATGGAGACACAAAATCATTTCCAGTGACCATTGCTGTTAAAAGTTATCCTGACAGAAGTTTTACATATTCTTCTGACTAAGTTAATTTATCTCCAGAAAATGAATTTCAAAGCTCTGCAAGCCTAACTGTATGTATTCTTCTTATAGTTGCTTTTTATATGCCAAATGTTTCTTTATAAAACCCACATGTAGATGGTGCACTGATCCTTTTTACATATGTGGATAAAGATGTGGATACATCACACTATTGAGGTCACTAGTTAGTGAGAGATAAGTGCCATATGATTTTACATGCAAGTAAGCAGGAAATGTTAAATAGAGAATCTGCTTCTGATTTGGGGGCAATGTAGAAAAATGTAAAAGTTTGAATGAAGCAGATAAAGGTTATTAGGTGAAAAGATTTGGTGACATGAGTTGAAAACCAAATCAACCAATACATGTACTTGTTTTAAAATTACACAATAAATACTAGAAAGAGATAATTTAGATACTTAAATATTATTTATTAGGAGGAAAACAAATGTTAATATATAGAGACATAAAAATAGGTTTGACTTGATCTTAAAAATTCAGAGAAGTTAGTAAAGAACACTTTGAACATTTGTTTTCCTAAACTATATTTAACATTCTAATCCCATGGTTTTCTAGAAAAATTAATTTTTTCCCTAACATATGTATCTATCACAGGCTTTTACTACTTTCTGTTTGGACTTGAATCAAGCAAATGTTCTTCCAAACAAATGTGCTAACGATGCTCAAAAACAAAATGTCAAAATTCTATTTCTATAAAATATACTGATCATATGCAGTGTACTTGAAGAGGGCTACTTACTAATTATATAATGACCAATGGACATGAAAATCATCATGAAAAGAAAGATTTTGATTTTCAATAAAAGTCTAGGTATAACTAAATAAATGTAAGAGATATTTTATTCACTTATACTACCATGTGATAAGTGATTTAGTCCATTTTCTGATATCTGATATCTGAATCCTCCCATTCTCCCTCTCATCCATTGCTGATCAACTTTTGAGCTCTTTAATGTTTCTTAATGACTTTTGGTTATCTTGTCTATTAAAAATTGAATTCTTTAGTGATCATCATTTTTAATAGACATTTACCCTGGGCCAACTGTTTAAAAGTGATTGTTTCAAACTATATTTGATAAGAAACTAAAATACAGAGGTGTTTGTAGAAAAATATATTTACTGTTTAATTTTATAAAATTTTTATATGTTGCATATAGATAACAACTCAAGTCATTTTCATATATACCTAAGAGACCTATGTTTTTATTATCTTAATATATTTATATTTAGATGTTAGTTGATAACATATGATTAATATAATCATGTTTCATAATTAATATAATAAATTATATTATCTTAACATCTCAATTTTTTAATATTCATCCATTAATTTTTTAACAGATACAACCAAAAGACTTATCTGGAGGACCAAATGCAATTTCACATGTATATTTAGAAGTTTTATCTGCTCATTTTTCAAAAGCAGCAAAAATTCCACTACGCTATGACAATGGATTTCTCATCATTCAGACAGACAAATTTATTTACAATTCAGATCAGTCAGGTATAAGAAAAGAGACTTATAATTTCTGGGGGGAAGGTGAGACGGCCTGATTAATGGTATTAGGACAAGTGGTTTATTTTGTGGTGAAAAAATGGAGTTAGTTTCCAAATTACACCACACACAACAGTAAAGATCTGACAAACTAAAGGTTAAATTATAAAACAAAGAATCAGCAAAATATGAGTATAATTTGGAGGTAGAAAGACCTTTGTTAGAATGATGCCAAGACTCCTTTCAAAATAGTTTTTTAAAAAAACGAAGTGATGTATTATAGAACTTAATATAGAGGCTGAATTTTAACTTTACAAAATCTAATTTTTAATTCTCAATATCATCTTCCTCTATAAAAATATTTCAATTTCATATTAACATTGAAAACTGTGAACTATATTGCAAAGTTCACGTAGCTGTGTCTGCCTCCTTGTTTCCAGTTTGAAATGGTTTCAGTCTTCTTTTGGGAAGAGAGGTCTTTAACTCAAAATGGGAAATAATCACTAGCTAGCAATTTAACTGAATTAACCGATTATTACTTGAACAGTGGCTTTCTAGCTGAGTTCAGAAGGAAGAGGACAGAAGACAGGTAAGAGGGTCATTAAGGATGGGATAAAGGAACGTGGCAGTTTTCACATCTGATAGGACAAAGTAAGTACAGGAAGAAAGGGCCTCAGTCACTGGGTAAAATAGTAGAACACAAGTCAGTTCAGTTCAGTCGCTCAGTTGTGTCCGACTCTTTGAGACCCCATGGGCTGCAGCACGCCAGGCCTCCCTGTCCATCACCAACTCCCAGAGTTTACTCAAACTCATGCCCATCAAGTCGGTGATGCCATCCAGCCATCTCATCCTCTGTCGTCCCCTTCTCCTCCTGCCCTCAATCCTTCCCAGCATCAGGGTCTTTTCAGATGAGTCAGTTCTTCGCATCAGGTAGCCAAAGTATTGGAGTTTCAGCTTCAACATCAGGCCCTCCAATGAACACCTAGGACTGATCTCCTTTAGGATTGACTGGTTTGATCTCCTTGCAGTCCAAGGGACTCTCAAGAGTCTTCTCCAACACCACAGTTCAAAAGCATCAATTCTTCAGTGCTCAGCTTTCTTTATGGTCCAACTCTCACATCCATATATGATTACTGGAAAAACTAAAGGTTTGACTAGACGGACCCAAGATGGAGATCACTGACATAACTTTAGCATCAGGTCCCTGCCAATACACAATTAACCTGGCTCTAGACTGTCAGAACCACTTCTTAGACACATGATCAGAAGTGCCTGTATCTAAGGAGAAGCTTCCATCCTTCTATGCACATGTGTGCATGCTCAGTCACTCAGTCGTGTCTGACTGTTTTTGACCCCATGGATTGTAACCTGCCAGGCTGCTCTTGTCCGTGGAATTTTTCAAGCAAGAGTATTGGAGCTGGTTGCCATTTCCTCCTCCAGGGAACCTTCCCGAACCAGGGATCAAACCCAAATCTCCTGCATCTCCTGCATTGGCAGGTAGATTCTTTCCCAGTTAAGCTGCCTGGGAAGTCCCCCAAAATTTGTTTTTCCTCCCTCTCCTTAGATTTTAGCATGGGATAGGGTTGGCCTTGTTCAAATTTGATGCCTCCAGTAGCCTTCCCTGAATGTGCAGGCCTACTTTGTTGTTGTTTAGTTGGTAAGTTGTATCCAACTCTTTTGCGACCACATGCATATAGCCCACCAGGCTCCTCTGCCCATGGGATTTCCCAGGCAAGAACACTGGAAGGGGGTGCCAGTGAACCTGTGTCTCCTGCATTGCAGGATTCTTTACCGTTGAGCCACTGGGGAAGGCCTCCATGTATTCCAGTACTTAAACATGCAGATTTTGTATTAGAGAATGCTTCATTAGGTTCTGTCAACACAGCTTACTGCTTATGTTCTTTCTCCTCTACTCTATAATTAATTCCGATACCAGTGAGCTGCAGTCTTTCTTATCTATCAGTGGTTAAAAATACAAAGGGTTGTATAAAACTACTTTTTAATAAATTTAATAATATTTTAAATGCAAAAAGAGAAATATTTATAAAGGAACCCTGTCCAGGAAATTTTTGGTGAAAAGATTTTTTTTTCCACTTTACAGTTCATGTGCAACATCCTGATTCATCTTTCCCTTTAAACTTGGATTTACTGTTTTGGACTTTCTTAACTTTACTTTTAATTTCATGGCCCTCATATTGTAGGATTATTAATAATGTTGTCAGCTTATGAGTTGAACAGAGTTTCTAATAATGACAATTTTTTTCTTACAGTAAAAGTTAGAGTTTATTCATTGGATGAAAACCTAAACCATTGCAAAAAGAAGTTATCTTAACTTTTATAGTAAGTATGCCACTAATTTAAATCAAAATTTAACTATGGCACTTTCATTATATGAATAGCTTTCATTATTATAATACCAGTAAAGTATGGCATTAAATATCCATTATTGAATAGCAGGAAGTATATATTTAGCATCTATTGCGGGTACAACATGGTAATTTTACACTTCTGTTATTCTGACTGACTTTTCTGTGTGTAAATTTAATGTTAGTTGAAATTCATTTTGATGGCCCCATTAAAGAACGCCTTTTGGTGGCATTCTTTATGAGTGAGTCATATTAGTTCATATCCTCTTGTTGTTTGTGAAGCATGGGCAGATGTGGTGAGGATTGTAGCAGTATAATTGTGGTACCAGTCAGAAATGCATGGTGTGCGTTATATCATCATGACAACCTTATAGGATCAATATAATTATCTCCTGTTTATAGACAAAAAGACTGAGGCTTAGAGAAATTAAGTAGCCACTGAAGTTATACTCATAATTGTTAGCTGAATCAGGCTTCAAATCCAGGTCTGTCTTCCTCCAGAGCTTCCACACTTAGCCTTTCTTGATTTATTTGGGGGATTATGGGATGTGTCCTTCATAAGCATTTGAGTTCAGAAGGGCAAATAGGCACATAAAACATAGTAAGCCAAGTAGGGGATGATGTAGGACCAAAAGCAGATCAGCCCGAAAGAAAGGAAGTGCTGGAGATAATTATTAGATTACTCTGGAGGGAATTATGAAAGGATGAGAGCAGGTCCTGAGCTCGGTCTTTAAGACCAAGAGAGGTCTTTAAACTATTGAGAGGGTTTGATAGAAGTTGGATCACGTTTTGGGTCACACCTTAAAGGCACAGAGGTTGGAGCCAGGAAGAAGCAAGGTATGGAGATGACCATGGCAGTGTGTGGACTGACGGCTGCCAGGCCTGGAAACTCTCGGGAGAATCAGGGTCAGCTTTGGTGGATTATTTTACATTGTGGAAGTTCTTGGAGGGGACAGCAGGTTCAGGTGAACTTGTCATAGAGGTAAATGGCCCCACGGAACCCATTGTTCCCTTGTTAGAATTCCCCACAGAGAGAAGACATTGAACAGGTCGGAAGCCATTGCTGTGGCATTGTCCCAAGGTGATCTTGAAGACAAAAGGGAGCCCAGGAAGTCTTTCAGGCATGGCATGACATTGTGTAAACAGTGTTTGAAAATTATCCTGGAGGTCCTGTTCAAGAAGAAGCATGGTGGAGAAGAACCTCACTGGGAGTTTATTCTAAATATCTACTGTACTTCTTTTGTCTGTTGAAAATGTACCTTTCTGCCTTAGACATTAGTCTTTGTTAACAAGCTTGACCAGTTGACAGCCATCACCTCAAATCCACATAAACAGCATGTGGGCTTAGTTTCAGCAAAGTTTCGTAGAGCTTAGTGACTATTTCTACAAGAACCACCAATTACATATTATGCTCAATGTGTGACTTCTGTACTTAAAGATTGTTTTAAAAAATGAAACGTCTTTCCTTTTCATTCAAAGGATCCAGAAGGGTCAGAAGTTATTGAGACCAGAAAAAAAATTTTTTACTGGAATTATCAGTTTTCCTGACCTCAAGATTCCACCTAATCCTAAGTATTTTAAATGGTTTGTTGCTGCAGTTGTTTCTCTTAAGAGCAGTGATGGTAACTGCCTTACTGAACAGTCTGATGGAGCTGTCAACATGCGGCTGAAAGATGCTGATGTTTTGGTTACTCTTAACATGTCGGTGAATGTCCTTCCTACCTAATGGAAGGTGGCACCTGCTGGGACCCTTCTGCATTGAGATGAGGGTGGGTACTGATACAATAACTGCCAGCTATAAGCACCATGCTGGTCTGTTTATTCCATTTAGTGAGCCCCTTCCGCAGCAAAGTCCAGGCACCAGACACTGTGGCAGATAGATCGTGCCCCTAAATTGTTGAGCATGAAATACAAAAGAGGAAAAAATGTGCAAATGGAAGATGTCTGCTAGCAGTGTTTAATGTTACATAGATGCTTTGGAATTTTCTCTGACAGTTATTCTTAGAACTTGGATGATATTCTGAGATGTGATTTGAGGCTTTTATATTGCCGTAATGCCTTGAAAATGTAACACTTCAAAGCAGTAAGGGAAGTGACATTTATGGATCTCCTGTTATGTGCCAAGCACTTTGTTAAGTCCTATATCATTCCTTTTTTCAATATAAGGAAATTTAGGCTCAGAGAAATGTATAAGCTTATTCAACCACACAGCCTTTAAGGTGGAGCTGAAATGGAAACCCAGATTTCACCAATGACCAGATTCATCCTTACTCTTTCCTTCTATAATATAATGCTGCCACTCAAACATTGGCCTTAAATTGTAAAATTTCCAAAGCTATACAGTTATATTATTTTGATAAGTTTAACCAGATTAAAAAGTCCTAGAAATGATGCCTTGATTTTCTAGTATACTATATAGTATATCTATTAATATGATTAAACTTTAAGATTGCTTCATTAACTGTGTAATCAATGCCACTAAGTGAAAAATATTTTCTAGCTCAATATGTAATATAGTATACTAGAAAATGAATTAATAACCTAAATTTCAGTGTGTGTACAACTTTTCTTAAAATGAACTTTTTGTTTATGATTTTAAAACATTTTTCAAATATGGTATATTAATTACATGGTGCATAAATCTGAAACTGCTGTCAGAGTCATCTAAGCATGGAGTTGTGGCCAAGAGCTTTGGAACCGGAATGACCAAGTTTAAATCCCAGCTCTGCCACCTTCTAGCTGTGTGTTCCTGGGCAAGCTACTGTACCTCTCTGGGCCTCGTTTTCTGATAATAAAGTGGAGATAATAATATAAGCTACTCTCTAGTATTTTGGTGAGGATTCAATGTGTTAACACATGTAAAGCACATGCCAGTGTCTATATGAATGTTAGCTACATCACTGGGTTGCAGTACAGATATATTATTTGATGATATCTAAAATTTTAAATGTGTCGCTTTCACAGGTATGGTTTATGGACAATTAAAGCTAAATACAAGGAGGACTTTACAACAACAGGAACTGCATACTCTGAGATTAAAAATCATGGTAATTTCTCACAAATTATTGAGATTTCCAGTGTATGTTTTTACAAAACCACTCTCAATAACTTTGTTGACGAAGGACTCGTTAAGAGATAAAGAAAGGGCACTGAGGAGTGGGGACAAAGAGGGACTGGGAGTCGGAGCCACAGACCTGGGATTCACAGCCTGGCTCACCTCAGTTCAGTCACTGAGCTCTCTGGGCCTTACGTTCTTATCACCGTTCTGCAAAGGTCAAGTCCTATAGGAAGGTAGGATTACGTAATGTTCCTGCAAGATCCATGGTTCTTTGACTCCCTTAAGGAGGACCTAGTCTGAGCTCCTCATCTAAAGATGAGTCCAGGTAAGAAGAATCAGACCCCGGGGAAACAGGGAGGCTGATCCAGGTTCTCACAGCAGCTTTGTCTGCTCGAGAATGAGGATGCAGAATGCCCCCTCTGAATCCCAAGCCAGCGCTCCCTCCTATCAGTCCTAAAAATTGATCATGTGTTTGCACAATTATGGGGGATTCCCTGGTGGCTCAGATGGTAAAGTATCTGCCTGCAATGCAGGAGACCCAGATTCGATCCCCGTGTCGGGAAGATCCCGTGGAGAAGGAAATGGCAATCCACTCCAGTACTCTTGCCTAGAAAATAGTATCTGCCATGGTTGTGGGAAGTGGGTTCAAGGAGATTTGCCTGAAGGGCATTGGCTGATTCTAGTCTTACTGTTGTTTAACAGTCTTACAAGCAAAGAATCCTAAAGACTGAAATATCATGGTGGCTGTTTAGGTGACTGTAACTGTTTAGGTATTAAAAATATGATATGGAAGTATTCACTTCTTATTTGTTAATGTTAATTGATCATATAACTTAATTAAGAAAAGTGGCTATGGAATTGATTGAGTAGGCCCAGAAATCACACTTGGCAGATAAGCTCATGGGAGCACTGGCTTGCCTGTTTAATATTTAATTAAGGAAAGTTAATGTTTTTCTGTGACTCAAAGGAAAAATATGAGGGTAAAATAAAAACAACAGCCCCAGTACACGTTAGGAAGATGTGGTGTCGCCCCTTTTGCTGAAAGTATCACTTGGGAGACACACCTGCTATGGTGTGTGGGAGAAGTGTGGCCTCTCACAAACAGGAGACCTGGGTTCTAGTTCATTTCTCCACTAACTTGCCACGAACCTAAAAACTGTGGGAAGTTTGAGTAAGCTTTTTTATACCTCTGCGATTCAATTTCCTCATTTGTCATAGGAATAAAAATACATCTATATCTCATTACAATAATTGCTTTATCAAAAAAGGGGGTAATTGTATTATTTTAAAACAGGTATTCTTACAGTAAGAATGTAACTGAAGCTAAAGCTTCTGTTTTTTTTGGGGATAAGAGAAAATTTAAATGACAGCAGAAAAGAAATGATGCTTGAAGCAACACAGAAAACAAAGGTAAACAAGAAATCAAGTTACCTTCCTAGAAATGGAGAACTGGGGGTCAATTCATCACAATGTAGAGATTAAAAATGAGTTTTCACCCCCAAGAGTTCACAGCACCAAACAGAACATAACAAAACCACTAATACTTGGGACTTTGGGAAGTTCTAGAAACTAGAAACTAGAAAATTTGCAGTGATGTTTGTCTTCCATTTTGAGGCTTGAGTTTGCAAAAACCTACTCCCAGAGGCAGTTTTCTCCCTTTGTAGACATGGTATTCTGGACCTGAGATGAGCTTCCATCAGATAGAGACTGCAAATTATAGCCTCAGTTTCTGAACAGGATGAGACGAGGTTTTGGATCAGAGATTTTCAGCCCCACCCAGGGTTATTTCTCCATGACCGGAGGCTTCAAGCTTAAAAGAAATGACCTAAATATTAATCAGTTAAAAATATACGCCATAGATGTTGATGTATGGCAGAAACCAAAACAATGTTCTAAAGCAATTATCCTTCAGTTAAAAATAAATAACTTTAAAAAATACGTATGCTATAGAATCAAGCTTATGCTTTGTATTACCAATAGCTGTAACTATAATGTCATTGTCAAGTGAAGATTTTGCAGGCTGACGAAAGCCTATTTGTTAATCCCTAGCAGTGAATTAGGGAAGGCAATGGCAACCCACTCCAGGACTCTTGCCTGGAAAATCCCATGGATGGAGGAGCCTGGTGGGCTGCAGTCCATGGGGTCGCAAAGAGTCAGACACGACTGAGCGACTTGACTTTCACTTTTCACTTTCATGCATTGGATAAGGAAATGGCAACCCAGTACTCCAGTACTCTTGCCTGGAGAACCCCAGGGACGGGAAAGCCTGGTGGGCTGCCATCTATGGGGTCGCACAGAGTCGGACACGACTGAAGCGACTTAGCAGTAGCAGCAGCTGCAACAGCGAATTTTTCTCTATTACTGTTTCTTCTACATTTTTGTCCTCCTTTCAAAAACAGTTGATTGATGGAGTTGCATAAAGCATTTTTAAAACATCAGAAGCAATTGAAAAACTGTCATATAAAAGCCTAAAAGATTTAAATAACAAGTATCTTAATATTTTTGTGAAAGTCCAAGAAAGTACAGGTGAGTTCCAAACTGATCTATAAATTCTTTTGTCACATTTCTTTCTTTTTCCAAAGTTCAGATAGAAATCTGCAACTTATTATTGGTGGAATGTTGGACAAATACAGTTGCCAGATATGCTCTACCAAACTACTATCCACCAGCTCTGTGCAGGGGAAATGCTCATGAAAGACATCTTTCTGCAGTGATGATCCCCTACTCCCACATGTAAAGGATAGCCTTTTAAGTCATTGAAAAGAACAGCTAATGCAGGTACCAGACAATTTTGCTTGCAACAAACAAATGATATATCACAATTATTCACATATGAAAGCATTCCTGAGTCATTTGAGTGTTTGCTTACGTATTATTAAATATGTAACACGTATTTTCTACCAACTACCTGGTAAATTTTTGAGTGTTGCCTTGGAAATGATAACCAACTGTTTCATAAGTGAGTGTCTCTTCTCACAGGATTATTGACATTCTGCTCCGTTACTTGAAAAAAAAGGGAGGGAGGAGGGATGAATGATCTGATTAATAGTCTGGAGCAGGATGTGCTAGACTTAGTTACTCAGTTGTGTTTGACTCTTTGCAACACCATGGACCACAGCACACCAGGCTCCTCTGTCCATGGGGATTCTCCAGACAAGATTACTGGAGTGGGCTGCCTATCCCTTCTCCAGAGGATCTTCCTGACCCAGGGATTGAACCAGGGTCTCCTGCATCGCAGGCAGATTCTTTACCAGCTGAGCTACCAGGGAAGCTCAAGAATACTGGAGTGGGTAGCCTATCCCTTTTCCAGAGGATCTTCCCAACCCAGGAATCGAACCGGGGTCTCCTGCACTGCAGGCGGATTCTTTACCAGCTGAGCTACCAGAGAAGCCCCTGCAGCAGGATACTGTAGTTGAAATTGATGAATGAGCATCTCACCAACCTCATGCAAACTTCACTTTACTGGTTCATGGAATGACCAGATTCTTTCAGGGGAACCATAGCAATAATCTGAACTTAGATTCTACAATTGCACGTGACATGACCAAGGGTTTGGCAAATGGCATGTCCTTATGCAAATTAAGAAATAGAAAAGAAGAGAGTGGGCTCCTGTGGAGATTAACGGACTACATTGTGCTTGTCAGACTCTCGGCTTGATCAACCTATTGTTCCATTCCGTAGACTCTTCCAATAAACCAAACTAACTGGTGTCAAATATGTCCTCTCTCCTTACACACTGGATCTGGTTGCTACTTCTCTCCTCCTGAAACCTGGGATTCCATATTCCATAAAGGTTAGATGATTATAAAATCTATTATGTTGAACAGACCATGAGGGTGTTCACTGTGGGGGTGAGGAATTGTACAAGCCAATCACCAAGTCCGTGATGAAAAACAGCAGTCTAGACATGGTAATGATTTCACCCAGTCAGTGGCATGATTGAACACACGTGGCACACACACATACACACACACAGGCACGCAGCTTACATATAAGCACATAGTACAGTGTCGTGTTCTTATTAAAAAAGCAATGTCTATACATTGAATTGAATGTAATTCATATTATATATCCCTGGAGTGGTTAAAGTACCAACTTAAGAGAACCACATTTGACTACTGAACTAAATTCTGCCAACATCTTGCTTGGGGTGTAGTCTAGGTTTTCCTGTTGTAAAAGGCTCAACATTAACTACTGAGATGAATTTGGCCCAATAGGTCCAGGTGAGGGATGCGTTCACCCATTTCGTAGGAGGGATTACAGTAACCCTGAAAGCAAGAACAGTGGATAAAACTCAGAAGAAGATGGATCTGGTTCCAAGAAAAAGCACAACAAATTATATTGATGGAGTGGCTTTGTTTATGGTTAATATTCCCTCTGATGTGGCAGCTCTGGAGTTTCACGTGAGCCAAATTCTCATTTGTTGCATTTTCTAATAGCCCTTCAGTCTGTGTGGTAGCTAGCATACACGAGAGATGAGGGAAATTTTATATGTAAGTCTAGTGAATTTCTCTGCAACTTTTGACTTGTGGGCACAAGAAATACAACTTAACGTACTGAGTATCACATAAAGGGTATGAGTTTGTCAATTTTATATTCTAGAAATAATTTCTTTCTTCTTATGCTAAATAGTGGGATTCCCTTGTAGCTCAGACCGTAAAGCGTCTGCCTGCAATGAGGGAGACCTGGGTTCAATCCCCGGGTCCGGAAGATCCCCTGGAGAAGGAAATGGCAACCCACTCCAGTACTCCTGCCTAGAAAATTCCGTGGATGGAGGAGCCTGGTGGGCTACAGTCCATGGGGTCGCAAAGAGTCGGACACGACTGAGTGACTTTTCACTTTCACTTTCACATGCTAAATAGTGCTGTTCAAATCTGAACAGTTTAGAATAAGAATTGCCAGTGGAATACAAGCATACAAATAGAGTCTTCTCCCATCCATTATTTCCAGCTATTGTCATTTCTCCTTCAATTCACAATTCACATGCTAAGTCTACTAAAGAATAACCTACGTTCTCTTTTGGGGGGCACTGTGTATAATCTGGTGTGGCCCCTGTGACTCCACATTTCCTTGCTTTTTATTTTTCTTCTTTGTTCTCTTCTTTACAGTCTCCATTTTGAAGCCGTATTCCCTAACTTGCCCTCTAAATGAGGGTGATCCTCAGGGTTCTATTTAGACTCTCCTCTCTTCCTACATGACATTTTTCTCTATGGTTCCCATAGCTTATACTGAAGACTCACCCTAAACACTCAAGATTCTTACAGAACTGCCTCTTCATATCTTTTTCTTGCTCTTTTGAAGAAGCATTAACATCGCTTTGTCTAAAATCAAGTCCTACCTGCCAACCTCAAACCTGGACCTCCTCCCCCTGCCCTGTTTTAGTGAATGGTCCCACGGCCAGCCAGTTCCTCACCCTCCTCCCAGTCACTGTCCTCACTGTGCAAGGGAATGGAGTGATTTCTCTGACTCAAACCTCATCTCAACTGACCTGGTCCTTGCTCCCCTCTCCAAATGCATTAGTCAGCACTCTTTCTGTAACACTTCAAACCCCAGCTACCCTGGACAGTTTGCAGCCCCCTAATGTTCTACTGCCTCCTGCCACAAGGCCTTTTAACCCACCTTAGACGCTCCTTCCCAGTTCTTTGATTCTCTAACTCCTACATATTTGGGGGTCAGCTATTAAAGCACATCCTCCAAGGAGCCTTCTCTAACTACCCTCTGCTGATCAAGGGAGGTATTCTTACTCCATGAAAGTCTCGTGGCTTTCAAGTTTCTTGAGGGCAAGAGCTGTGTCTGTCTTGTTCATCTTTGTGTCCCCAGCAACTAGCATAGCTCCTGACACACATTAGGGAACATAAAATGTTGACTGGCTAAACGCGTATTTCTCCTTCCAAACCGACACAAGAGCCAAGTGTCCTAGTCTCCCTCTACTCTGACGGCATCAACTGTGTTTTCTTTGTTTTGTTCACTAGTTGTCATATTACCTTCACTAGCAAACAATACCAAAGTTTTCAGCTTCAAGAAAAACACAGATGGTTCCAGTCTCTTGTTCAGGAGCTGGCACAGCGTAACTCTTGTATTTATGAGCTCCCTACTACCCTGTACTTTGCCATCATGAGCAGATGTTAACTGTCCTAGATTCTTCTCCCTGTTCCTTTCCTGAGAACTAGTGAGATTATTCACAGCTATTCCCATTCACAACCAACATTTCTATTAACTTTTAAGAGCAATTGCCACATTCCTACCCACATTTACCCTCTCCTCAAATTCCTAATTCCTACTAGCCTATGGCAGAAGGAAATGAGTCAATAAGTTGGCATGTCATTTAAGAAAGAAGGTCAACCCTAGGTCTAGAATCTTTTCTCTCTCCCTTTTTTAAAAAAAATGTTTATTTTATTTATTTATTTTGGCTATGTCGGGCCTTAGTTGCAGCACATGGAAACTTCATTGCATCATGTGACTCTTTCGTTGTGGAGATGGACTTTCTACTTGTGGGGTGTGGGCAGCGTGTGGGCTCCAGCGCACGTAGGCTTCAGCCTATGTGTGGGGCACGTGGGCTCCCCTGCTGTGGCGCACAGACTCTGGAGCATGCGGGCTCAGTAGTTGCAGCACGGGCTTAGTTGCTCCACTGCATGTAGGATCTTAGTTCCCCAGCCAGGGATCAAATCAGCTTCCCCTGCATCGCAAGGCAGATTTCTTAACCACTGGGTCATCAGAGAGGCCCCTGGGATCTTTCCTCTATTTTACTTCACTGGACTCTTCCACAATTTGGCTAGACACTCACTATAATTTTATTATTTTTTAAAATCAGTAGCCTTTCTGTAGTTACTTGACAACATAGCTTATCATGATTAAGGCCATGGAATGCTAATTTACCTTTCCATAAAATGCTTTCACAGAGCCAGACCTGGCACTAAGTGAATGCTAGCCAAGCGCTAACAATCACCACCACCGCCACTGTTACCACCATCATCATTATCAGCAAGGCAAAGTAAAGTATCCAGTTTTACATGTTTTTGACACTATCTTCTGTAGGTTAGAACTGATGACCCAGACCTTCCAGAAGAATATCAGGCCAGCAATGACTATCAAGCAGTAGCCTACTCATCACGCAGCCGAAGTTTCCTTTCGCTTAGCTGGACAGACCGTTACAAGAGTTTGCTTGTGGGAGAACATCTGAGTGTAACGGTTACCCCTAAAAGTCTGTATGTTGTCAAGATCACCCACGACAGTTATGTGGTAAGTTCAATATCTGACTCGCATCTAGGCCCCTACTTGCAACATTTTCTTTGCTTATGCAAATAATCCTTTAAATGATTCCTTACCTGACACAAAGCACTTGTTTTTGTCATTTAGTTGCTAAGTTGTGTCCAACTCTTTGTGACCCTCTGGACTGTAGTCCTCCAGGCTCCTCTCCCCATGGGGTTTCCCAGGCAAGAATACTGGAGTGGATCGCTAGTTCCTTCTCCAGGGGATCTTCCCGACCCGGGGATTGAACCTTCTCTCCTGCATTGTCAGGTGGATTCTTTACTGCTGAGCCACCAGGGAAGCCCCAGCACAGAGCAGTATCCAGTGGACATTTAGCAAATGGATGGATGAGCTTACATCACACTTTATAGTCCACAGAGCACATTCACAAACGTCTTCTCCGCAGAGTCTCATAACACCTTTTTGAGCTCAGCAGACAGTGAAACAGCCTGGAGAGGTTGAGTGACCTGCCATATTCACAAGTAGTTAGTAGGTTTGGGATTTCCTTCAAGATCTTCTGACTCCTAGACAGGTATTCCTTCCATGGCACAATGCCCAGGGTTTGATCACAGCCTGCATTCAGTCCCCAGACTAGTCAGTGACCTCAGCAATGTTTTATGGCCAAGCAGAGCATTACCAAGCATTGGACTGCTGAGCCTGGCCAACATTCCTTAAGAACATACCGTGTTTACAAAGGGAAGAGTTTAAGTCCTATGCTCCAGGACAGATATAGTGATTCCAAGCATTTTTCATAGCTTTTCAAAATATATACTAGCAAGGATGGCAACATGATATGTTGGAAAAGGCATGAGCTTTGAGTCAACAAGATCAAGGTTCCTGCCTCGATAAATCCACGTTTAGAAGCAAACCTTTGACTACAAACAATTTCAAACTATCTTTCTTTCAGTAACTGATAACATCTTGTTTACTAACCCATTTGTTGGAATAAGCAATTGATTCTGAGAGAGGTACCTTTTAAACTAATGGGACAGTTTACATCTATGAGCTTCAATTTCTGTAACTACTAGGTGGGATTAATAAAGCCACAATATACAACTGTGAGGATTGAATATGTTCAAGTACATGTACCTAACGTAAAGATGTTTGATGAACATTAATTCTCTTCAGTTTTATCTCCTTCCTAATTACTAGCTCAGTATTAGACCCACTCTGATGCACATTTGTTGCTGTGTATTTTTAGATTTCATCTAAGGGCAGAATTGTACACTTTGGCACAGAGAGGAAACCCCCAGTTTCATCTTACCATCTTTTAAACTTTCCGTGACTCAACACATGGTTCCTACAGCCTGTGTACTGGTCTACTGTCTTGTCACAGGAAAGCAGACGGCAGGATTAGTGTCTGACTTACTCTGCCTAAACAATGAAGAAAACTGGTGACCAGCTCCAAGTGAGCCACAGATACTCTCCCCAGCCGGAGTTCCTCTTGAATGACTGTTTAATCTCACACTAAGATACTTTCTTTTCCAATTAATTTTAGATCTATCTGTCTCCAAATAAAGATACATATTCTCCAGATGAAGCTATATCTCTTATTATGGAAACTCAGTCAGAATCATGGGTAGCATTGTCATCAGTGAGAAGTGATGTTTATGGCTTCCAGGAAAGAAGTAAAAATCATATGGAAAGAGTTAAGTAGGGTAAATGCTGTGGTAACTGATGCTTGGCATGACTTGGGGCCAAATGGCCATTATGGTTCTCTCATAGTTCTATGGGTTAATCATGGGAGAAGAATAAAATAAGATGTGATTATGTCAATGTCTGTCTCCTAAGCTAGATTTAAGCATAACAACACCAACAGCTGACATTTACTAACATTTACTATCATCATAAGACCTTTAAGCCTATTATCATATTGAGTATTCACAACAATCCTGTCAGAGACATATCAATAATAAAGATATTTAAAATGCATTAAGCTCTTACTAGTGGAGTTCTTATGTTACTGATAATGGAAAACTAAGAGACATTAGGTTGCTTAGGGCCGGAATAGAATCTCTGCATAGAGTAGAATCAAATGAACTTGGTTGGTTAGAGTTAACCCCTTTAGTTATCCTTTTAGGTATACAAAGGGTAACTGTCCAGTCAAATTACTTGCTAATTATTTTGTATCAGATGAACACATATTTGGGAATAGCCTCAATGAAATGCTAAAATGCAGTTTTCTCTGGGAATAGATTAAAACATGATTCAATCTACATTCAGCAACAAACTTTCGAAGGCAGCCAATCCCAAACTATCTTCCTTTCAGTGACTGATGACACCATCGTGTATATTAAGCCACTCGTTGGAATGAGCAATAACCTTACTGACTTTTGGGAGAGGGTACCTTTTTAGCTAATGCATAAAATTAAAGTTTCTTGCTCACTCCAGGCAAGTCATATGACTGAAAATACTAGAGTTCTCATGAGTTGAGTGTATTAATTAATTGGAAAAGTGATAAAGAAGGGAGCAGAAAATAGGGGCATCGTTTGGGAAACTATATGGTTACCCATGAAAGCTGCAGCCATGAATCTCTCTTCACTTGCCTGCCCTTCTCCCCCTCCTATCCCCTAATAACCCATAATAACTTATTTTGGGTGCCACAGGTCATGGTCACAAATTTTGATGAGGAGTCAGCCCTTCTCATCAAAAATAAGTCATTGAGTATCCTTATCCCCTCCGTGCTCTGCTCTATCCTGAGTGGAACAATAAAATAGAGGGTGTCATCTGATTCAGAATTTATAAACTAGAGCTGGTAAGGACCATGAGGGGTAGTCAGTATTTATTTATTTGTTCATTCAATCAGCTGCTCAAAGGATATCTTATTAGTTAATGCATTGCATAAAGCTCTAAGAAAGGAGAGTGTAAATTGTTTTCTAGGAACTTCCATATCAATGTTTTATGCCTAAAGGCTTAGCTGTTGAATAGCATGTATCTGCAGACACATGAGGTGAAAACTAGGGAAATCAAGAAAGGCTGGGAAAACTGGAGAATTAGATTTTAATGTTCAGTCAGTGAATGACTTGAAATGAACAGTATCCGTAAGTCAATTGTTTCCCATAATAGCCACTGAATATTGTTTTTGAGGGAATGATTTTCTTTCTGAACAGATACTTCAATCTTTAGATAAAAATGACCATGACTGTGGAACAGGTGGTGGCAGGAATAATGCTGAAGTGTTCTACTTAGCAGGACTCACGGTCCTCACCAATGCAGATGACTCCCAACAAGATGGTAAGTAACTGTTTTCAACCAATTCACATGAATAAGCTTTTTATAAAAATACACTACCTTTTCTGGACCCACATTGATTCTCCCTCTAAATCCTCACTGCTCCCACAGCACAATTTTAAAAATTAAGTTAAACTTTTAAAATTTTATTGTGGTAAGAACATTTAGCATGAACTTTTCCCTAATAACAAATTAAGTGTACAAAGCATTATTTTTTAAATTTTTTTATTGAAGAATAATTGCTTTATAGAATTTTGTTGTTTTCTGTCAAACCTCAACATGAATTAGCCATGGATACACATATATACCCTCCCTTTTTGAACCTCCCTCCCATCTCCCACCCCATCCCACCCCTCTGGATTGATATAGAGCTCCTGTTTGAGTTTCCTAAGCCATACAGAAATTTCCCATTGCTATCTATTTTGCATATGGTAACGTAAGTTTCCATGTTACTCTTTCCATACATCTCACCCTCTCCTCCCCTCTCCCCATGTCCATAAGTCTATTCTCTATGTCTGTTTCTCCATTGCTGCCCTGTGAATAATTCTTCAGTACCATTTTTCTAGATTCTGTACATATGTGTTAGAATATGATATTTATCTTTCTCTTTTTGACTCACTTCACTCTGTATAATATAGTATAATAGGTTCTAGGTTCATCCACCTCATCAGAATTGACTCAAGTGTGTTCCTTTTTGTGGCCAAATAATATTCCATTGTGTATATGTACCATAACTTCTTTATCCATTCATCTGTCGATGGATATCCAGGTTGCTTCCATGTTCTAGCTATTGTAAATAGTGCTGCAGTGAACAATGGGATACATGTGTCTTTTTCAATTTTGGTTTCCTCAGGGTATACACCTAGGAGTGGGATTGCTGGGTCACATGGTGGTTTTATTCCTAGTTTTTTAAGAAATCTCCATACCGTCTTCCATAGTGGCTGTATCAATTTACATTCCCACCAACAGTGCAACAGTGTTCCCTTTTTTCCACACCCTCTCCAGCATTTGTTGTTTGTAGACTTTTTGATGATGGCCATTCTGACCGGTGTGAGGTAATATCTCACTGTGCTTTTGATTTGCATTTCTCTAATAAAAAGCAATGTTGAGCATCTTTTCATGTGTTTGTTAGCCATCTGTATATCTTCTTTGGAGAAATGTCTGTTTAGGTCTTTCTCCTACTTTTTGATTGGGTTGTTTGTTATTCTGGTATTGAGTTGTATGAGCTGCTTGTACATTTTGGAAATTAATCCTTTGCCAGTTGTTTCATTTGCTATTATTTTCTCCCATTCTCAGGGTTGTCTTTTCACCTTGTTTATAGTTTCCTTTGCTGTGAAAAAGTTTTTAAGTTTAATCAGGTCCCACTTGTCTACTTTTGTTTTTATTTCCATTACTCTAGGAGGTGGGTCATAGAGGATCTTGCTTTGATTTATGTCATTGAGTGTTCTGCCTAATATTTTCCTCTATGAGTTTTATAGTTTCTTGTCTTACATTTAGGTCTTTAATCCATTTTGAGTTTATCTTTGTGTTTGATATTAGGAAGTGTTCTAATTTCATTCTTTTGCATGTAGCTATCCAGTTTTCCCAGCACCATTTATGGAAGAGGCTGTCTTTGCCCTATTGTATATTCATGCCTCCTTTGTCCAAATAAGGTACCCATAGGTGCATGGGTTTATTTCTGGGCTTTCTATTTTGTTCCATTGGTCTATATTTCTGTTTTTGTGCCAGTACCATACTGTCTTGATAACTGTAGCTTTTTAGTATAATCTGAAGTCAGAAAGGTTGATTCCTCCAGCTCCATTCTTCTTTCTCAAGACTGCTTTGGCCATTCGGGTCTTTTGTGTTTCCATATGAATTATGATTTGTGACCCAAGATGTGGTCTATCCTGGAGAATGTTCCATGTGCACTTGAGAAGAAGGTGTATTCTTCTGCATTTGGATGGAATGTCCTGAAGATAGCAATAAGATCCATCTCATCTAATGTATCATTTAAGACTTGTGTTTCCTTATTAATATTCTGTTTTGATGATCTGTCCATTGGTGTGAGGAGGGTGTTAAAGTCTCCTACTATTATTGTGTTACTGTCAATTTCTCCTTTTATGTCTGTTAGTGTTTGTCTTATGTATTGAGGTGTTCCTATGTTGGGTGCATAGATATTTACAATTGTTATGTCTTCCTCTTGGATTGATCCCTTGATCATTATGTAGTGTCCTTCCTTATCTCTTGTAATCTTTATTTTGAGGTCTATTTTGTCTGATAGGAGGATTGCTGCTCCAGCTTTCTTTTGCTGCCCATTTGCATGGAATGTATTTTTTCATACTCTTGCTTTCAGTCTGTATGTGTCTTTAGGTCTGAAGTGGGTTTCTTGTAGACAGCATAAATATGGGTCTTGTTTTTGTATCCATTCAGCCAGCCTGTGTCTTTTGATTGGAGCATTTAATCCATTTACATTTAAAGTAATTATTGATATATATGTTCCTATTGTCATTTTCTGTCATGGTCCAGGCATGGATTGGAAAAGAATTTCCAGACATGAGACAGAATGAGAGGGAAATAAAGTTTATTAGAGTGGGAGACACTGTTAGAACAGCGGGCCAGCTCAAGGGAGAACCAATGTTGAACAGTTGTCCTTAGTCCACTTTTATACCAAGGGTACAAGGAGTAGGATAGGAGTCTTGTGGGTCATTTGCTGATTGGATGAGGCATGTATAATGTGCGGGGGAAGAGTAGAGCAGGTACCTTCTCCCTATGGGGTAGGAGGAGAGACAGGTTATACTGTTCCATTAATAGTTACAACATGGGGGAGGGAAGGACAATCCATTCCTGCATTCCAAGACCTTCCTTGGTTTTATCTGCTCTTTTGTCCTTGGGTCACCATATTTTCTTAATTGTTTGGGGTTGATTTTGTAGATCTTTTTTCTTCTCTTGTATTTCTTGACTATATAAGCCCCTTTAACATTTTTGTAAAGCTGGTTTGGTGGTACTGAATTCTTTTAACTTTTGCTTTTCTGAAAAGCTTCTTATTTCTCCATCAATTTTGAATGAGATCCTTGCTGGGTACAGTAATCTTGGCTGTAGATTTTCCCCTTTCAGAACTTAAAATATATCCTGCCATTCACTTCTGGCCTGCTGAGTTTCTGCTGAAAGATCAGCTGTTAAGCATATGGGGTTTCCCTTGTATGCTATTTGTTGCTTCTCCCCTGCTGCTTTTAATATTCTTTCTTTGTGTTCAGTCTTAGTTTGATTAGTATGTGTCTTGGCATATGTTTCTCCTTGGGTTTATCCTCTATGGGACTCTTTGTGTTTCTTGGACTTGATTGACTATTTCCTTTTCCACGTTGGGGAAATTTTTAACTATAATCTCTTCAAAAATTTTCTCATACCCTTTCTTTTTCTCTTCTTCTTCTGGGACCCCTATAATTCACATGTTGGTGTGTTTGATATTGTCCCAGAAGTCTCTGAGACTATCCTCAGTTATTTTCATTCTTTTTACTTTATTCTGCTCTTCAGAAGTTATTTCCACCATTTTACCTTCCAGCTCACTGATTCGTTCTGCTTCAGATATTTTGCTATTGATTCCTTCTAGAGAGTTTTTAATTTCAGTAACTGTGTTGTTTGTCTCTGTATGTTTATTCTTTAATTCTTCTAGGTCTTTGTTAACTGATTCTTGCATTTTATCCACTTTGTTTTCAAGGTTTTTGATCATCTTTAATATCATTATTCTGAATTATTTTTCAGGTAGCTTCCCTATTTCCTCTTCATGCATTTGGACTTCTGTGTTTTTAGTTTGTTCTTTCATTTGTGTAGTATTTCTCTGTCTTTTCATTATTTTTTTAAAACTCATTGTGTTTGAGGTCTCCTTTTCCAGGTCAAGGTTGAATTCTTTCTTCCATTTGGTTTCTGCTCTCCTAAGGTTGGCCCAGTCGTTTGTGTAAGCTTTGTATAGGGTGAGATTTGTGCTGAGTTTTTGTTTGCTTGTTTTTCCTCTGATGGGCAAGGCTGAGTGCGGTGATAATTCTGTCTGCTGATATTTGAGTTTGTATTTTTGTTTCGTTTGTTGTTTAGATGAGGCGTCCTGCACAGGGTGCTACTTGTGGTTGGGTGATGCCAGGTCTGGTATTCAGGTGGTCTCCTCTGTGTGAGTTCTCACTATTCGATACTCCTTAGGGTTAGTTCTCTGTTAATCTAGGGTCTTGGAGTCAGTGCTCCCACTCCAAAGTCTCAGGGCTTGATCTCTTTTTGAATCAAGCTTCTTCATGTACCAGAGAATTCCTTATAAAGCCTTTTCCATGTTTGAATCGCTGTTTCATACTTTAAACATACACTGGTCCCAGTTTCCAGAATCCCAAGAGAGCAGAGGAAAACATGGCTTTTCCTGAAAGAACTGGGCACAAACTTACGAAGCATTGTTGTTGCCTAGAGGTACAGTGCTGTACAGCAGCTCTCTAGAGCTTATTCATTTCACTAATTGAAACATTAGTCTCATTGATTAGTAACACTCTATTTTCCCCTCCCCTGAAAGTGAAAATGAAAGTCACTCAGTCATGTCTGACTCTATCAGAGTGACTGGTATCCAGTTAAATGCATGGCTTCCATTTTAATTATTGCAAAAGCTAGGTATGATGGGACTTCAGGATGAAATAATGATCAGTTCAGTTCAGTTGCTCAGTCATATCTGACTCTTCCTGACCCCATGGACTGCAGCATACCAGGCTTCCCTGTCCATCACCAACTCCCGGAGCTTACTCAAACTCAAGTCCATTGAGTCGGTGATGCCACCCAAACAAGTCCTCCTCTGTTGTCCCCTTCACCTCCTGTCTTCAATCTTTCCTAGCATCGGGGTCTTTTCCAATGAAATAATAATAGCCAACATTAATTAGATACTTACTATGTGCCAGGTGTTTTTAAGACTTATCATCAGATTTTCTCATTGAACACTCATCCCAATCACATGCAGTAGGTACTCTCAATACTCCCATTTTCCAGATGAAGACCTCAAAGCATAGAGAAATTAATAATAATATGCCCAATGTCACGCCAGTCAAGAATACTAGAGTGGGTAGCCATTTCTTCTCTAGGAACTATACTATCAAAGTGTTATTCACTCAGTCATGTCCAGCTATTTGTGACCCCATGGACTGTAGCTTGCCAGGCTCCTCTGTCCATGAAATTCTCCAGGCAAGAATACTGGAGTGGGTAACCATTCCCTTCTCCAGGGGGTCTTCCTGACCCAAGGATTGAACCCGGGTCACCCACATTGCTGGCAGATTCTTGACTGTCTGAGCCACAGCTCCCTTTTTCAGTACACGCAATGTCACGGGGCAGTGTGTGGCACAGGCAGAATTTAAACCCAGGTCAGACAGATAGTAGATCCCACTGCACTGGCGGCCACTGTGCTCTACTGGACACGACTTCTTTTCTTTGGTCTATTAATGTTTGAGACCTATCCAGATTATTTGGAAGATGGGTCTGATAAATCCAATTTTTATATACCATTTAAATTTCAGACACACTATTAATAATGTTAGTTATTAATTATTGGAGGAGTTACAGATACTGTGTTGTCATAACCATAATAGCAACAACAAAGGTTCCTCCCATTTCAACAGGTACTTGCCTAAACAGTATCATTAGAAGACAGTATGTAAGGAACAGTGTTTTTTAGAATCAGAGCCTATCTTTGGATCTTGGCTTCCTATGTATAGCTATGTGACCCTAGCCACATTACTTCATCTCTCCAAGCCTCAGTTTTTTTCTTCTGCAAAATGGAGACAATTTCTTTCTGTCTGGCAGACTTAGGAGGATGAATTATGAGAGCTAAATAAGATTAGGCAGGTGAAGCACTTAGCCCAGGAGGAGCTCAATAAACAGTCATCTATAATGCTTCATTCTCACCAGAGCCACAGTCTGACCTCGGGCTAGGTAGAAATTATAATCATGATAATGGCAAAGTGAGCTTCTGAATACTGAGCTATCTTGCCAAGTCCAAATGACTGGGAGAGATGGGTCCACCACAAGTATCACAGCTTCCATTCTGTGGTCCAGTGGCCTTTGCACTTCATGATACTGCCTCTTGGCTTCAGGTCTGGTTCTGTCACTTAGCAGCTGGGCCCACTTGGACAAGCCCCTCCTGCTCTCTCCACTGCTGTTTCCTGACGTCTGATGAAGAAGTACAATACATGGGTGCTCAGTTATGTCTGACCCTTTGCAACCCCATGAACTGTAGCCCACCAGGCACCTCTGTCCATGGAATCTTTCCAGGCAAGAATACTGGAGTGGGTTGTCATTTCCTACTCCAGGGGATCTTCCCAATCCAGGGATCAAACCCGCATCTCTTGCATCTCCTGCATTGGCAGGCAGATTCTTTACCACTGCACAACCTGGGAAGCCAAGAGCATGATCAATTCTAAAGTCCCATTCCATGGCTTTTGAGAAAACAGAAGAGGAAAGCAACCTAAATGAAAACTCTTGTTCTTCTATCCACCCACTCAGACTTCATACTGACCATGGCTTGACTGTCTTGCAGTCAAGTGGAGGGTGACTGTTTAAGGGTTTTAAAACCAATCATACAGTCTAATTGAAAAAACTCTGGGGATGTTTACAAGATGTCTACAAGATAAAGGGTAAGACTCAGGTGTTCATGATGACTGTCTTCAAGGAATGGGTGAATATGTAGCTTTTTCTATATAAAAGGATTAACTGTGAGAGGGCTTCCCTGTTGGTGCAGATGGTAAAGAATCTGCCAGTAACTTGAGAGACCTGGGTTCGATTCCTGGGTCAGGAAGATACTCTGGAGAAGGAAATCAAAACCCACTCTAGTATTCTTGCCTGGGAAATCCCATGAATGGAGCAGCCTGGTGGACTACAGTCCATTGAGTCACAAAGAGTCGGACACAACTAAGCAGCTAACACTTCACATAACTCTGTGAGTACCAATAAGGGAATCAGTAGTTAGATAGTTAGATTTTGATTTAGAAGATATAAGAGAGAGTTTTCCAGCCATTAGACTCTTTGTTATGGTACAGGCTGTCTGGGGAGAAAATAATTTCCCATTCTAGGATTAGTGCCAGCAGGGGCTGGTCTACCACTGGTACTAGATGTAGTGGGGCAAGGGTGCCAGGAAGCTGGACCAGAGCTTCCAAGTCCAGACCTGAAACTTTGAATCTGTACTTGGCTAAGAGCAGTTGTATTATCGTCTCCGCATCCACATTCAAACACCCTCTGATCCGGAAGTGCTGTTCCAATGGAGCCCCTCGGCGGGAAGAGGCGTGGGAGGAGCGGGCTGCGCGCGTTACCGTCAGCCAGAAAGTGTCAGAGCTTCCGCTCGGTGCTGCAGCCTCCGCCCAAAGTGAGGCTGGAGGGAGGATTCCTTCATCCCTGTGACTCTGGGAAGGCGAGGTGCACGTTACAGCTCCCCTCCGTGCAGCGCAGTGAGAGGACACTGGCAGAGTTTGTGCTGCCGTGGGAAGGAGCGCTTCCAAACTTGGTTTAATGCAGGAAAAATGAAGCAGAAGCTCCTTCCGTTCAGCTTAAAAAGCTGAGTGGGCAGAGGTGGTAATACTAGCTTGGACACCACTCGTCCCCGCTCTGTCACTAACCCACGATGTAGCAGCTGCAGACCGGTTTTTTTTTTTTTTTTTAAATCCCCTAAGAGCTAATTTGTAAAATGAAAATACTTGACTAAATGATTCTGTGATATTCATTCTGTGTGTCCATCACTGGCCATGCACAATACTTAAAGTCTTGCTTAAAGACAGTTACTATAGTTTGAAGAAACAATATGTTATTCTTCATTTTGCCACAAAGCATCATCAACAAGAAATAATAGAAGTAGAAGGAATCCCAATAAGTGTATATATTAGTAGAAAAGAATTTCCTTTAGTTCAGTTTCACATGATTTGAGTGGTAAATAGTGATGAGTACAATTTACTTAAATCTTGTTTAATTTTACTGACTACCTTTTAGCCTGTTTTCTTTGGTTTCTTCTGAATTCTAGCTGTACCACCATGAAGATCATGCAAGTCAAGGTAGAGGATAAGTAAGGAAAACATTGCAATTTTAGTTTAATTTTGTACTTTAAAAAAAGTCAATGACTTTACATTCTTACTATTTAAAAAATCTTTTATTAAAATTTTTCCAGTTTTATTGAGATATGATTAACACATAACATTGTATAATTTTCAGATATACAACATGATGATTTGAATTGTATGAATACTGTGAAATGCTTGCCACAATAAGTTCAAGATACATTACCTCTTATAACTACAAATTTTTCTTCCCTGTTAAATAACTTGTCTTAAAAAGAATTTAACAACTTGCTTGTACTTTTTCCCTGAAACTATAAAAACATATAAATAAGTAAGCTCTGAAAAATATTTTAAAATATAAAATATCTTAAATTCTCAGCAATAGTTACAGGGAAATTCTCATGTAACTTATTAACATACGTAATGCATATATTTTCATGACTTAAAAAATTTGAAGTAATACAATGTGCAGACTTTAAAAATGCCAAAAAATAAAATTTATCAGAAATCAGCAAAAAGTTTAAGAATAAGCATTAAAAAAAACCTGTCAATTTTCTTACACTACCCTTTCCCCAGAGTGTTAATGCTGTGAACAGATTTCTAAATGGGATCATATTAATAAATGTGATACTGCATTTCTTCAATGTGCTTTTTAAAAATGTTAGAAAAATATCACAACTTACTTCCACATTAGTACACAGAAAGTAATAGTGTGAAGTATAAAGTAAAAATCCCTGACCTCACTACCCACCTGCTTTCCAAGATATTGTAGTTGTTTACATTTTTATATCCTTCCAGAAATTTTCTATGCCCATCAACATTTATATCTACATCTATATCTCTATATATTTTGTTCTATGGGTTATTACCATTCTGCACCTTAATTTTTATACTTAATGTATTTTAGACACTTTAAATCAAGAATTTTGTTTTTCTATTTAGATACAACAAAAATTAAATGTTTGGTAAAATTCCTTAAAATTTTAAATTAAACGTTGAATGTTGTACTTTAACAAATAACTCTATTGTATATTATGTTTACCCTATCTTTTTATATTTCTAATTTAGATGTATCAAACACATACATGAAAATTGCATGCAGAATTTCCTTGGAAAATTGGTTATGGAAAGTATATCATGTTCCTCAAAGGTATTCTAAAACTTTACTTTTAATTGCCTTAAGAAATTTAAAATTATTCGAGCTTGACAGATAAATGGTCTGTCATTCTTCCAAGGATTCCTTGATAATTAAGGATAGCACTGACATTTAGTCATAGTTAATTTGGTTGATCATTGGGTTGGTTTTTTCCCTCAGTATTTAGCAGAATTAATGGTCTTTGCAGAAGAATACTAATTCACTTGGCTTCCCTGGTGGCTCAGTGGTAAAGAATCCACCTGCCAATGCAGAAGACCCAAGTTTGATCCTTGGGTCCAGAAGATCCCCTGGAGAAGGAAATGGCAACCCACTCTAGTATTCTTACTTGGAAAATCCCATGGACAGAAGAGCCTGACTGGCTACAGTTCATGGGGCCACAAAAGAATAGACACGACTTAGCAACTAGACAATAATAACAACTTTACTCACCTTAAACTTTTACTAAGCAAGTAGTTTAGGGTGATCTGGGCTTTGCATTTCTACATAATTATTTGAGTCTTTCTAGACAACTGCTTTGTAATAAACACTCCAACAATATATCATCCATTTTGGTAAGTATTAAAATATCTCCAAAGCTATTTATCTAACAAATAAAAGGAGGTACTATTTTCCTCACATAATAAACACACACTGTAAAACACTGATGATCTGTAAGCCTTGGGAAACAATCAGTTTTTGTTTGGTTATCACGACTTGTCTGATGCACAACAGCCTCCTTTGTGCCATTTGCCCATCTAAAACCACTTCTCCTTGACGTGTCACGCAGAATCCATGCAGATACACCCGCAGCAGTGCTCTTGCTTACAGCTCCAGCTTATCTGCCAGCAACCCTTGCCACCATCCCCCTACTGTGCACTTTCTGTATCACCAGTACCTGCTCTTTGCAGTCTTCATACTCTTTCCTTGAAGTCCTCTTTCTTAATCAACCCCCACTTCGCTCCTGGCAATCTGCATTTCACATTTAACAACCCACCTCAGACACCGAGATCTCCAAAAAGTGGCCCCCAAAGAATTAAACACTTCTCTGCATTCTCATTATAGTCTGTACACACTAATATTGAAGCACTTATTACCCTCTGTGATAATGTGTTTGTTTACCTATTTCTCTCCTTTTATTGAGTGAATTCCTTCAAGGCAGACCCTCTATTATTTATTCCCATCCTTGGTCTTAGGACTGTACTATGCACATGATAGACACTTAGGAAATGTCCTTTGAAAAGATAACTAACTGATGGACTCTGGTGTTATGAAGATTCCTTTCGTTTCAGCTCTTTTGTATACTCTACTTTTCTTATTCGGGTTCACTAAATGTAATTTAATTTCTATTGGCTAATTTACCACAGTCCTTTCAATGTACGGCAGTGAAAACAGAAAGAGGGCCTATAGTCTAGGTTGAACCTGTTCACTCGGGCTGCTATGCCAGCGTACCACAGACTGGTGGCTTATAGGCAACAGAGATCTACGTCTATCAGTCATGGAGCCTGGGAAGTCCAAGGTCAAGTTACCAGCAAATCCAGTGTCGGATGAGACACTGCCTTCTGGTCCATGCATGGCTGTCTTTCCTGCCAGCCCCTCATGGCAGAGGGACAAGGGGATTCCCAGGGGTCTCTTTTCTGAGGGCACTAATCTCATTCATGAGAGTTTTCTAATCATCTCCCAAAGACCACACCTCCAAGTAACAGCACTTTGGGAATTAAGTTTCAACGTATGAATTTGGGGGTGGGGAACACAAACATTCAGTCAATGGCAAACCATATGTATCTGCCTGATCTAAACAGTTTTGACCTACACAAACAGCAATTTCAAGTGGTTCAACCTCATAGATATACAGGTGATTGGTCTGAATATGTAAGAGGACCTTGTCAGCCTCTGTTCTTAACTCATTCCCACCTGTGGCCACTGATTTAGCTTTGTCTGTTTGTGGTTTGCCTAAAGAGCCCACATGGGAAAAGCACAAATATTCTAATTAATAGGAGAGCATGTTAAATTGATCCCAAGTTAATCAAGGATCACCTATGTTTGATGGCTTTGAAATATTTTATTTTTCATCAGGCATCAGCTAGAGTTGATACTACCTGATTTTCTAACTACCTGGGAAATTCAAGCTGTTGGTGTTTCATATAAAGGTAAGCAGCTAGAGTGATATACTGAATTAGGGGACAGTTTGTTCCTTAAGTTTGTCATTTTATCAACAGTTCAACCAGAACTTTGGCAGTAATATATTTTAGACTCTCATCTGAACCTAGGATAAAAAGAAATACCTATGAACATACTTTGTTCATTTAAATTTTCGTAGGCCAGCCATCATGTTGTGAGCAATGATTTCAAGTTCCAACTTTCCTAAAATCTTTCTGATTTGCTGGGGTGTTGAGGTAGGGGATTAAAAACAAGTCTCATTACTGAGTTCCCCCCCAAGTTATGGGTAACATTACACACCCATACCATTTGTAATATTATTTTTAAGAAAATTTATTTGATTTTTCACATGTCAATATTTTCACCCAATAAATGGGTTCCATAATAATTAATGACTTTTTTGATACATTGAAAAGCAGGATTGAGACAGACTGTTAAAAAATATCTATGCAACTGTGTAGCCAGAGCACTAACAGCAGGAACACAAGAGCAACAATCTGATAAAGTTAGAGGATATTAAGTTCATCATTAAAAACAAAAAAGTAAACACAGTGCTTTATCTTTAAAAAGAAAAATAGCAAAGGTAGCTTGACAGGAATTGATGCGAGGTAGGGCTGAGGTGGCTGAGTTATGAAGACTGTGAAACGCACAGACGTCTGGAAGAGCTGATGGCCAAATTGACCCAAGAGGAAAAATGTCATAGTGCTGTATTTCTCATTTGTTTGCTGCATTCAGCTGGTTCATGTACTTTGTGTTCAGCTGCTATTATGTGGTAGCAAAAAACTTTAAAGTGCTAGCGGAAAAGTGCGTATGAATCAGTGGGATACATCGCTAGCATTCCCTTACTTATCAGTCATCAGGAACTCGGCAACGTTCAGTCCTATAGCTATATGTTGCGGGTGTGCTATGCTGTGCGTAGTCGCTCAGTCATGTCCAACTCTTTGTGACCCCATGGACTGTAGCCCATCAGGCTCCTCTGTGCATGGGGATTTTCCAGGCAAGAATACTGGAGTGGGTTGCTGTGCCCTCCTCCAGCAGATCTTCCCAACCCAGGGATTGAACCGAGGTCCCCTGCATTGCAGACAGATTCTTTACCGTCAGAGACACCAGGGAAGCCCATATGTTGTGAGTATATAAGTAATATTTTTACCCTAGTGCCTTGATGTAAATTACTCTAGAGCTGAAGTTACTCCATGTTCTTTTCTGTTTTCTTTGTTATTGTTTGTTTTTGTAAGTTCATGAACTGTTGGGGTAACTATGAACTCTGACTATATATTTGATGATATTTTAAAAAAATAACCTTTGTTTTTGAGGGTGGGTTTTTAAAAAGGAAGTTATTGTTTTAGAGACATAAATAAATTGAAATGTTTATATATAAATAAAATAGTATGCTTCTGGGATTTGCTTCAGAATAATTTAGGGAGTGCTAGATGAGGTGGGTATAGAGGGGGAAAAATTGACCATGAGTTGATAATCACAGAAGCTGGGTAGTAGGTTCATTATACCATTCTCTCTACTTTTTATATAGGCTTCAATTTTTCTGTAACAAAAAATGTTTTTTTAACTTTACAGATAATCATAATACTCTTCTGAAATCTTATCATGTGTTTGTTTAGGTCTTCCGGACTAGAGGGAAGATTTTGCTTGTCTTGTTCACCATTGTTACCTGCTTTGGCCAATATGCGGCCTGGCCCTTGACAGACTCTCAAAATATTAATTGATGAGGGGAAAAAAATGTCACGAAGTAGAACTTTCAGGAGGAGAGAGAGAATTCATATTTTTCTTCTCCTCCAAATAAAGAAAACATAAGAATTTTAGAGAAGGTGAAGGACGCTGGGAGCTCCTCAGCACACTCTGCGCCCTGCTGCCTCTGGCAGGTCAGTGTACGGCGGATGTAGTGTGGTTGCAGGTGGACAAAGACGGTCTCCAGGCCGTAAGCCACAGTGTTACAAGAGTCGATTAAAAGGGCTCATCTCCAACATGAAATCTCCGGGAACTTGAGTAAGTAGGTAAATGTGTGGCACTAGAACCAATGGCTGAGAAATCTGATGGTAAAACCCCTGCACATGATTCACTTCCCTTAAATGCAGTCTGCCCTGAGCACTGGGGGTGGGAAGGGTATTAAGTCGCGGAGAGCTTGGGTGAGGGAGAGAGAAGACACGAAAGACTCAAATTGTATGTGACTCATGTATCACCGCGGAAGCTGGATGGAGGTTTTGGAGAGGATCAATTCATATTTTCTGTTGGGAATGATGGGAGGTGAGAAAAGTCTTCCTTTGGTAAGTTGACAGAAGCCCTAAGAGTTTGGTGGTTGCCACTGGTGGGGATGGAGTAGGAGTATGTGAAATATCTGCTTACTGGGTAAGAGGTTTATTTCAGAGCAATGAAAATATTTTGGAAGTAGATAAACGTGGAACATTGTCAGAACACTGTCAGTGTACTAAATGTCACTGAATTGTTCACTTTGAAATGGTTAATTTTCTGTTAGTGAATTTCACCTCAATACAAAAACTAGAGAAAGGCGAATGTTGAAGCCAGGAGTGAAAGGTGGCTCCTCCGTAAAAATAGGAAGGTTGGCCGATACAATCATCAGTGAGTTGATGGCATAGCTAAAACTAGAAACTTGGTCTTTTGATTTCCAGGCCTGTGGTCTTTTTACTAAAAAAAAAAGAAAGGCTCCAAATACTCCGGACCAACAAATTGACCTTAAATTAATTGTGCTACGAATTGCAGTGTAGGGAAGAGGGGTGTGTGATGAACTGGGAGACTGGGATTGACACACATGCACTGCTACGCATAAAACAGAAAACCAGTAGGAACAGACTGCACAGCGCAGGGAGCTCTGCTCAGCGCTGTGTGGCGGCCTCGAGGGGAGGGAAATCCGAAAAAGAGGAGACGTCTGTGTACGCACAACTGATTCCCTTTGTTGTACGGTGGAAACTAACGCAATATTTAAAAGCAACTATACTCCAATAAAAATTAATTAAAAAAAGAATCTCAGTGTATTAAAAGCGAATATGTAATACAGGGATTAAAATCCCAAATTCTAGTCTAGAATGCTCATGTAGTTAACCCCAGTTTATTTTCTCAGAACTCCACTTAGAGCTATTTTCTAAGCGAAACGTCCATGGGCCCCAAGCTCAAGCTCTGATAGAACTGTTACTTTCATGTGAATTATTTATCTCAAGTTTATCATAACACACTTATCATGATGCTTATTTACTTGATGTCTGTCTCTTTCACTAATAATGTCTAACAGGGGACTTACTTAAGGTCAGATTCTGTCCTAAACTTTTTGTCAGAATTAATTTATCTAATTCTTACCACAGCCCTGTGAAGTAGGTAGCTTATTTGCTCCCCCTTCATAGGTAAGGAATCTGAGGCACAAAGTGATGAAGTAATTTGCCTGAGGTCAAACAGCTAATAGGTCACGACCCAGTGCAGCAGTCTGACTCCTGAGCCTATGTTCTGACGCTGTCTGAGAACGGTGACTGTGTTCACTTCCTCAGCACCCGGCACACACTACATATCTGTCGAACAAATGCATGATTTGGGTTCTAGCTTAGCAATCTCTCATATTTGGCTGTGTGGTCCTAAGCAGATCATTTGACCTCCCTGAATCCAGCATTTATTGTAGCCACCATGTTGAGAGTTGTAAAAACCCAAATAAGTTTATGGATGCGAAAACAACTTGAACAAAAATGAATTTTTAAATAAATACAAATGTAGAGGATGGCAAAAGTAAGTATGTTTCACAAATTACCTTCTAAATACTTCATCTAAAAGACTAATTTGTTTAGTGCATACTGGCAGAAAATTTCACATTTTTCCTCCTAAAATCAAGGTCTTAAACTGAAATATTTAGGTATATTTCTTTATGAACTCTGCCTTCTACTAGAAAGGAATTCTCTATATTTCCTAAAATAATAATCTTTCATAGATCTGAGCATTCCATCCTCAACATTCCTAAACAGCAGAGGCAAAAGATGAAAACGCTGTGTCAGTGACTGCTAACTAACCAGCATTAATTCTTTATTTGCTCCTTATTATCAAAACCTGAATTTTAGACGGCCACATTGCTTCCCCGTTTCCCTCGGATTTGAGTACAGCCAAGTCCCAAGTCTCCAAGGAAATATAAATCGTATGGGACTTCCAGGAAGGTTCTTCAAAAGAAAGTTGTTTCCCCTATCAAGCTACCAATGGTATTTTTCACAGAACTAGAACAAATAATTTCACAATTTGTATGGAAATACAAAAAACCTCGAATAGCCAAAGTAATCCTGAGAAAGAAGAATGGAACTGGAGGAATCAACCTGCCTGACTTCAGACTCTACTACAAAGCCACAGTCATCAAGACAGTATGGTACTGGCACAAAGACAGAAATATAGATCAATGGAACAGAATAGAAAGCCCAGAGATAAATCCACGAACCTATGGACACCTTATCTTTGACAAAGGAGGCAAGGATATACAATGGAAAAAAGACAACCTCTTTAACAAGTGGTGCTGGGAAAACTGGTCAACCACTTGTAAAAGAATGAAACTAGAACACTTTCTAACAACATACACAAAAATAAACTCAAAATGGATTAAAGATCTAAATGTAAGACCAGAAACTATAAAACTCCTAGAGGAGAACATAGGCAAAACACTCTCTGACATAAATCACAGCAAGATCCTCTATGACCCACCTCCCAGAATATTGGAAATAAAAGCAAAACTAAACAAATGGGACCTAATGAAACTTAAAAGCTTTTGCACTACAAAGGAAACTATAAGTAAGGTGAAAAGACAGCCCTCAGATTGGGAGAAAATAATAGCAAATGAAGAAACAGACAAAGGATTAATCTCAAAAATATACAAGCAACTCCTGAAGCTCAATTCCAGAAAAATAAATGACCCAATCCAAAAATGGGCCAAAGAACTAAACAGACATTTCTCCAAAGAAGACATACAGATGGCTAACAAACACATGAAAAGATGCTCAACATCACTCATTATTAGAGAAATGCAAATCAAAACCACAATGAGGTACCATTACACGCCAGTCAGGATGGCTGCTATCCAAAAGTCTACAAGCAATAAATGCTGGAGAGGGTGTGGAGAAAAGGGAACCCTCTTACACTGTTGGTGGGAATGCAAGCTAGTACAGCCGCTATGGAAAACAGTGTGGAGATTTCTTAAAAAACTGGAAATAGAACTGCCATATGACCCAGCAATCCCACTTCTGGGCATACACACTGAGGAAACCAGATCTGAAAGAGACACATGCACCCCAATGTTCATTGCAGCACTGTTTATAATAGCCAGGACATGGAAGCAACCTAGATGCCCATCAGCAGATGAATGGATAAGGAAGCTGTGGTACATATACACCATGGAATATTACTCAGCCGTTAAAAAGAATTCATTTGAACCAGTCCTAATGAGATGGATGAAACTGGAGCCCCTTATACAGAGTGAAGTAAGCCAGAAAGATAAAGAACATTACAGCATACTAACGCATATATATGGAATTTAGAAAGATGGTAATGATAACCCTATATGCAAAACAGAAAAAGAGACACAGAAATACAGAACAGACTATTGAACTCTTTGAGAGAATGTGAGGGTGGGATATTTCAAAAGAACAGCATGTATACTATCTATGGTGAAACAGATCCCCAGCCCAGGTGGGATGCATGAGACAAGTGCTCGGGCCTGGTGCACTGGGAAGACCCAGAGGAATCGGGTGGAGAGGGAGGTGGGAGGGGGGATCGGGATGGGGAATACGTGTAAATCTATGGCTGATTCATATCAGTGTATGACAAAACCCACTGAAATGTTGTGAAGTAATTAGCCTCCAACTAATAAAAAATTAAAAAAAAAAAAAAAGGAAAGTTGTTTCAACAGAAATGGGTCTCTCTCTCTTTTATTTTTTGGCCTTTTTTTTTTTTTTACAGCCCTCAACTCAGAAACAATTGTTGGAGCTCCAGCAGCCAACTTGGATCATGAGGTAACATTGAAGATGGAAGCTAGCATGGTGGAACAAAATTATAATAGCCCCTGCTTTTGATGACATGTGGATCTGCCATTCCAGCCTTGGCTGTCTATTATGTGGGAAAGAGATAAACATGTATTTCATTTAGGCGATAGTTATTTTAGTTGTCTGTTATATACAGCAGCACCTAATTCTAATTAATATAAATTAATTTTTCGTCACCTTGTTTCCCCGTCATAATACTCATCACAGGTTGGTATAACTGCTTATTCATGATCAATCTTCAGAGCTAGACCCAAGCTCCTTGTCTGGTTCCCTGTGGCTACTTCACCCCAGCTCAGTGTCTGGCACATATTCAGTTCAGTTCAGTTCAGTTCAGTCGCTCAGTCGTGTCTGACTCTTTGTGACCCCATGAACCACAGCACGCCAGGCCTCCCTGTCCATCACCAACTCCTGGAGTCTACCCAAACCCATGTCCATTGTGTTGATGATGCCATCCAACCATCTCATCCTCTGTCGTCCCCTTCTCTGCCTGCCTTCAATCTTTCCCAGCATCAGGGTCTTTTCCAATGAGTCAACTCTTTGCATCAGGTGGCCGAAGTATTGGAGTTTCAGCTTCAACATCAGTCATTCCAATGAACACTCAGGACTGATCTCCTTTAGAATGGACTGGTTGGATCTCCTTGCAGTGCAAGGGACTCTGAAGAGTCTTCTCCAACACCACAGTTCAAAAGCATCAATTTTTCAGTGCTCAGCTTTCTTCACAGTCCAACTCTCACATCCATACATGACCACTGGAAAAACTGTAGCCTTGACTAGACGGACCTTTGTTGGCAAAGTAATATCTCTGCTTTTTAATATGCTGTCTAGGTTGGTCATAGCTTTCCTTCCGAGGAGCAAGTGTCTTTTAATTTCATGGCTGCAATCACCATCCACACTGATTTTGGAGCCCAGAAAATAAAGTCAGCCACTGTTTCCACTGTTTCCCCATCTATTTGCCATGAAGTGATGGGACCAGATGCCATGATCTTAGTTTTCTGAATGCTGAGCTTTAAGCCAACTTTTTCACTCTCCTGTTTCACTTTCATCAACAGGCTCTTTAGTTCTTCTTCACTTTCTGCCATAATGGTGGTGTCAGCTGCATATCTGAGGTTAATCACATGTTAGGTATTTAATAAACATTTGTGGAATGAATGACTGCAGAAGCACCTAAATCTCAACCTTCTCACCTCTTTTCCCTTTCCTTCTTCCTTTAGAGCTCATCCTAGCTGCCAACCACTTCCATCTGATTGAGCCATTATTTCTCTTTCCGTCCCTAAAGAAAACCCAACCTCCTCTCTGCATCATCCAAACACCTCACCCCCCACCATCCCCTCCCTCTCCACCGCAGCTCTCTTGTCCAAGCTAGGGAATGGCTGGATACACTCTGCCAGTTACAAGGATGGAGAACCTGACTCTTAAAAGGAGGCAGGAGGGCGGGGGTGCCAATGCAGACCTTCTTGCCAAGCACACTTGAAGCTAGATTCCACGTGGCCCTGGGGGTTTGGGTTCCTAGGGCCCTGAGGGAATTTTGAGAGGTAACTCCCTACCTAAATCAGGACCTCACAGTTTCTTGAGGTGCCCCTTAGCCATGGCCTAGGCCTGGACTCCGTGGGAGGGGCCCTCCTCACAGGGCAAAATTCACCCTCAACCTTGCCCAGTCCCCGTGGTCTCAGCCCCGGAGTCTGTCTCCAGGACCTGCTGCAGTAGCTGCTCAGACGAGGAAACCTGCCCGGGGATGGGAAGAGGCTGCCAGAGATGTCCATCTCAACCTGCTTTGCCTCCTCCTCTGAAAGAGAAGGAGAAAAAAGTCATTAAGAGCCCTCACCCCATATATATATACCCTATGGTATATGTAACTTAATTCTAATCTTTGGATAGCTGGCTCCTCCCTGGTCTGGTAAACCTAATACCCTACTCGATTTCTTTTTGTTATTTTTTTTCCTAGAGGTTTTTTTTTAAACTATGGCAAAATATAAATAACATAATGTTTACCATTTTAATTATTCACAAGTACACAACTCGATGGCATTCACATTCACAATATATTCACAATGTTATAGAACCATCACCACCATTTATACCCCAAACTTTCTCATCATCCACAACAAAAACCCTGTCCCCATGGACAGTGCCTCTCCCTCCTGGTCTGTTTCTTGATCAGGGACTCTGCCTACATTTGACTGTTCTCTGGCCTTGGCCTTGTAACTGATCGTACCTGTATGCCTGGCCTTCTGAGGAATACATCCCAGGATTGCTCTAGCTCTTGTAACATCCTTTTGTGGGACTCCAGATACTGGCTGCCTCTCTGCTCTTGTCCCTTTTGGAAAGTACCCTATAGATATACGGGATGCTAAAATGAATGCTCCCTAAGCATCTAGAGTTTAGGACATTGTCTGTTCCCACCCTTGGGAACTGACCTACTTTTAGGTCATAACCCCTGACAATCTACATCCACTGTAAGTATTTAGACTATTCTATCTTTCTAATAACCATCTCCTCCCAAACACTTCTACCACCTCATCCTTCTCTGGATTTTAATCCCTTCACCCCTACTGTCCTAACCCTCATCCTTTTACCAGTTCCCATCATCCCAGTCCTCAGTCCTTTTGTATCTTCAGGAACTTCTCTAACCTTCCTGGAGTCAAAACCAGCAGTTCAATGTTGCCTATTTTATAGCCTCTTAAAACTTTCTCATTGTCTTGGCAATCTTTGTCACTCTGCCAGTGCCTTGCGCTGTGTTATTTGAAGAGCCTCCGTGTGATGTGCTAAGAGACTTGTCCTTGGGGTCAGATTTGAGTTCTCTCACGGCTCAGCTGCTCCAGAGCTGGCTTTGTGGGCGTGAAGCCTATGCAGCGGAACAGGGTCTGCTACTCTGAAGGCTCCACACCAAGTTTGGTGCTCTGCTGTTCCTGTCTTGAAATTATTAATAATTTTATCTCTTGAACTCATTTTTTGTTGTTGTTTTGTTTTGTTTTTTTGGCTGCAATGGGTCTTCCTTGCAGCACACAGGCTTCTCCAGTTGTCGTGCAGGGGCTCAGCAGCCGTATTCAGGAATCTAAGTTCCCCAATCAGGGATCAAGTCTATGTGCCCTGCACTGGACAGCAGATTCTTAACCACTGGACCACCAGGGGTGTTCCTGAACTTGCATTTTATGAGTAAAATCTGACAGGACAGTGGAGAATGCATTTGAGTTACCGTAGACGCGTGGGATACAGGTGCCCGTCCCCCCTTGCCAACCCCTTCCTGTAGAACATTCATGATACTCTGTGAACACAGGGTTTCAGTGGACCCACAGTGTGCAGAGTTTAATGAGACTCAAAGTGAGTACACAGTGAGGAGTCATGTCTACGACTGAGCAATCGGGGGGAGGGGGGCTGACAGCCCAAGAGGCCACATTTTCCACAGGAACCAGAACACGTTTTGAATGCAGAAGGATGACAGTGGTAAATTCGAAGAAACACAAATGGCTGAGGTGCTTCATCATATTCTTTCTTGTTCCTGTTGTTATTAGCCAACAACTTACACTAAATATGCTGATACAGGACAGGGAAAGACAGGGTAATCCATAGTTCCCTTTCCTTTCGGGCTCTTCTTATTTGTCAGTAAAGCAAAGGTCTAGAGTGTTGATAGAGTACACGCATATCAAGAAGTAAAATGAAACGGCTGAGTTAGTTTTGCATAGCAGGTGCACCATGGCAAGATAAGGGAGATGCCACAGAAGAAAGGGAAAGGCTTTATATTTTAAAACTTAACAGCACTTTTCCTGCTTTATGAATAAGCAGCTCTACACTTTTGTCTTGCACTGGGACCTTCAGATTTTACAGATGGCCTAGACTGCTCATTTCTGTGTGACTCTGGGCAGCCCTACCGTTCTTCCTTCTTTCCTTCCTGCCGTTCTTTTAACCCTTTCTGAGCATCAGTTTCTTCATCTGTAAAATGAAATAATGCCAAACCATGCCAACCATTATCAAGTGGTCTCTGCTGCTGCTCATTCTGTTTATTTCTTATATAACTTCCATGGAGATATCCAGAAAACATTCTGAAGGAGGTCTATGGATAAATGAGGGAAATGAAAATTATACAAAGTTAGGGGGGCAGACTAAGCCTTTAGAAGTTATTTGAGGGTGGGGAAATCCATCAAAAAGTTTTTTGATATTTGCCTTTTTCCTATTAATGGAGACTTTTGTATGTTTGCAGGCAGAAAGAAAGGAGTTGGTAAAGCAGGAGAGATAAGATGCTAGAAAGAATGGACATATGAGCTCCTTAAATGTTTATATGGCTTTTCATTGCTCAGGGATATCACATTTAAGCATTCCCATGAAGAATACAGGGCAGGTGTTCTTATTTCCAGGAACTGTAGAGGCTAGCTCTCAGAAGAGACATAAAACAAGAAGCCAGAATTTACCTTGGAAAGATGTCATGGATTAGCTCTGACCCTCAGCTCTTATTTTTCCAGCCTTCTTGGGATGCTATTAAGTTACTACCAGCAGATGGCGCTTGTAAGCAGGCCTCTGAGTCCATAGTTAAGAGCTGGAAGTGCACTTGCAAATTAAAGATTTTTTTTCTCTTTAATTGAAGTATGACTAAACAACAACAAGAATAGTTGATTTATAATATTGTGTTAATTTCAGGTGTACCGCAGGGTGATTCAGTGTTTTTGAAAATTATACTCTATTTTAGGTTATTACAAGATAATGGGTATAATTCCTTGCACTAAATGGTATATCTTTGTTGCTTATTCATTTTATATATAGTAGTTTAGGCCCCATATGGAAAGGAATTGAGGCCTCCTGCTCAGAGTTGAGAGTGAGCCACCGTGCAGGGAAATCCTCCAGCCACAGAGACCACAGCCTCAGCTTACAGCTTGATTGCAAACTCATGAAAGAACCTAAGCCAAAATTACCCAGCTAAGACATTCCTGAATTCTTGCCCAATAAAACTGTGACGATAATTGTTTATCTTAAGCCCCTAAATTTTGGGGTAATTGATAACATAGCAATAGTTAACTTGTACCCTCTAACAGCTGCTTTTCTAAAAATGCAAGTCTCATAGAGCGCCTGTATTCACCACCACCACTAATGGGCAATTGCTCATTAGAAATGGCTTTGCTGGATCATTTTGTTTTGGGTTCAGGTTTTCTCAGGAGTTTGCAATCAAGTTGTAGCTGGGGCTGTGGTCACTGAAAGGCATGACCAGGGCTGGGGATTTATCTCCACAGGGACTCGCTTGCATGAGGCAGGAGGCCTCAGTCCCTTTCCACATGGGCCTCTCCATAGGCTTCTTGAGAGTCTTTACTACATGATGGCTGGCCTCCCCCAGAGCAGGCCATCCAAGAGACAGCAAGGTGGGAACGGCAATGTCTTCCATGACTGCTCTCTGAAGCCACACACCTCTGCATTTGCTGTATGCTATTGAGCCTACCCTGATACAGAGCGGGAGGTGGTCACCCAAGGCCAGGAACACCAGGGAGGCAGGGACATTGGGCCATCTTGGAGACTGGCTACCGCATCTAGCCACTGGATGAGTGGATGAGTACCAACGCATCACAGGCATTAGAATTCGATAAGAGAGCTCATGTTGAACAAGAAGTATATCATCTGAAAAAAGTGTGTGACAGTGAAGCCAAACAAGAGGTTAATAATGGCCTGAACTGCATTCTTTACAAGGTCTAACATATAGAAAGAAATAACTTCAGTGAGGTTATAAAACTGAGACATAAACGGAGAGTGGACACCTTCTTTTTGTCTCTTTTTGTCTCCTCTGAAAAAATGTGCTTAACTGCATTCTATCACAAACAGAATGACTGGTTTTCTCTTTGGGCCTTATTACTTTCCACTTCCTCTACATACTGTCTTCAGAAATCCTCCCCTATTCTGTTACTGAGTTAGGAACCTGAGTGGATGTGTTATTTCAATCCACCACTCTCGTGACATACAAAAAATAGTTTGAACAACAGCTTTCTTCTTTATCTTTCTTCAGTTACCATTTGGGAACTGAAACCCTGAATCATCCCCCCTTGGATTTAAACTTCCTCTGACATGGCTTATCTCGCTGCTCTTGGTTCTTCCCTTCTCCAGCCTTTCCTACTAATCTCCCCAGTGCGTCGTCTGCCTGGGTGCCCCTCCAGTCTCAACCTGACGCCCTCTGGGGGAGACCCAGAGTAGTGCTTCACTTAGGTCACATCTATTCCCAACTTGTACTTTTGAACCTTCACCTAGAATGTGCAGTGGTATCTAAATGAGAATCAAAATGTGTGGAGTAGGCTACAAATCCTTCAAGATTCTAAAAAACAGAGAATCAATCCCAGACAAAAAAGTTAGTGTGTGTGTTAAGTCACTTCTGTCATGTCTGACTCTTTGCAACCCTATGGACCATGGCCCACCAGGCTCCTCTGTCCATGGGATTCTCCAGGCAAGAATACTGGAGTGGGTTGACATGCCCACCTCCAAGGGATCTTCCAGATCCAAGGATCGAACCTGCATCTCTTATGCCTCCTGCATTGGTTTTTTACAGGCGGGTTTTTTCAGTATCGCCATCTGGGAAGCCCAGGTAGCTGAAGACCGTGTCAAAGAGAAAGACAGATTTCAGGAGGGCTTGCTATCTCTCTTCTTTTTCCCACTGATCCCAACACAATCAAATCCCCGTCTCTGCAAGTTACTAAATGTGTTCCTTGAGGCAAATCACTGTATTTCTATGGGTAATCACTGTTTACTCATTGGTCACCTAAGGTCATAGTACCTTTCAGAGTGCTTGTGAAGATTATAAACAGTTTATGTAAGTTAATTATTACAGTACCTGTGACATGGAGCTAATAACTGGTACCTATTGTGTTGTCATTATTTGGATGATCTCTTTAAAGATTCAAACTGTATTCTCCATGTCTGAATTTCATATAGCACCTGGTAAAATGTAATGGAGTTTGTAGCCCTTCTTGAAATTTTGAATTAACATTTATAAGCTTTAAGAAAAATGCTTCAGGCAATATCTTTGATACAGAGAGAGGAGGATCTTTCCAAGTGTAGATCTTTTACCACTTATGAGATAAAAGTAGGAGGGTACACATAATCTGCTAATGGCAATCAACCCCATAAACAAGAGGAAAAAATTCTAAATCTAAGAAAGATTCTGTTCCGTGGGAGACTTTTTGTGCTTTTTCACTCACTAAGTCAGAATGTCAGACTCTTAGGAAGTATCAATTATTTGGACTTCAAGAGTTCAGTCATCTAATCTCAGATCTTTAATTGACAGCAAGTGAACAAACCAGAAAGGAAGTGGGGGCAAAATTCTGCTGGGCTCAGTGATAAAGAGATTCTTTCATCCTGATAGCCAGTTCTGACTGGCTGCTGTCAGGAGGGTAGAACTGTGTTTAAAGGCAGATTGGTGTGATCCTATACACATGTTTCTTTTTTAAAGTAGAAGGTCATGACTGTGTCTTACACTAGTAGTAAATAATAGCGACCATTTTCAGGTTCATGCTGTGTGCTAAGAGCTTTATACATATTTCACTTAATTCTCCCATCAGCACTATGAGGTTTTACTGTTTTGATTTTATAGACAAATCACGTAGCTAATTAGACAGAGCCAGGGTTTGAATTCAAGCCTGCCTCACTGCAGGCCATACTTCTTTTTCAATGAAATATTTAAAATGTTAAGAAAAATACAGCGACTGACCTATACACCCATATAACTATCCCTAAACTTTACTGAATTATTTGTAAGATATTGCCATACTGGCTTCAGGTGTTCCTTTAAAACAAAAGGTAATAGATATAGTGGAAGCATATACTTCTTTCCTATCACAAATTTCTCCTTCCCTTCACAGAGATAACAACTATTCTGATTTAATATTTACCTTTCACAATTATGGGCTTCCCAAGTGGCACTAGCGGTAAAGAACCCACCTGCCAATGCAGGAGACTAAGAGACGCAGGTTCAATCCCTGGGTCAAGAAGATCCCCTGGAAGAGGGCATGGCAACCCACTCCAGTATTCTTGCCTGGAGAATCCCAAGGACAGAGGACCCTAGAGGGCTACAGTCCATGGGGTCGCAAAGAGACACGACTGAAGCGCCTTAGCATACATGCATTTCAGACTTAAATGTGTATGTCATTGCATGCATGCATGCTCAGTTGCTCAGTTATATTAGACTCTTTGTGAGCTCAGAGACTGTAGCCCGCCAGGCTCCTCTGTCCATGAAATTTTCCAAGCAAGAATACTGGAGTGGGTTGCCATTTCCTCCTCCAGGGTATCTTCTAGAATCACGGGTCAAACCCACGTCTCCTGCATTTCCTGCATTGGCAAGTAGATTCTTCACCACTGAGCCAACTCGAAAGCCCATGTATGTTTTTACATTTGTATAAATATAAGTGTTATTATGCTTTTTGTGTCATCCCAGCCAACACTGCATTCCATGGTATGAATATACAGTAATATATTTATCATTGTTACGTTGCTTTAGGTTGCTCCCAAGTTTTTGCTATTACAAATCATTCTACAAAGTGCATTCCTATACTAGTGTTTGAGGCAAATGTGTGAAAGTTTCCTGGGATTTAAACCTAGAGTGTTTATTTTCCTGTTACCCTCTAATCAGGTTTCCTGCAGGCTGGGGTGAATTCCTGATTCAGTGTTGGGATATCAGAGTCCTGGATGTGGGATAGAGGTATAAGATTGAGAGGAAAAGGGGGGTTTTTAGAGGATGTGATGTTGATAGCCCAGGTCACTTGAGAGAGGAATTTCAACACGCAACTAAGCAGTGGATCTTGGACTCAAGGAGAAAGATTCTGGTTTCTCCTTTGGCCTAATCAACTGAAAACTAATTTCAAGATGGTCGTGGGGATTTACTAAGAGACAAGGGAAACAAGGAATGGGCCAAGTGAAACAGAACACTTGGAAGAGTGCTTTTAAAGCAAGTGTCCAGGGAGCCTAGGGTTCCTATGGAGCCTCCTCAAGGCCGTCTGGGGGTGCCCCTGAGCAGAGAGCAGGGCCATCCCTTCTGATCACCGGAGCACCTCCATTCTAACCAGTTTCCACACTGGACTTCCCTGTAAGACTTTGTTTCCGTAAACTTTTTGTAGCTAAATGTCTTTTCAAATTTGCTTAAATATTTTGGAAGACAAGTAACCAACGCGAGACCTTTGCTCACAAGGTCCCACAGGTAGCTGTAGTGTGCACCCCAGGATTTCTTTCCTCGCTGGTGCTATCAGCAAGTGCTTAAGTAGATTCTGAGTGAGTTGCATCCCGCGGGGCCTGTAGCAGTAACCCATGTTTAACCCTCGTTTCTGAAGAGACACCAAACTGAAGGCATAAACAGGCTAAGCATGATAGTGATGGTACTGGGCTGACTGTTCCCTGCCCTCCCAGGAGCATTTTCATGTCGTGGTGACCTCAGAGAATAATAAGGACTTCAGCTACTTGGCTGCAGGGAAGAAGAGGTGCATAGAGGCTGGAGAATCAAGCAAGACTCAGATTAAGAGAGGCCTTGGCAGCTAAGTGAGGTCACATAGGGCCCATCTGAGGATCAAATTGAGGTAGCGTTAGCAGGAAGGCCAAAAGACCACCAAAGTTCCTGCCAGACCTGGTTTCTCCTCTTTAGGGATGGATTATCTGTACATAAAAGGGAAGCCCAGGTGGTGCAGTGGTGAAAAATCTGCCGGCCAACGCAAGAGACGTGGGTTTGATCCCTGGGTCAGAAAGATCCACTGGAGTGGAAAATGGCAACCTACTGCAGTATTCTTGCCTGGAAAATCCCCTAGATAGGGAAGCCTGGCACACTATAGTCATAGGGTCTCAACAAGTCGGACACGACTGAGCACCATCCACACATCCGTATAAAAACCAAAGATTCCTCCAGAGGTCAACATTTTAAAATGTAAAGAAGAATCCATCTTTGAGTCATAAAACATTTTAGTTAAAGGCAATCTGTAAGCAGTTGAACTAGTTCTTTTGAGAACCTGGGAAATCTATTGTTTTTTAAATATTTTCTACCAAAGAAACATGCCAATGGTAAGTAACTAATATCACTGATCAATATTGACTCCAAAATACAAGCAAATAAATTTCCTTCACTTCAAATATATCTATGGTCACTTGAATGTTTTCGCTTTCTCCTAAAGATCTTTTCCGGAAAATGATGGCAAAGTATTTTGTTTGTTTTAACTTGTCCCATCTTTCGCAACCCAGTTTAATTATTTTACAGATTTCCTTCTGAAACAAATAGGTCAGACAATGGTGGTAGTTTAGTCTCTAAGTCGTGTCCTACTATTACAATCCCATGGTTTCTCTGTCCGTGGGATTCTTCAGGCAAGAATACCAGAGTGGGTTGCCATTTCCTTCTCCAAGGTCAGACAGTAGTGACAGAATTTTGCCATTTCAATAATCTATGTAAGAGACACTGTTAATGAACTTTGTATATAAAATTTTCCTTTGTGTATCTTTTTTTTCCCCAATGAATTCAGTACAAAGTGTTGGTAAAATAGAATCATTAATTCAAAAGAAGGATCACCAATGTGAACATAGAACATATGAATTATAGAAAACTGTTTAGAGAAATCTGTTTTATTACTTTGAAATAGAGTACTTATTACATACTAAGCTAGAAATTAGTGCTAGTAGAAGGAAGGTAGTAAATAAAAACTTTCTAGCAAGCATCATAAGGCTTAGGTGGTGGCTCAGACAGTAAAGAATCTGCCTGCAACGCAGAAGACCCAGGTTTGATCCCTGGGGTCAGGAAGATCCCCTGGAGACGGGAATCTCCACCCATTCCAGTATTCTTGCCTGGAAAATTCCATGGACAGAGGAGCCTGTGGACTACAGTCTGTGGGGTCACAAAAGTTGGTCACAACTAAGCAACTAACACTTTCACTTTCAAGCATCATAAAAATCATAAAAATTTTTTTCTAAATTAAGTACAAGACTCATATCATAGGAAGCTTTGTTTTCTTTAAGCTCTCATATTAAAATGATTAAAAATCTCATTGAGAAGTATAGCATAGGTTTATTTTTTAGAAAAGAAAGATATTCTGTGTCTGAATGAATGCAAATTTTGAATTTGCGGTGTCTGAGTTAATACATAGTGAGGATATCCATTCCCTACTAAAAACTAAAGTATTTGATTCATCATTTATTTTGTAGAAAATGATACAGCATCCTCAGCAGGATATTTTCATTGCCAGTCACAATCTTTTCTCCACCTAACATTCAGCTTCTTTTCTAGACTGTGATAGATGGACAGGCAGGCCTGGCATGATGCAGTCCATGGGGTCACAAAGAATCGGACACGACTGAGTGACTGAACTGAACTGAACTGAACTGAACGGACCAAGGACTTATTCCTTTGCAGATCTGTGTTCTTTTCCTGACATTTCCAATGCCAATGATTCTACCATTCAGGTCTTCTCTAGAAAGATAGCTCACAAGCCCTTCTAAACCAGGCCCATTCTAAAATCACCTTGATGTGAAACTGAATCCCAGTGGGTCTCCATTAGTATCAGAGCATCTCCAGAGGTATGCTCTCATAATAAAACTTTCAGAGCAATTGCCTGGTCAAGACACAAAAGACAATCAACTTACTGATTTTTAACTTTGAGGCATTCATTGCAGTGCCAAACTTTTATGTTAGAATCCTTTATTTGTATTAATCAAAATAAATTCTCTAGGTGTAAATCTGTATAAAATATCTTCCTATAAAAATCTTCTACTTTTATACCTGGGCATTAAAGAGTGTTTCCATTCCAATTTTACTTTTCCTACTCAGAAGTCCCTCTTCTTGACATTAATAATTAACCAGTAAACCAACTTACCCAAATACTTCAATCTCGGTTTCTTTAAAAAGGAGAGTAACTTCAGGAGGGTCATATCGATGGTTTACCACTACCTCCAGCATGGGCCTGTGGGGCATACTTTGCTTTTTAATCTTCCTGGGGAAAAGTTGGGGCCAGGATCAAACGTAAGTAAAAGAAACTATCTTCATTTTTCAATGCATCTTATCAAGGCGATGAGTGAAAAATCAAATACAATAGACTGTGTTAATTTGTAAATTACTTTCTACTCTGGGAATACCAATAGTCTCATCTCTGAATAAGAAAATCATGCAGCATTTTGATTTGATGCGTGGCTGACAATAGGACAGTTTTACAGGTTTGTTTTTTTGTGTTTTTTTTTTAACTTTAAATTTTGTATAGGGGTATTGCCTATTAACAATACTGGGATCGTTTTAGGTGGACAGTGAAGGCACTTGGCCATATATAAACGTGTATTCATTCTCCCCCAAACACCCCTCCCATCCTGACTGCCACATAACTGAGCAGAATTCCATGTAGGAGTTTATTGGTTAACCATTTTAAATATAGCCGTGTGTATGTGTCCATTAGGGGATTGTTATTTCTAAAACTTTACATGAGTGATTATTCAAATTCTTCTTCTTCAAAAAAAGCACACCTAAATTCAAGATAGCAAACTTTCTTGCGTTGATTGCTTTTGTCTATTTGGTGTGGAATTATCTTTGTGTTTTCTGTATACTGTACATAGTAAAGCAAGAGTTACTTGGGGGTCAGTTCTAATACTGTGGTTTGAAATCTATTGATGTAATTACTTCTAAATTTGTGAGGTCGTTCTTCACAAATTACACGTGATTATTTGTTGAAAATTATTATCGAAACAGTTGTATTTAAAGCTAGGTCTTAAAATATTGATCTCATATCTATAAATAACATCTTAGTATTGAAAAGGAGCTGGAGAGTATCTAATCAAAGCTATCTCCCATATAAGTATAAATCCAGACAGAGGAAATAATTTGCCAAAGGTCACACCACTAAAAGAAACAGAAGTAGAATCTGTATTAAGGACTCCTCTTTATTGCTTCAGATTTTTTCCATTTTGTCATTAATGTACACATGTAAATATGTAAAATACACAATAAATGCCAATGTATACCTGAGATGTCATTAATTTTAGCACTCTCCCACCCCTAATCTGATTTTTCTCACATGGCCACCTCATTTCCTAGATTCTGTTATTCCTTCTTAAAAGACAGCCAACTGAAGTTCAGAGAGATTGGATTAAATGACTCCAGGTTAGTGGTGGAACTAGGACTAGAACCTAGGTCTCATGATACTGAATTTTTTTCTACTACACTGTACTGACCCTTAATAAGCACATTCTCTGTTTCTCTGAAAAAGTAAGAGTATACCATTTACAACATGGGAGTCAATAAATTTAATTGATTGATTCAACCAAAACTTTTTGAGAACCTGGCACTGAGGATGTATTGGGTTGGCCAAAAATTTTGTTCGGCTTCTTGGGGAAAAGCTGAATGAACTTTTTGGCCAACCCAATAGTAGATGATATAGAGCGTGCATTCAAGAAGGAGAAGAAAATTCCTCAATGAACAAACCAATGAATGAATGAATGAACAAGGTCAGGTGGCTATTGGTACCATGAAGAAAAAATATAAAGGAAAATGAGAGGATAAAGAAATGATGGGGCACCATACAAAAGTGTAGACAGGGAAGATTCTCTATGGAGGTGACACTCGAACAGAGCTTGTAGGAAGTAACAGAGCAAATCATGCAAATATTTGGGGAAAGAACATTCCAGATAGAGGCCAAGCTAGCATTTGTGCCTCTTTGCAAGCTCAGTGGCCATATTCTCTACAACTATTGAAAGAAAATAAGAAAAATATGAAATACTTTATATGATAGATTGTGTTAGCATTGCATCAGTAAGGATCAAAATATGTATGAGTAGATGGTTGCAGAGCTATCTTTTAGGGACTTGTAAACTTGAATTACATGAATTAGCTGAAAGTTCCTTGGACAGCAAGGAGATCAAACCAGTCAATCTTAAGGGAGATCAACCCTGAATATTCACTGGAAGGACTGATGCTGAAGCTGAAGCTGAAGCTGGAGTATTTTGGTTATCTGATATGAACGGATGACTCGTTGGAAAAGTCCCTGATGCTGGGAAAGATTGAGGGCAGAAGGAAAAGACAGCATCAGAGGCTGAGGTGGCTGGACGGCATCACCGATGCAATGAACATGAACTTGGGCAAACTCCAGGAGATGGTGAGGGACAGGGAGGCCTAGCATACTGCAGTCCATGGGGTCACAAAGAGTCTGACATCACTGGGTGATGAACAACAACAAAAAACATGAATTATTTTCTATTTCAACACTACTACCACATAGACAATCAAAATTAAAACAATAATAAACAAAAATATAAAACTTCAAATAACACCAATTAAAAAAATAACTTTTATTTCAGTTCAGTTTAGTCACTCAGTCGTGTCTGACTCTGTGACCCCATGGACTGCAGCAGGCCAGGCCTCCCTGTCCATCACCAACTTCCAGAGTTTACTCAAACTTATGTCTACTGAGTCTGTGATGCCATCCAACCATCTCATCCTCTGTCGTCCCCTTCTCCTCCTGCCTTCAATCTTTCCCAGCATCAGGGTCTTTTTGAATCAGTCAGCTCTTCACATCAGGTGGCCAAAGTATTGGAGTTTCAGCTTCAACATCACTCCTTCCAATGAACACCCAGGACTGATCTCCTTTAAGATGGACTGGTTGGATCTCCTTACAGTGCAAGGGACTCTGAAGAGTCTTCTCCAACACCACAGTTCAAAAGCATCAATCCTTTGGCGCTTATCTTTCTTTATAGTCCAACCCTCACATCCATACTTGACCACTGGAAAAACCATAGCCTTGACTAGACGGACCTTTGTTGGCAAAGTAATGTCTCTGCTTTTTAATATGCTGTCTAGGTTGGTCCTAACTTTCCTCCCAAGGAGTAAGTGTCTTTTAATTTCATGGCTGCAGTCACCATCTGCAGTGATTTTAGAGCCCAGAAAAATGAAGTCTGCCACTGTTTCCCCACCCATTTGCCATCTCTTTCAGAACTTTCCACAGTTAACTTTTATTTATGTATTTTTTTGGGTTGTGCTGGGTCTCTGTTGCTACGTGGCTTTTCTCCAGCTCTGCTGAGCAAGGGCTACTCTCCAGTTGCGATATTCAGGCTTCTCATTGTGGTGGCTTCTCTTGCTGAGGGGCACGGGCTTTCGGGAACTCAGCCTTCAGTAGCTGTGGCTCCTGGGCTCCTGAGGCCTACAGCACAGGCTCAGTAGTTCTGGCACACAGGCTTAGCTGCTCTTTGGTACGTGGGATCTTCCTGGAATCGAACCCATGTCTCCTGCATTGGCAGGCAGATTCTTTACCACTGAGCCACCAGGGAAGCCCAACGCCAAAATTAAAATAGTCCCCTCCCCCCGCCCCCGCTGCTAAATTTCTCTTGAAAAACTCTTGATAAATTCAGTTTAGTCTAGCAAATGAAAGTGTTAATTCAGGAAACAGGTTGCTCAGGTTCAGCTCCTAATTCTGTAATTTAATAGCTGTGTGACCTTGGGCAAGTTAATTACCAGCTTCCTCCTCTGTAAAATGGGAGTAATAAAAGGGCTTTTTCATAGAATGGTTGTCACAGCACAGTGACATATATACATATATAAATACATATATGTATGTATAGTGCTTAAAATAGTGCCTAGAACTGAGTACGGTTTCAGTAAATATATCTTATTATCATCAAACCTGAGCATTTCTAATTTTCTGCTGTTCCTGCATAAGTACATGGGAAATTGAGAAGATGGTTGGAAAACTGGAGATTCTTTTCCCCCTTTTACAATTTTTCTGTAAGTGGTTCCAAATTACTTGTCACATAGAAGAATTACCAGTTGCTTTTAAAGTGTTTATTTGCTTCCAAATTAATTTCATTGTTATTAAGACTTGCTGATTTTTAAAAGCCTTTTTAAAGGTCATAGTGTTGTGCGCGCCTGTGTGCTATGTTGCTTCAGTCCTGTCCAACCCTGTGACCCCTTGGACTGTAGCCCACCAGGCTTCTGTGTCCATGGGATTCTCTAGGCAAGAATACCGAGCGGGTCGCCACGCCCTTCTCCAAGGGATCTTCCCAGCTCAGAGATCAAACCCGCGCCTCTTACGCCTGGTGCATTGGCAGGCAGGTTCTTCACTGCCAAGCCACTGGGGGGCCCATGGCGTTGTGAGGGACCTGCAGCAGCTCTGCCTGCCGCCCTCTAGCCCTGATCAGCTACTTGAACTATTCAAGCACCTTTTGGGTTGAAATGCACTTCTCTTTCTATTAATAGCATAGGTAGTTCTCAGTATTACAATTAGATACTTTTACAACATATAATTAATAACCTAGTTTATATTTGTAAGTTTTCTTTTAATAAAACTATGAAAATTCACCCATTTTAAGATTTCTATTTCAAAAACTTATACTGATTCATGTCCATTCTTGGTACATCACATCAAATATAAAACTGAGGGAACAGCCCACTGTTTGCAAACAGTTTGTAACCTTGACCTCAGTTATACACATAACAGAGAGTGATGCCTGAATATAAAGACCTGCCTCATTCACTTACAAGCCATATGACCTTGGTCCAAATTAACCTCTTATCACTTGCAAAATAGGAATAATAATGGAGTCTACATCATTGGCCTGTTGTAAAGATTAAAAGAGTTGTATGTAAAGCCCTAATACAGCCTCTCATTTCTCATTTTTTGTTATTATCATTATGTTGTATGACTGTTATCATTTGTTCTGCAAGGACCTCCATAACTACTTTCATTCCTAAATGCATTTCCTAGCTCACTGTTATTCTATTCATTTCTTTATCCACCCACTAGGATAACATAGTAGTTCTAAGATTATTTCCTTTCAACTAATTCAGCAAACTTAATGAATCATAACATTTATTGAGTACTAAGCATGCTAGATGCTTTCAGATAGATATTCTTATTTCATCCTTGCTGCTGCTGCTAAGTCACTTCAGTTGTGTCTGACTCTGTGCAACCCCATAGATGGCAGCCCACCAGGCTCCCCCGTCCCTGGGATTCTCCAGGCAAGAATACTGGAGCGGGCTGCCATTTCCTTCTCCAATGCATTTCATCCTTAGCACCCTGGTAAAGAAGGCGACTGGGCTTCTGCGCTGGCTCAGCGGTAAAGTCGGCTCAGTCCCTGGTTTGGGAAGATCCCTTGGAGTAGGAGATAGTAAAACCCACCCCAGTATTCTTGCCTGGGAAATCCCATGGACAGAGGAGCCTGGCGGGCTATAGTCTATGGGGTTGCAAAGAGTCGAACACAATTTAGTGGCTAAACAACAAAAAAGGTAATATTTAAGGTATATTATTTAACTTTTCAGAGAGGGTTAGTGACTTTACCATGGTCACTCAGCCAGCAGATAGCAGAGCTGGAATTCAATCTCTGGTACCTATGTTGCTTTTTTCTGTCGGGCAAAAATATTGAACATATTTATCATTTAAAGTTTTCCTTTGCTACAGAAGCTCAGGGAAGGTGCTATCACTACCTTTCTAGAGGTTAACAAAATCACCACCTCTATTTCTGAAGTCTTAATTCCAAGCTATTTTTTCTTGGAAACCGTGCTGAAATGATTGTAGATCGCAAATAAATGTTAATTTTAAAATATTTCAAGTTGAGAAAAAGTCCCTATTGTAAAGCTAATCTATTGAGTGAGATAAAAAATCAGAAATATAACAAAAATGTCATATAAATATACTGATCCTTCTCTTTCCTATTTCAATAGGTATGTCATTTCAGCACCAAAACTATTCCGTGTTGGAGCATCTGAAAATGTTGTAATTCAAGTTTATGGATACACTGAAGAATTTGATGCGACAATCTCAATCAAAAGCTTTCCGGACAAAAAAGTTACTTACTCTTCAGGCCATGTTACTTTATCCACAGAAAATAAATTCCAAAATTCTGCTACCTTAACAGTATGTATTTATCCTTCAGTTTCTTTATACATACAGAATATTCTCAATAAAATGTGTACCCAGTTTGAATATTAATAACAGAGGTTTGATCATTTACACCAAACTTCCACTGTGTGAGTCTTAGATGATGTCAGGCACTAATGATGATATGGGTGAAAAAGAAAATTCTAAATTGGAGAGTTGTATCTGTTTTTTGAGTAGTGTATGAAAACTTTAACATTCTTATTGGAAAATAAAGTTGTCCTAATGTGAACATATGGAGAAGGAAATGGCAACTCACTCTAGTATTCTCCTGGACAGAGGGGCCTGATGGGCTACAGTCCATGGAGTTGCAAAGAGTCGGACACGACTGAGAGACTAATACTAATGTGAACATATTTGGAAATGAGTGGAAAGTACTTGCTTACTGTGAAAATTACTAATGCAAAGAAACAGACCAATATGACACGCATATTGATCTGTCATGCATTACCTACAAAAATCCATGGATGCTATTGAACATTTGTTTGTTTAAACTTCAATATCCTACAATCAAAACTTCTAAAACTAATAAATTATTGATTACTAAAGTGAATAGCTCTCATGTATAACCATAGTTAATAGAAAGAACAACCTGTATCAAATAAATTTTCCTTCTACTGGGCTTCCCTGGTGGCTCAGACGGTAAAGAATCTGCCTGCAGTGCAGAAGACTGAAGTTCGATCCCTGGGCCGGGAAGATCCCCTGGAGAAGGGAATGGCAACCCACTCAGGTATTCTTGCCTGGAGAATTTCATGGACAGACGAGCCTGGCGGACTTCAGTCCATGGGGTCAGAGAGAGTAGGACACGACTGAGGGATTAAGATATTGTTGCATAGTTTGGTTGGAGAATCGCTCATAATTCATTTCTTATTAAGAACTCTGACAACTAAAAATAACTTTCATACTTACTGTTTCTTTATCCAAGTGAAAAATATTGTTTTAAATTCTGATATAAATTCAAAAATAAAGAACCAAAAAATCCAAGACTTCTAGACTTGGAAGGGCCTCTGAGGCTTACTAGACCAGTGTTTCTTTAAAGTGAGTTCTTTAAAAAGAGATTAAACTTTGAAATTTTATAAAGAGCTGAAAGTTAGAATTATGTTGATATTTTGAGTTTATTTTATAAATGTTTTGATTTTATAATCACACACAAGTCACAAGCACAAGAATATTACACTGACTTTTAGGTCTGTACTTATGTAACACTGTGCTGAAAATATTTCTTTAGTTTTACGAATAACAAAAAGTCAACACTGAGAGTCTTCCAGAATATTTTATCCTTTTAAAAGGGGGTCTATATATTACTCAAATTTGAGAAACGTTGATCTAAATAAATTCTAACCAAGTGTAGGAATTCTTTGCTTCGTGTCCTTGATGATAAGTACTCTAATCTTTTAGCAAACAGGTCCACTTATTAGGTTTATGAAGAAATAAAATTCATTTCCCCAAAGAAGACACTTTTATCTGCTGCCATTAGCCACAAACATGTGGCTGTTATCTTTAAATTTAAATCAGTCGAATGTAACTAATATGAAAATTTCAGTTCATCGCTCATACTAGCCATGTTTCTAGTGCTTAAATAGCTACAGATGGCATGTACTGAGCAGCATAGATATAGGACATTACCCTCACCACAGAAAGCTCTATTGAACAGTGCTAACTTAGATGGCTAATTGGGAAAAGTAAATTAGGGTGGGGAAATCATAAAAATTGGTGCATATCTTAAGCATTTAAATTTATCTTAACATTACAATATATCTTTATTTGCTAATCGTTTGATGTTGTGCCAAGGTCTTTTCTTGGGTCCACTTGCAGCAGCAAGCCTTATTCATAATGTGTCACACCTTTAACGAATCATTTGTTCTATAGTTTCTATTTCCTTGAAGTAGAGAAAAAACGTAGATACTTGCAAAGCAATCTGAGTGCAGAATCTTTATAGATTTTTACTGCTTTTCCAAACGTTTACAGTACTGTCATATATCTAATTCAGCATGGTTGGTTGTATTAATTAGCTTTTATCTCAAACTGGAAAGTGTACTGCTCAACCGTGGGAACAGAGGATGTAAATATAATACAGTGTCCTGAACATCAGTCAGGATGATGAACAGAGGGAATGGAGAACATGGACTAATCCAGCGAAGTGAAGAGGTTAAAGCTTGTTAAAAGAGCTGTGTTTCAGATGGTAAAGAATCTGCCCACAGTGTAGGAGACCCAGGTTTGATCCCTGGGTCTATTCTTGCCTGGAGAATTCCATGGACAGAGGAGCCTGGTGGGCTACAGTCCACGGGGTCACAAAGACTCAGACACGACTGAGTGGCTAACACTTTCATAGTAGTAGTCTTACTAAATGCGTATAAAATTTGGGAAGCATAGAACCAAAATATTTTTAATTACTTAAAGCTGAATGTTGATTATGATGTTTGGTACTGAAGGGCTTGGAGCAAAATTTGTTTACTACTTTGGCTCCTATGTTATTTTTTAAATAACATGTTTTATAACTTTAAAATTATTATACTCTTTCCCCATCAACATTTTCTTTCACAGATACCACCCAAACAGTTGTCTGAAAGGCAAAGAGTTTCACATGTGTATTTGGAAGTTATATCGAAGCATTTTTCAAAAGCAAAAAAAATGCCAATAACCTACCACAATGGATTCCTCTTCATTCATACAGACAAACCTGTCTACACTCCACACCAGTCAGGTAGAGTATAAGATACTTCTTTCTCTGGGGAGTAGTGGGAAGGCATGGACACTATACTGTAGAGCTTTTTTTCTTCAAGCTTGAGCAACTAGGTAACTGAGGATGGCATTTATTTAAACTGAACTTTGGAAGTGGGGAAGAATTATTTATTTTAAATTCTTATTTTGCATTGGAGTAAAATTGATGGGCAAAGTTACATTAGTTTCAGGTGTACGGCAAAATGATTCATTTGTACGTATACACATATCAAATTATTTTCACTTTTAGGTTATCACAGAGTATGGAGCAGAGGTCCCTGGGCTATACAATATAGGTCCTTGTTGGTTATCTAGTTAAATATAGTAGTATGAACACTACCACACTCATTCAATGAGGCCACCATCACTGTGATAACAAAAGCAGACAAAGATACCACAAAATAAGAAGATGACAGGTTGATATCACTGTGAGCTTTTTAACACTTGAATTTAAGTGGAGATAGGTTTCCAACTTTATCAAAAGAATCTCAATCCCCAGTAATTTTTACACTTATAAATATAATTTTAATTTTAAATTCATATGGAAATTGTTAAATAGTTGTATGGAATTTAGTTTTAAATTTAAATTTTAAATATAAATCTTAGATTCATATGGAAATCACAAAAATCAACAATTACATTATCTACCCTGTCAGTTGTTCCCATGTAGGAAAAAAGCTATTTAAGAATTGTGAAATGTAGTGTTAGGTTTTATTATTAAACAAGCATAAGAGGTAACTGCAAATATAATTTTGGCAATGTGAAAATAATTCATTATAAAGTAGCAATCATAAAAATTTGGAGCTAATTCTCAAATTCAGAAAAAAAATCAAACCCTAGGGTATCAGATGTTTCAGCAAAAAGTAAGTGAAGTCACATAAATAAATGGATATTAATTTTCTAAGGAGATCCACCTAAAGAAAGTTCCTATAAGAAGACTGTTTTGTATTAGTGGTTTATCTGTCAGAGGGGGAAAGGACAGGGTAGCCAATCAACCCTCTGATTGGTGAGTGACTGGATTTACTCCCAATGAATGAAAAACGAAACACAGAGAAGTATGAATGCTGCCCACATGTGTTCACGTATCTGCAAAATCTTCAGTTCCTCCTTCACTCCCTGTTGCCCGAAAGTAACTTTTAAGCAAATCAGAATGGAATTAGAAGAGAACTGTACATGGAAGGGCGAGGTTCCGGAGTTTCAATAATGGCATTATTGGTGAGGGAAAGAGGACGAGAGGCAAGACCAGCCAGTTTTGTTGAAAACCTGTCAGGAGTCTGTACTTGCTACAGGTTGACTGATGCTGATGACAGTAAGGAGTGGAGTGGGCCTGCGCCATTGCCTTGTTAGCAGGAGTTTCTGTTATGACCAGCTCAGAAGGAAAAGGCCTAGAGAGACTGGGGTATTGCTTCCAGCTGTCATTGCCAGGATAGCATCCTATTGACTCCAAGATGACTTGGTGTTCATTGAGATAGTCTCTGCCCATAAAGTTTGAGCCCTTTTTAAGCATCATACCCCGAAACAAATATACCCTCACCCTTGTCCTCCTCCCGTATTAGAGGATGCTTCTTTGATTGGGTCTTGTTGACACTACTTACCATTTAGGATTCTCATCTTTTTTTTTTTTCCTTGTTTAATTTTTGGCTGTGCCCCGTGGCATGCAGGACCTTATTCCCTGACCAGGGATTGATCCTGTGCCCCTTGCAATGGAAGCATACAGTCTTAACCACTGGCCCTCCAGGCAAGTCCCTATGGTTCTCATTGTTGTCCATCAAGCAGCCTGATACCCAGACCCTGGGACTTCTGTTAACTCTCAAGGTTTTCCTTAAGAACAGCCCCATTTGCTATTTCTTTATCAGAACTTTACCATGAAAATATGTAGTGTCTTCATCTTAGAATAGAGATGAGAGATCTCTAAGATCTCTCTACGACCTATTCTATCTTAGAATAGATCACAGAGAAAACCAGAGCACCTCCCTCTGAATTTTCACTCATTAATGAGAGGTAGTGAAGTATAGTTGTGAACAGCAGGCTCTGGAGCCAAATTGTCTGGGTTCAAATCACGGTTGGGGCTCTTATTAGCTCCATGACCTTGTGTGAGTTAATCTTCCTAAGTCCCATTTTCCTCATCTGTATAATGGAGATAGTAATAGAACTTCCCTCACAGAATTGTTGTGAGAGTTCAGTGAATTCATGTGTATAAAGCACTGCAAACACTGCCTACCCCAGAGTAAGCACCAGGAAAGCATTTCCCATTACCATTTAATCTATGGAATAGCACAAAGCCTTATTTACACAGAAGAAAAAGAATTACTGAAAAGTAATTCTTTTAGAAATTAATTACATCTTGCTATTTATAGCTCTAATGTCCCAGTCCTCACATTTTAATCCGAAGATCCTTGAGGGATTTTTCATATAAGTATCTTTAGGATAGAGGCTTAGATCTTCAAGGCTTTACAGGATAAAGGATTTCAGAATATTGACCAAAATGCTTCCAATTTCACACAGCCTGTGTCCTGCCTTCCCCTCCTGCCTCATCACCCACCATGCTGCCCCTCGTCCGTGGACACCAGCCAAACTGACGTCTTTTCAGTTGCTTTCTTACACTGTTTTCCCGTCTGTAGGAAGACCTATGGACCTCTTCCTGGCACGTCCATGCACCTTCCGTGCCATCACACAGAGGGCAGCCTTCTCTGCTCCAAAGCTCCCTCTGCCACCCTCAGAAGCCGGGGGGTGTCCTTTGTAGCATTTCCCACCCCTGGAATTTTAGTTACTCGTGGGATCTTGTGTTTGCCTCTCTGCTCCACTCCTTTAGAGGAATTCCACGTCTGATCTGTCACCATCATATCTCGGTGCCTAGCACAGTGTCTGCACATAGAAGGCGTTCAATATATATTTTAAAAGTCTATAAGCTATACCTTTGGTACAAAAAGCATTTGTGGAACTTGCCTTTGATATACCATCGCTATGAAGACAAGATTAATTTTCTAACCTAGCACAAACTGAGTTAGAAAGTGGACAAGTAGTAGCTATAGAAATAATAAAAAATAAAATAAAAATAATAAGCATTCACTGGTTCGTTATTATGTGCTGGGTTATGCAAAGCATTGTCTCATTTAGTCTCATGTGCTATGAAGCAGATACTAGCAGTGCTATGTTACAGATGTGGGATCTAAGGGGTAAGAGGGATTAAGTACCCTGTTCTGGGTCACGTTACAAAGTGGCAGAGACAGGAATGAAACCAAAGTTTTGAATTCTAGGGCCCAAACTCTTAACTTTTGCGGCACACTGCCTCCAGCAGTGTGCCGCAAATGCTGATCCACAAGCATCCCTGAGTGATGCTCAGGGCTGGACCAGGTATGTTCATAAGGCAGGAGGGAGGACTCGAGCTGAGAGACGGTGGTGAGGGGACAGCAGGGTAGAGGGGTTTACTGAGCATTTCATTTTGGTCTTATGGTCTCAGTGAAATGAATTTTAGAGAGCTTAATATGTGGCTTCTTAGGTAGAGCTTTGCATAATACCGGCCCTTTAAAAGGTTTATGACGTCAGTTCAATTTTCTTTTGTGGTTAAAGTTTTGCCCATGAAATGATTTGAGCATCAGACAAACCCTAGAGAAATTATGTCATTGGAAGGAATTAAATCAGCATGTCTCAAGCAGCTAAGAGTCAAAAGCTAAGCAGATGTGTTTGTTTAAAAGGTGGGGATCTATTCCCTGACAGAAAGAAGTGGAAGAGAACTAACTGTTATTGAGCCCCCTGCCATTATTCTTTTAACAATGAACGAATAATTGTAGGATCTGGCTCAATAAATATAACAAAACTGTACAATTCAAAACTATCCTTAGCAATAATAAGAGACAATTTGGGGCCTTGTTGTAAGAGTGTATAGTCTGAAACAAACCACCTAATTTTTCATTAAAATCTTCAACTCTGAGACAATTTATTATACTCCAAATATAACCACTCCAGTATACTTGGGCTTCCCTAGTGGGTCACATAGTAAAGAATCTGACTGCAATGCAGGAGACCTGGGTTCGATCCCAGGTTGGGTTGGAAAGATCCCGTGGAGGAGTGCATGGCAAGCTGCTCCAGTATTCTTGCCTGGAGAATCCACATGGACAGAGGAGCCTGATGGGCTACAGTTCATGGGGTCTCAGGAGTCGGACATGACTGAGTGACTAAGCTCAATATCACCATAGGGTAGACATCACTATTTTACTACTATGAAATTTTTTATAAATATTGGCCTAATTACAGATATAACTAATTTTGTACTATATATTCGTTCCGCAAAAGATATATACAAATACATTTTAATAAAGTGAACTATTCTTTAAATTCATTAGAAGTAGCTCTTTAAAGGAATCCAAAAGGATTCTCTTTAAAACAAAAAATTTTTAGTGATGTGCTAGGAAAGATTGAAGGCAGGAGGAGAAGGGGACGACAGAGGATGAGATGGTTCGATGGCATCACCTTCTCGACAGACACGAGTGAGCAAACTCCATGAGTTGGTGATGGACAGGGAAGCCTGGCATGCTGCAGTCCATGGGGTTGGAAAGAGTCAAACACGACTGAGTGACTGAACTGAACTGAACTGAACTGAAAAGGATTCTCAATAAAAGAAAACATTTTTAGTGATGTATTTGTCTACAAGCTAACATTTTCTTTCTTTTAAATACGAATTATCATATATGATTATGTACTGAATCTTTAAGATGAGGCTCATCTCTTTTAAGGATGATTATTGCAAATATCAAAATACTGTGCTTCACAAAGTTATTGATGATATCAATTATTCTTACAGTAAAAGTTAGAGTTTATTCACTGAATGATGACCTGAAGCCAGCCAAAAGAGAAACTGTCTTAACTTTCATAGTAAGTATGTTTATTTAAATAATAATTTTATATAAAAATTTTAAACTTATTTAAATTTTCATCAGGACAAGATACTTTGTTCCATAACCCTGTCCTGACACCGTACTAATTTATCCAATGTTCAGAAATGGTTATTGAACACCTTCTGTGTGTATAACATTGTAGGTTTATTCCCTTTGCAATATGTAAAAATCTCATGAAAATGAAAATCTCAACAAGTTATGGTTTTGAACCAAGTCATTTAAATACATCCTTCATGATACCACCCCTCAATCACTAAGAATTCAACTTAGTGAATTAATCCATCGATTCAACTAAGAATTAGTTGAATGTCTATCAAGTATGACATTTTTGATTTGCACAATACGAGGTAAAGAATTACAGCCCGTGGCACTTACACTTGAGGAGTTTAGAGTTTAGTAACTAGCACACGCTAGCACATGGAAAATAGATCTAACCCCATGAGATAAAGATCAACAATTATCAGCCTTTCATGAGCCATGATGGACATAACAGATGTGTGCAATAAATTCCCAAGGTCTTCCCAGTTCATGTCAAAACCCTACAAATTTTTGTGAGGAATTAACTGCTCACCCAGTAACAGTAGGTCCCTCACTGCAGGTTGCAGCACGTTTTTCTCCTACTCAAGGAACCAAAAAACCAAAAGTCTTAACAGACACGAGTGAAAAAGAGGGCTGTATAGGAATAACCTTGAATCCTTTATAACTTACAAAAATTATGAAACTTTTACATCTGACTATTTTATAATGAATTATTTGAGAAGCATTAGTGTGTTCCAAGATTGTGGTTGATAATTATTGACATAACCTGTGGACTTACAAAATTTCTAGCTAATAAATGAATTTCACAGCATATTTGCTTTGGAAAGTTCCAAATGAACACATACAAAATTTAGATTCCTGTATCTGTAAAGTGTATAAGCTATTATTTGGTTCATTATAACATCAGTTTTTGTCATAGTTATTTTTTCTAGCTATACAATAGAGAGTTGAATCTCTTCTAGATAATTGAGACTAGGATAGCCTGGACACTGATTTACTTTTTTTTTTTTTTTAATTTTTAGTGAGGCAGGAGATGGAAGAAAGTCAAAAAAGGAGGAAATGGCTTAAATGAGCCATATTTGCCTTTCACAACATTTAAATGGTTTTCCTCCTTCATATTTAATTTGAAGACATGGATTTTTGTTAGTAAATATTTCTATCAATCAAAGACAACGTAATCAGTTAATTTTTAAAATGTGATTTATATGCTTGGAAATTGTCTGTTTTTATTCAAAGGATCCCGAAGGATCAGAAGTTGACATGGTCGAAGAAAATGATTATACTGGAATTATTTCTTTTCCTGACTTCAAGATTCCATCTAATCCTAGGTATTTTAAAGTTTTTTTTTTTTTAATAAAGTTTTCTGTAAAGCATACATCTGGAATGTTTGGTTATGAGGTAGATAACCAGTCAAATGGAGCCACCTAGTGTTAACAGAAAGTAAGTGTGAAAGAAATGAAGATGCGCAGTCTTTCCGGGTCTAATAAGAAGCGAGGCTCAGCTTCTGGCAAAACAAACAAACCACTCCCAATACTTCTCACCAGTCTTCTTTACAGGTAGAAATTCAAATTTGGAAGAAGCAAAAAAATAGTTCCCAGGCCTTTTTCTCTCTATCAAAACCATCAACCTTCCAACCTTCAAGGAATCTGATAGACTGTCAGTCTAAAAGGCTGGTGTTGTCCCATGTCTTGCTATGACCAATAAAAATATTGGTCTCCTGTAGTCTTTACTGCATAGACTACCAGAAGACAGATTTCAAGAGGGAAGATCTTAGTAAAGTCATTTCCTCCATTTGGTCTCATGCTAAAGGATTAAGAACATGTTTAAACAGAACCCAATGTGATAAAAATTTAGTGAACACATTCCTGGGAAATGCAAAGTACAACGGGAATGAGAAATTTAAAATAGAAGTAAAAAATACATAGTCGCTGCCTCCAACGAACTTAAAGGAGGACGAATAAGTGCATATAAAAATGACTGAAATATCACTTTAAAATCTTCTTACAGTCATTTTTGCTCTGCCCTCTAGAAGGGAGTTCATAGTTTATTCACTGTACTGAAGATCTTCTAGAAATTTGGATGAAATTGAGGGATTTACATAATTTGGGTAATTTTAAAATTGTGTACCTCCTTGAAAATATTCCATAATAGCAAAGAATAATTGATCCAATTATTGTATAACTATTATCATTTCTCCAACTTCGTCTTATGCCAAGTGGTAGATTATGCTGGATTATGTATCAGCCATGATCGCCTCCTATGACCATTTCTTCCCTACCCCAGTACTTTTTCACAGGTTTCCCCTCTGCTTAAAATGTGCTTCACCTTACTCCTCACAAAGCTGGCGTCCTCTCATTCTTTAGGACGTGTGTTAAATTCTCTCTTTTCAAAGAGGCTATCTTGGATGCACATCGAATGTAGTCCCTCTCTTCCTTTTTCTTTTCTCTCTCCTTTTAATTTCTTCTTTTCTTCATGGCACTTATCTCAGTTTTGTAAGTAATTCTTTATTAATTTACTTGCCTTTACTCCCCACTAGACTATAAATTTCTTGAGGACAGGGGTCTTGTCTGTATTGGCCACTTTTGTATCACTAGCACCTCAACATAAAAGGCACATTTCATGACTTCCATAATTTTAAATATTTTGCTTCCCCAGATATGGTGTGTGGACCATTCAAGCTAAATATAAAGAAGACTTTTCAACAACTGGAACCGCATATTTTGAAATTAAAGAATATGGTAATTTCTGATGATTAAAAGTTTACCTATCTAGAGTTAGCATTTTTGCAATAATTCTTTTCATGAATGAACTTAATGCAAAATCACTCCCCGATGAAGATGAGGCTGCTTGCTGGTGTGGTTAGAAGTACTGACTGAGGCGGTGGGAGGAGTGGGCGTTGTCTGAATGCCTAAGCGCTGGGTGTAGCTGCCCTGTTAACCTTGAACAAGCGCACCAACCCTCTGGACTTGTCTTCCTCATCATAGAGCTCCAAGAGACCTAGCCCCCTGAGGAGCTTGACTGGTTCAGGTCCTTTTCAGAATTAGGATTTTAGGAGAAACTATCAGAGTTGAGGTGAACGGAACCTGGTAAGACTAACAGGTGACTTAATCACTTCATCACAACCCACTAGTGACAAAACAGGAACATTTGCATTTCCTTACCCCTAGTCCAATGCTATTTTCCTTCTGACCCAGAAATTCCTAATACATTGATCCAAAAATATCAGATGTTCTTACTTTGAAATCAATCATATTAATGGATTAATAATTAACATATAAACTGCTTAACCTTTCCATTTCTTGTAGTTGTTTACTAGAGTATTTGTGTGCTCTGATATAAAATTTTACTTTGTTTTGCTTGAAGTCATTTTTTAATTCCCCCAATAGAATCATAATAATGTGGCGAATAAACAGTGACAAAACAAATTTACTATAACGAAGCTCAGCTTTAAAGATTATAGGCCCTAAATAACATACAATCCTAACTGGTCCCCTTTCCTCCAAGCGTTTTTGCTGCTTCTTGTACACATCTAAAATTTATCCACCTCTTATTATCTGCAGCCTCGCATCGATTTTATCACCAGGGTCCCTCATGGACTTGCAAACCCACCCCCGGCCCCCATTGTCATCTCTGCTTTGGGGCTATTCTTGCCGTCGTGTTATTTCATTATTGAAGTCCCCGATGCCTCCTCGTTCCCATCTCCTCCTCTGCCTCATTTATACCACCCTAGTAATGGTGGCTTTGCAAGTGATCTGCCTACAACCCCCTCCCCCTCCCTCTTACCTAGCCAACTCCTACTCACCTTCAAGTCTTGGTTGAAAAGCCGTTTATTCAGTGACGTTTTCCCTATGTCCTCTTTCCTGGGAAGGACTCCCTGTAGTCACTTATAAATATCAGCTCTCATAATGGTCTTAAGTGTTTGTGTAATTCTTTGCTTACGCTTGTCTTCCCTGCTCGACTGTGAGCTCACTGGGGGCAGGGTTTGTCTGTCGTGTTCACTGGTGTATCCCCGTTGGTAGGAGTGTGCAGGCTACAAGGCAAGTAGGTACTGGATGAAACGATGAAATATTTTCCTCTACTTCATATCTTGGAGAGAACGTATCTGCCTTGATCGTTAATAACATAGGAATGCAGCCCAGAGCAACAGATTGCATTGCTCTTTGACTTCTGTTTTCTCCCACATTGCAGGCAGATTCTTTACCGTCTGTGTTACCCCGGAAGACCCTTTCACCATCTAGAAAACATATAAGCCGTATCTGACCCCATCTCACGTACTCTCATGTGACAGTCTTTACCTACAGTATCAAGGTCATACAATCACCCAATTTCTGTTAAGTGTTGTGCAGGTTGATAGAATCTGTAAGCCTTACTAACCAGGCCGTGTTAGAACAAAGAGAAGACAGTGCTATTTTGGATAACTGAAATTGTTTTCTCTTGGGCAATCAAGATACCAAATAGACAGGAGAAAAATCCCTCCTTCCTTTCTGCCCTAATTTTTAATTTTGCATGAAGCTTCTTTCTTGTAGCTAATTGTAAGCTCTCTCTTATTGACTAAAGTGAGAGTTTTATGTTGGAATTTGGAGACTGGATGGATTTTATCTATTAGGCAAAAAAGAGAAATGTTAAACAAGCAAGAAATTTCTGTTTCCGTTTTCAATTTAATAAACATTTGTTGAGCACGTACTATATTTGTGGCTCATGAGAGGGGTAAGGGGGGAGACATGCAAAAATAAAGAAAATAGTCTTTTTTGTTTCAAGGAGCCCATCCTCTAGGGGAGAAAGTAGTCGATTGCCTAGAAGTGCTGAAATCAAAGTATAAGTAAAGTTCTTCTAGCACGTAGTGTATGACTAACCTCTGATTGGTGGAACAGGAGGCTTCCCAGAGATCCTGTTGGTGATGATGTTAATGACAAGGTGCATGCTGTGCTGACGTCACAGTTTATCCAGCTATGCCAGAAATACAGCTGGTTGCTGTGCTTTAGAGACTAATTCAAGTGGTAATGCTGCTTCTTTGCTTTTACTTTCAGTGTTGCCGCATTTTTCTATCTCAATAGAACCAGAAAGTAATTTCATTGGTTATAAGGACTTTACTAGTTTTGAAATTACTATAAGAGCAAGGTAAGAAAGTTTTTTGTTTTATCTTGTTTTCAGATTTTTCAGTTAAACTGAGTGCTAACTTTGGTGACATTTGCCCAGAGTGAGATCTTTGATTTTTACCCCCAGTTTTATTGAGATAAAATTGACATATGACATTGGGAAAGTTTAAGGTGTACTGTGTGGTGAGTTGATACATTTATATATCGCTGAGATCTGTGATTTAGTGGCAATGTCTGGCATGACTTTGAAACTACCTGACTGAGAAGACATCACGCCTATAGTTTATTTGCTCATACTGATTTTAGCTGATTCTGATTTTAGCCTGGTTGATTATTCATCAGCCAAAAAAAAAAAAAAAAATCCTGAAACTGTAAGTTCAGTGTGTATGTTTAGGAAGCAGCATGCCTTAGGATACTGAGACTGAGATGTAAAGCTTTAACTTCTTATCGTTTGTAATGGCTTCATCAGCCAGCTAATGCTGCATAACTACTTTGGGACGCAGTGCCTTAAAACCGCAACTATTTATGAGTCAGCTGGGCAGTTCTGCTACCTGGGCCAGGCTGATGTCAGTGGGGCTCACCCATATGCCTGCAGTCAGTTGGCAGGTCAGCTGGGGGCTGGCTGGTCTAGGGAGGTCTTACTCAGATGCCTGACAGTTAACTGGCAGTTGACTGAAGCTACAAGGATGACTGGACCATGTGTGTTTCTCATCAACCAACTGGCTAGCTTGTAGCAGCAGCAATGTTCAAAGAGAGAAAATGGGAGCATAAAAGTCCTTTTGAGGTTTACACTTTGGGACTAACACACCATCACGTCCACCACATTCTTTTGTCCAGAGCAAATTACAGCACCAGCCTGAAGGAAACAGACTCCCTTCACACCCTTTGCATGCAAAGAGCTGCAAAGGCAGTGGACACATGGGGAGGTGGAGAACTGGGGTTATTTTTATAAGCGATCTACCGTTTAAAAACGACCTAATATAATTATTAAAAATAATAACCGATTTATATAACTATATATGTCAGGCACTTTTCAAAGCATTCTGTATGTATCAGCTCATTTAATCTTTACAAAACTCTGTGTGATAGATACAATTACTATCCCCACATTACAAACAGAAAAACAAAGATACATAAATGTTAAGTAATTTGCCCAAGATCATATAGCTAATAAATCACATGGTGTCTCTTGTTCCAGAACCCATGCCCTCAAATGCTACCATATACTGCCTCTCTTACTAGCATTTATTCCTCAAATAGAGTGTTGGTCACTTAATCTAAGCCACTGTAAAAGGCTTACTTGACAGAGAATTGTAGAAATGGACTTCTTTTAACAGAGAGACTTACTTTTTTTGTTCAAACTATGAATAACAAAAGATCTTGCTATCATGTTTGCTACACAGAAAGTTTTCTTTATCATTATTTTAATTCTAAACTAAAAAAGGAAATATGCAGTTAGAGTTTTAAAAAAAAAACTTATTTAACTGTGAGACTGGGCATGCTGCTTTAAAAGATGTAAAAGAAATTAAGAGCAGTTCTCCACTGTTATCAAAATCATTGAGGAAGTGATGTGTTTTGTAAGAAAGAGGCCCAGACCTGACTCTTTTGATCTCCTCAAGATCAGTTTATTTCATCTAGCACATAGTAATAAAAATCTGTACTTTGGCTTTATTATGGTGGCTTTATGAGGATGAAATGTGATAGTGGATGGAAAGGCACTTTAAAGTATGTCAAATGCTTTATGATTTTAAATTGTTATATTTTGTCTGGATTTTATTGTTGTAACCGTGATAGCAGAACAATTTTATGGTATGATTGTTTGACAGATATTTTTATAATAAAGTCGTCAATGAGGCTGACGTTTATATCTCTTTTGGAATAAGAGACAACTTAAAAGATAATCAAAAAGAAATGATGCAAAAAGCAATGCAAAGCACAACGGTAAGAGGTTCGCTTGTACCTAAAAATCCATCATGAATGCTAGAGATGGAAAGTCACTTCTGTACCATCTAGTCCACTGTGTTGTTTCATGTAGGTGTGGAAATTGAAGCTTAAAAACCTTCCACTGACTTCTCACTATCCTGAGGATAAAGTTCAGTTCCCCTGTCATCAGCGCCCTGCCAGCCCATCTCTCCCTTTCTTCTCCATTGCACTGGTCACCCCAGTTTTTCAAACCTGCCCGTCTCTCTGGCCTCCAGGTGTTTGCAGAGCTGCTCCTTCTGCTAGGGAACGCTTTCCCTTTGTCACCCCCTGCCTCTTCTCAGTGGAGCGTGTTTCACACTTTATGTTGCAGTGGTTTTTAACCAAGGGTGATTTTTTAACCCCAGGGAGACATTTGTGGGTGTCACGACTGGGCAAGAGGGTCACACGCGCATTTAGTGGGTTGAGTCCAGGGATGTTGTGAAACTCCTTCAGAGCAGTGGTACCCCCAGCTCTGAATTACCCTGCTCTGCAAAGAATTACCCTCGCCAAAAGGCCAAGAGTGCTGAGGTTGAACAACCATTACAGTTAGTAATGCTTTATTTACTTCTTTATCGTCCTCTACACAAAACTCTTTGGGGGTCTGGATCATTCCCACTATATGCCTAGAGCCAGCCTCGTTGCTGGCAAAAAGGAGGTGCTCTATGAAAATTTCTAAGTGAATGAATGAACGGTGGACTCACTGAGAAGTTATCGGTCCGTAGTTAAGGACTAGTGCTCGTTAGAGCTCAGAGGGGTGTCCTGCTGCCCTGCCCCAGGTCAGCGCTCTCTGCATCTGTCCTCTGGGTGGGAAGGGCTCATGGCATTTTCTTCACCACTGCACTGTCACAGAGCTTGTATCATCAGTTACTTAGCCCTTGCTCTTTCAAAGTACAGTTTTATTTAAGATGTAAGCGCCTCTTTTTTAATGCAAGATTCTATGTTAAACACTGAGATTTAAAGCTACATAAGACAAAAATCCCTGGCCTCAAAGTACTCAATTTTGGAAGAAAAAAATAAGGCAAAATCTGTTTTACTGTTGTGGTTAATAATTAAATAATATCATATGCTTCGCTGGTGGCTCAGACAGTAAAAAATCTGACTGGGGTCCAATCTCTGGGCCGGGAAGATTCCCCTGGAGAAGGAATGGCAGCCCTCTCCAGTATTCTTGCCTGGAGAATGCCGTGGACAGAGGAGCCTGGCAGGCTACTGTCTGTGGGGCTGCAAAGAGTCGGACCCGACTAAGCGTTAAGATTTCGTAGGTAACCCTGTATCCCATTACCTACTGTGCGTTTTTAAATTAGTGTCTTAATGTGAAAGCAGTAAAGGACAGAGTGAATATCATAAAATCCCACAAACTCTCAGTTAAGAGCGAGAGCAGGCTGAGAGGCCTAGAGAGATGACGATGACTCAGTGATGGGGAGAAGTCATCTTTGCCAGCTAGTACAAAAAAGACCTGTGGAACCAAAGGATGTTTAAGATTCCTCCACATCTATAATTCTAAACAAATAGATTAGAAGCTAACACTCTGGGCTTAACTGTGGACTCAGTTACTCGCTTTAGTGGTGATGGTAAAGCTTTCCTCTTTGTCTTTGGTTGAGAGGCCAGTAAAGGCACGTTGTATTCATGTTTTCCTTATAAATTCTTCTCTGAAATAACTTACTTATTTTTCCCCTTTAAAAAGTTGATAAACGGGATGGCTCAAGTCACATTTAACTCTGAAACAGCAGTTAAAGAATTGTCCTATGAAAGTCTAGAAGATTTAAACGACAAGTACCTCTATATTGGTGTGACAATCATAGAGTCTACAGGTAAGTTTGTTTTTCCCTCTTAAACTTTCTCTTGGCAAATATTTGTTGTTGTTTAGTTGCTAAGTCATGTCTGACTCTTTTGCAACTCCATGGACTGTAGCCCACCAGGCTCCTCTGTCCATGGAATTTTCCAGGCAAGAATACTGGAGTGGGGTGCCATTTCCTTTTCCAGGGGACCTTCCTGACCCAGGGATAGAACCTGCGTCTCCTGTGTCTCCTGCATTGGCAGGCAGATTCTTTACCACTGAGCCACCAGAGAAGATCCCCCTGGAGGAGGGCATGTCAACCCACTCCAGTACTCTTGCCTGGAGAATCCCATGGACAGAGGAGCCTGGCGGGCTACAGTCCACAGGGTCACAAAGAATTGGACATGACTGAAGTGACCTAGCAGGCACCAGAGAAGGGACTTTCCCTTGGGAAATATTTAGACAGCATATTAAAGGTATAAATAATCAGTACCTTCTTTCACATTTTACTTCCTTTCATAGTTAAATTTTATTTTTGCATCATTAAAACTGGAATTGGAGGGTAGCTTTGTCACTGCCTAGTCCCTGGGTCTCTACTGTCTCCATGGCAAGAAGGGATAACACCCAACCATTTAACAGTCCCAGTGGCTCACAGCCTCTCTGGCTTGAACATCTGGCACCTCAGTTTTCTCACCCGGGAGGAATCAAAATCAAAGAGATTCTGTGTGTAAAGACATTGGGTGAAGTATCACGCAAAGGAAAGTTACTGCTACCACCACTGTTGTATCCACTTAGTTGTGTAATGATGGAGTTGAACCAAGTACATCATAAAGCCCTTTTCTTCTGGAATAGTAATTCTATCCAAAACTGGAGGTAATGTTTCTAAAACGGATCCAAGAATAGTATATACCTCTCAGTGTTACGGTGGGAATAAAAGAGTCAGTGTGCGCAGCGCCTCCTCTTCTCCCCTCTCTCCTGTCCTCCCCTCCTCTTCACTCCTCCTCCCCTCCTGGTTCTCCTCCCTCTCCTCCTCTTCCTCCCCCTCGTCTTCCCCCTTCTTCTTCCTCTCCTCCTCACCACCTATTTTTTTTCTTAGCATTCTTAATATCTTATCTAGTACTCTTAACCCTCATTCCAATGGTTTTAATAGTTCTTAATTATTACTCCCAGTTGCATTACTTTGTCTCACTTCTGATATAATCAGAAGTAATTGATTACTAATGTACCTTATATTTGCAGGTCTATATTGAACCCCCAATCAACCATGAACAAATAATTTAACCACACTAAGTCCATTTTTTTTTTCAATAAAATGACTGTCACACTAGAAGATTCCTAAGTCTCCTTCTACCTCTTTAAATTTGTCCTTCTAGGGTAGCAGAATGAAGAACTGAGGTAATTACAGAGTTATTAAGCACTTTGTATACATCAGATGCTCAATAGATGCGGGAGAATGATGATGACTTTAGACTCCCTGCCCTCTCTAAATTTTTGACATTGTTTTAATGTTTCTTTCTTAATGTTATTTTTCTCAATTTATTTAAAATAAATTCAGTTTAGGCAATATTTATTAGATATGCAAAGACTGCTGCTAAATATGCAAGCTTACAAATGTTAATAATGCATAATTTCAGTACTCAAGTGGCTTATAAACACGGATCAGCTTTAAGACAAATAAACAAAGAACTCTTTGACAAGAAGGAATTTCATGTGTGCTCTAAGCAAAGTGCTTAATGCTACTGACCTTCGGAAGAAGATGAGCTCCTAGATGATTGCTGAGCAACCAACAAAGGTGTCCTGAAGATGATTGGTCTTGTCTTGAAAGACTAGTAGGGTTTTGAGGAAGGGATGACAGGCAGGGTGAAGTGGGGCACTCTTCAGAGAGGGGACATATCAAGGGTGACCTTTGAGAATAGCAGATTATTCTGTTGACTGAAGTATAGGATATATATGTAGGGGTGCGTATGTGCATGCTAAGTCACTTCAGTCATGTCCAACACTTTGTGGCCCCATGCTCTGAAACCCATCAGGTTCCTCTGTCCATGGGATTCTCAAGGCAAGAGTACTGGAGTAGGTTGCCATGCCCTCCTCCAGGGGCTCTTCCTGACCCTGGGTTTGAAACCATGTCACTTACATCTCCTGCATTTGCGGGTGGGTTCTTTACCACTAGCACTACCTGGGAAGCCCGTATGTGGGAGGACCAGGGATATAATCCTGGAAAGAAGTTAGGGATACTAGAGCTCTGTATATTATTCTTATAACTTCTTATATATAAGTTTTAGCTAAAGGGTAACACTCCTGGGTCTTGCCAGTAGACCCTCTGGGTTTTCTCTACCTCAAGATCTTTTTTTATGTTTTCTCCAGTTCTCCCTATATCCCTGCCCCCTAAAGATGACCTCCCTGCAAGGCTTAGTCTCTGGCCGACCCTTTCTTCTCTCCTTAATGCCTTCTATGTCTTTAAATGAAATTCAAGCAGCTGGCGAAAAGTGATGTCCCCACTTCAAATGTCTCCTCAGTCCGATCCTATTGCTCTACTTCCAGAAGGGCCATCTCTATGCCTAAGCCTTGAGCATAAGGCTTTGGAAACTCCTGAAAAGGGTTTAAACTCTTCTCTGCACTGCCCCTCTGAACCAAGACCCATGTCCTACTTGCTGTTGGTAAACGAATGAGTGCAGGAATGGAGTGAATGAATGAAGGAATGAGTGGGTCTGTGAAGACACATGGAGACAAACACAGCTCCCCACACAGATCAGTACACTTCTAATAAATTTTTGTCATTTCTTTAGGTGGATTTTCTGAAGAAGCAGAAATCCCTGGCATCCAGTATGTCCTTTCTCCCTACAAACTGAATTTGGTTGCTACTCCTCTTTTTGTGAAGCCTGGGATTCCATATTCTGTCAAGGTTAGATTGGGGGTGGGGGGGTACTGCTGAATGTGATTATCTTTCTCTAAAAATATGGGGGAATGATAATGGAGAGGCAAAGCACAGAGGGAACTCAATCTGTGCGTGAAATCTGCCTCTCTGACAATGTAGTCAGCAGTGGGAAACTGCTGACCAGCTTCTCTCTTGGGAATAATATCAAACCTTAGGACAGTATCAATATTTAGTAAGATAGCCTGTGTTAGGCATTCCCTAAATGAGCCTTACATTAATGATATACATTATAAATAAAATTCCATATGTCTATAGTTCAAAAAATACTAACATTTAAAATTATTTGGCAACACGTTCTCAAAAAGTCTTAAGGCAGAGATATCATTTCTTGAAAATAAACCCCTTTCTCTATTTTTTATTTCCTATGTGTCTGAGGGTGCGTTTCTGCGCCCTTCACTCTGCCTTCTCTCTGTACACAACTCTGTCTGATCTCATCTCTCTGCATTGGTCTCTCTCTTTTCCATCTCGACACTTTTCTGTCGGTCCCTGACTCTTCTCTCTCTGGTTTTTGTTTTTTTTTCTCCCTTTCAATATTTTCTCTCCTTCTTACTCTTTTCCTTTTAAAATGCTGATAGTATGGAGCTAAAACATTTATCTGACCTTGTTATTATATTTTATTGTATTTAGTATTCTATATCTGATTATATATTATATAAAACATACTCTATTACATATACTATGTTTTATTATATTTATAAAATGAAAATTTTTATTCCCTATCCTTTAGAAAGCTGTAGATCACTGGCTTTCAAGAGAAAAAGATTTACCAGACCCCAAGCAACCTTTGGACATGCTTATAACTTCTTAATACATATACAACATATTTAATAATATATAACATGTTACTATATAATGCATATAATAATTTGTAATTTATTATAGAGTATATTAATATAATACATACAAAAGATCATAAAATATGTCTCTATATAGAATATATTTATTATTTTTAAATGTCTATATATTTATATATATTATATTTATCTTTATATAAAATATATTTATATTCTATATATCTTTATATATTTCATATCACATATAAAAATAAATAATGTAAAATACACCTTTATGGAAATTCTATATGTATTTAGCATATGCATGGCAATGAGAGGTAAAGTTTAAGGAGAAAAAAAAATGTATTTGTTTCTCATGGGGCTTCTCTGATAGTTCAGCTGGTAAAGACTCTTCCTGTAATGCAGGAGACCCCAGTTTGATTCCTGGGTGGGAAAGATCCCCTGGAGAAGGGCATGCAACTCACTCCAGTATTCTTGCCTGGAGAAACCCCATGGACAGAGGAGCCTGGTGGGCTACAGTCCATGGGGTTGCAAAGAGTTGGACTCAACTGAGCGACTAAGCCCTATACTATTGTTTCTCATATCTAAGAGATTAATTCCCAGACATGATTGCTTCATTTTCTCTTTTATCTAGTTTTCAACCAATTGAAGAAACACAGAAATTAAATAACAAAAGACCTTATCTCATCTACTTGGCAGGCCTAATACAATATTTATATTCTGAGTCTTCTTGATATCAGGGGAATCCATTCAAGAATGATTTAACTAAATAAGATTAGACCCTTTTAACATAAGATGAGAACATGCTTCTCTTTACTGAATTGAATATAAATAATTTATACATTGGTAAGGAGAAAGGAAAATTATTTCAGAACTGTTTTGCTTTAAAAGAAGTGATGAGCTGTGGAAACGAATTTGGACTGTTCTGGCAAACAGGTGCAAGTTAAGGATTCATTTGACCATTTGGTAGGAGGGATACCGGTGACCCTGAGTGCAAAAACACTCGATGTGAACCAAGAGACATCTGACTTGGAGTCAAAGAAAAGTGTAACACGTTCCAGTGACGGAGTAGCTTCTTTTGTGGTGAATCTCCCATCTGAAGTGACGGTGCTGGAGTTTAATGTGAGCTGAATTCTCCTGTTAAATTTTCTAGGACAATGTGTACTTTTGACTGTGTGTTTTGGCCAATGTGCAGAAAAAAATGTGGTAGATTTTAGACATGAGTCCAGCGAACAGTTCCATAATTTTGCAACCAAAGGGAAAAAAAAAAAGCACCAGAGGCAATCTGCAAATTAATTGAATGGTCCTTTAGGAAGATAAATGTATCAGTTTTTTATTTGGGGTGAATTATTTTCTCTTGCATTAGTAAGACTGTATTAAAATCTAGAAGCATGAAATAGGAATAACAGTGAAAATTAGTGATAGAAAGTCTCTCTTTCCCATGTCACAACTTTTATCTCTTTTCAGGGCCACAAAGGGGTCAAATGTGGAAGCCTCTCTTTTTTTTCTAGCTGTATGAATCACTCTACCTGAAAATTCACTTAATAGTCTTCTCTCCCAGCAAATAATATTTAGGTTCCCAACTCCAGATAAAAAACTTAATAATGTGTGTCAGTGACCCCAGCATGCACAGATTCACTGTCATCTACTCAGCCCTTACAAAGTGCTAGACATCATACATCATACATCATCTTTACGTAGAACACATTCAATACCCATGTAATCAGCTCTCCGAATTGGAGAATATTATCTTTGCCATTTTGCTGCTGAGGAAACAGAGGCTTTTGACCTCTCTTGTGGTTAAATAACTTATCCAGACTTAATGAACGATGGCACTTGAATGCAAACCAATGTATATCTCACCCCAGATGTTAACCCCTCTGCTGTCAAAGGCCGATGTCACTGCCGTGATCGCACTGCTGCTCCACTCTGTGTTTGTAAGCTCTTGTCTGTGTCACGACTTCACAGTGAAACTGGGCCAGAAAGCCTGGGTGACGTCCATTCACAACTCCTGTCCCCAGTCCTCAGGACCTCCCCACTGCTACCCCTGTAACCCATGAGAAAAGAGTGCCCAGCTTACCATGACACTTCAAGGATGCCCATATTTGTTCCATGAGCATCATTCTGTTTTCACTTCACCGGACTTTCCCACCATAACCCACAGTCCTATATTACCCCAGTTATTGTCCATAGCCTTTGTAGAGTTATTTGATACCACAGCTGTACAAACACATTGGAGTAGTGGATTTCTTTTTCTTTAGCAATTGGTGTTGTGAAATTTAGAAATGTGTAAAGCAAAGAAAGGAATTTAAAAGGTATGTTTCACAGAAAACATACCTTTTTTACATCACAGTCCATGCACCTTTGTTTAACTCTTTTTTCCTTTCCAGGTCAAGACCAACGATCCAGATCTTCCAGAAGAAAACCAGGCCAGTAAAGATTACCGAGCAATAGCATATTCATCTCTCAGCCAAAGCTACCTTTATATTGACTGGACAGAAAACTATAAACATTTGCTTGTGGGAGAACATCTGAATATTGTTGTTACACCCAGAAGTCCATATATTGACAAAATAACTCACTACAATTACTTGGTAAGTATAATAATGATAGATTTACCTGATTTTCCTTTGCTTACAGAGAAGTGTTAGAATGATCCTTTACATATGTTCTTACAAAGCATTTCCAAGAACATCACCTAATTGAATAATCAGTTTTTCAAAGCCTTTGAGACAGGGCATGATCTTCATGACTCTTTCACAGAAGAGGACTGAGGGGCAAAAGACTTAGGACTCACCACAGTCATTCGAATTAAAGAGAAAGGTTGTGATTAGAACTGGGAACCTCTGATTCTCCGTGTGACACGCCTTTCCCAAAGAGAGCCTGATTCCTCCACAGAGAGAGCCTGATTAAATTCTCACATTACCTCTGCTCCACTTCATGGCCAAAGATTACATACCTAGACCCATTTAAAATACGTGCATTTCACTGTAATACAGGAGGGACCCAAATCCTGCTCTTAAGGGGTGAGTCATTTCAAACCTGCTCCAGGAATATCCCTATTACATCACTTACATTAAACAGAGGTATCAGTCAAGACTGTCAGTGAAAGCTAGGAAAGAATGTACAAAAAATGTCAGAGGCATCCTGACAATTACCAAAGAAATGGGATTAATTATTCTGATGTTCAGGCCAAACAAGTGATGATGACTTTATTTCAACAGTTTTAAGGAAAAAATTTAAATGACATTTAGTTAGTTCCTGAACTTCAGTCCCTTCATCTGCACAATGAAGATAGTATTCCCATCCTTCTGGTTACCATGGAAACTGAAAGAGTTAATCGAACATGAAGTTCCTGGGACATAGTAGGCCCTTGCAATGTTAACTTTCTTTTTCTTTAACATAATTTCTACTGCTGTTTATTTTTAGGTTTTATCCAAGGGCAAAATTGTTCACTTTGGCACAAGGGATAAACTTTCGGATTCAGCTTATCAAAGTATAAACATTCCAGTGACACAGAACATGGTTCCTTCAGCTCGGCTCCTGGTCTATTACATCGTTACGGGAGAGCAGACTGCAGAGCTAGTGTCCGACTCAGTCTGGTTAAACGTTGAGGAAAAGTGTGGCAACCAGCTCCAGGTAAGGCACAAATTGTAAGTCCCAATCAGATTTTCTCCTGAATAAAGGGGCTGTAAATGCAGCTCTCTGTGAAGTTTTGTCATACAGATGATTACTTTCTTTTCCAAATGGCCTTTAGGTTCATCTGTCTCCAAGTACAGATACATATTCCCCTGGCCAACGTGTATCTCTTAATATGGAAACTGAGCTGGATTCCTGGGTGTCTTTAACAGCAGTGGATAGTGCTATATATGGAGTGCAAAGAACAGCCAAGAGACCCCTGGAAAGAGTTAAGTAGTGTATGGCTTCCGTTACTGGGGTGGCCCTATGCAGTGCTTCACAAACGGGGGCCATTTGGGTAGGTTGTGGGGAAAGAATTAAATGAAGACTAGACTTGCTTTTCTACTGATACAATCTTCTCAGAACCTTCTCTTAAGAAGGTAAGCCATCCTCACGTTAGTCTCTAAAGTCCAGGTCTCTCCTTTTTTACTTTTCCAAGTATGTAGTTAAGCACTTTACAAACATGTGATCATGATAGTAGTGTCATTCACGGGGTCAGAGGACCACTGATTGGTCGGGTTTGGAGATTTGGGAGCAGGGGGCTTTACAGCAGCAGCACCAGAGAAGAATGAATAGGTAACATCTGGGGGGTTTTGGCTTTTGTTTCCTTTTTTTACCCATTAAAATCTGTGGCCCAGAAGAATCTGAAAATTGTTCATTTCCTCTGAAAGTGAAAGGGAAAATTGCTCAGTTGCGTCTGACTCTTTGAGACCCCATGGAATTCTCCAGGACAGAATACTGGAGTGGGTGGTGGCCTTTTCCTTCTCCAAGGGATCTTCCCAACCCAGAGATCGAACCCAGGTCTCCTGCATTGCAGGCGAATTCTTTACCAGCTAAGCCACAAGGGAAGCATAAGAATGCTGGAGTGGGTAGCCTGTCCTTTCCCCAGGGGATCTTCCCAACCCAGGAATCGAACCAGGGTCTCCTGCATTGCAGGTGGATTCTTTTCCTCTAAGTTCCCATTTACCTCCCCTATGTGAAGTGAAAGTTGGTCAGTCGCATCCGACTCTTTGCCACCCCATGGACTATACAGTCCACAGAATTCTCCAGACCAGAATACTGGAGTGGGTAGCCTTTCCCTTCTCCAGGGGATCTTCCCAACCCAGGGATGGAACCCAGGTCTGCTGCATTGCAGATGGATTCTTTACCAGCTGAGCCACAAGGGAAGCCCTTACCTCCCCTATACTCTGCTACTATTTTCTAGACTTGAATTACTTTGAAGAAGGAAGAAAGAACTGAGAAACCATTACGTTAAAAATATTCAGAAAGGAAAAATTATTTGGGGTCAAAATTAAAACTGGGAAAAGCCTTCCCCCAAACAAATTCTCATCCACTTAGAACCTAGAGCCCTCTTCCCCAAAATACAAGAGATTGTGCTGTGTTTTTTTCTTTCAGCTATTTAAAAACTAGCTTATTAATTCACTTATTCATACACTCATTTATTCTTTTTTGGACATTATATTTATTACAGTATGCACTCTATGTACAAAACAGCATGGGTTGATTTCGAAGCATCATCTTATCAAAGCTTAAAATTTAGTTCTTGATTTAATTTTGAATAGGTATGTATTTTTAAAAACAAAAGAACAAACTAAAGGAAGGAAGTTGGGAAATTCGGTCTTTGGCCATTTGATAAATGATAGGCCTGTGCATGTCACAGATTTGTTAAAATCAGGTAACAATTTGTACCTTTAGTTTTTCAGAGGAATGATTTCCATATCTGATTAGGCTTACTATTTTGCCTTTTAGGAATTGTGCTAAGAATTATTAAATTAACTAAGTACCTCTGAACAGGTATTTCAAACTTTAGAGAAGAGTGACCTGGGCTGTGGCGCAGGTGGTGGCCGAAACAACGCAGAAGTATTCTACCTAGCTGGGCTCACTTTCCTCACCAACGCAAATGCAGATAACACCCAAGAAAATGGTAAAACACACAGCTTTTTGTTTATTCTTCAAACTGATTACTGACATTTACGTGAACAATTTGCCTCCCAGACTTCATTGTTGTCCCTCCTCCAGAATAATTCACTACACTGATCCCACTGCAACATGACTAGGTAACTCCTCTGTATAAAAGGTGTCATTAGCCTTCAAGATAAAGTCCAAATTCTTTTCTGTGATGCTCCAGGCCCTCCGGGATCTTCTCCCTGGCTCTTTGCAGCTGTTTCTCATCCCACTCTATGTGACCTTATGTTTATGCCGTAGAGAACCAGGTGTAGTTGTGGATGGCACTAGCCTATTTTACATCTTTGACTTCTCCTTATTAGGACTGCTTTCCCTTTTATTAACCTGCAGAAGCTAGTGGAAGAATCATCTCCTCTATGCAACCTCTTCCTCATATAAAATTGATCATTTCCTCTCCTTTAATCGGGGACTACTACAGGGACTAGATCTATTTATGTGATTTAATAGAAGTACATCACTGTAGAGCCTTAAACTTCGTGACCCATCTTGTTTAAGTCACTGCGCTGGGAACTCTTTAAGGGCAAGGACCACATCTTAATTGTTTTCTTTCTGCGGCTTTAAAGCTGTTCATAATTATACTTGATACTATTATTTATAATAATATAAGCACAGAAAATAATTAAAATAGCATACCTAACAAAAACTTGGCTCACTCCTAAGGGCTTAGGTATTTCTCTGTAATCAGTGGATCAAAAAGGTTATAGGGTTTAAAACCAAACTCAGATCAAACAAGTCAAACTGTGTAACAACAGATTGTGAGCCCCTCCAAAAACAAGTCACACTGAGAAGTGTAGTGTGCAGAGCTTGGTCAAAAGCAGGTTCTCAATATTTGTTGAATGAATTACGTGAATGTCTTTAAAAAAATAATTTCATGGAATTTTGTGGTTTTTGAGATTTTATCTCCTTTCCCCCTCCTTTTTTTCTTTATCTTTTTAAAACAGATGAACCTTGTGAGGAAATTCTCAGGCCAAAGAGAATGCTGCAAAAGAAGATAGAGGAAGAAGGTACTATAAAAGTTTCATGTGATTGTCAAAAGTTTAAGATCACGTAATTCAAAAGCTGGAGAAAAATAACATCATCTAATTTCTCCTCGTTCAGATGAATGGGTGAAAAGGAAGCTATATACAGACATCTAGCTCATCTCCCTTGGAAAGATTCATCTAAACAGATCCAATAGTTCATTTGCCATAACCTTAATCTAAGGGAAATAAGTCTTTGTTATTTCTATCTCTAAAATATAAAAGATTAACTTTTATTTGTTACAAATATTTCCTCTCTGCAAACTTCATCTAGTGACTAAAATTACATTCTTCCATTTTATTCTAACAAAATCCATGGTTTAATTAACTTCGAGATATACCTAGATGCCTATCTCTTCTTGCATACATTAAATACTTAAGAATAAGTTGGATTATTGGGAGGAATAAGCCCAATAGAAATTATTTTTAAGTATTACTTAAACAGAGATATGCTAATTGGCAATGATACAATAGAAAGAATATTGAACTAGGAGTCAGTGACCTGAGCTCAACTGAGAAGGATGTTTATAGTAATACGATAATGCTTTGCATTTATATAAGAGTCATTTTAATTCTGGCTTTCATTCTGAGCTTTAAGGATATCAGAAGAGAGATATCGGTTCATCCAAGCATTTATGACGAAGGATGATGCCACTGGTGAAGGTGTACAAACTGCAAGAAACGTTTGAAAAAAATAGGATATTTAGCTTGAAGAAGAACATACTTGTATAGTGATAACTATCTTCAAATATTTTGCAGACTTTTCAGATTAACTTATTTTATTCAGAAGGGTGCTGAATCCAAGGTGTTCGTTTCAAAAGCCAGTACTGAGGTTAGTTGCAGAAGGCCCATAAACATTTAGTGTGAATCAGAAGGGACAATGGACTACTTTATGAGGCCACACTCTTCCCATTCCTATGGTAGTTCCAAAAGGAGGCTTGGCTGTCCACCAGCCGTGACTATTGTGGGGCAGGAGTCCTGTGGCAGCAGAAACCTGGTATCCCTCTAGAGCCCTTCTAAGCATGAGATGCTTTGACTCTATGAATAATCAAGGGCATTTGAATTATGATCATTTCAGCTGCTAAATACAAACACATAATGGTGAAGAAATGTTGTTATGATGGAGCCCATCGGAATGATGATGAAAACTGTGAGCAGCGAGCCGCTCGGATTACGATAGGCCCAAGATGTGTCAAAGCTTTCAAGGACTGTTGTGCCATCGCAAGCCAGTTCCGGGCTGAAGAGTCTCACAAAAATATCCCACTAGGAAGGCTACGTAAGTTTGACATTTTCTGTCAGAAAATATGGAAAATTTGATGTAACTTTATGCTGCCAAAAAAGGTGGTTTTCATGCTCTATTTAAAATGGAAAGTAGAAAAGATCACTTGTAAATGCTCTTAAGAAAAAACATTGTTGTCACTTTTGGGAATCAGAAGAGGTAAGCATAGTATAGAGCAGAATGCTCTAGTCCATAGTCAAGACCCAGGCAAGTCTAAAGCTGACTCATTCTATAAACATGAATGATTTTTCATCCTCTCTGAGCCTCACTCTCCTCGTTTTTAAAGCAAGAAACTTGGGCCAGATGATACCTAATATGCCTTTGAGTTCTAAAATTTCATGATTCTGTGATATTACAACCATTAAAATCCTGTTTGTACCTATACTGACCAAATACTGCAAAAGATTTCAAAGTGTAGTGTAAAGTTAAATGTACTTATGTAAAAGTTGAAATCTTATTTCAATTGAAACCACCATATACATTTTCAGAATTAACAGGTTTTCAGAACTTTTAGGACTTTCAATTCATTCATATACAGTCAAAACAAACAAAAACAGAATGATAGATCCTGTTTGATTGTTTTGCTTAACAGTATGTCTTAAATGTTATCATTCCGAGTGGATATATTTCTGCAGAAATAGATTCCTGTGGCCGTTTGTTGAAACCAAGTCATTAGATATATTTAGGTTGTTTTCAGGTTTTTGCTTATTACATGCAGTATTTTTTATGAATAGTCTAGTACATGTCCATTTCTCACGGTCCAGTTTTTCAACTCTAATCATCGGGTTGGCATCAGTTGCCTGGAATTCAGCCTCTCCAGTTCCCTCCTCTCTGTTCCTTGTTCTAGACAGCTTAGCTTCCCAAATATCATGCCTGGTGTTGCAACTCTGCCAGGGTGTGTATGGGTTTCTCTTCCTGCTCTGGAGCCTGTAAACTGCCTCCAGACAGTAAATCTGGGTAATTTTGGGGTTTACCTAATCTGACTCCCTTCCCTGAGGGATCACTGATCTGGCTTACTTATGCTCTAATATCTGAAAGCAAACTATTGTGTCTGGTTTTCTAGTTTTTTTAAGGCAGAGAAGTAACTCTAGTCCCTATCAGAACATCTTGGACATAGCAGACATTCTGCTCATTTTATTAAAGGAAATATAAATAAAACTCTGCGGTAAGGCAAAGAATCACATTAACTTCCCTATTTTATAAAATAATAACAATTATTGTAATTTTTAAAATGTAAATAACTTTTTTTTCTTTAAATATGGAACGCTTCACGAATTTGTGTGTCATCCTTGCGCAGGGGCCATGCTAATCTTCTCTGTATCGTTCCAATTTTAGTATATGTGCTGCCAAAGTGAGCACTAAAATGTAAATAACTTTTTAAAAATTTACTTATTTGTTTATTTGGCTGCATTGGGTCTTAGTTGTAGCATACGGGATCTAGTTCCCTAACCAGGGATCAAACCCAGGTCCCCTGCATTGGGAGCTCAGAGTCATAACCACTGGACCACTAGGAAAATCCCTGCAATAGATAGGGATAGACTTTATAGACTGATTAGTATTTTGTATAGTTTTCAGAACATGAAACATTTAGCAATTTAGAAAAAAGTTATTAAATAAATTTTTATGCTGTATTCATTTTGTCAGTGCTACTAGTGGAGAAATCCTAAGGCCTTTATTGTTCTATTTTGAAATTGCTAAACAAAATGTTTCATTGACCTTTCAGAAAATGCTTAAGCTATTGATTAATGTCTACATTTAAAAATTCAGCCCTAAGTAGAATTTTTGTTGTTTTTCCATAATCATATATACTTCCCCCCCCCCTCCAGATATAAAGTCTCTTTTACCAGTAACCAAACCAGAAATAAGAAGCTATTTTCCAGAAAGCTGGTTATGGGAAGTTCATCATGTCCCCAAAAGGTATTATATTTCTTTGACATTCCTCTGAAAAATATGGGAAAATATGACCAAAAATCTGGAAGCTACCCATTTCCCAACAGTTTATTTAGGAGTTAAAATCATACCAGCACTGGGTCAAATTTTATTCTACTTTTTTTTTTTTTTTTTTTTTAACATGTGATTTGCTCTGAGAATTAGTTCCATGGCAAGATCAACTCTTGGGGAAGAAGGGTACTATTCCATTCAACTTCATTCCATTTCTGTGAGTCTTTGCTGGTCACAACTGTGTGCTTTATGCTGTATCACACAGCTGTTTTCATCCTGAAATACCTGTCACTACAAGGCAAACATCGATTAATAGGGAGAAAGGTTCTTTTCTTGTTACAGTCCTTATTCAACACATGTTTATGGAGTGCCTACTCTGTATCAGGCACTGAAGACGGTGCTACTTCCCTGCATGTCACCCTTCCTCAGGTTGGCCAAGAGTGGGGATGGACAGGATCTCAAAGCACAGACTTTCCAAGGAGCAGTCAAGGCAGTGAGTTCAGGGCCTGACATCCGACTTCTTCTGGGTCCCCTGTTCTCTACCCCAGGGTTCTGTCCCACCCGATTCCTCCTCCACAGTGCTGTCCGCTTCATCTGACATTGCCCCTTGGCTTGCATTTCCCTTCACAAGCCTTTCTACCACGATTCCCCCACCTAATGATTGGACATTTATCCCTTCAACGAACCCCGTTACACATATCATGCAGTATGTATAACAAGGTCCTATTTACCCAACTATCTATCACATTAAAATATAAATACATCCAGAGCAAAGACTAAATTCAGACAGTTTTATATCCAGTCCCTGGCATAGGGTCCAGCTTGCAGAGGCACTAAAACAAATGTGTTGAATCAGTGCACACTGCCTCTGAACTTTTTTTGTTTTATTGGTTCAATTTATTTACTGAACATAGACTGTGAACTGCTTGAGAGCAGAACTGTATCAATGAGTGCTGTATACTCAGTATTCAGTCGTGCTAGGCTTGACACGAAGTTGGTGCACAATAGTTGTTTGTTGAATGAGTACAAGCTTGATCTTCATCAGAAATTTTTAGTTATGTCAGCTTTGTTATGAGCAGTTTTAAGATACATTAGTTATTTTGCTTCCCTATTTTAGAACACACTATACAATAAACAGTCTATGGGGTCACAAAAGAGTCAGACATGACTTAGCAACTAAACAACATGATAAACATAATTTTTTCTTTGAACTGTATGTTTTGAGTTTGCAGTGTTTCAAAGGTATCCTTCCGAATGTGAATTCTCATCATACCAGTAAAATATGTAAAAATATGGAACGAATATAAGAGTTACTGGATATATTTTTCTTGCTTGATTTCTCCTTAATACCTGATGTGATTTTTTTTTCTTTCTTCTAAAGTAGTATGAGGCAAAAATTCTTCATGTCAATTTTGGTTAGTAAATGTCCCATTGTATTTGAATATCAACATTTTAACTTTCAGAAACCAACTGCAGTTTGTGCTACCTGATTCTCTAACTACCTGGGAAATTCAAGGTGTTGGAATTTCAAATAGTGGTAAGCAAATTGAAGTTATATATTTATGTAAGGAGTGATTTGATCTGGCAAAATGCGGGGTTTTTTAAGTTACTGTCTTTTTAGTTTGTCCAGAACTTAAATGGTGTCATTTATTAAAGCCTATTTATAATGTATTACAAAGAGACTTAGATAAGCTCACATTTTAGACTGTATCAGTTTCCTCTTTTGTTCTTCTATTAGTCATCATTTTATAAACACTGATGTGAAGCCCCCATTTTTCTTGTTTTATTCTCAGTGACTAGAAGATTGAGTAGAGTTAGAGACAAACACATGATTTCTCTCCTGGACCAGCCCCCTTTGTGGTGATTCAGTGCAGATACTTTATAAGTAACTTCAGGCCTCGCTTGTTTGCTTGCTTGCTATTTTGTGTTCTTATAAATCTTGGCTTCCACAACCAAAATTTTATGCCTGTTAAATGGAACCTATAATGAGTATCTAAAAAAGAGATTTGGTGCTTTAGTTAGTAATCATTCTCACTCCTTAAAAAGAATTAAATATTTTTTGGACAAACGCAGTTTTCTGTTAATACCAGTAATTATTGAACGAAGATCAATGATATAAGAATAGACCTTAAACTTTCTCACCACAAGAAAAACATTGTGTAGTATATATGGTGGTGGATGTTAACTAAACTTGTTGTGGTGATCATTTACAATGTATACAAATATCAAATCACTATGTTGTACATCTGAAGCTACTATAATGTTATGTGTCAATTATAGCTAAGTTTTAAAAAATCAGTGCATAGAAAATTCAAGGAAAATTCCATATGGGTAATAGGGCAGAGGAAAAACATGATCTAGCATTCATTTTTCCTTGAAGCAAAGGAAATCTGAGACATTTTAGTACTAATAAAGTATTATGGGAATTCCCTAATTTGCTTCAACTTTGCTTTTACTTGGGCTGAAGGTATATGTGTTGCTAATACTCTGAAGGCAAAGGTGTTCAAAAGCGTCTTCCTGGAAATGAATATACCATATTCTGTTGTACGAGGGGAACAGATCCAACTGAGTGGAACTGTTTACAACTATAGAACATCTGGAATTCAGGTAAGTAAATATTTATAGCATGTTCAAATAAATGGGAAAAAATGAAGATGTCTCTAGTCTTCTGAGAATTCTATTAATGGAATTACCAAGTACACAAAAAATAAAAACTCAGTGAAGGGAAGAAGAAAGTTAAATTACTCATACACCTCCCATCAGTGAAGAACACAAGTCCTTAAGATAACCGGCATGCTGTGGAGGCTCACGTTTGGTTCATCCGTCACCCTGGACTTAGAGTTTCCTGATTTTGCCTCTAACAGCCCTTTCCTGTCCTCTTTCGGCCATCCACACTCTTCACTTTGCACATCTTGCCTTCCCCTTGGAAAACCTTATTCCAGACATCTCACCTATGGACCACAGCCTCCTACCTGTCCTTCTGACTCATGAACCTTGATGCTTCGTAGCTACACTTCTACAGCAACAGCACTGCTGAAACTCCCAACTCACTGACCTCACTACTTTTTATTCTTCATTAGCCCTCTCATGCGCAAGCCTTCACTTCACTCCTCATTCAGGTTAGAATTCATAAGCCATCGTTGTAATCTCTCTGATTAAAAAGACGCCAGCCCCCTTGATCTTCTTTTGCTCTGGGTGCCCCCTGTGAAAACTCCAACCTGGTCAGATCCACCATTTGTCTTCTTTTGCCAACACATTTCTAAACAGAATTACGCACTAGGCTGACTGATTTCACTTGAAAAATAACAGTCACAAGACCTTATACAGGAACTCAATGCAGTCTGAAAATCTGACTCTATTGAAAAACAAAAGCTGTGATTTCATTCTTAGACATAAGTATTCCAGTGGTCTCCAAAAATTTTGCTTATACCTCCCTAAATTTTTTTTGGAATAAAATGTACCCCATTGGCACATTTTGAAACTGGTGTCTAAAATTTTTTATCATAAATTCAAAGAATATGCAAATCTATAACTCTGGAAACACTTAAGTATTGATATTTTAAAAATAAAACTGTTATATCAAACTTTTATAGAGTAGAACCTAAATACCATAACAATCCATTTAAAAATACCCAAATAAACTCATTAACAACAGATTATATACCATTCCTTTTATCTGTGAACTTATATTTCCATTCCACTCTCCTAAAGTTATGTTTTAAGCTTGAATGTTTTCTCTCAATTAATCATACTCTGATACAACAAAAATATGTACATATACTGAAATTCAATTATTTTAAGTTTTTTTTTATTATAAGATTCTAAGTGTCAAGTAATTGCTTGCTGATTTAGTTAAAAATGTATTCAGGTTTTGATAGGTATTATCCTGAATTTGGGCTTCCCAAGTGGTGCTAGAGGTAAAGAACTTGCCTGCCAGTGCAGGAGACTTAAGACACTCAGGTTCGATCTCTGAGTTAGAAAGAGCCCCTGGAGGAGGGCATGGCAACCCACTCCAGTATTCTTGTCTGGAGCATCCCATGGAGAGAGGAGCCTGGCCAGTTACCATCCACAGGGTCATAAAGAGTTGGACACAACTGAAACGACTTAGCAGGCACATCCTGAATTTAGAAATTACTGTAAGGGAAAATGATGCCGGGAAAGACTCTGATGCTGGGAAAGATCAAAGGCAGGAGGAGAAGGGGATGGCAGAGGATGAGATGGTTGGATGGCATCACCAACTCAATGGACATGAGTTTGAGCAAGCTCCGAGAGTTGGTGATGGACAGGGAAGCCTGGCCTGCTGCGGTTCACTGGGTCGCAAAGAATCGGACACGACTGAGTGACTGAACTGACTGTAAGGGAAACTGACCTGCTTACAACATTGGGTCTTTTACATCTCTTCATTCTTTTGCTTCATGTGCTAGGTCAGGGGTCAGCAATCTATGGCCTGTGGGCCAAAACTGGCCTGCTCCCTCCTCTATGGCGGATAAGCGAAGAATGTTTTTCACATCTCTAAAAGTTTGGGGGGAGGGGTCAGTGGGAGGTAAAAGAAGAATATTTCATGGCACATCAGAATTACATGAAACTCAAATTTCAGTGTCCATGGATAAAGTACTCATCTGTGTGTATTATCCATAGCAGAGTTTAGTAGCTGTGTCATAGACACATGTGGTGCTTTCATTGCACTGCACTACTGCTCAAAGAACAGCGTGAACTGCAATGACAACTAGACAGTATTTTAAGTGTCACGCATCTCATGGTATTGCCATATTTTATTTAATTTTAAATTGTCAGTGCATTCGTCATCACATCAAAACAAGAAACAAGAACATCCATGATATCTTGGATTAATTACTGGTTAATCACCTTTCTACTTGTGTGCAGATCACACTTCCCTATTTTTTTTATATCCAGTAACTTCGCATTGACCCTTGGGCTTTTTTCAGTTCAGTTTAGTCGAGTCGCTCAGTCGTGTCTGACTCTTTGCGACCCCATGAACTGCAGCACGTCAGGCCTCCCTGTCCATCACCAACTCCCCGGAGTTAACTCAAACTCATGTCCATCGAGTCGGTGATGCCATCCAGCCATCTCATCTGCTGTCGTAACCTTCTCCTCCTGCCCCCAATCCCTCCCAGCATCAGGGTCTTTTCCAATGAGTCAGCTCTTCGCATCAGGTGGCCAAAGTATTGGAGTTTCAGCTTCAGCGTCAGTCCTTCCAATGAACACTCAGGACTGATCTCCTTTAGGATGGATTGGTTCGATCTCCTTGCAGTCCAAGGGACTCTCAAGAGTCTTCTCCAACACCACAATTCAAAAGCAACAATTCTTCGGCACTCAGGTTTCTTTATAGTCCAACACTCACATCCATACATGACCACTGGAAAAACCATAGCTTTGACTATATGGACCTTTGTTGACAAAGTAATGTCTCTGCTTTTCAATATGCTGTCTAGGTTGGTCATAGCTTTTCTTCCAAGGACTAAGCGTCTTTTAATTTCATGGCTGCAGTCACTATCTGCAGTGATTGTGGAGCCCAAGAAAATAAAGTCTCTCACTGTTTCCATTGTTTCCCCATCTATTTGCCATGAGGTGATGGGACCGGATGCCATGACCTTAGTTTTCTGAATGTTGAGTTTTAAGCCAACATTTTCTCTTTCTCACTTTCATCAAGAGGCTCTTTAGTTCTTCTTCACTTTCTGCCATAAGGGTGGTGTCATCTGTGTTTCTGAGGTTACTGATATTTCTCCCAGCATTCTTGATTCCATCTTGTGCTTCATCCAGTCCAGCATTTCTCATGATGTACAATGCATATAAGTTAAATAAGCAGGGTGACAAGAAAAATCCTTGACATACTTCTTTCCTGATTTGGAACCAGTCTGTTGTTCCATGTCCAGTTCTAACTGTTGACTCTTGACCTGCAGACAGATTTCTAAGGAGGCAGGTCAGGTGGTCTGGTGTTCCCATCTCTCTAAGAATTTTCCAGAGTTTGTTGTGATCCACACAGTCAAAGGCTTTGGCATAGTCAATAAAGCAGAAGTAGATGTTTTTCTGGAACTCTCTTGCTTTTTGATGATCCAACAGATGTTGGCAATTTGATCTCTGGTTCCTCTGCCTTTTCTAAATCCAGCTTGAATATTTGGAAGTTCACAGTTTATGTACTGTTGAAGAACAGTATTCTGGCTTGGAGAATTTTGAGCATTACTTTGCTAGCATGTGAGATAAGTGCAGTTGTGTGGTAGTTTGAGCATTCTTTGGCATTGCCTTTCTTTGGGATTGGAATGAAAACTGACCTTTTCCAGTCCTGTGGCCACTGCTGAGTTTTCCAAATTTGCTGGCATTTTGAGTGCAGCACTTTCACAGCATCATCTTTCAGGATTTGAAATAGCTCAACTAACATTCCATCACCTCCACTAGCTTTGTTCATAATGATGCTTCCTAAGGCCCACCGGACTTCGCATTCCAGGATGTCTGGCTCTAGGGGAGTGATCATACCATCATGGTTATCTGGGTCATGAAGATCTTTTTTGTATAGTTCTTCTGTGTATTCTTGCCACCTCTTCTTAATATCTTCTGTTTCTGTTAGGTCCATACCATTTCTGTCCTTTATTGTGCCCATCTTTGCATGAAATGTTCCCTTGGTATCTCTAATTTTCTTGAAGAGATCTCTAGTCTTTCCCATTCTGTTGTTTTCCTCTATTTCTTTGCACTGATCGCTGAGGAAGGCTTTCTTATCTCTCCTTGCTATTCTTGGGAACTCTGCCTTCAAATGGGTATATCTTTCCTTTTCTCCTTTGCCTTTAGCCCTCAGGTTAAAACTAAAAAACCAGGACCCTTACACAATGTCCTTCCTTTCTTCTGAGGGTCACCTTCTCTTCCAATCTGTAGTGACTTCAGATAGTATTTTTTTAAATACATGTTTTGTCTAGAGCTTATAATTTTATTTTCAGAATAGTTATCTAGTAGGAACTACTTGGCTATTTCCAAAAGCAGAACCACTGCCAAAGTTTTTGTTTTTTGTTTTTGATAATTTGTATTGGTTTCAGAAGTTCTTTTCTTATCTCATTTACTAAGAGTTTTTATAATGAATTCATGTTGAATCATCAAATGTCTCTGCTTACCTATTCTTACCTACACTACCCATGATCTCCTGAGGGAGTCATTGGCTCCAGGTGACCCTAAAGTCTTCTTTTAACTCCTGCCTCAGCCACCCTGGCTGTTGTGTTTCCCAGGAAGATAGTTAAGAGGAAAAACGAACTTGCCGTTTTTGAGAAATTCCTCAAAATTAGTTGTTGAATGTAGGTACTCCTTCTTGTTTACCTGCTTGATTTATTCTGGATCATATAGATTTATTTTGGGGGGATAGATCTGTCAGTTCATTAGATTTTGGAGAGGAGATGGAAAATATTCACTATTTGAGCCAGAAGTCAGTAGGTACCATTATTCTCTCCATGACAAAGTTGAAGAAGTGGAGGGTCACGCTATGTGCTCTGGTTACACATAGCGTGTAACAAGTGGCAGAGTCAAGGTTTGAACTTAGATCTTCCTGGAGCCACAGTCTGGCTGTATAATGGGATACAAATGGGAAGTTAATGAGAAGCAAGATTGGAAAAGCTAGTGGGAACATATTAGTCAGGGCCTTGAATGCCAGGAGATAGAGTTTCCAGTCTTTCATAAAACCACTTATTGAACACCAAAGGCTGAGCTGTAAGATACAAAGGTGAATAAGACACACAGTGCACCTGAGCCTGGGTTCCCACTGTCTAAATTATAAACATGTTAAGAGATGGTGTAACAAATGCTATCGTGACAACATGAACAGAGAACTTCAGTGGCATTCTACTCGATTTAGCAGGTAACAGTCTAAGGAAGATAAGACGTTTCTGAGCCAGTGCTGAGCTTTCTGGACATGGTGGCACGTTGCTGAATGCGTGCGTGCTCAGTCATGTCCGACTTTTTGTGATCTTATGGATGTAATCCACCAAGCAGCAACTGGTGTGCGTGTTTTAGAAAATCTGAAATGAACTTTCTCTACCGCCTTAGAATACGAGGGATTATTTGACAGGTACTGGGGAGAATCTGTGTCCAGACAAACATAGTCAGGGCATGCTTTCCTGATCATAAAGTGTTTTGAAATCACTGTTCACTGGTGGCATTTCAGTTCTGTGTTAAAATGCATCCTGTGGAGGGGATCTGTTCATCGGGAAGCCCAGGCATCGACTCTCAGGGGAGAAGATTCTCCAGGTGTGTGCCCCAGAGAATCGAGGGTTCCTCTAGCCACTTGGTGACCTTCACCGTGCTTCCTCTGGAAATTGGCCTCCACAACATCAGCTTCTCACTGGAGACTTCGGTTGGAAATGAAATCTTAGTAAAAACACTACGAGTGGTGGTAAGAAAAATATGCTTTTTGAAAATTCTTCCATAAATACTTTTTTCTTTCTGGAAAAAATAGTTATCAGCAACTCATGTTTAAGTGATTCAGAAAGAGACAGAAAAAATGATAACACAAACATAATAAAATGTTAACATGTAGGGGAATCTGGGTGGCGGTTATCTCAGATATTTTTGGACTGCTGTTATAACTTTTAAGTCTGAAATTATGTTTTTAAAATTTAAATAAAACAATGATACTTGCTCACTGTGGAAAGCATGAAATACGAAAAAACTACAGAGAAGAAAATTAAAATCACCAATAACCCCTACAACCAGAAATTTCAAATTTTAACATTTTGGTATTTAGTTTTTTGAAATATTTTTCCCCCAATGCTTTTGGAAAATGTTTTGAAATCTGTGCCAGACATTATGCTAAGTACTGGAGCTGCAGCAATAACTAAGACAGGACTTAGGAACTTATAGATTCGAATTTATAGTCAAGAAAATTTTCCATTTTGTAAATGAGTAAACAGGTTAAAAAGGGGAAGAAAACTCATTTCTTAAATTCTATCATTCTTAAATGCTATTAACTCACATGTTTTCATGTTATTCTTGACAAGAATCTTAACGACACAACTTCCTTCCTAGGTCTTCATTCTCTGAGTTCTGTTTTCAGCCGTGAAATTCACTTCAGTGAGCATACATTGACTTATTTTGTGCAAGGCATGTTCTGTGTTCTGTGTGTCTCTGAATGGTGTTCCATGCACAGATTCTGGAGCCACACTGTCTGAGCGTGAATCCCGACTCCCCTGCTCCCTAGCAGTGTGACATCGGATAAGTTTCTTGATCTCTCTGGTTGTCAATTTCCTCAAATGTCATCTGAGAGTAATAACAGTACTTATCTCACAGAGTATTTTTGAGGTTAGATGAGCTGATACATACAGAGCACTTAGATCAGTTACCTGACACATATAATAACTTCTGTTTCAGTGTTTGCTCTGATTATCATGCACATAGCCAGAAAATCTAGTTCCTGGATGTATGCATATGAGTTTATTAAGGCACATCTTGCCTTCTCCAAAAATCACTAAATAAAAAAATTTTTTAATTGGAAAAGTAGTCACATTGACCCAAGCATTCAAGTCATATAAATTTATGTTATGTTATGTTCTTAACTGGATATTGTTTGCCTTTATTTTAGCCAGAAGGTGTCAAAAGGGAAAGTTATGCTGGTGTTACTCTGGATCCACAGGGTATCTATGGTAGGCAAATGATTTTGTATTTTATATGTTGTCTTTTGCTCAAGAGAGATGTGTAACCTGAAACATTATTTTTATTATTTTTTTCCATTTATTTTTATTAGTTGGAGGCTAATTAGTTTACAATATTGTAGTGGTTTTTGCCATACATTGACATGAATCAGCCATGGATTTACACGTATTCCCCATCCCGATCCCCCCTCCCACCTCCCTCTCCACCCGTTCCCTCTGGGTCTTCCCAGTGCACCAGCCCCAAGCACTTGTCTCATGCATCCAGCCTGGGCTGGTGATCTGTTTCACCCTTGATAATATACATGTTTCGATGCTGTTCTCTTAAAACATCCCACCCTCGCCTTCTCCCACAGAGTCCAAAAGTCTATTCTGTACATCTGTGTCTCTTTTTCTGTTTTGCATGTAGGGTTATTGTTACCATCTTTCTAAATTCCATATATATGCATTAGTATACTGTAAGAAACATTATTTTTAAAGCTGTTAATTGTCTAGAATTGGAAATACCCACTTCTTAGTTTACTGTCATTTTTGATAGCATGTGTCACAATCTGGTGGGTTTAGAACAAAGAAAGACCCCATTAGTTGTGCTTTTGTTTTGTTTTTGGCCACACTTTGCTGGGCTTGGAGATATTATTTCCCCGACTAGGGATCAAACCCAGGCAGTGAGAGTAACGACCCTCAACCGTTGGACTGCCTGGGAATCCCCAAAATAACCCCGTTAGCTTTAAATGCAAAACCACGAAATAGTAACAGTAGCCTGACTTCCCTTATATGTCAGTCATTTTATCCTTCACAATGATATTTTCTCATAGAACCATCAAAGAACAGCTAAGAAAAAGTCATTTACTTTCTTAAATTTAACATGCTTATTTGAAAACACAGTAATGCTGATTACTTAACCAAGCCATTCCTCACTGTTCCTGCTTCCTTGCTTTTCCTCCAACTAAGATATTCTAAACGAAAGTTAGAATTGTGCAAGCATTTGAGCACTTCATCAAGGCCTAAATACACAGGTATTTATGAAATTTAGAATGTTCTCAGTTAACAGTTCTTTTCACCAAAAAAGACAGACTGCTGTAGTTCTTAATAAGTGGTTAAAATTTGCCTATTATTGCATTGTATCATTTTTCTTTTCTTTCAGGGATACAACAATAGGACAAAAAAAAGTTTGTTTTTTTATTTTACTAAATCAAGACCACTATACTTAGAGTGATATTTCCTCTGGCAAAGCAAAGAATTAATATTTACATTTCAAATCAGCCCAAACTGAATAGGGATGACTTCACACAAACTTCTCTAATTTTATCTCCACACAAATTTCCTTCCACGCTGTGGAGGATCTATAGGAAGAGTTGTTGAGGGGGGGATGGCGGTGTGGTCGGGAGTGGCTTTTTCTGCACACCAGCCTCCTCTGGGAGAACGGAAGGTTGGAGGAGTTCTCTGAGACCGGATCGCCAGGGACCTGCTGCCTCAGGGCCGTGCCCCGAGCACTCTGAGGTTCTGGCTTCATGCAGTCATGCCACACATCAGAGCCACTGCTTCCCTCGTCTTCTTTTTCTCTTCACCCTTAAGCCTACCATGCTCACATTACGGCAAACAGCTTTCCAAAGCAGCCCTGCCTGACGCATCCTAGGTATGAACCTAAGGACCACAAGATGGCAGTGATCTTTTATCTGGGAACAGATCTCTCCATCAAACATCTTGGTTAAAAAAAAAAGAATCCATATCTCTTTCCAATCTCGTCCTGTGACTTTTTTCCCCTTGTTATTTTAGACATCTTAGATTCAGGCAGCTTTGTTACTTTCCAGAGTGCTAAAAAGGGTAAAGATGACTATCAGTTCTTCCCAGTTTATTTCAAAGATTTTATTAAACACTTCTAATCTGTATATATTGGACTTGCTATACAAGTATGATACTTTATGGGCTTCCCTGGTGGCTTAGCAGTGAAGAATTCACCTGCAATACGGGAGATGCAGGGGACACGAGTTCATTCCCTGGGTTGGGGAGATCCCCTGGAGGAGAGCATGGCAACCTGCTCCAGTATTCTTGCCTGGAGAATCCCAGGGACAGAGGAGCCTGGTGGGCTACAGTCCGCAGGGTCGCACAGACACAACTAAAGACAACTTGACTAAGGTGACTGAGCTCACATGCACACATGATACTTTATAGAGGTTTTTTTTTTTAAAGGCTAAGAAAAGTTTGGAAAAGTAAACAGACTATAATGGTAGAGGAAATCTGAGGGAAATCCCAATGAAAGAGAATGAGGTATCGAAACAAATTGTAGAGTAGTAGTAATTAAAATTATGTGACATCAGCTTAAAAAGAGACTAAACACAGAAACTCAAAACACAAGACTAGCCTAGCCTTTGGTTCCTGCTTTCTCTGCCTGACAAGCTCTCTCCCCGGTTCTTACCTTGGATGCAAAGAGTTTAGCTCTTCAACCCCCTCAATTCCCAGCACATTGTTGTCATCGGTCTGCACAGGGCCCTCCCACGTTTTATTTTCTCTTCTCATTCCTGACCCCTGCAACCATTTCTCTTTCTTCAGATGCCCCCACTCTAATATGCTTGGTATAAGTCTTTGAGTAGGGAAGTAAGGTTATTTTGTGTGTGTATGGCTTTTTCAACATATAAAAGGTGTTGTGCTATAGATCCTGTCCTAGTTAACTTTTTTAACTCAGTACTTTGTTTTAAACTAGTATTTCTATTGCTATGTATACATTTGATTCACTGCTTCTTACACAGTATTTCAGAGTATATTCTGTTACCAAACTCAAGTTTAGCTGCTTGCAGCTCAAAAGGCAATATTTCAAGAGGCAAATGTCAACAGAAAGGAATGATGTTTTAATCAGAAAATCTGGCAATCTGGCAAGAAAGTATACTCATGTTTGAAGACCAACTCCAAAGATTCTGCTCAGCTGTGACAGTTTTTTGGGCTTCATAGATGGCTCAGTGGTAAAGAATCCACCTGCAATGCAGGAGATGCAGGTTCGATCCCTGGGATGGGAAGATTCCCTGGAGAAGGAAATGGCAACCCACTCCAGTATTCTTTCCTAGAAAATCTCATGGACAGGGGAGCCTGGTGGGCTACAGTCCACAGAGTCTCAAAAGGGTCAGAGTCAGACACAACTTACCTACTAAACAACAGCAGTTTTTAAAGGAGAAGGGGGGAGTGTGTCAGTGAATCACGGAGGCAGGAGGTTCAGTTCTGCATCTTTCTCCATTGTGTGCAGACTGGCTGTCTTTCTTGAGATGTTATCTTGCCCACATCATTTGCCTATGGGATTTCTAAAGCGGCTATTAGATGTAGAGACCTAGTCATTCTTTTTAAAAAAAAAAATTTTTGTTTCATATTGGAGTATAATTCATTAACAATGTTGTATGAGTTCCAAGTGTGCGGCAAAGGGATTCAGTGACACATATATAGGTATCCTTTTCGAATTATTTTCCCATTTAGGTTATTACAGAATATTGAGTGGAGTTCCCTGTGGAGCTGGTCATTCTCTAAACTGCTTAATTCTTCATTCTTGCTTCTTTTTATCCACAGCTTAGGCAAGAATCAGTAGGTTAGGCAAGGCATGGTGTGCATTTAGGGGAGCACAATTTAGGAGTTAGGTTAAGCTGCCTAGTGATCTCATTCCTATAATTGTTATAGGTTCCTTTAAAGTTAGAGGGGGACAGAAATAGGCAAACAGGAAAGGGGCATAAGTCAATTCAGTCACTCAGTCGTGTCTGACTCTTTGCAACCCTGTGAACCGCAGCACGCCAGGCCTCCCTGTCCATTACCAACTCCTGGAGTCCACCCAAACCCATGTCCATTGAGTCAGTGATGCCAGCCAGCCATCTCATCCTCTGTCATCCCCTTCTCCTCCTGCCCTCAATCTTTCCCAGCGTCAGGGTCTTTTCAAATGAGTCAGCTCCTCACATCAGGTGGCCAAAGTATTGGAGTTTCAGCTTCGACATCCGTCCTTCCAATGAACACCCAGGACTGATCTCCTTTAGGATGGACTGGTTGGATCTCCTTGCAGTCCAAGGGGCTCTCAAGAGTCTTCTCCAACACCATAGTTCAAAAGGATCCATTCTTTGGCGCTCAGCTTTCTTTATAAACTGCTGTCAATTCCCGATTGTCAAATATCATTCCATTTCTATGGGATCAGGGGTGAAGGTCCATGTTCTGTAATTTCACCATGCAGACACAGAGCACCATATTCTCAGAGTGAAATATGTCAACACGAGTCTGTAGCACCTTTGATGACAATCTTAGTTGCCTGCTTATGTATATGGGCAGAGCAAGCTACAGTTATTTTGATGCCCACAAGATACAGTTTATTATGAGCAATAATGTTAATCCCATTCTCTTGAAGCCAGTTCTTGGAATTGTGCTAGCCAGACGTGCAAGACTGCTCAAGATGGAGCAGCTTAGGTCAGGGCTACAATCCGGTCATCACACAGTTTTTTCCCTCTGGTCCTAGTTACAGTATCTGTAAAACAGTTCAGGAACGTGCATCAGACACTCCGTCTGTGACCATTGTCTTAATCATCAACTGCTTTTTTGTACTTAGTTGGGGGCAGGGGCGGGGCGGGGCCTGCAGGGTTCTGCTGGGTTCAGCAGTGCTGCAGTGAACATCCTTTTTCATCTCCCTTCGCAGATCTGCGTGAGCATTTATCTGGTCTGTTTCTCAGAGCTGAGCTGCTGGGTCAAAGGGCATATGCATATTGAATGTCCTTCTGTCTCACGGCTCCTCAGAACGGCTCTACTATTCACACCCCCGCTAGCACTGCATGAGGATTCTCTCATTCCACATCCTCATCAATGTTTGGTATTACTCACCTCTAAAATGTGCCATTTTTGAGGGGTATAAAGCGGTATCTCATTACTGTTTTATCTATAATTCTTCTGAATATGATGATATCTAAACAGCTATTCAAATGCTTGCTGGCCGTTTGCGCTTCCCATCTGTGAATTGCCTGTTCCTATCTTTTGCATTTTCTCAATTTTCCACTTGGGTTTTCCTGTCTATTTCTTGTTGGTTTTTGTCTGCAGTGTACTTCTTTGAGCAATAATGAACTTTAGTGGGTTTTGAACAGGAATCCTTTATTCTGATATAGTCAGATTCATTACAGTTTCACTTTACAGTTATATATCTTAGTTCACAAAAACATTGTTGCATATTTCGTCCCCTTGGTTTTACAGGTTTAACTTTTACATGCTTTAATCTCTCTGGAATCTGCCTTTATATGTGATGCCTTGATAGGTCTTTTTTATGATCTCTGACAGGAGTAAAACTAACTTCCCTTATATTTAGCTTTCTCTTCTGTACCTTTTCCATGTGGTAGAAGAGATGCTAATGAGAATTGAAATAGTCAAGGGCAGATATCAATGGGAAAAAATGGTGGAGAATCAAATTCAGATAATCTCACACAGCCTACTGTCATAAGGACTGTAAGAGGCGCACACACTCTTTGCCAGGCTCTTTGTTCTCATCATTTTTATCTTCACAAAAGCCCTTTGAGGAAAATACTATCATTTCTGCTTAACTGATGAGCAAACAAGGCATAGAACGGTTATGTCTTGCCCACCGTCACACTCTGGAGTAAGCTCTTTCTGAACCCAGTGCTCCCTCAACCACGATGAAACACTCTCAGATGCCTTCACTCGGTTTTACTTTCACATTGTATCCTTGGCATTTATCAAAGGTTGAAACTTACGCGAAGAACATTCCTGTTCTTGTCTCCTTTGCCAAGTAGTTTGGCTATTAAATTGTAAAATGTCACTTTATTTTTTTTTTTTTAGCATCTGCCATGTGCCAGGGACTAAGTGCTTGAGACTATAACATTCAAGATGGTTCCTGCCCTCAAAGAGCTCTCTTAGCAGGACAGTGGGAGGCGAAGTCTCTTTGCGGCGACTACTATGGGCTCTGCAGTAAAACCTCCTGAGTTCAGATGCAGCTTCCTCTGTACTAGCTCTGTGACCTTGAGCAATTTGCTTTCTAAGCCTCATTTTCTCATCTACAAAATTAAAATAATAATAGACCCAGTACACAGGGTTGTTGTGAGGAAGCGTTATAATAATGCATACAAAGAGCTGAGTGGTGTGCTTGGTATTCTGTCAGTAGAATGATAAATACCATCATTTTTATGAGATAAGCCAATGATTGCAGTAGAAAATGCTCTGATATAGGCATGCTTAAACTTGGGGGCTTCCTTGGTGGCTCAGACAGTAGAGAATCTGCCTGCAAATCCCAGGAGACTGGGATTTGCTCCCTGGTTTGGGAAGATCCCCTGGAGAAAGGAATGGCTACCCACTCCAGTATTCTTTCTTTTTTTTTAATTTATTATTTTTTTTTTGGAAAGATAATTGCTTTACAGAATTTTGTTGTTTTCTGTCAAACCTCAACATGAATCAGCCATAGGTATTGCCTGGGAAATCCCACGGACAGAGGAGCCTGGAGGGCTACAGTCCATAGAGTCGCAAAGGGTCAGACACAACAGAAGTGACTAAAAAAGAAAACTGTGCAGAGAGAAAAAGTGTCTAAGTTAGATGGAGAGGAGAAGGTGGAAAGGATTTCAGGGCATGCTTCCCAATGGAGTTAATCTTCACATTTCCTTGACTAAGGATTATATGTTAGTTATTTTTAGATTTCAGTTCCGAGAACAATTTTCTCTCTTTGGACAAAATGGCATGCTCCCTCTTACTGGTTAATAAGATTTACATAACCTATTTATTTCCTATCCTGTAATGACCAGGAAGTTTGAAGTCAACTTTAATGCTTTATTTAATGAGATTATGTAAGCCTAGAGTTTGATAAAAATCTTTGATTATTTTTAACTTCCCTTTAAAATTTTAAAACTGTGATTATAAAAGAGTCTTTTTCTTTCCAGGCACCATTAGTAGGCGAAAGGACTTCCCATACAGGATACCATTAAATATGGTCCCCAAAACAAAAGTTAAAAGAACTGTGAGTATAAAAGGTAAATTAACCAGTGCCATTTTTATTTCTTATTTCACTGTGTGTTTCAAACAAAAGTCAAGTATTCTCATGATTTTCCCATTTCTCCTCTTCTCATCTCCGTTGTATAGACAGTGGGGGACTCCGGGAGTACCCTATTCCTGTTCTCACCTCCACTTCCCCAGGCACACTTTCAGCTCTCTTCTTCCAGGGGCTTGATTTCATGGAGAGTCATGCTCCCATGGTGTAGGGTGGGGGCTGTCGCTGGCCCAAAGCCTTCTCTAATATGAGAGTGCAGCTGCGTCCGGATTTAAAGGACTTTCTATGATCCAAGTGGGCAGACTCAGTCCAGAAACAGTTGCATGCCCTGCAAATGGCCCCAGGAAAGCAGCTCTGGGGCCACTTGTAGAACTGGTGTCTTTAGTGGGCTTTATCCCTGGCCTCCAGCCTCTAAAAATTCAAGGACTTATCATCACAATAATAGAATGTCCTGACTACATTTTATCTCAGATAAAAGCTTGGAGTCACAGGATGTTAGTGCTGGAAATGACCTTCCTAAGCACGCCCCTCTCTGCTGTTGGATATATAAGAGAGTGGTTTTCCCAGGTCTCACGATGAGGTGTAGACAGCCCTCATAGCACTCACAGTGTTCACAGTTCAGACTCTTGGCTTTGCATTGGGGAAGTGATTGATTCATAGGGCTTACAATACCTAAAGCTATCACGGTGAACGGCAACTAATTTGCCTTTTCCAGGATGCTATAATTCACACACTGTATTACACCATCTTACCTCCATGTTACAGTGGTTTGTTTATGCCTGGTGTTTCTTTAAATACAACTTCCTAATCAGATTTTTTTTCCTCTCCCCAGTTCTGAGAAGAAATTCAACTGCTTAGATTAAAAAGTAAAGAATAAGGATGGTTGCTATTATCTCCATTGAAAATATACCATTACTCAGAAGTTGATAAAAACGGAGTGTATTTACTTTGATTTTTTTGTTTGTATGCTTGTTTGTTTGTTTCAGGACTGCTTATAGGCGAGATCATGTCTGCAGTTCTGAGTCAGGAAGGCATTGATATTCTTACCCACCTCCCCAAAGGAAATGCAGAGGCGGAACTGATGAGTGTCGTTCCAGTATTCTATGTTTATCACTACCTGGAAGCAGGAAATAATTGGAACATCTTTTCTACGAACTCATTAACTCAAAAACAGAAACTGAAGACAAAATTAAAAGAAGGTAAAAGAAAATCTGTTTCACATATTGTACATTAAAATCGTGTGTTTTTTTAAGCTAAAAGTTTGATTAAACTAATATTTAAGTTATGAATTACACAAAACCTTAGTTGTAAAAACATTTCAGCCAAAAAAAAAAGTCACGAGGTGGACTCTATTACACAAATAAATACTGTTTGCTGGAGCGTTTTGGCTTAACTTACTGAAACGCCTGGATCAGAGACAAGACACCTGCATTCCAAACTCTACAGAGCACTTCCTTCCTTCTTGAATGAGCTCAGAATGTTCTACTTGATAATTCCCAGTTCAAGCGACTCATATACTTCCTTCAAGAAGTTCAGTGTTGGCCACAGAGCACATGTTTGCTGCCCAGCACCAAAGGAAGTTTACCTTTCCCAGGGGCTAATGATGCACTGAGTAGAGATGGGCGTCACTGAAGTACTGTGTTCTTTTCCTGATGCCTCTTAGGGATGGTGAGCATCATGTCCTTCAGAAATGCTGACTATTCTTACAGCATGTGGAAGGGTGGAAGTGCTAGTACTTGGTAAGTAGAAAGTTTTGACTTGTATTTTCACATAGTAGTGAACTAAAGAATAACAACTTTAACGGACGCTCCATCCAGCGGCTCAGGCTGAAAAGCCTAGTCATCTTTCACTTGCAAGCCTCATCTGATCTAGCAAATACTTTTGGCTGCACCTCCAAAATATATCCTGACTGCTGTTGTGTTGTTTAGTCACTAGTTCCTGTCAGACTCTTTGTGACTCCATGGACTGCAGCCCACCAGGCCCCTCTGTCCATGGGACTTCCCAGGCAAGAATACTGGAGCCGGTTGCCATGTCCTTCTCCAGGGGATCTTTCTAAATCAGGGATTGAACCCATGTCTCCTGCATTGGCAGGTGGATTCTTTACCTCAGAGCCACCAGGGAAGCCCTGAGCTTGACGACTCCTCACTAACACCAACACGCCACCCGGGTCCAAGCCATTCTCACCTCTGACGTGGATTATGACCCTAGCCCCCTCTGGTCTTTCAGCCCCAACCCTGTCTCGCCTTCATCTGTACTCAGCACAGCAGACAGAGTGAACCTGTTAGACCATGAGTTTGGTCACATCACTCAAAATGGTTCAGAAGCGTCCCATCTTACCCAGGGTAAAAACCAGACTTCTTACTATCATCTACAAGACCCGACATGATCTAGCGGCACCTCACCTCTCTGACCACGTCCCCTGCTACTCTCTCACTCCACCCGAGCCCCACTGGCCTTCCTGCTGCTCCTTGAACATGCTGACCATGCTTCCACCTGAGAGCCTTTGCACTGACTGCCCACTGTCCCCTCTCTTCTGGGGAACACTCTCCTCCAGGTGTCAGCAAGGCGGGCTCCCTCCTCTCCCTCAAGCCTTTACCAGAATCACCTTCTCAGTGAGGGCTCTAGTAATCATTCTATCTACAGTCACACCCCATTCCAGTACCTCATATCCTTCTCCGCAGCTTTACTTTTTCCTATTCTCCTAAAAATTTATCCCTGACAGTCTCCTTATCTCAGTTGTTGTCTGTCTGGTCACTAGAATGTAAGCTCCACACGGGCAGTTTCAAGCATTCCTAGTGCCTGGTATTGTAGGTGCTGAGTAAGTACTTATTCAGTGAGGCATGATACCTTCCAAAATCCTGATGATTTGAGGGAAAGACGGTCTCAATGAATAAATCTGTATTGTTTTTGTTGTTGCTGTTCAGTCGCTAAGTTGTGTCCAACTCTTTGCGACCCTATGAACTGCAGCACTCCAGGCTTCTCTGCCCTTCACTATCTCCTGGAATTTGCTGAAATTCATGTCCACCGAGTTGGTGATGCTATCTAATTACCTCATCCTCTGAAGCCCCCTTCTCGTTTTGTCTTCAGTCTTTCCCAGCAACAGGGTCTTTTCCAGTGAGTTGGCTCTTCACATCAGGTGGCCAAAATATTGGAGTTTCAGCTTCAGGATCAGTTCTTCCAATGAATATTCAGGGTTGATTTCCTTTAGGATTGACTGGTTTGATAACCTTGCAGTCCAAGATCTATTTTCAGAAAATACTGCCGTGCTATGACAAAATATTTACTAAAAACACTGCAACAGGTGCTTTGTAGTTGCTACTATATGAAACACTTTAACAGGTTCACAACCTAGAATAACTGTCTTTTAGATTATGGCCTTTTATTATGGAAAGTCCCCAGGATTTCATCCTTGACCCTCATTTTCTAGACTTGTGCAATCTCACGTTTGCCCATGATGTTCATAACTCCTATGCAGACGATGTTCTAACCAACGTCTCAAGGCCTGGCTTCTTTCGTGAACTCCAGATCCACATTTCCAGGGGGCCTAGAAGCCGAAAGCCCTTCAAACACACTCCCTGCCAGATCCATTCTTCTGTTCCCCCGTTCTCTTCATCGGTGCACAGCGATACTCTGGGTTTTGTCCCCTGCTGACCAAGTGTGACTCCTCCCTTTCCTTCTGGCTGTAGAGCCAATCAGTCACGAAGTGTCACAGATTGTACGTTAGAGGTGGGTCTGACCCTGTGTGAGTGACACATTTCAGTGCGGCGACCAGAGGAGAGCACCCAGGAGGCAGGGAGTGGGGGTTGATGCAGACTGGAGACGACCGCGTCAGGAGCTGGAGACAGGCGTGCCTGGAGAACAGAAATCCCACAAGAAGATGCAGCGGCCTCTCAGGAAACCCCTAGAGCCTCTCAAGATTTTGGGCAAGACTGAGTGCTTGGTGTTCAGTCAGAAACACACAAACACTTGGACACAACCACCCTAGGCCCAACTCCATGAGTGCCTAGAAAGACATATACATACATATATATATGAAAATGGCCAGCACCTGAATACCCCCCAAAATTTTTTTAGAAATACAGGGAAGATTAAAAAAAAATTAAAGAGAATAATATTCACTTTAAAAAGAAGAAGAAAAGCAGAATTTTACAGTACGGGAGAGAGTCAAGCGGTCTGAGTCTCAAGGGTTTCTGGCCCCCGCGCTGCTGAGTGAAGGGATCAGAGAGGAGGAGAGGAGGCATAAGAGGCACTTGGGGTCATGAGGCAGATCCCCTTGGACAGTCTTTGCGGGACATGAGTAGAGACTGAGCTTGTTGGTTTATTTTTGGCTGTGCCCAGTCGTTGCGTCTGCGAGCAGGCTCTATCGAGCCGCAGGGAGCGAAACCAGCTCTCCAGGGGAGGTGCGGGCTTTCTCACTGGAGGTGCCTCTCCTGCTGCAGAGCTCGGGCCCTCGGGCACGTGGCTCAGTCACTGTGGCTCAAGGCTCAGCAGTCCCGAGGAATGTGGGATCTTCCGGGGCCAGGAACCAAACTTGTGTCCCCTGCGACGGCAGTTGGGTTCTTCATCACTGGACCGCCAGAGAAGTCTCCTGAACTTGTTTTTTGACTAAGTAATCATGATAAGTAAAGCTTCCTTGAGAGGTGGCGAGTTCTCCATCAATGGCGTGACTCAAGGGGAAACGAGATAAACACCCCCACGGGTTATTAGGGAAGAGAAGTCAGACCTCAGATGGGAATTTAGATCAGATAATTTGTACAAATTTTCAATCTAGAATTTTATAATGTTGCTCTTCAGTATCTCATGTTTGTGAGTCAGTGTTTTAACGCTAAACTATTTGTTTCAACGCTATTGTCTCCAACTTAGAGAATTATTTCTGTATCATCAGGCATCAATGTTCAGCTTGTATGCAGGCTAACAATGCTGCAGTCACAGAAGAAGTGTTGCTTACATTTGGTTGTTTTTGGAGATCTTCCTGATATCTTCCCTGATGTTTTGAAATAGTAACATCTTACTTCAGAATTGCATATTTTAAAATGTTTTCTTTTCAAGAATAAACACTGTGTGAACTAAAACACTGCAGGTTGAAAGCCAAAAGGGCTTCAGTGTCTAAATGTTTATTTATTTGACTTTCGTCCCAAAGGTTAACAGCCTTTGCTCTAAGAGTACTTGGACAAATAAGTAAATATGTAGATCAGAACCAAAATTCAATTTGTAATTCTTTATTGTGGCTGCTTGAGCAATGCCAACTAGAAAATGGATCTTTCAAGGAAAATTCTGACTATCAACCCGTGAAGTTACAGGTAAGGAAACCAAATGCACAGATGAACAACAGTTTGATTTAAAAGTCTGAGTTGTGTTCTTGTTCATTTTTAGAAGAATGGAAAAAAGAGGGGAAAATATATGCAATCCTGCAAGAAACTTCTCCTGTGTACAGGCAAAGAATTTGAGAGGTCTTCTCATCCTGTTATTCAGATAATTCAAGATAGGTCAGATGAGTAAGACCTTAGACATCTGGTGTAACAGGTGTTAGGGGGGTCACAGAGCACAAGTGCTAGAGCTCCCAGAAGGGGCAAAATGGGCTCTTTTGTCTACAAACACTTGGTACGAAATCTGCACTTGAACTTCAAGGCCTTCTCATAGGTCAAGGCTGCAAGATGTTGTTGTGAAAGATGGAAGGGATCCTACGTACACTCTGTTAGAAAGAAGATTAGAGTTAATTTATCAAGAAGTATAACAAAGTATTGTTTGATATTGGAATCCACTTACATGTTTAAATTGCAAAATCTCTCCAAAATACTGCTACAGCATCTTCCACTCCTAGAATGTATTTTTTAGGACCCAACAGCTTTCATTTATTTATTTATTTTGCCTGCCCCGATCCAATCGCTTTCATGTCACGAGTGGCCTTCCTGGCTGACTGGGGTCCCATAATTAGGACCGATTAGGACTCCCACAAGAAATGAGGGCAACTGACATCATCTAGGTGCTATTTGAAAAGTAAGATACTACAATTTTTTTTTAATCCTACCCATCTATCCAGCTATTCATATCCATTCAACAACCATTCACTGAGCACCCAAAATGTGCAAGGGCCTCTTTGGGGGACTGTGAGGGAGGAAGAGTGGGAAGAATGGATCAGAGAGCATCCTTGCTGCAAAGGAGCTCACACACTGGCAGAGAGAGCAGGGTACAAATACTAACAACTCTAAGCAAGATTTGAGTTTATGTGTTCATTTATTTATTCAATAAATATGTACAGAATGTGCACAAAGTGCTACCTTGTAGGGATATAATAGTGAACAAAACAGGTATGGTCACTGAGGCCATGGTGATTGTTACCATCTAGCAGAAAAGTCAGACATTAAGTGATTTCTAGTGTGTGATTCACATTAAGAAAAGGTCAATACGGTTTCTTTGAAAGCAGGAGCTCTCACTTAGATTGGGGAAGTTGAAAAAACGATTTGACCAGGTTCCTAGGAGCTAGGTAGGAGGGAGGCAGGCAGAGTGTTCCAAGTAGTGCAAGCAGCATGCCTGTTATCTTGAAGTGGAGAGACGGTGGTTTGTTCAAAGAGCTGGAGCCTAGAGGACTCAGCGGTGAGTGACACAAAGCTGGAGAGATGAGTAGAAGGTCATTTCCTGGGAGGTCTCAGAAACACTGCCTTGGAATGTCACTTCCCTAAGAGGAGAAAATACGGGAGGACAGAGGAAGAATAGTGCTTTGTAGAGGAAGTGGCATTTTAACATGGTCTTGAAGGAGAAGGTGAACTTGAATGTGGTGAAGAGGTATGAAGTGGAGCTCCAGGGTGGAGAGGTGGAGGAGAGAAAAGCAAGTGAAAGCATGTAAAACGCAGAGCTTTGAGAAAACGCCAGGGGTCCAGCTGGAGTGCATGAAAGGAGAGAGAGGGAGGGGAGGCCAAAGTGGAGAGCCAGGCCAGGTCATTTCATTTGAAAGACACCATTTCACTCTCCTTTTAAAACATTGCTTATTTTTAGGGGACCTTGCCTGTTGAAGCCCGAGAGAAGACTTTGTATCTTACAGCCTTTGCTGTGATTGGAATTAGAAAGTCTTTTGACATATGCCCCATGGAGGTGAGTGTTTTCTTTCTCCAACACCCATTGTCTATTTCTGTACCATATTCAGGGAATGGAGAGGGGGATAGGACAGGGGGCTTGAAAATAACCTGAACTCCAGAATTTAAGGAATTCAGAAGTATGATAGATACTAAAGAGCATTTAGTCCAACCCACTCATTGACAGCTGAGAAAACTAGGGCCTGTAAGGAAGGTGAGTTTAATTGTCCCATGTCACAAGATACTGAATTGTAAATCTGTGATTAGAATAAATAACTTCTGATTGTGATGAGAAGATGACCCCATGTCCCCGGGATCCTACTCTTACCCCTGCTAACTCTGACACTACGTGTGGGACTGCTCTTTTATTAAATGGAATCCATTCAGTACTGTTCTGTCACTCAGTCGTGTCCGACTCTTTGCGACCCCATGGACCGCAGCACACCAGGCCTCCCTGTCCATCACCAACTCCCAGAGCTTGCTCAAACTCATGTCCATTGAGTCAGTGACGCCATCCAGCCATCTCATCCTCTGCCTTCCCCTTCTCCTCCTGCCCTCAGTCTTTCCCAGCATCAGGGTCTTTTCCAGAGTCAGCTCTTCCATCAGGTGGCCACAGGATGGAACCACATGAAATGCTGAGCGCTAAAGTGCTCTGTGTCTCAGAACCGCTAAGGACACCCCCTACCACGTTCTCTGCCTGGGGTTGTGCTGTTTCATTTGCTTGGAAGCTGAGGGGAGAAAGGAGAGGATCCACTTAAGTGAGTCAACTTGGAAGATTCTAAAGATTAACAGAAATGAGATCCTGATCTGGGAAGTAACTTAGACCTGTCTTTCAAACCAGCTGACAGAACCAAGATGGAAAAACCCGAGGGGACTGGTAGGACTTGAACCACAAAATGAAATAAGTTTTTAGTTTAGTTCAGGAGAATTGTTATATGTGTGTGTTGTTACTGTTTAGTCGCTAAGTTGTGTCTGACTCTTTTGTGACACCATGGACTGTGGCCTGCCAGGCTCTTCTGTCCATGGGATTTTCTAGGCAAGAATACTGGAGTGGGTTGTCATTTCCTTCTCCAGGGGATCTTCCTCACCCAGAAATTGAACCTGCATCTCTGCATCAGCAGGTGGATCCTTTAGCACTAAGCCGCCAGGGAAGCCCTAAATATGTATATATATGCATGCATGCATGCTGTCACTTCAGTCGTGTCTGACTCTTTGTGACCCTATGGCCTATGGCTTGCCAGGCTCCACTGGCCATGGGATTCTTCAGGCAAGAATACTGGAGTGGGTTGCCATGCCCTCCTCCAGGGGGTCTTCATGACCCAGGGATCAAACCTGCATCTCTTACATCTCCTGTGTGTGTATACACATATATATACACATGTGGGGCTTCCCGGTGGCTCAGTGATAAAGAATCTGCTTGCAAAATGCAGGAGACACAGGAGACATGGGCTCAGTTCTCAATCAGCCAAACACACACACACACACAGACACACACACAGACACACACACAGACACACACACACACAGACACACACACAGACACACAGACACACACAGACACACACACACACAGACAGACAGACACACACACACAGACACACACAGACACACACACACAGACATACACAGACACACACAGACACACACACACAGACACAAACAAACACACACACAGACACACACACACAGACACACACACACACACACAGACACACACACACAGACACAAACAAACACACACACAGACACACACACACAGACACACACACACACACACAGACACACACACACACACAGACAGACACACACACACAGACACACACACAGACACACACACACACAGACACACACACACACAGACACACACAGACACACACACACAGACATACACAGACACACACAGACACACACACACAGACACAAACAAACACACACACAGACACACACACACAGACACACACACACAGACACAAACAAACACACACACAGACACACACACACAGACACACACACACACACACAGACACACACACACACACAGACAGACACACACACACAGACACACACACAGACACACACACACACAGACACACACACACACAGACACACACAGACACACACACACAGACATACACAGACACACACAGACACACACACACAGACACAAACAAACACACACACAGACACACACACACAGACACACACACACAGACACACACACACACAGACAGACACACACACAGACACACACAGACAGACACACACAGACACACACACAGACACACACACAGACACACACAGACACACACACACACAGACAGACACACACACACACAGACACACACACACACAGACACACAGACACACACACACACAGACATATATATATATATATATATATATGTGGTGGCACTAGTGGCAAAGAACTGACCTGCCAGTGCAGGAGACTTAGGAGATGCGGGTTTGATCCCTGGGTTGGAAAGATTCCCTGGAGGAGGGCATGGCAACTCACTCCAGTATTCTTGCCTAGAGAATCCCATGGACGGAGGAGCCTGGCAGGCCATAGCCCACAGAGTCGCAAAGAGTCAGACATGCCTGAAGCAACTTAGCATGCATATATATATATATATATATATTCAACAAGACAAAATAATCAACAAGGAACATTGCCCGTGCCTGGTGGTATGTGAGTGAGAGACAGATGCAGCTGGCGAGAAGGTGCCAGACGAGGAGTAAGGAGGATTGCACCATACAGCCTCCTCATCCACTTATCCAAAATAACTATTTCAGTTGTCGCCAAGCAGAGGCATAGAGATTATTTTCCCAGGAATCCTTGGGATCAAAAAGCACTTTGGCAGCTTGGCTCTTTTTTTTTTTTTTTTGCCGCTGATGGTTTTATTTAGTAAAACTTTTGAAAATGTGACTCTGTCTCAACTCTGCTGGGTGGAGCAGGATGAAGAAAGCCATGTCTATACTTGATGCTTCTTCCCAGAGGCCAGGTCTGACATGGGAAGCAGAAACTAAATGGAAAAACCTCTACCCAGGAGGGAGGCTTCAGAAGCAAAAACTTAAACCGATTTGGACAATCTTATTTTCATTTTCCAGGTTACCCTCTGCTCCTTCTCCCAGAAGGATTTGCTTCAGGGAGCCACCATCCATTTCCACTAAGTCATTTCCCTTTCTACCTTTCGTCTTGCCTGAAACCTGGGATGGTACAACCTGGGGGTAGATCCCATCAGTTGATAGGTCAAATCTTGTCAAAGAAGCTCAGGTATCTTCTGCTCTTGTTTCCAGAAAATCAGCACGGCTGTAAGTAAAGCTGACAACTTTCTGCATGAAAATGCCCTCTCAACCCAGAGTGCTTTTACACTGGCCATTGCTGCTTACGCTCTTTCCCTAGGAGATAAAGCACACCCACAGTTTCGTTCAATTGTCTCTGCCCTGAAGAAGAAAGCTTTCGTCAAAGGTATGACTTGTTTCTGACATTTGTTCAGCAAGTGTCTGATAAGCACGTTGTTGAGTCGCTCAGTTGTGTTTGACTCTTTGGACCCCATGGACTGCAGCACACCAAGGTTCCCTGTCCTTCACTATCTCCCGGAGTTTGCTCAAACTCACGTCCATCGAGTCAGTGATGCCATCCAACCATCTCATCCTCTGTCGTCCCCCTTTCCTCCTGCCTTCAATCTTTCCCAGCATCAGGGTCTTGTCCAAGGAGTCAGTTCTTCATATCAGGTGGCCAAAGTATTGGAGCTTCAGCTTTAGAATCAGTTCTTCCAATGAATATTCAGGGCTGATTTCCTTTAGAATTGATTTGTTTGATCTTCTTGCTGACCAAGGGGCTCTCAAGAGTCTTCTCCAGCACCACAGTTCAAAGTTCAATTTTTTGGCACTCAGCCTTCTTTATGGTCCAAATAAACAGGTAGCATCCGCTAATTCTGGGAAAGCGTGGGGGCATGCAAAGTAGAGTGAGACAGAATCCCTGCTCTCAAGGAACAAAGACCTCACAATACAATGTAATAAGCACTGTTATAAGTCCTGCTATTCATTTATTTAGTCACTCATTCACCACATATTTATGCATTCCTTAATTCAACAAATGTGTATGGAGTACCTCCTATGTACCAGGCTTTGTTCTAGGCTCTGGGAATAAAGCAAAAGACAAAAAAGAAAAAAGTCCAGGCCTTCATGAAATTTATATTCTGTTTAGTGAGAGAACATGATCAATAACTAAAACATTGCATATAGTGACTATTCAGTGATATAGTAACCTGTTTAGTGATGACTGATATGAAGAAAAATAAAGCAAGGAAGGGAGAGAAAGTGAGGGGATTGGTTGTAATTTCAAACAGGATGGTCAGGCTTAAGCCTCATTGAGAAGATGGTATTTCAGTCAAGACCTGAAGGAAGTGAGGAAGCAAACCCGTGGCTTTCTGAAAGGGTATTTCCTGACAGAGAGACAGTTTATGAAAATGCCTGAGGCAGGAGCTGGCCTGGTGCTCCAAGGAAGGAAGGCAAGGAGCTCCGGTGACGAGAGAAGTGGGGTGGGGGCAGGAGGGTGTCAGGGGAGGAAAAGGTGAGGGGGCGCCGTGCAGGACCCGGGCGGCACCGGAGCCCTGCAGGCCTCCTGCACGCAGCGTGGGATGTGCGCACCACGGGCGAATGCAGGCTGAGATCCAGCTTTTGCTCCACTACCCCAACCACGCTCCCTGGTTTGGGTCGGCCTCTACGCAGGGCAAGCAGTGCCTGAGTCTGATTCATATCAAGGTCCTCTGGGGGCCAGTGGGATTCCCCAGAACCTTAACTTTCACTTCAGTGAGAAGGGAAGTCATTGGAGGCCTTTGAACAGAAGAGTGCATGACCTAGCTTATATTGTACCAGGCTGACCCAAAGCCATATGTTTCATTTTGAAGAATAAAGACATTTCTTCCTATGGGTCAAGAGTAAAGAAATACAGAGGAGTAGTGGTCATTGGCCAATGTGCCTTGACCGGCACTGGCGTGGTTGGGTACTTCTGAGCCCTCTCCTGGCTGAAGTTTCCTAAAAGTTTAATAAATACTACATGAGGTTTATCACCATCTACAAAATTGGACTTCTGTCATCATTTAAAAAATGACTGAATCTCAACATATACTTCAAAACCACTTCTATAATACTTTTCAAATAACACAAAAGAAATATCTTGGGTATTGTAAGAGATGAATCGTAAAATAATAGAATTTAAGAGCTAGAAGGGAATGTATTAGTTCACATAATATTTGAACTGAAACTATCTTTAGAAACCAAAACCTTCATTCCAAAAAAAAAGCCTTCAAGAGGGAGGGAAAACATTTTGTCCCTCAAGTCAAACAAGCAAGGTAATTCTGAGTTGTAAACAGATACATCAGAATTTTGAGGGCGGGGGGATGTTGGAGTGATGGAGTTGGAGGTTGAGGTTAGCAGATGAAGAACTGTTACATCCAGAATGGATAGCAACAAGGTCCTACTGTATAGCTTGGAAACTATAGTCAATATCCTATGATAAACCATAGATATAGATGTATAAAGCTTCCCAGGTGGCTCAGTGGTGAAGAATTCACCTGCCAATGCAGGATACATGGGTTTGATGCCTGGGTTGGGAAGATCACCTGGAGTAGGAAATGGCAACCCACTCCAGTACTGTTGCCTGAGAAATCCCATGGATGGAGGAGCCTGGTGGGCTACAGTCCATGAGGTCGCAGAGTTGGACACAACTGAGTGACTGAACACAGCACACACACAGCACAGAACAATAAAAACCAAATACAATCTAGAAACTAATTTATGAAAAGTGCCACCTATATGAAACTGTCTTTAGGGTTTTAAATTGGGAGGAGATAGAAGAGTTAAGGTTTGGGTGTGATCTCAAAATTTCCGAACTGTGGTTTTTTTTTCTATCAAGGAGAAACGTTCTCTAATTTTTTTGGTAGTGTCAATAATAACAATAAGTGTATATGTATATATATATATATATATCTGGCGCTTTCTCATTTATAAAAACATTTACATTTGGTATCTCACTTGAGTTTCACCGCAAGGAAAAAAGCACTGTCTACACTTCAGGGAACTGAAAGAATCACAGAATGAAAAGAATCCATCCAAGTTTACAGGTCTGTTAGTAGCCGAGTAGAGACTAGAACCTGGGTACTGTTAATAATTCCAGTTTCCTGCCGTTTCCATTCTACCATACAAAAGTATGTGTAGTACATGTAGATGTTCCATGCTGACTTTCCTGAATAAAGACAAACAGCCTTGTTTTTTTATTTTTATTTTTATCGAAGTATAGTTGATTTACAGTGTTGTGTTGGTTTCAGGGGTACAGCCAAGTGATTCAGCTATCTATCATCTATCTGTCTGCCTGTCTATCTATCTGCTCATATTTAGATTCTTTTCCATTATAGATTAAAACAGCCCTGTATTAAGAGATCTTGTTCGTATTGGTCACCTTGAGAAAATTCTTCTTCCAAAAGAATATGAAACTTTTGAAAACCAGAAGGCCACTGCCAGAAGAAACTTCTAGAAACCTGCTAGAATTGCTATGCCAAATTCACGTTTTTCATGATATTTACCAGTGTGATTTGTTGATGTTTAGGTAATCCACCCATTTACCGCTTTTGGAAAGATGATCTTCAGCAGAAGGACAGCTCCGCACCTAGTGCTGGCACAGCTCGTATGGTGGAAACCACAGCCTATGCCTTACTCACCAGTCTGAACTTGAAAGACATGAACTACGTGAATCCAGTCATCAAATGGCTATCAGAAGAGCAGAGATATGGAGGTGGCTTTTATTCAACCCAGGTAATGCTTCTTTCTCTCATGTTATCTTCCTGGAGATATTTCTAGTGCCTCCCACACCACATATTCCACACTCCTTCTGGCCTCCATGGTTCTGTCACCAAACGAGCACACTAAAGGGATGAATAAATGACTAGAATCAAGGACCCCAAGGAACATCTGCATTGACACCCTTCTCATGCAGAGGCGAAACTCAGCTCCAGGAGTTTCGTTCACAGAGTTAGTGGCAGAACCAACATCAGAACTCACACCTCCAAACTCCAAGCCCAGAACTTCCTTTACGATTCTCAGTTACCATGAAGGGCTAGGAGAGTTATCAGCAATTATATTAATCCTATATAAGAAACAGTGGCAAAAAAAAAGAAAAAAAGAAACAGTGGCTGCCACGTAAACAAAGGCACTGATGTTCCTTTCCACAATACTAAATGAAAAGTAAGAGGAATACCAATTATTAGCATGTTTATTTGTCTACCTACCAATGTAAACTCATTGGAATATGTGTATTTTGCATTATAACTACCATGTCGTTGTATAGTGTACATCTACACTCAGGTTTATCTCAAGTGTTAGCATCTTCCCTGTTCCTTGGATGCTTGGGCAATGACAGGGTGTGTGTGTATGTATATAAAATTTAGAGCTAAAGGTGTCCTTCAGGGTGATGTCAGTGATCATCTAATTCTAATCAGGGGGAGGAAATGGGTTTCACCATAGGTACAACTGGAGGCTTAGAGAAAAGAGGACACCACTAATGAGTGCTGGGAGACATGGGAGAGAAGGTAGCCACAAATTTGCTCTCTCTGATTCAACCACATCTCCCAATTCTGTAGATGAGGAAGACAAGCTCTAGAAAAATTAAGTTCATCCCACTAGTGGTAAAAAGAACCTGCCTGCCAATGCAGGAGACATAAGAGACATGGCCTTGATCCCTATGTGAGGAAGATCCCCTGGAGGAGGGCATAGCAATCCACTCCAGTATTCTTGCCGGGAGAATCCCAATCACAGAGGAGCCTGGCAGGTTACAGTTCATAGGGTTGCATAGAGTTGGACATGACTGAAGCGACTTAGCACTCATGCACACATTTATTCCTTCAGCAAATAATTGTTGAATAACTACCACGTGTATACCTGCTAAATGTAATGGATGCCAAGAAAGATGTACTATTGCCCCCAAGAATCTCACATCGCAGTGGGGGGATGCCCGTGATAAACTCTACATAAAGTATTACCAATTGAGAAGAATGCTCTAAGGAGCAGAAGGGAAGAACATTGAAACAGAATCATGAGAAGGGGGAGATTCTTTATGTCTTCACTGTGGGGCTAGTTAAGCTTAGATGTGAGGATGGGAAGGAGATCCACAGTTGTGCGAGGAGTTGGAGGCATTCTGGAAAGCATGACTTGCCTGAGGTCACATGCTCAAGACCCATGGAGAACCCGGATATGAGCCACACTGCCTTCATACTTACTGGTAGAGGGAGACTCTTCTTCCTCCTCCACACAGGGGCCCTTAACTAGTTCCACTCAGTCACCTGGAGTTTCATCACAGGCGATGCTTACTCACCTTCTCATAGGAAAGTGTATTTGTAAACAGGGGGTATGTAAATGAGTAAACCTATGTTTGTACCTTGCTGTTTGTTGATAGGATACAATTAATGCCATTGAGGGCCTGACAGAGTATTCGCTCCTGGTTAGAAAACTCCGCTTGAACATGGATATCAAAGTGTCTTACAAGAATAAAGGTGACCTCTACCATTATAAGATATCAGAGAAGTATTTCCTTGGGAAGCCAATAGAGGTAAATAAAGAATTTTTTCAAGTAATATTTTATAACTGGATGGGACCTTCGAGACAATCTGTTCTGCCCTTCTTATACAAACCTAAGATGAGTGCCTACCATGTCCTAGGCAGGGATGCCCGCTCTGTCCTGGGCACTGAGGATCCAGAGGTAAAGCACAAAGAGCCCTTGTCCTGTAGAGGGGACAGTCGTTGCAGCAAACAGTGAAGACTGAGGTCTTCGCTAGGTTCACGGAAGGACACGGGGAGCCTCCTGAGCCAGGCTGAGAGTTGAGAGCCGTTTTTCAAATGCATCCAAATGGGCAGGATGAATCTGGAAGAATCAGAAGGAGTTAGCCAGGCGAAGAGAATAGCACACACAAAGCTTGGACAGCAGAGTAAGAGAGAAGACGCACTTGGGAATCTGCCAGTGGGTCCAGCCGACCCCGGACACAGGCATGCTGTGGCCACGCTGGAGATGGTCTGCAGGTCGCCCAACAGCCTATCCCGTGTCCTTTGCTACTACTGGGTTTTTAAAAATGAAAATCCTGATGGCCAACGAGAACTTCCCGAGGGAAAAAGTACTCTGGAAAAACAAGGTTCCGCATCAGTAATAGTAGCTATCGGTATACAGATGCTGACATGTATTTTTTTTAATTACCACATTTTAGATTATTTAAGGTATATTTAAACATACAAATAACTGGAAATAGTTGTTACTGTCCATAGCCTTTTGTGCAAAGTAAATAAGCATGAGGAATAGTACTGAATGCAAACATCTTTCCAGGCACCTCTCAATGACGACCTCGTCGTCCTAACTACTGGACAAAACAGTGGCTTGGCTACAGTGCATGTGAGTATTTTGTGGAGAACAACTTGATTGAGGTTATATGTCAGCTAATAGTAAGTGATCTAAAAGAAGGAGACTTTGCCACAAAGTTATAGAAATCTGGGCTTGGGTAACCATAACTGAGGTAAGAGTCATTTATCATTCTTTCTGGTTATCTTGATAGCTATCCCCACAGTTTCTTTTTGAAAATGGCTGTTAATCTTCATATGTGTGTGTATTTCTAGAAATTATATATATGTATATGCATATAGGTGTATAGAGATAATTTTTATGCTTACATGTATATGCATATGACGTGTGTATGTATGTATACATTCACACGTATATACATGGATGCTGAGGTTAGTAACAGTCACATCTCATTTATCCAGCATCACTCCTGACTAATGTGTATATGTAAGGGCTTAAGTGTCTTCTATTTTTAGCCACAGGCTGCATGGACACACATAAACAGTTTAGAAAATCTAAGCTGTAACTGCCAAATGCCTAAAATAATACAAATGACATATTCTGAGCATAAATTAACATTAACATTAACATATTCTGAGCATAAATTAACATTCTCCTGATTATTTAATTGTGCACTCCTCTTTAGAACGTTTATTCCTTCAAAGACTGTTTATAAGATTGCATGCGGGTGGGAAGATGGACGGTCCACTGTTCTGTCACTTCTGGTTGCCCTCACTACACCTACTTCTGGCAGCAGCCCTGCCCGTCCATGCACACCTATAATTTGTTGTTACCACAGTGGTTTGTGGGCTGGAGAAAACCATACTTCATGACCTTGTGATGTTCTATGTAAAAATAAAGTGTACAGGCACAAGGATGAAAGTCTTAAAAACTTTCCTGCAGAGTGAGGTGCTCAGATTTGACTGCGTGGAATTTGGACCAAAGTTCTGCCTGGAGAGAGATCATTTTTATCTTACTTTGGGCTTCTCAGTTAGTCTCAAATTGTGGAGTTTGCCAAAAGTCCAGCTGCTGGGAAAATGGGTCTTTAATGCATCCCATTTGCACTGGGTGATAAAAATACTTGCATCCGGTTTTCAGCCTCAATGCTGCCATAATACCTTTTACACTCCCCATTTTAAACAGTCTCCTTGTTTACTTGTCCCAATATAGGTAAAAACTGTGATTCACAAAATCAGTACCTCGGAGGAAGTTTGCAGCTTCCATTTGAAAATTGAAACCCAGGAAATTGAAGGTAAAACAGCATGATTTACACTATAATGTTGGCTAAGCAAAAAGAATGCTGAAGAGCTTCTCTGATTAGGAAAAATCTGCTAAAGTAATTTCTCATTCAAATTCTTTAATAGGTTGACATCTGAGTAAACATAACTGCCATTTATTATAATAGAGGTAGCTCATTAATAACAGCTGGAAACTGAGACTAAAGAACAATATCTAGGTTAAATGTATCCACTGTTGATCCAAAAATTGTTCTGACTAAAAAAACTTTTAAAAATGTAACTAGGATCTAGAGAAGTGAGATGGGGTGGGTGTTGGGAGGTTCAAGGGAAAGGAGGCAGGTATACTTATGGCTGATTCATGTTGCACGACAGAAGCCAACACAATTTTGTAAAGCGATCATCCTCCAAACAAAAGTCGATTAAAAATAAAAGCTAAGAAAAAAGAAAAAGAACGTAACTAGGGACTTCCCTGGTAGTCCAGTGGCTAAGGCTTTGCCTGGTCAGTCCCTGGTCAGTGAACTAAGATCCCACATGCCTCGCAGCCAAAAAAATGAAACATGAAAGTGAAAAAAAAAAAACAAAACAAAACAGAAGCAATATTGTAACAAATTCAATAAAGTCTTTAAAAGGAAAAGAAGAATGTAACTAGCAGTAGGGGCCTAATTTCAGAACCTTGAATGTCTGTTAATAGTTTTATGTCTGTGCTCCATTCCCAAGCCCTGAATTTCTCTCATCACTCTGTTGGGCTTCTATCCCATACCCTTTCTGTATCCCTAGGAGTCTGGCAAATGCACATCTCCCTGTCTCTACCTTCAGCTTGGTCTCTTCAGGACCAATGAGTCTCTCTTAATGCGCCTGTCTTTTCTCTACATGTGGCCCTCACATCCCTCTTCTGATGGGCTGGTTCTCCTGTCCCAGTCTAGAAGCAAGGCCACTTGCACACCCCAGTCCTCCTTGACCCATGGCCTTGGGACCAGGGTGCGTGCTGTTCCTCTGCCCTGATAGCTTCTGTTTGTGACTCAGCGTCCTCTTCCTGCAGGAAATTTCCAACTGCCAGAGAATCTAGATATGGGCGCCTCCTCCCTGCCACCTCCCCCAGACACGTTACCAACACAGATCTGCCTTAAATGACTCCTTCCTTATTAAGTTCTTGGAGAGCAGAGAACTGTTCTAATGATTTCAAACAGTTCCTGGATTGCCAGGAGCCAACTGACCACTCCATTAAAACCAGAATTTCCATTAAAGTCATCAAAAGTGCCAACTTCCAAATCTCAAATCATTTTTAAGTGTGTTCAGAGGCCTGCTCATTAATGATTCTGTTCTGACATGTTCCAGAACAAGCTAAAAATAGCTTACTCTTATTTTTGTTTGTTTGTCTGTTGTGTGTGCCAGCCTCCAGCTACAGCAGCTCAGAATACAAGCGCATCGTGGCCTGCGCCAGGTGAGCCCGTCTCCACTGGGGGACAGTAGATTTCAGGGCTTTGCTTCTGCCAGAGTATTCCCTCTCCAAATCTTTTTGAATGATAAAGATGTCCAGAAGATGTGAAATTGTTCACTTTTTTTAAAATGTGAAATATTTTTAAACAGCTACTTACTCTACAAAACAGTTTTATTTTGCTCATATACACTTTTTTCTCCCATTTTTGGCCTTTTTCTAATTCAAATGCTATATTATTAATTTGCCTTCCAGAAAGGTAGATTATGATATATAAGTATTAGGAAAAGAGCAAAGTATTCTCTCAGAAGCGGCTCCTACTCTTTTACTTAGAAAAATCACGTTTGCCCAACAAAATCCCTGGTCATTAGCAGCCAGCCAGTGGTTCTCAAATCAGGTTGTACATTGAACTCATCTGGAGAGCTTTTAGAACTCTGCAGAATTCTGTCCAACCTCACACCCTGCAGGGTCTTCTAATGGTAGCCAGGGCTAAGAACCTTGGATTACCCTTAGCAGACTAACTCCAAGGCCTAATTTGACCTAAATTGACCACTAGTTGCTACTAGTAACAATTTATCATAAATATAATGACTTGCAGGGGCTTCCCAGGGGGCTCAGAGGTAAAGAAAGAATCCACCTGCCAATGCAGGAGATCACCTGCAATGCAGGAGAAGCAGGTTCTATCCCTGGGTTGGGAAGATCCCCTGAAGGAGGAAATGGCAACTCACTCCAGTATTCTTGCTTGAGAAATTCCATGGACAGAGGAGCCTGGCAGGCTGCAGTCCATGGATCTCAAAGAGTTTGACACAGCTGAGCAACTGAGTGCACATGTGTGCGTGCACACACACACACACACACACACACAATGACTTAACGCAATTGTATTATCATTCTGGAAGTCAGAAGTCCTCAAACCAAGGTGTTATTGGGGCCCTCTTCCTTCTGGAGGCTCCAGGGGAGCCTTTTCCAGATTCTAGAGATACCTGCTTTCCTTGGCCTGAGCTTCTCTCCCTCCATCTTCAAAGCCAGCAGCACAGCATCTTTTAGTATCTCCCTCTGACTCAGACCCCTGATTCCACCATCATATCTGCTTCTCTGATTCTCCTGCTTCTTTCCCTTATCAAGACCCCTGTGATCACATTGGACTCACCTGGATATTCAGGAGACTCTCCCTGGCTCGAGAGCCTTACCTTAATCACACTGCAAGTCCCCTTTGCTATTTAAGGTAACAGAGTCACAAGTTTGGGGATTAAGAGATGGACACCTCTGTGGACCATTGTTTTGCTTACCAAGCCACCATCCTAAAACGTTTATGAAAATATGCCTATATACCTTGGTGATCACACAGTGAATCAGGTAGTGGAAGAGTCAGAACTAGAACACAGGCTTCTTCCTTCTTCTTTCTACCACCCCTTAAGACCTCCTGTTCTGTTCTATTTTCTTGATTCTTCCTACTCTCAACAACAGTGATTTCTATGGCTGGTATTTTGCTGTTTATACTTGTTATCACACATGATGCAAAGCATTCAGAATGGGTAACTTAGAAATTCCATGCAGTTATGTCATCGATTAGAGCTGAAAAGGATTTTAGGAACGATATAGTAGTCCCCTTATTTTAGCGGTAAAGAAACTGAGGCGCCAGGAGGTGAAGGACCCTGCCAGGCTCTCACAGTTAGAGGTGGAGCACAACGCCCGGTCCAGTTTCTAAGCCGCCTCCTTCCGGCAGCGTTATCTGAGACCGCCAGCCTTAAGGCACAGCACGCTGTTTCTCAGCTGCTCCACCTCATCTCCCAGCCTTGTCTGTGATCCCAGGCCAGTCCCTCTCCTCTCAGGGTCCCTTCATCAGCTAGGAAAGTCCCGCCTTCCGTCCTGGGCCAGTCTCTGCCCTCTGCTCTCCCTCCACACCCTTCTTCGTTCCCTAAGGTCCTGCTGGGGCCACGCTTCCTCAGGCAGCTCCAATGCTGCCATTCCTGCTTTGGGCACCTCTCTTCCTGCAGACAGGGTGTGATCACTGTCTAAGTCCCTAGCATGTCTTGCGGGGAGGGATGAGCAAATTTGTTCTGGGCAAAGCTAGAATCAGTGTGTGGGACCTACAGGGAGGCACCCCGAGTGAACACAGGAAGGGCTGTGTGGTAGGATAGCTAGACACCTGGAAGGCAGCTTCTGAAGGACTCGGGTAACTGTCAGCAAATCGCCTCACTTCTCCAGGCCTCTTCTGTAAAGCAAGAATACTGGACTACCTGATCCCAAAGCACCTTCCAGTATTTCTACAACGCTGCTATGCTTAAAAAGGGCTCTCATAAAAAAGTTATTAATTTGCATTCCATATTGTTAATATACAAAAGAAAGCAATAGAGATATGGCATTCAGTATTCTATCCTTTGGGTTTTTTGTTTGTCTTTTTTTTTTTTTTTAATAAACTGGGGACAGAATGTTCAAAAAAAAAACCAGGTAGAACATGCTTTTGGCTTTATGATGCTGAAGTTGGGTTGGACAGATTCCAAATGTAACTGTGTAGTACTTATTCATGTGAGAAATTCTTTGCCTTCAAATGCACACTCTCCTGATTTAAGAAAATGCCAGCACAGTTTCTATGTTGAGAGGGTCTCTTTCGTGTATTTAGCTTTTTACAACTTCTCCGTTGTATTCACAAGAAAAGAAAAAAGGATTTCATTTCTCTCCTTCTCTCGGAACAAAATGCCTTTGGGAAGGATTGCTGTCTTTGGCAGCAGGCAAAGGGCTTCTTGAAAGGAAGGTTTCTGTTCCATGGTTGAAACAGTCACCATGGCAACCAGTCATCAAGGCTCCAGAAACTTTTCTTAGACACTCTCCACTCAGGAGGCCCTTTTCCGTCGTGTTGACAGAGTATTTGCATCTGTGAGCCAGAGTTCTCCACTTTTGGTGACACTCATTCATCCAATCACTGGGATGCTGGATGCCGTATTTTCAGTTACACGTTGCCTTATATTTTGTTCCAAATTATTAATCTGGTGAAGAATGGGGTTAAATTTTATAAGCCAGAAAGTTTATACTATTTACATTTTTATGGCAAATATGATATCTCAAACTTCTAACAGGGTCTGCTTTATACATGCTTGATAAGATATGATTGGGGAAAAGAGATTCCTTATCACCTCACTAATTTGAATAATAGCTCCCATTTCACTCATACTTATTTTGAGGGGTGAGATCAGTTCATCTTCCCTCTATGAAGCTGTCTCCCCAGGCTCTTCCTTTAATCCTGGCTCCTCTCCCAAGTTCTACTCTCAAATGTTCAGTTGTCTCTCCCACATCTTGAGGCAAGAATCTAAAACTCAACCTTTGCCGAACACACTCCGATCCAGTCCCTACCCCACCAGCCTTCTCCTCTTTTAGCATTAACTCTGATTAATTGTAGCAACAGGCCTCTCTGCCTCTCAAAACAAAGTCTTGGAATTATAACTTTAAAGCACGTTTATACTTTTTCAGAATCAATTTTACAAATAAGAAAATGAACTCTAGAAAGGGGAAGTAATTTGTAGAACTCTCTCAGCAAAACTGGGATAAAACCCAAGCTTTCTAATTCCCCATTTCAGTATTCTTTCCCCTCACACCAGAGAGGCAAAGACAGAATAAACAGAATTGCCCATGTCACTCCCTCTGCCTGTCTCCTCAGCTTCCCCACGAGCACAATTCCTGGACAAAGTGCAGTCCTTGAAACATTTTTTTTTAATAAAATATCTATTGTGAAAATTTTAGAAAATAGAGAAAAACATGGGAAAGAAAAAAGATAATCTCTTATGAGCTCATCTTCCAGAGAAAGTAGCTGCTCAAGTAGTGTTCCTTCCAGTCTATTTCTGAACATGCTTATAAAGTCTCTTACCAATATACAGTTAATTTTTTTTCTTCAAATATGCTCTGCTAGAGAAAGAATTAGGATGAGAATCAATAGACTTACGAAGCCCTGAGGTGAACTAGTCATGTGACCTTGAACAAATACCTTACTCCCACCCTCAGTCTCCTCAACTAGCTAATTAAGAGATTGGACGGAATAGCCTTTATGATCTCCTCCAACTCCAGAATGGTGGTCCGCCGAGGTTACTGGTCAAGTGAGGACAGGGTTGGGAGAGATGATGCAGAGATCGCTTTAAAATTCAGAGATTATAATACATACATCATAAAGAAGCAAATAATTGGAGACTCGAATTAGAAAGTTAAAGCCTACCAAGGAACAGGCCTTTTCTTCAAGAATCTTATCCATTTACTTGTTCCATGTCCTCATCTCTACCTTATTTCAGCTACAAGCGCGGCAGTGAAGAATCGTCATCTGGGTCCTCCCATGCGGTGATGGATATCTCTCTGCCTACTGGAGTCAGTGCAAACCCAGAAGACTTAAAAGCTGTAAATGTCTTCTCTTAAATATTGTTATGGATACTTGCTTTTATTTACTGCATTATTTTACAAAGCTATTTCCATTCATTCTGTGTCACTTTCTTAGACTCTCCCAGAATATTCTTTTCAAACTGAGAGTCTACCTAAGTTTTTATTTTTCAAAGTGAAACAGGGGCAAGTATTATGCTTGCATGGACAGAATAATGTGAGTGCATGTGATGACATGTTCAGACTTTTTCAAGAGGAGGAGCTGTTCTTCAATGTCTTTAAATAGTGGATTACATCCCCATGACCTCACATTCCATCACTGGGTGAATGCACTCAAACAGAAAGGTCGCGAAGTTAAATCTGAGCTTTTCTCTCTGTACCCTTAGCTTGTGGAAAGGGTGGATCAATTATTAACTGATTACGAAATCAAAGATGGGCATGTTATTCTGCAACTCAACTCGGTAAGTTCCACCTCTCACCATTTTTCATTTTTTATTACTATGTAACAGCTGCTGCCTAAAATATTTTGAGTCTTTTGTCTCTCATGATTTTCTTAATCTTTGAATTTGTCAAACAGATTCCTTCCGATGAGTTCCTTTGTGTTCGATTCCGGATAATTGAACTTTTTGAAGTTGGGTTTCTGAGTCCTGCTACTTTCACAGTGTATGAGTACCACAGACCAGGTAATCAACTCTACTCTAAAATTTCTTCTGAAGACTGCTTTGTATTTATTATGGAATTTGAAGAAAGGCACTTGAGGCCTGCAGATTTTATATATTTTCCTCTCTCAGGGCTCACTCTGCACAAACGTCCCCACTTGGACAAACGACCAGTGGGTGACTCTAAATGAATCACTTCACCTCTCTGGTCCTCAGTCTCTTCCTGTTTAGAATAGGTAAACTGGGCTAGACTGCTCCCACTTAAATTCTTCACCTCAAGTTTATCTTTGGTGTTTACTGTTCCCACTGCATCTCTCCTTTTTAGAGCAGGCCGTTTACCCTACTATTATTTTCAGCCTTCACAGAATCAGCTTCTCCTCCACCTATATTCTCATCACATTTTGCAGAGAGCTCTATCATAGCACTTGTCACGTTGCATCGTTATTATTTGTTTGTGTGTCTTTGTGCACACCCCAGAATATTTTTGTCCTTCTGTCCCGAGTATCTAACCCAGTGTCAGGCACATAACATGTGTCAATAAATGTTGAATGAATGACCTCTGCATTTGATCATTTAGCCACTTCTGATAACTCTCCACCTCTGGAGAGCCCTTTGGTTCACAAGGCAGGAGACTTCACTTTGGACAGTTCTACTTGTTAAAACTCAAAAGTGAACCAACGCTCTGAGACCCATTCAATCTAGTTTCATTCTGAAATCATAGATTATGATACAAGCCTCTCCTTGAAAAAGAACTACACACACACACACACATACACACACACACACATGTGTGTGTTTCTTTTCTCCTCCTGAACAATAGGAAAAAAAAAAACAATGTTTTTCTTCTCTAGCCTCAATAATTACCAATTGTAATTCTTTCAATAGACTCTCATGTACATAATTTATTTCTTCTCATTCATTGAAACACCAAATACTTTCATTCTCAGAAATGAATATGCAAGAGTAAGATTTCAAGCACACAGCGGGGAATATTTTGAGGGTAGAGGGGCCTGTGTTAGGACAGACAGTTCCTAATTTAGCTTTCCTGGGCCTCAGCTACAGAAAGAGGGTTTGGAGTGGGTGACCGAGGAGCCACGGGCGAAATTCATTGATGGGTAAATTGTGTGTTCGCCAAGCCACCTCTTCTAACCACACTTTCATTGCCACAGATAAACAGTGTACCATGTTTTATAGCACATCCTACACCAAGCTTCAGAAAGTCTGTGAAGGAGTGGCATGCAAATGTATCGAAGGTAAGCTTCATTTAATGCGTTCAGGCTGTATTCTTGTTTAAAGCAGCCGCCATAATCTGGGGCTAATCTGGGGGGAGCCGTTTGACAAACTGTCATTTCTCAGAAGAAGAAATGTAATCTCATCTGACGGAAAGCTCATTCCTTGAGCGCTGTAAGGCTACATCTTGACAGCTCCAGAACAACCTGATAGTTCCTCCCGTGTGGAGAAACTCCATCAGGTGGTATATCATCAGAAAGAGAACATGATGTGAAATCCTTACCTTTGACCTGGTCTTTTTAGTGCAATAGGACCATTGCTTAAAAGAACAGAGGCTCTGGAATGAGCCACTATCTCCTCTTTCCTTCCCCTAGTCCTCCCCAGTTAGTGACGTTCTCCATTCAGTCTTCTGCCAATCAAGGCAGCCTTGTTGGCCAAAGAAAAGCCCCAGAACTCAACAATAATCAACTGCCGACTCCATGAGGGTCTGAGTTGATTTTGGTTTTCTTTTGTTTTTCAAAATCCCTAAAATCTACACATTTCTTAGGTACTTATTTCTCCTTCTTACAGCATAAACTGGTCATCAATTTGGTTCCTTCAAGAGATTTTTGATAGCACTCAAAATGGGAAAATGTCCTCCTCTCTTCAATAAAGCATATATATTTCTGAAGAGCTGAGTGTGGAGTGACTACCCATTCTAAGCCCCATGTTCAAGATTTTGGTTTTTTTTTTGTTTTGGTTTTGGTTTAAATACTGTTTCACTTTATGGAAGAGGAGAAAATGGACAGGTCTTAGGAATCTGATATTTGTAAGATTATATTGGATTGTCTCAGGGCAGATAAGAGAAAACTGTGTTTACTCCCAAAGGTTCCTTACGTTAACCTAACTTGTGCTGTCTTTCACAAAATCCAGCTGACTGTGGGCAAATGCAGGCAGAATTGGATCTGACAATCTCTGCAGCTACTAGAAAAGAAACAGCATGTAAACCAGAGATTGCATATGGTAAGTTCGAAAGTTTAATATATAGTTCCATTAAGCATGACATTTTATGAAAACATGATCAGTTAGGAAGATCTACAACTTTACACAGTGATTACACAGATGCAACATTCCATGTGCTCCCTTGAAGGAAAATGTCATCAATTTTCAGCATTAACATGCAAAGTTATTTATCCTTCAGCAAAGAAATATGATTTTCATTAAAAATGATAGGAGTGTGGTGCACACACAGCCAAAACAGTTTATTCCACCAGACCCCATTGAATTAAAAGTGCTAAAACATAGTCAAAGAGAACATTTGAGAAGCCACAGAGGTATATGATTTCACTACTGCATTCTTCTGGTTGATCAAGCAGAAACAGAAACAAAGATGGTTTGGGGGGTCTGAGTGTTTTCCAAAATCCCTCCAAAGACAAGGTAAAAATATCAGTACTAAATGATTTTTAATATATCACCATTGCAGTCCACATTTGGGACTCTCTCCATTTCAAAAGGAGCATCTTCTTCTTGTCCACATCTCAGAGCTAAATCAAATGCCCAAGTAGAGTTGTAGATACAAGTTCCTCATAGAATTAGATCCTTTATTTTCTATCTATAGCTTCTAATGTTTACTTCTGTCTTTTTTAAGAAAAAGAGAATGAACAGATAGTACACGATTTCAAATTTTTCTTGACAATTGGTAGGAGGGTTTTTATAAATAAATAAGTACAGTGCTGTTCACGGAGCCTTTAGCGTTTACCAATTGTTTTCATATATGGTCTCTCACCGGTGTCCCATGAGCCTCCTTGGAGGTAACAGTGAAGAAACTGAGGCTCTGAGAGACTAAATAATTTGCTCAAAGTCATGCAGGAAGTAAGTAATAGAACTAGGATACATTCTGGTCTCTAGTATTATTTCTAGTAGCTAACTCTGAGCTCTATTAATGGAAATAACAGCCATGAGAAGAATCTTGTGTGGCTCATGATCTTTCTTTCCTTCAAATTCATCTTAGGTTTTTAAAAAATGCTAAAAAGTTGCCTAACTCAGCCAAGACCCACTGCAACTTTCAAAATATCTGAGACTTGAAAAGAATTCTATATTGTTTTAACAATTTTACCCTAAAATTTAGATCCAAATTAATTCTTTCCACCATAATAGAACAATTTTAACTCTTAAATATTAAAAAAAATCTATTTTAACACAGAGAGTACATGCAATCAGGATTTAGTTTACCACATTCAAGAAAAAGCTTAGCAGGCTCTTTTGGAGCTACAGGTTAATGATGGAATCACAGAATAGAAACAAAATTAAACAGTTCCTTCACTCCGCCTATGCCTACAGGAGGTTCATTGCCCATATCTACTATAAATAATTAAGAATCCGAAATTTAGGACATTGTTTAAGCCACTAATTTACACAGCCTTTGGTTTTGCCACAGTGAGTTTGTTCATTGAGCTCTATGTCTTGCTAGCTAGCGAGGATCTCAAAAATGAACAAAAAATTTTAGGTCATTCACTTTAACTCCAAAGAAAGCAAAAACAAGAGGATTTTTTCTCAGGTCACAAAGAAGAGACGGACCCCTTCAAGCTGGTCATTTCAGAAGTGAAGTCAAACATACCATAGGTTAAAAGTTGATGCCTGAATGAAGGGAAGACAGGCTTGAGAATGTCTCATCAAATAGCTGCCAATCCAAGCAAAGATGAGTTGGAAAACAGAGTCCTATCAAAAACCAAAGATCAAAACCAATAAAAGTAATTGAGGAATGGAGGCAAGGGAACACGGAGACTCTCATGACAGGTCAGAATGATAGATACAGGACCCCTCTGTGGGCATGCAGAGAAGGAAGAGGCTCTTCATTTTAAAAGATCAGAATCTGAACTTTACATCTAAGGCTTATTTTGTTTGTTTTGTGTGCTTTTTTAAATTTAATATTGCTCTTACTCTAATCAGCCTATTCTATAACAGTGGGCAGAGTGACTCTGTGACTCTCAGCAGAGTGATTCCTTAGAGTCATGACCAGTAGAATCTCACTGGAAGTGCTGGGGAGCCTTCTTGGAAGAAATGAGATTTACCACAAGGTGCCCATAAGAGCTTGCTACACCTCATTTTTGTTTGTTTGACAGACTCCGGCTTCTACTGGACATGGCATTAGCGGTAATAAGCATAAATTATTGTGTGTATGCTTCTTTTTACCAGCTTATAAAGTTGAGATCATAGCTGTCACTGAAGAAAATGCTTTTGTTAAGTACACTGCAACTCTCCTGGATATCTACAAAGCCGGTAAGAATTCATTCACTAGTTCTTTCATTCAACAAATATTTAGTCCTTACTATGTGGCAGGCATTATATTAGACACAAAGGACATAACTTGAATAACAGTCAGAGTTCCTGCCTTCATAAAGTTTATATTCTATTCGAGGAGACACAGTTTTTAAAAAAGGAAATGGACAAAATAAACAATCACAAAGTACTATATTTGAAACAGACATGGAGTTAATAGGGGAAATACCTTCAGAGTGATAACAGATAGCATCTTTTAGGAGATGACATTAAGAGTTAGCTATTCTTAAAGGCGAGAGGAGATGGAATCAGATGGGCAGGAGCTGGGTCGTACCGGGGTTTATAAGGCAAGGTGAGCAATTTGAATTTTATTCTAGAAGTTCAAAGGGTAGCTAATAAATGGTTTTAGGTGGGCAAGAAACATTTTCTGATTTATGATTTTAAAAACCATTCTGGCTTCAATTGAAGGGAGCAAGAGTTGAAAGAGGGAAACCAGTTAGGAGCATCTATGAAGTGCAGAGCCTTGGCTCAAAGGCCATGCGAGTTTTGATAGGATAAATGAGCTTTAGTAACCAATACAATAAAATGAATTCATATGTAAACAGCACATAAAACAACAGTTTAAAATATGTTCCCTTTTATTCCCTAAGTAAGCTAACCTACAAATTTTATAAAATTGCTTGTCAAATGATATAAATGGTAAAATGAATGATTCATTAAATCATATTTAATTCCAAATAAGTTTTTGTTGGTTTGTTTTGTTTTATTTAGAAATTGTCGGTGTTATTTTGTTTGACTCACTGTAGGGGGCCTCTGTTTGAGCTTTGATTTGACAACAAGGAACCACATCGAATTTTTCCAGTTATGTCTCTATTGAATTGATAATCATTACATGACATCTAGCCTCAAAAAGTAATTTCTTCTAATAGCAACAGTATTGTGCAAAGTACTGAACACTTTCTCAGTTTCTGCTAAGCCAGCAGTAATTACATTCAAATGTTTCTAGTCTTTATGATACCATCTAATATTTTCATGTATTTAATATATATCTATTATCAGCTAAATTATAAAAACAATTTATTGAAATGTCATATTTTTCTAATTTTCTTAATTTTTATTCCCCCTCAGAGTTTTACAAACATAATTGACAAAGTTTCAGAATTCACGTTTTAAAAAACTTAAAAATTCATCTACTTTTGCTTTCATCACCAAAAGCAAAAACACTTACACACAGTTAGCTTTTCTGTTGATATTTTATTTTGTTCTATATCAAATGCATACCATTCTTCACTTTGTAACAACTCTTGCTTCATTTTCATATTTCCTTTACTTATTTTTATATGATCAGTTTTACCATTTATTCATTAATCTTTCAGCTTATTAAAGCTGAAATATTTTTTCTTGAATATCTAAAGGTAATATTGACATAACTACTAGAATATCATACACAAATCACTAAAAAGTATATATATATGTATGTATATATACACTTTCTAAATACTTACTTCTGTGTCTGTGAAAGTGAATCTATCAGGTGATGTGATTTATAAACTACCTTTGCAGTTTTAGCACTATTGGCTGCCTTTCAACGTGCCAATATTTTTCCCACTTTTATTATTGCAATTTTTGAGGTCTCCAGACTACTTCTTTATTCTGTCTAGTGTGTATTAGGTGTGTGGTTGTGAATATCAAATTTATGAAAACAGTATTTAAAGTGACCCTTGTTTGTCTTGTGTCTTGGTTGCGTCATCCGGAGACACTTGGCTCAGAAGGCACCAAACTGAAACAGCTGTAAATCTCGGTTTTTACTAAAGCCCCAGATTTCTCCCTGACGTCACACTGTGCCAATAAGGAGTCCGTGTAACTATTCCTCATTGACACCTTTGTTCTCAGTTTGATACGTGGTCCTTCCTGTGCCTTGACTTCAACAAAACCCACCGAGCCATCGTCAGAGTCTCTAATGTTTCATTTTAAGTTATTCAAAACATGTTTTATATTAAATAGTTGATTTTCTAGATGATTGAAATTTTATTACCTCGTTTATATTTCTCAAAAGCTGTGTTCTCCTTTCAGCAGGTATAAATTTTGCTGTAAGTAGGACCGTAAATCTAAGTTGTGGCACTTCGCTTTCACTTTTTTTTTTCTTTTGAAATGCTATCAAGTATTTCAAATCTGAAAATGTTTATTTTTAACCATACACTAGACTTTAAAATTCTAATAATACTTTCCAAATTTTTCTTTGCTTGATCAACACTCTGACAACATTTTTTTCTGACTTTTATTATTTCAAATGTTTCACTGTGTGAAGTTGATTTGTGATTTTTCCCCATTGATGATCACAAGTGTTCTTTATTTATAACATGATTGCCATTTTGACAAAATAGGTAAGCACTCTTAGCACTTTGATCTTTTCACAACCCAATTTTCAAGCACTTTTGCATCCAACATACATATCATAAGCAATAAGACATTCCTATTTTTACCAAAATAATCAAGTGCTTTTCATTCCAGAAATACAAATTACTTATTTTGTATCCATTATTGCCTAGTATCAAAAGATAATCCAGACTGTTCTGAACTTTGTGCAGAATCAGATGATTCCCAAGCTGTAGTTCTTTATTGCCATCATTTCTTCTCTGTTCTGTCCATTCAGAAGACTCATGTTTATGATATTTAAAAGGAAATGTTAAGAAAGTTTTGCATACTTTGTTACCTCTTCGTTCTGGCTCTTCATTTTTAACATATATAGATTTTTAATTTATGTAAAATATCAAAACACCACACATTTACCACTTACACAAGAAGTGCTGCTAAAAATAAGCCATAATAAAAACTAAACTATTTAGAATCAAGGGCAACTATGTAGTTCAAGGATAATGATGCTGTTATCCTGTGACTGGTGTTTCTCCTAAAATACAGGTGAGGATATAAATGAAAAAAAGATGAGTGATTGTTGAAACTGAGGTTAATTATTCTCCCTTCTGAATATGTTTGACATTTTCCATAACAAAAGATTTTTAAAAATAATAAGACCCCCCCCCGCCCCCCCGCTGACATGACATGGGGCTGACTTGGCAAAGAGTGCTGGGAAGGTTTTTTGAATGTTGCTGCAACAGGAAGTCACGTATGAATGGTCACCAGCAGAGCCTAAGCACATTAGCTTGAACTAACGTGGATGCAATGTAATTTATTTTACTAATTAAAGTTTACCACTCATGCAGTTACTATTATGTGCTATTTAGCAACAGTTTCAGAAGTTTTTCAGGATTTAATAATTAGGATGACTCAGCCAGAGTTTCAGAAAAGGCAGTGGCAGACCACTCCAGTACTCTTGCCTGGAAAATCCCATGGACAGAGGAACCTGGTGGGCTACAGTCCATGGGGTGGCTAAGAGTTGGACATGACTGAGCGACTTCACTTTCACGCCTTGGAGAAGGAAATAGCAACCCACTCCAGTGTTCTTGCCTGGAGAATCCCAGGGACAGAGGAGCCTGGTGGGCTGCCGTCTATGGGGTCGCACAGAGTCGGACACGACTGAAGCGACTTAGCATCAGCCAGAGTTTAATAACTGGATACCAGTCCTGAATATATAGCAATGAATGCCCTGTCCTGGTCTCAAGAAGTTTCCAGCCTAGCAGAGGAGTCAGGCATGTGGAGGGAAACATTATGATAGAAATTCAAGTGTAATGGGAATAAGGAGAAAACACATACTTAGGACAAAGAGCACCAGGGAATGTTTACTGAACACTGGGAGAATTGAAGATGTATTTAAAGATGGGTGAAAGAAGGAAAGTGAAAATCGCTCGGTCGTGTCTGACTTTCTGCGACCCCATGGAATAGTTTATGGAGTTCTCCAGGCCAGAATACTGGAGTGGGTAGCTGTTCCCTTCTCCAGGGGATCTTCTCAACCCAGGGATCGAACCCAGGTCTCCCACATTGCAGGCGGATTCCTTACCAGCTGAGCCACCAGGGAAGCCCCTCAACTCAGGTTCTGTTAACTCCTGGTTCTAATGAAAAGCACTTAAATAGTGCTTACTGTGTTCCAAGCACTTTTCATGTTTTAACCCACTTAACCTCACAGCAGTTCTGCAGGGTAGGTTTTACTGTGATGCCCATTTTGGGGATGAAGGATCTGAGCCTCATTTGTTCAGGCACACAGCTAGGAAGTGGCAGAGCTGGGGTTTAGCCTGGGGAGCCTGATCCCAGAGTCTGAAGTCTTAACCACAGGGACAGTGCCAATAGCCATTAGCCTGTCGATGGAAATTTACACTGAATAATAAATAGCCATGAGGAACTACAATGCTCAAAAGAGTTGAAAACTGTGACATGTGATAACCTTGCTTGTGTGTCTCTCAGGAGAAGCTGCTGCCGAGAGAGACTCTGAAATTACCTTCATTAAAAAGACAACCTGCTCCAACGCCAACCTGGAGAAAAGAAAACAGTACTTAATTATGGGTAAAGAGGCCCTGCAGATAAAACACAATTTCCGTCTCAAGTAAGTCACCAGTATTTTGGAGTCTCTGATCTTCCATCCAAAACTGAGTGCAATTTATTCTTAAACCCACTATGTGTTTCTTTCGTGCCCTGCTGTTAACCCACAAACCATTAGGAGCAGACACGAAATAATGTGAGCTTAAAACAAAGCACTCCTCAAAACCAGCAGGGCAGCTGAGGTCTCGCTGAGGATAAACCCGCTGAGTGCCCAGGTCTGACGGCTGATTTGCGGGCTCATCAACTCCCCCGTTACCGCATCTGCTCTCTCAGACGGCTCTGTTTGTAAGAGGACAGTGTTTGGATACACGTCTTATTATCTGTCTGTTTAAAAATAGACATTGAAACAGATGTTCCTGCCTTTAACCATGGGAGCCCCGAGCAGCTCATGATCTCCAGGGTTTGTGGACCTTCCCAGGGAAAGGCCAGTTCAGAGGAGCTTGGCCAGCAGCCTGACCCCTGGGCACCTGAGCAGCTTGGCTCAATTGAATTCAGCTCTTCTCTCTCTCTGGCTACCAACACAAGTGATTCATTTGCATTATTCCTTGGCAGGTACATCTACCCATTAGATTCCTCAACCTGGATTGAATATTGGCCTACAGACTCCAGGTGTCCATCATGCCAAAGATTTTTGAAGAATCTAGATGAGTTTGCTGAAGACATCTTTTTAAACGGCTGTGAAAGCGCCTGAAGGTCAGCGGCATCCAGTTTGCACTATGGACCCTGTTGTTGAAGTTTCTGCCTTTTTTTTTTTCAACGTTCACAGCTGGTCTTATTTGGAAAGTTCACTCTACTTAGAATGGGGGACACTTGCTTTTATTAGAGAACAATTTAAGAGCAGTAACTCTCTGAAATGGCATGTCCTTCGGGGGCCTGGAGACAGACGCTCATTCCAAGGTTACTGGACACCAGAAGTAATAAATTGAAACCCTCCTGAAACCTACTGCTCAGGAATGCTTGCTGGGGACAAAGAATAGCCCCACTGAAATGTAGTATCTTACAAAAACACGGCCTTGCTTGAAAGAAAATACCACGGAACAGAAAACCGATCATTAAAGCCTGACTTTGCTTTCAAAATGTGCGAAAAAGAGTGTTATTTTATGCTAGGTCAGCTGCAACCACACAAAGACAGGCAAATTGAGAAAGGTGGAGAAAGCCGCCCGGGAAGCCCTGAGCAACCTGAGAAGGAGGAGCCGCCTCCTTTCCTGTTGGCTCTCTGGACCCCCACGCGGATCCTCTACTCCCCTCCCCGCCCTCCCAGCACCTACTCATTTCCCCTGGAACATGGTCTCCTGGAAGGCAGGCTCCAGGGCGGCCACCTGGTGAAGAGAAACCTAATGGAAATCCAGACACCTTTGCTGCACTCTAACCAGGTCTCTGAGCCCCCCTTCAGGATTTATCAATGAGGATTTCTAACAGCAGGCTCGTGGGTAAATGATATTCTGCAGCACTTTAGATCTTATGGAAGAGTTCTCAAATTTATTCCCATTTAATGTCTCCAGAATCTCGTGGAGTACGGGAATTATTATTACCCCCACTCCATGAAGACTTGGAGGCCGAGGACCCAAAGGGCTTTGAGGATGAGGAAATTGAGGCGATTCGCCCAGCCTAGTAAGGGGCAGAGTGGGAGACCAAACCCCAAGGCTTGCTCACAGTCTGAACACCTCCCTCTTCCACCTCACTGCCCCGTCCCATTGCTTGTCAGGTTTGATTTCCTAAGCCCAAGGCAGGATGTAGGTGGAGTGTCTTCCTTGTTTAACCAGCCCCGCTGAAATGTCACAAGGAAACACAAACCCTGGGTGAAACGGCAAAGGTGACTAAAATGCATTCCTTTTTTGAGAAATCTGCATCTTACCGGTTAGCCTTGTGAAGCTACACAAGGCCTTGCACTGTGCCTCATAAGTTAAACTAAGATTTTCCAGCTTCAAGGAACTAAGGATTTATTTTCATTAATGTCAGAGCTCACGTTGAAGGCACTCCCTTGGCAAAAACAACCCTTGTGCCCAATATGCCCAAACTCGCTGCCAACGAGGGGTGAGGGGCCCCCCCAGAGCAGGTCTGCGGTGCCTCCAGGCACCCTCTTGCTGAAGGCCGGGCGGGCAGGACCTCTGCAGCAGCCCCCTCCCCGAGGCCCCGCCGTCTCTGCCTTCTCCTTGAGCATGGTTTCAAGGAGACCGGCTACAGCAGCCTAATTAACTCGCAAAGCAACTGAACTTCCAAACTTCAAAGCAGGCCTTTGTGAGGGAGCCTGGCTCCACTGAAAAGCCCACCCTCCCGTCTTCAGCAAACTCCTAAGGACTTAAGCATACTTCCTTAGCGAGGCGTTTGCGGCCCTGCCCACAGCGGGGCCCCTGCTCAGCCCCCTGCTCCTCGCCTAAGGCACTTGCCATTGTTTGCTTACTTGTGTACAGCTGTTTGGAGTGCGGCTTCCGGGCTTCACCGGCAGCTCCGTGTGGGCAGAGCAGGGTCCCCTCTCTACTGCGGTCTCCTGTGCCTGGCTTCACGCCGAACACATCCTAGGGACTCAGCAAGTGTTGGCGGATTCTAACTCAGGCAAGGGTTTGGGACAAGCCTCTTCATCTTTCTGATGGCCTGTGAATCAAGGGAGTCGAACACCTTAATGCCTCTTTTATCTAGAGCCCCCAGAAGAAATGTTATAATCTTTCGTTATGAAACGGAAAGCAAGCCTACATGGCATGTGAGCATCCACATGTCAGGTATGTATTTCTGCCCGTAAATGTAACGGGAGCTCAGAGAAGGGAATGAGTAGATGAGCTGGAGGAGCTTCCAGAGGCTTTCTGGAGGACTTTTGGAAAGGTAGAGAGAGGCATAGTGGGTTAGAAGCTGGTAAGAGGTATGCCGCTGTTTTGCTGCTACGTCAATGTTCGACTCTTTGCAACCCCATGGACTGCGGCTCGCCAGGCTTCTCCGTCTGTGGGATTTCCCAGGCAAGAATTCCCCGGTGGCTCAGCAGATAGAATCCACCTGCAATGCAGGAGACACAGGAGATGTGAGTTTGATCCCTGGGTCGGGAAGATTCCCTGGAGAAGGAAATGGCAACCCACTCCAGTATTCTTGCCTGGAAAATTCCACAAACGGAGGAGCCTGAAGGTCTACAGTCCATGGGGTCACTAAGAGTCAGACAAGTGAGCGCGCAGCACAGGGAGAAGTGGGGGGATCTTTCTGGTTAAAGGAAAAAGCATAAGGCAGTTTTCCACTAGGGGTAAGCAAGACAATCTAGCTGGTAAATAGCTATCTGCTTCTTTTAACATGTGTTAGAAAAAAATATACAACTAGCACATCAAAGCCATGATATAAAATTTTCTTTGAAAATAAATGTATTTGTCAAAAAGTCTATTTAAGGAAGAGTTTTTAAGTAAATAAAAGTCTAGGTTGTTCCTAGGGCAAAACTCATGAGGTTGGCATGCACACACTTGAAGTTTAGGAAACCCTGTCTTAAGAAAATATGTGGAATTGACAACCCGCCAAGCTTAAAGCGGGCAGCCTGACTCCTGATTTCTCAGGGAGGGATCTAAGCCAAAGTCATGCTCAGTTTTACTTTCCAGCCCTTGTGATGCTAATTTATTTAGCAACATCCAGAAAAATATGTACTGACTGGTCATCGAAGGTTGGGCCCAGTCCTGGGCGCTTGGTCCCTAGATCCTTGCCCTTGTGGAACTTGGATCCCAGCGAGAGGGGGTGCATGGTAAATAACAGTCAATAATGAGGGGACTGACTTTGAATATCAGCAGGCGATAAAAGAGCTGTGAGAAAAAGAAAAAGCAGAGTAAAGGAGGCTGGAGTGGTAGAGAGAGGGACTGCATCTGAGCAGCATAGTCGGGTCAGGGTGGGCTTCGGTGAGCAGTGAGACCCAAGCGAGGTGAAAGAGGGGGGCCACGTGCTGACCTGAAGCCCGAGTTCCAGGCAGAGGGGACAGGCCCGAGCTGAAGGCAGGCGCTCGCCCGGCGTGCTCCGGGAAGAGCAGGGAGGCCGGTGTAAGGCTGGTGGAGCTGAAGTCATAGAGGTCCCAGGGACAAGAGCACACTGGTCACGGATGGGGTGCTCATCTTACTCAGAGGGAAAGGTTTGGAGCAGCGCAATGACATGGTCTGTCTTATCTGTTAGAAGGACGATGGTAACTGCTGCATTGAAAGTGAGGCAATGGTACAAATAGACCAGTTAGGCTACTGCTGAAAACCAGGCAGAAGCTGATAGTGATTAAACAGAGTTGAGTTTCCAGAGCTTCTCAGTCAAAGGATGTTAGAGAGAGTTTGTTATAGGATCTGGGCTTGTGATGGGATTATTTGGGGAGGGTTCAGGGAAGTGGGGGCTTCCCTGGTAGCTCAGAGGTTAAAGCATCTGCCTGCAATGCGGGAGACCTGGGTTCAATCCCTGGGTCGGGAAGATTCCCTGGAGAAGGAAATGGCAACCCACCCCAGTATTCTTGCCTGGAGAATCCCATGGATGGAGGAGCCTGGTGGGCTACAGTCCACGGGGTCGCAAAGAGTCAGAAACGACTGAGCGACTTCACTTCACTTCAGGGAAGTGGACTTTGCCCTGGGTTGGATGCGGTCAGGAAGCAGGGGTAATCCTATGATTGGGGGTACTAGTTGTTATCTAATTAGGAGGAAAAAAAGGAGCAGTCACTTATATCAGACGGGAAAGGGGGATATTTGGTCACTTTTTGTGATTTGGATTACGTACTTGTTTTATTCTCTGCTCAAACATGATTAAGGAGCAGTCTTTTTTTTTTTTTTTTGGTCAAGATCCATCTGGTCTGATGCTGATGTTCTGTGACATCAGACTCCGAGAACGCCACAGCCTGGCTCTGAGAACCAGGCCAGGTCCAAGGGACACCAAGGCACGGCTGTTGGGGCGGCTCTTCCCTTTCAGACCCTTCCTCCTGGAAGATGCATACGTGGGACTTCCCTGGCAGTCCAGTGGGTGGGACCCCACCTTCCACTGCAGGGGGCGTGGGTTTGATCCCTGGGCTGGGAACTGAGATCGCGCATGCTGCAAGGTACAGCCAAAAAAAATTTCTTTAAAAGTCATATGTGCGCACAGTATGACATTTGTGCACATACAAATTCGCGTGCTATTTCAGAGGCCCCATGCAAGTCCATGCATTGACCTCATGACTGAAAACCCCTGTCTCAGAGCTGGGAATTTAGCAGCCAAATCTGGAAGGTTCTCAGAGATACAAAGCAACTCTGCATCCTAGGGTTTTCCTAGTCCTGAAATCAGATGGATTCTGCGGGTTTAATGTGATGTATCTTGTCACCAGGGGCCTGATCTTTAACTTTGACTTGAGATTCAATTATCCCTTTATGCCTCTGACTCAGAAAGAAAGGAAGTTAGGAGGAAGAAAGGGAAAAATGAAGCAGAGAGGGTGGCGGGTAGGAAGAGATGAGAGGGAAAGGGACAGGGTTTTGTTTAAGGACAAGAGGATAAGATGAGAGCTCCATTTCTAAGAACCTTCTGGATCCTTCTCAGCTGGCACTGTCCCCACCCTGACAGACATGTTGGCAGAAGCTGGTCTGTTCCTTGGAGCTTGGGGTCCACTCCTTCACTCTTTCCACCATTATAATCAGATGTGTGGTATATTGCGTACACCATCGTGAGTTATATAATCCTAAAGTGTCCGAACCAGGAAGGACCTAGAGCTTACCTCATCCACTTCCTTCATTTTCACCTGGGAAAGCAGGCCCGGAAGGGCAGCTGCCGGTGGTTACAGCGCTGCTCCATGCAAGGTCTGGGGCACAACCCCAAGGCCTCTGACTCTGTGCTCAGGGTTCTTCCCACCATGCAGATGCCTGGAGGTTACAGAGAAACCGAGATGGGCTCTCTGTAAAGAAGCCTTTTCTTGGAGCCAGAGCCATTCAGAGATAACCTAGGCTCTCCAGGGGGGACCAGGGGCCCCATCAGTTCTGCCGTCCAGGGATGCTGCAGACACATTCAAAGTAGGAGGCTGGCCCCAGTGATGTCCAATGTCCCTGCGGCTCCGAGAGACTGTTAATAGAAAGGAAAACATCTGTTTTCCTTCCTTAAGCCTCCATGTTCACATCTGAAAACAATTCCCCCTCCAGAGGATTTCTGTGAGACTTAAGTGAGATAACACAGATCTTGCACATAGAGTGATGAGCGCAGAGCCTGGCACAATCAGTGTGATTTGCAGTTGTTAATAACACAGCCCTGGCACACGACAAGGGATGAACTCAACCAAGCTCTTGCCTGGCATCATGCTGATTGCGTTTCGGGGAGTAGCCTCTCAACATCTCACACCCATCGTGTGAGGACTGTCATCATCTTTTCTTTGGGAAGGAAGCAGCTGAGGCCCCAGGAGGCTGAGTAATTTGCACCAGGTCTGATACCTTTACGAGTGGTAGGGCCCCGACTCAAATGTGCATCTTTTGGGCTCCGGGGACCCTGCTTCTAGCCTCTGAGCTGACTGCGTTTTCCCACACAGGAGGGGCGAGCAGCGTGGTCACTGTGTAATCCTGGCGAAGCTTCTGCCTCCCTGGGCCTCAGCGATGTGTGTTCATTGGAGGCGCTAAGCCGCGCCTGTGCTGGGACCACAGGTGAGGCCGAGTGAGGCAGGTGAGGACTCTGGGTTCAGGGTCCTGGGGCAGTGGGAACACTGGCGTTTCTGTAGAAAAATGAAGGAGGGTTTCACCAGAGATAAACATCAGAGCTCTGTAAAACGTATCCTGGAATCAGCTTCCACGTGGATAGAACACAACTGACAGAACTCTGAATTGACAGGTCTTTCTATGTCGCCTCAAGGATTTCAATTTGCCAATAGAGTTGCCGTTTTTTCCTTTGTGAGCTTCCTACACAGAATCATAAAGTTCTAAAGTTAAAGCCTCCCTAGAGACCATCTAATCAAGCTCTCCCCATTTCACAGAGGAGGAAACAACCCAGGAAAGAGCAGGGACTCTCCCGGGGTCCCACAAGGGAATCCGGGCTGGACCAGAGCGCCAGGCTCCGCTTCCCCTTACTAGCACCCGCGGTCTGTTCCCACCGGCTGGGCCGGAGGGGCAGGCGGGCAGAGACCAGAGCCAGGGGCTGGGGTCCAGGGCTCACATCGCTAGCAGATGAGACGAGAGGAAACAGAACTGTCCTGGAAAGAGTGATTTTCATTTGGCTGGCATCGTGTGTGTCTACATGTGTGTGTGTGTGTGTTTTGGCGTTGCTGGGGGTGGGTGGAAAGGGGGGTTGACGCTGACTAAGACAAGGAAATCGGAGCTAAGGAAAGAATTATATGGCTTAATAAACTTTTTTCCAAACAGAATCTTTAGGAAATTAGAGTCAGGACTGAACCCTCATTTCTGAGAACAGGGAAAGGAGATGTGGCCAGGGTAGGAGAAAGCAGAGAGAAGGTGTCCTGGATGGCCTGGGGCGGGGTTGGTGGTCATTTCTGCTCCTCCTGCCAGCTCCCACCAACTCTAAAGGCAGAGGCCCAACTGTGGCTTGCTCAGTAATTAGATGCTGGGTGTGGAGATTACAGCGGCCTCTCTGACTGGGCTTCCCAGGTGGCGCTAGTGGTAAAGAAACTGCCTGCCAATGCAGGAGACATAAGAGACGTGGGTTTGATCCCTGGGTCGGGAAGAGCCTCTGGAGGCGGGCATGGCAACCCACTCCAGTATTCTTGCCTGGACAATCCCACAGACAGAGGAGCCTGGCGGGTCCGTCCATAGGGTCGTGAAGAGTCGGACACGGCTGAAGCAGCTTAGCATGTTCCATGTGACTGCAGTGTGTGTGTGTGTAAGAGACGGACACAGAGAAAGAAGCAGTCACCACGGCTGTGGTCTCTAAGTCACATAGCTTTCTGTGCCTCTGTTCTCTGCTTTGGAAACGAGGCAGTCATTTCAGCCAGCCCAACGTACAGGGCTGTTGCAGGATGAAATTGGATCAAACACGTGAGAGAACTTTTAAGCTGTAGGATTTTGAACAAATATGGTAACGGCATCAATAATCAAAAGCATCTTTGTGCACAGATACCACAGGCAGAGACTGCCTGGTGAGAGTTTAAAAGACTCAGAGAGGGTCTGCTCTCTTCATCGCCCCCAGGGCGTCAGATTTCGCTGTTAGAGCTTCATTCCTTTGGCTCTGCAGGCTGGCAGTCTTAGAGCAGGGTTTTCAAAGTGCTGAAACACATGTTCTCAGGCCCCACCTCAGACCGACTGAATCAGAAACCCTAGAAGGGAGTACCGAAATCTATACCTTAAACATTTTCAGGAAAATATCATAGGTACATTACAATTAAAGAAGTATTGTTCTAGAGCTTGTGAGAATGCAGAATCTAATTTTGTGGGTCTGGGGTGGCCGGAGACTCTGCATCTCCCAGGTGATGCCTGTGGTGCTGGTTCTTGGACCTAACAAGGTTCCAGATTGCTCCATAAAGTCAGGGATTCCCACATGAACGTAAGCAACTGTTTATCAACCAGCACTTTAGTTGAGAACCATTGTGCCCAAGGCCTTGCAGAAAACTCTGAGGGATTCTGGGGACAAGAGAAACACAGAGCTTCAAAGAGAAACAGGTCTTGAGAAAAAAGAGGAGGTAGGAGGTGCTAAAAGAAAACTAAGTCGCCTTTGTAGAATGTGGCTGGAGGAGGTCTGGGCGTCAATTAATCCTTCTACTCGCCAAGAGCCTACTGTGTTAGGCACTGTGATACGTTCGTCACATTCCTCAGCTGAATGAATCCACAGACAACCCCGTGAGATTGGCACAGAGGAATAAACCGAAGAAAAAGAGGTTAAATAACGCCCGAGTAAGTGGTGGAGCAGGGATTGAGAACACAGGCAGGCTGACTCATGAGCACTCATTCTGCCTCAAATTTGGTCTCTGCCCTCAGGAAGCTCACAGTCCCCTGAGGAACCTGGGCGAGGATTGATGATGGCCCACGCCTGGACGATGCCCCGTCTGGCCCTGTATTTCGAGAACCTTACATACAACTGCTACTTTAGCTCTTGTAGCCACTGTTCGAGACCAGGCAAGGCACAAACACGCGGGCCTGGCTGCGCGTGAAAGTGCCCGAGCCAGGCCTCTGTGCTCCTGCGGGCGGGTGCATAGCAGAGGGACTCGTATCTCCCGGTGATCAGTGTCCCGAGCAGGAAAGCTCCGGCCCAGGAAGAGCCCAGGCAAGGGGCCTCCAGAACCGAGTCCGAGCCCCACTCTGTCCTCAGCTTCTCACCCCTCCCAGCGTCCCAGGCCTGCCTCCAGGATGGCCTCGCTGTGCTGGAGGGCAGGGGCACCTACCACCCTCCGCGGCTCCTGCCCCAGACCCACGTTCACACAGCGGAAAGCCCTGCCTGCCCCAGGCAGGCCTGCAAGGGCCAGGCGGTCACCCCTGCAGACAGGCGCTGGGGAGGGGCCGGCTGCCGGGTTGATCACTGCTGCTGCGGCCGCCGAAGGCCCCGACCCCAGCTCCAACCTGCCCCCACCCCCACTTCTAGCACATGCTCTCCGTCCCTCCCCCGCATGCCAGAGATCACTGCCTTGGCACTGGGGATTCAGAAGGATGCCTAACAAATGAACACTGACCCAACATCTTGGCAAACCTATTTGATGATACATTCCAAGATCCAAGATATGTTTACATCCCTTGATCCAGTAATCTTCCTCCTGCTGGATTATTTATATAAATTCCCAAAAGTAGGGGGAGAAAAAAGTTCATACACAAAGATCTTCTATGCAGGATTATTTATTCAGTAAATATTTATGGAGTTATTTCTATGTGCCAGACACAGTTCTAGATGGTGTAATCAAGATAAACAAGGTTCCTGCTTTCCTAGGGATTCTGGGGAGAAGGACAATAAATACCCACATAAATGAGAAAAATAATCTATTTACTAAATTCTCTGCAGGGAATTAAAGGTCAGCAACGGAGAAAAACCGAGTGACTGCTCTCGATGGGGTGGTCGGGGTTCTCTCTCGTTGTCACTGTCCAGTCACTAAGTTGTGTCCGACCCTTTGCGACCCCACAGACTGCAGCAAGCCAGCTTCCCTGTCCTTCACCATCTCCCAGAGTTTGCTCAAACTCATGTCCATCAAGTCAGTGATGCCATCCAAACATCTCATCCTCTGTCGCCCTCTTCTCCTCCTCTGTCGCCCTCTTCTCCTCCTGCCCTCAATCTTTCCCAGCATCAGGGTCTTTTCCAATGAGTCCGTTCTTCACATCAGGTGGCCAAAGGATTGGAGCTTCAGCTTCAGCAGCAGTCCTTTGAGTGAATATTCAGGGTTGATTTTCTTTTGGATGGACTGGTTTGATGATGGGGTGGTCGGGGAAGTTCTCTTAGAGGTCACTAAATAAGATGACGTTTAAGCTGAGATTCTCAGACAAGAAGGGGCAGTCACACAGACCTAGAGGAGATCATTCCAGAAAGGAGGCCAGTGATCCAGGGAACTGCAAGCAGGCTTCTGTGGCTGGATCAAAGCAAGCAAGTGATGGGAAATGAGGTCGGAGGATGGGAGGGACCAGATCAATAGGATTTTGTAAGCATGAGTGAGGTGTTCGGATTTGATTCAGCAGAGAGAATGAAGCAAAGCAGATAAGACCACATTACAGATAAAAAGGGGGCAGGGAGGGAGCCCAGCTCAGAGCGATTGCAGCTGTCTTGGCAAGAAGTGAAAGCAGCTCCAACTAGAATGGTGGAAGTGAAGAGACGAGGATGGATCTGAGATATTTTTGGAGCTAGGGCACAAAGAGTTTGCTGAAGGAGTTGGGACGGGGGTGGTGGAAGCAGAGGACTCGAGGTTTACTCAGGGATTCTTGGCTTGAGCTGCAGCAGGTGCCGTTCATACCCCTGGGGGAAGCAGGAGAAAATGCAAACTTAGGAAAACGAGGAAGGAAGATGTGGGTGGAACTGTGTCTCCCCTAAAAGATCCGTTGGAATCCTCCCCCACCCAGCACCTCAGAATGGAAATGGGGTTGGAAATAGGATTGTTGCCGGGGTCGTTAGTCCAGGTAGGATGAGGTCGTACTGGAGTAGGGTGGGTCTCTCCTCTAAAGTGACCGGGTCCTTGAAAGAAACACATAGGGAGAAGAGACTCTGGAAGGAAGCCAGCCACGTGGAGAATTTGATTGGCAGGCAGTAGTAACTAGCAGGAAAGGCGCTTGGATATTGATTCCCTCGACCTGTGGCTGTGAGGCGCCTTCAAATCTCTACTAGGTCAGGATACAAAGCCTGAGACACAGCTGAACTTTCAGGCAACGGTTAAGTGGCTTTACCTGAGGGGCTTACAGGGACTTCATTGTTTGGAAGTGATAGGAGAAAATACCACCAATTAGAAAGATAAGATGGAAGACAACAACCCATTTACAATGGCCAATGTAATCAATACCTAGAGTGAACAAGACTTGAAGTATATAATCATAAATCAACTTCCCTTTGTCTCCCACCCCGCTCTATACATGTGTTCAGAGGAAAGGGAGAGAAGCCCTTTTCCTGACCTTTGGTAAAAATTCACACATCTTAGGACTTTTCTGATCATCTGCTCATTCTGAGGACATAAAAAACTCCTGTGGTCCCTGCAGTCACTCAACAAACTCTGTTTGTAAATCAGCCCCATACAAAAGCAAAATCCAAACTTGATTTAAAGTCCAATCTTTTCTCCAATCAGGGCTTGCTGCAGGTGGGACCTCTATAGCTGGGAAAGGTGGCGTGGACCGCTGCTTCCCTTTCTCCAGACCGCCCTCCCCAGTTTGCTAGCTGTGACCTCTGCTCTCTCCAGGGCTAAGGGTCAGCAGTGAGAAGGGGAGGGTAAGGGGAGCAGGAGAGATCGTACTTGGCGGTCCTGTGGTCAGGTGGCTTTCTTTGGCTGCCCTGGTCTTTGTCGCAGCGCATCAGTGTCTCTCGCTGTGGCCCGCGGGCTCTAGAGCAAGCAGCCCACGGTTTAGTTGACCTGCAACATGCAGGATCTTGGTTCCCTGACCAGGGATAGAACGTGTGTCTCCTGCATTGAAAGGCGATTCTTAACCCCTGGACCACCAGGGAAGGCCCTGTCAAAAGCTGGTGTTAAAGCTGACTTTCATGTGGGCACATCCAAGCTCTGAGAACCTCTCACCCTCACACAAGTACCACACGATCTTGTATCCCACAGGTCAGCCCTTCTGAAGCCCTAAGAATCAATGGTACCTGCGCCCCGATGGACAGACCAGAGAGGCCTTCACGTCAGTTCTTCCGGTGCCTGTCCCATGTCTAGTCGACGGGAGTGGCATCCTGTGCATAAACCGACTTTGGGAGTTCAGGCTGATCTGAGCAGCAGCGTCTCTTCCTTGTCTTGTTTATCTAAGATGACTCCCATCTCTCATCTCGTCAATGTCTCTGCTGGCTGTCAGATAAGTCTATGTGCCTCCCCATCTCAAACCCCTGTAGACACGTATTACGCTCTACAAGTAGACTGCGTAAAGTTCTTTTCTCTTGACTTGAGAAGCAGTTCTCTCCAACACATTCAGTCTTCATTCAACCCTAACCTCCTAATGAAAGAATAGGGGGTCTCAGGGATCTTTCTATGGGCTTCCCAGATGGTGCTAGTGGTAAAGAACCCAGCTGCCAATGCACGAGACGATCCCTGGGTTAGGAAGGTCCCCTGGAGAAAGGCATGGCAACCCACTCCAGTATTCATACCTGAAGAATCCCATGGCCAGAGGAGCCTGGCGGACTACAGTCCATGGGGTTGCAAAGTCAGACATGATGAGAGAATAAAGAATCTCAGGGATCTTTCTATAGCACCCTACCTCCAGGTGGTAGACCCACACAAGCACGTGTGCCCAAACAGGGGGGTCAAAGATGAATCCAACACTTTCTTGGGGTCTCAGATGGTTAGGAGGGCCACGGCCTGCATCTGTTAGCACAAGGCAAGATGGCTCCCGCTGGACACAGTGGAGAAGGCTCCTGAAAGAAGGCAACTTCTTAGCTGGGTCTTAAAGAAGGACTGAGATCAGGACAAGCCGAAATGAAGTCTTAATAAGGAGAGCAAACGCCGAGCAGGGGAACAGAAGGAAGTGTGCACAGAGGCCCTGGGTGGCTTCCTTCAATGAAACACATAGAAGACAAGGCCAAGCCGACCAAAGATGAACAAAATCAGGGGTCTGGACTTCTTCCTGCCGGAAGTGAGATGTTTTGGAAGATTTGGAAAGGGCAGCAGGCTGGAGGGTTGGGAAGGGCAGTGACTAATTCTCGGTGAAATGTGTTCTTCATTTCCTTGAGTCATTAACTAGGGCCCCATCAAGAAGAAAAACAAAACAAAAACCTTCCAGGACCTGCTTTCTTTTCCAGGAAAACCCTTACCCTTTGGAACCTCTCACAAGTTCAGTTCATAAAGACATCCAATCCTGTTTTCCCTGTTAGTCAAGGGGCCTGGGCACAGCTGCCAGGACCCTCCTCCAAGCCCTGGAATTCTCAGCTTGAAGCCTGATGGGGCCGGTCAACCCATCTCCCCAGGGTGCCCAATGCTGCCCTCTGGAAGGGGCTGAGGAGAAGGGCTTCCCTCTATGAGCAGAAGGGCCACAGAAACCTTGCCTTGATGAGCCCAGCCACAAAGGCCCCGCCTTGGGCCCTCGGGAGCCAAGTGGGAAAAATCCAGAAGGCTGCACAGCCAAGAAAACAGCGGGTTTGGATGCAGTCCCAGCTCTCCCCTTCTCTTCTGATCTTGAGACCTCACTCAGCTTCTACGTCTTCATCTGTAAAATGGAAACACCACCATCTACCTCACGAGGCTGCTGGGAAGGTTAAATGAGAGGTGTCAGCAGAGCTAGCGCACAGCAGACGCTCAACAAACCTCCCCGCTCCTCGTTCCCCCAGCATCTCTGTGGGTCTCGGTTTCCTCACCCACTAAACATGGTGGGGATTCAAGGAGGGAGTTGAATCTGAACAGGTTCCCAACCTCTGCCATCTGCCCCACGTACAGGCCCCGGGGAGACGGAGGGCCTTTCTCTGCCATGTCTGATCTCTGGGAGCTCTTTCTTATATTATTTAAAAAAAAAAAAAAAAATCCCAAGTCACGTAGTAGTAGCACGCACTGGCACATGCTTGCAATGAGTCCAAAGCCCGGCCCCCCCAAGCGCCTCTGCCCAGTACTACCACCTGACTCAGTTTCCCTATCTGGAAAGCAGTTGTAACCGGACAGGTGCCCCCTCTGGAGCTGCCCACTAGGCTGGGGAGACGGTGCCCAGCAGAGGGCGCTCTGAGTGTGACCTCCTGGCCGGGGCTCTGGGGAAAGGCACCCAGCCAAGGAAAATTCTAGTGGAAAAATCGAAGAAAGGATTCCAGGTTTATGAGTCCCAGACTTTGAAAAACAGAACTGCTGAGTTGTCTCCTGAGTTAGGGGAAAAGAACACCACAGCCACCTCAAGATTTCCAGGAAACAACTTGTGAAGGCTTTGGGCGAAGCTGGGGAACGGGGGAGGCCTGGTTTGGGAAGTGGGAGACGGGGTGGGCGTGTGCCCCTGGGAGCGCCCCGTGAGTGGCAGGTCTTCCTGGGCAGCTCTGGGGGTGGGGTTACGTGACTGTGGGTTTACCTGTGCTTGCATCCATGTGCATTTGCTTGCCCGTAGGCAATCCCACAGGTGTTTACTGAGCACCTTCTACATTCTGTTAGGTGATGAGGACGCAACAGCAAATAAAACACAGCCCCTGAACTCAGAGCTGGGTTTACCGAGAGGTGCAGAGCAGCCGGCATTCCAGTTCAGTCACAGGTTTCCCTGAAGGCTCAGCAGGTGAAGGGCCTACCTGCGATGCAGGAGACACAGAAGACGTGGGGTTCGATCCCCAGGTCGGGAAGATCCCCTGGAGGAAGAAATGGCAACCCGCCGCAGTGTTCCTGCCTGGAGGGTCCCGTGGACGGAAGAGCCTGGTTGCAGAGTTGCAGACAGCTGAACGACTAAGCACGCAGCACCCGGAGGTGAGTGCGCAGCTAACACCAGGCAGCCGCCAGCGACGCGGCCCTGGAGACCGCGGACACTCAGTCTCCTTAGCGGGAAGGTGGACATCCTGGGAGACAGCAGGCGCGTGTAAACGTTGGGTGACTCCCACCGGTTGTGCACAAGGCCTGCACCTGGATAAGCACATGCGGTGTGTGCCGTCCCAGCGAGCTTCGTGCGGGGCATTAGCTCACCTGCTCAGGCCGCGTGTGTGATGTGCCAGGCTCTACCAGAGGCTGCATGTTGTGGCCCTCAGATACGGTTTGTGAGGATGCTCATCCGGTTAGGGTTTGGCTTTGGGGAGCGTTCTAAAAATCAAGCTATTACACATAAAAACCCAGATTTACAATTTCTCTAGAAGCCTTGGAAGATCTGGCCATCCTGCAAGCATTTGCATGTGTGTGCCTGTATGCCACGGTTCTGCTGCGCAGAGATGTGTCCTTTCCAGGAGCACCCTCCCCCCTGGCCAGCCTCCAGGCCTGTCCTTGGAGGGACTCCAGGGTGGCTTGGGCGCGCTCGTGTGCAGACACGTTCTCTGTGAACGGAGAAGCAGGACCCGGCGAGAGCTGGTGCCAGGCCCTGGCCTCCCCAGGCAGCTCCGGTTTCAGTAATCAGAGGGGCTGGAGCGGGCTGAGGGCCCTCCCCACGGCCCTCTGTCTGTATAGCTGGACGCTGCTTACAGAAGAGAAGCAACCAAGGACGGAAGCCAGACGGACTAGCTTTTCTTGTGTATTATTTGATTTTGCGTCTTAAAAATTCCTGCACTCTAGCTCCAAAATGCTTAAGGCAATGATCTCTGCAGAAAATGTGGCTAAATGTCTATACTATGGCTCTTCTAAAAATGAGCAAATAGATTCGTGGTAGAAGTGAAAACTGTTAATTACATTTGCGGAGCCACAGATGTGAAAGACAGAATGGATGTTTTCCTAACATTCCTGGATCCTCTTTAGATGGCCAGTCAGCCTCTCTTAATAGATATTTACTCGGGTGGGAGACAGAGGCTGAACACGAGGGGCCTACAAAGACGGGTACACCCTGCTCTCTGGCCCTCGGGAAACCCAGTTTGTGAAGAGACAGCCAATGAGAAATGAATGCAGAAACAAGAAAGGATGGGGGTATAACAGGCATCTGGGGACAAAAGACGTCAGAACATAGAGGAAGATGCCTCTGAAACTCTGACTTAATGTGCAAGCTCTTTCCCCAACCTGAGCCCCCGTTTCCCCCCTTTTAGACAAGAAGCTCAGAAGAGATGAGTAAGCATCAACTCCATGTGTTCACGATCCGAGCCCTGAGCTTGGGTGTCCTTTGAGGGAACACAGGTGCAGCCCTGGTTCATAACCCCTAATTCCCTGCCCCATTTTCTTGTGCTGTAAATTCATCTAGCTTGAGCTCTGAAAGAAATTCGTCAGGTTTTTCACATTTCTTTGTCTTGAAAAAAAAAAAAAAATGTGTCTGGAGTCCAAAAATATGACTGGAGTCCAAAAAGACCAGGCACCTGGTGGAAGCTGCTAGCCTCCATTATAGACGTTCCTGGTCCAGCTGGGAAGCAGCCCCTCAACAGGTAGGAGAGTTGCACCCCTTCCCCAGAACCAGGTTTGAATGGCTAAAGAATTTGCCCTGAAGGATTGCGCTGAGGTCATTCTCCCACTTTGCAGATGGGAAAAATGAGGTCCAAAAAGGGAACAGAGTTTCCCCACTGTCCTGAAATCAATGTCAGAGGCAGGTCTCCTGATTCCTGAGTAAGAGCTCTGCTCACACACTGAATTTTCTCTCTCGGGTTGAGTCGTCAGGACAAAGTGAGATAAGGACCCCCAGGCGTATCCCTCCTCGGGCAGATGTCAACTGCTTTGCAGCTAGAACATTGAGTCATCCCTGTTCCGCTCGAGCCAAGAGCCTGGGAAACCCACCCTCTCAAAAGCAGGAAGGAAGAGCGATAATTCTGTAGCCCAGCAAAAGGCCTTGGAGGTCTGGGCATCCACCTTCAGAAGCATCTTTGTAGTTGTCAAGAGTCCCTGAAAGAGGTTTTGACACATAGCAAAACCACATTTGTAGAACAAGGCACCCGGGTGGCCAGAGATGGTGAAGAGAAGCAGGAGGTGGACTATTTCAGACCCAAAGCTGTCTGCCTTCCTCATCGTTGGCCTCATAAGAGCTTGTCGACATCAAAGGGGCTATCCGCCAAGCTCTTTGCCTGGAACACATTATCATCCCTGTGAGAGTCATTGGTATCCCCATCACAAACTGGAATCTCCATGGCACTCTCAAAGCGGCCAGTCCCACAAATAGTTGGGAAACCCCTGGGGACGGCTCTGGGGCCTCCAATTCAAACGACTTCTGAAGTGCATTGCTTCTTTGCTTAAAATCTGGAAGTCTGTTGAGATAGGAAAAATCGCCAGGCATAGAAACTTCTTTCAGAGAAGAACCCCAAATTTCTTATCAAATTTTCACTAGAATGCTATTTCTAATTTCACAACACCCTAAAAAATCAGGCCAAAGATACGTAATATTTTGTGACGATGGTGAGATCATCATTAATGATTATTACCTCAAGTAAAAATGATTATGGATGGTGTCTTGAGTATTAGCCATTGATTGAACAAATGTTTATTGATTGCCTCCTCTGTGCTGAATCAGGGAAAAAGACAAAGAAATCAGACACAGCTTTACTTTAACACCTTTAATTCATTTAATTTCTTATATTCATATAATTCACAAATTATAGTGGTTCAGGAAAAAAAAACCTGTAAACAAGCATAGTTTATAAATTGCCACTTATAACAAGTATAGAAAGAACAAGATGGAGAGTAACAGAAGGGAACTTAGGACATTTTAAATCATCACATCAAAGCAAAGAAGGTGTCCTATAGGCTAAAGGTTAGTTTTACAAGATCATTTGGTAGATTGTTTCATTGTTGATATCAGCTGTGTATGAGTTACCATGGGGAAGTGCTTAACTTGGGTTGAGGAACTCAGGACCCTTTGATCTTCTAATCTATCAGTACTAGATGACTGATAACCTGTAATCATCTGTCTAATTAAATTTCCTGGTCCAGGAATCAGAAGTTTTCAGAGGAGGTATAGATGATGTTAGCAGGAAAGCTGTTCACTAATTGTTTTTACTAAAGACAGGGACAGGGACAAAGCCTGCAGCTGGCATTGAAAAGAAGGAATATAGGGGCAAGAAGGGGAATGTCTGGCATTCATGAGTAGAGGAAGTAGTAGCCCATTCTGGGCCCCCTGCTTCAAGGGTTGACAAACAGAAACAGGATTGTCCCTAGCAGTCCAGTGGTTAAGACTCCGCTTCCACTGCGGGGGCACAGGTCTGATCACTAGTCAGGGAATCAGCATATACTTAATACGCTCAGTCACGTCCAACTCTGCTGCTTCCCCAGTGACACGGTGATAAAGAATCTGCCTGCCGGTGCAGGAGACACACGAGATGCAGGTTCGATCCCTAAATCAGGAAGATCCTCCGGAATAGGAAATGGCAACCCACTCTAGTATTCTTGCCTGGAAAATTCCATGGACAAAGGAGCCTGGCAGGCTGCAATCCCAAAGAGCTGGACATGACTGAGCTCCGCCCACCCCCCACCCCCGCACACACACGCACATGCACACACACAAACAGAAGCTGCATGAATGACTGGCATTAGGAGAATGGACACCCGGTGCATTCACCTCTAGGAGCCAGTTGTCATGAGACCAGCAGCCGGGTCTGCCTCATTTACTGCTATAATCAGGGGCCTGGGTTCTGGAAAGGAGAAAACAGTGTTCGCACCTCTTCTCATTGATATCAGTAAACGGAACGAGGCACATGATGTGCTCAGATGAGAGCAGTTCACAGTAACTGATGCTAAATCAAGTGTAACTGCTGATATTGTCACTGCTATTTTTACCAGGACCACCAACCTCAGTCCTCCAAATGCTTAGGTTCCAATCTTGTCCTGCCTTCCCACCACCTGGAAGGCTAATGACCCTGGCAATGTAATCTCTTCCTCCTCCGATGCCCATCAGGACTATGACACCTGGAAAGGCTCAGTTGTTGGGGAAAAAAAAGCTCGAACCGTTGGGACAGTAGAGGCAAGCCAGCTCAGGAGAGAATCCCAGTTTCCACCTCTGGGATCTGGGAGTACTCGTTAGATCCACCATTTTGAAACCATGTTCCTAGAGCCTAGAGGTCAAGATGCCCAAGGCACAGACTCCTAGCTGTCTGCTTCGCTTAACGGAAGGTCCCTGCTTCTAGCTGGTTTGTAGGCTTGGGCTCTGGGCTTCTCATGTAGCAATAGCGGTAAAGAACTGGCCTGCCAGTGCAGGAGACACAGGAGACGAAGACTCGATCCCTGGGTTGGGAAGGTCCCGTAGAGGAGGGCGTGGCAAGTCACTCTGGTATTCTTGCCTGGGGAATCCCAGGGACAGAGAAGCCTGGCAGACTACAGTCCACGGCGTCACCAGAGAGTTGGACACGACTGAGGCGACTTAGCATGCTTCCTTGGGCTCCAGGTGGAAAAGCATTTGAAGGCAGTCTCACAGCTAATACAAGTTTTCAGATAACCCACAGCATTCCACCCAGGTCATTTTCCACTTAAAAAACAAAAACAACACAATGGACTATAATTTGTTGAATTATTGCTTAAGCATTCATTTATTTATCTACTCTCCCCCAAAACTGCTTTAGTTACAGGGAGAAAAACACACACACACACAGATGTCCTGACCCCTAGTCCAGGGCTCGTTCCAAAATATAAATATATCCTCCAAAATACCTATGCAGGTTTCAGCTGGGGGAGGCAGGGTGCAGAGAGAAGGAAGACACAGCTTCATTCCAGTACTAAATTGTCAGCGCCTTGTCAATTTTCGCCATTTTTCTATTCTACCTCTTAGAAGGGATGAGAAGTCTCTCCTCTAGGAAACAGGGCGGCCAAGGAGGTGATCAGACACTCAGGGGGCTTGTCACCCGTGCTCTACCATCTTCAATGCAGAACGGCTCAAAAAACTTTAATTTTCCAGAGTCCTCCTAACTATTCCATCCTTAGCTCCCTACAGGAGCCACTAGCTTAAAAGGCTACAAGGCTAGCAGGCAACCTCAAGGTCAAGAGTCTGACAGCTGAAGGACTGGGGGAAGACTGGAAAAGGGAAACCTTCTGGCCGCTCTTAGAGTAAGCAGAGCAGATAGGGATGTGAGAGGCAGGCTGAGGCTCAATCACCCCCCTACTTCCCTGTGTGTGCTTCTTGTTCCCAATCGTGGCCCCAGGTTCATACCGCCAGATCTTACGCCTTAGCCACATGCACAACTTTTCTTCTTAAACTTATTTTTGGAATTTTTTTTTTTCTGCTGGGTAGAGATGAGTGGTCTCCAAGAGGTTTTTATTCCTGTCTGAGTCACGTTCAGCCTCACTGGGCTCCGCTTTCAATTTGCCGCACCCTGATGGCTCAGAGGTCCCCTGGTGATGCCCCCTCTATTTCAAGAGCCCCCAAAAATAAGTCGAGTGACTACAGATAAGTTTTTGGTACTTTCCAAAATTAAACTATTTCCCTTGGTAAATTTCCACCAAATGAGCTCATTAATCTGAAAACAGGATGTGGCACATGAAGAGAGTAAGGTCAGGTTGACTGCTCACTTACGCTGGCTTGGGGCAGAGAGGAAGGGGTGGGTGGGACAGAGATGGGACCACAGAATGGCTTTTAGAGGCCCCGAAGCCTTTACGGATTGCACTGGGAATCAAGGAGTTTTTAAATCAGAGACTCCAAGCTCTAAATCCTTATCTCTTAGAATTGAGAGTGACCACAGAAGCCACCTCCGGTCAATGTCCCACAGATTGCCGGCCTGGAGGCCCCTTAGACCCTCAGCCTGTCTGCAGGCAGCTGTCTCCCCTCCAGGACGGACTGGAGGCCCTCCTTTCTCCCGGGGGACGGTCCTGCAGCATCAGCAGAAGTTGGGAGTTCCGTGCCAGGTGAGCTAGAGGCTTAAACACATCCCAGGTTAAAAACAAACCAAACCAAAGAGGTAACACAGTTCCCAACTCCAGTTGGGTGTCAAGACAAAAAAATGAGACCCTAATACGTAGAGAATATAATAGATGGCTCTGAGTAACGAAAACAAAACCAGCCAAGTAGGCAGGCTCACTCGGTGCCCAGCTAACAGTCCTGCAGATATTGATGGAGGGGCCTTTATCAAATTCGCAAAAACAAAGGTTGTATATTTAAACAAAAATTCTATCCCAACGCTAAATATCATAATTATTTTAATTGATATACACAAAGTTCATAGGGAATAAGTGATCGTGCGCGCGCGCGTGTGTGTTTAGACAAAACTAGTCTCGGTTCCTGAAAACACCCAGTTTTGTGGAAGCGCCGAGCGCTCGGAAGCGCTTTGTACATCTCTTGGCTGGTTGCGTCTAACTCAGTAAGCGCTGAGCTCGGATCTCCGCAGGAACCCGAGGGGCTAAGACGCGGCTGTTGCCACTGCTTGCGGCAGCCCCGCCAGCCCCCCGCAACGAGGGGCTGCAGGCAGGCAGGGGCCGGGATAGTTCGAGTCCCAAGTCTGCATTCGTTTATTCCGCGAATACTTCATACTGAGTCCCACACGTGTGCCATGAACTCGTGCGGGGAGGAGAACGGAAGCAGGTCTGTTTTCGGTGCAAAAACAGACTGCCACACCTTGGTTCCCACCCCGAGCCTCAGTTTCCCCATCGGGGAGCGCTCGTCCCGCCCCCGGGGCCTCCTCGGGAGGCGGCTCGGGCTGCAGGAACCGGTCCCGGGCCCGCCCTCCCCGGCTTCCGCCGCCGGGGCCAAGTCCTCCCGCCACCGGAAGCTCCGGCCGGGCCGCCGGGAGGAGGCGGCGGCGGCGAGGTGGGTGCCGCGCGCCCCGCCCCAGCCCGCCTGCCCCGGGACTCCGCTCCCCGCCGGGCGCCCCAGGTGCGAGCCTCCCCGCGCGCCTCTGGGACCTGGAGTCCGGGCTGCCGAGCCCTGCCCGGGACTCCTGCCCCCTGCCCTGCCCGCGGGCCCGGCGGCTGCTCTGCGGTCGCTCATCCTGGACTAGCCCGGGCCCAGGTCGGCTCGCAGCGCTGCGCACGCATCTCCAGATGCGGCGGGTGGAGACGGCAGTCGCCCGCCCTCTGGGGGACGCACGAACCGGGCTGGGGGGCTCGAAAAGGCCGTCTGGCCTCCCGGAGCCAGGCCGCGGGGACTGGGCTCCGGTGGGGGGGCGCAGTGGGATCGCAGAGCCAGGAATCCACCCATCCCTGGGGCAGCCCACGGGGACTCCCGGGGGGAAGTGGTCTAGTCCAGCTGCGCCCCGAGAGACGAAGGGAAGGCTGGGGAGACGCGAGTGCGCAGCGCCGAGAATCCTCGGAAGAGAAGGGGGTCACGGAGAGGAGGAGCAGCCGGAGAAGTGCGGGGGTGTGGGTGGGGAGCACGGAAGGGGTGCGGGAAGCCCCAGCAAGGAAGGGAATTAGAGAGGAGGCGCCCGGAGGCGTGGCATGGGCTGGCCACGGGACTAGGTGGATAGACAAGCCCCGGGCATTGGGCAGCCTCGACTGGAGTGAGGAAGCGGAGCACCCGTGTTGACAGTATTTTCTACAAGTTCAGTTCAATTGAGGAGAACGTGTAGATGCTGGAGAGGAATGTGGAAAACGTTTCAAAGCACCGCGTGTGTTTAGAACACAGGGATCCGGAGTCCCCATTCAGTATCTGTGAGCCCTTAGGCAAGTCACTGAACTTCTTGGAGCCTCAGTAAAGTGGGGATGAAGGTGACAATACCTGCCTCATAGGGTTCAGGTGAAGATGAGATGAGATGTGCCTGTAAAAACACTTAACACGGGCACCTGCTACTTCTCACTTTTAATCATTAGAGCAGCTTGGGCGGACGTTGAGGCCGATAGGAAGGAGCTGGGAGGCAGTGAAGGCAGAGGAGAGAGAAAGGGACCCAAGAACTTGGGCAGAGAGAGAAATCTGGGATGCCTGTGCCAAACCAAGGGAAGGAGGGAACAGCTGGGGATGCAGAGAAGGTGGCAGGTTTGGGGTGTATGGTTAAGTGAGTGGCTTTTGGACTGTCTTTCTCTGAAGCAACCTTCAAAGTCATTTGCTGAAAGGGCCAGGCCAGGGCTGGCCCGGGTGAAGCTGGAGAACCTGGTTTCCGCTGCAGCAGTAGCGGAGCATGCCTTGCCCCTTTTGCCAGCAACCCCTGGCAGACTCAGCATCGTTCCAGGGAAGGTGGGCAGTTGACTTTACTAGACTCAGAGGATAACATCTGACCTACCTTGCCCACTTGTGAGGCTCAACTAAAGTTGATGAATGTGAAAACACTATATATGTAAGCATAATTTACCATTTTAGTCTCTTTTCCTGATCTTGAGGAGCTGGAAGGGCCGCACCATCAATACCAAAGCCTTCTGAGCACTTCACTTGGGCTGTGCACCATGCCACGCTTTCACCCACAATCTCATCTGGTTATTTTGACAGTCAGGTGAGGCAGGTATTAATATTATCCCCATTTTGCAGATGCAGAAACTGAGGTGCAGAGAAGTTACTGACCTTGCCCCAGGACCCAGAGCTAGTGAGTGTTGGACTCAGGACCCCAACTGAGATCTGTCAGACCTCAAAGCCCGTGATTTGAAACTGCTGTGAAAGTTGGCGTGAGCCCTAATAGCAGCCTGCAGGACAGAAGGATGTGGAGGGATTGACTGTCTTTTCCATGGGTGCTGTGCTCAGTCACTCCGTCGTGTCCGATGCTTTGTGACCCCGTGGACTGCAGGCCACCAGGCTCCTCTGTCCATGGGGATTCTCCAGGCAAGAACACTGGAGTGAGTTGCCATGCCCTTCTCCAGGGGATCCTCCCAACCCAGGGGTCGAACCCAGGTCTCCCGTATTGCAGGTGGCTTCTTGTCCGTCTGAGCCCCCAGGGAAGCCCGTCTTTTCCATTTGATAGATGAGAAAACAGAGGCTAGAAGCTCAGCCCTCCCTCCTGGGCTCTGCAGGCTCCACACTGCCTTGCTCTCGCTTCCCCTGAATGGGAGGAAGAACACAGAGCTTGGAGTCGCACACACCTGGCCCTGATCCTACTCTGCCACGGGTGCTGTGTGACTTCAGACCAGGCATCTTGCTTCTCTGTGCCTTTACGTGCCTGCGAAATTCCTAACAGCTGGCTCTAAGGAATGTTGCCCGGGGCACAGGAGGTGTGCCAGGAGCCATGCTTCCTACACTGCCGAGGATCTGCCTCCCACTTGACTGCTGAGACCAAGTCTCCATGACCTTCTATTTATTTAGACCTTTGTTCTCCTCAGTGCCAGGAAGTGGTGGTGCCTGACCCGAGTCTGTGGCTACCTATGATTTCCTGAGTGGGGCCGTGGGGGTAGGGCCCTGAGCAGTCCATGGTGTCATCACCGTGCTGATGAAGAATGCCCCGGGCAGGGCTGGGGCCATCAGGGGCCTTCCTGCTGCCCCTGGTTACCGTGGCCATGGGGTCCTGGAATTTTAGTGCCCACAGAAAGCTTGGAGACGCCCTGTTGCAATTCCTTTTTTAATTTTTTACAGACAGGGTAACCGAGACCCACTGTGAGGAAGTGACTTTCACCTCCTCTGGATGGGGCAGAGCTCATACGCATGGAACTTTCATTTTTGGACCTGCCTCCAGAACCCTGGGGATTTCCACTAGAGTGGTGATCACCCCCACCGAGAATCCCAGACTGCTCGGAGGGCCCAGGGAATACAGACGAGTCAGGGACTGGAGCTCTCTCTGCCCCTGGCCCTGGGGAGGAGGTGGAGGAAGCCAGCCGCAGCCTGAGGTCCCCCGACAGGGGAAACTCTGAACTACCGTCCCTGAAAGTCCGCGATGCGGTTCTTCTCTCTGTCTGACTTGCTCTTTACCTCCCTCTCACTCAAAAGAATGACTGGACGCTCCTGGAGCCTGCAGTCACCATCCAGGGGATTTTTTGCACCGCAAAGGGTAATTCCTGTCTCATCCCTGCTGTGACTCAGCAGTGACGTCGAACCATACAAGCCAGCGAGAAGATAAAGGCATCAGCCGCCCGCGTATCAGAGCGGGTGGCCCAGCAGAGCACACCGCTTCTCCCAGCACAGACCGCGGGGCTGGGCCCCTGCCCCGAGGAGCTTGGACCAGGCCCTCCACCCCCGGGCCCGCCTGGGACCCCAGGATGGCCTCTGGCTCGGCCAGCAGCCCCCGCCCGGCCCCCGATGAGAATGAGTTCCCCTTTGGGTGCCCCCCCACCGCCTGCCAGGACCCCCCAGAGCCCGGGCCTGTCTGCTGCGCCGTCTGTCTCTCTGAGAATGCGAGGTGAGGGGTCGGAGGAGAAGGGGTGGGTGGGGAGGAGGCGCCGGGGAGGGACTCCTGATGGGAGGCGAGGGCGAGAGGACCCCTGGCTCTCAGGCAGGTGCCTGCATCTCTCTGTCCTCAGCTTCCCTGATACCGCCCCGTCTGACTTCTGGCGGAAGGAGGAGACACAGAAAGCCCTCCGCTCCCTCTGCGGAAGGCCGTCGAGGGAGGCAGAGCCTCTGAGCCCACCTGGGCTAACTCACTTACTATGTGGCCTGTGCTCATGGCTTAATGTCCCCAAACCTCAGCGCCCTTGTCAATAAAATGCCTGTAAAGTGATTTTCTACCTCCTGGGATTGTTACAAGGCCCAATCAATAACATTCCAAAAGATTCTTATAATAGGGAATTTATCTGTAAACTCCTGGGTAAATGACAAACTGCTGTACAGATGTATCTCCTTCCACAGTCTCACCCATCACCTCAGACTGCTGAGAACTCTTCTAAAGGGGACAAAAGTATCTAGTATATTATTGTCTGTTCATGTATTATATATTTATATGTGTATATTGTCCCTGTTCAGCTGCTAAGTCATGTCCAACTCTTTGCGACCTCATGGACTGCACCACACCAGGCTTCCCTGTCCTTCACCATCTCCTATGTATTTGTATATACATACCTTTCTATTTTATATTGTATACAAATACCTTTATATTTCCCTGGTGGCTCAGAAGGTTAAGAATCTGCCTGCAGTGCAGGAGACCCGGTTTCGATCCCTGGGTTGGGAAGGTCCCCTGGAGAAGGGCCTGGCAACCCACTCAAGTATTCTTGCCTGGAGAATCCCGTGGACAGAGGAGCCTGGCGGGCTATGGTCATGGGGTTGCAAAGAGTCAGATGCAATTGAGCAACGAACACACCTTTATTTATAATACATGCTTTTAGCATACGTATAAAAATATACATATATAACATACACCATATATATTAAAATGTGTATATTATAAATAATTCAGAGAGGTGTGACATCAATATGATCATCAGAATCCCACCTTATTATGCAAGTATTATGTACCAACTGTGTGCCAGACACTCTTCAGAAGAGCCTTGGAAAGGTGGACACTGTTATCCTATGAGGACAATGAGGTCTAATGGAGAGATGAGGTCAGTTTCCTAGCAGAGGTGTTCTTAAACTGCCATACACCCCCAGCGTGACCTTTGCTGGGGACTTTACAGGTTAGGGAGGTGGGAAACTTCTGAGGCAAACTTGAGAGGTTCAAATGCTTTGACAAAGGAGAAGGCTGAGAGAAAGAGAAGAGAGAGGTGATGGTAGAAAGGGAAGAAGGGGCGGGGAGCCGAGCTTGACTGGTCTCACCATCCTGGGCTCGCCTCAGGCTTTTGCAGTGGGGCTTGTGGTTTCCTTACCTCTTCTTCCAAAATGTGGCAGGGGCAGGGAAGGGTCCCAGGTCTGGCCTGCGTCTCTCTCCCTCAGCCCACCCCTACGTCCTCTGAGACCTCGTTCTCCTCCCTGTGAAATGGGCCTGACCAGGGGTGCTCGCTGGGGGTCAGATCACTTTGCAAAAGCATGTAGGCCCATGTGTCATCTCATTCAGAATCTGACACCCACTTCCTGGTTAGGCATCTCAGGCTGGGTGTTCTTGGAGGCCCCTTCTTATTCTGAGAAGTCATCTGTAATTACTAAAAATAAGAGACCAGAATAAAACAGAGGAATCTGCAAAGAACTAATATAGTACACACCCACAATCCCTTACCTGAACCCCTAGGGTCGGATGTATTGTGGAATGAAAAAGTTTTTCAGATTTTTGAAAAACCACTCAGTACATTATAATTCTTCCAGCAGGGAATGGGGACATACCTTATATTCAAACATCAAGCAGTGATATTTCTGCAAATATAAATATTCATACTAAGTGGGATAAAACAGGTCTAATAGCCTGGTCAGTTCAAATCAGGTTTGGCTGCCAGAGAAGCTCACTGCAAGCTATGGGAAAACTCTGGGTGCCCGGTGTTTTTGGGGTTTAGGAATGGTGGGTCTGGGATGGAGCTATATGCTCATGGGTCTCGGCTGCCATGCCGGGCAAGGCCCAGGCCTTTGGGGCTCTGGGGTGGAGGTTGGTGTCATGGAGTCTCAGCGGCTCTGCTCAGTGGCATTTCTGCTTGTGTTCCCAGGAATGGTGAGGATCGGATCTGTCCCAAATGCAAAGGGGAAGACACCCCATCTGAAAGTCCAGGAAGCCTTCTGTCTCAGGAGAAGGTAAGCTGGCGCTGCCAGGGAGGTTTGTTCATTGTCTCTGCGGGCAGGCACCTCCCTGCTTGTCCTGAGTCTAGGCTGAATTCCGTCTGTTGGTGCTGAGGAGACTGATGCTCACAGTGAGAAAGCCGCTTGTCCCACGCCGCCTGGCTGACCCGTGGCAGGTTCAGGCTGAGAGTGGCTGTCTATTCGGGGATCCACACACCACGGCCTTCGGGCCCGGCCCAGCCTGCTGCCTATTTGTAAGCTCACGAGCTGAGAATGGTTTTTACACTTAAAGGGTTTTCAAAAGTCAACAGGGGAATGAGATTCTATGACACGTGAAAATGATCCAGACTTCAAACTTCCAGATCCCTGAATAGAGCTGGACTGGTTCACCGCCACAGCTCAGTCATGTATGTCTTATGCGTGGCCGCTTTGGCCCCGAGATTGCAGAGGTGAACAGTCGTAACAGAGGCCTTCCAGCCCCCAGATATTCACTCTCTGGCTCTTTCCAGAAAGAGTTTGCCAACTCCTGGTGCAGACAGCTCTTTCTGACCCTCTTTGCTCTCAGACCAGGTCAGGCCAGCCTCAGCTCACTTCTCCGGCTTCCCCAAGCTGTGCTTCCAGGAATAAGAGGGGCCAAAACGACATCCTCAGGCACCGTTTAGAACCCTGGCCCTTCTGAGCTGGAAAGACCCTTGTGGGTCATCTGTCCAGCCCAGAGGTGCCCACGTGGCAACCAACTGTGGTTCGTTCCCAAACCAGTTCAGGACAAAAATGGTTGAAAAAAGAAAGAAAGGAAGAAAATTGTCATGACTTTTTCTTACAAAACTAAATTCTTTCCATTTATAGAATCACCCTTTACTCTGAGACGATGCCCTTCCTATGTGTGTCTTTGTATAAAGGAAATGATCATGATAGATGATAGAATTGAGGGTAAAGCCTTTTTTGGGGTAAAATTAAAAAACGACAATCTTTATGTTGATCTCCTGATTTAAAAAGCAAACACAACTGGTACTGGTCTGTGAATCCAGAGCTTTAGGAACCCCGGCTCTAAATCTGACCCCCTTTTCTTACACGTGGGGCCCCAACACCCCCTGGGGATTCTCATCGCAAAGCTCCCCAGTGACCACGGTCTCCCCAGCTCCACACCCGAGCTGGCCACACTGCGAGGCGCCCGGCTCCTTTGGACCAAAGCTGTACCCTTGGCCAAACTGTGGCCCTGGGTGAGGGTGGGGGGGATCAGGAGCCTGGTGTCAAGGATGAGATGGCTGCTGTGTGTCTGCCTGTGAAATGAAGACGCTGCCTTACTGCTCCTGCTAAGTCACTTCAGTCGTGTCCGACTCTGTGCGACCCCATCCCTGGGATTCTCCAGGCAAGAACACTGGAGTGGGTTGCCATTTCCTTCTCCAATGCATAAAAGTGAAAAGTGAAAGTAAAGTCGCTCAGCCATGTCCAACTCTTCGCGACCGCATGGACTGCAGCCTACCAGGCTCCTCCGTCCATGGGATTTTCCAGGCAAGAATACTGGAGTGGCTAGGACAGAGCCTTTTCAGTACCGGCGATGTCCCATTGCCTGTCACTGGCTGTCGGGGCTCTCTCCCTCCGGCTGTGGAACGAGAGGCCGGCGGGTCTCCATGCCTCCTTCCCCTTCTCCGCTCCAGCCCCCTCTCCTCCAGAGAGTCAGGGGGACGTCTGTCCCACCAGAGCTGGTTTTGAGGGCTTTCCTCTCTTCTCTTCGGCAGCCCTCTCCCCCACAGACCCTCCAGGGAACCATAGTAAGGATCTAGTGCATTTCCCCGGAACTTTATACTCTACCACTGGTAGAGCTAATAGGATTATCACCGCTGGAATAACTTCCCAAACCTCCCTAGTAGGGCATCTCTGTGCTCACTGGGCCTCCGTGCTCCCCCCTCCAAGGGGAGGGGTAGGCTATCTGCTTTCCAAGGCAACTACCTGCCTGAAGGCATTAGGACGTTTGTTTCTGGTTTGCTTTAGTCTTGCCTCTGAACAGAATGAATCCAGATTCATTGTGTAAATCTTAGATAATATAAAGCAGAGATATTTTAATATCTCCCAATTCAGTAGTTCTAATTTTTTCATCTTTGTCAGTGTGAAATCAGATGAAAGCAGAAGGGGAGCCTGGACCTCTGGCCCTGCGGTTACCCCACTGCTTTCTCCTGCCCCAGCCCCCAGAGACTCTGGATTCCTAGGGCCCTGCAGGGTGCACTTTGAAACTCGATGCCTTTGACCACGTGGAGTGACTCTAATGATGGAGTCACAGGCGCTCAGCAGGCTACAGCGTGGGGGGGGGGGTGCACCCCCCGTGGAAAGCTGAGGGGCGGTGTGAGCCAGTGGTCTGACACCTGCACAAAGCCACAAGTGGAAAGACCAGGGACTCCACCAGCTCCTGACCCGATGGGAACTTTGGGGGGACTTTTGACCAAAGGAAGGCAGCTGATGACAAATCAACACTTTGCACACGTGGCGGGCCCGAGTCTGCGCATCTGAGGAATCCTGGGAAGTGGAGGTGGGGTGCGGGGCCGGGCCGGAAGCCGGCTGCACTACGCCCCGAGGCGCCCGTCCTTGCGACCCTCTCTGCGCCACCCGCTCATGCTTGTCCTCCTCTGGCTTGGTTAGAGGCCTGTCCCTCCGAGGAGCGCTCAGAGCCCCGGACTGATTAGCTCGTGTCAGAAGCAGACATGAAAGGATGACTGTTGACCCGGGTGGGGACTTGGTTCTGGCCTGGAACGACCTTCCTACGGGAGTGACAGTGAGAGGAGACAGCAGTCAGTCCTGCCTGCCGCAGGCCCCGGACACCGGGCTGTTGCTCTGTCTCTTCCCTCTGAGGCCACTCGGGAAGGTCCAAAGCAGGCTGGCCCCTGCTGCCAGTGGCTTACAAGAATGCCTCAAATTACCCTAGAATCTGAAAACGATCGGAGGTCGAGCTGTCTAGTCCCATTTCCGTTCTGTACTGGATTCCTGCCAAGTGGCTTGGTGTCCCTTCAGTGACGGGCAGCTCATCACTGCACAAAACCACCATGAGGAACTAACTACTGTGCCATTGTCCGCTCCCTTTGTTCCGAGCTGACGTCTGTCTCCCTCAGGGCCGCAAAAGGCAAGGCAGTCAGCCCCCTGCGTCCTGAGGCCGTCCTGCGTCTGTGGGAGGACGCTGACCACGTCCCTCTCGAGTCCGTCCTCAGCCTACACGCTTCTTTGTGTCTGTTGAAACCCAGCCCCTGGAAATGAGCTGGAAAATGAGCCCCCTCGCGCTTCTGAGCTTGGCGGTTGCATCTGTGACCCCATCTGCCCTGTGACATCCTGTGTCATGGGTGGTGGCGATACCAGTGGGTGACTGGAGGCTCAGGGGACAGGCGTGCCTGCAGCAGCCTTACCGCATCGGGGAGCCAGAGCCAGGCTCCCTCTTCCTGCCCCCGGGACTCCTGGCACCTCTCTGCTGCCTCCAGAGGGGGGATCACCCCAAGTGTTTTGTTTACACAGGTTTAAATACCCAGTCAGCCTAAGTGCTGGAATCCAGCAAGCGCTGTGAAAACAGGAATGGGCAAGACTCCTTTCAACAAGGAGAATCAGGCAGGACTTCCTGGAGGAGGTGGCAGTTGAGCCAAGCAGAGGCCGCCAGAAAGGAAACTGGCTCAGATACAGAGGAGGGTAGGAACTGGCGGGTGGGCCAGGTCCACCCTGTCCTGGTAGAGTGCCTCTCCCTCAGCACTAGCTGAGACCCAAGCAAAAACACCCCGTCCAGCCCTCAAAGACCTTGGCCAGCCTCTGCGCCCAGCGCAGCAGTGTGGACAGTGCCCGGCACATTGCAGGCCCCTCTGTTCTGTGCGGTGGCTTCACAGAGGCTTCTCCCGTGCCCCCAGTATCCTCTTAACACCCCCCCCATCAGAGGCCCCTGGGTCCTCAAGTGGAGGCCCCCCAACAGCCCTCTGCTGACCCCGTCACAAAGGGCCTGGGTCAGTAGGCAGCCGGGAACACCACACCCCCCCGACTTCTCGGACGTGGACAGAAGGACAAGTGTTCGCTCAGGGCTGGGATTGTGTTTTCTCTGTTTCCTCCCCGGAGGAAATTCCACCGCAAGTTTTATTTTTAGCGGTTTGCCAGCCGTGAGGCAGCTCACACAGGGGCCGCTTGTGGCACTGGCTTGGCCCAGGACGGATGCCCTGTTCTTCCCCCGCAGCCCCAGCCGGCTTGCCTCTCTAGCGCCCTGGGTCCCTGCCTTCAGATGAGCCACCCCTCTCTCCCTGGGGGGGAAAGGGCCCTGGACGTGGATCCCAGGCGCCTGGCCTCCACCACGGCTTTGCCCCAAAATTGCATCGTCTCCTATAAGTCAGCAGCCTTCCCTGAGCTTCAGCTTCTTCACCTCCATGAGAGAGGCAGAACTTCAGAGCCCCGACCTCCTCCGGGTGGTCCTGGGAGACCCAGCAGGGCTGTGCTCACACGGGGGCGGAGAAGGGCTCGTGCCTGCAGGACAGCGGGCTCCTCGCTTGTACAAGCTCCGCGTGACCCAGACTGAGCCACTCGCCCAGGCCTCACCTGTGTTCAGGTGAAACCAGCTCCGCCCTGCCTGCCTTGAAGGATTACTGCAGGGATCCTAGGAGGTAGCTTGCAAAAATGCTTTGGTCCTATGTAAATACACGTGCACGTAGGGATGTTCCTCATGTCTGCCAGCCCCTGAGGAAATCCAGTGGGGAAAGCAGGGTTTTATAGAATTACTACGCGTTTGAGGTGTGAAGATTCAATGAGGTGCATGTATGTGACAGCCATTAGGGGGAGGGAAAAAGATGTCCCAAGGGCAGTGCTTCATCCACAGGAATAATTATGGTAATAGCAGGTCCGCTACTGCTCATCAGGGCTCAACTGAGTGAACATCAGGCAGAATCGTGCTCCCCAAAGCTGTCCACGTGTTAATCCCCGGGACCTGTGAATATGTCACCTTACGTGACTGCATTAGTCTGCTCGGGCTGCCGTAACAAGGGACCACAGACTGGGCGGTGGAAACAACAGAGATTGATCTCCTTGCAGTTCCGGAGGCAAGTTCAGGCCGAGTCGGTCTCTTCCAAGGCCTCTCTCCTTGGCTGGTGGATGCCGTCTTCTCCTAGCGTCTTCGCATCCTCTTCCCTCTGAAAGTCTGTGCCCTGTTTCCTCTTCTTGCAAGGACACCCGTCACACTGGGGCAGGGCCCGTCCCAATGACCTCATTCCAACTTAATCACCTCTTTAAAGACCATGTCTCTGGGGACTTCCCAGGTAATCCAGCGGTTAAGACTCAGAGCTTCCAATGCAGGGGGCACAGGTTCAATCCCTGGGTGGGGAAGATCCCCTGGAGGAGGGCATGGCAACCCACTCCAGTATTCTTGCCTAGAGAATCCCATGGACAGGGGAGCCTGGTGGGCTGCAGTTCACAGGGTCACAGACAGACACCACTGAAGCGACTTACTACACACACACGCACGGACACCACTCAGCCCATGACAGTGACCAAAGGGTCTTTGTACTTTGCGGACGTTACTAAGTTAAGGATCTTGTGATGGGGAGATGACTCTGGGTTGTTGGGTGAGCTCATTGTAATCACAAGGGTCCTCAAAAGAGGAAGACAAGAGAGACAGAATCAGAGAGAAGCTGGAAGATGCTCCGCTGCTGCCTCTGACTCTGGAGGGAGGGACCATGAGCCCAGAACGCAGGCAGCCTCTGGAAGCTGGAAAAGACCAGAAAACAGGTTCTCCCCTCTGGTCTCCAGAAGGAACACAGTCCTGCTGACACCTTGATGTTAGGACTTCTGATTTCCAGAACCATAAGACAATAAATGTGGGTTGTTTAAGCCATTAAGTTTGTGGTATTTTATTACAATAACAGAATAGGTCACTCGTATCAGAATTTACATGTATTATGGCATTTAATCCTCACCATAACTCTATGGAGGGGGGAGCTGTGCGTTCTATTATTGTCTTCATTTTCCAGATTGGGAAACTGAAACCTGGGGGAGTTAGTGAGTCCCCCAGGACCACACAGCTAAGTAGGTGAACTGACAGAAATGGGCTTTGCACCCCAACAGGACAGCTCCAGAGCCAACCCCTGTAAGCACCGCAAGGAGTGAGAGACTGAGCGACTGATGCTGGCTCTCTGGGCAGTGCGGCTGGCCCCCAGCAGCCTCTCCTCTGCCTGCTGGGGGCGGCTGGCCCCCAGCAGCCTCTCCTCTGCCTGCTGGGGGTGACTGGCCCCAGCCGCCTCTCCTCTGCCTGCTGTGGGTGACTGGCCCCAGCAGCCTCTCCTCTGCCTGCTCTGGGTGACTGGCCCCCAGCAGCCTCTCCTCTGCCTGCTCTGGGTGACTGGCCCCCAGCCGCCTCTCCTCTGCCTGCTGGGGGTGACTGGCCCCCAGCCGCCTCTCCTCTGCCTGCTGGGGGTGACTGGCCCCCAGCCGCCTCTCCTCTGCCTGCTGTGGGTGACTGGCCCCCAGCCGCCTCTCCTCTGCCTGCTGGGAGCGGCTGGCCCCAGCCGCCTCCGCCACACGTGGTAACAAGGAGGCTTGCTCTGTGCACACGCGCTTGCCCGTCTGCCTGGGCTTTCACCGCACAGACACAGCACCCCGAGGCTCAGCCGCCAGAGGAGCGCGCGCCCCGCCACCCGTGTGCGATTCTGGAACCCACCGATAGTCTCCTCACTCTCACCTTCTTACCGCCCTCTGCCTCTCACTTCGAGCACAGTAGACTCTTAAAGCCGCAGAGGGTTCGCCTCGCGGGCTTGGAGGGAGTTGCAGGGCCAGAGTGGTCACCCGCATCCATCACCAGGTCCTCATCCGCCTCGGGTCCTCCACCCCCCGCACATCAGGGAGCTACCTGCTGGGAGAAGCTGCGTCACGGGGCGCTTTGCAAAGGCCTCCTGGTCTCCCTGCCAAGGCTGCCTCCCTCCCGGAAAACATCTGTTTTCTGTTCCTGGTTGGGAACATCTTGTGCCTGGAGCCTGAGGCCGTGGGGCACCGCTGTGCTGGGCGTGCTCTGCGTTCCAGTCCAGCTGTCTCATGAAGCCCACAGCTCTAGCTGTTTTAACTTTCACAGAATGATGACTAGTGTGACTTTGTATTTGCTCAGCCCAAAGACTTCTGCCCTCCCCTCCTCCCATCCAGATCTCCCCTCACGTCACCCTGAGAGGTGATTCTTAAAAACAACGACAAAGCTCTTGGAAAGTCAAGATATTATTTGTGTGTAATAAAATTCATTCATTTTAAGTGTACAGATTGACGGATGCCGGTAAATACCTGTAATCGTGTGACCTGCAGTGAAGAACATGAATGCTTCTGCACCAGATAAAAGCTTCCTTGTGCCCCTGGCTCGTCAGTCTCCCCCAGCTGCAGCCCCAGGCAGCCACTGATCTACTTTCTGTTCATGGTTTGGCCTTTTCTAGAATCTCATGAGAATGAAATCCTAGGGACTTCCCTGATGGTCCAGTGGTTTAGACTCCGCACTTCCAATGCAGGGGGCACAGGTTTGATCCCTGGTCAGGCACCTACGATCCCACATGCATGGTGAAGCCAAAAAAATTGTTTTTAATATCAGAAGAAAAAATTAACTTGGAACAGATTTCTAGTATGCGGTCTTCCGTGTTTGGCTCTTCATTTGGCAGAATGTTTCAAGGTCCCTCTGTTATCGCAGATGTTAGTAATTTAGTCCATCCAGTTGCTGAGTAGTAAGTGTACGGAGTGTCCTCAGGTACGGAGGACACACTACACTTCACCCATCTACCAGCAGATGAAAACTTGGATATCCTCCAGCGTGGGCCTGTTATGAGTAAAGCTGCCTGGACATTTGCATACACACGGAAACATTTTCAGTTTCTCTTGGGTAAATCCCTAGGAGTGGAATGTGTGGGTTATCTGCTAGCTTGGTAAGCATGGTCTGTAAGTTACTTTATGATTTCACTTTATGAGATACTTGCATAGTTTGTCCCAAAGCATCTGTACTGTTTTGTATTCCCGTGAGCAACCTACAAGCGTTTTTCAGTTCCTCCACATCCTCCCCAAAGCTTGGTATTGCCATTTTTTAAAAATGTTGCCATTTAGTGAGTGAACAGTGGCATTTTATAACAGTTTGCATTTCTCTGATGACTGCTGCTGATGAACTTACTTTCATAGGCTTGTCATTTATGTCTCTCCTTTTATGAAGTATCTGTTCAGTATTTTACCCATTTTGTGTTAGGCTGTCTGTCGTCTTATTGAATTGTAAGAGTTCTTTATATATTCTGTATATAAGGCCTTTACAGATATATGTTTTGGAAAAAAAAAGTGTCCTCCCAGTCTCTCCTGGGTTTACTTTTAATAAGAGACAGAGGTGGCATCACCAACTATATGGACATGAGTTTGAGCAAATTCTGGGAGATAGTGAAGGACAGGGAAGCCTGGAGTGCTGCAGTGCGTGGGGTCAGAACTAGTCCGACACGGCTTAGTGGCTGAATGACAAGAGACGTGGGGTGGGAAGGGCCGTGGAGCTCTGCAGCTTCCTGGCTGTTCCTCCTGGAGTAAATCCCTTCCCCTCCATGAGCCTCAGTTTCTTCATCAGTCAAATGGGAACAGAAAACCTACCCTGGCATCCCCAAGTGTTGTTTGGGCCCTCGGGAGAACTATGACCACGAAAGCCATTTTCCAAACTCCTCAGACCTATGCATAGGTTGGCAGTATTGCCAAGTTGCTTGTTTGGGACCCTTGGGGAGCTCCCAGACCAGTGGGGGCAACCAAACAGTGAGTTGGGAGGAACCCGTCCCAGCAAGAGGGGTGGCAGTGCTTCCAAGGATCACAGCAGGAGCTCTGGTCGCATTTTGAAGGAGGGTCACAGAAGCTTGAAGGTGGAAAGAAATCAGCCAGGCAGAACGAACAGCGGGTGCAAAGCTTCGTGGCCTGGCCCAGCCCCTGCCTGGCGGATGTCGGTGCTTCACAGACTCCCCAATGCTACCGGGACCCCCGCAACGTCCAGTGACGTGGTTCTTATTTCCAGGATCACCCCGAGGTGGCTGAGGCTGGAGTCGGGTGCCCCTTTGCAGGTGTTGGCTGCTCCTTCAAGGTAAGTATCTAGGTGAGAGAAAGGAGGTCTGTACACTGCAGTCTCAGACCTCCTCGCTCAGCCTCTCGGGTTTCCCCCCAACATCCAGCTGCTGCTCTGGATGTACCTTATGTGGCTTACAAGCCACAGAATCACTAGTAAATCATCTTTGTGCTCAGGGGAGTTCTTCTTAATGTCTCACCTGAGCATCGCAGTGGCATCACAAAAAAGACCCTCCCCTCCCCACTGCCCCCAACCGCTCTGCCTCTCTCCATGGTCCTGAATCATGAGTGGGCTCCAGGGCAGGACAGAAGTGTTGCTCTGGAAGATGGCTCGCCACGGGCGTGTCTAAGGCCAGGGCCCTTCTCCACATCCCTCTTGCTGTGAACTTCCCGTTGCTGGGTGAATGGATGTGACGTCCCTTGGTAACCACTGATGGTGGGGCTCTCCTTGGCTCCCTGGTTCTCCCTGCTCCTCCTCAGTTTTCGCTGATCAGTCCCACTGTCTCGGCAGGGAAGCCCGAAGTTCATGGAGGAGCATGAGGTCACCTCCCAGGCCGCCCACCTGAACCTGCTGTTGGGGTTCATGAAGCAGTGGAAGGCCCAGCTGGGCTCTGGCCTGGGGTACGGGCCTATAGCCCTGGAACGGAACCTGTCGGACCTGCAACTGCAGGGGGCCGTGGAGGTGGCCGGGGACCTGGAGGTGGACTGCTACCGGGCCCCCTGCTCCGAGAGCCAGGAGGAGCTGGCCCTGCAGCACTTCATGAAGGAGAAGCTCCTGACGGAGCTGGAAGGGAAGCTATGTGTGTTCGAGAACATCGTGGCCGTCCTCAACAAGGAGGTGGAGGCCTCCCACCTGGCCCTGGCCGCCTCCATCCACCAGAGCCAGCTGGACCGCGAACACATCCTGAGGCTGGAGCAGAGGGTGAGCCTGGGAGGCAAGTTCACCTTCAGGGCAGTTCAGGCCACCGCCCCCCCATCCCTTGCCCCATCTTGTCTCCAGAGCAAATGGACCAGCCTTCCTCCTATGCCTTCTCCCTGCACAGACCAGCCATGCCCCCATCAAAAATCTCTCTCCTGTGTCCTGAGACCTAGGGAGAGGACTGAGGCAGAAGTGATAGTTAAATTCCCCCATCCAGCGCTTCATTTTGTTTGCTTCAGTTTCTTCTGCAATAGACTATTCCTACCCCAAGCATCTCATTCCACTGTCGGACATTTTTCATGCTCAGAAAGTTCTCTGTCATACTAAGCTAAAATTAGTCTCTCTGTCTTCCCTGCCCCTCGGGGCCCACAAAACATCTGACTTCTAGCCCCCATGGAGGTTCTTTGGAAATGAGACATCAGTAATAATATCCTGCCTGAGTGTTTCCTTCTTTAGGCTAAACACCCCCAGCGCCTTCACACTTCATCAGAGCCCGTTGTTTCATGTATTCCGGCTCAGTCTCTAAAGAATTCCACCCTTCAGCGTGATGGTACCAGGCCACCAGATAATTCACTTATCTGACGGTTCTTGGTTGAGTCAGACTGTAACCTCCTTTGTTGCAGAGCTTATACTTCTCTTAATATGACCAGTCACAATGCTGTGTTGCTTCTCATGGGGCAACAGTATTACATCCCCATCTTATGTTGAACTCGGCCTGGATTTTAGTTCCAGACCCACCATTCACTTGCTGTGTAGATCTGAGCAAGTCACAGGACTGTGACTTTTTCATCCGTAAAATTAGGGATTCGATTTTCTTTAAGGATGCTCACTTCCATTCCTGACCTCCCTACCTGAGTATGCCTGAGAATAAATTTGTATTTTTTTCACATGTCAATGGAGGAACCTACTAGAAGAGCCAGACACTGGCTTTGAGTGACAGAGTAAAGGATTTATTTATGCAACTCTTGCCCTAGTTGGAAGGTGGTGCCTGCCCACTCCCCACAAGGGCAGAGTGACCATGTCTTCAGTTCCTTGACAAGTTTTGTGGCTCAACTCTTACATGCCAAGCACTATGCAAATCTTGTGAAAGTCACTCCTTGGAACCCCATGGACTGTAGCCCGCCAGGCACCTCTGTCCAGGGAATCTCCAGACAAGAATACTGGGGTGGGTTGCCACTCCCTTCTCTAGGGGATCTTCCCAACCCAGGGATCAAACCTGCATCTCCCGTGTTGCAGGCACATTCTTTACCGTCTGAGCCACATGGCCACAGATGAAATGAGCATGGGCCCAGACCATCTATCCTGTAGGAAAAGCAGAAAATATATATCTCAGACGCTTCTAAGAACAGAGAGGAAAGAGGGAAACCAGCTGAGCTAGGGCAGTGGTCGAAGACTTCCCAGAGGAAGGGCTATGTGAGCCGGATTCCTGACGGGTGCATAGGAGTTTGCCAGTGGAGAAGGGAGGAAGAGGAATTCCAGGCAGGAGGGCCAGCATATGCAGAGAGAGATGCCTGCGGCCGAGGGAGGCAAGGTCAGGAAAGCCATTTGGGGAACAGCTGTATCTCTCTCTGCATCCCGCCATCGCTCCCTCACCCTCAGGCTGGGTTCTGGTGCCTCTGGCTAAATGGGCTTCCCCGCCCCAGGTGCTGGAGTTGCAGCAGACCCTGGCCCAGAAGGACCAGGCCTTGGGCAAGCTGGAGCAGAGCCTGCGCCTGATGGAGGAGGCCTCCTACGACGGCACCTTCCTCTGGAAGATCACCAACGTCTCCCGGCGTTGTCAGGAGTCGGCCTGCGGCAGGACCGTCAGCCTCTTCTCCCCAGGTAACTCCCCTGGGAGTGGGGAGGGGTGCAGGCCCCTGCGGGGGAGGCAGGCCCCACGGGGCCCAGGAGACAAGAGGTACGGGGCGGTCCGCTCTGACAGCCGTGCTGCGTCCAGTTAGGCCCGAGTCTGTTCAGATGCCCGGCCCTGGCAGGCCCGTGGAGGTGGTAGGCTCCCCCGCCCCGCTGTGTGGAGCAGGGACTGTTGGCACCAGGCTGGCCTTCTGCCTCCCTGAACGTCAGGCACGTTCTGCAGCTAGGAACAAGTCATCTCAGTTGTTTGTGTGGATGGCGGTTGGGAAAGAGAGTGCGCTGTGAACCCAAGTCCATGCAGACTCCAGGCAAGTGGAGGATGGCTTTCATAGGAGACCCAGTGACCTGAAATCAGACAAGGGGAGATCTAGGTAAGACCACAGGCATCTGTGTACAGTTGTGGGGAGCATGTGAGTGAGCGTTGTGTAAATCAGGGCAGTTCTTACTCATTTCTAGGATCCCGGGGCCTGGCACAATATTTTGTGTAAAGTGGGCAGTTACTCGGTTGACGTCTCTCTTCGTTAGCTGAGACCTGCTTCTGTAACGCTCTGCATGTTTGTCCTCAGACCTCTGCTTTTCCCCTTGCCTCCCTCATGTGCGTCTAAGAAAAATGGGTGGGTTGTTAAGGAGGATTTCTGCAGAAGGCAATTTTAACCCCCACTCACGTCTGCTCCAACCTCATGCCTTTCTTGTCTGTCAGCTCCTCTGACTCACCCAAGGCCAACAGCGCTAGGATTAAGAGGGGGCATGGGAGTCTGCCCCGTCCCACAGGGGAGGTGGGCCCCCAAGCCAGGCCCCTTGCCTCAGGAACTGGGGCAGCTCCTTCATGGGGTGGCCTTGCCCTCTACACGCAAGCTTTGTGTCCTGGCTGCTTTCCAAAGAGGGAAAAAGCAAGCAGTGTCTCTGGCTTCCTGTTCTACCAAAGCACAGAGGGCAGAGATGAGTCAGACCGTCAGCCTGTCCCTGCTCCACGCCTTCCTGCCCTGCACACCCTGTCCCCGCTCTGCCCCTCCCAGACGGCCCCCCATAGGATCAGCCGCTGGAGCTCACACTCAGACGGTTCTTTCAGCTGCCCAGGGCGAGAGCCCACAGGCCCTGCACCTAACCAACAGGGGATGGTTCATCCCAGGGGCCTGTGTCAAGGGTGGCCGGCAGAACTGTGAGCCGCCCCACTCCCTCCCAGCCCCCAGGAGACCCCAGCCGCTTAGCCTGGGGCTGCAGAAAGAGCTGCATGTTGGGACTTAGGAGGCCGGGCCCTTCACTCTGGCCCTGACCCCAGCTCGCTGTGACTTTGTGGGCCGGCCACTTCCCCTTGCTGGGCTCCGGCTCCTGACTGCAAAACGCAGGTCGGTTAAATCGGGAGTGGTGGGGCCAGCAGCGCCTCTGTCCCCTGTCAGAAACGTGAATTCTCAGTCCTCACCCCGCACTGCTGAGTCAGAAGCTCCAGGCCTGGGGCCTGGCGGTCTGCGATCCTGATGGCCCTTGACATCCAGCGGGCCAGGTGTTCTCCAAGGTTTAACGCTGTATGTTTTTGTTTATTGTCGAGTCACTAAGTCATGTCTGACTCTTTTGCAACCGCATGGACTGTAGCCTGCCAGGCTCCTCTGTCTGTAGGATTTCCCAGGCAAGAACACTGGAGAGGGTTGCCACCTCCTTCTCCAGGGGATCTTCCCGACCCAGGGTTTGAAGCCACGTCTCCTGCCTTGCGGGCAGACTTTAACGCTGAGCCACCGGGGATGCCCCCTGATGCTCTATGGTGGAGAAGCAGCTCCAATCCCAGATGTCACGGTCTGGGGCCACGACCCAGGCCTGCCGAACTGCCAGCCCCAGTTCCCTCATCTGGAAAGTCTAGCACTTGCCAGCTGCCCTGGTGATGACTCTGGCTTCCGCGTTTCAGCTTTCTACACCGCCAAGTACGGATACAAGTTGTGCCTGCGGCTCTACCTGAACGGGGATGGGACGGGGAAGAGGACCCACCTGTCCCTCTTCATCGTGATCATGAGAGGGGAGTATGATGCTCTGCTGTCGTGGCCTTTCAGGAACAAGGTACGGGCGGGCCCGGGCAATGAGGGGCTGCTTCAGGTGGAGGAGACCTGGGTCCTGGTCCTGGTTTAGCCATGAACTCACCTGTGTGACCTCGGAGAGCCCTTCACCCTCTGTGTTATCAGTTTCCCCGCTTGTGAAACAAGAGCCTGAGTTCCCCTCTAGTAGCCAAGGCTGCTGCTTGCTTGAGTCCAGGAGCTAAAATGCCTGGGCCGGCAGCCCTGGGAGACGTGTAGAGATGGAGTTCACACGGCGGGGTGAATAAAGAAAACTTCCTATAGGAGGTGCTGTGGGTCTAGCCTGCAACAGCAGCACTCTCAGAAAAAGGGAGGGAGGCAGATACCACCGTATCCCTTTAAGAATGGCCGAAATCCTCAATGCTGACAACATCAAGTGTTGGCAAGGATGTGGAGCAACAGGGACGCTCGTGCGTTGCTGGTGGGAATATGAAACAGTGCCGCCACTTTGGATGAAGGTTTGGCAGTTTCTCACAAAACTAAACATACTCTTACCACGTGACCCAGAAATCACACTCCTTGGCATTTACTCAAATGAGCTGAAAACTTAAGTCCCCCCAAAACCCTGCAGACAGATATTGGTAGCACCTTTATTCATAACTGCCAAAACTCGGAAGCAGCCAAGATGTCCTTCAAGGTAAATGCATAGATAAACTGTGGTCCATCTAGACAATAGAGTATTATTTAGCACTCCAAAGAAATAAGCTAGGGAGCCATGAAAGGATACGGAGGAACCTTAAATGCATGTTTAAGTGAAAGAAGCCAATCTGAAGAAGCTACATACTGTATGATTCCAGTTACATGATATTCTGCAAAAGGCAAACTGCGAAGACAGTGAGAAAATCAAAGGTTGCCAGGGTTTCATGGAGGAGAGGAGGGATGAATAGGTGGAACGCAGAGGATTTAGGGCAGTGTAAATACCCCGAGGGGCTTCCCTGTAGCTCAGATGGTCGAGAATCCACCTGCAATTCAGGAGACCTGGGTTCAGTTCCTGGGTCGGGAAGATCCCCTGGAGAAGGGCATGGCAACCCACTCCAGTATTCTTGCCTGGAGAATCCCATGGACGGAGGAACCTGAAGGGCCCCAGTCCCTGAGATTGCAAAGAGCTGGGCACGACTGAGCGAGGAACACTACACTCCTAGATCCTCTGATATGATAATGATAGATTCCTGTCCTTATACATCTGCCCACACCTATAGGATGTACAAAACCAGGCATGAGCCTTAAAGTAAACTGGGGACTTTGGGTGAATATGATGTGTCAGCAGAGGTTCATCAGTTGTAGCCAATGTTCCTCTCGGGTGGAGGATGTTGATAGCATAGGAGGCAGTGTGGCGATACTTGGAAATCTCTCTAATTCTCCATTCAATTTTGCCATGCACCTAAAACTGCTCTAAAAAATAACGTTTGTTAAAAGTGTTTCAAAGGGCAGCCGGAGGTGGGGGTGTGGCAGGCATTCCCGAAGGGGAACAGCAGCAGCAAGGGGGCGGGGGAGAGTGTGGACTCCAGACCTGAGCTGGGGCGAAGGGGGGTGAGAGAGAGCTAATGGCTGGGGGTGGGGGCGCCGCAGGGTCTGGGTATGAGTCAGTAGGTCAAAACCGGTTCCCATATGTTCCGGGGGAGTTTTAAAAATGTTAATGACTGGGCCTCACTACCGTAAATGCTGCGCCCTGGGCACTGGGAATTTTCAGACCTTCCCAGGGAATTCTAAAGTGCAGCCTTGTTTGAGAACCATGGCGGCGGGTGTGATGGGTATTTCAGTGGTGTGGGCCGGAGGGGGGATTATATGTCACTTCAAGATCACTGGCTTCCCGGGGACAGACAGGGCCCCTGTGCAGAACAGAAGCTGGGTTCATGTTTCAGGATGTGATGGACACCCGCTCAGTGGAAGGCCTGGCTCCTCTTACCCCTCTGCCTGTCGCAGAGGATCCGGCTGCAGTTGAAGGGTCAGACCTCTCCAGGCAGGAAGGGGCACCTTGGCTTAAGGGGTCCAGCCTCCTTGTCAGGATTGTCTCTCCTTTAGCCCCTAACAGCCAACCACAATTGACGGTGGCATCTGAACTCCCCCTTCCTGTCGGGTAGAACCTCTGAGCCCTGATCACAGAGCCCCCTGGAGCCTGCTCCCCACACCAGGCGCTTCTTTCTGCTCTCACCAGGAGCCACAAAAGCCAGGCTCTTGTTTCTTTCTCTGGCTCCTGCTCAGAGTGAGCTCAGGCTTTCCCAATGGCTCAGTGGTAAAGAATCCACCTTCAGTGCAGGAGATGTGGGTTCGATCCCTGGGTGGGGAAGATCCGCTGGAGAAGGGAATGGCTCCCCACTCCAGTATTCTGGCCCAGAAAATCCCGTGGACCGAGGAGCCTGGCTGGCTGTCGTCCATGGGGTTGCAAAAGAGTCGGACACGACTGAGGAACTAGATAAAAGCCACAGCAGGGTGACCTCTGGGTCAGAGGGCCCGCCTGGGTCAGACCCGGGCCTGACCTCCCCCCACGCTGCCCGCAGGTCACCTTCATGCTGCTGGACCAGAACAACCGTGAGCACGCCATCGACGCCTTCCGGCCCGACCTGAACTCAGCTTCCTTCCAGCGGCCCCAGAGTGAAACCAACGTGGCCAGCGGCTGCCCGCTCTTCTTCCCCCTCAACAAGCTGCAGTCGCCCAAGCACGCCTACGTGAAGGACGACACCATGTTCCTCAAGTGCATCGTGGAGACGAACACTTAGGGCTGGCGGGGCCCAGCCGTCCACGCCTGGGTCCTCGGGGAGACCAGCTCGGAAGGGGGGTCAGCACGATAACCGCGGTCCCAGCTCCTTGTGCCCAAGACCCCAGGGCACGATGATGGGCCGGGGCTGGCATCCCCTGAGCCTGGCTGACAGATTGGCCGTCACCTTAGCGGCGGGACCTTGGAGCGGACCCACAGAGGCAGAAGGTGCAGAGGGAGGTGGTGCAGAACTGGTCCCCCAGCACTCACCACGCAGAACTGGAGGCCGGAGAACCACCCCAGCCCCGAACGTGGGATGGACTCTGGCCCAGAGAGGGAGGGTGTGGGGGCCCAGCTGGGGCGTGGACACTGAGCTGGAGATGCGGGACCTCAGCCAAGGGCTCCGGGGATGGGGAGGCCTCTGCGGGTCACCATGGAGACCGTGCTTGCTGTCTTCCTGCTCGGGGGGTCAGAAACGCAACCAGGGGTGGAAGGGACGGAGCCCAGTGCAATTTAGTCTGTCCCGGCCTGGACTGAGTTCCCCGGCGCTGAAGGTGAACAAGCAACCGCAGAGGGCTATGCTTTGGGGAGGGCATCAAACGGGGGGTGGATTTGAAGACCTTCGCGGTTCCTTCCAAGCCCAGAGTGTCTCTAACGCTCGGCCCCCAGGCTGCTAAGGCCAAGGGCTGCAGCGTTCAGGAGCCCCCTGCCCTCTAGTGTCCTGACTCGCCTTCAGCACCTTGAGGTGGGCGAGTGGCCTGCATGGCTCTGTCCCCGCTGGGCCTGGCAGCTGGCTTCCCCTCTATGCAGAGCCACACACAGGCCCTGTGTCCTGCGCCTCCCCCAGCCAAAGGCCCCTCCGCCTCCTCCCGGGGAAACCAGGTCTCTGAGCTCCCAGGAGCAGCCGCAAGGAGCATGGAGAAGGATAGGGACCCACACTCCCCGTGCTGCCTGCCCGGGGGCCCCCCCTTAGCCATGTTCAGAACCCCATGTCACCCGCTGAACCAAAGTAACCACATCTCTATTTGACGGGTCAGGACCTCTGAGCCACCCGCAGACGCTGTCCTTTTGTGTGTATAAAGCCAAAGAAAGAACTGTTCTTTAATCTCTTTTGCAGTTTTCATGAAGGGTTGTGGGAGCTAGTGGTGACTTCTGAGGTCTGGGTGGGCCGGCTAGTTTTGTAGGCAGCACCCAAGGTTCTCCTGCTTGGTCTTCTGTCTGTAACGGGGGAACTGCCCCTTCTGCCTCACTCACCGCGTTCACTGACCTCAGAGGAGATGCTACACAGGAGAGGCTGGCAAGAAGCGGGGGCACCGCTGCCCGCCTGGCCAGGCCAGGGCTCACTTGTCTTCCCACCTTGGAGGTCGCTACACGACCTAACTGCAGGACCCTGGCTCATCTTCCCAGAGCCCTGAGGCTTCGCGTTGCCATGCAGAGCTCCAAGGCAGCCCGCCTCACCTCTGCCCACCAGCCTTGCCTGCAGCTTACTCTCCTGCTGAGGCTGAGTCACTCTTCAGACCCTCAGCGTTCTCATCTGTGAAATGGGTTAGCAGCCCCTGTCGTCTCCAGCCTGGCGTTTCTGAGGCTGGCCCTCCCACGGGAGGTGAGTGGTCAGCACGGCCCAGTGGGCTGAGTGTGTCAGAACACCAAGACCCCAGCCCCCAGGGCGGACCTGGTATCCCATCTTGCCTCAGCCTCTTCACTTACAGACACGAGAAGCACCCTGCCTGGCCCTGACCCACCCACGGGGTTTTCACAAGGCTGAAATACGATGCCAGAGCTCTAGTGCTTCGCAGGCTAGCAGCATCTCGCCAGACACGACAGGCCACCAACACGTCAGGACTTCTTTTTCTTGTCCCCGCCGCTGACAACCTGTCATGAGGCTGACCTGCTTCCTTGATGTGTGTGGAAACAGGAGCGAGTGATGGGAACACTTGTCTCAAAGCTGGTGTCCTGGAGAAGGAATAACCACCCCCACTCGCTGAGCTAATAAGGGCTTTGTGGGACAAGCACTCCTAGAGACAGCTATCACTCTGTACCTTGCACCACGTGTGTCTGATGGGAGGAGACACACACTCTCTTCAGACACTGTGAGCCGCAGCCATTCTTTTGGCCGAGCTTTATTGAGACCTACTGTGCTGGACCCTGGCGGGTGGGGAAAGGTGAGAAATGCACTCTATCCTCACGGAACTCTTAGCTCTGTGGGCAAAACAGGTCCATAAGTAGATCATTGAAAGTGATACATAAGAGAAACTCAGAGAAAGCATGGGATGTCCAGACCCATTGGTTGAAGCAGGGAGGGCTTCCTGGAAGAGGTGGCATGTAAACTCAGCCTTTAAATATTTTGAGATGCAGAGGATAGGGATGTGGGGAAGAGTAAATGCCCAGAGATGGGATGCTGTCTTGCTTGCAGGTAATGTCTGGAAGGCAGACCCACAGAGGGAAAGGCAGGAAGGTGGGATGGGCTGGGGTGCAGAAGGCATCCAAGGTGGTCCCAACTGCCTGAAAGTGTCTGCACTGGGTGGGAGGGCCTCAGATCCCCCGCGTGGGACCCTTCAGGCTGTTGATGGCAGGACGAGACGAGGATTTTAAACCTTTACTAATTCATCTTCCACCAAAGCCCTACATTAAATGCACCAAACACCTGAGGTCCTACCGTTTACCGGCTGTTCAGGGGGAGGGGAGGCAAGACACAGGCAGATCCATTCTTTCATTGGCTCCTCATAAACCCCTGAGGCAGGCAGAGTTGAATATCCTTTTAGAAACTGGGAAACTGAGGCCGGAGAGACCAGGTGGCCTCCCTAAGGTCAGGTGGGAGCAAGGGAGGCAGTGGAATTAGGAAGAAGGAGTGTTTTCCTTCTTCTAGACTGATGAGGAATTTCTCTTTCTTTTGTGTCTTCGGCCAAGATGAGGTCACATCTTCATGGGGAGCCTTGGGAGGTGATGGGTCCCTCCGCTCCCAGCCTGTGGGAACCACCCAGTCACCCCCACAGTGCCCATGAGGAGGGGCGTGTGAGCACAACCGAGGGGACTTCACTCTCACCGGCGGCTCACAGGCCACCTCGGTGGTGTCTGCAGGGGATCTCGGACCACCCCGAGCCATAGGGACAGCCAGTATCTCTGCCCTTAATTGTCCATTTCTAATGGTAGGAGACATGTACTCTGGTAGAAACACTGGGTAACTACAAAAGTGATGTACAAAAGGAAGTTAAAAAAAAAAAATCCGCCGTGAGCCCAGTGTCCAGAGAGCGCTACTGGGAACATTTTAGTAAATGTTCTTTGTCGTTTTGAAACGGTACGTACACAGACACACAGAGAGAGAGACTTATAAAAAATGCGTTTAAATCATACTAACTACAGCTTTACTCTCATTTTTCACTTATCACCCCCTTATCATACCCATCCGTTGGCTCCTGTTTGTAGGCAAAGACACGGAAGCTAAGAAGAGGGAAGTGATGTGTTGAAGCCCCATCCGGGTCAGCGGTGGGGTCAGGATTCACTCTTCCGGTGTGAGTCACACTCAGGTGGAGAAACCCAGACCCCAAGAGGAGGAGGTCACGCAAGGTCACGTGACCGTGGGGCTCCTGGACCCTTCTCTGCCCGCCCAGGGAAGTCTCAGGAGGGGATCTGCCCTCTGGGTCTGGAGGGCTGGTGTGTCCAGGAGCCAGAGGGTGGGACGCTGGGCCCACCCGGGCAGCAGGAGAGAGAGACGCCCTCTGCCTTCCAGCAGCTGTACCCCAGGAGAGCAGACAGGCCCCGCGCTGCCCCTCACTGGCCCCCGCTCCCTGCTGACCTCCAGGGCCGAGACCTGATGAGCCTGTTTCCTCTTCTGCATGGAGGTGAAAATCCTAGCCTCGCAGGGTTGCTCTGAGGGTGCCGGGGTCCAGGAAGCCATTCGCTTCGTATCCTGTGGGGTCCCAGCCTAGTAATAACAGAAACAAGAATCCCGGACAGTGATGGAGCGCCTGGCCGACCGATGGACCCCAAGCTAAGCACTCACAGGCGCCATTTCATGAAACTTGCGTCAAAAACCCCACGAGGAGGCGGCATTATGATCATGCCTCTTCTATAGAGGAGCAAACCCAGGCTCTGGGGGGTAAAAATCACTCCCCCAAGGTCACACAAGGGCCGGAAGCCAGGACTTAGACCGAAATGCTAGATTCAGACCCTTAGTCCCCTGATGCCATCAGCATAATATTGTGGAAACAGTACAGAAAGATGAGATGGCCTTTCATTCTGCACAGACTGAGGCTCATTTTTAAAGAACCGTGAAATGATGAGAACGCCCGTTCACTGAGCACCTCCTTCACTTGCTTTACTTGCGAGCACCACCCTCGTGTTGATAACTGGCTGGGAGGAAGGCAGGCTTTCCTCCCTTTATAAATGAAGATACGAGCTGAGAGAGGTCAGGCGGCTTCCCCAAGGTCACACAGCTAACAGGCAGACCTCTGTTGTATCCGTGACTGACAGTCAGAGGTTTTATCCGTGACGGGGTCCTCTCCGGTGCCTTGGGAGCAGGAGAAGGTCAAATGGATGTGATGTCCCTTCTGGACCGACTGTCAGCCGTTCTCCTCCGGGGGAGATGCCCCTGCCTGCCGCGCCCAGCCTGGCGGACCCCTTTGGGTGGGATTGACACAGGCCACGGGGATGAAGGAAGAAGTTGGGGGAGCCACTGGGGGGCCGGCGAGCCGTTGCCAGCAGCTGGATTTCCTTTGCTGCCTCGGCGTCCGGGACTTGTGTGTTCATTTTGACCAAAGCACATTTAGGTGGCACAGAGTTAGGGGACCCTTCCAGAGGGGCGGGGGTGTCACAGTCATCTGGGGTGATGATAGCTCTTCCTTTTCTGGTCCTTTCCTCAAGCGCTACCCACCTCAAGGCGTTTTCCTCCTTAGAAAACCTGGGGTGTCTGGTGCTAAAGTCATCATCACCATCCCAGCTGATTCTGGTAAGACCGGGAGGTCAAGTTCACCCAGTGGGTCAGGGGCTCAGCTGTGGTGGCCTGTGATTCCTCTCTGGTGGGAGGAGGTCAGCTGAGCCATCATCCCTCCCTGTCCATTGTGCTCTCCCTCCTGCCAGTTTCTGGGCGGCCAGATCCATTCTTTTGGCAGTAGGACCCCGGCTACCCTTGTGCAGATGAAAAGAAGGCGCTCAGAGAAGAGAGATTCCCTTGGGGCAGCCCAAGCCCAGCCCCGGCGTCTTCTGCCACACACACCCCCACCTCTGCTGCACCCACTAACGTGTTGATGTCAGTACTGCAGAGTCTCGTTTTGGGGACAGCTGGCTTCTGTCCCTCACGAGCCCCATCGGTGCAGGAAGCCCGGGACCAGCGTTGGAGGGGAATCCACGTGGGGCACGGGCGTCTGGGACTGGGCCGGGCGAGAAGAGCTTGTCCCTGCTGCTGCTGCACCCCCTGGAGGGTGGCCTGCCCCGTGGACATCTCCTGGGGCCGGCGTGGGGGTCTGAGGACACTCCCAACCCCCTAGACCATCGAGTGCCCGGTGTCCCGCCTGCCGGGGACTCCATACTCTGGCTGTGGGACCTTGGGCCAGTCACCTGCCATCTCTGAGCTCACGTTCCTGTCCGCACAGTGGATGGGTGGGTGCGGAAAGATATAAGGCTGACCGTGTGGGATCCTGGGACAAAGAGACCGAGGAGGTCCTCCTCCCCTGGCGCAGGAGAAGCATGCACATGCCCAGGTCAGGGCGTGCAGGTCACTTCAGACCGCACCCCCAGCCTCATACCTGCGTGTGTTCGGTCAGGAGCAGGTGTTGGAGTCCAGCAAGCCAGTTCAAGTCCTGGCTCTGTGACGTAGTAGCTGTGTGTCCTTGGGCAAGTCATTTAACTTCTCTGTGCCTCCATCCCCCCAAGGGTAAAAAGGAGATAAGAAATTCCTTCCTTGGGGGGGTGTGGTGGGGATGGACGGAGCCCCGAGTGTGAGTAGTACCTAGCATGCCTGCTACAGCCACCGTCAAGGTCCTGACCCGCGGGCCCCAGGAGTCAAGGCCGGTATCTCTCCTCCCACCAGTCCTGGCTGTCTCCGGATCACTGACGGACCTGGGGCCAGCCCCTTCCCCTCGTGGGGCCTGGTGACCCCGCCTAGAAAATGACGCTCGGACTGTAAGAGGGCGGGAGCCACAGTGTCTTCACTCTGGGTCACAAGACGCAGAGCAGAGCTAGCACTCAGACAACGGTGAACAGACCTTCCGCCGGCCAGGCGCCCTGCACCTCGGGGGCTGTTTCTGCAAAGTCCAGGGTCTCCAGCACCCCAGGGGAGCGGGGAATGTTCACCCACTACTCCCTCCAGTGTGGAACTTCGCTAACCAGTGAGATGGGTTGCTGAGATCTGGAGAGGTCAGTTCTCAGCTGCAGTCAGGAGTTTTCTTTTTCTTTCTTTATTTTTAAATGAAACAAAGATGAATATTCTTAATGATGAAAGGTACAATTCACAAAGAAAATAGACATCATAAACCATTAGACACCTAACAATAAAGAAACAAAGATACATGAAGCAAAAATCAGAAAAAATAAAAGGGAAAAGAAAAAAATACACACATATATATAATCATAGTGAGACATATTTACATTTCTCTGATAATTTAAATACAACACATTTATAACTATAGTAACTTATATTAATCTTATATTCTACACAAATATATTTAAAATTGTGTAGCTCATATGTTGTTATTAGATTTCCATAGGACAGTTAGAAAAACTGGCGGAAAGATAAACATTACTAAATTTCAAAAAGCAGAATTCTCATTTTGTGTGACTCAGTTGTGAATATACACATATATTATTTTTGAAATTATTTTTCATTACAGGTCATTACAAGATACTGACCGTAGTTCCCTGTGCTATGCAGTAACCCTTTGTTGCTTGTTGCATATCTATTTTCATAAATTAGAAATCTAGCATTCTACTCATTAGCCAGGCTTTTTCAGACCTCACCACTGATGCCGACACCCACTCCTCCTGACGCAGAGGCCTCCTTGCAGCTCCGCAGGACAGCCCTGCCCGCCGCCCCCTGCCCCCGGTTCAGGTTGGAGCCGGAAGGCTGGTGGGAGGAGAGAGCGGGCGCAGATGGAGCCCCCCGCGTCCCTGCTTCACTCTGCCTCTCGCCGCCGGGCCCCTGCCATCCCGCCAGCCCTGCCCACCTGTGCAGCTGGGAGCTGGAAGTGGGAATAGATTGTCTTTCGGCTCCTGTGAAGACGGTGAAGGGAGCCCCAGAATCCTCGGCTCAGGGGGCTGTGGGCATCTCTGGCCCTCCCACCCTCTGTGCAAGTGGACACAAGGGGGCCAAGAATGTGCAAAGGCTGCTCGGCGGATGGGAGTGGGGCTCCTCCATCCCAGCCTGGGAGGGGGCTCGCCCGGCCCCCTGCCCCAACCAGCGCACAGCACCCACCCATCCACCCACCCCCCGCCCCCGGAGGAGCAGAGCTTAGGGAGGGCCATGCCGGCAGGCGGTCACTTCTCGGGAGAGGGCTGTGGGCCCTTGTCAGCCAGCGGAAGGCCTGCCTCCTGCTTCTCTGAGGCTGGCTTCCAGAAGTGGGAACCGGGACGGACATTCGGGACTGATGCCCTCCAAGGTGCCCAGAGCCTTGCAGGCCGGGTAGGTAGGGGAAGCAGCCAGCCCAGCCCTGGAGGGAGACCATAACCCTCTGTGCCCAGGTGGCATCGTGACCTTCCTTTCCACAACCCTGTAGCTGCTCCCCGAGCGTTTCACACCCGAGAGTGCCCTTCATCTTCACAAAGCCTGAAAACATGCCATTACTATTTGCATTTTATAGTTGAGGAAACTCAGACGGGGGGTGGGCAGAGAGCAATGTCCCATGGGATCCCCTCCCTGGCTCAGCTGCCAACTCATGGGGCACTCTGGCAAGCCTCCTCTCCACTCTGGGCCTCAGTTTTCCCATCTGCAAAATGAGACAGCTGAACCCAATGGCCTCTGAGGAACTTCCTAGTATTCAGTTCTCCCACCACAGGGCAACAACCTCCAACAACCTGTCAAGTGAACGGCCCCCCTCACCTTTTACAGTTAAACAAGCACATATGTCCCTCCCAGCTTGTTGCATTCTCCCAAGCACAGGTTATTATCAACCCCATTTTACATATAAGGAAAGTACACGCAACCAGGGACAAGAGGAGACTTGCCTGAGATCCCAGCAGGAGTTAGTGGCTAAAATGGAGCGTGAAGCTAAGAGATCTAACTAGGTTTCCCCCCAACTTGCCTAGAACTGTGCTGCCTAGCCTGGCAGCCACTGACACATGTGGCTATAAAGTGTGTGTGGCTGGCTGAATAACGCCCTCCAAAGGTGCCCACATCCTAATCCTCGGATCTGTGAGTATACCACTTTACATGGCCAAAGGGACTTTGCAGGTGTGATTAAGGATCTTGAGCTGAGATAGGGGAGGTTATCCTGGATTTTTGAGTGGGCTCAGTATCATCCCAAGGTTCCTCATGAGAGAGAGTTGAGAGGTTTAGAGTCGGAGAAGGCAAAGAGACAACTAAAGCAAAGAGAAAGATGATATGACAACAGAAGCAGAGTTTGGATTATGCACTTTGAAGTTGGAGGAAGGGATGGATGGATGGGTGGATGGATAGATGGATGGGTGGGTGGATGGGTGGATGGATGGGTGGGTGGATGGATGGGTGGGTGGGTGAATAGATGATGGATGGATGGATGGATAGATGGATGGATGGGTGGATGGATGTGTGGGTGGGTGGATCAATGGATGGGTGGATGGATGGATGGGTGGGTGGATGGATGGATGGGTGGATGGATGATGGGTGGGTGAATAGATGATGGGTGGGTGGGTGGATGGATAGATGGATGGGTGGGTGGGTGGATGGGTGGGTGGATGGATGGACAGATGGGTGGGTGGAAGGAAGGAAGAATGGGTGGGCGGGTAGATGGATAGATGGATAGGTGAATGGGTGGGTGGATGGGTGAATGGGTGGGTGGATGGATGAAAGGCAGTCTGGAGAAGAAAAGGAACCAATTCTCCCCTGGAGTCTCAGGAAGAAATACAGCCCTTGACAACATCTTAACTTTAGTCCCACGAGACTCATTTCCAAACTTTTCTAACCTCTTGAACTGTAAGATAATGACTTTGTGCTGTTTCAAAGCATTAAGTGTTAATGTGTTACAACAGCAGTTGAAAACTAATACGGCACTTGACGTATGACAACTCCAAATTGAGACAAGACATGAGTCTAAAATACACACCTTATTTCGAAGACTTGGTATGATAAAGACGATTTCATTGATTCCCTTAATATTTTTTATGTTGATGACATGTTGAAACGATCACCATTTCATTATATTAGATTAAATAAAATTTATTAAAATTAATTTCTCCTGTTCTTTGTTCAGTGTGGATGTTAAGAAATTATACGTGCAGCTCACATGATACGTCTACTGAACATCCTAGAAGACTTCGCATTGCCCTGGTAAAGGGGCAGGTCCTACTCCCCTGTTGCAGCTGGGGATGGGGCCTCACGCTGGGTAAGGGAACCGCGCCCACCCACACACAGGCACACTGCGGATTGAGGACCTTGGTGGTGGGCGAGAGTCCTGGCCCCCTCCCCACTCCCGTCTGCCTGGGCTGAGCCTGGCCTCTGGGCCAGCCCGTGTCCCTGCTTCCCTGCTAGACGTGACTTCTATTTTTAGCAGCTGTACTAGCTGCCTCTGCACAGCTGGCTCCAAGGCCTGCTGGGTGGGGGCCAGCCCCAGGCCTGCCCTCTCCCCGCCAATGGGGGTCTCAGGAGAAACCGACTCCCTGGCGCGGGGGCCTCTCAGAGCGCAGGAGCCAGCCTTGCGACATCTCTGGCACATAAATCCTATCTTCCTCTGCGTGTTTTCTGTGATGAGGCTGGGCTCAGCGGTCTCTCCGGGCTGGGAGAGGTCAGGGCAAGTCTGAGTGTTCCTCCCCAAGGCCAGAGCTGCCCAGGGAGGCGGGCAGTCACCAGCTCTCAGGGGGCCTTTCTCTGGAGTGTTTTCTACCTTGGAAAGTATTTTAAGCCAAGGAAAAGGAGAGGGAGGGAAGAAGGGAGGAAGCTGGATGAAGCTTAGCTCCAGGGTGTGCAGTTGACCTCTCCTGACGCAGCCTGTCCTGAGCGTGAAAGGACCAGCAGCCAGGGAAGGCAGCATGGCTGGAAACCCAGGCTGCCCTGTGGCTGGAGCTCGGACCCCGGCCCCCAGACCAGCCGGGCTCCAGTCTGCCTGTCTGCCCACCGCCCCCACTGCACCATCGGCCGCAGGGGGCGTCAGAGGGCCGTGGGCGTAAGTGCCCAGTGCTGGGTCAGGCGCCCAGGAGCCCTCCTCGGTAAACACTTGCTACGGTTACTATTTCCCCAGGGCTCAGTGTCCAAACATCCCACAGTTCATGAGGTCACTGCTCATCATCACCATTCAACAGATGAAGAGACCGAGGCTGAGGGAGGTGAGGTCAGTCTTCAAAGTCACGGCTGGTGAGGGGCAGAACTAGGAAGCTTTTGGTAACAGCCTTAGCAAGGTGTAATTAAGATATCACTCATATAGCCTACCGGAGAAGGCAATGGCAACCCACTCCAGTGTTCTTGCCTGGAGAACCCCAGGGATGGGGGAGCCTGGAGGGCTGCGGTCTGTGGGGTGGCACAGAGTCAGATACGACCGAAGCAACTTAGCAGCATCGGCGGCATATAGCCTACAGTTCATCCATTTAAGTGTGCAATTCAATGGCATTTATATATCTTTTTTCTGTTTCTTTGGTTGAACCCTAACTGATACAGTTACACTCTAGAAGACTTGTTTTTAGTTTTAAATAATGTTCTATTCTCTAAACATAAATTTGTTTTTAAATGGACAAAATACATGATCCTTTAAAATAATATAAATGTAGGGTGCATTTTATGAGAAGTAAGTTATACTTCAATAAAGCCATTTAAAATAATAATATAAATGTGATAGCTGCTCATTATTTTTATTTGTTTTTTTTTCCTCACTATTTTTAAATGGGAGAGACAAATAGAGAAAAGTGTCTCACTACTCAGAGGTAAATACTATTAACTTAACGGTGCATTTCTTGCCAGATACAGATAGATAAATATATACCAAATACACACACACACATGTACACACATCCACTCACAATCTTCAAATTGGTAACTGCAGAAAATTCTGAAAGAGATGGTAATACCAGACCACCTGACCTGCCTCTTGAGAAACCTGTATGCAGGTCAGGAAGCAACAGTTAGAACTGGACATGGAACAACAGACTGGTTCCAAATAGGAAAAGGAGTACGTCAAAGCTGTATATTGTCACCCTGCTTATTTAACTTATATGCAGAGTATATCATGAGAAACGCTGGGCTGGAGGAAGCATAAGCTGGAATCAAGATTGCCGGGAGAAATATTAATAACCTCAGATATGCAGATGACACTATCCTTATGACAGAAAATGAAGAACTAAAGAGCCTCTTGATGAAAGTGAAAGAGGAGAGTGAAAAAGTTGGCTTAAAGCTCAACATTCAGAAAACTAAGATCATGGCATCTGGTCCCATCACTTCATGGCAAATAGATGGGGAAACAGTGGCTGACTATTTTTTGGGGCTCCAAAATCACTGCAGATGGTGATTGCAGCCATGAAATTAAGACACTTACTCCTTGGAAGGAAAGTTATGGCCAACCTAGACAGCATATTAAAAAGCAGAGACATTACTTTGCCAACAAAGGTCTGTCTAGTCAAGGCTATGGTTTTTCCAGTGGTCAGGTATGGATGTGAGAGTTGGACTATAAAGAAAGCTGAGCGCCAAAGAATTGATGCTTTTGAACTGTGGTATTGGAGAAGACTCTTGAGAGTCCCTTGGACGGCAAGGAGATCCAACCAGTCCATCCTAAAGGAAATCAGTCCTGGGTGTTCATTGGAAGGAGTGATGCTGAAACTCAAACTCCAATACTTGGGCCACCTGATGCGAAGAGCTGACTCATTTGAAAAGACCCTGATGCTGGGAAAGATTGAGGGCAGGAGGAGAAGGGGAAGACAGAGGATGAGACTGGTGGATGGTAACACTGACTCAATGGACATGAGTTTGGGTAAACTCCGCAAGTTGGTGATGGACAGGGAGGCCTGGCGTGCTGCAGTTCTTGGGGTCACAAAGAGTTGGACACGACTGAGCGGCTGAACTGAACTGAAAGTGAAAGTCGCTCAGTCGTGTGTGACCCCATGGACTATACAGTCCATGGAATTCTCTAGGCAAGAATACTGGAGTGGGTAGCCTTTCCCTTCTCCAGCAGATCTTCCTGACTCAGGAATCAAACCGGGGTCTCCTGCATTGCAGGTGGATTCTTTACCGATTGAACTATCAGGGAAGTAGCCATCCCCTAAGTGTCAGATAATTCAGCTTTTTCCCACTGTAATTAACAATCTCGACAACTCATTAGTGATACCTCTGATTATAACCAGATGCTTTGAAGTGCTATACCTGGATCAAAGATGTGAACACTTTTAGGGTTCTAGATATACACTGAAAATTGTTTTCCAGAAATGATATGCTAATTTAAATTTTCCCAAGTAGTATATTGTATTGAGGTATATATATCTCTCATCCAAGTGTTGCTATATGTGTTAATTTACTAGATGCAAAATGACATTTTAAATTTAACACAATTGCCTTTGTATCTGGGGAGGATAAACCTGTTTCATATGGTCAGTAACTATCTACATTTCATGTGAATTTTCTACACAAGCCTTGTTTCCAAATTTCTATGTACATGTTAGTATTTTTCTTATTAACTTATCACAAACATGGTAATAACTGTCATACTTATTGAATTTTTCTCACTTTGCTATTTGCTTTTCTGATTTCTTTCATGATTTTTAATACACTAAAGATTTTAATTTTTTAAATAGAGTTGTATTTCTTATTGTTTAAAATGTTCCCATCCAGATAAGGTATATAGTTGGTTAACAGTGTCATACTACCTTCAATTCCTTTGTTTTGAAAGTGCATTAGGGTTATGTAAGAGGTTATGATTAGGGAAAACTATGTGATGACATATATAAGAATTCTGTACTATTTTTGCAACATTATGTGAGGCTTAATTTTTTTTTGGCTACCCCATGCAGCATATTCAATCTTAGTTCCCAGACTAGAAATGGAACCTTCACTCCTGGCAGTGGGAGTGCAGTCTCAACCCCTGAGTCATCAGGAAAGTCCCTATGTGAGTCTTAAATTATTTCCAAACACAAGGTTAAAAATAATAAAGTTAAAAAAATGTTCATTTAGATTTTCATTTAAGGTTTATGGACTCATATTTTAACTCTTTCCTCCATCAGTAATTTATTTGATATTAAGTGAGAAGTGAGACTCTGACTTAATTCTTTCCCAGAATTAAGAAATTGGCTGGCCAATTGTCTTAGCCTTGAGGTCGAATCATTCCTCCTTTACCTGGTGATTTGGGCACCCCCCTTTGTTATACACTGAAGCCTGTAAATGATAAGGACTGTGTCTGGACCATTTTTGTTCTGATGCATTACCAGACCCATTGATAATGGATTCTGATGCATTATCCATTCCTTATAGCCTTACCATGCTGTTTTGATTATTACAGCTTCAGAGTATATTTTGAAATGTGACATGATAGGTGTTAGTTTCCTTCACACATCAAAGTAACCCTTTTTTAGTACTCATATTTTTCAACATTTTAAAATTCTTATTCTTCCAGTTGGAACAAACACAATAAAAAATATTTCAGAGATTTTTATGGGAGTCTCATGAAACTTGCAAATTACCCTGAGGAAAGCTGGCATCTTTACAACGTCCAGTTTCTATCCAAGACCACAGCAGGAATGGAGCTCTGTTTATTTGTTTATTTTTTATTTTTTTCTCAGAAAAGATTTGTGGCTGCCTTCTTATCAGCTTTTCACATTTCTTGTTAAAGTTAGTTATTGATGTGTTATGACTGACATTTTTTTTTAATTATGTTTTCCAATTGGAAATGTTGGTATGTAGATGGTATAGATATACAGGACAGTGGCTGTCTTTTATACCCAATCATCTTGCTGAATTTTCTTATTTATTCTAGTAGCTTTTTCAGTGAATTCTCTTGGTTTTCAAGATGGACAAAGATCCTCTTTAAATCAACATAATTTGTCTCCTTTACAATGGCAGTAACGCTCTATAGCCACACGGATCATTTGGTGGGTAAATATAAGGAAGTTACTGATCATCTTACTTCAGTTCCTTTATAAGGAAAAAAATGGAAATAATGCTAATATATAAAATAACTATCTATCTTGCTAAAGTGCTATGAGTTTTCAGTAAAATAAGATATTTACTCCAATTTCAGAGTCCTTAAGAAGTGGTAATCTTTTTCCTAAATCCTTGCTTCACATCTTACTGCAATGGCCAAAACTTTCAGATCAATGTTGAATAATGGTATTGGGTTTTATTCACTATCAAGTTCCTAATTTTGACTGGAGAGCTTCCAGGGTTTTAACCAAAGAGCCTGTTAATCAAGCACTCATGCCTCTAAAGCTGTTACATAAATGCAACATGAAAGCCACAGACTCCTCTTCAAGGCAACCTTAAATCTGAAAGCTCAAAACCTCTAACAAGTCTGTTATTTATACATCAATAAAGTTCAAACAAGAAAAAAATTTTTAAGGTTGCTGGAGGTTTCTGTGCCTTGTTTTCTTAAGGCGTTAGTTCCTTCCTTCAGGGGTCTTAGGATCTGAGTGAAGACAAACCCCAGGAGGTCAGAGTACCTTAAACCTTCAGAGGAGTTTCGCTCCCTCTGTAGGTGGGACAGAAAGGGCCCTGGACCTGTAATTCTTTCACTGGCTTTCGGATCCTGACCAGCTCTATGCTGGCTGTGAGACCCCGGCAAGTCCCATCACCAGCTCTGAGCTCCACCATCCTCATGGGCAAAGCTGGGCCGCACAGTCCCCACCAGCGGGGTTATGAGGGGCAGCGGGGATGACACATGGCAAGTCCAGGCACAGGCAGAGTCCCCGAATCTTAGCTGAAGCTAAGTGTGCTGGAGTGTGCTGGGGGATTGTGTGCTGGGTTTACTTAAGAGGAAGAATCCCGCAAGCCTTCTGCCACGAAGCTGTTTATTAGGTGTTCACTCATCAGATCCTCCCAGCGTCTATGTTCCTGGCACTGGGCTAGGCTCTGTGATCAGGGCTCCACATCCCGGCGCAGGGCGGAGGGGAGACGGTACATGAGCACAAATAAACGTGCCTCCCGCAGGACGGGGCTGGCAAGGGCCTAACGGGGGAGCAGCTGATTGCCAAGGGCCGCCCCGCCCGCCGTCCCCTGGGCGGGCCGGGGCCGCCCGCACCCGCAACCATATGAAAGGCATTGAGCGGCCGGAGCATTCCAAACGCGCGGTTCGGCTCTCCCAGGCGCCTTTTCCGGGACCTCACCAGGCCTTCTGCAGGCAGCCAGGGCCTCAGCGCCTGATAAGAGGGCCTCCCGGGTCTGCCTTCCAAGAGAGCGCTGCCAAGGCCAGCGGGGGAGGTGGAGCCGGGCGGGGGGCAGGGGGGGTGTCCTTGATGATCCATCTATTCTCCTCCACAGCCCCACCAGGGACTGGGGGTCGGCTGGAGAGAAGGGGCCGCTGGAACCACGAGCCCTGGGTTGCTTTGTTGTAGAAAGGTAATGTTGAACAACTGAGTCGACCCTACAAACTGTAGCCCGCCAGGCTCCTTGGTCCGTGGGAGTCCCAGGAGTACTGGAGTGGGTTGCCATTTCCATCTCTAGGGGATCTTCCCGCCCCAGGGATCGAACCCGAGTCTCCCGCATTGGCAGGTAGATTCTTTACCATCGGAGCCACCTGGGAAGCCCAGAAAAGTAATAGAAACATTTCAAATAAAAGTTCCAGAGTAGCCCACAGGGAACTCTATTCAATATTCTGTGATAAACCCTAATGGAAAAGAATATCCAGATTTTCCTTTCATCTTCTTTTTCATATTTCATATTTATATATGTCACTTTATATGTATATAAGTGAGTCACTTTGCAGACATGTAACTGAGTTTCTTTGCTGCCCAGCAGTAATTAACACAACATTTTAAATCAACTATACTTCAGTTTTTAAAAAGGAAATAAAAAAAATCGTAAAGTGGACATGTAGGGTGCCCCCAAGCTTTCTAAGCAGGTCTCCCTTAACTTGGTCTCCCTCCCCATCCTCGATAGAGTCAAGACTCTAGGGGTCCGGGACTGATTCTGGGCCTGTCACAGAGCAGTGTCACCTCATCCTTGACCCTCAGGGCTTGGTTTAATGAATGACTGGGTGAGGGATGGCTGAGCACCAGCTATGTCTGGCCATGAGTCCCGGGCTCATTTCATTTCCCTGACAGATGGCCCCTGCTTTAAGCATGGTCCCTGTTTACAGAGGAGACACCTGAGGCTCAGAACTGGAATCCAGGCTCCACCCTCCCCTCCGCTCCAGAGGTCAGCAAGCTGCCATGCGTCCGGACCAGGTTGAGGGCTTGTTAAAACAGAGTGCTCGGGGACCTCCTGGCAGTCCAGAGATTAGGACTCCATCCTTTCACTACCAGAGCTGAAGTTCGATCCCTGGTTGGGGAACTGAGGTCCCACAAGCCATTTAGCTGGGCCAAAAAAGGGAAAAGGAGTGCTGGTCCACCCGGATTTTTTTTTTTTTTTTTTTTTGCTCAGTATTTCCGGAGTGGGGCCAGAGAATTCACATTTGTCACATGTTCCCTGTTAATGCCGATGCCCTTGGTCCAGGACATACCTTGGGAACCCTGCCTACACTATGGCACCCCCTCTGAATAAACGTTTAGTGATTAGGGAGACCTGACGCTCACCACTGGAATGTGTGGTGGGTGGCCACCCTTATACCGATATTATCGAGTTCTGTTCTGTCCCGCCCTCGGGGGAATGCTCCCCAACACAGTGCTACATGCTGTCCTCTAAGTGTCCTCCTGGACACTCGGGGACACAGACTTGCTAAAGGGAGGGTGCACCCACCAAGCAATTGTGATTGTCGATGATGAATTTTCTTCTGTAAGTGACCCCTGGGGGAGGGGATAGTCAGAGCCAAAAAGAGCTAGAAGGCTTGGAGGAAACTGCCCAAGGCTTTCAAAAAAAAGGATATACAGGAGTGGGGCTGGGGAGTTGAGCGATGGGGAAGGCAGGCCAGGGGCTGGGCATTCTAGAAAGAGGTGATGGGGCAGCTGCCGACCCGGACAGGAAGCTACTGCATCACCACTGAAACCAGGGATACCCTGGTCAGTAGAGAGCTGGGACAGAGAGTTGAGGAAATGGAGGGTTTCTCGGAAACTCCATTTTATTTCTCCATTTTATTTCCCCGGTGGATTCTTGTGGCTTATTGTTCAGAGTCTAGCGGACTTGAGCAGGGCGGGAGTACCCCCACCCATGCTGCACACCTTATTAATTAGGCTATTAAATAAAGACACAGGTACATGAGGGGGGGGGTATAATTAATCATCACAACTGCCATTTAGGGTGTCTACTATGTACCAGGCACTTTATGTCCAAAACCTCAATCAGTCCTCCTAACGACTCCCAGAACATGGGTGCTGAGATTGTCCCCTTTTTTCAGACAAGGAAACTGAGGCCGAGAGAGCTGAAAGAACTTAACCGAGGCCCTAGTCGCTAGGAAATGACGGGGCTCCCGTCTCACCACCTCTAAACCGTTGCTTTGCTCTCTGCTATCCTGCCCCGCATTTCCTGAACACCTGCTCCGTGCCGGGCCATGGGTGGGAGCGTAGATGAATCATTCAAGTAGTTATCAATTCAACAAGCTCTTTTTTTTTTTTTCTTGTGGAGAACCTACTCTTCTGTAAGGGCTTCTTTATTTATAGCATGCCTTATTCCAGAAAGCACTTAACATAACTTCTTGATATACAAGGGAATAAAATTTTAGAGGCATGGTCATGTGATAAGGAACAAATGAAAACAGAAGCCGGGAAGGTCTGAGGAATCCAGGAGCGAGACAGGCGGACAAAGGGCAGCGCACTGGTCCTCTGCGTGACGGGGGGGACAGGCCCCAAATTGTCCTGAGCTTTCAAGCAGCCAAAATCAGATCCACGAGGTTCGGTGTTTGTGAGGTACCCAGGACTCAGGGGCTACAGTGAAGCCAGACCTTCCTGGGGCCCTGAGACCAGAGAGGCCTTCTCCTAGGGCGCTGGCCTGCGAAGCACACCGTGGACCCTCAGGAGCGACGTCCCCAAACGGCGTCCTTGCTGCCCGTACAGTGCAGGCCCCGGGCGCTGTTTCCTCTGCCCCCCACCCCGGCCCAGGTCCCAGAGCACAGCGCAGGGCGGGATGGCCCCCTCCACCCTCCAGGTTAACCCCCGCGCAGCCTTTATGGGAAACGTTTGGAACACACTGCCACGCCACTGGCTGCCCGCAGTCCTCAGGTAAGCTCCAATTTGGCCTGAGAAGTATACTTAAAAGATTTGGATTCGTTGTCAACTTTAAATGGTTAGGAAATTTCACCTAAAAAGCCAGACTGGAGCAGTCTATTTAAAAAAAAAAGGAGGGCGGGAATTTGGCTGCCCGGGGCCCACATTCCCTAAGGATAAGAACTGGCTCAGGCTGAGTCGTTTTCCAATGAGCCCTGCACGGTTCCCTGCAGGCCCTTTTGTTTGCAATGAACCTGCCTGCTTTGCAAGTCTTCAGGAGCTTGCAGCCTAGGTTTGGGGTGTGTTGAGTCGTGTCAGAAGCAGTCAGTAACGGGTTTACAGCAGGGGGGGTCCCAGGCCCGGCCTCTGGGACCTGAGTGCGTGCAGGGGGCAGGCTGAGACACTCGGACAGGCGTCGAGGCACGGGGGTCTCTCCTGAGAAGCTCGAAGCCCGGGGGGCACGCCAGGTTCAGCACCACCAATCCAGATAAAGGGATGAGTAGTGTTCTTTCCAGTACAACTTCTGGCAAGTACACTGGGGCGGTGAGTTCACGACCATGAACTTGGCAGGTGCCCAGAGCGTAGCTCTTCCGAGTCGCCGGGGTTGGTCCTGAGGCAGGTGCTATGGGTCACAGTGGTGCTCGCCAGGTGTGAGGGGCATGGCTTAAAGAGGAGCACTTCCCCGGGCCAGCCCTGGTGCCGGCTGGAGACGCTGAGGCGAGGAAGACGCCCGGGACAGAGAAGAGGGCGGAGGCAAGTCAGTGGATCGTCAGGGAAAGCGCGACATGTACTCTGGGACCCCCCAGATGGTCCGGGGAAGTGCAACATGTACTCTGGGATCCCCCAGAGACCCCCTAAGCCAGTCTGGGGAGCTCAAACTTTCCACCACCCCATCCTCCAGAAGAGAGGCCTGGGCTGAGTTTGGGGAATAAATACCATCCAGCCACATAAAGAAGAAGGAGGAACATCACAGCCAGAGTGAGGGTACAATCCAAAGTTCTGAGAGGCCCCAGAGGGAGGCTGGGAGGAGACAGAGGGGAAGGCGGTCTGGCACAGCCCAGACAAGCGTAGGAAGGATATGAGACAAGACCACGGTGGTGGGAAGAGGCCAAATCACAAAAGGCCTTGCACGCCAAGCTTAGAAGAGGGAACTTGGCCCCGAGGCTCAGAGGAACTTCTGCAGGGTTTTAAGTCCAGGTGACATACAGATGAACAAATCCATAACGGGCTGGGGTTATCAAGGAGGGCTTCCTGGAGGAGGTCAGACTTGAACTGAGGGAGGGGGAGGATTTGGAAAGCTGGCAGGGGAGGAGAGGTGTGCGTATTCTGATCAGCTTGTTACAGTTAAAAGCTGCAAAACCCTCCCTCCCCCATGGCCTTTGAAACCGTTTGAATCACAAGCTGCCTGTGTTTAAAGATGTGTTTGTCAGTTATTTGAAAGCTGTGGTTTCTCTTTAGCTGATTCTGGGCCCCATCCTTTGACTAGGAACCAGGAAGGAATGAAGAACGCATCCTCTTGCCCAGAGAGCTAGTTATTGAAATACTGTGGGCCTCACCAGGGTTTATGGCGTCACTGAGCTCTATCATCCGACAGCTCCTAATTTCTAACTGGTCAAAGTTTTCAGTACATTTTTATGGGCCGTCCCAAAGCCAGCTGGAAGCTTTTTTTCCATAAACTCTCCCTGAGACAAGTAGCCAGGTTTCGCATATTAAAATTAAAACGTCAAAAGGTTGTTAAAAAAAATAAAATGCAGCTCAGCTCACACAACCCACATTGGAATCCAACAGCATCTGCCTGGTTTTTTCTGCAAAGCTGAGACTCAGGTCAGAAGATGATGTTAATCCCTCCATCACTTTATCCATTCACTTAACAAGCACTGGGGGTATTTACTGGGTACCAGGCTTGAGCAGGGCCCCAAGATCAGAAGATGTCTCAGGCACAATAACTCCATCCCTGGTGCCCTCTGGAGCTCAAAACACTCTGTCATTTACAAAGTGTTTTCATGTGTAATTTTGTACTGTTATTATTCCCCTTTTTTCAGAGGAGGACATTGAGGCTTGCAGAGGTTAGGTAACCTGCCCAGAGTCACAGTAATAGTAAGGGGTAGAACTTGACCTTGGGTCACGCACATGCAGGCTTTCCTGGAAGCTCAGACGCCTGCCATGCGGGATACCTGGGTTCAATCCCTGGGTTAGAAGATCCCTTCGAGTAGGGCCAGGCAACCCACTCCAGTATTCCGGCCTGGAGAATCCCCACGGACAGAGGAGCGACCGAGTGACTAAGCACAGCACATCCACGTTCAGAACCTACGCTCTGCCACTCCACCCTGCCCGTTTTCAAGCAGCACCATCTAACAGTTGTTGGCTTAGGCTGAACGATAGCTCTAAGAGGTTTAGCTGCCACTTATAATCTGTCCAGTATCTGCCCTCGTTTTAGAACCTGATTTCTCCTCTGAGGGAATTCCCCCATTGTGAGGACAGAAGAAAACTAGCACCCACCTCCCACTGCACCATCACCATATAAGCCTAGTGAAGTCCAGTTCCTCCCCACCATCTCCTGCCTGGACAGTGGACGTGAAGTACACAACCTCCGCCAATCAAACATTCACTCCTGGGACTGACTCTTGAGTGAGTGAGGTGGAGGTCAAAATCACCGTCAGTAAGGACCCCAGATCAGCCTGTCTGCAGTATTCCCTTGGATGACTTCCTGCGGCTCTCAGACCTCTCAGCCCTTCAAACTGACACCAAGCTTGCTCTTCCATGGGATTCCATTCCCATCTGGGTCCTTCTAGCCTGTTAAGGATCAAGAGTGTAAAGAAAGAGGCTAAGGGAAAACCCGTGGGAATGAAATGCTGAAGGAACGAGGGGCTGGAATACACAGAAGGGCAGGAGAGAGAGGAATAAGGGGACCCAAGTATGTGCCAGGAGACACTCAGGAGATGGGCTGGGAGGGCCTGATCAGTGACCTGTTCTCAAGGCTCTGAAAGAGGGTTCATCAGTCAGGTTCTCCAGAAAAACAGAACTGCTGGGGGTAAATAGATATTGGTGCACAGATGCATGGATATATATAGATCCATGCTGTGCTGTGCTTAGACGCTCAGTCATGTCTGACTCTTTGTGACCTCATGGACTGCAGCCCACCAGGCTCCTCTGTCCATGGGGATTTTCCAGGCCAGAATACTGGAGTGGGTTGCCATGCCCTCCTCCAGGGGATCTTCCCAATCCAGGGACTGAACCCAGGTCTCCTGCACTGCAGGCAGATTTTCTTACCGTCTGAGCCACAAGGGAAGCCCAAGAATACTGGAGTGAGTAGCCTATTCCCTCTCCAGCAGATCTTCCTGACCGAGGAATCAAACTGGGGTCTCCTGCATTGCAGGTGGATTCTTTACCAGCTGAGCTACCAGGGAAGCCCATATAGATACATACATATGTAGATACAAAGATAGATTCATAGATAGACGATTGACCGATACATCTTCTTGTTGTTTAGTGGCTAAGTTGTGTCCGACTCTTATGCGACCCCATGGACCTGCCAGGCTCCTCTGTCCATGGGATTTTCCAGGCAAGAATACTGGAGTGGGTTGTCATGTCTTCCTCCAGGGGAATCTTCCCAACTCAGGGATCAAAACCGCATCTCCTGCATTGGCAGGTGAGTTATTTACCCCTGAGCCACCAGGGAAGCACAGATAGATACAATGATAGATATAAAATAAATACGTATATACGATTTTTAAAAGAAATACCTTAATTTTAAGAAACTGGCTCACAGGATGGTGGGCCTGCCAAGCCTAGAATCCATCAGGCAGGCTGACAGACTCAAACGCAGGCAAGAGTTGATGCTGTGGTCTTGACACAGTATTCTTCTGCGGGAAACCTGTGTTTGCTCTTCAGGCCTCCAAAGGGTTAGATGAGGCCCCCCCACACACTGTCAGGGTCATCTCCACTGACTTTTTTTTTTTTTATGTATGAACACTTTGTAAAGTCTTTATTGAATTTGTTACAATATTGCTTCAATAAGCAATTATTACAATTGCTTACAATATTGTTTTGGGTTTTTAGTCGTGAAGCATATCGGATCTTCGCTCCCTGATCAGGAATTGAACCCACACCCACTGTATTGGAAGGTGAAGCCTTAAGCACTGGATCACCAGGGAAGTGCCTTCCCTGACTTTGATGTTAACTGCACCTGCAAAACCCCTTTCCAGCCGCACCTAGACTCAAGTTTGATCACCTAATTGTGTGACAGAATTAACCCTCCTGGAAGGGTCATCCCAGGTTGGTACCTCCTGGGACTGTCAGAGAGGGATGACTGTGGACAGGACGGACCAGCATTGGGAGTGAGAGACACTCAGGTTGGCATCAGGTTGTCTCCTGGGTGCAGAAGAGGACACGGCTCCTCGGGCTTACCAAGGGTTCCTTGCCAAAGCTGAGCCGGTGGTGAAGGGTTTGTGCACAGATGACTCCTGGCTCGAGCCTGTGTTCTCCCTGCTTCCCCTTCAGCCCACACAGACAGAGCTCCTTGCTGCAGAGTCCCGTCCCTGCGTCTCCCTCTCCTGTCCCCCTGCCGCCCCCTACCCCCTGCCACTGGGCCACTTTATGTCTGGCTGCCTCAGCATCTCTGCTTCAGTTGCCTGTTCAAACAACCTGTGCCTGCCATTCCCACCAACCTAGGTGCCAGGGCCTCTTTCCTGGATGCCCTCTGCTCTGGATTCCCTCCCCACTTTCTTTAGCTGCCCCCGCACCCCGGCCGCCAAAACACACCCTGGGCCTTTTGAAGCATCACAGGTGGGATCCAGACCCCAGTGGTCTGAACCACATCAGAAATGAACAGCTCTTGGGCTTCGCTGGCGGCTCAGTGGTAAAGAATCCACCTGCCCATTACAGGAGACACGGGTTCGAGCCCTGATCCGGGAAGATCCGATGTGCTGCGGAGCAACTAAGCCCGTGCTCTGGAGCCTGGGAGCCGCAACTACTGAGCCCACAGCTACTGAAGCCTGTTAGCCGAGAGCCTCTGCTCCCCAGCGAGGGAGGGCGCCGCAGTGAGAAGCCTGACCACGGCAACTGGAGAGCAGCCCGCACAGCGACGGAGACCCAGTACAGCCAAAAATAAAATAAATAAATACACTTTAAAGAGTCAGGTTTCTTTAAAAATTAAAGTGAAATGAACAGCTCTTGGCTCACAGGCTCCTTGCTCAGGGCGTCTCCCACACAAATTGGGCTCCATCCATGCGGCTCTGGCCCAGGTGTTTCCTGGCCATGGCAGGAGGTATCTGGGATCTTGAACTGTAATCTTGAAAGGGGCAGCTGTAAAACACAGATCCAGGTGGTCCCCGCCTAGGCCCAAAGATTGGGGAGCAGAACAGATCGCAGAGTGAATGAGAGTTTCTTCTGAGAGCAGCAAAAGAGCAACGATGCTCTTTAAACCACAGTAGACACACAGCCTCTCCAAGCTGATTGTCACCTAGACATGCCCCCACCCAGGCAGGGACGCCCTCAAAAATTTACAAGAATGTCGCATATCACAGAACACTCAACCAGAAGGGTTTAAAAATAAATTTTGGCAGTAGGAAAACTCGAGAAGACCGCTGGAGATCTGACAAGAGCAACAAGACATAAATCTCTTCAGCAGGGAGGCAGAAACTTTGACCAAATTATGGCTCATTGACTGATTTACCGCTTGACCTTAAACAAGTCTTTTCCTGGATGACCTTGAGCAAGCCTCACCTGCTCTCCCCATACCAATCTGCCCATCTGAACATGAGGAGTTGGGAACATGACTTGGAAAGTCCTTTCCAGTTGTTGTGGAAAAAATCATTTTAAATTGTAAAACATTAATTTATAAACCACAAAGTTACTAAAATAACATCAAGGCAAAATTTACCCCTTCACAAGACTAATATTTAAGGAGTTATTTTGTTTTAGACAATTATTTAAATATCACCCAAATGTCTATGAAATGGAGATGAGTTAAACTATAATAATCCATACAGTGGACTATAATCAGACAAATTTAACAGTATATACAGTGAAATACATTGCAATAGTTTTAGTTCCTTTTTGCTTTTTGTTAATGATGTAGCTATCAACAAACTGATGTAGAGATAGTCCCAAAATGTTTCTATAAAACATTTCTATAAATTACAAAGTGAATAAAGGTGGGAGTAGAATAGTTTGCTATTACATTTGTATTCAGAAAAGGAAGTGTTTTTTTTTTTAGAAATTGACATATAGTTGACATAAAAGTGTATTAGTTTCCTGTGTACAATGTAATGATTTGGCATTTGTATGTGTTGTGAAATGATGGACACAGTAAGTCTAGCTAACATCCATCTGCATGTGTGGTGCTGAGTCATGTCTGATCCTTTGGGACCCCATCAACTGCAGTCGGCAGGCTCCTCTGTCCATGGCAATTCTCCAGGCAAGAGTACTGGAGTGGGTTGCCATGCCCTCCTCCAGGGGATCTTCCCAACTCAGGGATTGAACCCAGGTCTCCCGCATTGCAGGTGGATTCTTTACTGTCTGGGCCACCAGGGAAACCCAAGAATACTGCAGTGGGTAGCCTATCCCTTCTCCAGGGGAGCTTCCCGACCCAGGAATCGAATCAGGATTTCCTGTCTTGCAGGCAGATTCTTTACCTGCTGAGTTACCAGGGAAGCCCTATCCATCTGCATATATAGTTACAATTGTTTTTTTCAATACACAAAATATCAGTTTTATTCCTATACATTAACAATAAACTATCCAAGCAGGAAATCAAGGAAACAATCCCAATTATGGCATCAAAAAGAATAAAATATTTAAAATTAAACTGTACCAGAGAAGTGAAATACTGGTATGTGGAAAGCTACAAAATATTGATGAGTGGAATGAAAGACGCATATATATGGAAAGTCATCCTGTGTTTATGTACTGGAAGAATTAATATTATCTAAATATCTATACTACTCAAGGTGGTTATATTTTGTCTCCTTCATGAAATGCCCAGCAAGGGGTTTGACTTCCGGGGACCAGGTCTTGTCTGTTTCCCATCTGCTCTTCGTGGAGCTGGGCGCTCAGCCACCGAGTTGATAGATTCATGGATTGCTTGATTCCAGAAAAGATGCCTTGTAAATATTGGAATTCACTAATAAATGCTCATCTGTGTTTTAATGTTCGATAATTTGAAAGACATCTTTACTCCCCCCACAGAAGGATCTCCTGTAAAAGGGCATAGATTAACAAGAGAACCGGCACCTAGCCTTGGACTAGAATTCTATGTGCTTGTCTATTTAGCTCTCTTTTATAATCACACCAATCAAAAGCTCAGACTGAATGTGGTGTGCTATGCTCCATGGCTTCAGTCATGTCCGGCTCTTTGCGAGCCTGCGGGCAACAGTCTGCCAGGCGCCTCCGTCTGTGGGAGTAATAGGTGGACCTAATTCATAAAAAGAGAAGGAAATGGCAACCCACTCCAGTATTCTTGCCTGGGAAGTCCCACGGACACAGGAGTCTGGTGGGCTACAGTCCATGGGATTGCAAAGGGTTGGACACAACTGAGTGACTAAGCCAATTCGTGAAAAAGAAAAGACCAAACAACTCTTAAATAATAAATGCGGTGTTTCATGGATCAAATCTTTATATAAGATCATTTGCAGAGAAAGAGTAGAAACTCTTTCTTCTAAACATTATGTTTTGACCAGTGAGAAAATCTAAAGCAGAGATTGGAGAAGTGACTTACTCAGGGTGAAGGAGAAAGAAAGCTTAGAGTAAGTTCATAAAATCAAACACTTTTTTTTTTTTTAAAAATCAAACACTTTTGTAGTCAGAGGCACTTTAGAGATCATTGGTATTTACTCAGGACTGACTGCTCCTTGTCAAGAGACCATTTTGTTCTTTTTTTTTTTCCTTTATTTTTATTAGTTGGAGGCTAATTACAATATTGTAGTGGTTTTGCCATACATTGACAGGAATCAGCCATGGATTTACATGTGTTCCCCATCCTGAACCCCCCTCCCACCTTCCTCCCCATCTGTCCTTTTTTTAATAATTTTTATATGAAAACATTCATTTTAACAGTATTTTTATAGAAATAAAAATGAAAACACAATGAGAAGTAAAAATACAAAGTTTTTATTGGAAAAAAATAAAATTTCTGACAATACTGAGTGTTGGTTGGTTAGATATATTCATTGGAAGGACTGGTGCTAAAGTTCCAATTCGTTGACAATCTGATGAGAAGAGCCATCTCATTGGAAAAGACCCTGATGCTGGGAAAGATTGAGGGCAGGGGGAGGAGAAGGGGTTGACTGGGGATGAGGCGGTTGGATGGCATCACCAACTCAATGGACATGAGTCTGAGCAAGCTCTGGAAGGCAGTGAAGGTCAGGGAAGCCTGGCGCGCTGCAGACCACGGGGTCACAAAGAGTCGGACAGGCCTGAGCCACTGAACACCACCCGAGACTGCCGCAGTGGCCTGTCGATGCATCTGTGCACCAGCCCTGTGCTGGGTCTGGGCTTCCCAAAGCCAAAGACTGGGACTCACCCATCTTTACAGCACATCTCCCTCTGCCCCCGGGAATACTTGGCATGCTTGCCCCTCATGGGCTGCTGAAAGTTGCAAATGTGAATGAAGCTGTTCTGGAACAGATAGGGAGACCAATCCAGAGAAGAGAAGGGACCCACCCTTGGTTCCACCACAAGCTTGGGAGGCGCGGGATGGGGCCCCCAGGATCTGCTGCACCCCAGCGGAGGTGCTCCTGGGCTCACGGAGAGGACAGACTCTTGATGTCTCGTTTCCCCCACAAAGGCCCCAGGAAAAGCTGTTTCTGGCCTGGAGGTCAACTGAAGCCACCAGCACTTCCATAGACCACAGTCTAACCCTGTCAACTCTCTCTTTCTTTTTTTTTAAAAAAGAATTTAAATGGTGTTAACAATCATCCTTTCTACCATAATTTGAAAGCTCTCAGCACCTCCCTGCCAAGGCCATTATAAACTGACCCCCAAATTCCGGCAATAAAATGCAGACCCACCCTGCCGGCCACCCACTTTCAACGATGGAAACACCTGTATCTTAATTATTTCCAAAACTTTTATTAGAATCATAATTATTCGAATTCACGAAAAGCATTTTTCTTCTTTGTAAGAGCACTTCCATACATGCTGAGTGGGCTAGTACTCAAATATTTTCAAACCAATCATGTCCTCTAGAATGAAGAGACTGTTGCACATTTAAAGTAGGTGAATTTATTTTATGTGAATTATTTGTTGTTGTTCCGTCGTGTCTGACTCTTCGCGACCCCATGGACTGCAGCATGCCAGGCTTTCCTGTCCTTCACCATCTCCTGGAGCTTGCTCAAACTCAAGTCCATTGAGTCGGTGATATATACCTCAATAAGGCTGAATTAAAAAGTAAGACAGTGCAGGGACCTGACTGGTGGCCCAGTGGTAAAGAATCTACCTACCAATGCAGGGGACGGGGGTTCAATCCCTGATCCGAGAGCCAAGATCCCACAAGCCTCGCGGCATCTAAGCCCACGTGCCACAACTACAGAAGCCCACACACCGCAACACAGGCTCAACGTAGCCAAAAGCGATAAATAAACTTAAAAATAAGACAGTGAACAGCACAAGACACTTTCATTTTCTCCCTTGTCCTTTTTTTATACTTTCCAAGGTGTCCTTAATTGGAAGCGAAAACAGAAATGGCCAGCAGTTGGAAGAAGATTGATTTCCGCAAGGTGGGAGCCCTCTCCCTGACATTCTTCGGCCTTGGCTGGTCTCCCCTGAGACACAGCCGAGGGTAAGAGGACGCCTCCCTGCTGTGTGTGGCCTTGGGGCGGTCACCCCATCTCTCCAAGCCTCTGTTCCCTCCCCGGGGGACAGATCCAGGGCCTGGCATGCCTGCGTCACCAAGCTCATGTCAGAACTCTGGGAGCTCTGACGGCCCAGCACATGTGACAGGTTAGTGCTGAGACCAAACCTCCTTTAATCTCTCTGCACATCCCGTCTTTAAAATTACCAAATATTCCAAGCACACAGAAAATCGAGGAAAAAAGTTTTGGAGTTGAGAAGAAGGATCAGTGCAAAGAACTACAGACAAGCCACCCAACTTTGCCACGTCCTGACACCTTCCCATATATGCTGCAGGTTTTTTTTTTTTTCCTGAAAAATAGAACAGTACAGATTAAATCCTCTGTGTTCCTCTTTCTGATCTCATTCCCATCCCTCCCTACCCAGAGGTAACTGCTGTTCTAAATTTAGTCTCTTTGATTTCCTATGCATGTTTTAACACTTACTATCTGACTGTATCCCTAAAAATACATATGTAGCATAGTTTTGAATTAAAAAAAAACTTTTTGTGTCACACTATTCTACCACTTTTCCAGACTGTGTATCTATGTTGAGGCTATAGCCTGAGTTTCTTTTCCCTCCCAGTATATTATTCCATTGTACAAATAGATCACATTTATCTATCTGTTGATGGACAATTAATCAATTCCTCAGTTTTTACAACTACATGCTGAGTGAGGGGAGGGAAGGCACTGAACGGTAGATAAGAGCATCTTCAACTTTATTAGAATTTGCCAAACTTCTTCTCCAGAGAAGCTGTACACTTTCGCTTCTCCATCCAGATGTACAGCGTTCCCAGGGAGCCACATCCTCACCCCCTTCGTCCCTTTCCCCACACTGAGAGACTGCTGACCACTTGCCAGTTTGGTGGACGCAAAACGGTGTCTCACAGCTTTTGGCATTTGCATCTCTCCCATGACCAGTGAAGCTGAACATCTTTTCATATTTTTGGCCACCGAGGTTTCCTCTTTTGTGAATTGCCTGTTGATACCCTTAACCCATTTTTAAAAAGTGATTATTTGTTTCTTTCGTTTGTCCACACTTTAAACCTACTTCTGCCAGATCCTCCCAAAGCGGACTCAGTTTCATGGCCCTTCTCTGTTCTAACCTCCCTGCGGCTCTCTCTAGAATATGCACAACTGACCACCTTGCTCAGTGGCCCTGAATCTCCTGTGGGCTGAAAACCAAACTCAGCCCAGGACACTCAGCTCCTCCTCCTCCAGGCTTGACCTGTGCACCCTGAACTCCACCCCAAAGGACACCCAACTCGCTCAGTCCCAGGCCTCCAGCACACACCACGCCCCCAGCCTGGAATGCCTCCCTCCTATCTCCACATTCCATCTGAATGCCACCTTTTCTGCAATCCTCTCTTCTCAACTCAAAGCTAGAGTTGCCTCTGAATCACAGGTGAAACTATACCTTTCTAGTGGCATTTATTTCTCCTTTTGTCGCGTTTAAACAACTTTGCATTTTGCCCCCTACTTTTTCATTTACAAAGCACCGCTCTTTACAGCGCTGTTTGGGCCTCATCTCTGCAGTGGTCCTGTGGGACAGGGTAGTCATTCACCTCTTTGAACAGACAGGGAATGTGGATTTCCAGGCACTGGTTCACCCGGCATCTCCCTTTGGCTCAGAGACAGAGCTGAACTTGAAGTCAGGACTCCTCCAAATCCACACGCAGCTCCACGCACCACACCGCTCATGTTTCTAGCCCTATGCTGTTGCTGCCTGGGCCAACCCCGGACTCCCCCTTGAGACTGTGAGTCCCACTGCCCCCAGTTCTAGTCTCACTCCTGCGGGAGGAGGGGGGCACTCAGTGAGTAGTGATTTCTTGGCAACGTTACAATAATCACTTATTGCACACCCACTGGCTGCTGAGGGCTTTGCATACATGAACCCCAACCCTCCCAACATCTCTAGACGAGGAGACTGAAGTTTGAGCTGAGGTGCTTTGCTCAGGGTCCCACAGACCCCGTAGTGGAGCTGGCGACTGTAATCTCTGCCTTATGCACAAGAAAGGTAGACCCAGCCAGCCAGAGAGACCGCACCCCAAGGCCTAGTCCCCCGAAAGTGGGTCCGGATGCGGACATTTCTGCCCATCCTCCCCAGGGCCAGGGCCAGGGCCGATAATGACTGGAGCCATGCCCCTGGCCTCAATCCGCTATTCCTACGACTCTGTATGCGCTTTCACCGTGTGCCACTTATTCAAATGTGTGTGTGTGTGTGTGTGTGTGTTCGGGGCGGGGGTGTTTCCAACTGTATCTGTGTTGCGTTTCTCCGCTTCGCGTTTTGTGCAGTCTGTTGTTGGTCTGCAGTTTGTCTGGCGCGTCTGTGTTACTGTGTCGTGACTCTACGCCTGTCTGCTTCATCTGTCTGTTTTGTTGTGTGTCTACGCTGTGTACAGTCTTGCGTATCTGTGTCTAGACTCTTCACCCTGTGTTGTGTTGTGTAGATCATGTGTGTTCAGCTTGCGTTTGTGCCGTGCGCTGTGTCTCTATGCGGGCCTTCTCCGCTGCAAGCACAGGACGTTTGTGTGTTTCTGTCGTGCGAGTCCCGTTTGGGTTGTTCCAGGTCTGTCTGGGCAGCGCGTTCCTGCGCCTCCGCACCTCCCCGCTGTGTGCCCCGCCAGCTGACGTCTGCGCCCGGCGCGCAGAGCTGGGTTTCCTCGACAAGTGTGTGCCGGCCCCGGGCGCCGCGCGCGCGCGCCTCCGCCGAGTGGCCGCGCCGGGGCCCCGCGTCCGTGTGCGCCCGCGCCGCGTGTCTGCGCCCGGCGCGCGGTGGCGGAGGATGCGCGCCCGCGGGGGCGGGGGCGGGGGCCGGGGCGCGGCGCGGGGGCGGCCCGGGGGCGGGAGCGGGCGAGCCGGCGGGCGGGCGGTGCGGCGGGGCCCCGCGGCCGCGGGCTCCAATGGCGAGGCCGGCGCGGCCCCCGCTAATTACATAAGCGGGACGTCAATAATTCGCGGGAAAACGCGAAAAAGATGGCGCCCCGCGCCCGGGGGGCCCCTTCCTGAGCGCCCCGGCCCCTCCCTCCTCCTCCTCCGTCCCCCCTCCTCCCCGCGGCGCCCCCGCCCCGCCCCGCCCCCGCCGAGACCCCGACCCCGGCCCCACGGGCGGACACTCGGCCGGGCAGCCGCGGGCCGAGCGCAGCCGCCTCCGCCGCCGATGCGCCTGGTGGCCAGACTCCAAGTGGGACCGGCGGACACGCAGCCTCGCGGTAAGTTCAGCGCTGCAGGCGGCCGGCCCGGGCCGGGGACTCCTCGCCACTCTCGCCTCTGCTTGCAGTCATCCCTCTTTTGGAAGTTTCCCTGGACTTTGGCGGGTCAAACGCCTTGGGGCGGGGAGGGGTTTTGGAGTCCTGGAAGATGCACGCCTGGGGGGCGGGGGGTGGTGGAGAGGGGTGAACGGTGTCAACGGGGCGGCAAGAGCCCCGCCCGGGTCCCCGAGCCTTTGGGGGGGGGGCGTGTGTGACAGGTCGCTATTCCCGTGCCCCAAATCTTTACTTTTCCTGTTTGGTGGGGGGACGGGCCTGGAGACCGACGGGGCCGTTTGGGATTTTGCTCACGTCCGAAGTCAGGCTGCAGCAGGATGGGGATGGGGGGAGGCCTGGCGTCGGAGCGATTGAAGATCGGAGCGCTTGAACCCGAAGGGGGGTCCTTCTGCAAGCGTTTTCCCCTCCCGAACACCCTTTTTAAAAAGCCAACGGCCGCCCTGGGAGAGGCCCCGGCGCATGAATCATCCTCGCTTCCTGCCCCCGCCCGGCCCCGCGCTCCGGGTGCCGCGGATTTGAACTGGACGCCGACGAGAACCCGCAAACAGGCATTTCTTTGCAGATGGGTTTGAATCAGCCAATCACAGCCCGCGGGGGCCCGCTCCGGGAGGATGGAGGCGCGGGTGGAGGGGGGGGCCCGCCACCCGAGGGCCCCCGCCCGGTCAGGGAGGGGGGTGCGGCGACTGGGCCTGCTCCCAACGGCGCGGCGGGGGAGGAAGTGTCAGTTTGTGAACCTGCCGCGGGCCCGGGCCAGGCCCGGCGGGGCAGGACCTTGCAGCGCCCGGCAGCCAGGTGGCAGGGAGAAGGCAGAGATTTGGACCGCACACCCTGCCCAGCGCCTGTGCGCTGTGCCCTGGAGAGGAGGGAGGAATTGGGGCGGGGGGGGGGGGGGCGGCGGTGGAGGGAAGAGGATGCGGCCGCGCCACCATCTGGAGAGTGAAGACCCCAGCAATGCCCTGCGTGCCCCGGGGACCTTGACATGCACACACATGTGCTCCGTTTTCTATACTCACCGCCACGAGGCTGTGGACATCAAACACCGGCTCACAGGAGCACACGCGCACTCACGCGAAAAAAACACTCACGCCTGTCTGCCTGTAATCTACAGGTAATCGTAACACCAGGCGCCCAGGAGGGGGCTGGAATAGCGGGTGCCCAGGAGAGGGCTGGAATAGCGGGTGCAGGGAACAGAGGCCTTGCTTTGGCTTAGCGGAGAGGACTGGAGCCAGGTGAGCCCAGATTGAGGAGGAGGGGGCCTTGGGGTGGGGGCTCTAATTGCCACTGAAGACTTTGGGGATCCACAGAAGGTTTCTGGGAGAACAAGAAGATGGGAATTGTTGGCCCTGGGGAGGAGTCTGGTGGGGAGGCAGGAAGACGGGGAGTGGCCTGTTTTGTGCTGTGCCTCGGTGGTACCATTCTGCATCCCAGGTGCTCAGCAGCTGAGTGAGCATGAAACAGCCATTGAATGAATGAATGAATGGCCCAGGCAAAATGAGGCCTGAACTCAGACCAGGCCAGGGAGATGGACAAGAGGAAGCCAGAAATCACTGTGCTTGAAGTTGGCTGGTTGTGGCAACTCATCGGTTGGAGAAGTCAAAGATGCTGGGGTGTTCTGGGGACCAGAGTAGTGCCGTTAGCAGGAAGTGGGGAAGCAGTGGGTTTCATAGAATGGTGAGAGACAGATGTAGAGGGGTTGGCATGGTGATGACTTCACTGCTTGGAGCCAATTTGCATCTGAGTAAAAGCATAAGTGAGTTTAAATGTCCCAGCATTGGTTTCCATTAAATCATCCCATAATTGAGAACAGAAAAGGAGATTATAGAAGACACAGCTGGCCAAGTCTATACCAGTTCATAAACCACCAGGAGTTTTGCTTGCTAGGTGAGTTTTCTCTGGATAGCTCTCAGGAGGGGTCAGGGGTCTGAAGACCTCCCACTGCTCTCCTGGAGAAGGCCCTCCACTCAGAGAACACGGGGCATATTTGCTTTAGGGATAAAACCTCTGGCTCCAAAGCCAGGGGGTATGGTTCAGATCCCCCCACACACACACACCTGGGCAGGGGGATTTTGCTCTGCGTTTGGTTGAAAGAGCTGTTCTCTGTACACGGCTTCGTGGCAGGGGTGGGGCAAGTTCAGGACTTAGAATCACCTGGTTATGGACCATGGCTCTGCCTCTGACCCCAGAGCCACTTCCCCTTGCCAGACTTCAGTTTCCTGACCTGTAAAATGGGAATAACAGTGACAGCCTCGCAGGTTGTCAGGAGAATCCAGTGAGATGATAAAAGCATCTGGCCCAGCGCAGGTTACATGCATGGTTGCCGCTTTCCTTTCTCCCCTCTCTCCTGAAGTAAGGAGTAAAAACCCGATCCTTTCTCTTCCAGTGTCAGTGGAAGCTGATGGAGAATCGAGCTCTGGACCCAGGGACTCGGGACTCCTATGGTGCCACCAGCCATCTCCCTAACAAGGGGGCCCTGGCAAAAGCCAAGAACAACTTCAAAGACCTGATGTCCAAGCTGACGGAGGGCCAGTATGTGCTGTGCCGGTGGACAGATGGACTGTATTATCTTGGGAAGATCAAGAGGGTAAAGCCTTCCTCCCTGGCCCCAGTTCCCCAGGCTCAGCATCTCTCTGCTCAGACCAGGGGTGGAGGATGGGAGATTGCTGGCGGATTCCTGCCGTGCCCTCCTGCTCCAGACTGAATGTGGAATGAGGTGGAGCCTGCAAAAGCAGGTGCCATCCTTAGGGCCATCATCTTTAGACAAGTGCTCTGTGAGCCTACAAAACAAAACAAAATCAGGTTGGAGAGATCACAGGTGATCATTTGGCCTCTGTATTCCCACCAGGTTGCCGTCGCCTAGCCCCTCGCTGCTCAACTCCAGGGAGTGGGCGTGCACAACCTTCCGGACTGCCAATCTCCTTCTGGCCTGGCTCTACTTTTTGGAGCACAAAGTGACTCTTTGTGACCCCATGGGCTATTCCAGTCCATGGAATTCTCTAGGCTGGAATACTGGAGTGGGTAGCCTTTCCCTCCGCCAGGGGCTCTTCCCAAGCCAGGGATCGAACCCAGGTCTCCTGCATTGCCCCTGTGAGGGCAGAGATGGGAGAGGAAGACCCTGTTCAAGCGGCTTTTCCCCAGCTACTGTCTCACACTGCTCCTCCCTCTCTCTGCTCCAGGTCAGCAGTTCTAAGCAGAGCTGCCTGGTAACTTTTGAAGATAATTCCAAATACTGGGTCTTATGGAAGGACATACAGCATGGTGAGTATTCCTGTGATTTCAGGCACCCCTGCCCCACCCCTGGTCCAGTCTCCTCTCCTACCTCCATTTTTTTTTCCTTCTCTCCTTCTGTCTGTTAACTTCTGGCATCTGGCCTTGTCCTTGGAGATTACCAGTTGTACATTTACATGAAAACTCATTTATGACATCTGTCATCCTCTTGAGTATTCATACCTCATGAGGGAGGCAGGCAGATGGAGAAGGCAGCTTGAGGAGGGGTGGGAGAGCAGGGTTGTGTTCCCTGCTGCCCAAAGCTCTGGGTCACTCTGGGGCTAGGAACAGAAGGGGCCCAGGCAGTCGGAATTGAAACCTTTCGATGTAAGCACAGTGTCCTCTTATCAGCATGTTAAAAGAACTAGGAGGCAGCGCTCTCCACGGGGAAAAGACCCAACAAGTCTGGAGCAGGCAGGGTGGTGATGGATGTAGCAGGATGGAGCTGGGCCCGTTTCCGGGGCTGAAAGGGAGCTGGGTTGGGTATCATCCCTGCCCTCAGAGGGCTGACACTGTCTTACAGAGATGACACACTGGGGGCATTCTTGCCACCATTCTCCCCTGCCATGTGCATGACAGACATCACTGATCAATCACAACACTCATTTTCAACATGGAGTGACAGGCAGCCACTCCCAATGAGTTACCATGTGAGAACAGAGCTTTTTGCCATTTATGCTCTAACAGGAGGACTGGCATGGTGGTATGTGAGGAAGAGGCAGGTTTTGGGGCCCAACATTCCATGGACCAGGCTTCCCCAATGGCTCAGCAGTAAAGATTCCACTTGCAATGCAGGAGACACAGGCCATATGAGTTTGATCCCTAGGTCAGGACGATCCCCTGGAGAAGGGAATGGCAAACAACACTCCAGTATTCTTGCCTGGGAAATCCCGTGGACAGAGGAGCCTGGAGGGCTGCAGTCCATGGGGTCTCAGAGTCAGACACGACTGAGCAACTACACCACCACCAGTGCTGTTGAGTTACAGGAAGTCAGTTTCTGAAGAATCTGTTACCGTAAGAGATGATTTCAGGAGCTTGCCAAGCAAAGACCACAGGATCCAGCCAGTTAGAAGAGTGTCCAGGTTGCCTTGTTCTCCACGATGTTGTGGCTAATGCAGACTGATGCTTCTCCAGGCCCTTGAAGCATCTAGGGCTAAATGTACTATTTCAAGATCCAAAGCAATGAGGGTCTCCTGCCCTGGGCTGCTCCTCACGGAGGACAAGGGCCCTCTGCATTCAGCCGGGATGACAGCACAAGGCCAGACTCGCTGCAGGTACCGATCTGGCTTCATGAAGCCAGTGGAGACTTACTGAGACCCACGTCCTCTTGGTACTCTTGGGAAATATAACTGCTGTCAACTGGCAAATGGTCGTTTAGTATCTAATAAGTAGTAGAGGAATGGAAAGTAACACAATTACAATAATAAGCCGACCTATTTTTATTTCCTTTTCTAATCATATGAATGTGATTTTACATGAATTCCTGAGATTCAAATTTTTCATCTTTTAAGTAACTGCTTTATTTTCCTGGTATCATATTCAGGAATAAGAGGCAAGAGACCATTTATTCAGCAAACATGTCTTGAACACGTGTGATGTGCCACACCCATGCGAGGTCCTGGGGACACAGATGAATAGATATCTTTCCTGTCCTTACCGAACGTTCCGTCTGCTGAGGGAAATGAGACTGAAACACACATGAAAACGTACTTACTTTATTCACTCAAACCCTTCACACACAAACACATGTTTATTCTTCAGTAACATCAGACTTCAAAGAAAAAAAGAGAGAGAGGGAACCTGTAGATTAAAAGCAATTGAACAAACTTAAAATTGTTATGGACCGTTGAGACATTAGAAATGTGAACACTGAATTTGTTGATGATATTAAGAAATTATTTTTAATATTTGGGTTCCATAGAGGCACTAGTTCTTTTTTTTTCTTTAAGAGAGTAGTAGTTTTTCAGAGATGCCTACTGAAATATTTATGGAAAATGATTGGGTATTTGGGGCTTGATTCACCATAAAACAGGAGGGGTGATGGGTGGGAATATAGTCAAAACAAGACTGTCTGTGAGTTTGTGACTGTTGATAAGAACACGGAGTTTCACTATAACATTTTATTATTATGCCATAATAAAAAATGTTTAAAAGTTATTTAACATAAAAAACTTGAACAAATCAAGTTAAATTAAGCAGGAGAGGCAGCATGGTATTGTCAAAAGAACAAATGATTTGGGGGACTTCCCTGGTGGTCCAGTGGCTAAGACTCCATGCCCCCAACGCAGGGGACCCAGGTTCAATCTCTGCTCATGGAAGTAGATCTGACATGCCTCAACTAAAAGAGAAACCTTGCCACAATGAGTATTAAAAGATCCTACATGCTGCAACTAAGACCCTGCGTATCCAAATAAATAAATACTAAAAAAAAAAGACAGCGGATTATTTGGGACTTCCCTAGTGGTCCAGTGGTTAACACTCTGGTCTTCCAATGCAGGGGGTGTGGGTTCAATCCCTGGCTGGGGAACTAAGATCCTGCATGCCTTGAGGTGTGGCCAAAATAAAAATCAAAAGAGTTGATGTCAAACAGCAGTGGATTTGAATCCCCCTCCTCCTGCTTTCCAGCTGAGCAAGGGACTTCACCTCTCTGAACCAGTTTTCCCCACCTTTAGAATGGGGTACTGGTCACAGGCAGCTCAGAGTGGTTGGAGAGGTTCAGTGAGGCGGCCTCTGGGGCCCAACACTCAGACCCAGAGGCTCGGTGCCTGGACTCTGGTTTTAAGACCGGTCATTCCCATGAACCCAAGCTGACCACGCAGGGCCCCTTTCTTTCAGCTGGTGTTCCAGGGGAGGAGCCCAAGTGCAACATCTGCCTGGGGAAGACATCAGGACCCCTGAACGAGATCCTCATCTGTGGGAAGTGCGGCCTGGGTGAGTGTGACCAGACCTGGGGGTCTCCGTCCCCCGCTGGCTCGGGAACCGCTCCACGTCCAATCCCCGGGGCCTCAGCTGGCTTCCTGTTTCTCTTGGCGGGGTAGAGTGACGAGGGGCCAGTCTCTGGGAGTGGGGGCCCAGGGAGGTGATCCTGGAGGAGAGCTGGGGCTTCTGGAAAGGGAGAGAAGTTAGGCGCTTTGGAGCCCCAAGGGCTGGAGAGGATGGGTAGCAGAGGTGGAGCACAGAGGCTGAAGTCAGACCTTGCGTGCTTCCTGCGCTGGGCCCATGCTGGCTTTGAGTGGCCTGCTCGGACCCCATCTTGGCGGCTGTGCCAGCCAGTGAGTAGCCCGGCAGCTGGCAGGCACGCGGCTCCTAGCGCTCACTGCTCCCTCTGGGCACTCACCGCCCTCCTTTGCCCCCTCCTAGGTTACCACCAGCAGTGCCACATCCCCATAGCGGGCAGTGCCGACCGGCCCCTGCTCACACCCTGGTTCTGCCGACGCTGCATCTTCGCGCTGGCTGTGCGGGTGAGCCCTCCATCCTTCCCACCTTGCCCATTCCCCGCCCCCCCCCCCCCCCCCCCCCCCCCCCCGCCCTGCAGTCTGGAAGCCCAGAGACTCTCTGGACTCAGGCCTGACTCCTGGTCACAGCACCTGGCTTTGGAGGCAGACAGCGGCTGCCGCTTACCGGCTGTATGCCCTTGGCCCGGTTCCTTAGCCTCCCTGAGCCTGTTTCCTCCGCTGCTAAATGGATACAGGCTTGGTGTCAGGCGTAGGAGGCCCCCAACACATAGGGCTTTGCTAATAACAGAAAAATCCATGAGCACCCACTGTCGATATATATTGGCTCTTGTGACTTCTATTGGTGTGCTTATTCCTGTTAATACTATTGAAAATGCAGATCCTTGGGGATAGAGAGAGGGTGGATCTGAGATTGATGAGAAAAGGCTCCGTGCGTTTCTGACTACATTGGAAAGGCTTGTCCCACCTGGTCCGGCATTTACCTTGATAGCCTTGATGGGGATCCACGTGTGACTCGGGCCCTCATCTCCCCGCAGAAAGGCGGCGCGCTAAAGAAGGGCGCCATCGCCAGGACGCTGCAGGCCGTGAAGATGGTGCTGTCCTACCAGCCGGAGGAGCTCGAGTGGGACTCCCCGCACCGCACCAACCAGCAGCAATGCTACTGTTACTGCGGCGGGCCTGGAGAGTAAGGCCGCGGGGCGGGGCGGGGCCTCACGGTGGGCGGGCCCTTCCCGGTGGGCGGGGCTCCGGGGAGGCAGGGGCGCGGCTGGCTGGCGTAGCGAGACCCCAAGTTCTGCTGACAACCACCGGGGGTCTGAAGGCCGTGCTCACGACCTAGCTGGGTGATTTGGGCAAATCACCTGAAGTGCTTCATCTCTCAAGTGAGATTAATCACCTTGGCCCCATCACCCTCTGTGGGTGTTGCGGGGCCTTTGGGATAGCAGGTGGAGACAGAGAGACCTTTGCAGCACTGAGGCGGTGGTTCTCAATGCTTACCGGGCAGTTGCTCAGGTGACTGTCAGATATGCATCTCCCAGGGGCTGCCCCAAAGACTGAGTAGACCTGGAACAGGTCCAGGAATCGCCTGCATTTTAACCCAGAGTCCAGGTGATTCTGATGCAGGTGGGCCATGGACCACACCTGTCAAGGTGTGAACCTATCCTTGTTAATTAAGAAAATACCTTTTTTTGGTTTTCATTCTTATTCAGTGAGTAGTTGTTGAATGGTTGTCACAGGATGGATACAGCCTCAGGTGAGGGGCTCACAGGAGCCTTTATTTTCCCATGAAACGGCCTGGGCAAACCTTTCCCCATCAGTGGTGTTTGGGAAGCAGTGTGTGGGGCACAGACCCGAGAAGGGGGCTCCAGTGTGTAACCAAGAGCGTGGGCTCTGAAGTCAGGGAGGCGAGGATCTGAGTCACTCTCCACCCCTTGCCTCCTGGGTGACCTTGAACAGGTCACTCTGTAAACAGATGTGAACAGGTCACATCTGTAAAATGGGAACAGAGGCCTGTGTTTGGGCCTCTCCCCAGTTGGTGAGAGCAAATGATGCCATGTTACGTCCCGCCGCTCGGGCCTCCCCGGCCCAGCCCAGGGCTCGGCAGCTGTGAGTCCTCTTCCCTCTCCCCCGCTGGAGGGCACGTGTGTGCTGGGGAGGGTTGCTGAGGCCGATTCCTGGCCGGGAGTGCGGGCCTGGCTGACGCTGGCCCCTCTGGCTCTCCAGGTGGTACCTGCGGATGCTGCAGTGTTACCGCTGCAGACAGTGGTTCCACGAGGCCTGCACCCAGTGTCTCAACGAGCCCATGATGTTCGGGGACCGGTAGGTGCTTGTCTGCTCCGACTCAGCCTCGGGGTTGTGGCGGGGGCGGGGGCAGAAGCTGCAGCAACTCCTTCAGATTGCCTGCCAGACCCCAGACCCCTGGGTTCCGGGACAGCATAGCCTCCTGTCTACGGAGGCTGCTCAGGGTTGGGAGGTCTTCCCAGCAGAGGGACCGGCTGGACCACATCCCCAGTTTCCACTGACGTGCGGGGGACCTTAGACAAAGCCCTGCCTTCCCCAAGCCCCAGTCTCTTGAAGGGTCTGGGAAGAAGGAGGGACACAGTCCTGCCCCACTCCTGCCCAGGGTTGTTGGAGGAGCCACAGGGGGGATGGATGACTTGATCTGGCCTGTAACAAGGGGGCTAAGCTAGTGGCAGGCGTGTGTGTGTCAAACCAGATATTGTGTGTGTCTTGGTTGGTGTCTCGTGTGGTTTGTGATTGAAGTAGGTGCACGTGCGTGTGTCTCTCAGGCAGAGGGGAAGAGGGGGCCCCTGCAGCCCAGCCTTGTTCAGCTGCCTCTGAGCTCAGCCACAGTCCAGGGCAAAGCTGTTTGGGGAAGGGTTTGAGGTAGAGGTTGGAAGGGGTGGGGGAACAGCTCTTGGTCCCTGTTCTGTCCCATCTTTGTCTGCTCCTCGGAGGGAATGAGGACAGTGCTGACCATGGACAGCAGGTGGGGGGCGAGGGTGCGGACTCCGGTGGGCGGCAGAGCCCCTCCCACCCCTGGGCCCCTTTTCTCCCCCGACAGGTTCTACCTGTTCTTCTGTTCCGTGTGCAACCAGGGCCCCGAGTACATCGAGAGGCTGCCCCTGCGATGGTGAGAGGGTGGGGCTTGGCCCAGGCCCCCTCCTGGCCCCTCTCCACTTCTCCCCTCCCGCATCTGCCCAGGAACAATCCTGCCTCCAGCCCCCAGATCCCAGCCTTGCCCCTGCCCTTCAGCCTGGAGCCAGGGCGCTGCAAGCCTGGCTTCCCAGGCTGCCGCCTCACCCGGCCCCACCTCCGCGCACCCTTGCCCAGGGTCGATGTGGTTCACCTGGCTCTCTACAACCTGGGCGTGCAGAGCAAGAAGAAGTACTTCGACTTTGAGGAGATTCTGGCCTTCGTTAACCATCACTGGGAGCTCCTGCAGCTTGGCAAGGTATGCACGGCCACGGGACGTGAGGATGGCGAGAATCCTTTCTGCAGTGAGGTGCCCTGAGTCCATAGGGGTGAAGGCTGTGCCCGGGGTCACACAGTGCAGAACTAGGGCTGGGTCTCTGAGCACAGCTCTTCGGGAACACTGCCTGTTCGTGAGGGCTGCTGAGTAGAGACCAAGGTTGAGTCTTTGAACTGCTGTATCCCTGAGTCCAGGCTCCTAAGCTTGGGCCCTGCAAGGGGCTTCCTGACCCAGGCTTTGGTAGTAGGTGGCTTAGGGCCTCACCGACTCAGCTGTAGGGAGCTGGGGGTCAAGCCTGGCTGGAGAAGATCTCTGCAGTGACCCACTCCAAATTACCTGGCTAGGATGGAAAGTGAAGTGGGCCTGCCCCCTGCTGGCCATACTCTGAATAGCAGCGTATTCAGGGGTATTCCCCAGGGGTCCGGGGAGCTGGGAGTCTGGCAGTGAAGTACTGAAGTAACAGACCAGAGACTCCCAGGATTTCAGAGGTGGAGAGCCAGTCGCTGATGATCGCACAGCTTTGGAGCTGAGCCAGGGCTTCCCCAACCACTTCCCTGGCAGGGCCAGCCTTCCGTGACACCCTCAGACCTTCTCCACCACACCCAGAGGGAGGCGTCTTCTCCACTGACTGCCCTGAATCCTTTTGTGAAACAGGGATTTTTTTTTTAAGTAATCTTTATTCTTGGCAGAACTTTCTCGTGTAATAACATCTTCATTTATAGTGTTTGATAATTTATAAATGATGTACATATTATTAATGTCAAGACCTAAAAGATAGGTAGAGCTGATATTTTTTTAACAAGTTTTTTTTATGATTTATATATATAAAAAAATCCTACATGCTCCTGGTAGAAAATTTTCAAAGTACCAAAAAGTATAAGAACGTATACCTAAAACCATCCATATGCCTGCATCACACCACTCAGAGACATCTACTAATGCACACATGTTTTTCTTTTTACATGAGATTATACAGTATTTGCATTTCTTAATTGAAGTAGAGTTGATTTAAAATATTGTATTAGTTTCAGGTGTAAACAGCAAAGTGACTCAGTTATGATTTATGTATATATTTCCAGATTATTTTCCATTTTAGGTTGTTACAAGGTATTGAATATAGTTCCCTGCACTGTACAGTAAATCCTTGTTGCTTATCTGTTTCATATGTAGTAATATGTATCTGTTAATCCAACACCCCTAATTTATCCCTCCCCCATCCTTTTCCTCTTTGGTAAACGTAAGTTTATATGCATGCCTGCTAAGTCGTGCAGTTGTGTCTGACTCTTTGCAACCCTATGGACTGTAGCCCACCAGACTTCTCTGTCCAGGGGATTCTCCAGGCAAGGATACTGGAGAGGGCTGCCATGCCCTTCTCCAGGGGATCTTCCTGACCCAGGGATCGAACTCTTGTGTCTCCTGCATTGGCAGGAGGTTTATTTACCACTAGGGCCACCTGGGAAGCCCAGCCTTAAGTTTGTGGGAATGTAAATTGGTGCGGCCACTATGGAAAACAGTATGGAGGTTCCTTTAAAAACTAAAAACAGAGCTACCCTATGGTCCAGCAACCCCACTCCTGGGCATATATTCAGAAAAGATGAAGACTCTAAGTTTAAAAGATACATGTACCCCAGTGGTCATAGCAGTACTATTTACAATGGCCAAGACACAGAAATAGCCCAGGTACCCACCAGTGGATGATTGGTGTAAGAAGACGTGTAAATATGAAAAAGGATGAAAATGTTACCCTTTGCAGTGCAACATGAATGGGCCTAGAGAATATCGTACCAAGTGAAGTCAGACGGGCAGAGAAAGACAAATACATCACTTATATGTAGAATCTAAAAAATAAATAGACCTGTACATAAAACAGACTCATGGCATGTACAAATTTAAGTCAGTTTTCTTCAGTTTACATTATATCGTAAATACTTTTCCATATCATGAAAGTTTTTATCAACATTTTTCATGGCTGCATGGGTTTCCTCCGTAGTTTACTTACTTGTTTCCGTCCTGCTGGGCATATAGTTCCCCCCCCCCCCCCGCATTTTTCATATTTGCCCATCATTAGGAACATGCTGCGGTGAACTTTTTTGTATATAAAACTTTGTTTGTGTGTCCTGTCCGTACAATAGGATCCATGAAGCACCATTACTGGGTCAAGGGCAGGGACATCTTTAAAGCTCTTGATACATTTACGACAGGAGTTATTCTCCTCATTTACAGATGGGGATGTGAGGTCAGAGAGGTGAAAAGACGGGTCTGAGATCATGGAACAAGTCAGTGGTCCTCACCCGGAGGACTCAGAGCATCCGAGGGTTGAGGGGAAGGAGGGGACAGGGACTGAGGCCGTCTCGGAGGCCATGTGCCGGGTCTGACTGTCTGCTCCCCCGTAGCTCACCAGCACCCCTGTGACGGACCGAGGACCGCATCTCCTCAATGCACTGAACAGTTACAAGAGCCGGTGCGTACGGGGAAGGGATGGAGTGCTGGCGTGGGGGCGGGCGGGCACGATGGGCTGGATCTCAGGCGTCTTCCTGCCTCGTTGCCTTTGTACCAGCTGTGCTCCCCTCTGGTCTCCCTCTGCTTCTCTGTGACTGTATCACGCATCCTTCAGGATCCAGGGAGCACTCACCTTCTTTGGGACGCCTCCCCTGACCACTGCAGTAGCCTGACCCTTTTTGCTGCTGGGTTCCACTCCATAGGGGGCTGCCCGCCTGCTCTAGCCATCTGGGCTTCTGGGCCAGGCCCGGAGGCCTGGATGCATCAGCTCGGGTGGGCTGCAGCCGCCTAACTGCCCCCAGCCTGTGACTTCCCACCTGGATTCTGGAGTTCTTCTTGGGACACACGTGTCCCCACCACAGGGAGCGCCCAGGCTCCTCAGCTCGGCAGTCTGGGCCCCGTATGATCAGATCCTGCCCACACCTTCTGCCACGGGCCCTGTGGTGCTTTGCGCTGAGTGCCAGCCGCTCTGAACCCTCTGCTTCCCTCCCTACTGCTTTTGCTCACACTCTCCACCCCAGACGCTCCTCAGTCCCTTTCATTCATCTGCGGCATCAGCGACTGTCCACTGAACTGTGTCAGCCCTGTGTAGGTGCTGAGGCCACAGTGAATAAGACATGGTCCCTGACTGCTGTGAGACCTCCCCAGGCCTCTCTAGAGAGGGTTAGCCACTCTGTCTTCCGTCTTCTCCTGCTCTGGGGCCCAGACACAGCCCTACCTACGCTTGAGCGCATGGGGCCTCCTGCCCGTCTCCTGGACAGTCTCCTGGGGGTAGGACTGCAGCGAGGCCCCCATGCAGCTCAGCCAGTGACGGAAGGGTGCAGGAGCTCTCCGGATCGCAGGGCTGTGGCGCCCTGTGTTTCCACCATAAGGGCCCCCTGGGAGCGGGGTGAGGCCGTCCTGCAGGCAGAGGTCTCCGGGGGCTGGTTGAGGCAGAGAAGTAAGGGGGGAGGAGCGCGACGCACGAGATGCGGAAGGACGGGGGGAGCCGCCTCAGCCCCCATCCCACAGGCTTTGCGAGCTCGGGGTCTCCACGGGCCGCTCTGGATTTTAGCTCTGGGTCCGGGGAGGCGGAGAGGGAGGTTTTTAACACTTGGCTCTCCTCCCCAGGAGGATGGACGGACAGGCTCCAGAGCTTTCTCCTCTCCCTGCCCACCCCCAGGTTCCTCTGCGGCAAGGAGATCAAGAAGAAGAAGTGCATCTTCCGCCTGCGCATCCGCGTCCCGCCCAACCCGCCCGGGAAGCTGCTGCCCGAAAAGGGCCTGGCGCCCCCCGAGCTCGGCAAGAGAGGGAAGAGCAAGCCCGGGTCAGTGCTCGGGGCCCCAGCGCGGGGCCGCGGCCGGCCCCTCCTGCGGGCTTGCGGTGACGTCCGCGGGAGCAAGGCAGGCCTCCGGCCACTTGGTCCCAGCCGAGGCGCCCTCGTGGGCCCCGCTGCCTCCACCACAGCCCCTCGATGGCCTTGCTCGGAGGGGAAGCCGGGACCCAGGCTTGCTGGCTTAGGGCCGAGGCAGCGAGGGTGGGGAAGGGGTCCCTAGCGCTCCCGGCTTCTTCCCAGGGGGCGCTAGTGGTAAAGAACCTGCCTGCCAGCGCAGGAGACATAAGACACGCGGGTTCGATCCCTGGATCGGGAAAGATCCCTTGGAGGAGGGCATGGCAATCCAGTCCTGTATTCTTGCCTGGAGAATCCCCACGGACAGAGGAGCCTGGCGGGCTACGGTCCGTGAAGTCACAGAGTCGGACACGACTGCAGTGACTTAGCCGTGTCCGCGCTCCCGGCTGAGCCCAGCCCCCCTTCCTGGGCGTTGGGGCGGGGTGGGGGGCAGAGCTCCTGGATGCCTGGGTGAGGAGAGGTGCCACCACACCCACCTCCACCTCGCAGGCCTGCGGCCCCAGAGGGCCCCCCCCCCCCCCACTTCCCCAGGGCTCCCCGGGAAGGACAGCCATCCCCACGGTGTGACCCCACCCCTCCCCCGGGGCCGCCTCGCCCTGGGCCTTCGGGCTCTGACCCGGCCACTCCCTCCTGTTTCTGTCTCCACAGTCTGTTGCCTCATGAGTTCCAGCAGCAGAAAAGGCGAGTGTATAGAAGAAAAAGATCAAAGTTTTTGCTGGAAGATGCTATTCCCAGTGTTAGTGTCTCGTTTTCTCGCTCTCCACTTGCACACGCAGGGTCCACACCCACTGGGGGCCCCGGCACAGAAAACCGGGTCTCCCAGACCCAGGGACTCGCCACGTCCCGGAACAGAGAACCGGTTCCTCTGGTAGCTGGTTCCATGAGGAGGGGGTTCTCCTGAGCATCCAGAGTGGGGCTGGGCCAGGGCGGGTAGTAGCCTTGCCCCAAACTGAAGCCCCGGAGGGCAGTGACTCTGCTGAGGTCACACCCCAGGCGGTGGCGGAGCCGGGCCCAGAACCAGGGCTCTGGAGCGCTCTTGCATCCACACTGGAGCCCTCGTTGTGGGCAGTAATATGAGCAGTGCCTCACGTCTCCCCTGGACCGTTTATAAGGCGCTTTCACAATCCTCGGGCTTCCCTGGCGGCTCAGCTGGTAAAGAATCCGCCTGCCATGCGGGAGCCCTAGGTTCGATCCCTGGGTTGGGAAGATCCCCTGGAGAAGGGAAAGGCTCCCCGCTCCAGTATTTGGCCTGGAGAACTCCACGGACTGTGTGGTCCGTGGAGTCAGAGAGAGTCGGACACGACTGAGCGACTTTCACAGTCCTCATTCCCTTCTGCCATGCTGACACCTCTGGGAGTCAAGCTCAGGAGGGGCCGTTACCCACCTCTGCAGTGGGGGTAACCGAAGCCCAGAGATGGGCCGGTCGGACAGTCAGCTAGAGACAGAGCCAGTACTGGCACCGGCGTGCCCTGCCTCCACGGGCAGGACTGGAAGAGAGGAAGTGCCAGGCGTGGGGAGAAGGGTGCTGGGGGAGGGGGCGTGCTGCTCACCGGCTGACTCCCTGCCTCCTGTGTCCACAGAGCGACTTTACCTCGGCCTGGAGCACCAACCACCACCTGGCCAGCATATTTGACTTTACGCTGGACGAGATCCAGAGTTTAAAAAGGTAACAGTGAGGGGCCCGGCAGAGACGGGAGTAGAACCGAGCAGGGAGACAGACGCCCCCTATTTCCCCAGCCCTGCAGGGGGTGACACAGAGAGCCTTGGAGGATGGGGACACTCCCCTGGGTTCACCGAGTTAAAGGGTCTGCACTGCAGAAGGCTGCCTGAAGGGTCTTTCTGCATCAGGGTGTTCAGCCTGACACCTCACCCCCCCCCAAACCCCCAGAGGCCTGCGGGGATCCCGGGGATAGCCCCCCGCGCCCAGCCCTCCCTACTTCTCCTACACCCTCTCCCACTCCCCCCTGCTTCACACCTGGCACCAGACTGGCTGTGCTCACCCCACATTCACGGTCCTCCAGGGAGCCGTCCCTGACCCTCCCCGGGCGCTGGTGGACGCTCTCTGCTCCACAGCACCTCGTCCTTGGTGCCCCTGTGGGGGGGACCACATCCAGCGGTTTTATTCTCCTGACTATTGACTATTCTCCTGACTATCTCAGGCTCTCCTGTAGGCATGGAGGAGGGGGGCAAGGGCTTCGGTCACTCAGGCCTGGGCCTCAGCCCCAGCCCCTACTTGCCAGCAGCCAGCTGTGTGACGTTGGCGAAGTTCTCTAACCTCCCTGAGCCTCCTCCCCGGCCGCTGCGTGGCTGCTGGGAGACTCAGAGCCCTCTTTATCGTCTCTCGTCGTCACAGTGCTGTGTCGCCGACCGGGGAGGTGGTCAGGGAAGGCCTCTGTGACTGCTGGGGCTTTGAAGGCTTGGTGGGCAGGCAGTGGACGGGGGAGGAGGCGCCCCCACCGCCGTGGTGGCGGGTGGCTCTGTGGGAAGGGGCTTGGCCGAGACGATGGGTGCCGGGCAGAGGGGCTAGAGATGCCCGGGAAAGTCCTGGGGCGCTGAGGGCTGGCGGCAGGCTCACCGCTTCCTCCCTCTCAGCGCCAGCTCTGGCCAGACCTTCTTCTCGGACGTGGACTCCACCGATGCCGCCAGCACATCTGGCTCCGCTTCCACCAGCCTCTCCTACGACTCCAGGTTAGCTTGCCAGCGCCGTAGACTCGTTCCGCCTCCCCCCGCTCCCACCTGTGACGGGGGGCTCTCTGCTCCTGAATGCCGGGACCTGGCCGCCTGTCCGTGTGGGCGTCGGGCTCTGAGACGCGCTGCTTCTCCCACTCCTCTGCCCCTGCTGCCGCGTGTGCGACGCCTCTTGCCGGGCAGTTTCAGGTCTGGCTTCTGTCATTCTCGGGCTCTTGGCCACCACGTGCCAGGATTTTGTGAGGTCTGTGTCTCTGCCTGCAAGGTCCCCAGCCTTGGATCTAGGCTGTTTGAACCTAGTGTCTGTCTGCTGGGGGTCTCTCTTTAAGGAAAGGAGCCTGACAGAGAGGGGAAATGGTTTCCTGCAAAGTGTAAGGACTGGGAGAGGGGACAGAAGTCCCCAGGAGCCTCACGAAGGGTACCGTGTGCTTCACCACGGCAGGCCCTCAGCAGCAAAGGCAGGGGGGTGCTGCAAAGTGCACGGACCAGCTCTCAACCGAGGCTCCTCTAACTGTATTTAGGGCTGTCGTGGCTCTTGCAAGCGAGGAATTAAAAGCGTCATGCCCATCGGAGTACGTCTTGTCTCCAAACACCTCTGGGTGTCATTCTCTGCTGCTGCCTCCGTGTTTTCTCTCTCCTGTTTCTTAGGTTCTCCCTAGTGCTTGGATCTGGGTTTCTAAGTGTCTGTGAACGTGCACCTCTTCTTTATTCCCTCTCCCCTCTGCTCTGTGGGGTGGGGGCGGGTGGTGTGGTGGAGACACGTTTCTTTCTTGGACTCGGGCAGCGCTGAGCTCCTCAGTATGAGAGCTAGCGTGCAGCTAGGCGTGGGTCCCGGCTCCGCCACGCCCAGCTGGCACTGTCCCCCTCTGGGGCCGCCTCGGGGCTGCCGAGAGGATTCAGCAAGCTCAGTGGGGCCTGGGGCCTGAGGCCGGCGGAGCTCAGGGACGGGGCCTTGAGGGGATGACCCCATCTCATTCCCACCCTCCCCGCTCGCCCCTCCCCACACAGACGGACGGTGGGCAGCCGCAAGAGGAAGCTGGCAGCCAAAGCGTACGTGCCGCTGCGGGCCAAGCGCCGGGCAGCCGAGCCGGGCGGACGCTGCGCCTCAGACAGCAGCGCAGAGGGGGCCTCAGGCCCTGAGCGGCCGGACGAGGGTGTCGACAGCCACACGTTTGAGAGCATCAGTGAGGATGACTCGTCCTTGTCCCACCTCAAGTCGTCCATCACCAACTATTTTGGCGCGGCTGGGCGGCTAGCCTGTGGGGAGAAGTACCAGGTGCTGGCTCGGAGGGTCACACCAGAGGGCAAAGTTCAGTACCTGGTGGAGTGGGAAGGGACCACCCCTTACTGACCAGCCCCCCAAGGAGGCCCGGAGCCCTGGAAACCAAAGGAGAGGCGGTGGAAGCCACAGGCTCCCCGGTTCTCCCCAGGCTGCAGGAGGGAGGGAAGCAAGACAGAGTCAAGGGCCTGGCTGAACCCCGCCTGCCCGCCTGCGCCTCTGCTGTCCCCGCCTGCTCGGGGCCCTCAGGCTCACTGCCCCTTTGCCCGTGTCTCTGAGGTCCCGCTGGCTACTTCTGTCTCCACGTGCTCCCTCCAGCTGTTCACCTGTCCCTCTGAGTTAGCATCCCTCCTGGCTCCGCGGAGGCCTGAGTTTGGCCCCAGTGTGTCCGCTTCCCTTTCCCCTTTTGGGTGTGCGCATTTGCACACCCAGCCCTCCCCTGGACACCCTTCACACCTGACCCATCCTGGGGACCACGCCAGGAGGACAGAAGTCTTTGAGAAAGACGGGGTGAAGGTGGGTAAGAGGAGGCCTTGTGGAGCACCTCTCCCCCGTTCCCACCCCTCCTCCTGTCCAGGGGAGGAGGTGGTGAGGGTGGGAGAACGCCTCTGGGAAGCCTGCAGGGCAGAGACCCTGCAACTCAGGATTTGAGGAGGAGGAGGCTGGGTCTCTGCTTCAGAAGGCAGAGGGCGCAGGCTGCAGTGCTGGCTTCTGAGACCCGTTTTCCCTTCTCGGGTCACATTCCCTCTCTCTTGCCGTGGAGTGGGCGCTGGCCTTGCAGACGGGAGGCATGAGGAGAGGCAGCCGGGTCCTGCTTGCTGCATCTCAGACTGTCTCCTCCGCCTCCTGCCACAGCCCAAGGGCGCGTGCACGCGCACACACGGGAGCGTCCATCTATGTGTGCGCTCTTGCCTCCGGGCTCACGTGGGTCCCAGCCTCCAGGTGTACACACACCACACACACACACGGCCACACCTTCCTCGGGTGCCAGCCTGGCTCCTGTCCTTGCCTTTCCCTGGGCCCTCTTACGGGCGCCACGTGCTGCAACGAAATGTGAAAGTCCAGCTCGGGCCGGTGAACCAGCTTGGAGCCGAGAGGGAAGCATGGAGGACTCACACCTTCTTCTGTACCCCCTGCCCAGCTCTGAAACTGACAATCACTTTTGGGGGCAGGTTGGGATTTTTTTTTTTAAGGGCCTGAGTTATTACGTCCCCTCAAAAAAAGGGAAGCTTTTGTCAGTGGGAGTACAGAGTTCTTAGAACCGACATTAAAACTCAGACCCGTCTGGAGGGAGATCAAAAGTGGGAGGGGAGGGAGACCCCTCATTTTCGCTGCTTCCGGAGGCATTAGAAACTGACTCACTTGATTGGAAAGAAGTGCCTTGACTGGGGCGAGGGGTGCACCAGATGGGGGCCAGGCTCGCCAGCTGCTGCTGCGGCCTCCGGCTTGGCTGGGTTTTGGAGGCTGCCAGCTGCAAGGCGAAGGGGGATGAACAGTGAGGGGGCAGCTGCAGGCCTGCAGCCGGTCTTTCCATTATTAGGCCACCCCCCATCTGTGGGCCCTTGGGGTTGGGGGGCGCTGAGCGCGCTCAGATGCCCCTTGCCTCAGGCCCCAGCCCCAGCAGTGCCTTTCAAGGGGGCCCTCACCTGCTGTGTGCAGCCTTCCCACTTCCTGTTTCCCAGCGTGGTCCAGGCAGGGACGGCTGGTTGGGCCCCGTTTGCTCCCGTCTCTGCCCCACCGCTGCTGACACTGACGCTCCCTAACCGGGGGGCCGGAGGAAGGGAAGCTGAGAAGCCAGCCCCCCACCCCGCTCCGCCAGGGCGTGGGACCCAGAGCCAGTCCCTGGCTTTCCACCTGGCCCCAGAGCACAGCAACCTCCCAGCTCTGCCCCCAGGCTTCTGAGAAGGCGTGGGGCCAAAACGGCCTGTCGGTGCCCCTGCGCCTCTCCTCAAGCTCCAGAGGCTCTGGCCTGGAAGAGGGGGAGGAGGGAGACAGGGCCTTCCCCCCTGGGAGCTCAGCGTGAGGCCTGGCAAGGGCTCCTGACTCCACGCCCCAGCATTTCATTCCTACCTGGCGATAGCTGCATTACTGCCAACTGACCTTATAACCCTGTGCACCTTCAGAAAGATTTATGGTGTCGAATTGCTGCTTTTAATAACATTTGTTATATTAAAATTATAAATAATGTGTCTGATTTACAATTTAAAGGCTCCCTCTGAAAAACGACCCATCGTTGCTCTAGTGAAGTATCAGGAAGGTGACGGGAACGGTGGGGCCCCATCCCCTCTCTGATCAGCCTGCCACTCCTGCACCAGCCACCATATTCTCTTCGCGGTGATCTTACCTTTGCCACTAGGACAGAGGACCTTTTTTCTGCTCTGACGACCCTACCCATGGGGACAGGAGACAGTAGCTGAGAGCCACAGGGACCCAAGCTGGGGCCGGAACTTAGAACGTGACCCCGTGAGGATGCTTGGGGCCCGCGTTGTAGAACCTCACTCTGCTTGGAGGCGCACGGCTAGGGATCCGAGGCACATTCCCGGCCCCTCTGCCAGCTTCCTTTGCTTCAGTCCCCATCCCGCCCCCCGCCGCCCCCCCTCACCCGCTTCACCTGCCTGGGAAGAATCCCTGCTGGTGTTCAGCCTGCTAGATGCTGCAGTAACCACCTCATAAACGTTACAGATCACCACCTTAAATAAACCTCTGTAAGTCAGGGGTAGTCTGCAGAGAGAAAAACAGAGGGGAAGGGATAGGAAAAAGCTACAGGCAGGTGAAGGCCATGGGCCTAACTGAACTCTGTATTTCCAGAGTTAGTGTGGCCTGTTACACCCCGAGTGTTAATGGCTGACCTTAAAAACTGCTGGCCAATTCTTTACTGTCTGACCTACCAGGGAAGCCCTCGTTAACTACAGCTCCCACTTTTTCCCACCACTCCTCCTGCGACCTTACAACTGCTCTTGGAGCAAACCACAGTTGAAGCCGGGGAGGGGCAGTGGCTCATTCTGGGGAATCAGTGGCATGGAGTGAGAGGCGGATGGCCCCGAGACTCGGGCTCTAGCCCAGGCCGCAGTGAAGAGCCCTGGGGACCCCGAGGCCGCTGGTTCTCCCCAGGCTGGAGACTGCCTGCTTCTGCGTGGTTTAGGTGAGTGTTTACAAACTCACAACACACATCTGTCTGCCTTCAGAATTTTGGAGCAAGAAATTAGAATTCTCACAAATTCCTAGATCATAACTTACTCTTAAAATACGTCAAACATTCTTCATACTTTTCCTGTTATTACAGAAATCTGAAAAAAAAATAAATCTGTTTAACAAATAGGATTATTAAACTTAGTAGTATTTACAAAGAACTGCAGTCTCCAGGGAATATTTAAGCCCTGGAAAACACCAGAGAATGTAATTGGATAGTATTCAAATAATGTTAACATTCAAATAGCCTAACAAGGTTAAGAGTACAGACGAGTGTCAGAATTGCCAAATTAAGAATTTACTTTACTTCCAAAACTTATTTCTTAGAATACCACTCACAGGATTTGTATAAAGCATACTACATGTATACATTTATCTTATTTGCAGGAATAACTCAGGGTCTGCAGCAGACAGGGCTAGACAACCCCAGGCAAAAGTAGGTGGAGACCACTTCTCTTCTGCGCTCCTGTCCTGGCTGGGTAACTGCATGCTCAACTCCGTATAAGCACCCGTTTCTTACTCTAGCTTTTTTTGACGGAGATGGCTTCCTTCAAACCAGTAGCACCTTTATGCCTTTAAGCTTCAGTATTCATGGATACTTTTTTACTACTACTTCTCATTTCCTCAATGGACTCTCCCAAGGTTCTGGAGTCAAAAACCATGTTTCCTGAGAAGTACTGGGAAGGCATTCCCGGGTGGAAACCCTCATGTCTAGCCGCAGCTCCCACGGCATCATTGAGGAGGACGGTGTGGTACAGTTGGGCAAACTCCTAAAAATCATTAAGTACCTCTCAATCTCTTCCCTCATCTATGGAATGAAGATATTATCACTAACCTCCAGATCTGTGGGGAGAAGTAAACCACGTAATATACCAAGCTACCACACTGTTAAGGTGGGCATTTTAGGGATGAACAGCTCTTCCTTAGAGATGGCTATAGCAGGTTCTTTGGCCTACAGAGAGATATATCCAGCCTCTTTAAAAGAGACCGTAAGAGCATCAGATTTAGAGTCAGAGACTTGGTTTCAAAGCCTAGTTTTGCCACTTATTTTAAGCATGTCTACTCTCCAATCTCAGGTTTCAACTGGAAAATGCGGGTAACCTGGGTTACAAGGATAAGTGTCGGCCTAGGACAGCACCTGCAGAGAGCTGTGTTCTGCCTGCATTTCCTATGGTCAGCGTGACACTGAGGCAAAGGCAGGCCACCAGGGAAGAGTTTTCAAAGCACACTCAGCACAGAAAGTGAACCGGTGACAGCCAGGGACAGGAAACCTCCTCTGGAATTAATCCCACTTTAAGGAAGTTCACGGAAAAAAATAATTGGATTTTGCCAACCTGGTAAATGAGAAAGTAACTGTGGAAAGTAGAGAAAGCTTTAGTTATTTGAATCCTTGAAACATCAATTTGGGAAATACATGCCGAACCGCGTGCTGGAGGCCAAGCAGCTCTGAGCGTGCCCCTCCCCTCGAGCAGCGCACAGTCTAGAGAGCGGAGGCCGACCGTGATGAGCAGAGACAGCAGGACGGCAGGGCAGGGGAGAGCCCTCCACCTGGACGCCAGGCCTGCAGAGGGGCAGTCAGACTTCTCGGGCACTTGTGCAGAGCGTGCTCAGGCGAAGGCGGTGGCCGCAAACGGTAACAGCCTGGCACACCAGAGCCACCCACGGGTGGAAGGTGGCGGTGGAAAAGTGAGCTGGGGCAAGGCTCCCAAGGGCCCTGAGGCGGGGTCACCCTGTGGCAGAGCCGTGAGGCGGCCTAGGTCAGGCTCTCCCCTCACCCCCCGGGGCTCCTCCACCAGCCCCACGGAGCAGGGCTAGGAGGGCAGCAGACGGAAGGAGCAGCCTTGGCTGTCCCCTCTGGAACAGGAGCCGCCCCTTTTCTGGACCTCAGGGCAGTTCAATTCCTTTTAGTCATCTATAAAACTGGCTTTATAGATTCCACCAGGTCCTTGCTTGGACTGACTGGCCCAGCATTCTCTTCCAGTCTCAGGGGTCTTGGACCTTACAAAATCTGTAAGACTGGCTTACAAACTTGTAACAACAAAAACTTAGCTCAATACATAAAAATTAGTAATAAAAGCACGACTGCACTGGCCGCAGCATGAGGCGCCCTCAGGGCACCTCCGGCGAACCCCTGGGGTTCTGTGGAGCCAGTCTGGAAAACACTGACCCGGCAGTTCCCCTGGGTTCTTCCCACTTTAGGACGCTCGTTTCAGTGCTCACGTGGGAAGGTCGGTATGGTGGGCTCAGAACCCCTGTCTCTGCTGAGCAGGGCACCGCAGCTTTCTGACGTCTGTCACCTTCGGGCGAGGAGAGAGTCAAGGCCAGCTCTCAGTCCTTGAGGCTGTGTCTGAGCCCTCCCCAGCCCTCCCTGCACTCAGGAAGCCCATTCCCAGGCCCACTTCCTCAGGACTCAGGAATAACAAACATTACCTTCAGCTAGAGGAAATAATCCTGCTTGTCCCTGACATTACACCATTAGCGATTCATCCTTTTGGATAGAGTGCTTCCAGCTCCCCTAGAAGGTGACCTTCACCCCCACACACTTCTGGGTGACAGGTCATCAGGTCATTCCTCATCAGAAGCAGGACAGTAATAACATACTTGGCACTCAGTTTAGGCTCAATGAACTTACAGAAGACCAGCCTCACCCTCACTGCGACCTTGCCACTCCTGGCCACCTTTATGCATGAGGCACTCAGAGACAAGTTCCACTGGGTCCTTGCTTGGCCTGACTGGCCCAGCATCCTCTTCCAGCCTCAAGGGTCTTGGACCTTCACCCTCCACAAGTTACTTAGGTCCTCTGTGCTGATAAAAGCATGGAATCCAGAGATGCGAGGAGGCAGACAGAAGCCGCCCTTCGGCCAGAGAACAGATAATGATGGCTAGAGCACCCAGCAGGAGGCACAGAAGGCCCCACTCACTCCTCCAAGGCCTCCTCCAGCCACCGTAAATAGTGCACATCTCCTTGGTCCATGGGAAGACTGAAGAGCTCTGGGATTTCAAAAGGATGCACCGACCTTTGGGAAGAAAGCAGAGTCCCGTGAGTGGCATGTAAGCCTATGCCATAAAACCCAACTGGCCAGCCTCCCTTGAGGCCCTCCGCAGTCGGCCTGCAGCCCACCTGTCCGGCCCCACGGCCCACCACTCCTAAGCCTATGACCCATCTGTCACCAAGTATAAATTAGGCCAGATGGCATTAGAGTCTCACAGACATGGGTTCAAATTCTAAGTCTGCCACTTACTAACCATGTAAGCATGGACATATCTCTTCATTTCGCTGAAGCCCCCACAAAAGGGGGGTGAAAACAGTACTGGATTGCTGAGGATTAAATGAGGCAAGGTATATAAAGCACTTAGCTGCTAGTGACTGGCATTGTATACATTCGGTAAATGTCAGCTGCTGTCTCTATTACTGTCCTTCACTTATCACTGTGCCTTCCCCAAACAACCCCTTTCCCCTGTACCTCTGTACTGTCTTCACCCAGAAAGTCCTCCCTACTCCTGCTGATAAATCAAAAGCCTCTCTACTCCTCAAGGCTCATTTCAACCAATGGCCTTTCCCCAGGGACCTTCCTTGACCATCCAGACGCACAGCCGTCTCTCCCGTCTCCCCGTCTCTTTCACCCAGTCCTCAGCACATGAGCTCTCTCCAGTTTGCAAACTGAAAAAGCAGAAGACACTGGGCCTCAGTCCCACCTGTCTGCCAGGGCAACAATCCTCTGCTCTCCTGACTTTAGGCACAGAGAACTTCTCATGAGAGAGGCTGCTTACTAAATCACAACATGTGCACACACAGTTGCTTAAACAGTAGGAGTAGGCTGCGTAATTTTATCTGGTGCCTGAGAAGAATGAATTTTCCTAATTTATTTCATGTACACCTAGACCAGTGGTTCTCCAAGTGGTTCTAGGTTCTTCCCTAGACCCCTGGGGAACTTTCAAGCCTCTTTCAGGAGGTCCAAGAGGCCAAAACTATTTTCACAACAATACTCATTTGTTATTTATCTTTTCACTATGTTGACGTTTGCACTCATGGTGCAAAAGCAATGACGGGTAAAACCGGTCACACCTTAGCATGCATCAGGACGGCAGCACCACGCCAGGCTGGCCGCCACTGTGTTCTTCACCACCGCATACGCACATGCATTGTTTTTAAAGTCAAATTCACCTAAGAACATTTCTGATAATGTGGCAAAAATTACTATTTTTATTAAAGTCTGACCCTTGAGTGTCTTTTTAATATTCTGTGTGACAAAATGGAAGTATACATAAAGTACTTCTGCTATCATACCTAAGTTCAGTCTTGTCTTAATTTGTCTGACTGAGTCACAAGCTAAACTAGACCTTTTTTCCACAGTATACCATTTTTACTTTCACGCTTGAGTAACCATCATTGTCTGTCAATTTCACAAATTAAGGTGACTCAGCTTTGAGTATTAGGTACACATTGTCTCAAATATGAACAAATATTTGGCCCATCACTCAAATGACAATTTACATCATTTATTGCCAGTCAAAAAATTCATTAAAAAAAATTTGTTTTGGGGTAGAGGAGGGAAGGATTGGGAGTCTGGGATTAGCAGAGGTAAGCTATTATACACAGGACGGGTAAATAGCAAGGTCCTACTCTCCAGCACAAGCAGCTCCATTCAGTGTCCGGTGATAAACCATCATGGAAAAGAACATGAAAAAGAATATATATATATGCATAACTGAGTTACTCTGCCGTATAGCAGAAACCACACATTGTGTAACATTGTACAGTCATAAAACACTGTAAGTAAGAAAAAAATTCATGTTTTAAGCAAAGTCAGAAGTTTGGAAAAATTGACTACATCACCATGAACTTGAAAGTGTCTCAGTACTTAACAGATGCTTTTGAGGAGATCCAGCTCTCTTATTAAGCCAGATTTTGCAAAAGTATAGAAAGATGCCATTCTTCTCACTTTTTTGATATTTGGAAAATACGGTTACTTCCCATGAGAAGGCATTAGCAGCATACTGCGTTACTGCGCACCCTTCAGGGCAGACACTGCGCTTTTTACAGACTGGCGGCTTGTGGACCCCGCACTGAGCGCGTCTGCTGACACCACCCTCGCTGTGTTCCTGTGTTGTGTTTCGCTAATTGTCGCAGAATTCCAAACGTTTCCATGATTATTATATTTCTTATGGCCATCTGACATCGGTGATCTTTGATATTACTATAACTATTTTTTGTTTTGTATTTTTAAATTAAGGTACGTACTTTGTTTTTTTTTTTTTTAGACATAATGCTACTGTTAGCACACTTATACTGCAATGTAGGGTAAACATGTAACTTTCATATGTACTGGGAAATCAAGAAGTGACATCACTCGCTTCACTGTGGTGGTCTGGAACCAAACCTGCAATATCTCCAAGGTATGCCTGTATTTACTTCCATTCATATGTTATTATTCTATTACTGTTATTTTCAATGAAAAATATATATCTTAAAAATTTCTCAGCTTTAATTTCTAATACAGTAACCTTTGATAGAACCTACATAAGTGAAGCTCTTTTGGGTCCTAAGTAATTTTTAAAAGTGTAAAGGGATCCTGAGACCAAAATTTTGAGAATCACTGGTTTGAAACTAATAACTCATTTTACAGGCACTTCCTGGTAGTCCAGTGGCTGAGACTCTGTGCTTCTAATACAGGGGGCCTGGTTTTGATCCTGGTCAGGGAACTAAGACCTCACAGGCCTCAACTGAAGATTCCACACGCTGCAATGAAGACTTGGTGAAGTGAGTGAAAGCTGCTCAGTCGTGTCTGACTCTTTGCGACCCCATGGACTATACAGTCCACGGAATTGTCCAGGCCAGAATACTGGAGTGGGTAGCCTTTCCCTTCTGCAGGAGATCTTCCAAACCCAGGGATTGAACCTAAGTCTCCTACATTGGGGGCAGATTCTTTACCAGCTGAGCCACCAGGGAAGCCCAAGAATACTGGAGTGGGTAGCCTGTCCCTTCTCTAGCGAATCTTCCCGACCCAGGAGTTGAACTGGGGTCTCCTGCATTACAGGCAGATTCTTTACTAACTGAGGTATCAGGGAAGCCCTAATATCGGGAAGACCATATCAGGGAAGACTTGGTGCAGACAAATAAATAAACATTTTAAAAAATGAACTAATTAAAAAAAAAACACCACTAACTCATTTTATAGGTAGAGAGTCTATGGGACAGGGTCATAGCCAAGGTCACATGGGAGGCTGGTGACTAGGCTCAAGGTCACCTACTTTTCAAGCTCACTCACTTAGTTACCAACAGGTCCCTGGCTGGGAGGAAATGGTGCTATTACCTGATGTAGCTGGAAAGCATATGGATCTTGGAAGTCTTTGTCTTTATTAACTGTGAAAGAAAAATAAATCACTGGTTTAGGATCTCAGCTCCAGCTACACAGCCCTCCATTCCTCTGGCTTTTTAGGAAACAGCACTCCTCCAGGTCTCCAGGCCCAGTCACTAACTTACAAATGGACATGGGGCATCCTGTGTGGGGCAAGAACCTCAGTCAGCTGATCTTTGCTAATACTTAATTGGAACTTCGCTCTCACTCTTTCCCGATTAAGGCCCAATCCCCCCAGCCTCACTCACCAACAGGACCTCAGTGGCTTCTTCTATTTCTCCATTCCAATAGTATCTGGAGAAAAGAACAACAAAAAAAGAAATATCGTGCTTACAAGGTGTGCTGTGCTTAGTCACTCAGTCGTGTGACTCAGTCGTGACTCTCTGCGACCCCATGGACTGTAGCCTACCATGCTCCTCTGTCCATGGCATTCTCCAGGCAAGAATATTGCAGTGGGTTGCCATGCCCTCCTCCAGGGGATCTTCCCACTCCAGGAATCGAACCAGGGTCTCCTGCATTGCAGGCGGATTCTTTACCAGCTGAGTTACCGGGGAAGTCCACTTACAAGATGAGCTCAGTGAAATAAACCCGGCCCAATCTGCTGACTTACTAAGGTGGAAACTTTAAAATCTTTCCAAGCTCATATGAAAAAGCCTGGAGTTGGCCAAGGCCCTATAGGTCATCTAGTCTAAACATTCTAATGCATGCTTCCAGCACCTGACTTAACTTTCCTGGAAGTAAGAGGCTCACTGTCTCTTGAAGAAGTCCATCTACCTTAACGGTTTTCACATGAGATGGTTTTTCTTATGGTGTGCCAACATGTGCCACCCAATTGCTTTCCCCAACTTCCGTGACAGCCCTGCAGAAACTCCTATGTTTCCCCTCCAAAGTGGGCATCTCCAGTTCATTCAGTGCTCACCCCATACTCCTGGCTTCCATGCACCTCCCCATCCTCTGGGCTGGTGCTACTTGTATCACTGACTCTCAAAGCTAAGTGCCCACCAAGCGATAAATGGAAAAGCACAGGACTTATTCAGGGGAGAAGCAAGCCTTGTAAAATACAGAAGCAGGTCTGAAAATTCAAAACAGAGTCAGTGACATGTTCAGAAAAAGAGTAAGAGAACAGCGTCATGGGAGGGAGAGAAATTTGGCCTGAGAATATCTGTGCTGACAAGTCTAAGATGGCTCCGGCCCCTGGCCTCACCCCGCAGAGCTGTGGTAAAAGGGTGAACTACAAGGAAGGACGAACATGAGGAGAATGGCAGGCTGAAAGTCCTAGCTTCCAAGCACTAGCTCCCAGACTGGCTTTATGTGAATCACTTAATGTGACCTCTTAAAAATTCAGAGACTCAAGCCCTATCCTCAGGGAGACTAAACAGATCCAGGATGGAGCACAGGCATCTAAAGTACGGCCAGACTTGGCAGCCAGAGCGACCGGTGATGGGAGCACCACGGTGCATCGCCGCTGGGCAGGGGAAGCGTGCGTGCTTCAGCACGTCCCTGCTCTCACCTTAGGACAGGCGTCGCTCCCTCTCTCATCAAGGCAGGAAGGAGGTGAGAAACAGGCTGACCAGAGAGTTAATCCTGCCCGGGTAGCACTGGGATGCCGAGAGACTGTTTTTTATCATTTATTTATTTTTAACTGAAGGATAATTGCTTTACAGTATTCTGTTGGTTTCTGCCATACATCGGCGTAAATGAGCCATGGGTGCTTTATGTCCCCTCCCTCCCTCTTGAACCTCTCTCCTGCCTCCCACCCATGTTGAAATATTTTGATGAGGGAAATGGTGTAGGCCTGGCTTAAGTGAAAGAGCTGATAAAATGAAAGGCAGACAATACACAGAAACAGCCTGTCACATATGCCAAACTCAAAGTTTTTCAGAGAATCCAAAAGCAATAGAAATTATAATCTCTGATATCTTTAGCTGGCTTACTCAGACTGGCTTACCCAGTCTGACTTCTTTGCTAACAGCAAGCTAACTGATTGACTGATTTAAACAAAGAATGAGGAAACAAGATTCACTGTTCCTAAACTGTAGATTTTTTTTCTGCCTTCTCTAAACATAGCCTGTTTTTGCTTTTGCTGAATGGCATAAACCCACTGGTTGATTTCCTCTGAATACAGATCGACAGTGAAGTATTGGTTAAGTAAATGCCTTTGAGTTGTTCTTTCAGTTTCCCATTAGCTCAGTGCCCGAATTTCCACCAGGCAGGACCTGATGGAGCATGCTCACACCCCTCCACTGGCCATGGCAGAACTCACAGTGAGGAGGCCTTCGGCAGGATGTTCACAGAGGCAGCCAGCTTCTTATCCAGGATGGCCCTAAAGCAGAGAGAGCACGCCGGTTACTGGGGCAAGTGTCCAGCATCTGAAGGGATGGAACAGGATACAGGAGTTCCTGGGAATTTCCCAGGAAACCTTAGTCTAAATAGATAACCATTTAGAGTGCCCCTCCCAAGTCAAACCAATATGTTCCATAACTCCCATGCACAGACCCTCTGCAGACAGAATTGTTTATAAGTCCTTCCCTGAGTGGGAAAAGTAGGGAAGTAGCTATGCAAAGGCTGCTTCAAGGACAGGCCCAGTCAGCTTGGGGAACGGGAATCTGTCAGCACCGGAAGGAGAACAAAGAGACCCGATTCCAGTCCAGCCCTGCAGCAGGATGGCTGTGTGACCTTACGCCAGCTCCTCCTTTCACTCCAGAAATCAGCATTTGAGCACCTATCCAAGACACGCACGACCGCCTCACTCGACTCGACTCTCCTGCTGTACCAGAGGACTGCTTCAGTCAATGGGTTCCAACCCTTTTCACCACCAAATACCCCTTTTATGATGTCAGCTTCCTCTTCTCTCTTGGGTAGGTACTAGGCTTTCACATGATATCTACCTGTCGGAAGTGTCTGATGACCACATGGAGCTGATACAACTTGAAGGAAAAGCAAGAAAAGAGAAAAAAGGCATCCTGTCCTGTGACTGGCAAACACGGGCTCTTTACACTTCTAACTTTTGTGGCGCTTCCTACCACAGTCCTAAGTGCACCATCACTGCCTTTGCAGACCTCTAAGCACTGGGTTGTTTTTCTGACAGACCACAGACTGGAATTCTCGCTCTGACAGTCTGATCCTATGCGGGGCCTGGTGAACACAGTGAAATGTGCCTGAACCAGTACAAAGTGTCGCAGAAACAGAAGCACCACCACGTCGTCGATGCAGGGAAGTGTCCCCAAGGATCAAACCTTAAGCCCTGGGAATCAGGCAGGCCCGGACAAACCTGTCTCAGGTCTGCCATCAGCCACGGAGGCCTATCTCAGTTCTCTAAAGAGTGTGGCCCCTGCCAAATACAACGCATCTGAGCCCTGCTTACTGATCCCACCTTTCCTTGACCGCTGCCAAGAGAACTGACCTACTTTCTCGTCTCCCAGGTTCCCGGCTGAACAGTGTTCTATTTAAGGTTCCACATTAATGTGGTATTATCACCACCCTCATGCCCTTGGAAAGTTTCAGGTGGTAAATAAATCCCTGACTCTAAGGAGAGGCACACGGCCCAAACCTGTTTAAGCAACTTCCACAAGTCTTGCTCACTCAATCAAGTCATCTGCTGAGAAATTACATTTCACTGGTTCTAAAAGTGACATGCAAACAGGGAGTGAGTTAAATCTTTAGGAAAAAAATAATCCATTGCTTCACGGGCCTCCAATCTCTTTGGCAGTGTGAACTCCTCAGTGACTAATCACAGCAACTTGTACTTGGGAAAAAGACTGTAAAGTTCTGGAGGACTATGTTATTCAAAATGCTCCTGTGGCGAAAAAGAGAGAAAACAAATGTACCAGCTGATGGATAAAACACACACCGAAGTCCAGCAGTGAGTCACAGACGGGAGCTCAAGCCCCCGCGCTCGTCTGAGTGAAGCGGAAGGAAGACAGACAGACCTCCGAGGGTCTCCAGAGACTGCAGGGTCACAGGCTAAAGGTTCACAGACCAGACACATGGTTTGGCTCTCACAGCATTTAAAAAGTCTTGACTTTGTTACCAGTATTTACAATCAGGGTACTTTACATTCAAAAATACACATTACCTCGCTTTTCACCAAAAAATGAATCTTAGAACATTTTGGACCTGTAGTCCTACAAGGTCACATTCAGCTAGAGCTGAGCAGGGGCTATGACCTCTAGGCATGACAGGGGCTTCTCAGGTCAATCAGTTCCCACTCTCCTTCCTCCCAACACCTGGGATGCATAAGGGCCGCTAACCACTGCCTTTCTTCATCGTGACACCCCAGCCCACTTCACTCAGGTTGAAGTGGCCTGCCTGTTGCTATTTGTGCCTGTGACCCTGGTCTAATCCCCTTTCCTTATGTCAGAGGCCAAGGCCCAGAGAAAGAAGACTTGTCTAAGGTCATATGTGGTGTTTTCAGCAAAGAGGACACTAGAATCCAGGTCTACTAGTTCCACATTCAGGTTTTCACCCTAGCCCCAACAAGAGATTTTTTTCCAGTTTAGAGGATGTCTGTCAATAAAGAGCTCTAGGAACATTACCAGGAGCCAGAATGGAGCTGAACCAGAGCTGAGAGGCAGCTCTAAGGCAGAGAAGAGTGGGCCCCAGACTAGAGCCGAGAGGCCTGGTCCCAGCACCAGCCCCGGAGGCGGCGCTGCCGTACCTGCCAGCCAACATCTGTGGGGCCCTCCCTACCACGTACCTACGTACTCTCTCCTGTAAACCCTGGAAACGAAATCTATTTGCCTCTCTTCTATTCCAAATGAATCATTAGTGAACGGAACAGCTGAAGGGAGACTCCACTTGAGACTTCCAGTTCAGCTGGTGGGCTGCACAGACACTGCAACCTCCCTTTCACACCACACGCCAGAGACAACAGGAAACGCTGCTCACCTAGCCACGCCGGAGCACAGGAAGAGCACTGTACGCACTGGCGACCAGAAGGAAGCCCTGAAGAATAAAGCAGCCCTGAGACATGCACGGGAGCGTGTCAGGGGACTTCCTTGTTTAAGAGCCTTTGAATCTTTTAAAAACTGGTAGTGATCTGGTTTACTTGGCCTCCAGCAACTTGGAGAATTTTGAAGATTATAAAATTATATTGTTTCATTAACATAGTCAAAGTTTGAATCATACAGGTTGACCCTTCTGAAAATACTTCTTGAAGCGATAAATTCTTCCTAGGACCTGATTTGGACGGCAGAACGTCCACCTGCCTGCCCCGCACGCAGTGAAAATGGTGCTGTGCTTCTGCACGTCCCCGTCAGCATCACTAGGAAGATGAGAGAGGAACGCATCTGAAGAAGTCAAACACCGTGAGAAACTAAAATTCAACCATGAAGAAGAATTTACTTGAGAAAGACAAATCAATAAGACAATCAAAACCAAGATTTCAAAATAAGTACAATTATGTATATTTGAAAATTGCTAAAAGTAGATCTTAAGAGTTCTTACCACACACAAAAAAGTAACTGAGATGATGGATGTTTTAACTAACCTTACTGTCATAATCATTTTGCAATATATACATATATAAAATCATCATGTTGTATATCTTAAACTTACACAATGTTATATGACAATTATACCTCAATAAAGCTGCAAAAAATTAAACATAAAAAGTATAATTACTATCTGCAGAAAGATAAGATTATTGCATCTATAAAACAAGATCAGACAATTACAAAACAAGAGCACTGGGTTACTAAAAACAATTCGAAACCTTGAAAAGGAAACTATAGAATTCAGTCTAAATAAAACTAGAAAGTCAGTCACAGAAAACGAATTCAACATCCAGGAAAAGGACGCAGAAAGAATAGAGAGAGTATATTTACAAAGTTAACAACTGAACATTAAGATATGCTCCTAAAAACTAGCAGAGAGAAAATGTGTTACCTACAAAGGAATGAGATCCATTGCTACTTTTCATCAACAACCCTGGATGCAAGACGGCAGAGACATCTCCAAGCTGAAACCAATCCATTCCCCTCAACTGGCCTTTCCACTATTCAGAATCCAGGCCTTAGAGCTCTTTTCCTCCCAGTACCCAACACCTCACAGGTGTCACCTGAAGTTGCTCCAGACAGGACCCAGAGTGGCTGATCCAGGGGTCCAATGAGTTCAGCACAGGCCCTGGGTATACCAGAAGCACAGAACGGATTTCAATTCCTAGCTGCTAAAAACTGAGGTCATATTTCTGGAGTAATCACATGCTCATTCAGACAAGAGCTGTTCTCCAAAAGCAATGTTAATAAGGAAAAAAATAGACATTCTGTTTAGGGGCAGGAAAGACGTAATCAAATCCAAAGTTAACCTGTGACCATCAATTTGGCAGCTGTGTGCCCCCAAAGACCAGATTCAACACCTAAAACACTATAACCAGCACCAAACTTCAAGAATGCGAAATTGAAGAGCAAGAAGAGGAGCTAGAAGTCAAGTTTATTAGCCCTCAGCCCCACTAACCCTCTTCAGAGCTGCTGTTATAAAGGAGGGGCAACTTCCGTAGCAGCTCAGTGGTCAGGACCCGACTCTTTCACCGCTGCGGCTCTGGGCTCAACCACCATTCTGGGAACCAAGACACCGCAAGCTGCTCGGTGCAGCCAAAAAAACAAAAACGGAGTGAGGGGGAGGGGTGGGAATCAGATACAACATTTATTGTGCATCTGTTACATTTGAGTCCATGGAGTAAGGACTGAACAGATATCATATCATTTAATCCTCTCAATAACAATAATTCAAAAAACTAAGGTTGAGAGAAGGGGAGCAGCTTGCCCGAGGTCAAGCCAAGAGACCGAGCCAAGATTCCCACTCTGTTCGTGGGCTCTCTCCACCATTGCTTTCAGTAACTCGCCAAACACCTGGAAGTGGTCTCCTCCTCCTCCTCCTGTCATGGTCCACCTCTCTGGGACTGAGCAAAGACTATCTCCAGAAATAAAGAGAGCTGGGTCAGGAATCAGAACTGTTAAATGCTCAACCTGCAGGCTTCCACCTGAGCAAGGCGCCTAGCTCTCTGGGTCTCAGGTCTCTTATCTGCCCCCTGGCACCAGTCAACATCTTCAGGCCCAGAAACAGGATCCATCCGAGTGTCATTCACGCGTGCCTCTCAAATCGCCCCCATGAGGCAGCTGTGCAGCCCCTCACGGACAGATGGGGTCGTCAAAAGCAAGAGAGTGAGTCCCGAAGGGGCCCCTCTGGAAGAGGCTCCCGAGCCCTGGGGGCAGCACCTCAGCCCCTTCCCCGTACCTGGCAATATCTCTGGCAATCTGCTCGTTGGGACAGTTGACAAAAACAATGGAGTACGTGCTGGACACATAGCTGCCAGTGACAACGGAAAGGAGCTGCAGGCTGAGGGTCCTGAGCACAGGGTATGTCAGGAGACAGGCTGTCAGGATCTACACAGGGGGAAAGCAAAGCACAGATCAGCAGAGGCGTGACCAGCTCTCCACCTGCAAGCTCAAGCAGACTGGAACCAACGCTGGGCAACATGCTTTTATCCCCGTTTCCCACCCACAAAGTAATTCCTAGTCAGTATTGAGCTTCAGTGCTTAACGTTGTCATGCCTAGATTATTTTCCTCTGCATTTTGCAAATGGTTTAAAAAAAAAAAAAAAAGGCTTAAAAATCAAGACACTTGCTCAAAATCACACAGCTTTGGGAATGCCCTGGTGATCCAGTGGTCAGGATTCGGTGCATTCACTTCCAGGGCCCAGGTTCGATCCCTGGTTGGGGAACTAAGACCCCCGTGAAACCAAAAAGCCAGGTGGCATGGCCACAAAAAAAAAAAAAAAAAAAAAAGATCACACAGCTTTTAATTGGTGAAGCCAAGAACAGGAGTGGAGCCTGGATAACTTGAAATCCATTCCCACTGCAAAAACCTGCCACCACAGGTACAGGCCAGGCGCTGTGGGGAGGCCAATGGAAAAGGAAGTCTAATGCTAAAGCAATGGGACCTGCGCTACTATGGCAGATGGGGGAGGTTCAACAGGAAGGCTCCACCTGTTGGGGGCAGGAAAGGCTTTGAAGAGAAGGTACCATCCCAGTTGGAACTGAAATAATAGGACTGAAAAAGAAGATAAGGTTAACATGTGCAAACTCAAGAGGTATCTGGGGACAGATGAATTATCTAGACTGCATGGGTCTTAGTCAGTGGGCATGAAATTGGGAGGAAAATGCGTCTGGCTAGAACTATAAAGGGTCAGGCTAAGGAATGTGGGGTTTGTACTCAGGTGATAGGGTGCTTTTGGAGGTTTCTTAAGTAGAAGAGTAATAACATGACCAGGCTGAGCAGAGTAATGTAATGGGAAGGAGGATGGGGAGTGATCAGAGATAGGCTATTCAAAGGCCATTACAATGTTGCAGGAAAAAGACATTAAGACCCTGAGGTAAGAAAATGACACTGATAACAGGAGAGGAAAAGACAGTCAAGATACAATTTTTTCTTGCTATTTTAATGATAAAACATCTAAAATAAGAAGAAATAAAAAGAACTGGAGGACATCTTCCAGGGTTCTTTGCTTGGGGGATACAGAAGAGTCATTAATAGAGATGGAGGCAACTTGCAAGGAGCCCCACTGTGACTCAGGCAAGACGGAACAAGAACACGTTTCTCCTGCCTGCCAGTCTGGGGCTCATGTCTCGTCAAACAAACCTCTGTCCTCCCACTCCTACGTTATCGCCTGGCCCTGCCTGGCTCCTACATCTTGGCAGGGCCTGAGTAGCGTTTTTATGTCTTTAGCTTCAGTCTGGGGTGGGCCTCTCATTCCCTCCCATGACCTTCCCCAAAAGCTCCAGTCCAACATACTAGCCCTCTGAACTAAACCAGTGACCGCACAACAACAACCAGGGTTTTCAAGGAAGTTGTTAGTGACAACTCAATTAGATTATATAGGATATAAAACAAAGGCACTAAACAGCAGGATTTAAAACCTAGTGTTAGTACAGCTCTCTGCAGTCTTCAACAAGTTACTTCCTCTCTCTTCTATAAATGTTACCTAGAAATTGGAGATTGCAATGTTTGTGCTGCCTACCTCAGAGTTGCCATGGGTTCAAACAAGAGAGGAAAAACAGTTTTTGACCACTAATCCAATAAGGAAAGGAACCACACTTTGCTCATCACTGTGTCCCCAGAAGAGTTCATGGCACACAGCAGGTTCTCAAGAAATAACCTGCAGACTGGTGAATTCATACACCAGCAAGATGCTGGGATGGACACTAAACAGTCTTGTGAAGTAAGTAGGGCATTTGGGTCATCCACAGAGCTTTTGGCAGAGAATCGGACATACTAGAACACTCTAAGGGGTGTCAGATACACGACTCTAAGGTGTCTTTCAGCACAGACTCTAAACAAAAGGAGCAATGGTCTGTCCCCTAACCAAAGAAGCCATTCCTAGGAGAGATCTAGGGCATTTCAGCCAACATTATATTTATTACTGTAAGTTTATAATATTTATATCTTTACATCTTTTCATCAGTGGAACACAGAGCTCACAGGATTAAATATAAACTCACCTAAAATGTACTGAAACTCTTGTGCACTCAGAGGTAGTCTGGGCACTTGGGTATTACCTAAGATAGTCCTTCCTTTAACAGATAAGGTAACTGAGGCAGTCCTGTGACTGAACCAAGACTTAAATCCAAACTCCTGCCTCCCATTCTGGGCTCTCTGAACTGTAAGGAGCATCAGTAGGAAGTGACACAGTGGGGTTATTTCAGCTTCACTTAATCCAGTGGCTCTCAGCTTGAGGCAATTTTGCCCCTGTCCCAGGGGACATCTGGCCACATCTAGGGACAATTTTGATGTCATGACTGGGGAGGAAATGCCATTGGTAGAGGCCAGGATTGCTGTTAAACATCCTTCTACTGTACCATTGATCACACTGAAATACAGTAGTTTACATACATCTTCCTCACTGGATGTGAGCTGATTCATTTCTGTATCCTCAGCACTTTACAAGCCCTGATAAGAGGTATGGACTTGAGAAGTGTCTGTGGACCATATCAACAAAGAATCAGAAGATATGAAAGGTCAGTTTGGAATCAAAGGTGGACTATAGTACATTAGAAAATGATATTACATGCAAAATACACATATCAATGTATTTCCTAATAGAAACATTATATTTATTACTGTAAGTTTATAACATTTTCATATCTTTACATCTTTTCTAATTTTATATTGTTTTAAAATATTTTATGTACCCTTTCAATTACTTCATTCTGCCTTTTTCCTTTTTTGGTACTGGAGTATCTGCCTAACCTTTAAGAGGTTATGGTTTTGTTTAGTTTTCTTTAATTTCATGGCCACACCCCAAGGCATTCGGGACCTTAGTTCCCCAACCAGGGATCACACCCAACTCCCTGGCACTGGAACGTGGAGTCCTAACCACTGGACTGTTGGGGAAGTCCTTAAGAGTTTATGGTTGACTTTACAATCTGTGTTAAGGCAGAAGGGGCCTCAGAAACCACCTAGTGTTTCTAAATTTATAACATACCTAGTTTTAAGGAATTTGTAAATACTCCTGAAATTAACATTGTGCTTATCTATACACTTTCCTTGGGTGCAAATCCAGAATTTTCACACACACATCCCCCAGAAAATCTATAGCCCCCAAAATGTTAAGCATCACTGATGTGTGCCAGTTAATTAAGAGCCAGAGAGGGGAAGAAATTGCCAGAAAGGTGAGCAGCAGAGCTGGGCTAGACCCCTGGGCTTCGACAGTCCTTTCCACCACCTCAAGAGCAGCTAGCACCAGCACCACTCACAGGTACTCTGCAGCCACATCAGAAGATACTTCAGAGATGAGACAACCAAGCCCCCAGAACAATGAGATGGTAACCGCACTGGGAAGAGGACAAGAAACTAGCATGGGGCCCTTAGGTGAGAACGCGCCAGCAGACACCTTCACCACCCCACCCTCCTGGGCCGTGAAACAGCCCGGTCACCACTCCTCAAAGGCAGGGCAGAAAGGGGTGCTGCTAAGCTTCAGAATCACACCACAATCTCCAGGACACTGGGTGGCACCTCCAGGGATTTCACCATCCACCCCCTACCTGCCTGCCCCCAGCTCAAAATCCCAGGAGTATACAACACAAAAGCCCCTCCTTCCCTCAATCCCCAGGCTGGAGGTTTAGAGGCGAGAGGATTCATAGCATTGTGCTGTGGAACACTCACCAAGAGGCATATCAGGATAGAGGGCCGTGCGTAGCCTGGCAGAGGGCACCGTGAGTCCAGCCTGTCCATGGCGTCGCTGGTAACTAAGCCAGCAGAGGCTATGGGAACTGCAGCCTGAGGGAAAGTCGCTGGCGGACGGGTGGGCTTGAAGGGCCTGAGCCCCCTCTCCTCTATCCACCTGCTGCCTGCCCCACTGCCCGGCCAGGTCCCAGCCAGGCTGGCCGGAAGGAGGCTGGAGGGGGCGGGGAAAGAGGAACTCATTTTTCACGGGGCAGCTCTCTAAAAACATATAACCCAAACACCCTGTGCAAACCAACCCCTGCAAAAATAAAAACACTAATTTTCCCTCCCCATTCTCACACATACCAAAAACCATAAAATCCCCTGAGGTGTACAGATTAAAGCTTCTTAGATATATAAAACCTTCAGAAACCACAGCCCAGAAACACAAATACACAAAACTCTTCCACTGAGGCCCATCCCACCAAAAAAAATAAAAACAAACCCAAGTAAATGAGGCCCACACATGGCTGACTTCGTGTCCCCCCACAGGATCTCCCTTCTAATCCTCCCCGGTTTAAAACACTCCTGCTGCTGACTGCTCTCCCTGTAAACTCACCCCTCTTTCAAGGCCAGCTGGTCTGTGCAGCCTTTACCAAGGTTAATCCCAAGGTCCCATTTCCCCCAAGGCACTCTGTCCACACTTCTGAGGCAGCATTTAACATCAGCGGCTAAAACAAACTCAAAAGCAGCAAGCTAATGACTGACTGTTGCCCTTTGGGGATGCAGAGTCCACGGCTGCCAGGGTTTTCAATTTTTTAATCCAGCTTCTTAATGTGAAATTTCTTAATTTTTACATGATCACACTGCTGGTAAGACCCTAAGTAAATTTTAAGCCAAGGAAAACTACTCTTTATCTTGACTGTAGTAGTGATTACACAAACATTAAAAAATTAAAAAAAAAAAAAATTCAACAGACTGCACACTTAAATTGGTAAGTTGTATTCTATGTAAACAGTAGCTCTAGCAAAGCGGGTGGGGGAAGGCTGAAAACCAATTAGGAATTGTTTTAACCTGGGCAGACAAAACACACCTGATCCCCAAGCTGGTGGGCAAGCTGCCAGCTCACAGCTTCTGTGTCTGACTGCCTGCTTACCTGCCTGCCTTGCTCCTCGGGACTGTTGTTCTTAAAAGGCCTGATAACATTTTCTAGCCAAGCCCTAGTCCTATCATTTATGATGGCTGTGTAGACTCAGGCAAATTACTTAACCTCTCTGAGCTTTGGGGGCTTTTTTCGTTTTGGTAAAGAAAGAGCTAATACCTCTTTCATAGGTACAAAGTGAAGATTAACAGGAGATTAATGTAAGAGTGTTTTATAAAATGTGAGACCATGTCAGCATTTCAAGAGCAGTCTCATGCCACTACCAAACAAGGTTAACTCAGAAAATCTCCAGTTGTGACTGAAGAACTTAGCATGTATGAAAAAAAAACAGGGTTAGAAAAAAATGAGGCTGACTGGTCCTTAAAAAACCCTTTATAGTCAAAGTCCACTAAAATAAATCAAGACTATGATCTTTTAAATCCGTTATATTAATAGGAAAGGTCACTGTTAATGACCATTTTACCTTAGATCCTGAGATGATGTCCCAGAATTTAGCACAGCTTCCTGCACAGATTACATTCAATAAATATTTGTTGAATGACTAAATGATATGGATGCGTGACCGGTGATAATAAAGATGGTCATGAGGAAGGTGACGTTGGGGCAAAGGATGGCAAGGGATGAACTGCTATCTGGAAGAAACCACTTCTGGATTCTCTTCTTCCTTCAACTCAGGCACCTCTGCTCTCTTGAGAGTCAATTCCAAGGTCAGACTCCAAACGTCCAATTCTGCATTTGTGGCCCTGGCAGATCCTTCAGCTCTACTAAGAGCCTCGGTGCCACCACCTGAGATCACAGGCTCTTCTGGGGGCATCTTCCCTTCTCTCTCTTTCCTCCTCCTTACTGGATTCAGGGGGAACTTAGACTTCAGAGTCAGATTCTGTACCCCTCGTTCATCCACAATACTGTTTGTATCTTCCTTCTCTTTCTTCAGCTCCTCTACTTTATTTTGAAGGTTCGTTTTGTACCTCTTCTATAAGTATACAGCAATTTATTGAAGTCTCTTTTAAAGGCCAAACCTCGATCCAGGAAAGAATCCATATGAGCCGCAGCACAGATGAGGTCTGACACCTGGTGTAGGACAGCATTGTTTCCTTAGGTTCATCTTAATCTCTGGTTCCAAAGATCTGCCTTCTCCCTCTCAAGGTTCAGACGTGTATCTATCATCTCAAGACACAGACTGTCTGTTACTGCCAAAGCTTGAAACTTAAGTTTCATAAGATGAATTTAAAGCCCATCCAATTTGCAGACTATGATTTTTTTTCAGCTTCTTCTTTAGCTCCAGGGAAACATGAATAATCATTCATAACATCGTAGCAAAGCTTCCACCAAGCTTTATCAAGAGCATCTGGTTTTTCTTATCATCCATCACCTCTTTTATTATTACCAAAGCAACAGCAGTGTTAAATTGTTGCCATGTTTCTTTTAAAGTGAGAAAAGGGTTTTTGTTTTTTTTCCAATACTATGGGCAAAGTGGTCAAACGTATGCCTCAGTGTAATACCCCATGAATGCTTCAATTATACTCTGATCCAAAGGCTAAAGATAGCTACTGCATTCCAGACAGAGAAACATAGTAACAACGTGGGGATGAGCAAGGAATAATAAGTCTGGGTGACTGGGATCACTATTAGCTATACTCTGAAGGCAAGATTTGGGGAAGTTAAATAATTCCAGGCTCAAAGAATAAAACCATTATGGAGCTAATCCAAAATGAGGGTAGCTGTTAACGATAAGGTTAGTGATCGCCAGAAAAATGAGAAAGCATTTTATATCTTTTTTCATAAAACAAGTGGAATTTGGGGTCTTCATAAAGCAACAAGGGGTTATTCATTTTGTCACCTGCAGCACAGGCACAAAATCTAAGGGAAATCTGTCCTTAGCGTTCTGAGCTTCCCGGATTTCTGTCTTTTCCCCCAAAAGTACACAAAGGCAAGCACTTCCAAAGCAGAGTCATTTTCTTGATGGTGAAGACCTATTGAGGTTAAAGCCTCTAGCTCTGATCAGTTTCTAGAGTTGCTTGGAATACGTGGGTGGTGACTGGGTATTTAACGGATCTTCCATCAAACTCGAATTTCGCAGTCTCTAGTAATTTCTAAACTTCTCAAACCATCCCTTGCTCGCATGAAACTCATCTGGGTTGTCCTTGCCAGTTGCATGTTCCAGCAGTTGCATGTAAACCTGCTTGGCCTGGCTGCGGACAGCCTTCAGCGACAGAAATCGCCGGCTCGCGCCGCCCTCCCCCCCGCCGCCGCCAATCCTAGACCCAAAAGATTAACTGAAGTTTCCATTTTCTCGACGTTTACATCCTTGGGAATGCACAGCACCTAGGAGCAGACGCGCGAAAAACTCTCCATGCTGGCCCCGACGGCCTTCTCGTTTTGCTTAAGGGTGTGCACGGCCCCAGGTCGGTGTTACTCACGCCTTCTTCCAGCTTCTCGAGAACTTTCATCTTCCAGAGGCCTGACCCTTCGCCTCCTCTAATACATGTCTGGCCCGGGAGCAGGATGTTCACCGCCTCCGCTCCGCCCTGGCGGCCTAAATCTCCACCACAGCTTGGTTTTAGAGCCAGGGGGCCGACGGCAAGGCCGTTTAACCTTCGGCTGGTTCTCATTCTCACCACCCCGCTTGCCGGACATTGACCCAGCCTTCGCGCTCAATGCGCCAGCAGCAAACAGACCAGAGACTCGGGCCGCTGAGCGGTACCCATGATGACGCACGGCTGAGACCCCGTAACTACCAGCGACCCTAGTGAGCCCGGGTATCGCGAGGCTTAGCAGGTCCCGAACGCGCGCGGCCCCGCAGCTGAGCAATGCTATTGGTGCTGCCGGGCGATTTGGGCTCAGCCAAAACTCAGGGAAGGGAGGCTGCGCCGGGCAGATCTCGCGAGGCTCGAAGAAGCGCGCCGCGAACCAGGAGCCGGCTGGGCTGACTGGAGAACCCCGGCGGGAGGGGGCATCATGGCGGCCCAGGCCCTGGCGCTGCTAAGGGAGGTGTCGCGGCTGGAGGCGCCGCTGGAGGAGCTGCGCGCTCTGCAGTCACTGCTACAGTCGGTGCCGCTCAGCGAGCTCCGCGAGCAAGCGGCGGAACTGCGCCTCGGCCCGCTTTTCTCCCTGCTCAACGAGAACCATCGGTGAGAGGACCCTGCAGCTTGAGCGGGGGAGAATGACACCGCCAAGTATGGAGCCGGGGATGGGGGGTGGTGACGGGGGAGGCTTCTCCCAGTCTCAGTGAAGGCTGAATATAGATGAAATTTCAGAGAGGAAAGAGCCAGGGCTGAGAGGCAGGAGACGGGGCTCAAGTCCAGGCTCTGAGGTGTGCCCCTGGCCGTCGTTTGGACTCGCCGCCTTCATCCTTGAAATAGCTAGCAGGCGACAGGCAAGGTTGCCCACCTATAGGAAGGGCTCCTCAAACACGTATCCAAGTCCTTGACTTTTTCTCTCCTCTTTAGAAGAGGTCCTATCCTGGCGGTTTTGTAGGCTCGGTCGATATTTTAAATTCACGTACCCTTTATCCGTGTTACAGAAATTTAACGTTCAGGTATACTCACACACAAAATATACTGTATCTACAGGTTTATTCATAACAGAAATTGACAGCAAAAACCAAACAAAAGCAAACAACTAGGAACGACCTGAATATCTATTGAAAGGAGATTCTTAAATTATGACATATGACTACTCAATTTTTAGCTGTATGTATCTCTATATATATGGACATAGATCTCTAATGTATGTTGCTGAATGAAAAAATTGTTGGAGTTTATAATTACATTATATGTAATTTTTAGAAAATAATTAGAACCCTCCCACACCCACATGAACACTGGCCAATGTAACATTAGAAATATCTGAAAGGTACATCAGAAGCTATTAATATGGAAATGGAACTTAGAATGGTAGGATGGAATTTTACTTTTCATTTTATGTACATCTGTAGTGTTTGATTTTTAAGTGCTTTGTATTTGATCATCTGATAACCTAAAAGACCTTTAAAATGTTTGTGATCCAGAAATTTAAAAGTGACCTTCTTTCTTGAAAAGATAATGAATCACTGAATCAAGACTGGATGATTTCAGAGGACTTTTTGGCTCTGACCTTCTAAGATTCCTCTCTTTTTCATATGTGTTATCCCTTCATTAATTCTGTTAGTCAACATTATTTAGACCTGCTTATTAAATCCCTCTTATATGTCCATTTTATTTCAGGCCCTCATTTTCTCCCTCTTGCTGGACCTGTTGCATTAGTTTGATTTCTCATTATCCCTGAGTTTTTCTTCCCACATTTCAACCACAGTGAACTTCTCAGGTTGTTTGACTCCCAGCTTTTCCGTGGTTTCCCAGTGCCTTCCGTGTAAAAGTCAGACTTGTCAGTCTGGCATTTGGACCCTTACAGTTTATTTTCGCCCTGCTTTTCCAGCCTCATCTTTTTTCTCCACGCTACACATTTCATCTGCTCCAGCTACCATGCGGTGCCAGTTACTTTTCCTTAAGCATGACTTGGCACTTTTCTAACTTTGTTCATACCAGTCCTTCTAACTGAAATACCTTCTTTCCTTCTCTCCAAATCTATCCGTCTTTTAAGGCCCAGATGAAGTGCCTTCCCCTCCAAAAAGTCTTTCTTGGTCACTCTAGTTGTGAGTGACAGGTCTCAGATCTCCTTAAGGACATTATGTTTATTTCTCTTAGTGATATTTGACATTTTGGCCTTACGTTGTAATTCCATCTGTGTTTCGTTCTAGTTTGTAAATTCTTTGAAGATAGGGGCCATGTTTGGTTCATCTCTGCATCCCTCCTAGGGTGCTGCACATAATATGATTTATGCCAAATAAAAGATGCATAAATTTTAGACAGCCCAACTAGTCCAACCACTTTATATTATAGATGAAGAGACTTTCAGTGGTCACACCATAAGTTAACACGAGGGATGCAAATGGGACTGAAATGAAGGAGAGTTTGAAGAATAAGGTCTTCAGGGGAGGTAGTTTGCTGAAAGAAGGAGCAGTACTCTAGAAAACAGTGTCAGTGGAAATTTAAAGACAGGGTAGTAGATACCTACTGCAATTTGTGGGAATTCTTCTTTGGATATTGAATTGGCAATCTCTAGATATTTTGCTGTTTTTCTGGGCTATGTATTGGTTCAGGGTCTTTTCTCAGCTCAGTTCAGTTGCTCAGTAATGTCTGACTCTTTACGACCCCATGGACAGAAGCACACTCGGCTTCCCTGTCCATCACCAACTCCCTGGGGCTTGCTCAGGCTCATGTCCATCGAGTTGGTGATGCCATCCAACCATCTCATCCTCTGTCGTCCCCTTCTCCTCCTGCCCTCAATCTTTCCCAGCATCAGGGTGTTTTCCAGTGAGTCAGCTCTTCACATCAGGTGGCCAAAGTATTGGAGTTTCAGCTTCAGCATCAGTCCTTCCAATGAATATTCAGGACTGATTTCCTTTAGGATGGACTGGTTGGATCTCCTTGCAATCCAAGGGACTCGCAAGAGTCTCCTCCAACACCACAGTTCAAAAGCATCAGTTCTTCAGTGCTCAGATTTTTTTAAAATCCAACTGTCACATCCACACATGACTACTGGAAAAACCACAGCTTGGACTAGATGGGCTTTTGTCGGCAAACTAATGTCTCTGCTTTTTAATATGCTGTCTAGATTTGTCACAGCTTTTCTTCCAAGGAGCAAGTGTCTTAATTTCATGGGTGTGGTCACCATCTGCAGTGATTTTGGAGCCCAAGAAAATAAAGTCTGTCTCTGTTTCCATTGTTTCCCCATCTGTTTGCCATGAAGTGATAGGACTGGATGCCATGATCTTAGTTTCTTGAATGTTGAGTTTCAAGCCAACCTTTTCACTCTCCTCTTTCACTTTCATCAACAGGTTTTTCAGTTCCTCTTCACTTTTCTGCCATAAGGGTAGTGTCATCTGCATATCTGAGGTTATTGATATTTCTCCCATCAATCTTGATTCCAGCTTGTGCTTCCTCCAGCCAGGCATTTCTTACGATGTACTCTGCATATACTCATCTCATACTCTAGCAAAGCAATGCTCAAAATTCTCCAAGCCAGGCTTCAACAGTACGTGAGCCATGAACTTCCAGGTGTTCAAGCTGCATTTAGAAAAGACAGAGGAACCAGAGATCAAATTGCCAGCATCTGCTGGATTATCAAAAAAACATGAGAGTTCCAGAAAAGCATCTATTTGTGCATTATTGACTATGCCAAAGCCTTTGACTGTGTGGATCAAAACAAACTGTGGAAAATTTTTAAAGAGATAGGAATACCAGAACACCTGACCTGCCTCTTGAGAAATCTGTATGCAGATCAAGAGGCAACAGTCAGAACTGGACATGAAACAACAGACTGGTTCCAAATAGGAAAAGCAGTACATCAAAGCTGTATATTGTCACCCTGCTTATTTAACTTGTATGCAGAGTACATCATGTGAAATGCCAGACTGGATGAAGCACAAGCTGGAATCAAGATTGCCGGGAGAAATATCAGTAACCTTGATATGCAGATGATACCACCCTTATGGCAGAAAGTGAACAACTACTAAAGAACCTCTTGATCAAAGTGAAAGAGGAGAGTGAAAAAGCTGGCTTAAAGCACCACATTCAGATAACTAAGATCATGGCATCCAGTTCCATCCCTTCATGGCAAATAGATGGGGAAACAATGGAAACAGTGACAGACTATTTTGGGGGGCTCCAAAATCACTGTAGATGGTGACTGTAGCCATGAAGTTAAAAGACCCTTGCTCTTAGAAGGAAAACTGACCAACCTAGACAGCATAGTAAAAAGCAGAGACATTACTTTGCCAACAAAGGTCCATCTAGTCAAGGCTATGCTTTTTGCAGTAGTCATGTATGGATGTGACAGTTGGACTATAATGAAAGCTGAGTGCCAAAGAATTGATGCTTTTGACCTGTGGTGTTGGAGAAGTCTCTTGAGAGTCACTTGGATTGCAAGGAGATCCAACCAGTCCATCCTAAAGGAAATCAGTCCTGAATATTCATTGGAAGGACTGATGCTGAAGCTGAAACTCAAATACTTTGGCCACTTAATGCGAAGAACTGACTCACTGGAAAACACCCTGATGCTGGGAAAGATTGAAGGTGGGAGAAGAAGCAGACGACAGAGGATGAGATGGTTGGATGGCATCACCAACTCAATGGACATGAGTTTGAGTAAGCTCCGAGAGTTGGTGATGGACAGGGATGCCTGGTGTGCTGTAGTCCATGGGGTCGCAAAGAGTCAGACATTACTGAGCAACTGAATTGAACTCTGCATATAAGTTAAATAAGCAGGGTGACAATATACAGCCTTGTCATACTCCTTTCCCAATTTTGAACGAGTCACTTGTTCCATGTCTGGTTCTAACTGACCACAGGTAAGGTGATCTGGTATTCCCATCTCTAAGAATTTTCCATAGCTTGTTGTGATCCACACAGGCAGAGGCTTAATCTTAGAAACCTATAGCCATTAGCAGTCACTCTCTATTTCCCCCTCTCATCCCTCCTCCAGCCCCTGGCAAGCAGGGTCTGTGAACATTGGTATACGGTTTTTGTGTGGACATACGTTTTGACTTATCTTGAGAATAAAAAAATTAACTACTCTCTTGGGCATGATTGTGCAAAGTGCAGTCACTAAGTTAAAAGTATATGTTCATTTGCTTTGAATTGCTGTGTGTTGCTGTGCTCAGTCATGACTGACTCTTTGCGACCCCAAGGACTCTAGCCCTCTAGTCTCCTCTGTCCATGGAATTTTTCAGACAAGAAAATTGGAGCAGGTTGCCTTTTCATTCTCCAGGGGATCTTCCCGACCCAGGGATTGAACCCGTGTCTGTTGCATCCCATGCATTGGCAGGCAGATTCTGTGCCACCTGTGGAGCCGTGCATTGCTATATTGCTTAATTCCCTTTTACAAAGGCACCGTTTAACTATATGCTCCTGTTAGTAGTATATGAGTGCCCATTTATTTGTACGGCCTATTAAGAGACAAGGAAATTACTTGTGAAACACCTCTATCTGCATCTGGTAGTCATCAAGTTCTGCTTAACTTGCCTCCTTAATAGCTCTTGAATCTTTTCCCTCTTCTCCTTTCTCACTGTTACTTCCTCGTTTTTGCTCGTTTATCACCTCTCACCATCAAGTAACTTCTAACTGAAAGTTCTTTCTCCAAAACTGATGCAGTGATTTCTACAAGTCGGGTCTCATTGTGTTCCTTTTCTGCTTTAAAACCACTTAATGGCTTTCCATTGCTTTCTAGGAAAAGGCTAAATTCCATAGCAGGACATAAAAGACCTATCCAAATTCAGCTTCTGTGCATCTTTCCTGTTTCATTTTTTGTCATTCATCCTTCTCCCCACTTCTCTCCCACCCCATTATACCAAGCGACTGTGGTTCCTTGAATGCATAACGCTGTCTCATTCCTATGTGTGTTCCTTTGTGCTCATACCACCTTTGCCTGGAACACTTCTCTTAGATAACTGCCATGTTTTCTTAAAGTTTCATTTAGGTGTTACCTTCTGGGAGGCGTTCCCTGAACCCCGTCTTCTTTTCTGAGCTCCTTCAGCTTCCAGCCCTAACCTGTAGCCTTTATCTACCTGGATTATAGTTGCCTTTCTATTTTTCTGTGTCTTCCATTAAATGAGCTCCTTGAGATCAGAGAATATATCTTATCCTTAGAGAGTATATATTTATTTACTTATATATATCCCTAGCACTGACATGGTACATAATAGATACTTACTAAATGTTGAATAAATTAGTAGAAGTGGTCTTTCAAAGGTAAGTCTCTGTGTGGAGGAGAGCCTCTTTAAGCTTGGTGTCAGATATTAAGGTTGTTCAGTTCAATTGCTCAGTCGTGTCCTACTCTTTGCGACTGCATAAGTAGCAGGGACTGCAGCACACCAGGCCTCCCTGTCCATCACCAACTCCCGGAGCTTGCTCAAACTCATGTCCATCGAGTTGGTGATGCCATCCAACCATCTCATCCTCTGTCGTCCCCTTCTCCTCCTACCTGCAATCTTTCCCAGCATCAGGGTGTTTTCCAGTGAGTCAGTTCTTCTCATCAGGTGGCCAAAGGTTTGGAGCTTCAGCATCAGTCCTTCCAGTGAATATTCAGGACTGATTTTCTTTAGGATTAGGTTGTTACTTCCTCCCTGGTAGGACAGGAATTGATGAGATCTATGGTGTCTCCTTCAGGGAACAGACTACTTTGTGTGTATCCATCCTGGAGAGATTGCTGCAAGCTTTGGAGCCGGTTCATGTGGCCCGGAACCTCAGGGTTGACCTGCAGAGGGGACTGACTCACCCTAATGATTCTGTGAAAATCCTCACTCTGTCCCAGGTATGAATGTTTTACTAGCACGTAAGGGAATCAACGTTTAGTGACCATCTGCCCTGGGCCAGGCTCTATGCTGGGTGCCAGAGACAGAGAGGTGTGTAGCTAATTATAGCTGGGGAATGCAAGCTGAAGTAAGAAATTCCAATAAGTACCATCTGAATCAGTTTTTTGTCAAATACTGAGTTGCTTTTGTCAGACATTTTACCGTATGATGTTAGTATATGGTAAAATGCCTGATACAAAAGCAATTAAATAAGGCCTGTTTCTTTCCTCCAAGGAGCCCTAAGTCTAGAAAAAAAGATTGCCATGGTAAGTCTTATAGTGGCTTGAACGATGTACTATTATAAAGGTCGTTACACCAACAAATTGGCAGTCACTCTTACCAGCCTGGTAACCAAACGTGCTGCTTTTTGGATGAAGAGCTGCTGCTGAGGATTATCGTGAAGGGACACAAGCTGAGCAGTTAGTTATCCAAGAGATGTTCAATTACTGTTTTTTCTTTTCTCCTCTAAAGTATTTATTCAAGAAAAGGGGAAGGTGTCAAGTTATCCATTAACCATTTGCTTGCAAAACTCTGGTTTTACCTGTTTAAGTTTCATTTAATCTTTATTATGATCCTGCAGCTAAGTATTGTATTCCTATTTTACAGACAAAAAGTTAGGCTCAAAGAAGTTAATCTGCTCTCACGATTAACCCCTGAAAGTTGACAGAAGCTGGATCTGTACTGTGTTCACTCACTGGGGTGTCTCAAGCCTTAACTCACCTGTTTTGTTTTTTTCTTTCAAAGATGTGGGGAAAAAAAAAATGACAGGAAAAAAAAATGACAAAGATGTGACCATGCCATCTGCGTGTTGACTTTAATGAATCTGAGTCATTTGGAACTTCTGATGACTCATGGCTACAGCCAGTAACTCCTGAAATAACCGCACAAAGGAAATCTGACTGTCATGTGCTTCCATGTTGCCCTGCCTTGGAAGAGTATTTCTGTTTGTTTTTTTTCCTTTCAGGTTGGAAGGATTGTTGAAAATTCTGATGCTGTTACTGAGATTCTGAATAACGCTGAATTACTGAAACAAATTGTTTATTGTATTGGTGGAGAGAATCTGTCTGTAGCTAAAACGGTGAGTCAGCTACAACCATCGCCTAAACATGCCATGATGACGTCCTAAAAAACAGAGAAAGGCCTTCTGGATTGAGAGGTGAAGGTTTAGAATTAATGATTTGTGTAATTGAGTTTGCAACCTCATATCAATGGGATCAAATAAATAAGTGGTTGTCAAAAAAAAAAAGCTAGTAAACCCCTGTTATTTTCTAGAATACACATGTCTAAATTATCCATCATGGAGCTTAAATAAGTTGTTTGGGTTGCTTGATAAGAAACTGTTTCTATTTTCTATTGGAAATACAGTGTATCTTTTCCAATTATAAGTAATTATACCTAAAATGTAGTGAATGCTTTCTGGATAAGGTGCATTCCATACACTAATTTTCGCTTCAATCTTAGGAAGTAGAAAATGCAGTTTGGCATTTTGACTACTTAAGAGATATTTTCTTTCCTCATAAGGCCATTAAATCCCTGTCAAGAATATCACTGACCCAAGCTGGACTGGAGGCTTTATTTGAAAGTAATCTGCTGGATGATTTGAAAAGTGTCATGAAAACAAATGACATTGTTCGGTATAGAGTGTATGAGGTAAGACTAAAAGCATACTGTCTGGTACCTGTAATTCAGAATGCAGTAGGGTTTATATAAAAAGGCAAGATGGCTCATTTGACATGTATTTATTGAGTGTATAGTCTATGTTAGGCCCTATACTGGTCGCTAGCAATATAGAGATGAACTCCCAGCCTAGTATGTGAGACAGTCATATAAAAAATATTTATACTGCCTGCAGTATTGGAGACCTGGGTTCTGTCCCTGGGTTGGGAGGATCCCCTGGAGAAGGGAAAGGCTACCCACTCCAATATTCTGGCCTGGAGAATTCCATGGACTGTATAGTCCATGGGTCACAAAGAGTTGGACACAACTGAGCGTCTTTTACTTTCACTAAGGACTATTGATATAATAGAGGAGATACCACTGAAATTACTCTTTGAAAAAATTAGTGTAGTAGTGGTAGTAAGAAGAAGCTTTCTACTGAGCAGTATGCTAAATCCTCTCATCTATATTGTCTTCAATTCTCACAGTAAACCCTATAGTTCATTATCATTAATCTCACTATTAATGGAGTCATTTACCCAAGACCACACAGTTAGTAGACTGTGTATTCAAAATGAACCTTCTGTAGTCTAATTCCCTCTTCAGAACAATGTCTTACTTTGCATGTCTTAACATGTAAAAATCTTGGTTTTCCTTCTGTTTATATAGCCATTTCTTCTTGGTGTCCTGAGTCCTTAACCTCTATTGAACTTTTAATTGTTGGGGTTTGTGAAGGCAAGCTAGGCCATGCTCATGTTCAAAACAGACCCCTGATGCTCTGCATTTACCTCATACCCCTAATGAAAAACAGCAGCAGCAAATTGACCCTGTCTCACAGTCCACACAGCTGGATGTTGGACCTCCTGCTCGTTCTCTGAGGCCATCTCCTCCCTACCACGTATCCATTCAGTCATCACACTGCATCAGTTTTTCTCAAACTCATGCACTTCTCTTCTTTGCTGTAGCTGCCATAGCCCTTGTCTTGAGCTGTCAGTGTCTCACACCTGGAGCACTGGGTTTCCATCCAAACACGTCTGCCAGTTTGTCACTGCTAGTCTGTTGCCACATGTAGTCAGAGCGATCTTTTAAAAGTCAAAGTCTGATTCTGTCATTCTTCTGCTTAAAATCCTTGGTGTCCTAGATCTCTCATAAGCCCTCAGAACATACTTGTTGATTGAATAAGTGAATTACTGACGGATCGAATACATGAATGAATGAACGATTTTTATAATCTGTTGTTGTCGACGGGCTTTTGTCCTGATTAATGCTTTCTTTTTGAAAAAGTCAAGATATGCCCAGGTATATGGAGTGTTTCTGTGCCAGAGTAAAATTTCTTATGTGTTCAACAAAGTTATCCTACTTGTGGAGACAAATTATGGATTTTTAAAAATTCAGTTATATTAAGTACATATATAATTTGTACCAGTATATAATATACTTCCTAGCCCTGCATTTAACTTAAAATGCCATCTAGCTAGTTTGGTGCTCTTTTCACCTTTCTCCTTTTTCTATTCTTTTCTCTCAGCTAATTGTGGAGATTTCTTCTGTGTCTCCAGAATCTTTGAACTACTGTACCACCAGTGGGTTGGTAACCCAGCTCCTCCGAGAACTGACTGGTGAGGATGTGCTGGTCAGGTATGTTGATGGAGAAAGTTCTTAAAGCAAAATGTCCTCTTCTGGAGAGCCAGGAGACAGCCTCAGGACTTAGCATGATCTCCCCTGCCTGGATCCTACGCTCAGGTGGCAGTCTCCTGACGGATGTATGCCGTGAAGAAGGGGCATTTAGGACCGAGCCAGGTCACCTTACGTGACCACAACATACTGGAACTTAGCAAAGCCCTTCATGGCAGTTTAGCTCCTTTTGAATAACGGTTCCCTGTCCTTAGGCAAGTGTGTGCTTTAGAAGTTGCCAGTCACGTGGTAACTGTCATTTTGTATTGCTTAACATGTTAGCGTGCACATGATATGTGTGTGTGTATGTGCGTGCGCGCACATGTATGCTTGTTGTTTAGTTGCTAAGTTCTGTCCGATTCTTTTGTGACCCCATGGACTATAGCCTTCCAGGCTCCTCTGTCCATGGAATTTCCCAGGCAAGAACACGGGAGTGGGTTGCCATTTCCTTCTCCAGGTGATCTTCCTGACCCAGGGATGGAACCTGAGTCTCCTGCATTGACAGGTGAATTCTTTACCACTGAGCCACCAGGGAAAGTAAAGTGAAAGTCACTCAGTTGTGTCTGACTCTTGGTGACCCCATGGACTGTAGTCCGCTAGGCTTCTCTGTCCATTGAATTCTCCAGACAAGAATACTGGAATGGGTAGCCACATCTTTCTCCAGGGATCTCCCTGACCCAGGGATGGAACCCAGGTTTTTTGCATTGCAGGTGGGTTCTTTACTGTCCAAGTCACCAGGGAAGCCCATGTGCAGAGATAGAGATAGATATAGAGATAGATATCATAGATATAGATAGATATAGATTAGATACAGATATAGAGATAGAGATAGATATTATAGATATAGATAGATATAGATTAGATACAGAGATAGAGGTAGATACTATAGATATAGATAGATATAGATTAGGTATAGAGATAGATATTATAGATATAGATTAGATAGAGATATAGAGATAGATATAGATAGATATAGATTAGATATAGATACAGATATAGAGATAGAGATAGATATATAGATAGATAGAGATATTAGATATAGATAATGTTTTCTTTTGTCCATGCTGTGCAGCTTATGAAATCTTAGTTCCCTGACCAGGGATTGAACCCAGGCCCTAAGCTATGAAGGCGCTGACTCTTAACTACTGAACTACCAGAGAATTCCCAACATGCATATCTTTTGATGTTGTTAAGTAAATAGCACTACAGCATGACAGAATAAAGCTTGGACTCTTGAAAATGAGTGAGAGACTTGGTTTGCATGCATCTCTACTACTTAGTAGCTGTTTGACCTTAGACAGATTATTGTAACCTTTCTGCACCTGAGTTTTCCTCATCTCCTTGATGACAACAACATGTATGCCAGCAAATTTGTAAAACTCAGCAGTGGCCACAGGACTGGAAAAGGTCAGTTTTCATTCCAATCCCAAAGAAAGGCAATGCCAAAGAATGCTCAAACTACCACGCAGTTGCACTCATCTCACATGCTAGTAAAGTAATGCTTAAAATTCTCCAAGCCAGGCTTCAGCAATACGTGAACCATGAACTTTCAGATGTTCAAGCTGGTTTCAGAAAAGGCAGAGGAACCAGAGATCAAATTGCCAACATCCGCTGGATCATCGAGAAAGCACGAGAGTTCCAAAAAAAACATCTATTTCTGCTTTATTGACTGTGGCAAAGCCTTTGACTGTGTGGATCACAATAAACTGTGGAAAATTCTGAAAGAGATGGGAATACCAGACCACCTGACCTGCCTCTTGAGAAATCTGTATGCAGGTCAGGAAGCAACAGTTAGAACTGGACATGGAACAACAGACTGGTTCCAAATAGGAAAAGGAGTACGTCAAGGCTGTATATTGTCACCCTGCTTATTTAACTTATATGCAGAGTACATCATGAGAAACGCTGGGCTGGATGGAGCACAAGCTGGAATCAAGATTGCCGGGAGAAATATCAATAACCTCAGATACGCAGATGACACCAACCTCATGGCAGAAAGTGAAGAAGAACTAAAGAGCCTCTTGATGAAACTGAAAGAGGAGAGTGACAAAGTTGGCTTAAAACTCAGCATTCAGCAAAACTAAGATCATGGCATCCGGTCCCATCACTTCATGGCAAATAGATGGGGAAACAGTGGAAACTGCCTAACTTTATTTGTTTGGGCTCCAAAATCACTGCAAATGGTGACTGCAGCCATGAAATTAAAAGACGCTTACTCCTTGGAAGGAAAGTTATGACCAACCTAGACAGCATAGTAAAAAGCAGAGACATTACTTTGCCATCAAAGGTCCATCTAGTCAAGGCTATGGCTTTTCCAGTAGTCATGTATGCATGTGAGAGTTGGACTGTAAAGAAAGCTGAGTGCCGAAGAATTGATGCTTTTGAGCTGTGGTGTTGGGAGAAGTCTCTTGAGAGTTCCTTGGACTTCAAGGAGATCCAACCAGTCCATCCTAAGGGAGATCAGTCCTGGGTGTTCATTGGAAAGACTGATGTTGAAGCTGAAACTCCAGTACTTTGGCCACCTGATGTGAAGAGCTGACTCATTTAAAAAGACCCTGATGCTGGGAAAGATTGAGGGTAGGAGGAGAAGGGGACGACAGAGGATGAGATGGTTGGATGGCATCACCGACTCAATGGACATGGGTTTGGGTGGACTCCGGGAGTTGATGATAGACAGGGAGGCCTGGTGTGCTACAGTCCATGGGGTTGCAAAGAGTTGGACACGACTGAGCAACTAAATTGAACTGAACTTGATGACAACTCTGTAAATGTTGTCATTTAGAACATTAAATGTGAATGACAACTCTGAAAATAAGGATTAAGTGAATTAACCACAGAGACCAGGACAACGGCTGATACAGGCTCTATACTGAGAAATGTTCATTTCAGTCTCTACTCCCAGCCCCCTACTCCTCCCTGAGTCCCCTTTGATATCTGCCAAGTGTTTCCTTGGGTATTCCACAGTTTACCAACACCTTCTCACTCTTAAACACTTGGTTTGTTTCAAGTGTTTTGCTATTATAAGAGCACTATAGTTACCTTTGTATACACAGGACTTTGTTTTCCTTTTCTTAAATGATTTTCTGATTGCCCTCTGTTCTTTAAATATGACTGAATTTGTTAAACTCACATGTATAAACCAGTCCTCAGTTAATGCTGTCTCAAAGCATTGGCGTTACATTGTTTCAGAGCTTTCATAGTAAAGTTATTTTGGTACATTTCTTTAACTTAGTATCAGAGTTAGTGACATAGGAAAAAAACTTGCAAATAGTTAATATACCTTAGGGTCAACTATAAAAATACTTGTTTTAGTTAATAGAGGAAATTTGTTCATGGTTAGGCTTTAAATGATACCAAAGAATTATTTTTTAAATATGTGGTAGAGGTAATTGTGTTAAAAAATAGTCACATCTGACATTTCAAAATAAAACACAGGTTTAAAAACTCTCTGTGAGGTGGTAGTGTTATAGTGGAAACAGCGAACAGCCGTGCGCCTCAAATCAGAAGATCACAGTTTAAGTCGTAACTGCCATGGAAGAACAGTGTGATTGTGATTCTGGACAAGTTACAGTTTTCTCATCCTTGTGTCCTCATCTGAAAAGGAGAGCCAGGATCATTGACTTTTCACATTTGGTGGGAAGAATTAAATAACCTGTATGAAAACAGTTTATAAACTGTCAATTATATGCAAAACCTTGGCATTTCAGAGCCACCTGTATAGAAATGGTGACATCGCTGGCCTGTACTCATCATGGACGACAGTACCTTGCTCAAGAAGGAGTCATTGATCAGATTTCTAATATAATTGTTGGGGCAGATGCAGATCCTTTCTCTAGCTTCTATTTGCCAGGTAAGAAATACTTGTGGAATTGACAGCATGTGTTTTGATTCAGAATTAATCTTTGACACCAGAGGCCAAGAATTGTTTTCTTTAGAGCCAGTTTCCTGGAGATGATGCCCGTAGGCCCTTAATGAAGTGGAATCTATTGCTCTGGGAGCCGTGTGCTGTTGATTCTGATTTTCTAGAAATGTTGCTATTTAGAGCATTAGGATGTTTCCCTTGACCCTCAGCCAAGAGTCATAAATAAAACTACTAGAATGACATTTGCAGTATATTTCACAGATTTGTCAAAGCTTCAGTTGAAATCTTTAATATAGAATTGTTCTAGTCATTCTATTCTAGGACATGGTTAGTAACTTTTTCTTTAGCACTTTCAGAAACTGAAGGTTTATTTTAGAGTGCCTTGCTTATTTCATTGATGAACATCTCTGTTTAAAATTTTCTTCCTGAAAATGACTCCAAACTTGCCTTCCTATGGTTCCATGGGTCCTCGTTCTCTCTTCTTTTTACCTATGACAGTGCTTCAGTGTTCAGGCTCAGATCAGCTGATACTCTGGGGTTTCTATTCCCTCGGGACCACACAGATCCTTCAGCATCTTGTGGTCTGTCTGATTTCTGGGTGACACAGTACCATAACCTTTCTCCCCTTTCTGGCCTGAAGTTTATTACTGTCCCATGAAAATGTGGGGCCCACAGTTTGTGTTGTCTTGTTTCTTTACTAGAATATGTTCTTCTAAATATCTTCAGGGTTTGTGAAGTTCTTTGGAAACCTGGCTATCATGGATAGTCCTCAACAGATCTGTGAGCGTTATCCTATCTTTGTGGAAAAGGTCTTTGAAATGACAGAAAGTCAAGACCCCACCATGATTGGTATAGCAGTGGACACGATTGGAATTCTGGGATCCAATGTTGAAGGAAAACAAGTTTTACAGAAAACAGGTTGGTATGACTTGTTTTGGTTTTCCTTAAGGCGCTGTCTGTTTGTTTTTTTAAATAAGAATTCATTATGTAAGTTCATTTGCTTTTATGTTTAACTTCATTGTAGAAGCTGCTTTTATAGGACAGTCTTCTTACCATGACCTGCGACCAATCCCTAAAAAGTCTCATAATTATTACTGAATTTTTTTTTAACTTGGCTAGATCAAACACTGTTCCCCTTCTACATCTTCTTAAACAGTATTCATGATACAGAGACCATAGTCTGGAGTCAGAAAGACCTGGCTTTATGTCCCAGTTCTAACACTGACTTAGCTTTTTGAGCTTCTCGTACTCACTTCAGTGCTCTCGGCTTCATTTCCCTCATATATAAAAACAGCAGAACAACTGTTAATATTTCTCAGGGTTGCTGTTCATAGTCAATGAGAAGACACATTTGTTTTATATTTATATGTCAAGGAAGGTAAACAAAGTATGTTACAAGATTTTATGCCAAGAGTGATACTTTCATGGCACATCCATGAGTATCTTGCAAGTACTGTGAATTCCACGCACAAAAAATAATGCACAGCACTGTTAAAACCCTTGTGAAATAGATGTTGAAAATTATTAACGTATGTGCTGTTGTGTTTCGTCACGAGTATCTATGTCCTTTTCTAATTGCTTGTACCCATAACATATAATCCTGTTCCAGTAGTGAAAGAACACACTATTGTCACTCTCATTTTGCAGATAAAGTAGCTGAAACTCAGAGAAGTTAAGAAAATTTTTTAAGCTCGTTCAGATTGTGGCGGGGCAGCTGCTACTCAAATGCAGGCCCACTGGTCCCAGGTCTCTGCACTGTAACGTGCACATGTTGTATTGCACATGAAATCCCATTGTTCTCTGCACTGTAACGTGCACATGTTGTATTGCACATGAAATCCCATTGTTCACTTAATACCCACTAGGATGGCTGTTGTGTTTTCTTTTTCTTTTAAACAAAATAATGAGTGTTGACAAAATAACGAGGATGTGAAAAATGGGAATGCTTGTGCACATCTGGTGGGAATATAAAATGGTACAGCTGCTGTGGAAGCATTATGGTGGTTCCTCAGAAAAATTACACATAGAATTACCATATGATCCAGCAATTCCACTTCTAGGTATATACACCCAAAAGAATTGAAAGCAGGGACTTAAATATATACACCTGTGTTCATTAATAACAGCATTATTCATAATAACCAAAAAGGGTAGAAACAAGTCATTGATGAATGAATGGATAAACAAAATGTGGTATATGTACATTCAAAGGAATATTATTCGGTCTTTAAAAGGAATGTAATTCTGACACATGCTACAGCATGGGGGAACCTTGAAGATAGAGTGCTAAGTGAAATAAGCCAACACAAAAAGACAAATTCTGTATGATTCCACTTATACAGCATGCCTGGAATAGTCAGATTCACAGAGACAGAAGGTGGAATAGTGGTTACCAGGGGACATGGGGCAGGGGGAAAGGGAAGTTGTTATTTAATGAGTGCAGTTTGAGGTGATAAAAGAGATCTAGAGGTGGATGGGGTAATGGTTGCACAACAATGTGAATGTATCCTTTTAAAAATGGATAAAGTGGTACATCTTATGTTACATGTATTTTACCACAATAAAAGGTATCTTGTTTTTCTTCAAAGGAACTCGCTTTGAACGCTTGCTCATGAGAATAGGATACCAAGCGAAGAACGCCTCAGCAGAGCTCAAAATCAGATGTCTGGATGCGCTGTCGTCTCTTTTTTATTTACCGGTAAGCGGCCTGGGAAATTAACAAAGGGCAGTAGGATATTTGGGGAGAATAACTCTGTATAATACTGGTTAACTTACTCCAAATTTCGAGCAAATAAATGCCATCTTTCTCACTCTTAGTGAAAGAAGATAGCCTTCATTATATGACTAGTGACATTTTTTTAAGTTAAAGGAATCATAGAGTATTAGAGCTGGAGAGGACCCTAGCAATTGCTTAATCAGCCCCATCAAAACAAAATAAAAAAGCAAGCCAAAACAAATCTGGGGAAGTCAGGGCTGCGTTTGGGGAAGAGTGCTCCCGACTTGGCAGAGACCACACAGCAGGTTAGTGGCAGGGTATGATCAGAACCCAGGTTTCCTCGCTTCCTGACGCCTTGAGGTTTTCCTTTGTGTCATGTAGCCTGAGCAGCAGACTGACGACCTTCTGAGGATGACAGAGTCCTGGTTTTCTTCTTTATCTCGGGACCCGCTGGAGCTCTTCCGTGGCATCAGTAATCAGCCCTTTCCTGAGCTACACTGTGCCGCCTTAAAAGTGTTCACGGTAGGCATCCTCTTCTTTTCCACTGGCCCTTCTGGGACTCTGCCCCTTCAACACTCGAGTACTTACAGTGAGCCCGTAAGTGTCTGCCCTCTGCTATTAGTGTAGACTAATGAGGGAGACAAATGTGTGAGCAGATTGTTTCAGTGAAAGCTATTAGGTGCTGTGGCAGATGTTTGGGGGTGCTCAGGGATCGCAGAATTAACTCCAGATTCCTTATCTGCCATCAGGCAAGCCCTTACTGCCCCAGCCCTGGTCTTCACGCAGCCTGACCTCCTGCCATTCCCTTTTGGTCCTGATGCTCAAGCACACGAGGCTGCTCTCGCGTCTCTGGACCTCATGTCCTGGGTGCTCTAGCACACGAGGCTGCTCTCGCGTCTCTGGACCTCATGTCCTGGGTGCTCTAGCACACGAGGCTGCTCTCGCGTCTCTGGGCCCTCATGCCTTCTCTGCAGGCAGCGCCCTTCCCGGACTCTGCTTGTTGACGTCTATGTGTTCTTCCAAGGGCTAGCTCAGAGATCTTTTCAGCAAGTTTCGCCCAAACTCATAAGGTTGACTTCAGCAGTGCTGACTTTCCTAATTTGCATTTCCTAATTTATTCAGCAAATATTTATTGAGCTTCTATGTTAGGTCTGGGGATGTAACAGTGAACAGAATGACAAAGAGCTTCCTTTCGTGTAGCTCCCTGTCTGTGGAGGGACCCAGGCAGTAAATATCATTATATAGCTAATTGTATAGTTACAGATGTGGTGAGGATTATGCCTCTGTGTTTTATTTATTACACTTGTTGAAAATGTTCATTTGTTGACCTGTTAACAGAGTTTATTGAAAAATAGGAACTGTATCTGATTTAACTTTGTAGCTTCAGCACTGACTGTGGTTCCCTGGGTTGGTGGAAATGTAGTAATATGCTCTTTAGTAATCTTAACAATGGGATCTCAGGCAGTATGCTTGGCCTGGAGAGGGAAGGAGAAGGAGAGGGGCCGGCCAGACAGGGAAGGCTTCCTCCAGGATGTGGTACAGTCTGCGTCTTAAAGGACACAGAGGACCTGCCAACAAAGAATGCAGTTTTTAGACTGTTTCACCCTTGTTAGTAGCCACTGTGATGGGCATTTTGGCTCTTGCACTGGTATAGTCGCTAAGCCGTGTTTGACTCTTTTGTGACCCCATGGATTGTGACTCGGCAGGCTCCTCTGTCCATGGGATTTCCCAGGCAAGAATACTGGAGTGGGTTGCCATTTCCTTCTCCAGGGGATCTTCCCCACCCAAGGATCTAACCCACATCTCCTCTATTGACAGGCTGATTCTTTACCACTGAGCCACCTGGGAAGCCCATTCTCTTTATTACTTTATTTTTCCTACTCTTCTACCTTATGCTTCACTTACTTAGCCACAGTTGTAGAAATAATGTTTGGTTTACTGGTTGGGGCAGCTGTTGTTATTTCAAACTCCCCATCCTCAGATATTGTTAAATAGGCTGATGTTTCTGACACTTAAGATTTGTTACGATGCAGAGTCCCAGCCAGTGGTGCTGGGATTCAGCCTGAGATCGTCAGTTTCTGACAAGCTCCCAGGCGATGCCGAAGCTGATAGTCTGCGGAGCACGTCTTGAAGGAAAGAGACAGGCTGTCAGCTTGATTTTTCCTTGTTAAAATATAGTAGTGAGGTTTTTAAAAACATTTTTTATTGTAAAAGTTGCTTATTCATTACTTCTAAGTATGGAAGCGACTGAGAACTAGCGAGTCTCTAAAGCACCTGGTCACACCTGTGTGGCGTGGTTCCGCAGTGCTGGTGTCAGTGCTGGTACTGGGTTCATCTGTGTACTGGTAACACACTCAGACGCACAGGCACACCTTGCTACCTCGGCCCAGTTCCCTTCCCCTTCCTCGCTTTCTCCGTGTTTTCACTGTCATGACTTCAAGGTTTACAAGCGCATGTGTGATTTCATACTTTTACTGCTTATGCATGTATCCTTAAAATACAGTATTTCAAATATTCTTGAACTTTACAAGTGTTATCATGCTCTTCATATCATTCTGCAGTTTGCTTTTTCTCTTTAGCATTATGTTTTTAAGATTTGTCTAGACTGAAAGAGGCAATTGGAAAGTCATTAGTATTTCATTGTGTAGGCAGAATGTGTCCTTCTCCAGCAGATGAAGATTTAGATAGCATCTATCACAAACAATGCTGCAATGAACTTTTCGAAAATACGCTCTTGTGCACGTGAACGAGTTTCTTTAGGGAAGTGTTTTCTTCTCTAGTCTTTAATTTTCCATCACTGTAAGTGTGCCATGTGTGTGATTTGGATCGACTTTTTTCATATAGCAGATTCACCTGTTCTTTATAAACATTATTCTTAATATTTACTTAATTTTTTATTGCTATATACCATAATTTACTAACCCATCTTCCCACTATAAGGGATTTATAGTGTACCTTTCACACTGTAATGAGCATCTTTGTATACAAAACTTTAAAGAATATTCTGAGTATTTTCTTAAGTTAGAGTTTTAGGAGGAATTTACTTGGGTAAAAAGTAACAATTTTAATGTTTAATTTTTTTCTAAGGTTTGTGCCATTCCATTAACACACCTAACTTCTTAAGGCTCAGAGGAATTGTGTTCTTTTCCCCCTTCCATTTCAGGCTATTGCAAACCAACCCTGGGCTCAGAAACTTATGTTTAACAGTCCAGGTTTTGTAGAATATGTGCTGGATCGGTCTGTAGAGCATGACAAAGCTTCAAAGGATGCTAAGTATGAACTGGTGAAAGCACTTGCCAATTCCAAGACAATTGCAGAAATCTTTGGGAACCCAAATTATTTGAGGCTCAGAACTTACCTGAGTGAAGGTCCGTACTACGTGAAACCTATTTCCACAACAGCAGTGGAAGGAGCAGAATGACTTCTTCCAGAGCCCAAACCATTTATTGACCAAAATTTCTCCTAAGGCATTTGACTCCGTCTGTATTCTTCAACAGAGACTACCCCCGCCCCCACCAGAATTATCATGGAGTGTGTAATGTAATTTTATCACCAACATTTGTTGTCTTTCCGCATTGAAACTCAGTGTAAAACCAGAAAAGGAGGCAAACTTCGTCATAACTGAACCAGATGTTTCTCAGATTGCTTTTACTGCCTTAATCTCTGCAAGAAGATGGAAGTTCTGTTGTCCTCCCAAAGAAATTTCATGGACTTACTCTCTGTCTTATTTTAAAATCCACTTTAACTAAAATGGAACCAAATTGTTCATGAATTATTTTCATCCCCACCCCCTCACCTTTTTGGGGGTTTTTTTTTGGGGGGAGGGGTCCTTTTCTCCCTTCTGATTCTACTTTCAAAGTCTTGGATATTTAATATTCTTTGAAAAACAAGTAATATGCAATCTTAAAATTATGTTCCCTATACTAAGAATAAATACTTTTAATAAGATGTCTTGATTTTTTTGTTACTATTATTCCTTTGAAAAACAGAAGATAAATCCTATAAAGATGTTTCCAGTGTTCCTTGATGCCCGTTTTGCTGTTTGTCAGAGCATTTTACTCTGTCCTGGTTTTGGGTGGGAGGGAGTGATAACATGCTGAACTGGAAGGGTCCCCAAACTGTCGTCTTAGTTATCGGTGGTCATTGTCGTTGAGAGCTTTAATTCTTGAGATCCAAGTCAATGTTGAGTTGATCAGAGAGAGGGAAATTGACTCCTAATAATCAGGGTCAGAATGGAAGGCTCCCTTTGCCCAAACCAGGATACCATCTCACTGATTAACAGAGGATGCACTTGTTTTTCATTGACAAAAAATGTTCCCACCTGTTTTCCAGTGTCCTGCTCTCTAAACGGCAAAGCAATCACCAATCCAGAGGTTTTTACGTGAATGTGTTATCAGTGTGATGGTTCAGAGTGTAGAAATAGGTTTCTTTCAAGCCATGGTGACATAGATAAACCAGCCCTGCTCTTTTACAAAATGATTCTCAAGTGACTGGAATTTTCTTGTCCCCAGATCAGTTATCTGTCTTTCACCATCTCTGGTATCCCTGAGTTCTGTTTGTCCGTGTTCCCATACTGGCCATTTTCCTGCTGCTACTGCTAATACCACTGAATTTCTGTTTTAAGCCACCTAGTTGGTTGTATTCTATTAGGCACCTCTAGGAAACTAATAGAATATATGGTGGTGGTTGTTTAGTCACTAAGTCATGTGCAACTCTGCAACCCTGTGGACTGCCAGGCTCCTCTATCCGTGGTATTTCCCAGGCAAGAATACTGGAGTGGGTTGCTATTTCCTTCTTTAGGGATTCTCCCCAACCCAGGATCAAACCCCTGTCTCCTGCATTGGCAGGCAGATTCTGTATCACTGAGCCACGCAGGGAAGCCCAGTAGAGTATCCGCATAAGAGGAGAGGCATGTTTGCTGCGTCCCTTTTGTAAAACACTGCTTAATTAGGACCTGATGGAGACTGTTTAACCAAGAGAGGGCCAAGTCTTCATAGTAGTGAAATTTAAGTTAATATATACTAGGTAGCTAAAACTTTTAAATGTGATTCCACCATCCAGATTACTAAAAGTCTCCCTGCTTGCAGACAAGATGAACATTTTTTTTAAATTCCTTATTTGTTTCTCTTTAATTCTGAGCATTCTAAAAAGTCAGTCACTGCTGTGATCACTGAGTCATGAGAGTTCCATAGAATGTGATTTTTAGAAACCCATTAATTATAAAAGAGAAACAAGACTTCTGAGTCATAATTCAATGTTATGTCCTCTCTTTTCTAGACAGAAGGTTTTATTTTGAAGAGAATCGTGTTACACCGATTTAAATTTCTTAAAATGAGATCTCAATTTAGTGTAGTACATCAGAGCAATAAGACACTTTGCAACTTGCCAAGTACAATTACAGATTCAGAGAAACTACATAAAAAACACAAGGAAGGAGGGACATTTTCTGTAACAAGGTTGGAGGTAATTTTAAAAGAACACACTCTGAAGAAAAACAAAGAAACCCTAGTCATCATAAGACATGGCATTATTTTTTATGGTACCCATGTGAAAGCGTTTAAAGCTGTCAAGATATGTCAGAAGTTTGCAGGAGACAAGCCCATAATAGGTTTCAAGCAGCGTACATTCTTTTCCACTGTTAATTTCCTTCCATGCCAGGGGCATTTCAGCATCTGTAGGTTCTGAGGATGTGAAAATGAACTTATAGCAACATCTGTTGTATCTGATGTGCCTTTTCCCAGAAAACCTTGAACTGTGGGTGGGTATAAGGCCAATGGACTTCGCACAAATGCCTACAAACACATCAGCAGGCACTATAATGGGTACTTCTTTGAAAACTACATACATCATCCGAGCCACATCTTGGGACATAACAAAGGCCTCCCTGCTGCAGTAATCTGGGTAGTACTTTTCTGGGTACTCACTGAAAGGGACAAATTCTTGGCTATTAGGGTCTCTGTTGGGTGTATCCTGATGGATAACTCTTCCAACGTAGATATCTTCAAGGTGTTTTTTCAGATTGAGAAGGTAGTCCACCAAGCTTGGTATATTGACAAACATCTCTTCATCAACCTTTAGGATAAACAGGGCATTAGGGCAGAAAGTCACAGCCCACTGCATCATGGTGATGATCTTCAGAGTCTGGTTCTCAGAACTGTCCAAGAAGATGCCTTCAATTATGTCATTATTCTTTTGGGACTCTTTGTCTATGTCTTGCTGAGTGGTCACCAAAACAGGCATTCCCAAAGCAAATAGTGTGAGAATGGGGTGCCCTCGGACACTGGTCACGTTACCCCAGGTTTTCCTGATGAGATCCCGCCTTGTTCCATTTTCTGGGCTACTGAATATAAGAGAGAGCAAAAATATGCTCTTTCCTTTACACACCTCCGACTGGCTCAGGATATAGTATTTGGAAAGATTGCTTCTCAAGGGCTCCGTGTTCAATTTTCTTGCCTTATCCTTAATTTCAAGAACTTTCACATCTACATAAGGCAAAGCATGCAGGAAATATTCTTCCACAAAATCAGCCCCAAAAAGCAAGGCATGAAATAGAATAACATTAAACAGGATGAAACACCACTGATGGGTCCAAAGTCTGCAGAAAGTCACCTAAACGAAAGAACACACATTCATTCAAGCTTCATCCCCATTTCTGGGTACACACTCCCGGAATACTATGTGTACACCTGAAAGCACTTAACAGTACACTATTTTTAAGTGTTTATTGTTAGTGTTTCTGTTACCTGTCTCTCTCACTAGATCTTGGTCCCCTGGACATCATGCCTCTCTCTTCTCCAGTACTACTGAGACCAGTATTTAGCACAAAGTGGAAACTGAACAAAATGTTGTCTGTTTTCTTGCTTGGATGAAACCCTTACTATGTTCAAGGCACCTGTGTTAGGCACTGGGGAAACAGAGGAATCAGACATAGACATGACTATAAAGTAACAATTGGTATCATCATGCTAAAAACTTACAGGAAAATATATGACAGTCCTCTCCGGAACCAGTGTGCTTGGGTCAGTTTCTTCTCTGATTACAAAGGTCCAGGGCTATTTGTGAATGGAGTGGCAGCTTTTGTTGACCACTGCACAGTGGCTACTATCAAACATTTACATTCTTCTAGTAAGAGTTTTCAATTTAATACTGAATTCTGACATTATCTGTTTTGACAGTGTCCCCTAATCTTTCTGACATGTCTTTCAATATGGGCAGATTCCTGCTATCTGCACAGCACCTTCTCAGAGATCTAGGACAATCTGATGCCAAGCTTATTCCATCGCATTAAAGGAGATGGAAACTTTCCATCTGGAAGAACATATACAGTATAGTATTGCAATATAACAGAGCCAGCGACATTAGAAGAATTAAGTCTCTGTTCATCGGAGCTTCAATCAATAAAGACTCCCATAGTGACACTTAATGTCTTATTGAGTGCTGGCTGTGAGCCAGGCCCTGTGCTAAACATTTTACATGCCTTAACTCTTTTCAGTCTTGCTAATATCCCTTTGAGATAGGTTATCTTCAGACTTAAGCTGAGCACCCATGTGGTTTAGGCATTTGCCCAGGATCATTTAGTGAGTAAGAAGAGGGTGAGATAGGGCCATGATATGAACTCAAATCTGTCAGTTTCAAAGCTCACTCTTAACCACTAGAGACTCCTGAAGTCCATCTTTTACTTTCCCATGTCTGTTTAATAAGAAAAAAAACAACAAAGCAAAACAAATTCCCACAATTATAATCTGAACTCCTTTCCATTTTTTTTTTAGTTCATCTCATGATTTACACAAAGAAGAAACTTCAGCCTACTCAAAGCTTATTCTAGTAGATATAAAGTGCTACAAAGATTGTAAGAAACTTACCTGCATGTTGTCTGTGAACAATTTGGGGGCTTTGGAAATTATTGAGTCCAGATGCCAAAGTTTGTCCAAATGTATCTCAGGATCACTCAGTCCAACAGCAACTGAAGCACAGTACCTTGTGCCTGAGACCTTCAGGATAAGGTTTCTTGTCAATCAACCTGAGCTTTTGTCCCAGAATACCTGCTGGCTCTATAGGAGAGCAAGTGCCGATCATGTTACAGCTAGAGTGAATCCAGAACAAAGAATAGAAAGCAAACCTCTTCAAATGCTTCCAACCTTGTGTACCTCTTGAAACTGACCCCTTGTCTTTATATGGAGTTCCTGGTGAAGTATGTGTGGGAGTTGAAAGAACAGTTCACACATATCGTGTCTCCATAGCATCATCACACAGAGTGTATCTCAAGAAACTAAACAGAGTGTTTCTGCTCCCTGGTACATACACGTGCAAGAAATGTGTTAAACATCAAGAGATACTTGTCATCGCTGGTGGGTGCATTTTTTTCTACCCAAAGACACTTATGGTGTAGTTTGATACATGTCTCATCAGGAAGGATTTTGAATTCCTAGTATAGGCCATGTTAAGATTGTTCTTAATTATATGTCATCCATCTACCTCTCCCAGGCAACTTCATCTCAAAGTAGAAAACAACCTGTAATCCATTTTAGCCTGAACTGGAAAAACCAAGCATTTGATGTTTGCAATTTTTCTATTGTCTCTATGTGTAGAAATTACTCCAAATACCATTTGATCAGCAAGTTTACTAAAGAAACAACATCCAGCGTATTTTTATGTTCCTGTCACAAGCAGTTGCACTGAACCTTCTGTTCCTATGCCAGGCTATATTTCATGTTTCTCTTTTTGCATATTGATCTTCCTGCCTGCCCTTCATAGCAGTTTTTGTAGTTATTTGCCTAGGAATAATTCATTGCATTTTAAAGCTATGTTTTCTCAACAATCATTGTGGATTCTTGGAGATTTTTTACAAAGTGGGGAATATATATCCTTAAAAAATGCAAATGAGAATTTTTACATATACAAAATTGAATGATTTACATAGGTCTTGGATTTCATTAAATACAAATTCCATTTTGCAATTTTCTTTTCATTTTTTAATAAGCCATATATTTTGCTCCTGGGTAGTCTCTGGACTTAAACTGAGACAATTTGGTTTCTTTGTCCATGAGAGGTTCAAACAATATTATCTCTGGGCCAGCTCCATCTAGAATTTTCAGTTTGATTCAGCAAACTCTTACAGTACTAGGGTTGAGATCATTTGCTGCAAATAGAAGTGCCTGGTTTTCTTGATTACCTTAGCACTGCCTTCTCTTTCATAAAGCTCACCCAATCTGACATGTGAACCTGTGTCTTCCTAAATTTTCCTGTGATATCATCATCAGTCACCCTCTGGCTTAGAAGTTTTCAGTCTTCCTGTTGTCTACCAAAGCAAACCCGCTCTCTTAAGACCTGACTTTCTGAACTCCATACTTAATTTCCACCACAAAGAATCAACTTTTTATTTCCCATGTGTTCAGTGCCCTATGTGTACTCCGGACGCGTGGAGCCTTTGCTCTGCCCTACCACTAACTGCACGTACGACTCTCTGTCATATGAATTGGTGTTCTTTGGACATGTCTCTTATATTGCCGCTCTCCTCGGAAAGTGAGCATAATAAGAAAAAGTGTCAATCGGTGGTGCAAGATCAGATTGGGTGACGGACATAAATTCGCTGGACAATTTCTGTATACCTCCTGGAAGTAAACTTCGGTCCCGGTGCCACAAGACTAAAGGGCCCTGCGCATGCTCCGTTTTCCTCTACGCGCCTCTGCCCACCCACTTCCGCTTCACTGCGCGGCCGGAAGTACAGCCGCGTCCGCTGGGCGCCGCGGGTGGAGGGACGCGCGGAGATGACGCAGGCAGCACCGGAAGCCGCTCCCCTGTGAGGCTGCGGACCCAGAGCGGCGGCCGCCGGTCCAGGTCTGTGTTCTAGGCGGGGCCGGGTCGCGGAGGGGGCTGTTTGGGGCCCGCGCCTCTGCTGACCCGTCGCGCCTCGGGCTGTTTGCCTTTCTCTCCCTGCAGGCGCCATGGCTGCGGAGCGGACCTGGCCGCTGCGAGGCTCTGGCGGCCCGAGCGCGCCTAGTTGGTGTGAGCCCGGCGCGAGGTCCCGGGCCCCGGGGCGCTCGCTCAGGTCAGTGCCGCGCGGAACACGGCTCCGGGAATAGGGGCCCTGGGAGCGGCGGACGGGTTGAAGGGATCTGGAGTTGATTTAGAGATGGGAGAACTGAGTGACTGCCTCCTGGAGCCTCAGTTTCCTTAGCTGCGAAATGAGTTAACCGTGATGTCCGAGGGCTGTTAATGAGTTTAAAGGATGAAGCAGTGTGGAGAGGTGGTTTATGAAGTACAAAGCGCTGTACTAATGTGCGGGACTGCGCCATAATTGTGGGTATGCCATGGAAACAGGTGTGTATGTGGAGTGCTGCTTGCAATAAAGATAGCAGGGTTAATGCTAAATAATGGTGGTAGCCAGCATTTCTTGTAGGCTTCCACTGTGCGGATACTGTGCTAAACGTTTTATGTGCATTATCCCGTTTATTCTTCGTAAAAAGCGCTTGTAGATAATGCCGTTGGTGGTTACCTTTTACCAGTGAGGAAGTTGGGCTTGAGATAGGTGAAGTGATTTGCCCACGGTTACCCAGCAACAAGTCGGGTTGCAAAGCCCTGTTTGTATTCTTTCAAAGCTTTTAAAAATTCATCTTAAAACCGAAGGCGGATATAAACAGGTCAGATATTCATACTGTTTTAAATTCATAAAGGGACCTTCACTCCTATTCCTCAACCCTCCAGTATTCTCTGGAAACAATCAGTATTAACCAGCTTCTTGAGTATTCAAAAGATATTTTATGTATATGTAAGTTTATTTAGATAAGCTCAGAGCCTCTGTTCTCTTTAACCCTGGTTATGCTTGATAAGAAAAGAGAGGGAAGATGAAACCTCCCTCCCAAAGATAGCAAATGTCTTGTTTTCTGTCTTGATTAGGCCAGGTCCTGAGAGAGGAGAGGTAAACGGCATTCATCATGTTTAGTCAAGAATATTCTGTCTTTATTAAGACCGGGAAGTATAAGTTTTGTTTTGCTTTTTTGAGAAGGGTGGGGTCTGGGCAAGATGTTGTGCCCGCTCCTTCTTGTGAGACCCAGGGAAAGTCACTCCACTTTGGGGACCATAAATTTCTTCATTTTTTAAGGGCAGTTCTCATACCTTCCACACGGTCGTGAAAATCACGTGAGGTAACATCTATGAGTAGTACTCTAGTGTTTCCAAACCAGTACAAAGATGAGAGTTACCTGAGGGAACGTAGGGAGTTAATAGCAGAACCAGAGACCAAGCCCAGGCCTCCCATCTCCCAGTTTAGGAATCTTTTCACATCTGTCTGTTTCAGAGCTTTGTGATTGTTAATACTGAGGGAGGAAGGGCAAGTTTTATGTTGAGTCTGAAGTTAGGGTTGGGGGGAAGAATGAGACACCGGGCTGGAGTGTGGAGAGGGTGGAAAGAGAGTGCCTCTCCTGGGAAATCAGCCTCCTGTCAGTAACTGCCCTTAATTACAAAATTAAGTTCCCAGTAAGTTTGAGCAGTTGAGGTTTTTCTTTTTTTTCCTGTATATTTTAATCCATTTTAAGAGAAATGGGAGTGGGGGCGTGGAACGAACAAAAAAGAGAAACTGGTGATATCCTAGGGTTGAAAGGGATGTTACTGGAGCTTTCCTGCCAGGTACTCATAGTAACAAAACTAACAAAAAGTGCCGTTTGAGTTACCCTGCTGGGCTGTGTTCTGAGCGTGTCCCTACTGTTTGTGCCTCGCACAGCCCTCGAGGTGAGCTTGCTTCCATTTTACAGACGACAGAACTGAAGTTCAGAAGTTAGTTGAGTATGTCCATGATCACATAGGAAGTGGCTGAATCTGTGGAAGATTTGATTGACTTCAAAACATTTTCCTTTACCTCAATCCGCCTCTCTAGCTAGCTGTCCTTGACCATTCCCAGTGATGGGAAGCTCACCACCCTGGAGGCAGCTGTTCCATTATTGGAAAGCTCTGATGTTTTAAAAGCTCCTCCTTCAGTTGAATTGAAATCTCACTTCCTGAAGTATTCCCTGTGGGGCCTTGTGCTGCCAGTACATGGTATTTCTAAAGGCTCTCTAAGACTTCAGTTTAGACCTATGACCTTAAGAAAGTTCTCTCCAGAGTCAGTTCATTTTTTACAGAAACAAAAGCTGATTTTTTTTTTAATAGTGCATTCTGCAAAGCTAATGGGTCCTACTTTATTTTAAAAAGATGCCTTTTTCATGATAGTGAGAGGTGAAGAACTGGATAAGACCTTCCCGTAAAGGGTTCAGTAGCTTAAAGGGCAGTCTTTAAGAGTTGGAAGAAAATTCTTGTTAGGAGAATGTGTAAATCTCAGAAATGCCTAGGTTTTTAAAGGTGCTCAATGGCAAACTCATCCCATAACCTCTGTGATGTCTTGGGTTCATTGATTGGGTGTGCTGTATGATGTCTCTTAGTTGTTTGGTAATGATACTGTTTTCATGGGTATTATAAGTAACAGTTCACTGTACACAAATGTCAGTATTCCTAAGATGCGTATGTGGCACACTTCGTGTGTGTGGCCTGGCCGATGCCCCACTTCTTCATAGAAGAAGCCCCTCGCCCCACTTCTTCATGGTAAAAAATGATCCCTGGGCACATGTTTTGGTTATATTTTTAGTTGGCCAGGATTAATTATCTATTGGCGACATTCTATGAATGTCTACAGAAACTTTTTTCTTGTCTTGCTGTGAATGGTTTTTTTTAAGTAAAACTTTTGCAGAAATATTACAGATAAAAAGGTGGTTAGGATTCAGAAAAAGGAGGCTTGTTAATCTTGTTGGTGGCTTTTTTTTTTTGCTGTGCCAAGCAACCTGTGGGACCTTAGTTCCCCGACCAGGGATCAAACCCAGGCCCTCTGGCAGTGAACGTGCAGAGTCCTAACCACTGGGCAACCAAGAAATTCCCAGGACACTTGTTATCTTGTGTTAAGTTCATACAACTTGCCGTGAACTCATTAGTTTTTGGCAGCCAAGTAAATCCTTAAATTAATAAATCCTACCTAGCCCAAACCATGAGACTTAAAGTCCATTCACTATTTGAGAACATTAGACACATTAATCACCAGATGATGTGATTAGAAGTGGTTTGTTTGCTTTAACTGCTTTTTGTTTGATAACAAATGTTCCTGTCAAATTTGATATTGGGAAATTAATGAAAATGATCTTTACATACCTTAATATTAATGAAGTTGGACAGTGAGATCTGACTATTTGTGTAAACCTGGTAAATGATCGTGGCATCTGGTCCCATCACTTCATGGCAAATAGATGTGGAAACAGTGACTTTATTTTCTTGGGCTCCAAAATCACTGCAGATAGTGACTACAGCCATGAAATTAAAAGACACTTGGTCCTTGGAAGAAAAGCTATGACAAACCTAAACAGTATATTAAAAGGCAGAGACGTTACTTTGCCGACAAAGGTCTGTCTAGTCAAAGCTCTGGTTTTTCCAGTAGTCATGTATGGATGTGAGAGTTTGCCCATAAAGAAAACTGAGCGCTGAAGAATTCATACTTTTGAACTGTGGTTTTGGAGAAGACTCTTGAGAGTCTCTTGGACTGCAGGGAGATCCAGCCAGTCAATCTTAAAGGACATCAGTCCTGAATGTTCATTGGAAGGACTGATGCTGAAGCTGAAGCTCCAGTCCTTTGGCCACCTGAAGTGAAGAACTGACTCATTGGAAAAGACCCTGATGCTGGGAAAGATGAAAGGCAGGAGGAGAAGGGGACGACAGAGGATGAGATGGTTGGATGGCTTCATCAACTCAATGGACATGAGATTGAGCAAGCTCCGGAATTTGGTGATGGACAGGGAAGCCTGGTGTACTTCTGTCCATGGGGTTGCAAAGAGTCAGACACAACTAAGCGACCAAACTGAACTGATAAATGAATTTATTTTCCTCTTTCACTTTAATTTGGACATTAGGTTTTTAAATTAGTATGACAATATGATGGGAAACTGGTCAGATTACAAGGAAAGTTTTTTTTTTTTTTTAATCATTGAAATGTTTCAACACATGAAAATCTAATTTAAAAAGAAACCCCATGTACCTATTGCCCAGCACTAATATCTATCAACATGGCTGATCTTGGAACAGGTGGTTTTCACAGATTTGCTTTACTTTTTCTTCTCTTCCCATTAGTTTAGTCCCCATTAAGAGTGGGTAGACACCTTGACACAGTATGGATTGATGGATACTTGTATTTTGGTGGGGGGAGGGAGGTTCCAGTTAACCTTAAAGGGGAAGATGGTTTAATCAGATGGACTCAGTGCTCCCAGATCTTATCACCAGGTTGTGATTCTCCTGATGGTAACTGGCTTCAGAGAGAGAGAGACAGCTTGGTGTGTCTGGAAGAGTCCTGATCTTGAGAGCACTGGCTTTCAGCCTGTTCTGTTGCTATTTTATAGCCCTGTTGGCTGTAGGCAAATCACTTACCTTCTCTGACCTGCAACTTCCTCATGTGCAAAGTGAAGGAGATGGTACCTTTCTTGGTGCGCCTTGTAAGCATCACGATGACTGATTTGTCTTATTTGTGCACACCTCCAGGACCCTTATGGCTCTTGGAGACACATGAGGTTAAGAGTTGTCTCCAGCTCATATTAACCTTATTAAAACAGACCGTGTAAGGCCAGATAAGGCTTTTGGAAGTTCATGTTCTAACAGGCAGTGCCGTAAAGGAAGTGGAAGAACCAGAACACCTGAGCCAGATAACTTACTGTACCTGGTTATTTTTCTTCCCCAAACCTTTTTGCCTAAACATCTATTGCAAAAGCCAGTAGTCAGTTCTGTGATTCCTGCAACAGGTCAGGTTATACGTAGCCTGATAACTGATGTCTCAAGTTACTGCTCTAGAGACTTACTTTTTGGGTATCACATCCTTGTGCTTATTTTTGTGATTTTCGTGCCCAAGTAGAGTGTATTTAAGAAAATGTTATCATGATGATTTTGATGGGGGTTCTATTATACAGAATACACTGTTTCATAAAGAATGAATACTTTGTAAATCTTTTACTGTGAAGATGCATGTAGCATGTGATAGACTTCAGAAGGAGCAAGTCACACACACCAAAATTAGTTTCACTGAGTTATGTTTTGGAGGTCATGATTTGTTAAAGTATGTTTTCTCAAATGTGTTTTCTTTTGTGCGCATGGAAATTATTTCAGATAAATGCAATGTATTAACTGTAAAGTTGTAACTAAGCTCTAAAGTTGTAACAGTTTTTTGCACTAATTTTTAATACTTCATTTGTTAGCAGTCTTGCTTGAATGGTCTTTTTGAGCAGAACTAATACAATATTTTGATGTGCCACAGGTAAATTTTTCCATAACCTTATGGAGAGAAAGGACTTTGAGACATGGCTTGATAACATTTCTGTTACATTTCTTTCTCTGACGGACTTGCAGAAAAATGAAACTCTGGATCACCTGATTAGTCTGAGTGGGGCAGTCCAGCTCAGACACCTCTCCAATAACCTGGAGACTCTGCTCAAGCGGGACTTCCTCAAACTCCTTCCCCTGGAGCTCAGTTTTTATTTGTTAAAATGGCTCGACCCTCAGACTTTACTCACGTGCTGCCTCGTCTCTAAACAGTGGAATAAGGTGATAAGTGCCTGTACAGAGGTGTGGCAGACCGCCTGTAAAAATTTGGGCTGGCAGATAGATGATTCTGTTCAGGACGCTTTGCACTGGAAGAAGGTTTATTTGAAGGCTATTTTGAGAATGAAGCAACTGGAGGACCATGAAGCCTTTGAGACCTCATCTTTAATTGGACACAGTGCCAGAGTGTATGCACTTTACTACAAAGATGGACTTCTGTGTACAGGTAAGACAGCCTGGACCTTTTTTTTTTTTTTTAAAAACATTTCGTAGGAGTGTAATCTTACAGACAGAACAAAATACTACTCCTCAGGCTTCATAACAGCAGTTGTTAATTATCTGAGATATCTATGATGGCATTATCCCTCCATCCCTGACTGGTTCCTCCTCTCCACACCACCACCCCTTTATCCTTTTTCACTCTGAGAAGACAATTACTTTTATAAAATTTTATGAGAAGAAAGCTCCAGATATTCTTATAAATGTGAGATGAGTCTGAAAGCTCTATGTTTTTCTATACTTTTCTTCCATAAACAGTCCTTCATGTTGGTTAATTTTTTTTTTTTTCCTATCAGCACTGATTTTGGGGGAAAAACAGAAAAGTTGCTGTCTATTCCTAGCAAATAATTCATTTTGAAAGGATTATGAAACCTGTTTGTTTCCTTGTATTTAAAATATGCAAAGGGAACTGTTTCTCTTTCTCTAAGATCCTGGGGTTCTTAGAAGAATTTAGAAGAGCTTGGGCATGGGAATGAAAATAGTTGGATATTTTAAAACTCAGCAAGCAGGGCTTCCCTGGTTGCTCAGTGGCAAAGCATTCGCCTGCCAATGCAGGAGATGTGGGTTTGATCTCTTGAGTCAAGAAGATCCCCTGGAGAAGGAAATGGCAACCCACCTCAGCATTCTTGCCTGGGAAATCCCATGAACACAGGAGATTGGCAGGCTATAGTCCGTTGGATCATGAAAAAGTCAGACATGACTTAGCGACTAAACAACAACAATAACAGCAAGTAAAGTAACTTTTTATTATAAATGTAATGATTAAAGTTAGAATTATGTGCATCTTCCAATTATAATGGGCATGTGTTTCTACATATGATTATATAGTTAGTGCCCATGTTTCAGGTACATGTTGATAGGTGTTGTGTATAATGACTAAGCAAAGTTTAGAATGGCTTGAGGTTCTAGATCATCTTATCAGTGATCATAATGCTATTTGCTCCCATCATATATAATATACAGTATTGGGCTTCCCAGGTGGTGCAGTGTTAAAGAAGCTGCCTGCCACTGCAGGAGACACAAGTTTGATCCCTGGGTCAGGAAGATTCCCTGGAGTAGGAAGTGGCAACCCACTCCAGTATTCTTGCCTGGAAATTTCCATGGACAGAGGAGCCTGACGGGCTGCCATCTGTGGGATCACAAGGAGTCAGAAGCGACTTAGCGACTGAGCACATTGCCGCCGCTCGGGGACATCCTGTGCTTCTTCCTCAGGATGATTTCTGACACACACTTGAGTGTTAACCTGAACTACGTGGTTGTCATACACTGTTTCTTTGTGTAAATAGATCATCATCATTTAGCCATTTCCATACTAGTGCATATTCAGGTTGTTTCTGTTTTTATGGATATTTTTGTCTGCATTGTTTTTTCCCTTTGTATTATTCATTTGAGGCAGAAGGCTCAGAGCAGAATCACCAGATCCAGAAGTATGAATGAATTTATAGCGCCTCTTAGTGTCCTTTCCAGATGTATTGAATTGGTGCTATGCCCACAGCGAAGTCTAAGGTGAACCTGCTTCTCCCTCAGAGTCCTGCCATACTCAGTTTAATATTTTTAATGGTGAAGAGAGGTATGATTTCTCAAGACTGTCTTAAAGTTGAATTTCTTTGTTCACTGAGGTTGTCCATTTTCTTAATGTGGTGACATTCTCTGAAATGCTCAACACTTTGTCAGTTTTATAAAATAAACATTTAAGGTATTTCATGGTTTTGTTTGTCATCCTGAGATTACTCCATGCTCATGTTATTTTCCCTGTCCTATTAAAAGCCTGATTATTGGAACAACATCATCTGTTCTTCTATACCTTGATCTACTTTCCCACCTGTGGTGATGACTTTTCAGTATTCTTTTTGCCTCATAATCACTGGCAGGTTTTTGGTTTTTTTTAAGATTAAGATGCCATATTGCCTTTGAACTTGGCACTTATTCACACTTGGGTCAATGCTGGCAGTGGTCTCATTTTCAGAACTAGCTCCAGCTTTTTTTTTTTTTTTTAATGTCTTGTTAAACTTTGCTTTTGAAACGCAATAAAACCTCAGTTACTTGGCACAGAAGTGAATGGAATACATTCACTGAATTCCCTAATTACCTGGGCAGTTAATATCTACAAATGACTGTGGACACAACCCTGCATTTTAAGATTATTCTCCAGGTGAGTCTATATGCTATCTTATTTTTAGTATGATTAAATTCACTGACTTTGATTATGGAAAATTGTGCTGTTGAAAATGATTCAAAGCATTTATTTAAAGCAGCATTCTTGGGACTGTTACTAGCAAGAAATATTTGTTAATAGAATTAAACATGTGTTTGTATCACCTCGTCACTTAAGAGCTTGTCTTTTCACTGTTGTTGAATTGGGAAATTCTGAATTTGGCAATAAACTTAGCGACTCTCAGATTAGCCCTTAAGCAAGCAGTGAAACAGTTTTACCAAAAGGGTTAATAATGCTAAAAATTAGCGTGGTATAGATTGTATGATTGTATGAGATTGTATGTGTGTGTTCAGAATTTCAGAAATTCTGCTCATTTCTGAAATGGTGAGAGAGGAACCTGCTGTGTTCGGTGCTGTTCAGTAGATATTTATTTATAAAATGCCGACTGCGTGACAGGCAGCGTGAGCACGCGTAGCTGATTCAGAATTGTTCTTTCCTCAGAGAACGTACACACTGTGATCAGGAAGATAGCCTGACTGAGGCTCACTGCGGACCTTCGAGCCTGACCTCGGCTCTAGTTCCGTGTGAGCTGTGGCTGATGAGAAAACACCGCCATGGGGAGTTGCTGCTCTCCCGTAGGAGATATTTCCCGTGTGCAGTTCAGGCTCAGAATTGTCAGATCTGACTTTCCAGGAGAAGCCCCAAGTCTAGGTTTTTGTGAAATAGCCTCACTTTTTAAAAAGTATTAATTTTCTAAGTATTATTCAAATTTTAAAAATATTGTGGTTGGGTCATATTCAGCCTATAAATGGCTATATTGTGATCTCTGACTTGCAGGCAGGCAAACAAGAAAAACAAGCTATAAAGGAGGTGTGATCAGATGATGTATTTAACTAGTTTGTTGTGGTGACTATGTCACAGTATATACAGATGTCAAATCATTGCATTATACACCTGGAATTAATACAATGTTGTCTATCAGCTATATCTTAATTAAAAGAGAGACCAACCAAAAAAATGGTGTAGTTGAATTGTATGAGGAATATGTAGTTGTTCAAAAGAAAGGAATGGTTTCTTCTTTTGAGAAAGCAGAGCAGTGTTTATGTTGGGTCTTGAAGAATGCGTGCATTTTGGAGATTTGAGATACACAGTCAGGGTTTTCCAACAGGAAGAGAGCATTCTAAAGACTTGGAAAGGTGCGAGCGTGGAGGAGGAAATGCCGACATCTTAGAACATAAATGGGGCCTCTCAGACTCTTAGAGTATAGTCTGAAGAAATAGGTTTGGGCTGGAACGCCGTGAACATGCATTTGGGCCATTTTCTATGAACTCTGAGTGATTTTTGAGCAAAAAGAGAGTCCGGTTCAGGGCCTTCCACTTCAAAGAAACTACTGTTTCTTGTTTCTGTCAGACTTGGGTCCTCTTTTTACAAGATTTTACAATATCCTCCTATCATGAATTAAAAGTCATGGAAGCAACTTGTCTATACATACACATTTTAAAAATCGATAGCCAAAGTCTGACCCAGAGGAGAAATAAGAGCACTGTAATTTAAAGTAACAGGGAACACATGCCCAGCCGTGGCTGTTGTGGAAGGTGGTGATCAGGTGTCTGCACCTGTATGTACTGTCGTGAGCATGGCCCCTGTGGATGTAGAAGGTTGCACTTGCGCCACAGATGCCATCCACGACTTGATCTTTTCAAGAGATGAAAAGCCCTTAGCAGAGTCCCCAGGAAAGGACATCTTTTCCTCAGTTTATCTGATAGTTACACTCATAGAAAATTAAGCACACAGTTAACCTGCTAATATGCTTTGTAAAACAGCAAAAATTAGGCTCAGGTAACTAAGAATAAGCTTTACACTTAGGAGTATCTGGCAGGACCTTCAGGAATGTCATGCAGAATACAAGGTGATTCTCTCTGTGCGCTGCAGACAGTACAGTATGTCCAGCATTCCTGGTCTCTGCCGAGCAGAGGCCAGTAACGTCCTCTCACTGTGACAGGGAAGCCACCCTACCATTTCTAAAGTGTTCCCCCAGAAGATATTAATTCTTTTGATACCTTTTAACAGACAGATCTCGAGCTTCCAAATTAAATTACTAGTCCGTTGCAGTTTAGATGAGTTTAAATAGGTCTAGATACAGGATACTAAGGGTAGAGATTTCTGAAAGTAGCAGTTGAATGGAAGAGTAGCTATTGAAATAGAAATGACAGGATTTGGCAGTGAATTGGGAGTGTGGCAAGGAATAGGGATATTTCAAAAATGACTGCAGTCTTCTAGCTGCATGTACAAATGCGAAGATATAGTACTAGTAAAAGAGTAGAAACTGAGAATAAATTCAAGAGGATAGATGGAGTTCAGTGTGGGATGAACTGAATCTCATTGGATGTGTAAGTGGAGAGTCCCATAATATTTGGAAATGCAGGGTAAGAGCTTTCAAGAGTGCTCAGGGCTGCAGAGAATGGTTTAGGAGTTAGTCACATCATATCCGTGGCTGCAAGTGAAATTTTAAAAGGAGATGGAGAGGAAAAAGAATGCATAGAGTGTAGGGTGGATCCTTTTGAGTGTGTACTCAGAGAATGGGGAGAGGTAAAGAGACAGAGGGTAATAAACAGTTTTGAAAAGGAGAATGAAAGTTGCCTGTCTTAAAGAGGCAGTAGTAAATGTTTATTCAGTTGGTTAACAGAGTCAAATGACTCAGATGGTTTGAGAGCTGAGATCTGATTCTACCAGTTAAATATTTAAACTTAGCTTGATAAGATAGCTTACTCTATTTGCGTTACAGCTCATTTTTCTGCTTACCTTTTTTTATATCAAAGATTATTTTCATCCTGTTTTCTGAATTGAGAGGGCTTTTTTTCCCCTTTCATGTAATGAAAAATAGTCTACGTTTATTTAGTTCACTTTCCTCTCTACACAGTATCATTGGTGACCTCTTTGAAAACATGCTGGGCTCGTCAGCACAGCAAATGAGAGTCTATGAAGAAGGTTGACACAAGCAGAAGAGGAGAGGATAATGGCTCCTAAAGGCTTAGCAGCTGAAGTTAGGCTTCTGCCTTGTCAAACAGAGTGCAGCCCAACCTGATTGTTTTCTGATGTTTATTATGGTGTAAAATTGAATGGCCTCGTGTTTTCCTATATAATGTTAGATAATCTCCTTCCCCACCCCTTTTTTTTTTAACAAATTGTGGGAAAATAGAAGATTTACCATTTTAACCATTTTAAATGCACAGTTCAGTGCCATCAAGTGCATTCATGTTGCACAGACATCACCACCGTCTGTCTCCAGAACTTTTTGCATCTTCTCAAACTGAAACAGTATTCGTTAATCACTGACACCCTATCCCCTCCTCCCACAGCCCCAGGCAACCATCGCGCTGCTTTCTCTAAGTGTGAGCACTCTGGGTGCCTCACGGGTGGGCTCTGAGCAGTATTTGTTCTTTTGTGACTGACTTAAGGTCACTTAGAGAATGGTCTCCATGGTTCGCTCATGTTGTTGCCTAGGTCAGAATTTCCTTCCTTTTTGAGGCTGGAGAGTAATCCTTTGACGTATAGGCCACGTTTTGTGTATCCTCCCGCCTAGTTTATGAGTGTCCTTCCTGCTTCCAGCTTTGCTCCCCTTCAAATCTTTTCCTGTGATGCTGCCACAGAGGTCTTTCAGAAATGCAGATGAGGTCATAGTTAAACATCCTTGCCACCCAGTTTGCCATCCTGACCTTTCCCACTACTTCCCAGTCATACTGAACTGTTGCCAGCGTCCCTGTTTGAGGCGTGCATTTGACAAGCATTGTCAATAATTCCTAGATAGTTTTCATTGATAGAATGGGTTCAAGGAGTTCTTTATGAATCGACCCTAATGCGTGTTCACATATTTAATAGGTAATTAAATAGTTGTATTCCAGGGATTGGTAAACCACAGACCGCAGGGGCCAGATCCAGCAGAGTGGAGTAATTGCCCCAGAGACTGTGTGGCTCCAGAAGACTAATATATTTACTGTCCAGTCTTTTGCAGAAAAAGTTTGGCTGAGCTGTGGCACATACTGTTTATATTTTATTTTTTTGATTGGGGGAGAGGGTGCTGATCACTGTATTCATCCTTTAGATTTCAACTTGTTAATATTGAAAAATTTTTTTAATTTTGTATTTATTTTTGGTGGTGCCATGTGGCATGCGAGGTCTTAGTTCCGTGAGCAGTGATTGAACCTGTGCCACTGGCATTGGGAGCTCGGAGTCTTAACGACTGGACCACCAGGGAAGTTCCAAGTTTGGGTATTCTTTAAGCCATGAAATTCCTTCTTCAGACAGTCCTACACCAAGGCCTGGCTTCACAGCACACCAGAGTGTATGGTGTGGGGCCAGGGGTGCCTTCTCCTAAGGCGTGTTTGTGGAACACCTTGATGTTGAGGAGCACAGCCGTAAACTCAGCGGAACTCCATCTGGGGTGCTTTCTCCTCTCATCCCCTCCTCGTATCTGCTGTGGGCTCTTGTGCCGCCCACCACTTAACTGAGTTGTCACTGCTTGTTTGGCCTTCCTGTCTTCCTTGGAAGACCAAGCGCCACAAGAGCAGGATCCCTGCCTGACACAGAAGTTCTCCAAATATGGGTTGAATGAATGAAGGCGACCCTGTGAAACACTGGCAGTAAATCAGAACCAAGCTCAGTTAGGACCAAATATAACTTCTTTTCCTGCTTTAGCTTCCTAGAAATACAGCCACAAAATGCTGACTCTGCTAAAACTCTGAGCGGACCTTAAAGGTTGTCTGGACCTGTGCTGTCCACGGTGGTAGCCACTCAGCACCCCTGACTTCTGGGCACCTGAAATACAGCGCCTTCAAACCGAGGTGTGAGATAGGAAGTCCTTGCTGGATTTTGAAGACTTAGAGTGTAAACCATTGCATTAATACATTTCTATATTGATTACATTAGCTGATAATGTTTTTTGGCATACTGAGTTAAAAATTCAATTATTTCCCCTTTTTTGTACTTTTTAAAGTAAACATTAGAAAAATTTACATTGCGTACATGGCTTGTCCTATCTTTCTATCGGATAGTATTGTTCTTAGATCATTGGTTCTCAATGCATTGCTAATAAGTTCATCTGGCAGGTTTTTATAATTATTTCTCCTGCCTCGGATGTTCTGAGTTAGAATCTCTGAAGATGAGGCCTAGCATGGATGTCTTGATAAAGCACTCCAGTTGATTCTGATGCCTCATATGCCATTGAGAACCACCAGCCAAGTCTCACCTTTAATTTTACAGAAAGGAAACTGAATCCCTAATTAGTAAAATAACAACAAATAGAGTCTTCATTTCAGTATGCTCTCATAGGGTTTTCCAGGGGTGAAATTTCTGCTCTGCTCTTTCATAACTGATAGCTATTTTTCCATTGTCTGAAACAGTGGCTCTTGATCAGTCCTTAAAGGTGGAATTGTGGCTGGCTTTATTTAGTCATTTAAGCTTTTTGAAAACTGATCAGTTGGTGCTTTTCCAAGATACCATGTCTTTATTATAGGAATTACATTTACGTATCTTCAAAATGACTTTGTCAATTCTTAATATTTTATTAAGGTAAATTGTGAAACATGAATTAATCACTAGGATTTTAAATGCAATCTCCCCCGTGGCTCAGTGGTAAAGAATCTGTCTGCAATGCAGGAGACACGGGTTCGATCCCTGGGTCTGGAAGGTCCCCCGGAAGAGGAAATGGCAACCCAGTCCGGTATTCTTGCCTGGGAAATACCATGGACAGAGGAGCCTGGGGGGCTACAGTCCATGGGGCCACAAAGAGTCAGACGTGACTTGGTTACTAAACAGTAATGTTGTGAATTGTTACACAGTTTTCATCAGAGGCAGAAGTAAAACCTGCCTTTTATCCTGCATAATCTTAAGAGACTTTCCAAGCCCTTTGCTGAATTGTTGTAAATGTCTGGGAATAGTTTATGTCTTATTTTCTTTGAAGTTCCTTCAGACATTTCAGGATGGCTCAAGAAATTAGCGGTTAGCCTTTGTAGAAGTTAACCAGTGATCGGGGCTTGTCTTTGACTTGCCTTAGAGTGGAACATGTTCCAGCCTACAGCTTTACTATTTCAGCGTTCTTTGTTTGTTCAGTTGTTGGATAATGGACAGGCAGGCAAGTGTACACATGCAGTGATAGGTAATACCCATCATTTTAAGCTTAAGTCAGAGAGCTCATGATAGCCAGAGATTTAGGGAAATTTACAAGTGGAAGCACCAAGGGATGCTCCAGTCTAACACGGCTCTGTAACCTGGAGCGTTTAGGGAAAAGGACTAAACCGAGGCTTGGAGTCAGTCCCAGGGCTGCTGACACTATTTTGGCGATGCAGAGCAGGCTGTGTTCCTCTCTCTCGCTTTAGTTTCCCCCAGCTGTTAAGTGGGAGTGCTGGAGGAGGTTAAGGTTCTCCTTTAAGGATGCCATCTTTGGGGACTGATTCCACCTCTCTAGAGTGTTTGTCTTCTTACTAACCTCCCTGTTTTTCTCTTGAAGGGTCAGATGACTTGTCTGCAAAACTGTGGGATGTGAGCACAGGGCAATGTGTTTATGGCATCCAGACGCACACTTGTGCTGCGGTGAAGTTTGATGAGCAGAAGCTTGTGACAGGCTCCTTTGACAACACCGTGGCCTGCTGGGAATGGAGCTCCGGAGCCAGGACCCAGCACTTCCGGGGGCACACGGGGGCGGGTGGGTCGCCTCTCTTCACGGCTTTCCCAGTTCCTTTAGCCACGTTGCTTAAAGCCAGGGGCCAAGAATGTGATCTATCTTTTGTTTTTTTTAATTTAATCTGTCTTTCCCCCTACTACTTTTCCAGTCAGTACAGTTAATCTCTTTATTCAGGTTATTCTTACTTAACAGTTTTACCTCGAATTTTGCTTCTCCTTGGCCCATTTTTTAACTCATAATGACCTTATACCCTTAGGCTGGGAGAGGCAGTTCTTTTCTCCCATTTCATTTATTTCCTGTTTGCACAGTCAGCTTCCTTTGTTTGGATCAAATTCCATACCTCCAAATTGAATAAATGTAAATTTAGTCCACTTTATATGTAGAATTAGGACTGGAAATCCTTAGGAGTGACTACACAGATTACATCAGATTGGAGCTTGGTTGATAATAATCTCACTGCTGAGGGACAAGATGAAAAGGAGATACCTCAATATTTCCTAATAAGGTTGCAGCAACCTTAGTTTGTAAAACTGGTCATTTGAACGAAGCCTTTTGATCAGAGTGTCTCCTCTGCTTCATTGTATCCTGGAGCTTTGTGCAGAAATCATGTGAGCTAGTTCCCTTCTCCTCCGCCTCCCCTCCCCACCCCCCACCCACATCACCCACTGCATTAGCCTCTGAGAGCCACAGTCTGTGCTCTTGAGCATCACATTTATGAGCGCCTTCCTGGACACCCTAAACAGGTTGAGTTTCTCTGCTGTAGGTTTCCCAGTAACCTGTGTAACACCCATCATACAAGTGAGTATGGTAACTGGTTCCCCCACCCACCTGTCAGCTCTAGAAGCACAGGGATCCCACCTGTCTTACTCACCCTTAGATCCTGAATTCCTTGCATGGTGTTCAGTAATTCTTTAAAGTAAATTTAGCTGTTTTATGGCCCCCCCCCAAAAAAACAATAAACCCCACCGAATCTGCACCCCCCCATTTTGTTTGTCATCCTGTACATTCTTCTTCAGTCTGCTGCCACTTGTTTGTAGTCATTAATATTTGAAGATACATGATTTAATATGGAGCTTATGTATCAAACTGAGTGTAACATTCCACAGTGTCAAGGATTGCACCTGTTCCAGCTGATTTTACACTTGGTCAGCTTTGAGAACCCGGTTCTAAAAAATTTCCTCAATGTTCCCAAGACATTGCTGTGGCTTTTCCTGACTCCATGCCTTTGCTGTTCCTTCTCCCTGCAGTATTCTCTTTCTTTTCTTGATAAACTCTACTCATCCTTTAGGGCCCACCTCCAATATCGCCTCCTCCCGAAGTCCTCCCTGATACCCCTGGGCAGAGTTAGTCTTTCTCCTTGGTGTTTCCCTAGCAAGAGGTAAACATTTACTTTTTTTTTTGGACTTCCTTCTCCACCCCTCACTTAGAGTTCCTTAAAGAAAAGAGCAGTGTCTTCATCTCTGGGTCCCTGGTGTCTGTTTAGAGCTTGACAGGCATTTAAAAACAAGTACCTTGGAGAAGGAAATGGCAACCCACTCCAGTACTCTTGCCTAGAAAATCCCATGGACGGAGGAGCCTGGTATCCATGGGATCGCAAAGAGTCGGACATGACTGAACGACTTCACTTAAAAAAGAAAAAGAAAAAAATAAATAAATAAAAACAAGTACTTGTTATACTCAGGCACTGTTTTAGATGCCAGGGATATAGGTCTGAAGAAAATCAGTTTGAGAGAATGGCTCAGTCTGAACTTAAGATCTTTGCTTTGTTTTTCTCATTATACTGACTTTTCTTGAGAATGAATACTCCTGACATTTTATCTTACTGCAATAAATAGTACAAATCTCAGTAGGTCCACCTATGTTCAGTGTTTCTTCTCAGTCCTGAGAAGAAATGCCAGGGTCTCCTACACTTGTTTGCCTTTGACTCTGAAGCTAGAACAAAAGGAAGAGATGGTATATTCCAGGGACTTTCCATCCTTAGGATAATCTATAATAAGAATTTTGAAATGGGTATTTTTTTTTAAGCAAAAAATTGCTTGTCGAGAAAGCACCCTTCCTACAGTAGTTCTGGTTAGGAAATTACACACTTGGGCAGCTAGGAAGAATACGTGTTATTGAGCTCTATGATAAAAGGCCCACAGGCAAAGGCCTATTTAACTGTGTGTGTGTTGTGTACACTAGTGTTTAGTGTCGACTACAACGACGAACTGGACGTCTTGGTGAGTGGCTCTGCAGACTTCACCGTGAAGGTGTGGGCTTTATCTGCTGGGACATGCCTGAACACTCTCACCGGGCACACGGAATGGGTCACCAAGGTAGGAAGGCTCACTGATGCTGACATCACTCTTGCCGAGGGTGGGGAGGCTGGGGGCGGGTTGGAGGGTGGTACACGCTGACTCATAAGTGGTAGATGAGTCATAGGGGGAATAGATGCAGCCCCGAGCCACGGCGGCGCACAGCAGTGACCAGCATGTGAAAGACGCTCAGTAACTCAGTGAACTCGCGGCTGTGGACACGGGAGGGTGCGCGCAGTGTATCCGGTGGGTGGAGGGAGGGAGGAACACGGGTTATGTCAGAGCTACGTAGACTGTGGTGGTGGTTTCTGCACCGAAATGTTGAGATAATTATTCCTTCTGAAGTTGTGAGTACTTTTTTCCCTTTAGGATAAGCATGTTTCTTTTTAAATCAGAAAAGCAATTTTCATTTTGAAAAAGAAAGCGCTTGCTGGAAGTGGAACAGAGAGAAATGTGCAGACTCCTTAAAAGGACGTTGTGCTGGTTTTATTTTATTATTTTATTATGTGCCACTTTTATTCAACATGTAATTGGAAGTTGTAGCCAGAGCAGAAAAAGAAAAAAAGGCATCCATGTTGGAAAGGAAGAGGTAAAACTCTCAGTATTTGCAAATGCGTGATATTTTGATGATGCCATAAGAAATCTGTTAGAACTAAAATATGTAAAATTGCAAGATATAAAATCTGTATAAAAATCTGTTGCTTTTCTGTACACTGATAAAGAACTGTCAGAAAAAGAAGTAAAGAAAAAACAGTCCCATATACAGTTGCATCAAAAAGAATGAAATAACCTAGGAATAAATTTAATCAGTATATAACAGGAAGACCTGTGTATTGAAAACCGTGAGACATTAGTGAAGGAAATTGAAGTAGACAAATGAATGGAGAGTTGTTTCATGCTCACAAATTTAAACAATCAAATGTCCATACTTTCCAAAGCAACCTATAGATTCGGTGCAGTCTGCATCAAAATTCCAATGGTATGTTTCGAGGAAATAAGACAAATAATCCTAAAATTCGCATGGAACCACACACACAAAAAAAAACCTTGAAAAAGCACAAAGCTGCAGGCATCATGCTTTCAAACTGTGTGACAGAGATACAGTAATTAAAGCAATGTGATGTCAGCAGAACAGATGCTTAGATCAATGGAACAGAATTAAGAGCCCAGAAATAAACCCTTGTGTCTATGGTCAATTCATTTACGACAAAGGAGCCAAGAATATATGGTGGAGGATGCACAGTCTCTTCCATAAATGTTGTTGGGAAAACTGAACAGCCACATCAAAAGGATGAGACTGAACCACTGTCTTAAACCATACATAGACGTTAACTCAAAATTGATTAAAGACTTAACACACCTGAAATCATAAAACTCCTAAAAGAAAACATAGTGAACATCTTGACATAGGTTTTGGCAGTGATTTTTTGAATCTGGCAACAAAGAAGAAAGAATAAAGAAATAAAGAAACAAGAATAAAGTGGGACTGCATCATACTAAATAAAAAGCTTCTGAACAGCACAAGAAACTGTCAACAAAATTAAGAGGCAACCTACTGAATGGGAGAAAATATTTACAAATCATAGGTCATGGGCTAGTGTCCAAAATAGGTAAATCACACAACTTAAGAGCAAAAAACCAAACAGTCTAATTAAAAAATGGGCAGATTATTTGAACAGACATTTTCCCAAAGAATGTGTATAGATGAAAACAGCAACTAAGAAATAAATGAGAAGATGTTCAACAAAATCATCAGGGAAATGCAGATGTAAATCGGAATCACAATGAGATATCACCTCATACCAGTTAGAATGGCTATTATCAAAAAGACAAGAAATAGCACATTGTTGGTGAGGTTGTGGAGAGAAAAGAAACTTTGTTCACTTTTAGGGGAATGTAAATTGGTGCAGCCACTGTGAAAAACAGTTTGGAGGTTCCTCAAAAAATGAAAAATAAAACTTCTACATGATCCAGCGATTCCCCTTCTGGGTATCTATCCAAAGAAATTGAAAACTCAGAAAGATGCATACATCCCCATGTTCATTACAGTATTATCTATAATAGTCAAGATACAGAAACAACCAGAGTGTTCATTGATGGGTGGATAGATGTATATGTATATTGAAATATTATTTAACCATAAAGAAGTGAAATGTTAACAATTTGTGATAACATGGATGGACCTCAAGGACATTGTGCTAAGCGAAATAAGTCAAAGAAAGGCAAATACCATACAATCTCGTAAAAGTGGACTGTACAGAAGGTGAGGAGGGAGCCAAGTTCATAGATAGAACAGATTGGTGGTTGTCAGAAGCAGAGGGTGGGATGTGGTGAGTGGGAGAAATGGGTAAACTTGTTTTTTGCTTTTTTAATGTGACGAAAGAGCAGGAAGGAGGGAGGATGAAGAAAATCTTGGAAGAAATGAAACAAAAATTTACAGCATCTTTTAAAGAACATTGTGATATCTTCTAAAGAAAAGAATTGCTGTAAATATCAAAAGCCCTGGAGAATGGAAATGCCCTGGAGAAACACTGTTCTTGAGCCTATCGTGCTGTTCTGTGAGGCGCTGAGTATATATGAGTGAGCAAAACAAACCCAGGCCTAACACGAGTGTTAGTTTAGTAGGGGAAATAGTTAATAATCAGTAATCTCACAGATAAATACATAATCACAAATTGTATTAAGTGCTAATGGAGGAAGAGTGTAGTGTTCTCCGAGAAAGTCTAGGAAGGTGTCTGATTTAGTTTGATTGAAGGAAAGCTTTTAGAAAAGGTGCCAGATGTGAAGAATGAATTGGAGGTAGCTGCGTAAAGAGTCGAGGAGTGTTTCAGAGGGTGTGGTGTGTGCACAGGCCCTGGGGTGGGAAAGAACCCAGAACGTTCGATAGCCTGATGCCCCGGAAGGGCGGCGGAGCAGAGCCGCAGCTGGGGGACGTGTGGGAGCGGGGGCCATCCGGCGTGCTTTACTGGACCTTACTAAGGATTTTGTATGATTCTAAGTGTAGTAGCAAGCAGCTGATGAGTTCTGAGCAAGAGTCTGGTGTGATTCATGTTTTAAGAAAATAACTGCTGAGTGAAAAAATGGATTCGAGTGGGGCACACATGGGGCACAGGTGGATGCTCGGGTGGCCAGTTAGACTTTGGCAGTAGTCCAAGCAGAAGAGACCCCCGGCTTGGACGTGGACGGCACTAAGGAAGGAGAAGGGCACATCAGAGGCTGTGTCTTTGCAGTAAAGCCAGCTGAACTTATGGGAAACCAAGGAGAAAGATGACTAGTGGCTTTTAGACTGGGTGGGGTGGGTGATTGTGTGAGAAGACCAGTAATACCACTGAACTGTACACTAAAAAATGGTTAAAATTCTACATTTTATGTTCTGTGTATTTTACCACACTTAAAAAAAACAAAAATTGGAAAGAAAAGTCTGTACTGGGCACATTCTGTTTTAAATAGAAAAGTTATGTAAGACAATTTAGTGTTAGTTAAAAAACACTGGATTTGGGGCTAGGACCTGACTGTAATGTCTTAGACAAGTGACTCTTCCCTTCAGGGCCTGAGTTTCATCATCTGCTCATTGTTCTTGTGAATATTAAATGAGGTGATGGGGCAGCTCCCCGCAAGTTTCATTTGTATCTGCAACCCAGGCTTCTGAGTGAGTGAGCCTGGCCTTCCTTCTCACTTTATGCTGATTTAATGGTAAAATACCCAGAACCTAGTGTTTACAGATTATCCCAAGTGCTCATGGGATTTTAGCTTCTATTACATTTATTTTCATTGTTTTATTTCATTTTCAGTGCGATTATCTGAGATAATAGGTGCCCCAACCCCCATTTTTAAAGATGAGGAAACAGAGATGAAGAATTTAGATGGTCCCGCCCAAGGTTGCAAAGTCAGCATATGACAGATTCTGGTCACAAGTAGAATGTCTTTTCTCCTTATGACGCACGTACTTATGAAAACAGGTTATTTGTGCCTGTTATGTATGTGGATTTTTTTCTTTCCTATTCTTTGTCATTTTATGATTTTAAAAATCAGTCCTAATGTTTGCTTCCAGACCAAAGCTAAGAGTAAAAGCTGCCAATATTAGACACTTTTAGATCCTGCTGACAGCCTAGAGAATCTCGTTATAATAACTCTTAGTAAAGGTTAACTTGAGTTACAGTTAACGTAGAGTTATAGATTACCCACATACCATATCATTTTGAGCTTTTTTTCATATTTTACTTAAGAGGGAGGTATATAGTACTAAAAGGGTCTTTCTATAACATGGGTATGTATTATTTCTAGGTGGTCTTGCAGAAGTGCAAAGTCAAGTCTCTCTTGCACAGCCCTGGAGACTACATCCTCTTAAGTGCAGACAAATATGAGATCAAGGTGAGGTTTTTTTTTTTCCTCGATTAATTTGCTTCATGAAAGACTGTGGCACAGGGAAATATTTCAAGGGAAGTAGGAATGTCTTCAGTCTAAGCCCTCTTAAACCTGTTGGAAAGAGACTTAATTCATTTTCTCCATGTTCTAGGCAGTTTCTAACTCTGATTTATAAATGAAGGGGGAAAAAAATCTACAGAAATTTATCTTCAATGCATTCTTACAATTTTCTTAAGACCATACATCTCTTACCCTTCTCCATTCTTAGATCTGAAGTATGAAAACATAAACATTTATTTGTATAATAATAAAAGCAATTTGCAAGAAGTTTACAGAGCACTCTGACATATACTTTCATTGCATCTTCTAAAACATTCCATGTGGTAGGCACTAACTGTCTTCGTGGCAGGAACTCGGGTTCAGAAGAGGTTGAATATTTCACCTGAGATTACACAACACATAGGTACCAAATAAGAACTTGAACCCGTGTCTCAGCGGTCAGTCTATGGTCTCCAGTTTACTCCACTTTGTTTCTGACTTAAGGAAACACAAGTCACGTTGTTTAAAAACAGGTTTTTCTATGGTGATGTGATCTATCATCTTTCCTAATTTTCCTTTATCTGTAGATTTGGCCAATTGGGAGAGAAATTAACTGTAAGTGCTTAAAGACGTTGTCTGTCTCTGAGGATAGAAGTATCTGCCTGCAGCCAAGACTTCATTTTGATGGCAAATACATTGTCTGTAGTTCGGCACTGGGCCTCTACCAGTGGGACTTCGCCAGTTATGATATTCTCAGGTAATATTTCCTTGGGCCTTTACCATTAACAGTCTGTTTCAGTTTAATAATAAAGACAAAACAGTATTTGGATAAACTAGTTAATAACTTGCTTTGGGGAAATGTTTACTCACATCAGCTGTGAATGATTCTGTGCTAAATCTCACATGAAAGTATTTTAAAGGCAGTAATTAAATTAGAGTTATATGTTGGAATGTAGAGACTCTAGCTTCTAATTCCTCTTCTGATGTGCTATCTGCTCAGTCACATCTGACTCTTTGAGACCCCGTGGACCATAGCCCACCAGGCTCCTCTGTCCCTGGGATTCTCCAGGCAGGAATTCTGGCGTGGGTTGTCACTTCCTCCTCTAAGTGATCTTCCCGACCCGGGGATCGAACCCGGGTCTCTCGAGTCTTCTGCTTTGGCAGGTGGATTCTTGGCCACTGCACCACCAGACAAGCCCAATCCCACTTCTTAACTCTGAGTTAATTTCCCCTTTCAGAGTGTCTGGGTTCTCCTGCCAGTTTTTCTAGAAAATGAAGAGTTTGGATGGAAAGATCTTTCACATTTCCTCTAGTTGTAATATTTTAAGTTCTGCTTCCTGGTCATTTGAAACTGTGCATTGAGGGATCAAGTGACCTTCTGTTGACTAGTAGAAAGACAGAGGTACTTAGAGAAGGTTACAGCCAACAGGCTTTCTCTCCAACAAAATAGAGGCCTATAGACAGTTTTGTGATTCACTGCACACTATAGACCCCTCTTGGAGATGGCAGTATCTGGTAGCATATTGGAGGCTACTAGAAACCAGTGCTTTGTGGTGTTTAAGAGAACTTACTTTGGTGATAAATAAACCTTGCTTTAAGACCTAGTTCTGTTTTTTATGAACTGGGTGATTTTATGTAAGTTTTTTAACCCTCTGTGCCTGAAGTGTCTCACCTATAGAGATTAAATTAATTGCCTCTAATGAGGGTCGGTCCTAAATTAAATCAGTCCTGAATATTAATTGGAAGGACTGATGCTGAAGCTCACGCTCCAATACTTTGGCAACATGATAGAAAGAACTGACTCATTGGAACAGACCCTGATGCTGGGAAATACTGAAGACGGGAAGAGAAGGGGACGACAGAGGATGAGGTGGTTGGATGGCATCACTGACTCGGTGGACATGAGTTTGAGTAAACTCCAGGAGTGGGTGATGGACAGGGAAGCCTGGCATGCTGCAGTCCATGGGTCGCAAAGAGTCAGACAAGACTGAGCGACCGAAGTGAAGGAGGATCTAGCTCGGGACCTGACAGTCTGTACCATCAGTACGTCTGAGAAGCCCTGCTGCATGAAGACACCTGTGGCTTCACGCACACCGTGCCTGGTGCCCTTGCTTGGAGGGGTGCCTGTTGACAGCTCACAGAATTAGTGTTCCATAGTGTGCTTCAGAAGGGACTGCCTGGAGACAGAAACAACATTTTATCTTCATTGTTTTTATGTGTGACTGTTTAGAGGTCAACTCGGATCTGATCCTGCTAGCCAGCAGCTGACAACCCATCTTTGCTCGTAAAGTTACAGCCTCATTATTGTCTTCCTGGAGTCAGACATACACTACTACTGTTTTTTTTTTTTTCTCTCAGATCTGCATTTCTAACCATTTAGATTTCCAAGCTATCAGAATAGTTTCTAGAAATAATTGATAACTGCATGCAGACAAAACAGATTAGAACAGATCCTAGAAAACATTAGTCCAAGCTCTTCATTTTACAGGTTGGGAAACTGAAGCTGAGAGAGGTTAGGGGCCTGGCCGAACATCCCACAACTCACCCTAGCCCAGCACCCACCTCCCCCTCCATCCATCCATCCATCCATGGCTGGATCATCCAGCAGACATATGCCCATGGTAGCAGCAAGCCAGAGAGAAGGAACTTTTGAAAGAACTTGATTCTTTGCAAAGTAAGAAATTCAAGTATGGTTGCCCATGGGTTTAGCACCCACAGATTCAACCAACTGAGGATGGAAACTTTTTTTAAAATTTTCAGAAAGTTCCAAAAAGCAAAATTTTGAATTTGCCGTGCGTCAGCAGCTATTTTCATAGTATTTACATTGTCTTAGGTACAGGTAACCTGGAGATGATTTGAGCACATGGGAGGATGTGTATAGGTTATATGCGGGTACGGCACCATTCTGCACGAAGGACTTGAGCAGCCATGCATTTTGGTGTCTGAGTGGGCTCCGCAGCCACTTTCCCCCAGATAGGACTGTAGTCACCCTGGGAAAACCAGATCTTTGCTAGTTTACTAATGCTTTTGTTTGAATTAAAGCTTGGAAGAGAGGGGTGCTGAGGCAGGGTGGAAGAACGGTGTCGTAATCTTTTTAATGCTTAGAGTCTGTAAAGGTTTCATTTGATCCTACGCCTGCTTTTCTCCTGTGTGCCTCTTACTCAGAATGGCAGGTGAAGTCCAAATTCCAGATGAGAAGTTCTGTTAGTTTTTGCTGTTTGGATATGCTAGCTGTAACCAATAAACTTGCACAATTGTTTGCTGCTTGCAAGTGCTAAGTTCAGATTTTTTTTTTTTTTTGAAAAGGGGATATTTTATCTCTTACTTCCCCCCTCTTCCTCACATGAATAAAACAGTCTCTCTTCAAGGGGTTGAACAATTATGTGACTGTGGCCTCAGTTGCCAGTACTTGGTTGTGCTCCTTACGCTTTGATGCTAACTGAAAAGACAGAAGGCGGCTACAGCAGCGTGTCGCTCTGTGAAAGCTAGGGTGCGGTGCGGTGTGTTGAGCGAGGCTCTCTTGGTGTAGCAGGCAGCGGCGCGCAGGTTCACGGGCGCAGGCTGCACTGCAGGGACGTCTGTTTGCAGTCCTAAAGTAGTCGACGTCCAGGGTGCTGTGAGCCTGTCAAGACCTGTGTTCAGTCCTGCAGCGTGTTTGCGCTTGAGTCTTTGAAATCAGTTTAGAGCTTCCCTAGTACCTCAGCTGGCAAAGAATCCGCCTGCAATGCAGGAGACTCTGGTTCAGTTTTCTGGGTCGGGAAGATCCCCTGGAGAAGGGATAGGCTACCCACTCCAGGATTCTTGGGCTTCCCTTGTGGCTCAGCTGATAAAAAATCCATCTGCAATGTGGGAGACCTGGGTTTGATCCCTGGGTTGGGAAGATGGCTACCCACTCCAGTATTCTGGCCTGTAGAATTCCATGGACTGTATGGTCCATGGGGTTGCAAAGAGTCCCACACAATTGAGTGACTTTCACTTTCATCCTTCCCAGCCTCAAATCTGATCCCCTAGCCACTCAGTTTTCCAAGTTTCTGGTCATTTTCTGCTTGTGTCAGTGACGTGGGACTTACTAGACTCTCCTGCTTTCCCCAGCCCTCTTTGACTCTGTCTTGTAGGAATCTGTGTTTTCCCGTGCTCACTGCGCCACTGCTGTAGTCGTTAGCAGATACTTACGTATCTAAGCTGTGTGTTAGGCACCGTGATGTACGCTGGGAACCAGCAGAAGCACTTACCAGACTTGTAGACGTGACGGAACAGGGAAGGCTGACATTCAACAGCTGACTACATGCAGATGTTTTAATGGTTGGGAGAAGAGCAGCGTGGAATGGGGTACTCTGAGACCTAGTCTGAGAAGTAAAGGAGAGCTTTGAGGAGGAGGGTCAGGCCAGGCTGTAAAGGGTGAGGAGATGCATGTAGCTGAGGGTGTGGGGAGGAACATGGTGGCCCGAGCATGCAGCCTGCTGAGAGGCCCTGAGCCCCCGGGAGCCCGGTGCGCTGGAGTGACGGAAAGAAGACCGGTGTGGCGGACAGGAGTGCAGTGGAGAGCCAGGGGAGGGGTTCAGAGTCTGAGTCAGGTGGTAACAGCTGTAGATTGAAGTGTGAGGTTAAATGATTGACAGCGTCCAAGAGCAGAGTGGGGAGACCAGCTGAAAGCCCTGGGCAGTGGTGCGGGCAGCAGGTGATGTCCTGGATCAGAGCTGTGGCAGGTCAGGTCGTAGTGAAAACCTCAAAGGGAAATTGAGATAAAACCAATAGACCTCGGTGATTGGATTCATGGTTTTAGGGTTGGATGGCTGCCACGTCTCCTGCCTTGAGTGGTTGGGTGAGTGAGCAAGCAGGGAGACGAAGAGAAACCGGTCTGGCTACGAAGTTTAGTTTTGGACCTGACGAGTGTGAGGAACAGGTCTTTGTCTTCGTGCTGAGTCCCCCTCCCTTCCTGGTCCCAGACTGGAGTCCGGTTCTGTGTCCTGCTCTTTCCCTTCGAGCTCTCTGCTGCTGGGGCCCCTCATGCGGGGCCTCTCACATCCCTCACTCTTGAAAGGTGAGGATTGTGGTGTTCTTCTCCCCGTCTCCAGCTCATACTCTTCAGCTGTCCCACGGTGGTCCTGGTTACCAGGCCCTGTCCCCTCTGCTAACATCTTGCACACCCTAGTTGGTGGTGTCCTTGTTAGGATGTAGAGCTAACCGGGCTGTCACCTGGGCTCAAGCATACAGTCACCGCAGAATTTGTATGTATATGTCCTGTCGCTCTTCTCGCAGGCTTCCGGAGAGAACAGTGACTGTTCCCCTTACGGAGCGCGCAGAGACTGAGAGCTGTTCCGTGTTCCTCCTCAGCAGGGTCTCTCCCCACTGTGCCTTTGTCATCACAGTTTTGTGACCTGCCAGCCTGAGAAGCTTAAAGCCGTCCTCCCTACTCTCCCAGTTTTCTCTAACTTACTACGAATCTGTTGTTATTAAATGTTTCCGAATTATTTGGGAAACTTTATATTTTCAGCCTCTAGACTGTTTTGAGCGGAACCTGTGTTTGCCACCTGCAGAGCGGAGCAGCACCAAATCCCTTGGTTTTCCGTCCTCTTTCTGGGCGTGCGGGCTCCCCTCGGCCAGTGCAGTCCGCGCCCCACACCTGCGTGCCTGCGTCTGTGACGGCGGAGGGCTGGCCGTGCTGCGCCGCGGTAGCTGGGGCCTCGAGCCCTCAGACCCTGGTGTCTGAGGGGCTCAGGAAGCAAGGGCTGACAGCGGTCCTCACCCAGCGGCAAGAGTTGAGTGTCAGACTCTCCTTCTGACCAGTAACTAGCTAGTTGTACATCCTTAGCCAAAGTGTTTACCCTGGCTGGTCTTTAGTTTTCACATCTTAGAAATGAAAATATTAAATGACATAATCTGAAAGGTCCTTTCCAGCTTAGATGGGCATTTTATGCTTTTATAAATGTTCATTTCCTTATATGCCTGTGTTATGTTATTATGAAGGGTTCTTTTCCCACACCTTTTTTCCAAAATAGGGTGAGCTTTATGTCCTCATATTTTCCTTTTTATAAGAAAGTTTCATTTAGTTTTAAATTTGCTTGAATTTTGTATTGGTTTTTTTCTTTGACTGCACTGCTTACGGGATGGAGGATCTTACTTCCCCGACTGAGTATCGAACCTGCGCCACCTGCTGTGGCGTCGTGGAGCCCTCACCGTTGGACCAGCAGAAAATTCCCTGTATTGGTTTTCAGTGTCTCCAGAAAAGATTACATGAACTGTGCATAAACAGATGCACAGTTGCCTTCACGCCTGGTTCACGTGTCTTAACTCTCATCCTTGTAGGGTCATCAAGACTCCTGAGATAGCAAACCTGGCCTTGCTTGGCTTTGGAGATATCTTTGCCCTGCTGTTTGACAACCGCTACCTGTATATCCTGGACTTGCGGACAGAGAGCCTGATTAGCCGCTGGCCTCTCCCCGAGTATAGGAAGTCCAAGAGGGGCTCCAGCTTCCTGGCAGGTGAAGCGTCCTGGCTGAACGGACTGGACGGGCACAACGACACGGGCCTGGTCTTCGCCACCAGCATGCCCGACCACAGCATCCACCTGGTGCTGTGGAAGCAGCACGGCTGACGTGGGGCGCCGGGGCCGCGGCCCTGGCGTGCGGCCCCTGGCAGCCACCTGCATGAACCAAAGTTCTCACCTCACGGCATCATCGCGCAGCGCACAATCACTGTCTGTTTGCCGGGGCCGGGCTCGGGGCGGGGGGCTCGTCTTGTGGACACACACCGCAGCGCGCTGACGGGGCGCACCATTGGCTTCATGTGTTCTTAGTTTGTGGTCAGTGTGAGAGGCTGCGTCTGGGGTTCATCATCTATTTGTCCTTAGTTATGTGGGTCCGTGTGAGAGGCTGCATCTGGGGTTCATCTTTCTTGAATATTGGTTTTAAGTAAAGAAATTTAAATGGCTCATTAATCTGCTAATTGGTTGCCTATAAAAACACAGTCTATTATTAAAGCTTTTTACCATTGCCTTTTTCTCTTTTGAAATTGAAGCAAAGGTGCTATGATGTTGTTACAGCAACTTTTCTCACATGGGGCTTAGCTTTTATAATGACCCGTGTTATAAAGACCACCAAGTTCTGTGACATTCATGCTCTCCACCAAATACCAGTTCTAAAGAAAATGTGTCTTCAGTGCAAATCCAGTTCTATAGATTGATGGTTTGTGACACATTTTAAGCCCTCATTCTTGTCAGAGCCAAGGTCGGCCGTGTCTGAGATGCACGAAGTTCTGTAGTCTTTGTTTCTGTGGAACAAGCTGGCTGGGTCACCTGCCATCTCCATGACTGCGTAGAGGGGACACGGTTCAGTGGAAGGTGCCAAGCTGGCAGACTGAAGCCTGGCTCTGTTCCCTAGGAGCCCCGCAGCCCAGGAGTGCAGTTCTCTGGCCCCGTTTTCTCTGTCTGTATAGCTAGTTGTTAGGCTGTCATTTGATTTCTGGGATTCTTTCTGGTCCTGTGTCTGCCAAGCTGTGCAAAAGTTGATGCTTCAGTTTTGTCTGATTGCTAATTCATTGTTTCTTGGCATGATGATCTTGGAGATCGTCTATAAATGAAACCACTGATACAAAGTTGTCATCTGTAAGGAACTCAAACATGCAAAAAAAAGAATGGATAAAAGGGAATGTGGAAAATGTTAACATAGTCTGCTTTAAAAACTATGCAGTTGGTGGAAGAAGTGCTGAGAGGAGTTGGGGTTCTCTGAAGAGGCAGGGTGTGCCAGCTCAGAGGGAGAGATCCCTGACCCTGAGGCTCCTTCCTCCGCTGTCTCTCTCTCAATGGGTTGCCTCAGGCAGGCTAACTTTCTGTTGAAAGTGAAGGACTTGCGCTAGATTGGGGTTTGCAAACTCACAGGCCCGGGGAGCCATGCGGAGAGCATAGGTGAGCGCCGCCCTCTGGGCAGGATGGAGCTGTACCAGGGGACGCTTCTCTGACGGGCGGTTTCAGAGCCCTGCGTGCCAGGCGGGAGGAAGCCCAGTGTTGCGCAGGCCTTCTGATGTGTCAGGTGGAGCTAGGCCTCCAGAATTGTGTTTGTAATTCCCTAATTTTAAAAATGTGGACAATGACTTGGAGATCATGTGAAATGCAGTGGGCTAATAAACGAAGCGAGTCTGCAGGCTGCCAGTTCACATTCCCCACCTTCTCATTCCTGCAGGGTAGACGAGGCTGTGATTCGACAGTGGCGGTGTTTTAATGTAATTGTCACAGACATTAGGGAGAAAGTCTAGGGAACGAGTGTTGGGAAGAATTTAAGAGTTCCCAGTTGTGTGACAGAGGAGTGAGGGGGGCGTTTCAGTCACGGACCTCCAGGAAAGTATTAATAGTTAGAAGATGAATTTAAGAGCTGGAGCCTGAGTGGGAGGCCCTGCCTGGGAATATGAGGGATTCTTTCTTCTTGTTAACTTTGATATTAACCCATTTTTCAGGTAGGAAAAGGGTTGCTGGCAGAGCTAAGAATGATTCAAAATACAGGGGGACCACCACACTCCCAAATCCTGTCACCCTAGAGCCTGAAAACAGACCTCCAAATGCTGCAAAGTCAGGGTTTATGAGAACTGACAGTTGCTCCCAAGGATGGATTTAGGTAATATCCATGCCGAGACTCTGAGGAAATCAGGTGAAAGAACAAGATCTTCATACCCCAAATCCATCTCACATTGATTTCTGTGGGTGAGCGCTGCTTGGTCCTTTTAAGAAATGGGACTAGGTTCAAAGCTGGAATCTATTTCTCAGGAAACTCAGGAGGCTTTGGGCCACGGTGAGGGGAAATGACTTTTCTCATTTTCATCCACCTGGAACATGAAACTGAGATCACAGATCTAATGATCATCCGTAGTCCCACCTCACCTTCCGACATACATCCAATTGCTTTAAAGACCACGCGATTATATAGTCATCTGTGGGGAAACTTTGAAATGACAGACCTAAAGCTTGTATGGCAGGCCCGTCTCCTTTCGGTTTTCAGTGGCGAGTACCACGGTTACCACCGAGGTGGCGCAGCTGATTCTGACCTCTGTGCTCAGAGCCCTGCCTTCATCCCTCTTCGTATAGTGTTGCGGTCCATAGAGTCAGAGCCACGGTTTTTCCAGTAGTCATGTACAGATGTGAGAGTTGGACCATAAATAAGGCTGAGCACCAAAGAACTGATGCTTTTGAATTGTGGTGATGGAGAAGACTCTTGAAGTCCCTTGGACAGCCAGGAGATCAATCAATCCTAAAGGAAATCAACCCTGAATATTCACTGAAAGGACTGATGCTGAAGCTGAGGCTCCAATACTTTGGCCACCTGATGCAAAGAGGCAACTCATTAAGAGAAGACCCTGATGTTGAGAAAGATTGAAGGCAAAAGGAGAAGGGGGCTGAAGAGATAGTTTGATAGCATCACTGACTCAGTGGACATGAATTTGAGCAAACTCTGGGAGATAGTGGAGGACAGAGGAGGAGCCTGGCGTGCTGCATGCAGTCCATGGCGTGGCAAAGAGTTGGACACGACTTAGTGACTAAACAACAACAGCTTCTATAAAAATGGAAAAGCAACCCATCCTTTGGAAAAGAAGAACGCGAGGTGGGGAGTTGAGCGCAGTGGATAGGGGTAACTCAGGCTCCTTTCACAGAGTTGGGGGCGCTCTTTCCCGGACACTGACTTCTGCTTCCGTAGCTCAGAGGCTAGGGATTTGCCTTTGCCTCTTCTTTTGTGAGTGTTCTCATTTCTGAAAAATTCTTAGGTCATGAACAGATAGACTCCATCTTTCTTCCCGAGCATTGGATTTCTCCAGGAACCCTGGTGTGGTAGAAGGTGGGGTGGCTGTCAGCTCAGGTCTCTGGAGGGACTCATAAGAACTTGGGGCTCTGGGGAGAGGATGGGGTCCGAGAGAGCTGAGGGGGTGTGAGGTTTCAGCAGACTTGGTTCCCGTTCCAAAGGAAGCTGGTTCCCCCCAGCAAACCCCATGTGAAGAATATAATAAGTGATGTCAACAGCTGGGTTTCACCTGACATCTTAGACCTATCGGAGAAGTAGGAAGAAAGACTTCCTCCAGGGGAGGGGCTTGACTTTGAACAAGTCCCACAGGAAGTACACATGTTTGAATAGCTTTTAAGTGGAGGAAAGGGAATGTTGCTATTCGGTTTTAAAGTGTGCACTTCCTTTTTCCTAGTTCAGAGTTACTCTGTTCTGGCCACTGGGAGTGCTCAGGAAAACATGAGTGAGGATCACGTGATCATGCTAGCGTTTGCTCTCGGGAGAATGTTTAGTGCTCTGCATTTGTAAAACATCTTAGGGAGAAAAGTACTTTTGCAAACAGTATTATGTTAGTCATGCAGAAATCGTTGCTGTCAGGTGAGGCGTTTCAGCTGAACAGAAGCAGCTAAGGAGAGGAGCCCAGCTTGATGCGTTGCTTTGGCCAAACCCAGCCAACCCCTGAAGCCATGGTGGTTGCCCCGACTTCTGGGGTGCCTAGAGATGGGTCTCCCCACCGTCTCGCTTCTGGCTCTCCATGCCTCCTCGTCTGGGCCTCTGCTGGGCCCTGGCATCCGAACCGCTTGCCGTTGTCTGTAGGGAAGCGTGTAGTCAGACTGCTGCCCTGGGAGGCAGCCTGCGCCAGGGCGCACTCTCCGCTTTCCTTCAGCGCCACGGGGTTGTCAGCGTAGGGGAGAGGCCCCAGGTCCGTCCCCGACACAGCCTTCCTACCTGCTTATGCTGGTGCTTGCCAAGGTTTGAGGGGACCAAGACCCTCTTGAGAATTCTGCAGTCCCTAGACAGTGTCTGACAGAGGGGCCAGGTTAGCACTCCCGACAGGAGTGCCTCCGGCCACCTCTGTGTCCTGATCTGCGGCTCCCTGCGCTTGCTCTAGGAGATGGGATTTCTTTCAGGATGAGTCACCAGATGGATTACCAGTTGCCTTTGTACCACTCCCTTCAGCCTGATGAGGCTGAGTGACCGTGCTCGGTGCAAAAGGGTGTTTTGCTATCAAGTCGTTTCCGTGTGTATCCAGTCTCCCCCAGTTGCTTAAAACTTGTGTTACAGTCTTGACTAGTGTGAACATACTTAATGGTTGCAGCTTAAGAGACCCAGCTAACTTCTACTCTTCATGAATGTACTCAAATAAAAATGTGTTTTTGCATATTTAAACCTGGCCAATTATTAATTCAGATGGTAAAAGCTCACTGCTGTTGGTGTCCATATACTGACATTGTGAACAGACACATTTCATTCATTTAGACTTAGTTCTCTTGATGAGAATGCTCAGGTTGAAACAGGCTGTTCTCACCAATCCAGCACCTATGGCAGCGTGGAACTTCTGTCTCACTTACTTGATGTGTGTTGTGATCTCGGGGGAGTGAGGTGAAGTTTATATCGGCACTCTCTGGGGTGGGTGGGCAGGGGAGAAGGGATTGCTTAAGCCAGTAGTGGAGTGACTGTGGAACAAGATATCTCTATAAGATGAGAGGTTATTTTCATGTGTCACAGAAGCGTTCTTCCACCTGTGAGTGATTGTGCTAACTAGAAATCATTTATCTCCACACATGAAGCAGGTTCCCTTGATCAGGCAACATTTGGTTCGGCCAACCCCAAGTTATTGTTTGTACTTGAAAGAAATAAAGCTGCATTTCCTTAAAAATTACATTCTGCAATGAAGGCTACTTTCTTGGTTTTTTTTTTTCCCCCAGCCAATATTCCAAGGAAGCTTTTCAAAAGCAGGTGTTCTTGAACTGTTCCTCAAATGATCTAAAGCAACTGATCTGTTCCTGTTTTCTGTATGTTCTAGAATGTAAGTCTAACAATGTAATGATTTCTGAATGAGGTCCAAGAGTGGAAATAAATTTAAAAGCAAAATGCAAGGAAGGATTTTGCTGACCTTCGTGAATAGGTGGAAATGGGGAGGAAAATGTCTTGATGCAGAGTCCAGAGCTTGGCCTCCTCTCCGGCTGCTCTGAGCCAGCTGGAGGATCGGCACATGCCCCGGTTGGTTCATCCTCCCTACTGATGTCACTGCTCAGGGCTCATCGTCACACGTGGCCTGTACCTTTGCCCTCCAGCAGGGCCATGTGGGGCCGATGGTCCTGTTTCACAGGTGAGAAGTTGAGGCTTGGAAGGGGGGCTGGTGGCCTGGAGGATGAGTAAGTGGTGAGAACGAGGCCTGCTGGTCAGCGTTCACGGGCACGGGCTTCTCCTCCCTGGCCTTGTTTCTCTTCCCGTTCTCTCCCTTCTTCAGTCCAGGCCTGGACCGCTGCCTGGCCCCTCACCATCGTGTGCGCCTCCCGAGCCACCGTGGACTCTGCTGCTGGGGCATCTCCCCAGCCACTCCTTCAGGCACACGTCTGCTCTGTCCAACAGCCTCGTTGTCCTACTGTCGCTAAGTCACGTCCGACTCATTTTGCAGGACGCCACCCCCAACCACCACCACCAGGCTCCTCTGTCCATGGACTTCTCCAGGCAGGAAGACTGGAGTGGGTTGCCATTTCCTTCCGCAGGGGGTCTTCCCAGCCCAGGGATCGAACCTGGGTCTTACATGTTGGCAGACAAATTCTTTCCCACTGAGCCTCCTGGGCAGCTCCGTGCAACAACCTTAGGGGCTCCCCGTCATCACAGCGTGTCTGGGTCTATCAGTGTAGTCAGTCCCAGCTCATCTCTTCAAACAATTCTTGCTCTTTCTCCTCCTGTCTTTGCCCCTTGGGTCTCCCCGTGTCCTCCTGGGAAAGCCCTCTGAAACCTTTCCACCTGTGCTCAGGCCAGCCTGTGGGATCCCACTGACCCCCCACTACGGTTAGAGCCTGCTGACCACCGGCCTCCCCACTGGGCCCGACTCAGTGTTTTGTTCCTGAGTACTTAGTTGTGCAATTCATTTGGCAACTCCTCACGTAGTACCTTTTGCAGTTGGCAAACCATTAGCTTTTACCCTTGATCTGCACATTTTTCAAAATTGAGGTGAATGCTTTGGCTCTCCAGCAACAGCTTAAGATTGTTGATCTTACGTGATCAACAATTGTTGATGTTAACATGATGCTCGATACAGTCTTAGTATTTTAGCAAATTTCCTGGATTATCTTAGGGGCTATGTGTTATGAAGGAAAAATAACTTGAAAATGTCAGCGCACCGAAGCAAAGTGAAAGACCAATTTACACACAGCCTTTCCCTTTTAGACTTCCCTGTTCTGCCATATTCTTTTTTATTTATTATTAAAGTATAGTTGATTTACAATGTATTAATTTCTGCTGTACAGAAAAGTGATTCAGTTGTATGTTTTTTCATATTCTCCTCCATTACAGTTTATCACAGGATGTTGAATATAGTTTTCTGTGCTATACACAGTAAGACCTTGTTGTGTATCTCCTCTGTGTATAACAGTTTGCATCCACTCATCCCAAACCCCCAATGCATCCTTCTCCCATCCCACTTCCCCCCTGGCAGCCAGGAGTCTGTTGTCTTTGAGTCTGTTTCTGTCTCGTACATAAGTTCTTTTGTGTCGTATTTTAGATTCCACATATAAGTGATATCATAGGGTACTTGTCTTTCTCTCTCTGACTTCTTCACTTGGTATGATAATCTCTAGGCCCATCCATGTTGCTGCAAATGGCTAAAATAATTCCTGCATTCTTTTATATGGCTGTGTAGCATTCCATTGTAGATATCTACCACACCTTTATCCTTTCATCCGTCAATGGGCATTTGGGCTGTTTCCATGTCTTGGCTGTCGTGAAGAGTCCTGCTGTGAACGCAGGGTGCGTTGTTCTGCCATATTCTATAAACTTCTAAAGTATTCTGAGTACATCAGCGCAGGATGTTTGATGATCATTCTTTGGTTAGACAAGGGGAGTCCTTGCCAGTGCGATATTCCTCTCCTTTGCATTTTAACCACATGTTCTTTTCTCTGTGGCAAAGTTCGTCCAACAACAGATACTTTTGGAGAAAATTACTCAGACTCCTCATTTATCATAATGATCTTTAATATTCTCTTCTTATGCATATATGTGTAGATTTGAGTAATTACAAGTCATTCTTTTCATATTGTGCTGTCAGAACTGTGCTCTGAGTCTTTGCAGTTACCATAATACTTTGTAATTTTCCTTTATTACATATAATTTGCTAAACCATTCCTGTTTGGGTGGATAATTAGGTAGTTTGCAGTTTTGCTTTTTAGATAATTCTACAGAGAATTTCTTTGTGCATGATTTCCTTCGAACAAGTTCCTAGTAGATGACTTATTGGTAAAGATGACTTATTAAAGCAAAGGAAACTTTTTTCTTAACTTTTTTTGTTTGTTGTTGTTATAGACATGGAAGAGAGCATAAAACACAAAATTTTTTTTTTTTTTTCTCCATGGACTGTATAGCCTGCCAGGCTCCTCTGTCCGTGGGATTCTCTGGGCAAGAATACTGGAGTGGCTTGCCATTTCCTTCTCCAAAAACACAAAATTTATTGAGTCATTATAGAGTGAGCAGCTGTGTGACCACTGTCCAAGTCAAGAGAGAGTATTTCTGGCTCCCAGAAACCTCTGCCGTTTCCAGGAAGTAACACTTCTGTGGCTCCTGCTTCCTGTTTGTCACCTGCTTTCCCAATGGGTTAAAGGGTGTCGTCACCTCGCCGGCTCGAGTGTACGTTTCAGCACGGCACCGTCGGTGTGGAGTAGTTAGTTTAAACTTTGGCCAATTCAGTAGGTATAGAGAAGGTATCTCAAGGTTGCTTTAATTTTGTCATTTCTTCAACATGTGGAGAGAGAGAGAGGTTTTTTTTAAGTCTTTATTGAATTTTTTACAATACTGCTTCTGTTGTTTATGTTCTGTGTTTTTGACCGTGAGGCATGTGGGGTCTTAGCTCATTGACCAGGGATCGAACCCACACCTGCTGCATTGAGAGGCAAAGTGTTAACCACTGGACCGCCAGGAACGTCCCCAGATGCTTTTATGTGTGCTTATTTGTATTTCTTCTGAATTCTGTTTTCCTCTTTTACCCATCTATTTCTTTTTACATTTTAAAAAACTTGAGAAACATTGAGATGAGTTACCGTCACAAATAAAATTTCACTGATCTAGGCATCACTAATTTAGAAGTAAGAATTCAACCCAAGGCATGCATTGAAATTTTCTTTCCATAAAAAGGATTGATGTCAAGTGAACCTTTCAACAATCACTGTTTATATCCCAGTAATTAACATCCAGTGAACCAGTGAAGTTGCTCAGTCGTGTCTGACTGTTTGCGATCCCATGGACTGTAGCCTACCAGGCTCCTCCATCCATGGAATTTTCCAGGCAAGAGTACTGGAGTGGGTCTTTTTTTTACATGCTTGGTCACAAACTCCGCACTGCCTGTCGACGTAGGTCTAGTCCCAGCACTTCAGAAGAGGGCCATCCACCAACCTGTCGTCAGTACAGGTCACATAGAAATGTCTTTCTTTTGGACACACCATGTGGCATGTGGGAACTTAGTTCCCCGATTAGGGATCGAACCTGGGCCCCCTGCACTGCAAGTGTGTGTCTTAACCTCTGGACCACCAGGGGCATCCTGGAGCCATATTTTCAATTTAAACTTTTCCTATTGAAGATATATAACAAGTGACTAATAGTATTTATAGGAAAATGTGGGCAATCATGAATCAAAAAAATGTTTCCCAAAATTCACGTGTTGAAATCTAAAATAAGGAGCTAATTCAGCAGGAAACTGAGTGCAGAGTCTAGGAACATAGTTGTCCTGGTGTTTTACTCATTAATGCAGAGTCAGGGAGGGCTTTGTCGGTGCTTTTTTATTTCAGGCCTCTGAGTTCAGAGAGGAAATTTTCCATCTGTGAGGTTTTGCAGGAGAGCAAACATTCCTGAGTTTGGCTAGTTCAGCAGATTTAGCCATGTGAGGTGACTCTTGAGCTGGTTGATCATTCAAGCTTTAAGGGCACAAAGCTTGAACTCTCCCTTTTTTTCTGGCTGTGCTGCTCAGCTTGTGGGATCTTAGTTCCCCAACCAGGGATTGAACATGGGCCACTGCAGTGAAAACTCCAAGTCCTAACCACTGGACTGCCAGGGAATTCCCGCTTGAACTCTGAGAGGGAATTAGAAAAACAAAGAACACTTATGAAGAATATTGGGCCAGCCTAAGCTGAAAAAACAAGGCGTTGTTTCCTCAGATTCTTTTTTTCTCTGCCATAAGACCGTGTCTTGCCAACAGGAATGGTGTCTTACTCTTCTCTGCGCCCATATGGCCTAGAACTGGCATAAACTCTGAAGGAGGGGCTGGATGGACGTGTGGGTGAGTGGGCCTGGGATTGGTCTACATTGACTCCTATAATCCCGTGTTCCCAACATGTGTGATGTCCTTCCAGCACATTTGTATTACCTGGGAACTTGGTAAAAATGCAAACTATTGGGCCATACCGCAGACCTAAAGAATCAGAAACTCTGGGGCTGGAGTTGGGCAGGTGGTCCCCATGCCTACAAAGGTCGAGAACCATGGCTGTTACCTATTGTCTGGCCTGTCCTACCACCTAGTGGGATTCTTGGGAATAGCATCTGGCGATGAATAGAACAGAATTCTGCTGCTGTTGAATAAAACTGAATTAGACTCAAGGGCTTCCTGGTGGCTCAGACGGTAAAGAATCTGCCTCCAATGCAGGAGACCGGGGTTCAGTCCCTGGGTCAGGAAGATCCCCTGCAGAAGGGAATGGCTACCCCCTCCAGTATTCTTGCCTGGAGAATTCCGTGGATAGAGGAGCCTGGTGGGTTATAGTCCATGGGGTTGCAGAGTGACCCTGAGTGACTGACACAGCAAGGACTTTCTTGCACTTAAAGTTACAGCCACTCTGAATGTGTTCTAAAACTGGAATTGCCTTCTACTTTACATTCAGTTATTATAAGGCATTTCATGTCAAGACATCAGCAGGCAGACTATCATAAACTCTTCCCTATTGTTTTATAAATAAATACCTTTAATTTTGTACAAAATATTTCTTATCATACACTAGAATAATACACAGCTATCAAATTGCACTATGAAGAAAAACTAGTGGGGAAATGCAAGAGCAAGGTAAAAAGAAATTTAAAAAGGTGCACACCATGATTCACTATCTTGTAAAAACCTATAAGGGAGGAGAATCTGAAAAGAAATGTTGTGTGTGTGTGTGTGTGTGAGAAACACTCTGCTGTAGACCTGAAGAGCTAACACAACATTGTAAATTAACTATATACTTCAATTAAAAGGAAAGAAAGTTGTCATCCAGAAATAAAAAATACACATGGACCTTTCTCAGATCAATAAACAAACCATGTAGTGTTTGCAAAGTTTCTGTGAGACATTTTAATCCCCAAATTGTGGCTGTCTACTGTTTAAAGTTGCTACTAAACGGCAGAGAACAACTTGCCCATTTAACCTGCCAGAAATGAACAAGATTCTGTTTCTGCATCTGGTGTTATAAATAGGGCCAGGACCCTTCCCCCCAATTCTGAAGCTGTTTGACAAAACTGATTTTCTCCTCCAAATTGATCAAAGGTCTGCTATAATATGGAGGGGAAAAAACCTCTCCCAAGGGAAGGCTGAATCCGATGAGATAATATCTGACTCTTGCAAAACACTTTTTTTGGGAAGAGAATAAAAAGTAATAGAAAACTCTTGGGGCTTACCTGGCAGTCCAGCGGTTAAGACGCTCTGCTTCTGCTGTAAGGGCCATGGGTTCCGTCTCTGGTGGGGGAACTAGGATCCCACATGCCTCACTGTGAGGTCAAAAAAAAAAAAAAGCAATAGAAAACTGTTGAACTCTCTAAAGTCTTGGGGTCCTGATATTTCCACCCCATTCCTTATTTTAAAAGAATTTTAAAAGTCTAGCCTGGAGGAAGTTAAATGATCTCTGATTTTGGCAAATGCCAAAGTTAGAAGGTTCTAAAAAGAAATAAGTGTGTACGCTCAGTCGTGTCTGACTCTTTGCAACCTCGTGGACCGTAGCCACCAGGCTCCCCTGTCCGTGGAATTTTCCAGGCAATAGTACTGGAGTGGGTTGGCATTTCCTCCTCCAGGGGCTCTTCCCCACCCAGGAATCAAACCCCGGGCGCCTGCGTCTCCTGCACTGGCGGGCAGACTCTTGACTATGACTACCGTGCTGCCTGAAAAGCCCAAAAAGAACTCCAGTAGGCCTCAAATGGGGCTATGCATTTCTTAAAACTACAGATTTTAAATTCCAATGGAATGCAAGTGATAACAAATCACTTACCAAAAATGCATATCTGCAAATCAGTTCCTTAAGAGAAGACATTGTTTAGATCAGATAATACTAAAAGAATGTTCAGTTCCATTTTCGTTGTTGTTGTTTTTAAGATGAAGATAAACTTTTCATCTGTAAGCCAATTCAAATTTTTAGTTTTAACATTAACAAGATTAGAGAATAATTCACATGTACATATTGAGCAAAGGCAAAAGATATTTAACCACAGTTTGAGGCGTAATAACCAAGAATCAACTACTGACCAAAAATGATGTAAATGGCTAATTTTTTTTTTCAGTAAGGTTTTGTTCCAAGAAACTCTCCCATGGGAGTTCTGCTTAAAATGATGGCAAGTTCGTCTTGCCTTTATCTTGTCCCCGTCTATATACCCAGCAGATAGTAAAGGAATTAAAATTAAAAAAAAAAACAAGAAACAGTACAGAAACACAGAAGGGCAAAGGGAGCTGAGGGGGAGGCATTCATAAATGTGAGACTGGTGGGAATACTTTTGAAACTGAAAGCAGAAGTGAATGAAGGAATGATGACTAATTTAGCAGATGAGGATGCTCAAAGGACAATTCATTCAACTGTGCTAAATCCTCATGCAGGAGATAAACTCCTAAGAAAAAAATAGCAGTAGCAACACAGTATTTTAAAATATAGAGTTAAACGCGGGGGAGAGGGACCAATCAGCTCTGTGACTCTCTGTAGAGCAGGCCTCAGGGATGGAAAAGAATAGGGCAGAAACTACTGGTTTTATTCCAAATGTATTGTTTCATTCTAAGTGCATTTATTCTGAGTGTAGAACTATTTTTCCTCTTCAAGCTCTCTGTAATTTTATTTTGACATTATTTAAATTTTTTAACATTAGGGAAGGTAGGTTTGGATTTAGCATAGGAAAAACTGCTTAGAGCTATCCCACAGGGGAGCAAGAAAAAGGAGCCTGTGTCCCCAGACGTTCAGCACCAGCATGTCAAAAATGTGGTCAGCAGAATTAGTATTGAGTCCCACACCTCTATAGATGTCATCTAATGTTTTGTCCCGTTAATACTGAAAAACTGAGGCTCAGAGAGCTCGGTTTGCCTGAGACCAAGGGGATGCTGCTGCTGCTGCTGCTGCTAAGTCAATTCACTCGTGTCCGATTCTGTGTGACCCCATGGACAGCAGCCCACCAGGCTCCTCTGTCCACGGGATTCTCAAGGCAAGAATACTGGAGTGGGTTGCCATGTCCTTCTCCAAGGGGATGCTAGCGAGCACAAATCTGTTGATCTCCAAACCAGAGGTTTTTCAATCCATATCGTGGCTTCCGAATCACAGAAGTGATTTGTTATGCCTTCCTGGGCACTTGTGCACCATGACATTTCCCTCCAGCAGCTGGATGAAATCACGGGATGGTGTGGTCCAGGTAGGAGGTGAAGGTGCCCCTTGGGGAAGCAGGACTGTCCAAGGCAGGATGCACCGGGATAGAACACTGTTGCAGGTCATGAGAACGTGTCTGGCCCAAGTTTCTGCCCTGGATGCTGAGTCTCTGGCCAGGCTGCCTTCCCAGGGCTCAAATCAGCTCCTCTGCGGTGGCTGGGACAAGGGGGAGGTGTGAATGCCTCGTATGACTCAATACTGTCAGATTACACCGGAATGGCGCCCCCGTCTCCTCTCCCACCAGCAATGAGTGAGGGTTTCCATGTTCCCACAATCTTCTCAACATTTGTCATTACCAACTTTTCTAATGTTTTTTGTTGTTGTTGCCTGCTTAAGAGGTATAAAGGGCTTCCCTTCTAGCTCAGTGGTAAACAGTTAGCCTGCCAAGCAGGAGACATGGGTTCAATCCCTGGATCAGGAAGATCCCCTGGAGAAGGAAATGGCAATCCACTCCAGTATTCTTGCCTGGGAAATCCCATGGACAGAGGAGCCTAGTGGGCTACAGTCCATGCGATCTCAAAAGAGTCAGGCACGACTTAGTAACTAAACGACTAAAACAACCACAACAGGTATAAAGTGACATCATTATTGCTTTATTTATTTTTCTGATGATCAGTGACATTGACATCTTTATAAACTACCTTCCCTTGGGCTTTTAGATTTCCTCTTCTGTAAATTGCCTGTTTCTATCCAGTTATATGTGATGGTTTTAAAATATGTCAATGAATTCTTTGATACTCCCCCTGTAAGAAGTGGAGTTTACCTCCCTAGGCCGTATGTGTGCACTGGACGTACTCAGTTACGTCGTTTGCCCCTATTCCTGGTTTGCAGAGAGCTTTTAGCATCATCAGTGTGGGCAGTTCTTTATCAGATCGTTGTTCTGATCAATTTTTACTTTTTGTAGTGTTCTATCCATTTCATCTGTGTTTTCAAATTTAACAATGTGTACCTCTTAGAACCTGGAGGAGGGCATGGCAACCCACTCCAGTATTCTTGTCTGGAGAATCCCCATGGACAGAGGAGCCCGATGGACTACAGTCCATGGGGTCCCGAAGAGTCGGACACGACTCAGCGACTCAGCACAGCACCTCTTCTAATCCTTTTACGATCTTTTAAATCTGTTGTGTCTACAATAATTTATCCATTTTGCTTCTTTTTTAGCTTTTGGGTGACTTCTCTCTCTCTCTCTCTTTTGGTCAGTTAGATAATTGTCTGTCTATCTTAAGAAACTTTTCAATAAACCAGTTTTGGATTTTGTTAGTATTCTCTAAGTTGTTCTCTATTGCATCTTAGTATTTCATTCTTTCTTGTTTCTTTGTGTTTGTTCTGTTGGTCTAAGTATTGCTTTAGCTGTGTCCAATTTCAACTTACTGTGTTTTACTCTATTTATATTTTTAAAACATTAATTAATTTATTTTGGCTGCCCTGGGTCCTGTTGCTGTGAGCGGGCTTTCTCTGGTTGCAGTGAAGTGGGGCTACCCTTCCTTGCGGTGTGTGGCTTCTCCTTGCAGTGACTCCTCTTGCTGCAGAGCCCGGGATAGAGGCCCGAGGGCGTCAGCAGCTGTGGAGCCTGGGCCACGTGGCTCCACGGCACTTGGGATCTTCCAGGGCCGGGGATCGAACCCTAGTCCCCGGGACTGGCAGGTGGACCTACCCACTGAACGATCAGGGAAACCCTGTTGTGTTTTAATTATCAGTCAGTTTTTAGTACCTCCTAATTTCCTTTTAAACTCAAGCATTACTTAATAATTTATTAGTTTCCAAAAATATAGATTTTAATCTATATAGATTTTTTGTGTGTGGTCCAACATACCTAATTCAATAAATGCAATATATATAATGTTAATGGAATGAAGCGGGAAAAATCACATGATCATCTCAGTTGATACAGAAAAAAGCATTTGATAAAATCAAACAACCTTTCATGATTAAAAATACAACAACCAAACACTCAATAAACTGGGAATAGAAAGGAACATCTGCAACATGATAAAAGGCATTTATGAAAAACTCACAGCTAGGACTTCACTGGTGGTCCAGTGGATAAGAATCCGCCTGCCAATGCAGGGGACACAGGTTCAGTCCCTGGTCCAGGAAGATCCCACGTGCTGCAGGGCAGCTAAGCCCGAGAGCCGCGTCTACGGGAAGCCCCCACACCCGAGGCCCATCCTTCACAAGAGAAGCCCCCACAAGGAGAAGTCCAGGCAAAGCAACTAGAGAGTAGCACCCACTCGCTGCAACTAGAGAAAGCCGCAACAAACATCCAGCACAATCAAAGATATTAATTAATTAATTTAAAAAAACCTCAAGGGTAACCTCATACTCAATGGTGAAAGACTGGAAGCTTTTCCCATGAGATCAGGAGTAAGATAAAGGCGTCATGACACTTCCACTCAATGTAGTACTGGAAGTTCTAGCCAGAACAATCAGGGAAAAAATGAAATAAAAGCCATCTGAACTAAATTTGAAGACTGTATCTAGAAAACCCTAAGGAATTCACTCACCCCAAAAACCTGTTAATGCTAATAAATGAGTTCAAAGTTTCAGGATACAAAATCCACACACGAAAATCAGTTGTATTTCTACACACTAGCAACGAGCAATCTTAAAAGGAAATGAAGACAACTCCATTTACAATAGAAACAACATTTACAACTCGGCAACAAAAATTCAAACAACCAATTTAAAAATGGACAAAGCACTTGAATAGATATTCCCCCAAAAAGCTGTTCAAATAGCCAATAGGCACATGAGCAGAAGTTCAACATCACTAATCATTTGGGAAATATCAGTTAAAAGCAAAGGGAGACGCTACCATATACTCATTAGGATGGCTACTATCGATAAGAAATAACAAGTGTTGAGAAGTTGCTGGAGAAACTGGAACCTTCAGACATCACTGGTAGGAATGTAAAATGGCATAGCACCTATGAAAAACACTTTGGTGAGTCCTCAAAAATTTAAACATAGAACCACCATGTGACCCAGCAGTTCCACTCTTGTTCCTGAAAGGTGTGGGGTCCGGCTGCTTGCTACCCAAAAGCCAATAATCAGGCCAGGGTGGGAGAAAGGACAGTTTGCTTTGTTTCCGATGCCGGCAACTGGGGAGGAAGGCGGAATCCATCCAAAGGCCTATCCCCGTCCCCTCGACAAGCAGCGGGTGAGAGCTTTTATACCTGGAGTTGGCGGTGGAGGGGGTACTACATGCAGAAACCGCAGTCAGCTCTGACAGCCATCTTCAGACTGGTCAGCGGTGGGCTGACCGGCGGCATCTTGATTCTTCAGGTGCAGTTAATCATCAGTTCCAGGGTCCATGTGTTCGCACTTTTTTGAGGCCAAATCTTGGAATTGTAGCAGCTCATGTCTAGCGTATAGTCTGGTCATCATGTAGCTAACTTGTTCCACCTGGTGTTTCAGCATCTTTAAGACAGCTCACAGGACATGGCTCAGAATATTATGTATAGCCCTTGAGGAGAAACTAAAGGTCCTTGACTATGCTTAATGACTGTTTTCCTTTATTTCCACATGTTCTCATTTCTCTGATTAAACTTAGTCTTTGACTGAAGTTTCCCACAGACAAAAGGCAGGCAGAGGGCATGGGGGAAGGACCCACATGGTCCTGTCCTGTTTTGCTCTTCTGTAAATACCAGAAAGAGCTGAAAACAGACTCGCACGGATACTTGTATGCCAGTAGTCATCGAAGTATTATTCACAGTAGCCAAAAGGCAGAAACAGCCTGAAAGGCCATCTACAGAGGAATATGTGACAAAACATGGCATATACACACAGTGGAATAATATTCAGCAATAAAAATGAAATTCTGATACCTACTACAGCATGCATGAACCTTAAACATAAGCTAGGTAAGATAACCCAGACCCCAAATGGCATATATTATTACACTGATATGGAATATCTAGAAGAAGCAAATTCATAGAGACAGAAAGTAGATAAGAGTTTACTGGAGGCTTGAGGGGTAGAGAAAATGAGAAGTTGTTGCTTAATGGATACAGAGTTTCTGTTGGGGGTGATGAAAAATTTTGGAACTGTATAATAGTAATGGTTTCACAACACTGAAAATGTGATTAATGCCACCAAACTATATAATGTAAGGTAGTTAAAATGGCAATTTATGTACATTTTGCCATCATAAGAAAAAGGACCAAAAGAGTAAGTTAACATCACATATAATTGCAAATCTGATTTTAGAGCTCAGCAGTAAAGGCATTTAATTCTTTTATTAATTTTTTAAAAAAGAAATGCTGCATAAACAGTGCTCTCAATAACATAGAGAAAGATATTCTGTGAGAAGTCACAGACATGGACAATCTTGATTTGATTAGTGATTTAGAAGAAGTGGACTCAATGTGCCAAAGTTTTAGGATTATCTTCACCACCGTATTTAAATGGGTAAACAAACTGAGGTATATCCACATGGTGGGATACTGCTCAGTCATAAAAAGGAGAAACTCAACACATACAGTAACGTGGATGAGCTTCAAAATTATAATGCTGAGTGAAATAAGCAAAACACAAAAAGAATGTAAACTATATGATTCTATTTATACAAAATTCTAGAACTAACCTGGAGAGACAGAAAGCTGATCAGCAGTTGTCTGGGGATGCAAGTGGAGGGAAGGATGGAGTAGAAGGGGCAGGAGGAAACTTGAGGGGAGGTAATGGAGATCTTTATGATCTTAAGTTTACAGTGATGGTTTCACAGATGTATATTTATATCAAACCTCATCAAATGGGACACTTTCAACATGTATATATGTTAATTATACATCATTAAAGTTGTAAAAATCGTTTCCTGTTCTTGCTTTATCCTTTCAAATGCCTTATTTTCCTAAGTATATTTACCAAGCTTATTCTTGGCCAGTCTCCCCCAGTCACCTTGCTTCAGATGGTAGATGTTTGTCCTCCTTTTACCGAGGTTGCATTTCTCAGGTGGCTCATTAGTTTGGTCTAGAAGCTCCCAACCCCCTGGGACAGCAGCTCCTTGTACATCCGTGCTTTTAGGGGGAGAGGCTGAAGAGCAGGCTCTAGCCTATGTCTGTCCCTTGGGTTTAAGGAGAGAGGAGGGGACAAGCCTCAGGTCACTGAACCCCAGGACTGCCGAATCAGCCTCGCTCCCTCTGATTTAATCCCAGCTCTTAGGTGGGACTAATCCTCTGGTACGGGATTTGTCCTTAAATAGTCAGACTGGGAGGAGGCAGTCTCTCTGGGATATGTAATCTCTGGTTCCAGATTTTTCCTCACTGAGGCTTTTTGCTGTCCTGATAAGCTTGTGCTGTAGGTTTCTAATGGGAAGGGGCAGGCAGTGTTTATCCCAAGACAACCCCTAAGGGAGGCAATATTCGACCTTAAAGCCCTCTCCTCTGTCTTATCCTTTCTCTGCTCCCCCCATCAGCCTTTCCTCCAGGCTGGAGGTACCCACTCCGCATGCCCAGCTCCTCACACCAGGTCCAGACAGACTTCTGTCTCCCCACAGTCTTCTTATAAGTTCCTCAACTCTGTCTTTTCATTTTGCTTAAATAATTTCTCCAGAATGGATTTTGAGAGAGATGCAGAGAAAACCTAGTGTTAATTTACGACCTTAATAGGGACCCCATCTTTATTTGATCTGATTTAAAACCAGAGGAGGAGAGAGGAGCCTGGCAAGCCATCAACCATGGGGTCGCAAAGAGTGGGACACAACTTACTGACAACAAAAACAACAATAAATACCACTTAATATTCTTTGAACGGGTAGTCGAGATTTGAAAATCACGTTCTGAACATCATAAGAGAACTCTACAGGTAATAGGAACTACAGAAAAGTGGAAAGGAGTTTGCTGATGTGGAAGCCAGGAAAACAAAGAACTTTTAGACATCTTTTGACAAATTCTTGGGAACTATATCCATTGGAGTTAATATTTTGTGAACGTGAGTGACTGACATCACCCTGTTCTGAGTGATGGGAAAACTTGAATACAAAGCATTCTACACAAGCTAACATCAACCAATCCCACAGGCCTCCAGGCTGTATTCTGAGGGTACCAGGGTTTTTTGTCCTTTGGAGTCTTTGTTCTGATGGTTCCATGTACCTAAAACACACTTTCCAGATCTGTATTGTTTCTGCTTCTTCTCAGTACTCAGGACTATTCTCAAATTTCACTTTTCTAAACAGTTTTATGACCACTCTGTCCCCTAAACCCCCATGCATGCGTGCTAAGCCACTTCAGTCATGTCCGACTCTTTTTGTGACCCCATGGACTGCAGTCCGCCAGCTCCTCTGTCCGTGGGATTCTCCAGGCAAGAATACTGGAGTGGGTTGTCATTCCCTTCTCCAGGAGATCTTCCCAACCCAGGGATCAAATCTGAGTCTTCCATCTCCTGCATTGGTAGGTGCGTTCTTTACCACTAGTGCCGCCTAGGAAACCCCGGAGTCCCATGTCCAGTCCCAGTCACATTTGAATGCCTCATATACAATTTTTTTTCTTTTTGGCACTTGAAAGTGTTAGTGGTTCAGTTGTGTCCGACTGTTTTCGATCCCATGGACTGTATAACCTGCCAGGCTCCTCTGTCTGTGGAATTCTCCGGGCAAGAATACTGGAGTGGTTTACCATGCCCTTCTTCAGGGGATCTTCCTTACCCAGGGATTGAACCCAGGTCTTCTGTCTTACCGGCAGGCTCTTTACCATCTGAGCCACTAGGGCTTGGGGATAATTCCTTTCCTTGGAAGGTTGAAACATAGGTTTCCAGGCAACGGTCCTAAACTTTGGCATAGATATGAAGTATATACAGACTTGCCAGGTGGTGCAGTGATAAAGAATCTGCCTGCAAATGCAGGAGGAGACGTGGGTTCAATTCCTGGATTGGAAAGATCCCCTGGAGGAGGAAATGGCAACCCACTCCAGTATTCTTGCCTGGAAAATTCCACGGACAGAGGAGGCTGGCAGGCTGTAGTCCATGGGGTTGCAGTGAGTTGGACATGACTGAGCAGGCATTCAGTTATGACATATATAAAGATCTTATTAAGAGCAGAGGATTCTGACAACTAATTTCAAGATAAACCTGACAACTGATTAAAAAAAAAAAAAAAAGCAACAGAAGACTCCTGGGCCACATCCCAGTAAATTCAGTCAGTCTGGTTAGGTACAAACTGGTGTTGGAGGGTGAAGCTCTGTGTAGGATACAGGACTCTAGGCTTAAGGGCAGAGAGACATGCATCGGAAAGCAGCTCTGCTACTTTGTGTAATCTTGGGACATTCACTGAATCTCTCTCAGGCTCAGTGGTCTCGTCTGTAACCTGGGGTCAGCCATAGCTGTCATAGTATTGCAGTAAGATTAGAAATAGTGCCTAGTTACCATGCAGAGCTGTTGGGACCTAACTCCATAAGTGGGGATTAATCCTGTTGCTATAACATGGCAGACCGCTGGCTATGGAAATGTATCGTGTATAACAGACTCTCGGCAATAATTAGTGGTCTTTAAATACTGTAAGACCAGAAGAGGAAGCACCCTATCTGTTCCCTACTGATTACTAGAAATCCCTACTGATTACTGTAGCCTGCCAGGCTCCAGTGATTGGTGTGTTGGAAATGTCATATAGCAGGTACTCACAAATAGATCTTTGTTTTACTTTTAAATATTTATTGATTGATTTGGCTGTGCTGGGACTCCGATGGGGCACATGAGATCTTGAACCTTCATTGTGGTGCCTTTCAGTTGCAGCATGTGGGATCCCATTCCCTGACCAGGAATCAAACCCAGGCCTCCTGCACGGGGAGCGTGGAGTCTTAGCCCCTGGGCCACCTGGAAAGTCTTGACCAACAGTCTTTAAATGGACGATTGAAGCTCCCATCTCGCATTTCTGCCAATGTCAATGTTTGTCTTCCCAGTGCATATTTCCCGGTCAGCACTGGTTGTGCTGGAAGTTTGGGGTGAGTGTGCGTGTGTGTTTTATGTTATTTTGACTCCTCCAGACACATTTTGTTTTGTAGTCACCTCAACATGGAATAAGTTGTTAGAGATCAAATTGTTTTCAGAAATGTGAGGGAGTTGTTGCTGAGGATCCCTCCTGCTCGAATGTGTTAGGATTCTCTATGTCTAAGAATTGATGCTTTCAAATTGTGGTGCTGGAGAAGATTCTTGAGAGTCCCTTGGACTGCAAGGGATCAAACCTGTCAATCCTAAAGGAAATTAATCCTGAATATTCATTGGAAGGACTGATTGCTGAAGTCAAAGCTCCTATACTTTGGCCACCTGATGCGAAGAGCTGACTCATTGGAAAAGACCCTGATGCTGGGAAAGATTGACGGCAAAAGGAGAAGAGAGTGGCAGAGGATGAGATGGTTAGATAGCATCATGGATTCCATGAACATGAATTTGAGCAAACTCCAGGAGATAGTAAAGGACAGGGAAGCCTGGAGTGCTGCAGTCCATGGCGTTGCAAAGAGTCAGGTATGGCTTAATGACTGAACAACAACATCTGATTCAATGTTTTAAGTAACACCTTAATTAGACATAGCATATGTGCATGTGTACTGAGTCACTTCAGTGGTGTCTGACTCTTTGCAACCCTATGGACCATAGCCCACCAGGCTCCTCTGTCCATGGGATTTTCCAGGCAAGAATACTGGGGTGGATTGCAATTTCCTCTTCCAGGGGATTTTCCCCACCCAGGGATCGAACCCACATCTTTTATGTCTCTTACATTGGCAGTCAGGTTCTTTACCACTAGCGCCACCTGGGAAGCCCAACATAATGTACATTCATTGCAAAAATTTGAAAAATACTAAAGAGAAGAAATAAGGATGTGTAAATCACAGCTTACACCACTCACCCACAAGAACCACTGTTAACATTTTGGTGAATATTCTTCAAGCCCTTTTTTATGTCTCTAGATAATTTTAAGTGAAAAAAAATTGGAATTAGATACTAAAAGAAATTTTCACATATTGCATTGTGGGGAAATAATTCTGGTTTACACATGAGTTAACTTGAATTTTATGCAAACTGAAAGAGCTTATAGGTGGCCTATCAAACATATATTGTACATCTGCTTTACTTAATAAAGAAAAGGGCACATTGACCAGAAGGAAAGAGTGTCACTTTCAAAATAAAAGACTAAATGCCTCTTCCTGGGACACCAATGCTGGTCCTTCTTTGATGATAAGACTTCCTTCCCAGGTGCCAAGATCGTACAGAATCACTGTGTGTGTGTTGATCTGCTTTTTTTGAAACCTTGAGAGAAATACTTCCCTGATGTGTTTGATGTTCTTTGGTTTTGACAAGACATACAACTCTGCTGACACCCATGTTTCTCCAGCGCAGTTCCTCAGAGTAATACGAAAGATGGTCTTCCAGGCTGTTATAGATTATTTATTCATTACTTTCATCAGCACAGACTGTATACACTCTTTTGCAATGTGTTTCTCTCAGTGTTGCTATATTATCTGAATTTTCATATTATTTATTAAGTGTTCTACAAAAGCATGATTTTTTTAGATATCTCAAAGCTTTTTTAAATTTTTATTGAAACAGTTGATTTACAATGCTGTTAATTGCTGCTGTTCAACATAGTGATTCGGTTATACACACATATATATTCTTTTTCGTATTCTTTTCCCTTATAGGTTATCCCAAGATAGTTGAGTATAGTTCCCTGTGCTATTCAGTAGGACTTTGTTGTTTACCCACATAAATCGATATCCACATCTCTGAACTTTCCTCCTTAAATGTGAATAGCCTTTGAGATGGATCACCAAACTGCCCTCCAGAAAAATTGCACACGTTTACGTTCCTACCAGTAACATTTGAGAGTGTGACTCTCCACTGTCTCCCTACTGTTGGCTACTGTGGTTTAAAAAAAATCTTTGCCAATGTTTCAGATGAAAAATAGTATATCATTTATTTTAATCGTGTTGCTTTATTCCGGTAGAGTGTAAAATTGTATAGACACTATTTTCACAACTTTGCAAAAAGATGTGTACATATCAAATGTGAAAGAAACCATGGAGAAATGTCAGCAGCTGTGTTACAGGATTATGATATAATTCCATTGTTATACATTTTTTAAATTTAAAAAAGCTCTCTAGCTGATCACTCTTTCTTTCCCCAAATCCCTCCTCTCTCTCTTCCTGGGCAGAGCAGAGACTCCGTTTCTGAGCCTTGCGCCTGGATGTGGCCGTGATTCAGTTCAGACTAGTAGGATATAAAAGGAACTGATGTGCAAGTTTTCTGAGTCAGCTCCGTCTTGAGCTCCTTGTTTTAGATGTTGGCTCCTTCCTCTTTCCCCAGAGTAGCAACCCAGCTTTGATTCAGCAGATGATGACCCCCTAGGGGACGGCGGAGGAACCGGGAGCCCTGGGCTACTCACAGCAGGGCCACCTCATCAACCCAGCCTGCCTCACCCGTTTGTTTGGTTTCTTTACAGTTTTATTTACGTCTTTATATTCAGTTGTGCTGGGCCATCGTCACTGTGCGGGCTTTTCTGTAGCTGAGGTGCGCGGGGGCTGCTCTAGCCGGTGCGCGGGCTTCTCCGTGCGGTGGCCGCCCTCGCGGAGCCGGGGCTGGGGGCGCGCGGGCTGGCGTCGCTGCCGCCCGTGGGCGCCGCGCGCGCAGCGCCCGGGCTCCGCTGCGCAGGGTAGCTGCTCCGGGACATGTGGGATCCTCCCAGACCAGGGGCTGAGCACGTGTCCCCTGCCTTGGCCGGTGGATTCCTTGCCGCAGAGCCACCAAGGAAGCCCTGCCTGATCTGTGTTTAAGAGATGAATTTCATCATGTTTAGGCCCCTCTAGAGTCTCTTTGCTGTAGCAGCTTAGCTGTGACCCTAAAAACACTTCAACCCCCCTCCCCCTACAAAAAAGATTGGGGACAGTTTGGAGGTCAGTTCACAGTTCATGGAGCTGATTGGAAGCTACCGTGCATTTTACAGAATACCATAAAGTATTGGTCTTTTCTATTCCTTCATATAAACTTTGACTTCCCCAAAATTATATATTTAGTGTATTTTAAGCTTAGGATGTTTAGAAATAATACCTGTAATCTGTTGTTATTTATTATTACTTATAATCTAAGATATCATAGATAATCAATATAATCTAAGTGCATTGATAGAACCCCAAACAAAAATAACAATTACAGGGAAGGACTGGAGACTTAGAAGTAGACAACAGACCTGTGAACACGGTGGGGGAAGGAGAGAGTGGGATGCATGGAGAAATTCGCAAAGACACCTATACACGACCATGTGTAAGCTAGATAGCTGGTGAGAAGTTGCTATGTGACACAGGGAGCCCAGCCAGGCACTCTGATGATCTAGAGGGGTGGGATGGAGGCTCAGAAGGGATGCTGTGTATGTACAATTCCGGCTGATTTCTGCTGGTGTGCAGCGGCAACTATCACAACATTGTAAAGCAGTTTTCCTCCAATTAAAAAATAAATTTAAAAAGGTCACAACTACACACACGCAGCCAACATCCTCTATAGGGGCTAAATTTTTCCCACGAGTGTTTTGAAGGCTGCATAGTCATCACTGGTTTTGCAGCATTGTGTATTCTTTTTAAAAAACTTTTATTTCACTGAAGTATAGTTGACTTACAATGTTGTGTTAATTTCTATGATTCAGTTATATTGGGCTGTATTGAGGTGTATTGGTTAGATTGGGTTTTTCCATAACATGTTGTGGAAAAACCCAAATGAACCTTTTGACCAATCCAATACAAATGTATATATTCTTTTTCATATTCTTTTCCTTTATGGTTTATCACTGGATATTGAATAGCGTTCCCTGTGCCATACAGTAGGACCTTGTTGCTTATCCATTCTATATATAGCAGTTTGTATCTGCTGATCCCAAGCTCCTAATCCATCCCTCCCCCACTGCTCCTCCCCCTTGGAGTCTGTTCTGTAGCTCCATTGTGTATCCTTAATGGCGATGATTGTAGGATACGTGATTATGACAGTGGGAAGCATACATTGAAAGAGTCACATGGTCGGTTGGGTTGAACGCACACACAGTCGCTGCAGTTGAATGTATGTGCAGCCACCACTCTGGACAGCGCGGCATCGGGCAGCACAGAGCCGGCTTTGTCCCGGATACTGAAGGCAAGCAAGAGCCCCCAGCCCAGCACAGGAGAAGCTGGGGGGTCACATGTTGCCATCACAGCACGTCACCCACTACCTTCACGAATGACTGGTCCCAGAGCCCCGAGAAGGCCTGGATCCATGATTCTCATCACGGGTTTATAGCCAGCTATGACCCACCCTCTGACAACCTGAGGAGTAGGGACCTCGTATCCAGGGAAGGCAGTGTGACTGCTGCCCCCTGGTCACTTGGGAGGAACGCCCTCCCTCCTCCCGTGAGTGGTCCTCTCGTGGCAGCCGCAGTGGTGTGAGATAGCAGTGGTCCACAGCCTGCTCCTAATAAAAGCAGCCGAGGTCCTGTTTATCTCGGTGATGTGGCAGAAATGGGACACCTGAGGCCAGAGGGCTTGGGTGTGCTTCCCAGCCCCATGTCTCGCTATTTTGAGAACCAGTGTGGGCAAGTGATGCCATTCTGCATTTTGTTGTACTTGTTTTAACTGAAGGTCATCATTAGCAATTCACTTGGGGCCCCATTGCCTTCATAATTATCATTTTTGCTGACTGTATACTATTTCATCAGATAAAAGAATTTGTCAAAATAGCTCCTTATTATGGACTCTAAGAAGTTCCATTTTGTGTTACTGTAAAAGTTGCTTCAATCAATATATTTGTCAATGTAACTTTTTGCTTCAGTTGAATAATTTCCTTAGGAAATGGGGTAAGTTTTGACTACCTCTTATGGAAGACCAGAAGGATGTTGTGATGACATTTTTTTTGCATTACCATTTTGTACTAGCCAAAAATGGGAACGACCAGACCTATTAATTTTTTTAAAATTTCTTTCTTATTTATTGCCATGCTGTGTAACATGCAGGATCTTAGTTCCCCAACCAGAGACTGAACCCATGCCCCCTGCATTGGAAGAGCAGAGTCTTAACCACTAGGCCACCAGAGAAGTTCCTAGACCAGAACTATTCTTAAGTAATAAGTGCTTAAATAAACTCTGTTACATCCAAACAGTAGAATACTATGCATTAAAAAGAATGGGGATTATTCATAATAGCCAAAAAGTAGAAACAATCTGAATGTCCATCAAATAATGAATAGATAAACAAAATGTAGTCTATGGGATTGCGAAGAGTTGGATGCGACTCGGTGACTGAACAACAACAACAATTAAACAACATGTGATATAACATCCATACCAGGGGCTCTCATTCAACCACAAAAAGGAGTGAAGTTCTGATTCATGCTACAACATAGATGAATCTTGAAAATAGTATGCTAAGTGAAAGAAGTCGGGCACAGAAGGCCTTAGATGATTCCATTTATATGAAATATCTAGAATAGGCAAATCCATAGAGACAGAAAAAGGCTAAGTAGTTACTGGGGGTGGTAAGAGGGGAGAATGGGAATGATTGCAAATGAGCACGGGTTTCTTTGGGGGATGATAAAATTGTCTTGGAATTAGATAGTAATAATGGTTGTACAATCTTGTGAATATACTAAAACCCATTGAATTGTACACTTTAAAAGAGTGAACTTGGGAATTCCCTGGCAGGCCAATGGTTAGGACTCTGGGCTTCCACGGCAGGTGGCACAGGTTCGATCCCTGGCCAGGGAACTCAGATCTCACATGTCACGCGGCAGGACCAAAAATAAAGCAACTTGCAGGGGAGGTTGGAGGGAAGCTTAAGAAGGAGGTGATATATGTAAACTTGTGGCTGATTCATGTTGTTTTATGGCAGAAACCAACACAACATTGAATAGGAATTATCCTCCAATTAAAAAAAAACAAATTAAAAAAAAGAGTGAACTTTATGGGATGTGAATTGTGTCTGAACTAAAAAAAGAAGAGGACGATCTCTATTGACATGATGTATTATTCTTTGAAGAAAGTTGCAGAACAATATCTAAACTATACCATTTGGGGGCTTCCCGGGCAGTCCAGTGGTTAAGACTTCACCTTCCAATGCAGGAGGTGCAGGTTCAATCCCTGGTCAGGAAGCTAAGATTTTACATGCCTCTTGGCCAAAAAACCAAAACATAAAACAGAAGCAATATTGTAACGAATTTAATAAAGACTTTTCTGATGGTCCATGTAAAAAAAAAAAGTCATTAAAAAAATAAAATATACCATTTTGGTGGAAGTCTTTTTCTCTGTTTGTAATGGTGGAGATATCAAGAATTCCCCAGGAGTATGTCCATCCTGCGTGATCCTATAATAAGTTCTTGTCTTAGAGCAGCCCCTTTCTCTTGAAAGCAGGGTACCTGCTGTGTGTCCGGAGCTGAGATGGTGTGTAAGGACTTCTACATAGTGTATCATTATTTCCACTGAATAGTAGGAAAATAATATTTTTTTCAGATAACAAGACCGAGAGGGTAGAGAGGCAAGTGCCAAGGTTATACAGTGAGGAAATTGGCTCCCAAGCCAGCGTAACTCCAGAAAAGGTGAACCAGAGGCTTGGATACCTGGAGGCAGTTCTCAGCTTCATTTATTCTCTGTAGACTGGCCAGCCGGAGGCATGGAGGTTGCTTCACTTCAGATTGCACGGACTATTAGAACGCTGGTCTATGAATTTACACAGAGTCAATTAGGGTCCTTTATTTGAGGACAGTAGAAAGGGGATTTCAGAGTGTCACCTTGCCCCAGCCAGTTGGCTTATCTCTGAATGGGAATGTTTCAGTGGCTCCTAACTGGTCCTCTCCTGCTGCCTGAACATCCTACGCTCCTTCACAAAGCGGCCCCGACTGTTGTTTCTAACTAGAAAACCCTTCTTGCCCACCAGTCATTCAACAAACTCCTACTTACATGTCGAAACCCAGATTAAAAGTCCCTTCTGTTTTCTGCTTAAAAACACCACTCATAGTTGCCACTCCTAGAGTCTTTACAATAATATCCATAATATTGATGTTAGTCATTATCATGCAGTGAGCCCCCACGAAGTGCTAGGCAGTTTTAAGTATTGATGTACTCTGTCCTTTTCATCCTCCCAGGAATTATGCAACACAAATACCATTGTTCACATTTCTTTCAGATGAAGAAACAACCTAGCAAGGTTAGGAAATTTGCCTGAAGTCACACAACCAGGATGTGAGGAAACAGTTCTTTCCAACTTCAGAGTTCACACTTTTCTCCTTTCTGCACACCCCCTCTCTTGACCAGTCACCTAGATTTGCAAACGCTGCTTGTCGCTGTCCCCATCATTGCATGTGAGCTCTAGAAGGAAGGTGGTAGCTTTGATTTCAGGACTGTGACCCCACTGCCAAGTTTGGGGTCTGCTCCCAGGTGCCCTGTCCTAAAAATGTAGTTAGGAGTGAATTGTTCCATTTGGAGAAACCCAGCCTGGAAAGTAAAAGCAGCGTGTTTGTCCAATCACTGCAGATGGGCCCGGCCCACTATCTCCCCTGGAAAGGCGATAAAGTCACGGGTCTTGCCTCCTTGAGGACTTGCAGATGTTTCCTGAGGCCATGAGAGCAGTTTTGCTTCTTGCCAACTCTTGTGGCTGCTGGGAATCTAGCTCCACGGTTCTGCTCTTGGGAATGTCAGCAGCCACCTCAGGCCCAATTTTTGGAAATCGCTTTGAAGTGGGAAGGCCAGTAGAGTCCATGCGGTCGCAAAGAGTTGGACATGACTGAGCATCTTTCACTTTTCACTTTCCCTGGTGGCTCAGTGGTAAAGAATCCACCTGCCAATGCAGGAAGCCCGGGTTTGATCCTGGTTCCTGGAAGATCCCGTATGCCACAGAGCAGCTAAGCCTGTGAGCCAGAGCTAGTGAGCCTGAGCTCTGGAGCCTGTGCCCCGCAGCAAGAGAAGTCACTGTGATGAGAAGCCCCCACGCTGCAGCTAGAGAGAAGCCCGAACAGCCTCAAAGATCCCGCACAGCCAAAAGTAAATAAAATAGAGAAAAATTTTAAACCACAAAAAATAATGCATGGGAAACCCTTACCACCAGACCTAGCACAGTGTCCTCAAGTAACAGCTATGACACCAATGATGAAAATAACAATAGTTGTTATTATTAAATGATCTGCAGTAGATTTTTGTTGTTTGTGGCTAACTCTAACTGATACAGTTAAGGCTCTTACTTGGGGGTGCAGGGCAGTTTTCAGGAGGACAGGTCACTTGAGCCAGAGGGGCAGTTTTCCCCGGTCCAGGACAAGCTTGCCTGAGAAAGTGACCTCCCATCCTTTGCATGTGAGCACGTGCTATTCCTTCTTTGCATCCCAACTCCCAGAGTAATCTGAGAAGGGAAAGACCAGGTCAAGATTCTATCCCCACTCTTCTGACTCCCAGGTAGCAAACACTCACTTTCCTATCCCAGCCACCTAATGCAGGATTGAGCAATTAGCAGTTATTAAAATGATGTTTTACTTTTTCAAGAAAGGGAATCAAAATTTTATATCAAAGCATACTTAAAAGTTAGAAAACATTTTCACAGGGATTATTTTTATCAATCCATTATCTAAGGACACAGTTCAGTTCAGTCTCTCAGTCATGTCCAGTTCTTTGCAATCCCATGGACTGCAGCACGCCAGGCTTCCCTGTCCATCACCAACTCCCGGAGCTTGCTCAAACTCATGTGCATTGAGTCTGTGATGCCTTTCAACCATCTAATCCTCTGTCATCCCCCTTTCCTCCTGTCTTCAATCTTTCCCAGCATCAGGGTCTTTTCTAAGGACATATATACCCATAAAAAAGAAGACAGGCTTTATTTCAATTTTTAAAAAATCTTTCTTCAGCTCTTGCAGTTTTCATCTACAGGCCTCCAGTCACCTCCATATCCGAGGATTGGGAACTTGGAGATTCAGAGAGCCAAGTGTACATTGAGATTGGAAGTGGCTGTTTTTTATTCTTCCTGGAAGAAAACCCTTGCTATGAGGCCCGGTTCACACTGGGAAATGTCTCTCTGAATCCAGTCATTAGCAAGAAGAAACTAGGGACGTCCCCAGTGGTCCAATGGCTGTGACTCCAAGCTCCCAATAAAGGGGACCCGGGTTCGATCCCTGGTCAGGGAAGTAGATCCCCCATGCCACAGCTAAGACTTTGCATGCCACAATTAAAAGAGAAGAGTATTGCAGTGAAGACCTGGTGCAGCCAAATACATTTTAAAAATAAATATTAAAAAAAAGAAGAAACTAGCGCATTGGGCAGGGTCAAATCCAGAGCCCAGGGGGTGGCCTTTCTAGAGCACAGTGAGGAGGTTTTTAAAAAAAGAAAAAAACTTGATAGACTTATATAATTTGAATTTCAAGCATTTTCACTGGATGTTCCTTCATGTATACTTTTCTATGTTTGGACAAGAGTTATACTTGTCATTTTTCAGTTTCTCATAGTACTCGTTCCAGGGGATGGGCCAGAGTTTCTTCATCTAGCTGTCATGTGGTGCCTGCGTAGCTCTACCTGACATTATATATACGATCAACCTTTATTAAAACAAGATTTTTAAACAATCTTTAGAAGTACTTCTTTGGGATAAATTCCTGGAAGCAGATTGAGAGCGCAAAGGCAGGAATAGAGTTTCTTGGCCTTTCCTGAAGGTTAGATCGTTCTGATAAAGCCAGCGCGTGGAGACTGCCCGTGTGTCCTTCCTGGTCTGAAATGGAAAAGAAATACAGAAGCAGTGCCAGTGAGGTAACAGGACAGTTTGCTGAGCCAGGCAGGATTTTCTGGAAGGGGCTGGACTTTTCTTTTCCATGAGAATATCTTCCACTGATATCCCAGTCCTCAGTTTTTTGTTGTCGTCATTCAGTCACCAAATTGTATCCAACTCTTTGTGACCCCATGGACTGCAGCACGCCAGGCTTCCTTGTCCTTCACTGTCTCCCGGAGCTTGTCCAAATTCATGTCCATAGGGTTGGTGATGGTCCTCAGACCATCAGCCTATTCAGGATCACCCCCCTTCACAACTACCTTTGCTAGAATCGTACCTCAGCAGTTAGCACCGAACTGGGTGCTCTCTAGAATCTCCCGTGAATTTCCAAGAGTCAAAGGCCTGTGTTGAGCGGGAATCAGTATCTTCCCAGAACAAGGCAACATGGTGGAGGGGGCAAGATGCGCGCCCTGGAGTGAGGAGCCCACGCTCCAGGCAGGGACTGCCATCGGCCTGCTGACTCAACAGGCACCCCACCCCCACCTGGAGAACCGAGGACTGCAATTACACAACTGCAAATGCATTCCTTTAGCTTGGGACTTTGACTCTTGATAAAACATAGGAGAGGGCAGAGTGCCATTTACACCCCAAGGTGGATGATTTCATCATCTGTGGATCTGAGAGCCGATCTGATGGGGAAAGGAGGTGAAGAGTCCCGGTGAAGACGCTGAAGCGAGGGAAGGCGCCCCAGGAAAAAGTGAAGCTCCGAGTCCAGCGTTTCACAAAAGCTCTTAAAACGAAGCTTCTTTGTCTGCTGCCTCTGACTTGTGGGGCTCCCGCAGGAACGAAGTGCCCCCAGGACAGTTGCAGACCAGGCCCCCTCTGGGTTGTTGGGCTCAGACAGAAATTGGGAAGTTTCCTGTTGGACTTGAAAACACAGCCGCAGGTCCGGATGGAGTTGCCTGGGGAACCCATCCCAGCCGCATTGCACAGTTCTTCCCACAACGGTGCTGTGATCCCTACTGTGTCGGGGCGCTGGTACTCCGGCAGTGGACTCAGCACCCTGATCTAATCTTTTTGGAAACATTTTCTCTGGTTTTGTGGCTGTGCTGGGTCTTCACTGCTGCTCGCGGGCTTGTCTAGTTGCAGAGCGGGGGCTGCTCTCCAGCTGCGGTGCCCGGGCTTCTCGTTGCCGTGGCTTCCCTGGTTACGGGCTGCAGCGTGCGCAGGCTTCAGGAGTTGAGGTGCACGGTCTTAATTGTCCTGCAGCATGCAGGATCTTCCCGACCCAGGGATCGAACTCGTGTCCTCTGCATTGGCAGGCAGATTCTTAACCACTGGACCACTCGGGAAGTCCTCCATGATTTAATCTTTACTCCAGTGCAGTACACAATCACCTCTCTGGTTTTATCTCCGCCCACTTCCCCCCTCATTCATGACGTCCTGCCCATCCTGGCTTTTCTATTCCTCAACCGCACTGAGCTTGTTCCTGCCCCAGAGACCTTGCGTGCACTGTTCCCTGTCCTCAGATCTCCCCACGGTGCCCCCGTGTCCTCATTCAGCCTTCAGTCCAGTGGGCACCTTTTCCAAGTGGTCATGCTGCCTGGGGCCTTGCCTATCCCATCATCAGCCTCTATTTTCTTCTTAGCACTATCAATTTGGAGAAGGGGATGGCAACCCACTCCAGTTATTCTTGCCTGGGAAATCCCAGGGACAGAGGAGCCTGGCAGGCTACGGTCCATGAGGTCACAGAGTCAGACGTGACTGAGCGAATATCACTTTCTCAAACTATCTTCTTCGTTTGGTTAGCCACAGACTGTCTAACTCCCTAATCAGAACATCAGCTCCACGAGGGCAGGGTCAAAGGCCGTCCTGTTCTCTGCTCAGACCTGACAGCGACAGGGGGATCCACCCAAGAGCCCCGGACGGAGCCGCCCTTGCTCTTCCTTACCCGGCTTTCTCCTTCTTCTCCTAAGTGGGGTAAGCCAGCGGAGAGGGCCCTGGGTGGGCAGAATGCAGAGCAGGCTTCCTGTCTCACTCAGCAGTTTCATTTCCCGGGTGAACTGGGCTTCCTCCTCTACCCAAGTCTGCAGAAGGAACAGACTGCACCCATTCAGCAGAAACTCACAGAGACAGACTTGAGATGGCTGTAAATAATACTTTTGAGCCCTTTTGAATATTCATTGGAAGGACTGATGCTGAAGCGGAAGCTCCCGTATTTTGGCCACCTGATGCAAAGAGCCGACTCATTGGAAAAGACCCTGATGCTGGGAAAGATTGAGGGCAGAAGGAGAAGGGGGCAGCAGAGGATGAGATGGTTGGATGGCATCACCGACTCAATGGACATGAATCTGAGCAAACTCCGGGAGACGGTGAAGGACAGGGAAGCCTGGCGTGCTGCGGTCCATGGGGTCTCGAGGGTCAGACACGGCCTAGTGACTGGACAGCAGCACAGCAACAATGCTTCTGAGCAGAGCGGTCAGTGGCCGAAAGCTAACGCTGCTGCTTCCCCGGGCCAGCCTTACACTCGGGCCATCCTTTCTCGGCCCACTCAGCTCCCTCTGCCTCCGTGGGGCCTGACTGCCAACCTGCAAGCTCCCTGGGCTCAGAGGTTCTTGGAACTGGTCCCAGGACAGATGCTGGGGACTTTGCACGGCTGAGGGAACTAGATCAGACCATCTCTGTGAGCCATTTCATCTCCCATTTCAGGGCCTTGGCGGATAGGAATTTATTTCTAATCCTCAGCCGGTGGCCTGCAGGGCCTTCAGGGAGTGACAGACTGGATTAAGATGCTAATTGTGTGCCAGGGTTAAAGCTCCCTGACCCACAGTGCCAGCACACCGGTGACTAACCGCGTCCCTCCCACCTGCCGTTTGCTTTGCCCTGAAACCTGATCGTCTGAGTCAGGAATGCAGAACCTGGGGAAAATGTGAGTTCCAGGCCTGGTCCTGTTGCCAGCTTACTGTGTGAGCTTGACTAAGTTCTTTCCTCCTCTGAGCCTTGGTGTGTATTTCCGGAAAAATGAGACTATTTGGATTCGACTTAGATGCTTGTAAGGGCCTCTCTTGGCACCCTGACATTGCAGGAGTGAACCTCAGACCTGTGGTCAGGGCTTGTGCCAGCCTCCGGTTCTTCGGCAGGACATCTTTCTTAGTGGTCAGCCTGGCGGGGAATCAAGACCCCTGACCTCCATCGTCGGAAGCTCAAGTCTTCTTGGCGTGTCTGGGTTTAGCCACAGCTCTGGCTGGGCAGAGGACATCAGTATGGGAGCTGTCACTGAGCAGAGCCCAGGATGTCCGTCAGGAGACAGACGAGCTGAATCTGGTCCAGAATCACCCTGGAGGTTGTCCCACCATCCCCTGACTGGGCTGCTCATGCAAGGGACTTTTTCTTTTTATTGAAGTATAATTGATTTGGGCTTCTCTGGTAGCTCAGCAGTAAAGAATCTGCCTACAATGCAGGAGACCCCAGCTTGATTCCTGGATCCAGCAGATTCCCTGGAGAAGAAATAGGCTACCCATCCCAGGATTATTGGGCTTCCCTGGTGGCTCAGACGATAAAGAATCTGCCTGCAATGCGAGAGACCTGGGTTCGATCCCTTGGTAGGGAAGATCCCCTGGAGGAGGGCATGGCAACCCACTCCAGTATTCTTGCCTGGAGAGTCCCCATAGACAGAGGAGCCTGGTGGGCTACAATCCATGGGGTCACAAAGAGTCAGACACAACTGAACGATTAAGCACAGCGGCATAATTGATTTACAATGTTGTGCTAATTTCTGCTCTACAGCCAAGTGACTCAGTTATACACACACGTATACACTTTCTTTTAGATGTTCTTTCTATTACGGTTTATCCCAGGAGATTGGATGTGGTGCGCCGTGCTATACAATAGGACCCTGTCGTTTGTCCATTCTACGTGTAATGGTTTGCGTCTACTAACCCCAAACTCCCAACCCATCCCTCTCTCCACTCCCTCCGCCGGGCACTCACCAGTGTGTTCTCTAGGTCTCTGAGTTTGTTTCTGTTTTTTAGGTAAGTTCATTTTTTCAGAGTCCCCGTGTAAGTGATGACATATGGTGTTTGTCTTTTTCTGACTCACTTCACTTAGTATGATCATCTCTAGTTGCATCTGTGTTGCTGCAAATGGCATTACTTTGTTCTTTTTTATGGCTGAGTAGTATTCCATTGTGTATATGTACCACATCTTCTTTATCCATTCATCTCTCCGTGGACATTTATGCTGTCTTCCTGTCTTGGCTATTGTGGATACTACTGCTATGAACATAGGGGTGCAGTACACGTACCTCTACAATCACAGAGCACAGATTCCCAGAGGAATAGACTTTTCATGATATAAAAATCTTTCAGATCACCACTAAAGGAATTGATACACTGGCTTTAAGAGAATACACCTCTCCTGTTTACAAACTAAACAAATACTAAAATTTAACAAATGAAGAAGACATAGTCAGTGCTCTGAGAGTTTGGATCAATTCTTTCATGTCCTATAAGTCCCAGCCCTGCAAAAAGGGGTTAATATTCCCTCTCCACCTTTTTTTGGTAAGCAGCCGAAGGTAGCCTCTAAAAAATGGTATGCTATTCACTTGACCCAGAAAACCCCACAAAATCATGCAAATCAGGAGGTTTGAAACTTAATGTTCACTTTAAGAACACTCATGAAATTGCCCAGGCCATTAAGGGTATGCATACCTGAAAAGCCCCCAAGTATCTGAAGGAAGTCGTGATAAAGAAGCAAAGGTATACAGAGACCAAACAGTAGGGGCTGGACGCCGGGTTGGTGGCCCAAAAAGAGTGCTGAAGTTTTACTGCATGTGCTCCCCGATGCAGGGAGTAATGCTGAACTTAAGGGCTTGGACGTAGGGTCTCTGATCATTGAGCACGTCCAGGTGAACAGAGCTCCCAAGACGCAGGCGCAGGACTTAGAGCTCGCAGTTGGATCAACCCATCCCTGAACTCTCCTTGGCACATTGAGATGACCTTGTCTGAAAAAGGACAGATTATTCCTAAACCAGAAGAGGAGGTTGCATAAAAGGAGAAGATACCCCAGAAGAAACTGAAGAAGCCAAAACTTATGGCCCAGGAAGAAATGCCTCAAAAAAAAAAAAAATGCAAATGTAAGTAAAAAAAAAAAAAAATCCCTGTCCAGCATTGTTAGACTTAGCAACAATCTCAATTCAGATAAACAATGAATAATATTTTAGCATAGATATGTCCTATACAATATGTGGGATATACTTACTATAAAAAAACGATTTATTATTCATTCTTTATCTGAAATTCAAAATTGACTAGCATCTTGTATTTTATCTTGCAATCTTACCCCTGTCCAAACTAGTTAAGAAATTTTATGAGGTGCAAAAAATAGTATGTGAATTAACAATGTATAAAAGTACTTTACAGTTTACAAAATTCTATGTCAGCAGGATGGCTTGGGGTTGTACTGCTTTGATGGAAAATCTTCTCTTGCAGGCCCATGAGTCTTTTCTCAGAAGACATGGGGAGAAAGATTCTGTCTGCATCCAGATGAACACTTTTTATTCCAGGGCGTGTGTCCATGCTAAGTCACTTCAGTAGTGTCTGACTTTCTGCGACCCTCTGGACTGTAGCCTGCCAGGCTCCTCTGTCCGTGGGATTCTCCGGGCAAGAATACTGGAGTAGGTTGTCATTCCCTTCTCCAGGAGATCTTCCCAACCCAGGGATCAAACCTGAGTCTCTTGCATTGGCAGGCAGATTCTTTACCACTGAGCCACCAGGGAAGCCCTTTCGAGGGTGAGTGAGTGTGAGTATTAATTGCTCAGTCGTGTCCAACCCTTTGAGAGCCTATGGACGGTAGCTCATCAGGCTCCTCTCTGCATGGGATTCTCCAGGATGGAGGATTCTCCAGGATACTAGAGTGGATGGCCATGCCCTCCTCCATGGGATCTTCCTGACCCAGGAATTGAACCTGCATCTCTTATGTCTCCTGCATTGGCAGGAGGGCTCTTTACCACTAGTGCCGCCTGGGAAGCCCTTATTCCAGGGCAGTGGACCCGAACCAGTAGCACAGATGGAGCCCGGAGCAGCACATGCAGAAAGGCCCCAAGAACTTGCTTCACAGAAAACTGAAAGCAAGACCGGCTAGGATATAAAAGCATCTTCTGGCTGCGTCCTCAGAAGCACGCTAAGAGGCTGTCACTGCTTCTCAGCACCGCCCCCCCTCCCCGCCCCCGCCCCACCCCGGGCAGATGAAAAAGGGGTAGGAGTGGCTGGATTGGAGGAGGGGGAGGGTAGAAACCACTGTCCTGGCTGGGATGGGAGTGATGAGAAGGGTTTAACTCAAGATCTGTGGACTCAGGAGACATAAGCCATGGGCTTCTCATCTAGCGTGGGTCCTGCTTTCTGGAAGTGCCACTCCCATCCGAGGTGGCATTTTTGCTTCAGTCAAGGGCTCCAAGCAGACATTCCTTCTTTGTCAAGAAGCGGGGCACCAATAGTGACAGCAATTTTTCAAAATGGGAGGAAGGCCGGGCAAGCCCTTGGAGCCCCCCGCCGTTCCCTCCTTCCATCTTCCAGAGGGGGACACGGAAGGTGGGCTGAGAAGTGACTCACTTGAAACCACGGAGTAAGTCAGGGGCAGACCTGGGACACCAACCTCCTGCTTCCCGACTCAGGGTCAGACGGAGTGTTTACCCCGGAGAGGTCCCCTCTGTTGGGGCAGCCCCCCGCCCACAAGCAGCCACTGTCCCCCAAGACCAGTAATCCGGAGACACTGCTGAGAAGCCTTGTCTCCCAAACCGTTTCACCATGGTGGTGATCTTCCGCTGCAGGATGGTCCTTAACAGTCTGCAAAATACTTTCATGTCATTTATCTCCCCTTCCATAGGCTTCTACCTTCCTACGCCCTAGAGTCAAACTGCATGACCCCGGAGCTTGGTGAGAGATGGTGTGGCCTTGGGCAGGTGATGGAACAGGCGTTCACTGTGCCTCCGTCTCCTCATTCATGACGTGGAGATGATTATAATAGTACCTACCCCACAGAGTTCTCATGTGAGGACTAACTAAGTTAACTGGTACTTTTTATTATTATTTTATCATTTTGGTCATGCCACTCGGCTTGTGGGATTTTAGTTCCCTAACCAGGAATTGAACTTGGGACCTCAGCAGTGAAAAGCTTGGAGTCTTAACCATTGGACCACCAAAGAATTCCCTTAACTTGCACTTACAACAGTTCCTGGCACATTGTTAAGGGAAGACCTGGTGGCTCAGCGGTAAAAAAAAAATCTGCCTACCAATGCAGGAAACCTGGGTTCAATTCCTGGGTTGGGAAGATCCTCTGGAGGAGGGCATGGCAACCCACTGCAGTATTCTTGCCTGAAAAATTCCTTGGACAGAAGAACCTGGCAGGCTACAATCCATGGGGTCGCAAAGAGTCGGATACGACCGAGTGACTAAACGACAGCAGATCTTGCTGTTAAGGCTTCACAGATATCACTTATTGTTACTGTTATTGCTGCCACTGTGTTAACTCCAGAACTCTCTTCCATGACCCGAGTCCTCCGCCTCAGTCCTGGTCCTTCTCCAAGACTCAGCTCACATTCCCCTCCTCGAGGAAGACCTCTTCGATCCTTTTCCCTTAGCAGAGTTAGATGTTCCCTAACATCTTCCGAACTCATTTAAAAGCCTTCAGTTGCCTATTTTCTGGTCTACCTGCCTGCCTAAGCATGCTCTGCATCCCTATCTTTATCAACAACAAGGCAGATCCTGTAAGGCAGATCTATGTGCTTCATGGATGTTTGTTCAATGACTGATTCCATTGATCTCCCATCTAGGAACCATCTTTTTTTTTTTTTTTTTTAACTCGCTTGCTCACTTCTGGCTTTATTCTTTTTTAAAAAATTTATTTTTAATTGGAGGGTAATTGCTTTACAATGTTGTGCTGGTTTCTGCCACACGGCACCATGAATCAGCCACAGGTATACATAGATCCCTTCCCTCTTGAACCCCCCTCCCACCTCCTGGAATCATTCTTGTTTTCTTTCTTTCCCCCACCCCATACCCAATCTAATAGCAAGTCTTGACACCCCATATCTAAAATCGGTCGTGAATCGCCTGTAGGCCAGTGCAGGCTGACGCCTTCTCACCTCTGGACCACTCAGTCTCCTCACTGTGCTCTTGCCCTTGTTGCTTCTGATTTCACCTCCGTCCCCTCCTTAAAAGGCTCCCGGGACTTCAAATTTCTCTTAGAAGAAAATCCCATCTACTTACATGCTACATGTGTGCGTGCTAAGTCTCTTCAGTCGTGTCTGACTCTTTGCGACCCTATGGACTGTAGCCTGCCAGGCTCCTCTGTCCATGAGATTCTCCAGGCTAGGATACTGGAGGGGGTTGCCATGCCCTCCCCCCGGGTATCTTCCCGACCCAGGGATCGAACCCACATCTCCTGCGGCTCCTGCACTGCAGGCGGATTCTTCTCTGCTGAGCCACGGGGGAAGGCCTACCTGGCTACAGAGTTCTGCGCTTCCGTCTCCCGCCTGATTCTGGACTGCTTAATACGCTCTCCCTCACTTAATACCCTCTGCCTGTTCTGCCTCCTTTCAGACCCTTTCCCACCTCGTGACTTTGCACGTGCTGCTCCGTGCCGGTTTTTGCAGAACGAGCTTCTCCTTTTGGTTTCAGACTGAATGCCACAGCCTCAGAGAGGCTTTCCTTGACCTAAGGAAATGTTTCCAGTTTCTCTTTGTCACAGAACCCTTTCTTCTCCTTTGTGCTATTTATCATAGGCTCTAAATATCTTGCTTATTTACATGTTCATTAACAGGTGTTAACTGGCTATCTCACTCGATATATTGTAAGCACCACAAGGGCAAAGTACTTGCCCTTTTTTTCAAATCTTATTCACTAGGATATCTCTTAATCAGTATTTAATACGTTTCTGCTGAGTGAATGAATGATTTAATCCTCCTAGAAGCAGAATGTATAAACCAGCCATTATATACTCACTTTACGGATGTCAAAACTGAAGCTTAGAGGGGTGGATTCTTGCCCTAATGACATAGGCTGGAAGTAATGTAGACAGGCCTTATATCATGGACTTTTCCTGCTAGACCCTTTCACCCTGAAGGGAGATAGACTCTGGGTGGAGAACACAGCTTGGCTGATTCATAATCTAATTCCCCAACATGAGACCAGAGAGCCAAGATTCCAAAGTTCCTGTCTCTAAAGAGGTGTCTGTATGTGGCTAAGGATTGCAATCAATTCCAAATTCCAGGCTGCATTGACACATACACCCAATAAACACCCAATGATCGCAAGAGAAGTGCAGTGACCGAGGAAGAAAATCAGACCCACAGGCCTGAGAGCTGGCCTAATCTCCCAGGATCCTCTTCAGAGCTGTTCTAATTTAGGCCTGATGGAATGGGGAAAATGTTGTCTCTAGTTCCTTTAGTTTACGGTGGCCTAATTTGGAAGATTTTGCCATTTTGAGGTCTCAACTAGTGTCTGAGAGCAGACCTTGATTATTGTTATCATTTAAAAGACTGCCTTGGCCATCAATAGAGAGCTAGCAGCATTTCTTTGATTCCAGGAGGAAAGTTCCTGGTGAGGGAGCCTGGTGACCTAAAAGGCCCTGGACCGGACGCCAGAAGGGTGGTGCTGTGGGTGGGAAGGTCCTGGGCTCCCACCAGCAGACTGTCGGTCCCTCGCCGGCTCCCAGCTTCGTCCTCTGTAAGGAATGATGCGGGTCTGATGGGGGCCTGAGGGTCAGGGGTTTTGGATCTGACCCTGGCTCTGTCACCAACGTGGAGCCTGGGGTCTGGTTAAGGCCCTTTCCTTCTCTGGTTTATCGGTGGATTGCTGTTAGGCGTTCAGGTTTGGAGGGGCGGATTCTTAAGTCCTGTTCCAGCTCTGATATTTACTCATTCTGTGGCTTTTTCAGGGAAACATTTGCTCCCCGGAGAACTGGGTTTCCTTATTTTCCAGCCCTTAGAAATCAGCATGAAATTCACATGGCCGCCTCAAAATAGTTCAACAAAGAGCATCTTAGTCCCAAAGGCCTGGGTTTCTTAAAAGTACCTGAGGAATCAAGTGCCCACTCCTGCCACTCTCCCAGCCCTAAACACCATTCCAGTGACAGGTACCCACTCCAAGGAAGGAAGCTCTTCAAGAAGGCCAAGGTCATGGGAACAGGTTGGGGAGTATAAACCCACTGAGAGCCTAGAAGCTCTGGGCATTAACCCCCAAGGTCATTGTATTCACTTGGTCTTGACCCAGTATGTGAAAAGACAAGGTTTAGGAAAGTCAGATATGTGTCTTTTGAGTGTTCACTGTGGGGCAGGCCTCCGCTCAACACTCGTATACACTGCTTTGTTCAACCTTGACTTGGGAGATAAATATTATGATCCTCATTCTACAAGAGATGGTGTTGAAACATGGAGCTAAAGTGAGTTGTCCAACGTTATACAGCTAGAAAGACCAGGACTGAGCCTGGCACTCTTTACTGCTGCCCTTGTTTTTCTCCTAACAGAAATAAAAAGTAAAGTTGAGAAACCTCAGTAAACAGTTGCGGAAATCGCTCTGGACTCGAGGACTGAAAAATTGGTTATGAACCCTAGTTCTTTCGTTTATTAGTTCGGTGATCTTGGGTAAGTCATTTGACTTTTTTAAGCAGCAGCATACTGGCTTCTCTGCTGGCTCAGATGGTAAAGAGTCCGCCTGAGATGAGAGAGACCCAGGTTCGATCCGTGGGTCGGGAAGATTCCTCAGAGAAGGGAATGGCAATTCCCTCCAGTATTCTAGTACTCTTGCCTGGAGAATCTCATGGACAGAGGAGCCTGGCGGGCCACAGTCCATGGGTTGCAAAGAGTCAGACACAACTGAGCGACTAACACTTTCACTTAAACTATATTGACCTAGAAAGTGGGGATAATCACTTCTATCTCACAGTATAAAGTTAAAAGGGAAAATGTGCATGAAGGGTTTCAGCACGATGTCTGCCATGTAATAGGTGTTCAGTAAATGTTAGTCACTACTAAGTCTAGTATACTACTATTATAACTATTAGCAGTATATCACTAATATCACCACCACCTTCTCTCCAGAGTGGCCCCAAAGCTCAAACGAGACAATGACTGGGAGAGCTGCGTGCGTTCTGCACCTGTCAGTAATCCCCTGTCTTATAATTATAGCAAGCTAAGGGAAAGAGTTATTTGTGAAGCTCTGACCACATTCCTCCCCCAAATGGTTCAGATTCCTTGCTCTGCAGCCAGCGCTGATGACGAGCGAGGGCTTGACTTGGTGCCCACTGTGAATGACGTCCTCCGGTGGATCGCCGAGAAGGACAGCAAACGCTTTTCTGAGCTTATTTTAGCATCAGAAGGACTTTGAGGCGGGATTTCAGCATTTAGTTTCATTGGGGAAGGCACTTTGCCATTAATGTGAACTTACAGTAAAATTTTCTCCTCCTCATCAATTTAAGAAGAGATAATGTGGAAGCAGATCTAGGATATGGCTGGCAGACATACCCCCAGATCCAAATGAGTTCTATTGTGGGTTATTCCTGATTATTTAAGTAGTGTGTGCTTATTGTAAAAAAAGAAAAAGGAAAAATGTGTAAAAGTATGAAGGAGAAACAATCTAAGTACCCATAATACAATCATTCAGAGACTAAACTTGTTAATATTTTGTTGTATTCCCTTTTAGGCTTTTATTTTGTGTCTATATCAAATGTTATATTCATATAGATAGCGTATAGAATTAGTAATATATTCATATATTATTTATACTATGTAAAACAATATATGAATGTAATCATATATGAATATATTCATATATTTACATAATTGAGATCATAGTCTAAATAACCATGGAAACTTTTTTAATAAAGCTATTTTTTATTGGAGTTTTTGGTTCACAGCAAAACTGAGCAATAGGTATAGAGATTTCCCATATATCCCTTGCCCCACACATGCAGTGGTAAAGAACCCGCCTGCCAGTGCAGGGGACATGGGAGATGTGGGTTCGATCCCCGGGTTGGGAAGATCCCCTGGAGGAGGGCATGGGAACCCACTCCAGTATTCTTGTCTGAAAAATTTCTTGGACAGTAGAAGCTGGCAGGGTGCAGTCCATGGAGTCGCAGAGAGTCGGACACGACTGAGCGCACACGCAAAGCCTCCCTCACTATTAACTTCCCCCACCAGAGTGGTGCCCTTGTTACACTTAATGAATCTGCTTTGACACGTCTCATCCATTCAGCCTGTTGTGGTTTACTCTTGGTGTCGTACGTTCTGAGGGTTTGGACCAACGGGTAATGCCGTGTATCTATCCATCACTGCAGTGTCATCCCGGGTGTTTCTGTTTGCCCTAAAAATGCTCCGTGCTCCACCTCCTCATCTCTCATCCTCCTCCCACACCCCGTCTACCACTATCTTCTAACTGTCTACATAGTTGTGCCTTTTCCAGAATATCACACAGTGCATGAGCTTTTCAGATTGGCTTCTTCCACTCTGTAATATGCATTTGTTTCCTCCACGTCTTTCCATGATGACTTGACAGCTCATCTCTTTTTAGTGCTGAATAATATTCCGTTGTCCGGATATGGACCTGGTTTATTCATTCACCTACAGAAGGGCATCGTGGCTGCTTCCAAGTTTTGGCAGTTATGAATAAAGCTGCTGTCAACATCCTTGTGCCGGTTTTGGCATAAACACAAGTGTTCAACTCCTTTGAGTAAATACCAAAGGATACACGTGCTGGATCATATGGTAAGAGTATGTTTAGTTTTGTAAGAAACCACCAAACTGTCTTCCAAAATGGCTGTTACATTTTGCCTTCCCACCAGCAGTGAATAAGAGTTCTCTTGCTCCAAATCCTCTCCCACATTTAATATTGTCAGCATTTTGGATTTTTGGCTACTCTAGATGGTATGTAACCTATTTTTCCATAATTTTATATTGCAAGAATTTCCTTCATGAATATTGTTATTTAAAGATGTATAGGGTTGCAACATAGGGATGGCATAGAGCACAAAGTATTTAATCCCTCCCTATTGTTATCTGTTTGTTTATTTTTTCGGCCGAGCATCATGGTTTGTGGGATCTTGGTTCCCTGACCAGGGATTAAGCCAGGGCCTTTAGCAGTGAGAACTTGGAGTCCTAACTACTGGACCACCAGGGAATTCCCTGTTATCTGTTTAGACTTTTCTAATTTTCAGGATTATCCATAGCACTCTGATGAACATTTTTGTATATAAAGCTTTATTTACGTCACTGTTTATTTTCTCTAGGACTGATTCTTCAAAGCGGAGGTAACAAGTTAGAGAGAAAACACTTCACATTCTCATCAATTCTGTGAGGCACTCCCTTACCAGCAACAAGTACTACCATTTTAAAAAAGTTCTTGCCAAATCAATAGGCTAAAAAAAAAGTAAATTCCTGTCTCAGTTCTCAAATCTTTGATTACTTAAGTTGAATACACAATATTTCATGTATCTTAGCCATTTGTATTTTCCTTTCCGTGAGTTGCTAGCGTCCTTTGCTGAGCAGACTTTGTTCATAGTGGCCCCAATAACTAAAGTTGTCCACGGATGATGCCAAACTTTGCATCTGGCCACATCTGATAGGAGCCTAGGCTCCGGAGGATTAGAAACAGTCCATGTCAGCATTGCTGCTTCAATGAAACCAGAAAGGGGAAAGTTTCTATGTTTTATTGGAATCTGAGAGATGAAGTTATTTTTGCTGATTGTGTTATTATGCCTTCTTTTCTTACTCCCAAAGCTTCTCTTTTTTAAAATGCTGCTCTAGCAGGAAGGTTAGATTCAGTGTATACCTGTTCTTTCTTTCAGTATGTGTTCACTGACCACCTACTATGTGCAAGGGCCAGTGGCCACAAGGACAGCTGTGGAGTCTAGAGAACAGCCTGGTTTTTGGAGCCGGGCAGGTGCTGGGCAGGGGCTTCCCATTGGTAGTGGTAAGGAACCTGCCTGCCAGTGCAGGAGACATGAGGATGTGGGTTTGATCCCTGGGTTGGGAAGATCCCCTGAAGGAGGGCATGGCAATCCACTCCAGTATTCTTGCCTGGAGAATCCCATGGACAGAGGAGCCTGGCGGACTACAGTCCATGGGGTCACATAGAGTCATGACTAAAAGCAACTTAGTGCGTGCATGCACACACACACACACACACACACACACGTGTTGGGCAAGTCCTTTAACCTCTCTGAGGCTCTCTTTTGCCTTCTTTCAAGCACAGGTGATAACCCTACCTTTGGGGAATAAATAGGTTACAAATGCAAAACTCCTGGAATGGTGTCTGCCACATCACAAGGCCGCATTTAGCTCAATAGAACATTCTTGAGCCATTTCTTTTTATTTGCCACTGTGCTAGGTGCTGAGGATCCAGAGGGGTCAGCTCTCTCTGCTCTCTCTGCCCTCTCTGCTCTGTGCATCCCTTCCCACTGCAGCTCCTCCCCCTCCCTCTTAAGTCCAGTGGCCCCGGATGCCACAGATGGGTTGACAGCTCTCTTTAGAGCCCCAGACCTCAGCTGCAGTTCTGGAGCCACAGGAAAAGTACCAACAACTTTGTGTTACACAGAGAGTCATAGCCGTGATTTTTATCTTCTCTTTTCTTAACATAGCATCAGCATTTTCCATTTAGAGCAGAGCTGTTAAGGGTGCCAGCTAGAGTCAGCCAGCCTTAGTTTGATTTCTGGCTCTATCACTAAGTAACCTTGGGCAAGCTGTTTAACATTTCTATGGTCTAGTTTTCTTATTTGTAAAGTGGGGATATTAATAGATGGTTAGATAGTATCACTGACTCAATGGACATGAATCTGAGCAAACTTCAGGAGACAGTGAAGGACAGGGCAGCCTGGCATGCTGCACTCCATGGCAAGGCAAAGAATCAGAGATGACTTAGTGACTGAACAACAACCAAACAACAATAGTATTAATACCTACTTCCTGGGGTCTTTCTTAGGATTAAACAAAAGAAGTCATATGTAGCTTTTAGGATAACATGAAGCACACAGTAAAAGCTCAATGGCCAGTTATTAATATTTCTGTAATGTCTTCATAGCCACCATTACAATGACTCTTTATGATTAAAAGAGATACAACACCTGTCTCTGACATTGGATATTTGGAGCATTCCTAATTTTTAAACACAAAAGTAAAATATTATTCCTAAGAAACAAACAAAAAGTCATCTTGCAGTTTAGAGATAAAGGCAGAACAAGAAATTTAAGTATTAAATGGGGAGTGAATCCACATTAAAACACTTAAATCACCTTTCCAGAAAATGCAACATATACTATACATATCAACAGGGTAATTAACTCATTTTAGAACCTGCAGTGGGGGTGATCCCTGTCTGAGGCAGGGAGCTGGCCTGGATTACTTTGGCAAAGCCTTCTAGTCTTTTCTCTGTGATTCTCCAGGCAAAGAAGCTGTATCAGCTTTTCTCTTGTAGTGCCAGAGAATCTCTGATATAGCACAGCTCAGGGCCAACCCAGAATTTTTCAGCTATCACTTGGGATATCTGGTAGGGTGGCTGTCAGGCCATGTCACCCGATGGAGAAGTTGTTTCTGGCTGTGGTCCTTCGGCCAGCCAACAAGGCTCAGTGTTAGCACTGGCATAAATGAGGTTGAGCACCTTCTGCATGCCAGGCTCTGTAAAAACGTTCCCTTCAGGCCTCAGCTTAACTGAGGCAGAATTCACTGGTCCCATTTTATAGATGAGGAAACTGAGGCTCAGAGAGGTCAAAGGTTTTTCCTCCAAGGTCACACAGCTGGCAGAGTCATGACCTGGCTCTGTCTGACTTTAAAGATACAAACTCTTCTCAGGGCACCATAGAGTCTTGTTGCGATGTAATTCAAACTAACCAGCATGGATTCCTGCTCACATGTGTCCCCCCTGCTGAGCACTGAGAACAGACAGAACAGCCTAATGGAGGAGAGACAGAAATCCCAAGTTCTAGTATTCCCACTGACGCATGCCTGTGAGGAGTAATGAGCCACGGGGGTGGTCCAATATATCCTGTTGTATACATTTCTGAAAGCCATCCTTAATCCTTTCAGGAAGAGGCAGGGGGTAGAGAGATTGATGGATCAGGGCTATAATCAATGAACAAACAAAGGGCAGTGGGAAAATAGGGCGAGAGAGAGATTCATTCCCACTCAGAGATCCAGAAAATTCTCTTAGAGGATATGGTATTTGGGCTGGGGTTGGAAGGGCTAGAAAGATTCAGCAAAAGACTACGGGAGGGGCTTGACCTATCCCCTCCCTTCCCCAAGAGAAGTAAAAACAGAATCTTTATTTGCACTTCCTAAATATTGGTCTGAAACCAGAACCCATGCACACCCCTCCCATTTTGCCCCTCCCCTTACACACATAGAGGGATCTATTAAGATACACTCATGTTGCTGTTGTTTAATTGCTAAGTCCAGTTCAACCCTTTGTCATCCCATGGATGGTAGCCCACCAGGCTCCCCTGTCCATGGAATTCTCCAGGCAAGAATACTGGAGTTGGTTGCCATTTCCTCCTCCAGGGGATATTCCCAACCCAGTGATGGACCCAGGTCTCCTGCATTGCAGGCAGATTCTTTACCATCTGAATCACACATAGGTACAAATGTAAAAACACACAGAAAATACACATAGAACACATACCAGTCCACGTGCAGATATTTAAAAACATACAATATGCAAAAATAGCTACCAGCTGCCATACTCATAAGATCATACAAATACACACGCATATACACAGACTCACAAACATGTTTATGTTTCATTACACAAGCACATACACGCCCTGTCCCCACCTACTCCTCATTCAGGTAAACAAGTGCATTTTTAATTAACAGATACACAGGTTCGCACGCAAATATGATCGCCCAGTTCTGGTTGGAGGCCGGTGACTAATGGGAAGCCATGCACAAAGGAAGCATCATGCAGGGGAGGCCAGGAATGGGGTGGCGGTGGGGCTGGGATTAAGCCCTGTCAGATGACAAACGCGCCCTGCCCGGCTGCAGCGCCTGAGCGAGCTCTGAATCCTGGGTGATGGCGCGAGGCTGCGCATCGGAATTCCAGCTTTACACAGGGTATAGTGTCACCCAGGGTCAAGCTCTGTGGTCAGACCCACCCCTAGCCCTGCAATAGGCAGGCGGCTCTGAGGACACGCAGGTCTGCGGCGTGGGGCTTGTCCTAACACAGTACGCAGAGTGTAGTCAGCATTAATGAGGGTTTACTGTGGGCCAGGCACTGCGTTAAGCCCTTTCAGGGCATTACTTAATTCTCACATCAGCTCTGTGAGAGAGGGGTGGGCGGTGGGGATGTTAGCTGCCATCAACCCCATTTTAGAGGTGAGAAAACTGCACTCAGGCCACAAAACCACTCAGCAGGAAGCTTGGAGCTGAGGTTCAACCCTTTCCGACCTCACTCTCCCGGGGGTGTAAGGTGAAGTGTGCATGTGAGCCTGTCACCCTCACGCAGGAAGCTTGCACCTTCCACTCCTGACGGGTCTCTAGAACCCCCGTCCCGCCAGGTACAGCACCTGGCCCAAAGCAGGTGCCTGGTGAGGGCGTGGGTCTTGCTTGGTTCGGTAAGGTCCTCGACAAGGGCCTCAGTTTCCCCATCTCTGAAATGGGAATGCAGCGAAGACCTCGCAGGGCCGAGGCCGGGCGCTCTCTGGCAGCAGAGGAGGTGCTGTGATCTACATCCTCGCAGCAGCCACCCTCACCCATCGCGGGGGTTCCAGCTCCGTCCCCACCCGAGCCCGGGCGAGGCGCTGGCGCCCCATTGTTTAAGAGAGCGGGGAAGCTCCCAAGAGCCAAGTCCCCGTCCCGGGGTCGCGCTCGCCGCCCAGTGGAGCAGACGACTTGGCCCAGCGTCTGCCGCGCCGGGCGCGTCCTTTGTCTGCTCCCCGGCGCCCGGGGCCCGGGGCCCGCGCCCCGCTTCTAGGGCAGACAAAGCCGGGGCTGCCGCTAGTCTGACCGGCTGGAGCGGCGCTCGCTCCACCCACCTCCCGCCTTAGCACCGCCCCCTCCCCTCAGCGCCCTCTGATTGGCTCTTGGGGCCACAAAGAGGCCGGGAAGCGGGCAGATCACGTGAGACGGCGTGGCCTCCCATAGGCCCGGCCAGGCTGCTAATCAGGGAGGGCGGGCCGTCCGCGCTCGGCCCGGTCGCTCCCTCCGCGCCGGGGCCCGCCCGCGGGGCCGGCCGCCTGTCAGAGGGAGGTGGCGATGGTACGCCCGGTGGCGGCGGCGGCTGCGGCGGCTTCCCTGGTCCGAGTGCAGCGAGGAGAAGATGACTGACCGACCGGCTGACTGACTGAATGAATGAATGGCGAAGCCGAGCGCGCCATGAGGAGCCTGCCGAGCCTGGGCGGCCTCGCCCTGTTGTGCGCCGCCGCCGCCGCCGCCGCCTCAGCCACCTCGGCGGGGAATGTCACCGGCGGCGGCGGGGCCGCGGGGCAGGTGGACGCGTCGCCGGGCCCGTGGCTGGTGAACGAGCCCAGCCACCCTTTCTCTAAGGCCACGGCTCCCACAGCCCAGGCCCCGAGGACCGGACCTCCGCGCGCCACCCTCCACCGACCCCAGGCTGCGTCTTCCTCAGCCCAGCCCCCGGAGACCACCCCTCCTCCGACCACCGCCGGGCCCGCTCCGACCACCGCCGCCGGGCCCGCTCCGACCACCTCTCAGGCATCGCTCGTTCCCTCGCGGGTCACACCTCCTGCGGTGGAACGTACTCCGACTACCCCTCGGGTGACAACCAGACCCGCGCCGACCACCCTCTCGACGACCACTAGCCCAGCGCCGACCACCCGTGTAGCGACCACGGTGCGGGCGCCCACCGCTCCCCCGATCCTGACCTCGCCTCTCCCCGGCGGCGGCGGCGGCAGCAGCAGCAGCAGCAGCAGCGTCCCGCCCACCCCACCTGCCACCGAAGCCCCCTCTCCGCCTCCCCCAGGTGAGTCCCAGCGCCTCCTCGGCGGCCGGACCCTCCCTGCAGCTGCCCGTCCTTCTAGCGTTGGGCTTCTTGGCTGGAATGGGTCATTTCTTGCCCCCAAAGGTTCCCCAGATTTCGACTTCCAAGGGGAGGCCCAAGCTCTAGATAGTCTGCCCCACCCCCCTCCCCAGCCCCCAGTCTGGAAAGTCTTTTGTCCCCCACTTGGGCTGTGCTTCCTTGGGAGGGGAGCGACTGCTGCGTGGAAGGCATCGCACATCCTTACAAACAGCGCTCTCTGGCCTTTGTCAGCTGCGCTGGATGGGCGCAAACTTTTGGGTTCGGTTCGCTCACCCTGCCTCTCCGCCTGGGTGATCTGGGGAAGTTTGAAAACCAGCGCAGGACCTCCTGCGACCAATAGGTCAGAAACTGAAGGGATTCCTCCTAAGGCTCCACTTTCCTTGTTCATGTAAATATCAGATGTGCATGTGACAGGTGGAAAAGATATTGAGAGGATTTTGTTTACAAACAGTAGTACAGACCACTTGAGGCCAAAAGAAAAAAGAAATTGTAATCCATGTTTTCCCTGCACAAGAATGGATTCAGTAGTCATTTGGGACAGGTGTGTATCTAGGCTGGGCACATTTATAAATTAGGTTAAATCCCTTCCTTGCACCATTTTTTTTTTTTCTTTTCCTTCCTCAATTACAAGGTCAATATGTTTGGGCAAATACACAATTTAAGCAGGGAGGCCCATTTTTTCCTGAATGTTCAGTTTTCCTGATGTTGATAAAAGCCAATTTCTGTCTGAGTCCTGGTAAAAAATAAAGCTCTTCTTCCTACTGATTGAAAGTCTTCAAGCAGTTAGAGACAACTTCTGTTCTTTTTCTCTTGAGATCTAAAGTGGGCCTGGAACTAAACAAATAAAACCTGCCTTGTCAAGGTGTTAGACAAGAGTTTCTGAATTCCTTTGCTTTGAGTTGGGGTTTGATTTGTCCAAACCATTTTGCCTTTAGCTGGATTTATATTAATGGATCTCTGACCTAATTCTTAGGCTCAGTGATTTACTGTGGGGTCAGGTATGGACTTTGGACTATAATTGAATTTGTAGAGAGTTTTCCCACATGATTATGCATCTTAATACAGTCCAATCTTGGATTGGAGCTTGGCATTGACACAAGTAGGAATGCAGATTATTCACCCATAAGAAGCCAAGTTGGTATTTCTTCCAGCTTCAAGGAGTGGGCTAACTAGCTGGATTTTGACTGTAACCTTTTTTGGCCTCCTTGTAGAGAGACTGACATGATACCGAGAGGCAGGAATCATAGTGGTTGAGAGTATGGACTCAAGTCCATTCTTAGTTTGAACCCTAGCTCTGCTGCCTTTTATTAACTGTGTAATTTGGGAAGGTCAGTTAATCTCTCTTCATCTGAGAAATGAAGATAATAATAGTATTTAGCTCATAGGATTGCTGTGAATTCTTTGAAATTTTCTGTGAAATCCTGGGAAAATTAACTAAGTGCATTTATAGTGCTTAGAACAGTAGTTCTGGGTGCAGAGTAAATTAGCTCTGTATGTATGTTAACTATCATTATGATAATTTTTTAAAATGGGGTAGAAAGCATTTGAGGAACCTAATAGGGACTTGTGATGATTTTTATTTGTTTCAGTAAAATGTAATGGTAGTATGTGTGCTCAGTCATGTCCGACTCCTTGCGACCTTATGGGCTATAGCTTGTCAGAATCCTCTGTCCATGGGATTTTTCAGGCAAGAATACTGGAGTGAATTACCATTTCCTCCTCCAGGTAAAATGTAATAGAAAAGGATAAATTAGATTTCCCAAAGTTTGAAGCACACAGTAGTGTTTATGTAGGAAGATTCCTTCTTTTGGAAGGTTAGTATGTCATAAGTCTGTGTAATTGATGTTATTTTACCTTAATTTTTGCATTGTTATTTTTAAATCACAAAGGTAACCTTTTTTCCTTTTATGTTGCTTTTTCTTTGTGATAAAATATACATAACATAAAATTTACCATTTTAACTATTTTTTAAGTGTACAGTTTAGTGGCATTAAGCACATTCAAATTGTTTAACCATCACTACCATCCATCTTCAGGACTCTCTTTTTTTACCTTCCCCAGCTGAAACTCTGTATCCATTAAACAATAACTCCTCAATGGCCAGCCATCCACCTTATTCCTAGCAACCACCATTCTACTTCCTGTCTCTGTGAATTTGCCTATTCCAGGTTACTCATATGGGGAACTCATAGCATTTGTCTACAAAGATAACCTTTACCTACAAAAATTACAAAGCACCAGAAGTCCACAAGTAAAGAGTGGAGGTTCCTCCCTCCCACTTTACTTCTTCTCAGTTCCTGTCAGTCCTTAAATGTTACTGCTATTAGCAGTTTGATCTTTTCTCAAAAGCAAGTTGTGGCATGCAGGATTGCGTTCCCTTACCAGGGTTCGAACCTGTGGACCCTGCATTGGGAGCGCAGAGTCTTAGGCACTGGACCACTAGGGAAGTCCGTAAACACAATTATTAAAAAATAGTTTTTAAAAGCTCAAGATGAAATAATATATAAATTATATACATTAAATATATTAATTACGTATATATACTGCAAGCCATAGAGTTTTGCAACTTGCTGTATCCACTTAACTGTGTATCATGGCCTTTTTTTTCATGTCAGTACCTAAAATGTACCTTATTCTTTTCAGCAGTTGTATTTTTCATCGTTAAGTATATATCGTATCTATTTAACTAATCTCTTGTTTATGGATACTTGGATTGCTTCTTGGCTTCACTTTAAAAAGCTCAGAGAAGAATGTGTTCTTGTTTAGTCCATCATATTATATTATTAGTCCATCATATTATATTCTCTAATACCTTGTCTGGAGTTTTGTAGACTCCAAATCGATTGTAAGTAAAGCAAAGCTGGATTGAGTAATATTTGCCATCAGAACTGTTCAAGGCCTTTAGTAACTTCCACGGACTACCATATACCTATGTCTGTGATGGTCTTTGGGCCACAGAAATTTTAAGGTGCTCAATTTTGGTAGCTCTGCTGTGTTTTAAATTTTCTGTAGCTTGTAATTTTCTGTGAATTCGGTATGGACTGCCTCTGTCTAGTTCTCAGCAGCTGAACTGCCTTTGTGGGCTTACTGCTTTACTGGGCAGTTTTAGCTTTACAGTAATGTAATTGAGTCTGGTCTTTCTATCTGAACATGGGTTCTAGTCTACTTCAAACAGTAAATGCATCTCCTTGACAGAGGAAAGAGATTTGAAAGACCTGGTTCTAACTGAATTTGAAAGACCTAGTTAGGTTGGCAAAATTGGATTCTCTGGCTTTTGGGAAGATGAGTACAGGGTGTTTTATTTTAATGTTTGTATAAAACTGAACAGCACCGATAATACATTATGTGTCTAGATGGGTCTTCTGGCTGCTCTTTGAATTAAGAATTTCTTCCATGATGATCTAGTTGAGAGCTCTTGTCTACCCCTCAGTAAGGGCCCTCTTTTGTTTACAGGGACACTGATCTGCAAACTGAAACTAATTGCCCAGCAAGCAAGCATTTTCCTCCCACAGTCCTGGCAAAACATTTGACTGATTGGTTGGCTGGGTAGGACATTTTACGAAGGGTGAAGGGAGAGGCTGTGATACTAGAGTATAATAGTTATCGATAGTAAGAGACTGAAGTGATGATAAATGTTTGATTTTTAAAATTATGGACCTTCAGGGCTAGATAGGACTTTAGAAGCCACTACCTCCTAACGTGGCTCTACATTGCAAGAAATGCTTCCATGGACTCAGCCGAAATATTTCTCCCTGTGGTTAACACCAGCCAGTTCTGACTCTGCCCTTTGGGGCCGCACAGAACAAGTCAGCTGTCTCTCTGCCCTGAGAGTTCTGGGATCTGTGGGCAGTCATTGTGTTCCCTCGGAGTCTCGACTAAATAACTTCAGCTCCCTCAACTGTTCTTTATGTGAAATGATTTCAGATTCCCTTACACTCTGCTGGTTGCCCCTCTTAGGGAGTTTTTCAGTTTTTCTGTGTCTCTCCCGGAGTGTGGAGTACAGAGCTGAGCGTGTCACCCCAGACGTGCTCTGACCAGCTCGTGGTGGAGAGGGCAGCTGCCTCGTTCTCTCTGGATGCTGTACTACTGTTGATGCAGTTAGCTCCTCATCACGGTAGCTTTTCTGGCAGCCGCATTACGCTGTTGACTCATTGAGTCCATTAAGATACTTAAGTCTTTTTTTTTTTTTTAACACGTTCTAGACAAGTCTGTCTTCATTCTGGACTTAGAAACTCTTTGTTATCCTCTAAAGTATAAACTGAGATAGTTGCCAAGCATGTAAGATTTACTGTGTTAGATTCAAGCCATCATTTTGGATTTGCAGTCTGTCAGCGTACCCCACCTAGTTTCTTCACGTTCACCTGCGGGGTGTTCCTACTGAGAGTCCAAGGACACGTTAGGGCAGGTTGTTCTTACCTCACAGGAGGGAGTACATTTAGGGATGATAAAAAAGTTTGGAAGGGAAGAGATTGTGGTTTAGATTAGTTCTCGAGGGTCTCTTCCAGCTCTGCAGTTCTGTGATGATTTGGTACCCATGATTCAGGGCACATGACTGCCCCCCAAGGAGCCTTAATCATTTATTTGTGATCTAAGTTAAGAGACGAGGCTTTTTTTTTTTTTTTTTTTCCAAGCAAATCCTAGAGTTTGAAAGCTCTGACTACTGTGGCGTGTAAATAAAATATTATGAATGGATTTTATTTGAAAGGAACATTCTAGAAACCAGGGCCCTCCTGTCTGTACTAGGAAATGTTTTCTTCATCCTAAAATTCTGTATAGCTAAGTTCGGGGTGTTAATTTGCTTATGGTTATTCAGGAAGATACCGTTCATTTTAAGGACACAGAAATTGTTCAGACTTCAAAGATAATGTATGTTGATAACCTTTTATTGAAAACCTGTAGGGCTGGGTGTGTTTCAGAATTTGGAATGTTTCTGATTTTAGGAAGTTAATAAGTGTACCCAGTGAAGTCTAGGACAGCACCCTGTGTGATCAAACACGTGAAGGTATTTGCAGCAAAACGTGTGTGTATTCACACTGAATGGGTTTTTAAAAAGGCTATAAATAACCTTGCGGTTTGTTCAGGTCAGGTTTTGCTGCCAAATGAATAACAGAAAAACTTTCTGTTTTTTTGGATCTTCTGGTATTTACATAAGCTCTGAGTGACTGTGGACCACTGAAATAGTACTTACACACACATATAGCACTTCCTATGCTGCAGATAACTGTTTTAAGTGCCTTGCATATATTACTTTCCTCAATCCTCACAACAGTTAGGTATAATCGAGTTAGGTGTTATTATTATCTTCATTTTATAGATAAGGAAACTGAGGCTCAGAGAAGCCCAGCTGTGAGGGAGCCTACATTCAAACCCAGCCTTTCTGGTTCCAGAATCCATACTATTGGCATTTAAAGAAATAGTTACATAGAAGATGAGAGAAGGAAACTATTTTGCTAAAAGCATTTGTCCTTGAATACTAGTCTGAGAAATTTTCAGGTGTTCCTTAGCATTTGCTCTCTTCCTTCTCTTATGTGCTGTTTATTCATCTCCTCAAATCTTCTGTTTTACCATGTTTACAATTAGAGCTCAAGTTCTTTGGTTAGGTTCTAATACGGTCTGAGATAGAAAGGATTGTCTGTGGTCTTCAGGGCGAGGCCCAGGAGCTTCTCAAGTTTACTGTGTCTTACTCCTGACCTAAGTGCCTAGACTTCTGCAGAAACTCCTTAGTGTGATTAGTTGCTGGAACAGCGTAGTTAAACTCCAGAGCATTCTTTTCAAATCTACTGAATTCTGTCGCCAGGAAGCCTTCTGGCTAGTTGAAAATTTACACACTGAAATAATCTAATTATGTCTTTTTATCTTGAATTTTTTTAAAGACCCATAAAATTAAAATGAGCATTACTTTTCATCTCAGAATTTCTAAACATGTATATATTAACTTCCAGACATCTTGGCACCCTTATAAACAGAATGGAAGAAAAATACCATGGTACTGTTTTTACTGATGGGTAGATTATGGGTAGAGAGATGACTGCTGTAGGGCACTTAATAGATCAGAGGAGAGTAGAAGGGTAAGATCTTGTTTGGGAGAAAGACAGATGATAGTTTTAGTTAAAAATAGCTTCAATTCATGCTTTTTGCCTTGATCTTTATTTTTGCTTGTTTTCTTTAGATATAATATAAACATCCTTAATAATAATGTTGAGATTATGTTTCAGGTATCTCTTCTATGGTCACTTAGCTTTTTTCTCAAGTATGTGTTTTGGTTTATCTGCTTTTCACTAGAAACAACTACCCTAACTGCACTGGTAACTTTGAGGGGAGATTTTTTTTAAATTGTCATGAAAAAGATAAAAATTATGTCTGGATACATATGTGTTTGAATCACAGTAAAGATTTACTCAAATCTTTTTAACTGTATCTATTTAAGTACATGTGATAAATGTGTGTCAAAATAATCCCTCTAGTAATGCCACTGTTCCACAATAAATATTATTGTCAGAAAAATCTTTTCCTGTTACTTTTTCTTCACTAAGATAAAATCTTCTGTTCTCCTTGCTCATTTTTTTTTTTTTCACTTGAAACTTCTCTGTATGTCCCACTTTCTCTTGTCTCTTCTTCTTAGACCCATTCATTCTTTCATGTTCTTCAAGGAACCAAATTATCCTCTCTACTTAACAGATTCCCACTTTGTCCTCCTTCAGTGCCTCCTCAAAGCCTAATTCTTCTAAGAAGTCTTTGCTGGAGAACAAAAGGTCCTTGAAGATGTCCTGGTAACAGGGTGCACAAGGCTGAACACTTTGCACTCAGAACAAACCTGTCTTTCTCTGTGACTTTGACTTTTTCCCTATGGATCTGCTTTTAAAGTCCGTTTAACTTAGATTATTAAGCCACTTGTAAGAAAATGTCATAGTTTGTACAATATTCAGGATATGGTATTAATTCTTCCTTTTTTAAAAAAATGAAGAGATTTTCTTTTTGTTCTGTATCTTCTTTATTGCCCAGCTTTCCCCCTGCTTCTCCTGCGGAACAATACAGAAAAAACAATTATCATAGCAGAAGTTATCTGCCTCCAAAAAAAAAACAAAAACTCTAGTACTTTAAATAAGTAGCAGATTTCTTTTTTTGTTTATAAGTAATATGAGTTGTTTGTGTTAGGGAGATGGATTTGGGCTAAATAGCAATGTAAAAGGTTTAATTCGGTTGAGAAACAAATATTTGATTTTTTTGAATGACAGAATTAATTAATCAGCTCCTCTCTCATCTGATTTATATATTGGATTTGTTTTTTCAGTAGAGATTTTTGAAATAGGAATTTTCCTACTCTAAAATTCTGTAATAAAAAAGTTATGGTACTCTTCAAACCATTATGCATCTATTAAAATGCTTCCATTATGTTAAAAGCAGTATACACACAAGGAGAGAACTATACCAAAATAATTAGGTGGCCGAAGCTAAGTAATGGGACTATGGGTCATTTTCATTTCTTTGTATTCTTCTGGATTTCCCAAGTTTTTTTTTTTTTTTTAAATCAGTGTACCCAATTTTATAGTAATAAAAATAAATGAATAAAATATAAAAAATGAGTAAAAAGTTATGATAAGCTTGATGAGCCTTCAGTTATATGTGATCAAGTCAAGCGATGTTACCCTGGGCCACTTAACTGTAATTTCTGGGATGGGTTCATCAACTTTGATCTACCTCAGAGACGTTTACTTGGTCTCAGGGAGTTGTGGTTCTGAAGAAAGGAGGTTGCTGAAGACAGTACCCAAGAAAGGAAACTGTTCCTGACACCTGACAAATCAGGGTAGTGATGACACAGCTAAGATTTGGTACCTTCAGGGAAAGTTTAGCTGAAATCTTAACAAAGTCTGAGAACAGCTGATTCTTTATCCATTTCACTCTGTCTAGGGAATTTAAAGCACAAACTTAAAATTAACTAAAGCAGCTTATGGAGATAGCTCTTGTATAAATTGTGCAGAATTTGAATTCATGACATTGTCTGCAGCCTTTACCAATGGAAGATCTTCGGTTCTCTCTTCTGCTAGAGATACAAAGCTCCCAAAAGTTTGGTTTGAGTCTGTGCATATGTTTTTCAGTCAGATCAGATGGGATTGCTTTTATACTGGTAATACAACAGCTGTTCTATATGGTGTCCTTGCCAGGGAGACAGCACTGAGGAAAGGGGAAATTTATTCAGTTGGAAAAAGGAATGTATCCTGCCCAGTCACAGGGCAAATGATCAGGGGTAGGTATGTTTTCAGCCTGGCTGGAGAATGTTCAATAACCTTTCTTTAGTAAATTTTAGACTCTTTAGATAACTGATTTTGGAAACTTTTGTTTCAGTCTTGGATGCTTAGAAACTGACATATTACCAGGGATCTTATTAGATTTTTATTTTTCAAAATCTATAGTTTTTATTTGATGTATGTGAGCAAAAAGAAGAGGTTAGGAGTTAATTATAAGGAGAACAGCATGTTCTCTAGTTCCTCTAGTTCCTTTTTGGAAATAATCTTTTAAAGTGAAATTCCTTTAGAAATTCCTTTAAACATTGTAGGGAAGGTTGTCTTCTCTGAAGGAAATTGCATGAACTGAGTAGCTTTTCCATTCTCTTCAGTCCTATCCATTGTCTATAGAGATGAAATGGCAGTTTGGGAAGGGTTATTAATGGTAACAGTGAGGGGAAAGATGGAATGCTTCATATTCCAACATACTTACTCAGTTTTGTATCTGTATTGAGGATTGATTAGAGGAAGGCATTGGGCACTTTTTTTTTTTTTGCTGTAGATTTCTCATGTGACTTCATATTCAAGTCTACCATGTATTTTGAGTTATCTGTTCTATATGAACTGCTTTAACAACATAGGCCCACCATCCCTGGATGTTGTGTGGGTTAATGAATAGTTATAAAGTGTACCAAAACCACAAAGCGAACTAGCTGTTGGGTATTATTATGCTGAATTGTTGGTGTATTGCCTGCAAACCCATCCTGTTCCACTGGTTTTAGTTTTTAAGTTAGTTTGTTGCTTCAACTTGTCGGCAAAGGCAGGGCTGAATGGTCCAGCTAATCAGGGGAGTAGCAGTCAGGAGGGATCATTCCAGTCTTTTTTTCCATTCACTTTGTAAGTTCCCGAGCACGTTTTTGCTTTTGGTTTTTGTAAATGGATCTGTGCCTTAGTTTCTCTAACTGTAAAATGAAGCCTGTTAATGCACAGATACAGTGCAAATCACATAGCTAGACCATTGGCTTCTAGACCATTGTCTGTAACATGAGTACGATAGTACCAACCTGATAGAAGGTTCTTGAGTATTAATCTAGAATTCAAACCCAGCTTTGTCTGCCTTAAAAGTCTGTTTTTCTTTTTCTTTTTTTTTTCCTTTCGACTAAACTGTGCTGCACTGCCAAAGCAGATGGGAGAAGCAGAAAATGAAATAAAGCGTTCCGTGGTTACAGAGCACATTTTGGGTTCCATTTTTGTCACCTCCCCTAGCCTCCCCCAGCAAGCCCATACATTGTCCTCCTCAGCACTTGTTCTGAATTACACAGTTTGATTCAGGTTTGATTGCAGTAACTGCTGTGAAAATCAAAATTAGATCAAAGAGTGTTTCTCAGAGGTAGATATGGGTGTGGAGTGGAGGCGGCAGAGGGGATGATGGTAGAAATCAGATGAAAGGAAGCGGGCAGACTCAGTGTAGATGTAGAGCAGAACTGAGCAGCAGCTATGAGATGGTCCCCTCAGCACCAGAAGGATTGGGACAGAGACGATGTAATGCTTATTAGCATTTGGCAGGACATACCACACACAGCAAGATGATAGTATTGATTGTTGTCAACTTGACAGTGAGACCTTTCATCTTCAACTTCATATGGACTCTAGATCGAGATGCTGATGCCAGACAATGTGTTGTAGAAAGCAGCAGGTGATAATTTGACGATATGAAAGTCATGGAAGCATCTCAGGCTTGGAACTGTGACTTCCGCAGTCACCCAAGGAGGCATTTCCCCTCCCCATTTTATAAACTTCCCTCCTCACTGGAGGGCAGGTGGTCTCTCAGATGAGACAAGGAGAAGCTATTATTTCAAGTTAGAACCAGCCTTTTCCGAACCACTTGCAAATATATTGATGGATGATATACAGAGTGTTGGAGGATTTGATTTAGAATCAAATAGCTTCTAAGTCGGAAAGAGAAAAACCAATATGGCATAGTAATGCATATATGTGTATATACATGGAATTGAGAAAAATGGTACAGATGCACCCATTTGCAGAGCAGGAATGAAGACACAGATGTAGAGAACGGACACATGGACACAGCGGGGGAAGGAAAGGGTGGGATGAACTGAGAGAGTGGCATTGACATATATACAGTACCATGTATAAAATAGACAGCTAGTGGGAAGCTGCTCTATGGCACACGGAACTCAATCTGGTGTTCTGTGATCACCCAGAGCGGTGGGATGGGGCGGGTGGGAGGGAGGCTCAGGAGAGTGGGGATATATGTGTACTTAAAGCTGATTCATGTTGTCGTATGCCAGAAACCAACACAACACTGTAAAGCGATTATCTTCCAATTAAAAAAATATGCATCTACCAAAAGAAAAGAAATAGCTTCAGTTTGTATGGCATCAGGACTCAACAGTAATTATGTATATTGTTACATCCTGCAAGTGCTCAAGTGTTATACTGTGGTCAAGTCGAACTATGTAACTATAGTTGTGGAGAATACGTAGACAGTGCAAAACCCGTAGACAGTGCAAAACCTGGTCATATCAGTCTTCTGGTTAGTAATTTAACATGATGTTTATACTTCAATATAATTCTGCTCTGTATTCACCATGAGTGACCCAAGCCCATTAATGCTTAGGTTTCCTAATATGTCTTAAAACCCCTCTGTAGTCAGTCTCTGTCCTCATTTCCTACCACCCTTCACCTTGTGCTTTAAACTCCAACGGGTTCGAGTTGCTTCTGTTCTCCTCAAATAGCATGCTTATTGTCGTCATCATTGTTACTAATAAGACAGTCATCTTTGGAGGTTTTCCTCTGTGTCAGATACTAAAGAGCGTTAAATGAATTATGATGACCTTGTCTAATTATCTCCATTTTACTAAGCAAGAGTGGTGGCTTTGAGAGTTCAAATACATTGAACAAGGCCCCACAGCTAGTAAATGTAGAACCTTGATTTAAATTTAGATCTGTGTAGCCTCAAAGCCTCCTCTCTTAATCGCTAAGCTAACTGGCCTCTTGTTACTTTGCTTCTGCTGTTCCCTCAGCCTGGAATGGCCCATCTCTTCAGTTTTAATACAGGCCTTAAAACAGAAGCGAATGCTTGTTGATTTAATCAGAAATGGACTTTACTCAAAGATTATTAAAGAGTTCACAGAATCTCCAGGGGAACCAAATTCAGGACTTGGAGCTAGAGATAATGCCCAGGGAAAACAATAATCTGGCGTTGAGAACCTTTGTGGTGGAATAGCAAAGCCTTAAAAATTGGAAATTGGAGAATTTCCCCCAAATAGGAAGGAATTAGTAGCAATTATACTATGATAGTAGGCTGCCAAAAAGAAAGACAGAGGTCCACCATATCCCTTCTTTCACCTAATAAGCTTACTTGCCCTTGAGAAACATGCAGCCTCCTATACTGTTTTACCTTATATATTCTAATATTACTGTACATTTTTTTGATTACTTGCTTTTTAAGGATTCTTATTTTAAGTGTTACTTGTTCATGTAATTGACTCCTCTATACCTTATTCTTTAGTGCCTATGTCTTAGTGATGTTTTTACTCTCTAAGATAGCCCTAAGATAGTGTTCAGCACTCAGTACATAGTAAGTACTCAATAAATAGTTGAGCGAATTGAGGCATAAAGCCTCCTGCGCACCACCACTAGAATGTAAGTTCCAGAAGGGCAGGGATTTTTGTCTTTGTCTGTCTCTTTTTTTAAACCACTGTCTCCCCAGCACCTAGATTCATTGCTAGCATATGTTGGGTCCTTAGAAAATACTTAAAGAATAAATGAATATTCCTAAATAAAAATTCTTTATTTCTGGAAATGACACTGTCATAAAACCCTTGAATGTGACCACTGGGAAGACCATAGCCTTGACTATATGTACCTTTATTGGCAGAATAATGTCTCTGCTTTTCAACAGACTATCTAGGTTTGTCACAGCTTTCCTGCCAAGAAGCAATCGTCTTCTGATTTCATGGCTGCAGTCACCATCCGCAGTGATCTTAGAGCCCAAGAAGAGGAAATCTGTCAGTACTGCCACCATTTTTTTTTTTTTTTTTTTGCCATGAAGTAATGGGGTCGACCTTCTAAATATTTGCTGTTCATTTCATTTTTGTATTTTGCATACCTATCTATTTATTGGAATACTACTTACAATCATTTTAATTCTTCACTACTGCTAATCGTTTCAATTCCAATTTAGTAGTATTACCCAGTTTTACAAAGAGCCTGAGTCTGAGATGAGGTTAAGTTGTTTGCTGAATAGTCACATAGCTTGGAAATACTAGTTAGCTGGAATTCAAACCCAGATCCCTCTTTTTTTGGAAGCACTTTCAGTTATGGCAAAACAATATGCTAAAAGGTTGTGCTCTATTTTATCCTCCCAACCCATGTTAGTTTTTGTTTGTTTGTTTGGCCACAGTGTTGTAAGCAGGATCTTAGTCCCCTGACTGGGAATCAGACCCTGGCCCTCCTGCAGGGGAAGCATAGCATCCTAACCCATGGACCCCCAGAGAATTTCCCATAACCCCTGTTAGTTTTAATGCATCTTTTTTCCCCTGCCACTTTCACTCTTTCCTGATTTATAGTCATTATTTTTCTGTGCATACCGTAGATCTGTTTACCATCCTCTTTGGTCTTCCTCTTGATTCTTTTTTGTAGTAGGAAGTATGTATTTTATTTGAGAGATCAAAGCACATCCTCACATATTACTATGCCTGTTTATTTTAATTTCACTTTCATTTTTTTTGTTAGCTTTATTGATCTGTACAGTGGATCATTTCCAGACAAGAAGACACAGATACCTGTTATGAGTCAGATGAGTAATATTATACATTAATCAGGATGGCATTTAAGAACAAACAGCATACACCCAACCAAGGGCCATTTCAGCTGGTAGGACAGGTGAAACACAAGATTGTCAGAAATAGAGACAGTAACAAATAATGATACTGAGTTACCACAAAAGCTTTGGAATCTGTGAAGTACTTTTCTGTGCCTTTATCATTGTTTCACTTACGAATTAAACTTCTATTGAGAAATTAGAAATGGATGCCAGACATTTGTAGCCAAAAAGAAAAAAGTTTTATTTAAAATTAGTTTCAGAAAATTATTTTTCTTAGAATATGAAATTTCTTGTTAGCAGTAGTCCTTTTTTAAACAATGGATCAGAAAGTAAACATTTCTCTTTGCTATATTTCTTTTGGTTGATAATAGAGCACTCATTTAGAAATAAACAAAGTCAGTGATTAAGTAGTCTTCAGGAAATAAAGCCACAAGTGTCACAAGCTGTTACTTTGTATTTCCTTATTACTTAATCAGTCTGAAGTGGTACCTTCCTCTTTCTTTTCTTTACTTCCTTTCTCTTTCCTCTCTCCCTTCTCTCTCTCTCTCTCTTTCTGTTGTTAATCAGATAAGATTTCAGATCCTTTTCCACCTGTTGTTTTTTTTTTTTTTCCTAGGTGGGGGATCTCATCATGCTAAAACTGGCCTTTCAACTATGTTTCGTTAGATGGTTCAGCTTAAGACTTTACGTTCACTTTTATTTAAGTAATAGAGAAAAGGGTATGCTTTGTCAGTAAGTTTACACTGGGCTCTCTGTGTCAACAAAATAGAGTGCTTTTACTCACTCGTCAGATCACTGTTAGTCACCGCTGTGCACCGAGCCTGGGCCGGTGGGTGCTAGAGAGACAGCAGATGTGTTTGCTTCCGTCCCGGCCCAGAAGAGTGGACCGCAGGCGGAGACGTCCCGCCACAGCGGTCTGCAGTACTTCAGGAGCAAAGGGGGAGCTCCTCACTCAGACCCGGAGGGGGAGGCGTGAGACAGTGTCCTTTCTGGAGGAGCCCTTCCCTGAGCTGAGTCTTGAGAACACACAGGAGTTAGCCAAGTGGAGGAGGGAGGACAGCATGGTAGTAAGCGAGCACGACCGAGGCCTGCCGAGGAGCCTGAGGTGCTGGGCGGCTCACGGGGACTGGTGAGCTCTGAGGCGGGGCCGCTGGCGCTTGCCAGATCGCGCAGTGCTTTAGCTGTCGTGCTCAGAAACTGATTCTGAGAGCAGCGAAGAGCGGTAAGCCCTGAAGTGACGTGGTGGGATTTGAGTTTTCCGTCAGTCTGGAAACTGCAGGGTACTCCTCAAAGTGATCCCCAGCAAAGATAATTAGAGGCCACTGACTGCCTCTCTAAATCTTTCCCAGCATTAATTTTGGATTAAAGGGTTTAAATGCTAAGATAATGTAATAATAGGAGGGGGACATGAATTGGCTTTCTATCCTGTCTTATTAAGCAAACATTTGAAACCTATTTTGCTTGTTGGTATAACACACAGACTTAGATGACTAAAATTAGAGACCTGACGAAGGAAGCCTGCAATGGGTGCTCGACCTCTTAATGGACCTGGTGTTAGACTGAACAAACCCACGTGTTTCCTGCGTGCCAGGCACTGTGGAGCTGAGAACAGAATGGTGAATGACTTAGGTGTTTACAATCTGCTGGAGGGATAGACTTGTACACACATGCTTTAGGAGACTTAGGTATTAGGTTCCTTTACTTAAATTTTCATTTTCTATCCTTATCTCAAACCTTAAAAGTGCGCATGAGGAAATCAAGGATAAGAGAGAGATTTCCCCTCAGATTTATTAAGATATAATTAATGTATAACATCATATAAGTTTAAGGCACAGACTGTGATGGTTTGATGCACATTTATATTGTAAAACATTTATCACAATAAGGTGAGCTAACATATTTCATACCATTTTGTTGTTGTTATGATGAGAATATTAAAGTTCTACTAAGAGAGGTATTTGTGTAATAATGAATGATAAATAGGTACAATTCAGCATTCCGTTTACCTAGCTCCAGAGGTTTTCCTTTTTTCCCCATCATGTATTTAGCTTCCTCTGACAAGGTGTGCATGCCTGCTGAGTCACTCAGTCATGTCGGTTTCTTTGCGACCCCGTAGACTTTAGCCAGTCAGGCTCCTCTCTCCATGGGATTATCCAGGCAGGTATCCCCAAGAATACTGGAGTGGGTTGCTATTTCCTTCTCCAGGGAATCTTCCCGACTCAGGGATCGAACCTGAGTCTCTGGCATCTCTTGCATTGACAGGCGGATCCTTTACCCCTGAGCCATGTGGGAAACTCTCTCTGACAAAGCAAAGCATATATATTTTCAATCCTGAAAGTCGTTTTCTTCCCATATTTTCTTAATTCTTTCCAACACTACCCAAACTAGGTGAGCCTCAAAGGATCCAGCCATTAGGGGTTAAAAATGCAGGCTCTAAAGTCATATTCAAATCCTGGTTCTATCACTTACCCTCAGTCTGTCAGCCTGCTTCATAGAATTGTGAGTTGTGTTATGAGGTAATGTTAAAACAGTGGAAGCATAAGGAAAGAATTCCCTAAGTGTTAGTTGTTAAAATTGTTTTTGGAATAGCAACTCATGTTTTTCCAAACATTCAGGAAATTTTGTTAAACTGCGTTTGAATCAACCTACCTTACTCAAATTAATCTTGATGAAGAGCTTTCGCCTAGCATGCATGTTTGAAACCTTACCTCTTGTTCAGGAGATCAGTGAGTGACCTTGGTGTCACAAACACCTATGAAAATATGCCTGTGAAAGTAGCATAAAGACATTTTAAACTTTTTATTATGTAATATTTTGAAAATAAAAGATGACAGAACAGTGTAATGACCTCTTTCACATCTGTGTCACACACCTGGAGAACCATCCAGGCCAATCCTGCCTCATCCATACCCCCATCCATTTACCCCTCTCCTATTTTATTTTGAAACAAATCCTAAGCATCATATCATTTTGTCTATGAATATTTCAGACAGTATTTCTAAAATGTAAAACTTCTCCTATTTTTCTTAAGTATCTAAATGAAAATATGAATAATTTTTTAATATCATCAAAATGCTTTCTTTATGATTGGGGAGAGGAGTCTTTCCTTTTTTTTGGCCATACCACGTGGCTTGTGGGATCTTAGTTCCCCGTGCTGTGAAAGCATCCATCCTCACCAGCGGACTGCCAGGGAATTCCCCTTTAAACCTGGGACATGGTTGATCAGTTTGGGGGAGTAGTAATGAAAACTGGTTATTTTTTGTTATGGTTTCTGACATTGCTAAATACCTCATATAGCCCAACTGTTAGTTGAAAACTAACAATATGAGGACTCCCTTAATTGGGTAGAATAAGGTACAGACATTTCATTTTGGGTTGTGCACACGGGCTTCCTCTAGCTGCGGTGGGCGAGGACTCCTTCTCACTGCGGGGGCTTCTCGCCGTGGCCACAGGCTCCAGGCGCCCAGGCTCAGGGGCTGTGGTTTGCAGGCTCCAGGCGCCCGGGCTCAGGAGTTGTGGCACACAGGCTTAGTTGCTCCGAGGCCTGTGGTGTCTTCCCAGACCAGGGGCTGAACCTGTGTACTCTGCATTGGCCGGAGGGTTCTCATCCACTGTCCCACCAGGGAAGTTCATAAGTATTTGTTGGGTTCAAGAAGCTTTCCTATTTATATTCCTTTTTAAATGTCTATGGCCCACATTATTTTTGTAACAAGGATATTCTTCCTTTCGATCACCTAATTTCTTTTATCTTTTGTTATCTTAGAATTTTAAAGTACGTTCCCCGTCCTCTCTCTCATCCTAACTTTTAGCTGGTAGAGTGACTTTAGGGCTAATACAGGGGGAAGTTTTGGTCTCCAGCAGAGGGTCAGTTGCAGCTATGAAAACAACTCAAGCAAATGGTCTATTGATAGAAGAACATTTCATTATAAAAAGTTCTTTTCAAATTCCAGGATATGGGTTGCTTGGTCACTGCAGAGTCTGTGCTTCCATTCACTAGCACCCTGGGTGTCTCAGCAGACCTGGTTAGGAATGTACTGCTCATTTTGAATGAGAAAAAAGGATAGAGAAGCTGCCCAAACATTGCATCACTGGAGTCAAACATTTTACATCTGCTACATAGGTGATACAAAACGTCAGTCATTTAGAATTTACCCTAACATACAGATAACTTCCATTTTGAGTGGTGCCAATTTTGATTACAAAATGCCCCAGTGTACCAACCTCTAAATTCCCATTCTTTAATTTTTAAGCCCTTGGACCTCATAATTTCCCCCAAATTTTACGTACTGCCGACTCAGCAATTAGCAGAAATGGTCGTGCTGATGAAACAGGTCTTTGATATTGGTTCAGTTATAGATCTGGAATGTTTATTCCCCTGGGCTTTCCAACTGAGGGATTCCCAGCATGAACTCCTACTTTGGAAAATATCTGAGTGGGCAGCCTTGTTTGCCACATTGCCCTCATTGTCCCTTTGTTTACTCAGCTGAAAAGCTGTGCTTGTCTCTTATACAGTCAGGCATGAATCTGTAGGTCTCAGAAGCTGTTAAAATGGGTGGAAAAATGGGGAAGGGAAAGGATGCAAATTGTTATCAGATATTGAGAGGGTGTGCCGTGAACGTGCTCTCTTAGGGAAGAGCATTATGATTTTAAGGTTATTACCAAGCACAACTCTGACAACATTTTTATAGCCCTGTTCTATACGGTCTAGGATTCAATGCAGTTTTCCTACCTTCTGGGTAAGGGACATTGATAATTCATTGGCACATGTGATTTGTTTCTGCCACAATAGAGAAATAGGTTTTGAGAACATGAGCATACCATCTGGCCCAAGCAGTTATAAATTTTCTCTGATTATAATAGCGTGCACATGCTCTTGGCATTGACTTTTCTGGCTATCTGTCAACTGGATTATTTTATTTTAGCAGGTTACTAAAAGGTCTCTTTGCCTTCATTCTTCCCCAATCCATTCCCTACGTGCAGTCAGAGTTTTATTTCTAAAATGAAGGTATGATCATTACATGCTTTTTTGTATAAAACTTTGCATGGCTACCCAGTTGCCCTTAAGAAAACCCTTAACCTATCACTATACCTGCTTCCTATTCTGTGTCAGAGCTGCAATGAGCTTTTATCGGTTCTCTGCCCTGTTTTACTCCCAGGTCACTACACATGCTACCCTTTGTCATTTGGGATAGTCTTCCTCTCTCAGCCTGGCCATACCTTCTCATTCCTTGTGTCCCAGTCTAGATTTCTTCCTCTGGGAAGTCTTAAATAGGCATATTTCCCTGTGAAAACACGCAGCATGTTTTCGCATATCTGTTGTGGCATAGTTCCACCTTAGTACTTCTCATACTATATCGCTGCTCTGTTTTTCTCTCTGCCGTGAGACCTTAAACTACATAAGAGCAGGAGCCATGTCTTTTTTCCACATTATTGTGTCTTTAGCATCTAGAAATTACACTACTCATTTCTGATTCAAAGCTACTTTGTTGATAATTGAATTAGTAAATTATGTGCTTTGCCAAGGATCTTTTCTCTAACAACATCAGAGCCTCTGTTTTCATGTTCTTGATATTTTTCTTTTCATCTTCTAGTCATATACGTTCACCCGCTTACTCACTCATTTAATTATTCAGCAGAATATTGCTTTGAACCTTTTCAACCTCCATGCCTTGCCCAGAGCGTGTGGAAAGAACAGACAAGAGGAAAGCTCCTGCACACGCAGACCGCGTGCGCGTCTGTCGTCCAGCCTCTGGGACTTGGGTTCTTCAGGACTCACATGTACAGCCGTCCTCTCCTCCCGCACAGCCGCTGTGGTTTTCTTTCCTGCATAGCTTCTCCTTCTTACTGTTTAGCTACTTTCTAACATACTAGGTATTTAAGTTGCTTACTCCCCATGCTAAGAGGCGAGGGCCACAAGGGCATGAATTTTGGTTTGTTTTGTTGACTGCTGCATCCTCAGCGTTTAATACTATGTCTGGCACAGAGTAAGTCAATATGTATTAATATTTGCTGAATGAAATAATAAATTCTTACCCTTAGATTGCTTCTCTTTCTTTTCTACTCTTTTAGTGCACCCGACTCAGTCCTGCTTCCAGTACCCTGCTGTTTGTTTTCTTTTCTTTTACCTTTAGGACTTTACATTTAGTCCTTATCTTGAGGCCATAGTCTTAGCCACCCCAGGCAAAGATTCTGTTTATCCATTTATTGCCTTGGGTGACCATGACTTAACTTAATCTGACATCCGCATCTCCTAACCTGGTGTCTGAAACCCAGAGAGCCATGGATGTGTGTGCTGGGGAGGGGTGAGTATGCACTCAGAGATGGATCAGATGTGAAACCTGTTTTTCTAGAACCTAAATAGGACAGGTAGATTAGTAACTATAGTACAAGGTCAAGTAAGACAGTGTTAATAATGAGGAATATTAATCATTGGGGAGTATGTCTTGTAAAAAATTATGAAACACATCAAGCTTCCTGAAAAGTATAGAAAGTAATGTAGTGAACATCCCCTCTGTACCTATCTTTTAGCTTTGTAATATCTGAACCGTCTCCCACATTTGCTTCAGGTTTTTTGTTTTGAAATGAAATACTAGATATAACTAAAGTCTCCAGTGTTCCTCTTTTATCCAGTTTTCTTCTCTCCCTCAAGTGTAACCACTAATCTGAATTTGGTCCTGTGTGTGTGCATATGCGTGCATGCACACGTGCACACACACACACACAGTATAGTGTGTGGTTTTGTTTTAAGCTTTGCGTAATGACGTCTTCCCATGCTTTTTTCACTCAGCATTTTTTTTTTCTGAGATTCATCTTGCTTGTTCATGTAACTCTAGGTCGTCTAAGTTGTTCTGTAGTTTCCTACTGTATGAATATACCACAGTGTATTGATTTTCTTATTGATAGCTGTTTCAAGTAATGTGTTTCTTTACTGTTTCAAATAAAGCGACAGTGAATTCTGCCCATGTCTCTTCACAAAGAGGAGACTTTCTCCGGGACAGTGCATTGCAGTTAATGTGCATAGAAATCACCTGGGTATCTTGTTACAACGTAGGGTCTGGCTCAGTTGGTGTGAGGTGGGCCTGAGAACCTGCGTTTCTCACAGGTTCCCTGGTGATGCAGATCCGTGGACCGCACTTTGAGTTGCAAGGCAGGAGTAGGTGGTTGTGCATCGTTATCTTTCTAGATATTGCCTTATGGCTCTCTGATGACATTGTACAAGTTTATGTTCCCATCAGGAGTGTATGAGAGGTTTGCTTGTTCCAGGAGTAGCCCCTTATTAATAGGTAACTATTGAAATGTAATCTGTAGCCATTCTCTCCTTAAAATTAGAAAGATTTTTGGGTGAGAAAACATAAATAAAACAATAATTTCAGTGGATAGTTAGCTTAACTACAATATTTCTTAGGAATTGACCTAAATTAGATATATAGATCCTAATTAAATAATTTTTAAAAATCCACTTGTTTCTCTGCAAATTGTCACTCCATTTGCCATTGTCAACCAGACAGGGCTCTGGCTGTTACATGAAGTATCCCGGATGCTCAAAGGGAAGGAGAACTGTGTGTCAGGCACTGTGCTATGCTGTTTCATTTAATCCCCACCTTTGTACAAGCTCCCAGCTACGTATGGCAGTGAATGTTTCGTCTAATCTGTTTGGTTCAAGGTTTATATGGGAATTTAGTTTACTCCTCTTAGCTTCAGTTATCTGTAAAAAGGGAAGTATACCAGATAATTAGATCCTTAAGTCCCAGCACTTAATGTTTCCTAGCTTCTCTGATAAATTAAGAAGTTCACACACATACTATATGATGATAGCTTCCACCCACCTATATTTTTAATTATTAAATAACACACTTAAAAGTCACCACTGTAGCCATTTCTAAGTGTACAGTTAAGCATTAAGTGTATTTACACTGTTGTGAAACACAGCTTCAGAACTTATCATTTTGCAGATTTGAAACTCTCATTAAATAGAACTCTTCCTTTCCTCCTCCTTTCCCTAAACCCCTGGTAATTGTCATTTGACTGTTTCTCTGAACTTGACTACTTTAGATACTTCTTATAAATGGAATCATGTAGTATTCATCTTTTTGTGACTGATTTCATTTAATATAATGATTTCGTTCCATCCACTTACAGCATGTGACAGGATTTCCTTGCTTTTTAAGGCCAAATAATATTTTGTGGTATGTATATTCCACATTTTGTTTATTCACACCTGTAGCTGGACATTTGGATTGCTTCCACATCTTAGCCATTATGAATAATGCTGATAATGAACAGGGGTGTGGCAATATCTTTTCAAGACCCTTCTTTCAATTTTTTTTGGATATATACTCAGAAATGGGATTACTGGATTATGTGATAATGCTACTTTTATATTTTTTGAGGAATGTCTATATTGTTTTCCATAGAGGTTGCACCAGTTTACAATTCTATCAACAGTATGGTGACATCTAATGGCACAGAAAGTAGCAAATGGGATATGTGAAATCAGAAGTGAAATAGGAAGAATAGGTCAAGTCCACTGGTGTGAAGGGAAATTTCACTTTGCTAGTATCTGCTTCCCTTAGATATTTTAGCTAACATCGCTTGCTTCTCTGAGACTATTACTTTAGGAGTGGAGGAGGAAGCCAAATTATTTCTTTGTTGATTTATTATTGACCACTGGTCCCTGAGAATTTCTGAGATGGTTAATTTCCAGTAGTGCTTTGGCAATGACTAGAGGAAGTTAGAAGGTTGTGTTTTGTATTGTTTGCAAAGTTGAACAAGGTCCTTGACATCTTGGTGCTCCCAAATTCTCATTTAAGAAAAAAGAAAAAGGAGCCTTCCAGTCCATGTTTTACTGATAGAATTGTGACTGCTGACCATTTCAGTTTTCTTTTGAGGATTCTCTGAGTGTTTATGTGTGTGTTTTTGGGAGGAGAGAGGATTGGATTCACTTACCATGTGCATAGGAAGAGCCGCAGGGAACAGTGGTGTTGCAGCAGGAATTTCTTCTCTCTTGTGCCCTTAGTTTTGAATCTGAAGTGTTACCCAAATGCTTAGTCATGATGATAAGGCAAAGAACTTCACAGCTTGCAGTGTGAAACAATGTTTATACTGTATAAGTGTTTGATAATAGTGAAGTGTGGCAGGAGAGTGGGAAGAATTTGTCAACATGTTTTGAAGAGTAAGAGGATTAGATAGGGAACACAGAGTAAGATAGCCCACATCCAGTTTCAGAAGAAAAAAGTTTTTTTCAAATGTCTTTTGGAATAACTTGAGGCTCAGCTATTTTCACTTGGCTCTTAACTCCAAACCATGTAAACTTTTAGCCCTGCAGACAGGTGTATTTTGCGCCCTGCCATGTTTGTTGATTCCGAAAGCAAGCAGACTTAATTTCACTGTATAACATACATACAGGTATCTGTATGTTTGCAGAAGCAATTTTTCCTCGTGATACTGCCCGAATTCAGATTTTGCTGTTAGACTGCTACAGTATTTATCAGTAAATCTATCATCTCAACTCTCCAGTCTCAAGTCCTTCCTTCACACTGCTGCTAAGGATAGTCTAGTCCCAGCTGGACTCCTTAAGGCCGTCTGACCTTGAGGACCCTCCATTTCCTCATCTTATCCCTTGCATTACCTGTACTTACTTATTGATTCCTTGAAAGGTTTACATGCCAGTGTGTGTAAAGTACATAAAACAGGGTCTGGTATGTAACAAGGAAATAAATAAGAAAACAAATAATGAATAGTAGTAGAGATAGTTCCTGTTGTTCTTATTGTTGTTGCTCTTTTGTTTTTGTTACTTTTAGGTCTTTTATTTACCTATTTTCGGTTGAGCTGGCTGTGTCAGACTCCCGTTGTGGCGAGCGGGGGCTGCGGTCCCCTGCGGTGCTCGGGTTCCTCACTGCAGCGCCTTCTCTGCTGCGGAGCGCGGGCTCCAGGCGCCTGGGCCTCAGCAGCGGTGACACGGGCCTCAGCAGTGGCGGTTCGCGGGCTGTAGACTGCAGGCTTGGCAGCTGTGGGCCACAGCTTTAGATGCCCGCGGTGTGCGGGATCTTAGCAGACCAGGGATGGAACCGTGTCCCCTGCACTGGCAGGCGGATTCCCATCCACTGCACCACCAGGCAGTCCTGTTGTTTCTGCCTCTGAAGCCCGATTCTGGCCATGTCATACTCTGCTCAAGAATTTTCCATATTCTTTTTCGCCTGCAGCAAACTTTTTGGGGACATCAGAACTATTTTTGAAGCCTGTAAAAATTGCATGTCTCTGAGTCCCTGCCTCCCCCAGATAGAAATAGAGATTTCTATTCAGGAGGCCTAGGGATGGGACCCAGGGAATCAGAATATCAGTGTGCTCCCCAGGGGATTCTGAAGCAGGTGGTATGGGACCTTATTTGGAGAATCATACCATGTAGGATGAAGTGCAGACTCCTGAGTCTAGAGTTCAGAGCCTCAGTAAACCCTTTTCGTATATATTTTCTCCTTCTATTGCTTCCTGTTAGTCTGTTGCAATCGTAGTTAGATTTTCTCTCTACTCTTGCTTCTCTCTGTACCCCAGATGCTTTCCCAGGATGGTGTGGCATAATTTTGTGATCAAATATTTCTAATAATCCACAAACTGTCTATTTAATAATATGATTAAAACTTGGCTTGGAGTGAATATTAAACTGTAATATGTGAGACCAACCTTCCCTTTTTCAAAAATTAGGAAACAGTTCCTAAGTAACATCACTGGGTACCTTAGGATAATATTTTAAAATTGACCTTTCCTCTTGCTCTCTTTGCACTGCTCTTCTCTGAACTCATTTTACAGGTATTATACTGAGCAAATAGTTCCAGCCTTTAAGTTGCTCAGCTGTGCTCTGTAAATAGAGACACTAAGACAAATTTAGTCCCAACCTCAGAAGCCATCGGCAGTACTTGAGTTTCTTTTATGTTTCTTACCTTTTGTGTTCTGTTGCTACAAAAGTAAGGTATTAATGAAATTGTTTAGGGTAATCTGAGTGCTTTCTGAGATCACTGATGATCCCTTTTAGTTCTCAATACTTCTAATTTTTAGTAACATCTAAGAATGCTGCTTTGCTAAAAAGATTACTTATAATAAAATATTGTATGGAGAAGAGAAGGCCCTGTCATAGATATTTTCTTTGCCTTGTCTCCTCTTATTTTTATTTTTTAAAAATTAATTAATTTTAATTGGAGGCTAATTACTTTACAATATTGTAGAGGTTTTTGCCATACAGTGACATGAATCAGCCATGGGTGTACATGTGTTCCCTATCCTGAACCCCGCTCCCGCCTCCCTCCCATCCCATCCCTCAGGGTCTTCCCAGTGCACCAACCCCGAGCACCCTGTCTCATGCATCCAACCTGGACTGGCGATCTGTTTTAAAACACTCTTATAAGTTAGGTATCATTATCCCAGTTTTATGAAAAGTCTTTACAAAGAGGGTGTGAAATTTAATATTGTATAGTTTATAAGCAATGATTACAATATCTGAACCCAGATCCCTTCATCTCATGGACTGATCTCTTCCTACTATAGTCTGGAGCCAGATTTCAAGTTGCTCAAGTTTGTCTACTGTATTTGCTCTCCTCCCCTCTCCTCATTTTCCCTTAAACTCAAGGAAGCTGTGAAAATGCTGTAAATAATAAAGCTCACCAAAATTCAGAGTTTGATAGAATAGTCATTCTTTCAAGCCATATGGGCAGTATTTGATTAATTCTTTCAGTGCATTTTGAATTTGATGGTGGCCTGAGGAAAAAAATGCACTTTTAAAAAGTAAAGAATTGACTCTTATTAAATGGCAAAATTAGGTGGTTTTTTGTTGTTGTTTTTTTTTAAGCCTTGAAAAATGCAAACAAATGGGAAAATAGTGGTACAAAGAGAAAATTTTTTGCCTAGGTCGCAATTTAGCATAGTCCATATCCATGACCTTTGACTTCTAAATCAGTACAATTCTTTTAGAGAGATACTGGAAATACTAATTAGCAGTATTCTCTTACCTATGAGAATGCACTTCAATAAACAGATCCCAAATACCAAATCATGAGCATGCTTGTTTGACTTGGAGCAGTATATTGACTCACCAGCCCAAAGCAAATGCAGTGCTCTAAGTCACCAGTTGAGAATTATTTTTGTAGCTGGAGCAGTTGTTTCCCTGTACCCTACTGTTTGACAATCATTTGACTTGTTACTTTCTCACACGGAAAGCAGATTGAAAAAACCTCTAGACACACACCCAAAGCAAAAATCCATAAAAATTTATAAATTGGACTTAAGACTTTTCCTCTTTGGAATACTACTAAAGAGAATGAAAACTCAGCCATTAACTGGAAGAATATCTGCCAAATCATGTTTCTGTCAAAGGACTTGTATCAAGAATATAAAAAAAACTCTCAAAACTTGAAAAGCAAACAATGTGATTTAAAAATAGGGGAAAGGTTGGGATAGACCCTTCACCAAAGAAGATGTATGTGTGGCAAATAAGCACTTGAAAGGATGTTTGCTTTTGGTGTGTGTCTAAAAGTTTTTACCTAACCCAAGGTGAATCACATTTTTTCCTGTTTTCTTCTAGAGGTACTATAGTTTTACATTTTACTTGTAGAGCTATGCTGTATTTTGACTTTTTACAAGGTGTGAGGTTAACTCAAGGTTCAGTTTTTTGCATATGAATGTCCAACGGTTCCAACCCCATTTATTGAAAAAAACTATTTTTTTCCTCTATTGAATTGACTCTGCACTTTGTCAAAAATTAGTTGATATTTGTGAAGGTCTGTTCTTGGACTCTGTTCTGTTCCATTGGTCCTTGTGTTTTTCTTTCACTGATAGCACATTGTCTTGATTACTGCAGCTTTAGATTGTCTTTAAGTCAGTTATTGAGACCCCTCAGCTTTGTCTTTGGCTCTTCATGTTTCTTTGCTTTATCATATTTAGAGTCAGCTTTTGAATATCAACCAAAAAATCCTGCTGAGATTTTGATCAGGTTTCATTGACTCTGTAGATCTAATTGTTACGGTATGTCTCTCCATTTATTTTGGTCTTTTTGGTTTCTTTCATCAGTGTCTTGTAGTAAAAACACAAAAACCATACATTTATTATTTTACTTTGTACCTAAGTATTTCATATAGACAGATGGTGAGAGTTATCCATACCTTACAGATTGAAGCACTGAAAAGTGGAGCAGTTAGACTTACTGAAGGTCACAGAGCTGGTTAAGTAGCAGCAAGTTCTGGTTTTCAGATGTCTTGCATCTGCCTAGTGTTTTTGCTACTCATTTTCGTAGCAGAAGCTTTTCATAGTGCAAAGACGTGTACTTTGGAGTTATTTAGTTTGAGTTCCAGTCTTTTCTCCGGTACTGGTTAGTGGTAATGATTTGTTTCATCTGTCTCAGGCTCAATTTCCTCATTCAAAGCACCTTCCGCACAGGATTGTGAAGACTCAAGGAAGTCATATGTGTAAGTCCCTGATGTGATGTTTGATATACACGCAGCACATGCTCAGTAACTGGCAGTATTAATATCATCTTTGTTACCATTCATAGTAGAAGGTAGTTGTTACAGCCTTTCCCAGAACTTGCTGTCTTTTCTCATTAATTAGATGAATTGTCTCTGAATTGTGGAAAGCTGGCAGTGAGCCAGGGACAGGCACTAACAACACGGTCCTTAGAGCGTGAGACAGAAGGATTTCTACAAAACCTCAATCATGCTACCCTTTTATTTTTCGTATGTCTGCCGTAAAGTGGAAGAAATGTTTTGCAGTAGTGAATTCTGATTGGGAATTTTAATGGATATATTTTTAGTTTAGTTTAAAAGGTAAACCTTTCTTTAAAAGTGGTGGCTTTAAAACTTTCCACATTTCTACAAAGCCTGGTTTAACTCAAAAACTCATCAACTTTAATATTAAGTTTCCCAGCTTTGCAAAGATTTGTGACCCTACACTGGCATAACCTAAATGTGAAGTGTAATTTGAGTATCAGTGTTATGCTAGAGTAAGACCTTTTATAAAAATAAGAACTGTATGTTGATAATTCCTTTTCCTGAGAATGAGGCCTTTCCGAGATTTCTTTAAACCTACAAAGATGAAATATGGGCCTCATAAAAACTACATTTTGAAATAACATAATTGTTGTATGCTTTCCTATACATTTAGGAAATCAGGTCTGTAGTCAATACACTATAGTTTGTTTACATTACTGTTATTTTCTGTTCTTTCAGTGTGCAGGTGAGGTTTGAATTAAGTATTCTTATTCTTGTTTCTGACGATTATTTTTCGTTTACTTTTGTTTAAAAATCAGAAAAGATGTTATTTTTGTAGATGCTATCGTAGGTTTGTGAAAAAGGGTGAAGTTTTTTGTTGGATAGATTCAAAGTTGTTTTCCCAGTCTTTGTTTAAGTAGAGTAGGGTTTTAAATGATGAATTTCAAAGCAAAATAAGCAATTGTGTATGAAAGGGGATGGGAATCCTATATATCTTTATCTTTCCATTTTCTCTTCTTCTCCCGCATTCTACACAGAAGCAATTACAATCCAAGACTTAAGTTGAAGCCAAAAGAAAAAAGAAAAAGAGGAAAAAGGAAAATCCTACCTTCTTTTAGTTAAACAGCATTTTAAATCAGAAAATGTTCCACAATCTGGTAATGTTCCTAATGTAGTAATCAGCTGAAGCTTTAATCAGTTCTTGCTGTTTTAATTATAACATTAGCTTTGAAAAAGACTGCATTATTAGTTGGGTCCCATGTTGACTTTAGTGCCGCAGTTCAGCTAAAATCGTTGCTTGTGGTACACCAAAGATTCCCCCTAGCAACATGTAAGAATCTGGTCTAGAAAAGTCTCATTGCTCTTAAAAAAAATTTTTTTTTAAAATTTACATCCAATAAAATTTACTCATTTGGTACTTAGTTCTATTAGTTTTGACAAATGCAAAACTCAAGATACAAAACAATTACACCCTCAAAATTCCCTTGAGCTGTTCCTTTGTAGTCAGTCCTTCCTCTTACCTCTAAATCCTGAAAAACCTCTGATCTTTTCTCTGCTGTTGCAGTTTTGCCTTTTCCAGAACATCGTGTAAATGGAATCATATAATAAGTAGCTTTTGAGTCTGACTTTCTTCATTTAGCATAATGCATTGAAGTCCATCATATCCTTGCATGTCAAGCCTTCCTTCTTTTAAATTGCTGAGTAGCATTCCTCACAAGGAAGTACCACAGTTTATCCAGTTCAGTAGTTGGACGTTGGGTTGTTTCCAGATTTGGGGGACTATGAATATGTATATGTGCTTAGTCTCTGTCATGTCTGACTCTTTGTGACCCCATGCACTGTAGCCCGCCAGGCTCCTCTGTCCATGGGATTCTCCAGGCAAGAGTACTGGAGTGGGCTGCCATTTCCTCCTCCAGGGGATCTTCCTGACCCCAGGATCCAACCCTTGTCTCTTGCATCTCCTGCATTGGCAGGTGGATTCTTTACTACTGCACCACTTTAATCTATCATACAGATGTTAATACAAGTTTTTGTGTGAACGTAGGTTTTCATTTTTGGGTAAATACCTAGGATTGGAATTGCTGAATCATATGATGAAGCTGTAATTAATTTATAAGAAATCATCAAGCTGTTTTCCAAGGTCTCTGTACTATTTTTGTGTTCCCAGCAATAATTTTTGAATGTTTCAATTGGTCTGCATCCTTCACAGCAATTGATATTGTCACTTTAAAAATTTTTGTTTACTTAACTTGAGCCGTTCTAATAGGCTTGTTGCCTCTTATTGTGCAGTTTGCTCTTTGATTCCATTCAGTAGATGTTGTTATGATTGCACTGTGTGTGTAGAGAATAGAAATACTTCTAAACATTAGAATACACTTAATAGAAAAAAGAAGGAAAAGGAGAAGATGGAGGACTAGGAGATTATTCCCTGGGAGGTTGGGAAGCTGTGTTTTTCTCTGACTTTAGGGTACAAAGCAGAAAGTGGTGACAGTTGCCCCAGTGTGATGGACGCTGACGTGACTCTTGTCATGTGACCTCAGTTCGTAAAGCTCCCCAAGGAGTTTGTGTCCTGGAATCAGCTTACCCCCATCTAATAATAAGCCTGAGACCACTACATTTCTCCACAATCATAAATGGCCTACAGATAGTGCCTTACAAAATAATTATATTTTCCTGAAGGAGATACTAAAATGTATTTATTTTTTACTTAGGTGTAAATTTTCAGATAATTTTAAACTTACTAAGCTTGAATTCTTAATGCTTTAAATTTTCATTGTAAGATTAAAGTGCTGAGTTTTAAATACTTTTTAAATAGTTTTAAATACTTCTAGTTTTTGCTGCTTTGAGACTGAGCTGAAGATGCTATCAATATTATAGTACATTTGGTATATCGTCTGAATATGGGAAAGAATGAAAAGTTTTGAAATATCCCAAAGCAGTTTCCTTTCTTTCTCTCCTTGGTATTCTTAATAGATATATTTTTTATATTCTTTCAGTATCTGAAGATTTAAAAAGCAAGAGTGAAATCATTGTTGAAGGAATGGAGTTAGAGATTGAGTTTGGCGAAGATATATCCACAGTTTTACAAGGGGCTATAGATAGAATTTCAGGTATATTCCTGAACTAGGTTCCTGTTGAGTGCGCTGTGTTAGTTGTATTTGCAAGTATTTTTTCAGTATCTATGCTTAAGTGCAGTACTTGTTTTATAATCATTTTAGTTCAGCAACAGTGCTGCTATCAACATTTTTATTTATGAGATTTGCATCATGAATTGACTGAGGACACAATATTTTCACTTTTTTGTTCAAATCTTTCACTTCTTTTACAGTTCTTTTTTAACTGCAAAAGGCTAACACACTATTATTAATGTATCAAACTGCCTTAATCTCCAGACATCTTAGTTAATAGCAGCACTCAAAAAAGGCTCCAAATACAGGCACAGAGAAGCAAAGGACACATTAATTAGGTCATATTATTACAATTAATATTTTTCTAAAACTACCATTAAAGTAGTTGCAGATACCAAAGCATAATTAAAATTCTGTAGATGATATCATGGACTTTTTACTGAGCTGAGGACATGAGTTGGTTAAAAGTTGGATGCAAAGAGAAGCTTACCAGGTGTATGAAAAGCTTGGAAAGGTCTTTATTATGTTCAAGGAGATAATCTTTTACCAGGACAGGTGTTTGTGCACAAAGAGGGGACTTCTAAACAAAATTACTCATTTTTAATTTTTTCTTTAGTGCTAAAATTTTCATCTCTTGGCCTTGTTAAGGGATGTTTGAAAAAGTGCACTGTTTAATTTAAATGTAATGATTGCTTTGGGTACTTTTACATCAAAAGCATACCATAAGTTTAAGGTCTCAGAGAAAAGTGCCCATTTATTGTCTCTTCTCTCTTCCTATTTCTATTTTTAAACAGTTTGAAGTCCAGATTTGAGTTTCTTATTCTTCTTTGGGGTTCAAGTCACCGTATTTCATTGTTCTTCCAAAACACAACAAAAAGAAACTGTCTCCCTGCTAATATATATGTACTCTTCTCTAATTATCTCTGTACAGTCTTCCTAAGAATTATAGGGCATTGAAAGGAAACCTGCTATTCAAATGATGTTGAGTTTATTCCTCCGTATATACTCTCAGGCAACCAAATGGGTCTTTTGGCATTTCACTCAGACTTGTCTGTGATTAGCTTTTAGAGTCCTCTTCATGTTTTTTCTTTCCCATTAACATACACACTAGTGACTTACCATCAGTCATGTCACAAACTCCTTTGTGCTGTTCTGGTGTCTAAGAGTCTACCTCATTAAAAAGTCAGCACTTCATCTCTTGTCTTTGACTATAGGTCCTTCCCACTGCTTTTATCAATTGACATGTCTTTTTTTCTTTTTTCACAGTGCCAGTCCCCTGTAAATTGCATTGTCTCTGCATTAGTTCCTATCTGGTTCCATATGAATGTCTAGAACTGTTCAGGGCTCTGAAAGTTTACGTACAAGCTAACAAGTTATCCTACACAATTTAGTGAATGGTTGTAGTCCTTTGTATTTGTTACTATTGCTCATACTGTTAATTTAATTTGGGTCATTTCATTTGAGGTTAAACATTGAGAAAGGGCCTCAGATTCTGAGCTCCAGACAGAAAAGATGCATATGTTGTTCTGGCGCTTGGTATGCTTCACTTCGGCTTCCTTCCTGTTGGTAAATCTGGGGAGGAATGTTAATAGGATAGTGTATTTTTGTCTTGATATGTTGCCTTCATGGCAATAGAACTTCATTCTGGCACGCGGATGATCTCTCTTGCTGAAATATTTGCAGTTCACCCTACTACTGTTGGGCTTCGCTTGTGGCTCAGCTGGTCAAGAATCCGCCTGCAATGCGGGAGACCTGGGTTCAACCCCTGGGCTGGGAAGATCCCCTGGAGAAGGGAAAGGCTACCCACTCCAGTATTCTGGCCTGGGGAATTCCATGGACTGTATAGTCCATGGGTCGCAAAGAGTCAGAAATGACTGAGCGACTTTTACTCACTCACTCACTTTACTACTGTTAGGATGATCAGTACCAAGGGCTTGTAATCAATAAATGCTGTCTTACTTCTTTCTGAGACCATGAGCTGTGCCCTTCTGTTTTCATCGTATTTGTAAATATCTTTACTGATACTGTGTGGAGCCCAGGATATGAAGGATACCATCTTCTTCCCCATCTTAGTGACTCACAGCTTGAGCTCCTCAATGTCAGGACACTGATCCTGCTTCATGGACATTGTCCAGAACTGCCATGGTAATAAACCCAAACCCGGCTTTCAGATCTCATCACAAAGTGTAGTCTGTGAATATGGACAGAGGGTGAGATGGTTGGTTGACATCATCGACTCAATGGACATGAGTCTGAGCAAACTCCAGGAGGTAGTGCAGGACAGGGAAGCCTAGCATGGTACAGTTCAAGAGGTCACAAAGAACTGGACACAACTGATCAAATGAACAGCAATAGCAATCCATTTCTTCCAGGTATTGTAGTTACTATTTCAGCACTCCAAACCACTTCCAGTTTATGTGTTGGGTCTGAGTGTTATAAATACTTAATTATGCCTTGTTTACAGATGAGGGAAAAAAGGCACAAGGAGGTTAACTAAGTTCAGTTCAGTTGCTCACTCGTGTCTGACTCTTTGTGACCCCATGGACTGCAGCATGCCAGGCTTCCCTATCCATCACCAACTCCCGGAGCCTGCTCAAACTGATGTCCATCTAGTCAGTGATGCCATGCAACCATCTCATCCTCTGTCGTCCCCTTCTCCTCCCGCCTTCAATCTTTCCCAGCATCAGGGTCTTTTCCAATGAGTCAGCTCTTCACATCAGGTGGCTGAAGTATTGGAGCTTCAGCTTCAGCATCAGTTCTTCCAAAGAATATTCAGGACTGATTTCCTTTAGGACTGACTGGTTTAATCTCCTTGCAGTCCAAGGGACTCTCAAGAGTCTTCTCCAACACCACAGTTCAAAAGCATCAATTCTTTGGCTAGTTTGCCTTGGTCATAACTAACTGGCTAACTAACTTGCTTAAGGTCATAAAGTTAGTAAGTGATAGAGCTGGATTTAAACCTCTAGCTGTCTGCTTCTATAGGCCATGCTCGTATCTGCTTCACTTACTTTCTCTTTAAATTACTGTCATATGAGAGTTATAGGTGGTAGATGTTATGGATTCAAACTATGGGTGATAGAATTATAGTTTATGGAAGAGTAAGTTTCAGCTGGTTTTTAAAATAAAGGATAGATTTAAATGTGTGGACAGTAGAGAGAGTTCCATGGAGCACAGAATGAGTAAAGTTTCGAAGATGGGACTGAAAAGAGGATTACAAAGAGATCGAATTCAGGGGATTACAAAGAGATCGAATCAGCTCTATAGAAATAATAAATAACCAGTGAATTGAAGGTTTATCCATAAGACTTTATTGAAAAAATACTTAGTTTTTATTTCAAAGTTCTTAGATTAATTGGGTTCTTCTAGAACACCTCTACTAAAAATTTTATCTCATTTGTTGGGAATACTGATTCAGGTTTCAGTTGGAAGTACGTTAGTAAGGAAATAATAGATAAAATTCTTAGTCTTTGTTATAGCGCTTTTTAGTCCATCGTTTTTCTTGAGCTACTTCTGCCCATACCAGCATAATTTGGTTGGTTTAACTTGTGATGAAATTGATCCAGCAGGAGGAATTAAATGTATGTTGGAAATCTGCCAGATTTTGTAAGAAAACGTTACTTTTAGCATTCTCATCATTTTGGTAGAGTGAAGGTCTTGCCATGAAGTTACTATTGGAAGGTTTATAGAGCACTGAACATGGCTTCCTTATTTACAAAAACCACACACAGACACACACACACACAGAAACTAGAAATAATGTGGAAACATATAACTTTGTCAAAAAATGTCATAGGATTACATAGCCTAGTGAGAATAAGAATCCCAATTGAGATGGAAAGCTTATTGCTGCCCTAAATTTGGGGATGAAGAAACTTGAATTCTCCTCTGGGTTTTGTAACTAATTCCCCACTGATGCATAAAATATACATAAAATAAACCACTTTTATATTCATTCATTAGGTGTATTTACAAGTTAGAAGAGGTGTGAAGAGCAGGGAGATAAGCTGACACCAAAGGTTAGGAACTGAAGAAACATGGGCCAAGAGTTGACCAAATGAGAATATCTCTGTGGAATCCATTGTTTTGACTTAGGTGGATAAGCAGCTTGTGATGACATGAAGAATTTTGAAGGTTAGTTCCCTTATCTAGGACAGAGAAGTAACTTTTTTATAACTTCTAGATTTGCAAATTATCCAGTATCTTTTTTAAAAATCATCAAACCTTACATTAAAGAGTTTTTTCCAAGCTAAACTTTTGTCTATAATTATAATGTCATTTTATATAGTTCCTTACCTATTCAGAAATATAATTTGTGCCATAGATTTATCTGGCCTTTTTAAACCCAGGTCCATAGCTACTTTGGAATGGGGGCTAGTCTTAAAATATGTACAAGGTTTTATTTTATCTTCAGTTGATTCTAACCACATGTTTTTGTACATGCTTAAAAAGTCCTATGTTGATATTTTGTCAAACTGTGTTGAAAATACTTTCTTTTAAATAAAATGAATATTTGTTGTTGCTCAGTTGCTGAGTTGTGTCTAACTCTTTGTGACCCCATGGACTGTAGCACACCAGGCTTCCCTGTCCTTCACCATCTCCTAAGAGTTTGCTCAGACTCAGGTCAATTGAATTGATAGTGCCATCCATCCATCTCATCCTCTGTTGTCCCCTTCTCCTCCTGCTCTCAATCTTTCCCAGCATCAATCTTTCCCAGCATCAGAGTCTTTTCCAGTGAGTCAGCTCTTTGCATCGGGTGGCCAAAGTATTGGAGCTTCAGCTTCAGCATCAGTCCTTCCAATGAATATTCAGTGTTTATATCCTTTTGGATTGACTGGTTGGATCTCCTTGCAGTCCAAGGGACTCTCTAGAGTCTTCTCCAGTACCATAGTTTGAAAGCATCAGTTCTTCAGCACTCAACCTTCTTTATGGTCCAATTCTCCCATCCATACATGACTACTGGAAAAACCATAGCTTTGACTATATGGACCTTTGTTGGCAAAGTGATGTCTCTGCTTTTTAATATGCTGTCTAGATTTGTCATAGCTTTCCTTCCAAGGAGCAAGTGTCTTTAATTTCATGTCTGCAGTCACTGTCTGCAGTGATTTTAGAGCCTAAGAAAATAGAATCTGTCACTGTTTCTGTGGATGGAGGTTCATAACATTGTGCAGGAAACAGTTACCAAAACCATCCCAACAACAATGGATATAAGTAAGAGCAGAAGTAAATCCTAACTGACCTTTAAATGAATCTGCATTAAAAAGCTAAAGCCAACTACTTCTAAATATTTTCATTCAAAAACTATTTGAAATATACCTAAAGACAATGTTTATTTTCTAAATCTTTTAATTTGGGAAAGATTTCAAATTGTGATTGATTTTAACTCACTGATCAGGATGCCCCTGTAGACATTCTCATCTGGGATTTATTGTTCATCATTTCCTCATATTAACGTTTAAATTCTCCATTAATTTCTTCCTGGGAAGAATATTTTGTTCATGGTTCCAGCTGTAGCATAATCTTGTCTGACCTGTTTAAGTTACTAGTCAACTGTCTGAGCTAGGCTTTTGTTGCTGTACAATGGAACTGTTTATTATTTAACATGTTGTCATTTCCAGTATGTGCTCTCAGTTCCACGTAGATAAGCATAGGCCCTGCCTTTGGAGAGGTCTAATCGAGTAAAACCAATAGTATATAGATGCATCTACATATTGGAGTATAGGGTAAGAGGGTTAGAAGATGAAGAGTGTTGAAAAGGAAATTGAGAATGTTAGTTTTATAATTAGTTTATGTGCTTTACTGTGTATAATTCCCAATTTGTGCTGTGCTCAGTCGCAAGGTCTTGTCCATCTCTTTGCCGCCCCATGGACTGTACCCCGTCAGGCTCTCTGTCCATGGAATTCTCCAGGCAAAAATACTGGAGTGGGTTGCCATTTCCTTCTCCAGGAGATCTTCCCGACCCAGGGATCAAACCTATGTCTCCTGCATTGGCAGGCAGGTTCTTTACCACTGAGCCACCAGGGAAGCCCATAACTCCCGATTTAAACAAACTAAATAGGATAGAAAGTGAATTTGTACTAGAATTTATTCTACCCATCCTTACAAAGTTGTCATGAATGTTTACCAAGAAAAATAAAAGAGTTTATTAAGAACGCATTAACTCTTAATTGCTAATATCTTTATCTCTCTTCTCTTTGCAGAATATGTGTGTAACTGCTCTGTGGTCGGAAGCCTGGATGCAAATCGCTGCAACCAGACCACAGGGCAGTGTGAGTGTCAGCCAGGCTACCAGGGTCTTCACTGTGAAACCTGCATGGAGGGTTTTTACCTGAATGGTACTTCCGGACCCTGTCTGCCCTGTGACTGTAATCCACTTGGAGCCCTCAGCATAGTCTGCAACAGGTAAGCAGCAGAGATTAAAGGTAAAATTAATTTTGTTTTATCACACACAGAAGATGGCCCCTGCTCTCAAGGACCAGACTGGTGTAAATAAAGGGGGAGAGGGGACATAGATTCATCAAACATTTCATATTCTTTTTATCATTTTGACTTGGGGTCCACGTTATATTTAATGTCTAGATTTAAAAGCTTCTACTAACACAACATTGTAAATTAACTATACTACAATAGAATTATTTTTTTTAAAGCTTCTAATTTACTGATTTAGTTCTTCACAGTACTTGGGTAATCAATTTTGCTTTATAATGTGCAGTGCTTAACTAAGTTCAGTCGTGTCCAACTCTTTGTGGCCCCGTGGACTGCAGCCCACCAGGCTCCTCCGTCCATGGGGTTCTCCAGGCAAGAATACTGGCGTGGGTTGCCATGACCTCCTCCAGGGGATCTTCCCAACCCAGGGATCCAACCCAGGTCTCCCGCATTGCAGGCAGATTCTTTGTCTGAGCCACCAATAGTTTCTCTAAATTTCATAGAACAAAAGTATTGAGAATGTAGCCTGCTTTCTGGAAGCAATAACTTCTAGGCCCTTCCAGTGAAAATGAGTGTTGGGTGCTCAGTCATGTCCAACTGTTTGTGACCCCATGGACTGTAGCTCGCCAGCTTCCTCTTGTCCATGGAATTCTCCAGGCAAGAATTCTGGATTGGGTTGCCATTTCCTTCTCCAGCCTGGGGCTTGAACCCATGTCTTTTGCATTGGCAGGCGAATTCTTTACCACTGAGCCACAGGGGAAGCCATATGGGTGCTTTTCTGTGTTTTAATTGCAATTTAGGAAGTTGGTTGGTAGTTTTGTGTTAACATGTAATGCATTGTAATTTTTTTCATTTAAAATATTGGAAAATCAGTTCCTTGTTAGCATTTATGTGGAATATCTGATTTTCAGCAATGGATGATGCTAGACAGGTAGAAGATATTATTCTTGTCTCTTCTACATGGACTGTTTTCTATGTGCACTTGACAGGTTCTATCATCCCTAGAGGTTTTTTAGAAATGAATAGCACGTGATTTTTTATTATCTGCATAATGGCAAAATATGTTGATTTTCCATACCCTTTACCTTAGCCTTTTCCTTAGTCTTCTCAGAAAAGACCTTGCTTCTCCTGCAGCCCTTACAAACAGTGGCTGTTCTCACTGCCCTGCTTCTCTTACCTCTAGACCTGGAGCTGGAGTGTCCTCCTTGTTTCTCACTGCTGGTCCTAGAATACCTTCCCGTCTGGCTCACTGACACCTCCCTGACACGACACCTGTCACAGTTCTGGATGATTTTTCAATAACTATAGATGATCCTAATGATGCATTGGTCAATTCATGACAATGGATGGCAAAAGCCATCACAATGTTGTAAAGTATTCATCCTCCAATTAAATTAATTTTAAAAATGCACTGGCCTCTCAGTTTCTTGACCTCTCTTCCTATAAGTTTTCCTCCATGCTCCTTCCAATCTTTATTTCTTGTACTTGTCCTATTTCTTGATTGCTTTTGTCCCCAAGAATAAGCTTATTAAAGTTTTTAGATAAATCCATAATTCTTTTCTATGAGTTAGTACAGAATAATACTTAATTTAAAATTTTGAAACATTATTATTTCAGAATGTCAGGTAATTTGTCAGAGCAAGCACTGCATCACAAAAGTCATTTAAAAATCTGTAAATCATTAGAAGGAAGGCATGGGAACTCTAAATTCAGCTCTAAGCATCTCATGTCTTACCACCAGAAAGGAAGTTACATGGGCGTGAGACTAGAGGAACAGAAATGGGAAGTTGCAGGACTGTGTGCTTCAGCAAGACCACACGGGTGATCTCTGAGGGAGCATCTCTATGTTCTGCTCTGCTGCTAGGTATATGTGGGTGACTTAAGGGGAAAAGGAATTGTAGGCAAGTAGTATGATATTTGGCAGAAAGGAGATGGAGTCTGAAATTAGTAGACTTTGATCCTATTCTTGATTTAGCCACTTAATAACTGTATAATCTTATATTTCACCTCACCTCAGTGTTTTCATCTGTAAAATAGGATTCATACATATAACATGAAGAATTTTTGTGAGAATTAAGTTGTGTGTGTATACCCATTTACATTGTAACTGGCATGTAGATTCAGCTCAGTAACACTCCAGTAGTTGAATATTTTTTTTTTTTTTAAGTGAGGAATAGAATTATTGACTCACAAAAGAGGAGAATTAAATCACCAAGTTTGCATATGAGTAGGGATTGAAGTCATGAAATTAAAAGACGCTTACTCCTTGGAAGGAAAGTTATGACCAACCTAGATAGCATATTAAAAAGCAGAGACATTACTTTGCCAACAAAGGTCCGTCTGGTTAAGGCTATGGTTTTCCCAGTGGTCATGTATGGATGTGAGAGTTGGACTATGAAGAAAGCTGAGCACCGAAAAATTGATGCTTTTGAACTGTGGTGTTGGAGAAGATTCTTGAGAGTCCCTTGGACTGCAAGGAGATCCAATCAGTCCATCCTAAAGGAGATCAGTCCTGGGTGTTCATTGGAAGGACTGATGTTGAAGCTGAAACTCCAATACTTTGGCCACCTCATGAGAAGAGTTGACTCACTGGAAAAGACCCTGATGCTGGGAGGGATTGAGTGCAAGAGGAGAAGGGGACGACAGAGGATGAGATGGCTGGATGGCGTCACCGACTCGATGGGCATGAGTTTGAGTAACCTCTGGGAGTTTGTGATGGACAGGGAGGCCTGGCGTGCTGCGATTCATGGGGTCGCAAAGAGTCGGACACGACTGAGCGACTAAACTGAACTGAACTGAACTGAACTGAGGGACTGAAGTATCTGTTTCTGTTGGTAGCCTAAAGAAGAAATTGTTCACTGTGAAAGAAAAAGAAGTTTAGCTTACTTTCTTCCATTTTCATGAAGAAACCTGTTATGCTTTTTAAAAATTTCAGTTTAGAATAATAGTAGTGAAAATTAATTGCAGACACACTAGGCATGATCATGGGGCCTTTGCATGTAGTAATTCATGTAATCCTCACAGCAACCATACCAGGTGGGCACTATTATTATTATTCTCATTTGTACAGGAAAAGAGCTGCAAGTTAGGTACCTTGCCTAACTTATGACATCAGTTCAGTTCAGTCGCTTAGTCATGTCAGACTCTTTGCGACCCCATGGACTGCAGCACGCCAGCTTTCCCTGTCCATTACCAACTCCCGGAGTTTGCTCAAACTCATGTCCATTGAGCCGGTGATGCTGTCTAACCATCTCATACTCTGTCATCCCCTTTTCCTCCTGCCTTCAATCTTTCCCAGTATCAGGGTCTTTTCTATAGTAGCCAGTAAATAAGAGTTGGAAATGAAATGTGTGCAATCTGAATCTAGAGTGTATATTCGTATCTACTATGTTAGTACAGCCCTTTTCAAAATCTCAAATATTGAGCAAAGTGAGTGAGTATTATGAGAAACTTTGATGCTTTATAGGAATGTCTTTTTAAAACATATTTATTCATTTGGCTGTGTTGGGTCTCAGTTGCAGCATGCGGGCCCTTGTTGCATCATGTGGGGCCTTTTGTTGTGGCACACAGACTCCCTAGTTTTCACATGTGGGCTCTGGAGCGTGTGGGCTCAGTTGTGGCTCAGGCTTAGTTGCTCTGCGGTGTGTGGGATCTTAGTTCCCCAATCACAGATCAAACCCACATCCCCCACACTGCAGAGCGAATTCTTAACCCTTGGATGACCAGGGAAGTCCCTATAGGAATTTCTTCTGATTATATAATTCATGCTATATAAATAACTCTGTCGGGAAAGAGTAATCCCAGTTTTAGCTTAGGAGACGTTGAGAACATTAGGGGAAGTTTATAAATATACGCTAAATTTCTAAACAGAACAGGTTAGAGTAGGAAACAAGCAGAAACAATAAGGAGAAAGGATTCCCAGATGAGCTAGGAACTGAGTTGTGCCTTACACGTTATGGTTTGGGAAAGCAAGAGATAGCAGAATACCTTATCAGGAGAAAAGAAACATGTGAATTCAGGAGAATTTCCTAAGGTTATACAGGATGAAAAATCTGGTCTCCTAGAAGTGAAGTCAAGTCGCTCAGTCATGTCCTACTCTTTGCGACCCCATGGACTGTAGCCTACCAGGATCCTCCATCCATGGGATTTTTCAGGCAAGAGTATTGGAGTGCGTTGCCATTTCCTCCTCTCCAGGGGATCTTTCCAACCTAGGGATCGAACCGGGGCTCCCGCATTATAGGCAGATGCTTTACTGTCTGAGCCACCAGGAAAAGTTTGCAATACCAGTGCAAATACCGATGCAAATTCTGTCATGGCCTCCTTGTTCTCTTTTTAAAAAGAAATGAAAGTAGAAAAGCACACTCAATTCTATCCTGATTCCCTCATGTATCTAGTGTTCATGAATCAACAGCTGGCTTTTAAAAAATTCATTCGCCTGTTCTTTATGCCCATATATTTCAGTGGGAGTTGCCCCAGTGAGGGTAGAGTTTGGCTGCAGGAACCAGATGTGGGTTGAGCAGTGTCTTTGTGTGCAAACACAAGGTCCTTTATGTACTGACAGATGGCCGCCCCTCACATCACCACTGCTGTTCCAACCTGTTTAACTGGGAAAGAGTTGGTCAACAATATCTTTTCACTTCTGCTTTTCGAATGCATTTCTAATATTTTCCTGACTTACATTTAGATATGTTGAACTTAATAAATGGAGAAATCAGATAGCATTTTATCTCAATAAAGGAGTGTGCCTAGTGAGAGCCTGACTGATAATTAGCCTTAGAACGTTATCAGGGTGACTTACATGTAGGCGGTCATATACTGATTTGAGATTTTTTTAATGTATCCATAGTAGGTTAGTGTACAAGGTGCATCATTTTAAAACTGTCTCTGTGAGATAATGAAGTTCTGTTGTGGTGTAATATCTTTTCCCATAAAACCTGTGGTTGCTGCTGTATGGTGTATGTTGAAATATTTACTACTTTGCATTTTTAATTATGGGAATATGCCACAGGGCAGAAGACAAAATTTTACTCATGAAATATAAATGTCAGATAGAAAGATGACAAAATCTCCAAGACTCATGCTCATTTGGGGCTCTGAAAATCACCTGTTGTGTAAAAAATCAGGAGTAACAGTTGCATGTGTAAACTCTTATTATTACTTTTCCTATAATTCTGGGACCTAGAAAAGTTATTTGATCACCAGAAATAATTTAAAATCGAGGAAACCTTTGTCATTTTATCCACACATTTCGTTCAACAGACATTGCATTTGCCAACTATATATCAAAAGATATTATTCCTATGCTAATGGAGCTTGAAATGGAAAGACAGAAATATAAACAAAATAGCATTTATAAAGTACACAGGAGTTTCAGGAGGTCTTGAGAGAGGAGATTACATTTAAATTGAAATTTGAATGATGAGTAGAAGTTTATGTGAAAGAACAAGCCATCTTTAGTAGGCTGCAAGAGGCTCACTATTTCTTGAAGGCAGGAAATACTTGAGGCAGAGAGGAAAGTTTGAAAAGATGAGACTTTCGTTTATTTGTTTACTATTCTATGTCTAATACCTAGAGTAGGGCCTGGTACAAAGTAGACACAGTAAATACGTGATGAATGAACAGTTAAAGGAGAAACAGGGCCAGACCACGAAGGGCCTGGTACGCTGTGTAAATTAATGTGTCCACTGAAGAATACTGAGTGTGTAGTAACATTGCATTTGCTCTTTAGAATATTTACTCTTTCAGAAGTCTGCTGGATAGAGTGAGCTCAGGCAGAGAGATCTGGGAGAAGGCTATTGTGTAACTGTTCAGGCAAGAAAAGTTAAAAGGCTGACCTAAGCCATTGGCGTTGGCAATGGTGCTGGAGAGGAAGGAAGCAGTGTAAGAGAGAAAAATCTACAGAACTGAGTGGTGGATTTTATTTACAGAGCGAGAGAGAGAGATGACCCCAATGTTTCTTTCTGATCTTAGGCTTTAGCATGTTCATCTTCTATGGGACGTTCAGATAGAGATGTCTGGTAGACAGTTGCGCACATATTGTGTGCCAAGCTCAAGAAACCTTATAAACTAGCATATTGTAAGGAAAACAAAGCTTCGTAGCTTTAATTTTACTTAAAAATAACTTTATTCTTTACCCCAATTATTTTTTCTTGAAATTATGCCAAGCTTTAGTTTCCAATCCCTTTTTTTGGTATAGTTCAGTGTGTTCTTCCTTGGAGGTAGGGTTTTAAAAGGGAGCCGTCCTGGTCAGAAGCAGGTAACAGTCAGCCTTCATCCTGCCATGCTTCACTTGCTTCAGTAAATGTTTCTACAGTGCCAAATGGTTTATGTCTTAGAAAATAAATCATGTAAAGTTCATGGGAAAACAGATTAGACTAAAATTTGAATGTTAATAAATGGCCAGACAGGGGCTTATTCAAAAAAGGCACCGAGTGCATTGGGGTTTTAGTGTAAATAATGCACGTCTGTTACAGTTTGCAAAGCTCTGTGTCATTCAGGGCGTTTTTGTCTTAAATCCTCCTTTCAATACAGAGCACGGTCTGCCCTCCTGGTCTTCTAATTATTAACTAGATATCATCTGTAGTCAAACAAATGGGGGGGAAAAGCAAAAAAAAAAAAAAGCTTTTTCCTCCCAGCTATAGGTGACCCTGTGAACATTAACATAACATGTCACAGTGAATTGATGCAGTTGCTGTTGATCAAACGTGTAGTTTTCCCTAAACCGTATTGCAGACTCTACTACTTGTTTCATTTTATTAAGTCACTTTTAGGTCAGTTGGAAATTTTTTAAAGAAAAAAATATAAGTTTTATTATTTATAATACTCAGACTATTATTTTGCTTCTTCTGAGAAACTCCTCCAAATCTATAGTTATATATATATGCTAATAATATTAATGCAAATAATCAAGTTCATATAAATGTGTGAACCATTTGGTACCAAAGTATTTATTTGTTTAACAAATTTATTTGTATTTGGTACCAAAGTGTGTATTTGTTTAACAAATTATGTACAGGGTACTTTAATAGACCTTGTGGGAAGTAAATAAGACAATGGGAAAACAAAAGGAGCTTCTGGCCTGGTAAGGTTATAAAGAAACAGGCTTCCCTGGTGGCTCAGTGGTAAGACTCTGCCTGCCGAGGCCGGAGACTCAAGAGACGCAGGTTCAGTCCCTGGGTTGGGAAGATACCCTGGAGAAGGAAATGGCAACCCACTCCAATACTCTTGCCTGGAGAATCCCATGGACAGAGGAACCTGGCAGGTTACAGTCCATGGGGTCTCAAAGAGTCGGACACAACTTATCAACTAAACAACAACCACAAATATATAATTATAGTACAAAGTAAAAACTGGCCCACATCATAAAATAGAAAGAGAAAATGTTAAGGAGATTAAGAAACTGGGAGATGTCACTTATAGCTGGAAAAATCAGAGATGATTTCATCGAGGAGATAGTTTTTGACCTCAGTTTTGAAGGAAGGAAAGGATTTAGACATATGGAAGTGGAAAAGGTGCAAAAGAATGCTACAGAGCCGGAAGCAGCAAGATTAACACCTCAGAGATGTGCTTACACAGGACGTAAACTGAGGGGGGTGGGGCAGAAGAGGTACATCTGGTAAGCCCTGCTGGGGTCAGGTCCCAGACGGGCCAGGCGCAGATTTGGAATTCATTCACAAAGCACTTTTCAAGCAAATGAAAGATCAGCCCTGCCTGCCAGCGGTGGTAGAATGGGTGGATATAAGCAGGTGGAGAGCCAGGGCAGAGTGAAAGCTGGGGAGACCGGGGCGACTGCCGAGAGGAAGGAAAGTAGTGAGAAGGGTGATCTGCCCAAGGAGAGCGATGTTTCTGTGCAGAGCTGTCTAGAAAGCTTATGATTTTTTGCTCTAATGCATGTACGCAAATCGAAAGGCAGTTTGTGTTTCTAGGTTGAATTTAGGGAATTGCTCAGTCCCAGGGTTCCTTCTTTGGCCCATACCCTCGCCGTGAGCTTGCGGTTCTTCCTTTGTTGCCAGCAGCAGGAGTTGAATCTGCTTTCCTCGGCCTCCATGGCTGCCACCACCCGCTGTATCCCCTGGGGTTTTTATTCCCCATAAGCCCTGCTGCTGAGTGTCAAGCAGTGTCCCCATACCCATGTTCTTTCTGTGTTGCTGAAAATAAATCCAAGGGCCCTTTACCTTTGAAGATTTTTAAAAACTATTCATCCTTATAGAGAGCCCTGTGGCAGTAGCAAATATAATAGATACAGGGAAGTTGAGCGCTTATATAACTGACAAGCTTTCCACAAACAGGGTTCAAATGTAGACATACCTCTTTTATTTTTCCAGTTAATTACTTTGACACTCATATGCCTCAGTAGCACAAACCCTCTTTTTGAGTCAGTCCGTTCCCCAACAGTTAATGACTAACTTTCCAGTAGCTCGAGGAGTTAGTCTTCCTCTAATGCTGAGTATCAGGGGGATGTGATTCTGATCAGTTCACTGACGTTGTTTCTCACTCATATATTGAATTTGGGGGTTGAGGCCTAGCCCTGCACAACCTGACGTGATCAGTGATGCTTGGTCACTACTGGGGCTTGATTTTCCTGGTCCAGGAGAATTGGCAACAACAGTTCTCTGAGGGAAGATGAACCCACTCCCTTGGTTCCAAGTTCCTTCAACGATGCTCTAAACTGGGGCTCTAAAGTTACAGAAATTTAACAGTTGACACCTTTAGTCTATATGTGCAGTTCCATCCAGTGTACAAGCCAGTTCTAAGAGTACTGGTTGAGGACATTTTGTAACATCTTTTCCCTGACAAATCCCAAACCTCCCTCCTTCCCCAGCACAAAAGGTCTTGTTAAACACCTCTCTCAGACAGTGGGACTTGTTCACTCTAAACTTACTAAGGGAACCGTACTTAAATGATTCTGCTCCCACCAGTAGGATCTGGTCAAAGATTATTTTCAAGCAAATAACTTCTGCCCAAATGGCAAAGCAGTTGCAAACTTCTCTTGCAAAAAAGAAAAAAATCCACGTATTTAATCTCTAGTTCAACATCTCTCTGATAGGACATTTTACTACACTTAAAAAGTTTAAAAAATATTATAAACACGTAGCAGTTTTCTGGGCCATACTTTGACTTCTGAGATGAAACTAGCACACAACACAACTTGGAAAATACTACTGACATTATTGTTGTTCAGTCGCTCCGTTGGGTCTAACTCTTTGCGACCCCATGGACTGTACGAGCCCACCAGGTTCCTCTGTCCATGGAATTTCCCAATTAAGAATATTGAAGTGGGTTGCCATTTCCTACTCCAGGGGATCTTTCTAACCCAGGGATTGAACCTGCATCTCCTACATTGGCAGGCAGATTCTTCTACCACCGAGTCACATGATTACTACCACCATCAGCCCCAGAATGTACAGCATTAACATTTATTGACAGTTTACTATGTGCCAAGCTAAGTGCTTTATATGTACTGTCTTGTAAGGATAAATAACAACTGACTGAAGTGGAGTTATTCTCATTTTACAGATGAAGACACTGAGAGTTGATTTGCCCCCTAACAGGCGACCAGTGAGTGTCAGAAAAGGGCTCCAACCAGCACCTGTCTGCCTGTGCTGCCGTCAGTACAGCTATAGCCAGGGGCTGGCTAGCTGAATGGCTGAGCCTCTGCTTCTTTCCCAAATAAGCATGATAACTGTCCTGGGGTTAGCTACTGTAGACACAGACTCCTAGCATGAAAAGTTATCATTTGAGTGGTAAAGATAACATTATTAGTAGTAAGTCATGTGAGTATCCTGTCCTCCCTGATATGATAAAATGAGGAGGGCATGTTGCCTCTGTGATATCCTTACCCCAAATTCATAACTTCAGTCTAATGCTGACAAGACAACAGACAAATCCAAACTGAGGGACATTTTACAAAATACCTGACCAGTACTCTTCAAAAGCTTCAAGGTAGTAAAAGACAAGGAAAGACCAAGAAACTATCAGACTGGAAGAGGCCAGGGAGATGAGCAAATGTAAGGTGATATCCTGGATTGGACCCTGGAACAGAAAAAGAACCTTGGCATAAAAATTAGAAGAATCTGACAAAATCTATAGTTAGTAGTGATACAGTGATGCTATTTTTCAGTTTTTATGAATATACCATGGTTATATGAGAAATTCACATGAGGATAAATAGTACATGAGAGCCCTCTGTACTACCTTTACAACTTTTCTTTATTATTATTTCAAAATAAAAAGTTAATAGAATAGTTATTTGAAACAGTCCATCAAGGGAATATGGATAGTATTACTGTCTTATCATGAGGGAAGAACTGGTCCTGGTGACAATTCTTAGCCTTTAGGTTCAGAAGAAGAATCAGGATAAGGAAATAAACTTATTGTGAAAATCTGCCATTTTAGATGTATGACCTTCTGGTTAGAATATACAATCAAATTCATAGCCTATTTTAATGTTTTAAATATCTTTTTTCTCTAAAGTTTTTAAAAGAACTTCCTAATAGACTTGGGCTGAAATAGAAGGACACTTTTTCCCAAAGAGGAGGCTTGTCTTCCTATGTCCCTTGAAGGAAAATTAAATCAGCGTGACTTTTTCCATCTCAGATCTTTCTTTTTTTTTTTTCATAGCAGGAAATATGTTTCCTATAGGGTAGAGAGAAACATGGGACTACTCATTTTTTTTTCTCTTTGGATTTGATTTCCACTCAAAATATCTAAATTCCTCAATCTCAGAGAGAGATGTGGACTTGAAGTCTCTGTAGATTTCCTTTAAAGAGGAGTGTGAGTGCTTCAGCCATGATTATTTTGACATTCAAAGTGTATGGGACTAGTTTAAAATTATTCCCATAAAAATTTCATTATTATTAAAGTCACTATCATGATTTTTTATTTATTAAGTTAATTCTCTGGTATGATATATTCCATGAATTTCAATAATTTGAGATTTTCGAGTTTCTTCCTGTGTTAATAAACTTAGTAGGTTTCTGGGGAATAAAGTCATTTGCAAACAATAGTATTCTTTTCTCTTGTACATTTTCTCATTTCATTCTAACAACAACCCTGAGGGGTAGGTAACAATTATTATCCCCCAAATTATAGATGAAAAGTAGTATTTGAAAGTTCCAAGAGAAGCCCAAAGCTGGATATCTATTAATTACCAGAGTGAGAAGGAGTCATTTCAGGGTCTTCCGACACCGTATCCCATGTTCTTTCTGTTGCATTAAACTTCCATGGTGTGCAGTTCTGGGTTTAGTCAGGAGTTCTTAACCTAAGAAGGGGAAGTACACAAAATGCAGTGGTGAAAAAAAAAAAAAACAAAAAACAAAATGCAGTGGTGATATGGGTGTTCTTCTGTGGAGAAGATCTGCAACGTTCAGTAGATTCTCAAAGAGACCTGAGATACCATCAAGTTTAAGACGTTTTCTGAACACTCTACAGGAAGAACATAGGCATTCTTCTCCCACTGCCAAAAGCAGGGATGAAAATGTGGCTTATGTTATCCATAACAGAATCCCGTCATCTCTTCTGCCCATTCCTAACACATACACTACCCTACAACGCCATCTCTTTAATTTTTATTTTTCTTGGTCTTGAGTTGATTTTTTTTAAAAAGTTCTACAGTTAAATAGGATATCCAATAAAACAGATACTATAGATGTTTGAAAGGTTTTTGCAGGGAAATAGTTTTAGCTTTCTTGACTAAGCTGTTCGCCTAAGGAAATTACATAATTCAGTAGGAGGATCAGAAGGAAATGAACACCTAATGAACACTGTTAAACCTCTTTGCTTGGTTTTACACATATAATGTCTCTGATTTCTCAGAACAGTTTAGCTATCTAGCTCTTAGAGGCTGTTTCTCAGCCATAGGGCATAACTAATAAGTGGCAGAGCTTAGATTTGAGTCTAGGTCTATCTATTTTCAAGGCTTTCCCCACTGTATAGAAATGTACCCTAAAGTAGAATAAGCAAGATTAGATATGGCAGTGTCTCAGTAAAAGTGCAGATCTGGGTGTGGGTTAGCATGACTCATCCACCTAGGAACCGGCCCACAGAGACATAAGTCTATTAATAGAAGTCACATCTGGGCACTCTGAAGATAAATATTTCATGCGTTCGTGTGTGCTCAGTCACGCCGCCCTGTCTGACTCTTTGAGATCCCATGGACTGTAGCCCACCAGGATCCTCTGTCCATGGAATTTCCCAGGCAAGAACACTAAAGCAGGCTGCCATTTCCTACTCCAGGGGATCTTTCTGACCCAGGGATCAAACTCACATCTCCTATGTCTCCTGCATTGGCAGGCTGATTCTTTACCACTGAGCCGCCTGGGAAGCCCAGATATTGCAGAGAAGGAGACAATTTGAAATAATGAGAGTATCTGTAGAGAATCCATATCTATAGAGACTCATTTGAAAGGCAGAAATTAGCACATTAATGAATATCAAAGCTGTGTCTACCTGACTTGCTGGCAGGCATTTGACATGTTGGAGATCTGAAAACAAGTGTCATGGACCTAGTCATTGAGATGAAAAGTAGGCAGACAGAGCAACTAGGACCAGGAGCCAGGCTTTGAGAAATTAGTTGTAATTCATCGTGATTCAGTAATTCATCTGTAATTCAGTCATTGAGAACATAGGGGACTGAGGTTCAGTGAACCAGTGAGCAAATGGAATTTAATGACAGACAAATCACAGAGATTGATTGCTTATGTCGGAAATGATACCAAATAAAGGGTTCAGCACTAAGCCTTGAAGTGGAAATTAAGTAGCTTTACCAGTCAGGGCTAGGAGTATTAAAAGTATTAATAGGTAGTAAAATAAGAATAATCTTATTAATCTAGTACAGGGGTCCTCTAAGTCAGGTTTCCAGACCAGTATCTGCATAACCTAGGAATTAGAAATGAAAATTCCTGGGGCCAACCCTAGACCCATTGAATCCAAAATTCTGGGATAGGTCCGAGCAGTCTTCCAGATGCATGCTTAGATTTGAGCACTATTGATCTAGTGGACAATATTGCCCCCTAAAACCTAATATCAACTTATATGTGGGAGAAAACCAGAAGGCATTCTAGCCTCTGTTCTTTGTTTCTATGAGAACTGTGTCCATTAAAGAGGCCCTTTTAGCAGAGTCAGAATATTGAGGTTAAGCAAAATAGCATTTTTGTTGAGAGCTAGTACTTATTTTTGGAAATCAGGTATTGCCTAGTAAAGATGATCATGCACAAACTCAATGACCTTGCAGTACCATTCCTTGTTAAGTACGCTAGAGAAATGCATGCTCATGTGTACCAGAAGGGGCATATAAGAAGTTGCACAGAAGCCTTTGGTATCCATAATAACAAATGAAAACAGCCCATGTGTTTAGAAGTATGAATAAATAAATAGGATTATATTTATGTGATGAAATACAGTACAGCAGAGAAAAATGAATGACTATAGCTATACCAATTTACTGTGATGAATTTCAAAACATAATATTCTATGGATCAAGAAAAAAGTGAATTGAAGAGTACTTAATTATTTTCATTAACAAAGTTTAAGAGCAGGCAAACCTATGTTATAAATGATTTATTAATACATACAGAGATGGTAAGGGTTTCCCAGATGGCCCTAGTGGTAAAGAACCTGCCTGCCAATACAGGAGACATAAGAGATGTGGGTTCAATCCCTGGGTCAGGAAGATCCCATGGAGGAGGACATGGCAACCCACTCCAGTATTCTTGCCTGGAGAATCCCATGGACAGAGGAGCCTGGTGGGCTACAGTCCAAAGGGTCACAAAGAGACAGACACAACTGAAGTGACTTAGCACGCACACACTCACAGAGATGTTAAAACTCTTAAAAAGCTAAAGAATGATTAAAACTTCATTGCTTCTGGCACAAGAGAAGGACATGCAGTTGAGGAAGGCTACATCAGGGGCTTCAAATGTCTCCCTAGTGGATATCAAAGTTTTGAATGTATTGTTCTTTAAGTTGTATTATCTTTAAATTTGTCTACTTTTGAATGAATAAAAAATTTAATAATTTAAAAATAAAAATTGAAGAGCTTCCCAAAGTTATATCAGTAAACTTGCTAGGGGGTAAAAAGAAAGCTTTGCAAGGAAACTGGCTGAAATAAGGGCATTTGCAAATAGTGCTAGATACAAGTAGGAAACTATTGCTCCCAAATCTTGGAATCATACTGAGACAGATTGGAAGCAATGTCTCATATCTTGGGCAGTTATTTTAAAGTCTCATTCAATTTAGGAGATATTTAAATGACTGATGATTGAGCCAGCAGAAGATCAACATAGAAAGCTTCTTCTAGGAGTTTTTCAAGTCTATGAAGATGAGCACATTAAATCTTTCTGAATTGCTTTCATATGTACATAGAAGTAACCTAGAATATAGGAGAAAAAGAGAAAAATATTGTATTTGTAGGCAGAAGACTTAGGCTCTAATTCTGATTACCTTCTGGCTGTGTGACCTTGAAAATTGAGTCATTCACATTACTATTTTCTAACAATTGGGAGTGTTGAGAATATTATTATTTTACTATATAAGGAGCTACTACAATTTGGAAGACACTTAAATACGTAAACTGAGACAATTTTTGAAACAAGGATTATTATTCTTATTTTTCAGATGTGGAAATTTAACTTGCCCAATAATCAAACAGCAAGAAACTGACAAAACTGAGGCTAATGAGCGTCATATTGTGAGAACAAAATTAAGTGATGCATAGATAAATGTTGCTCTATGCACTTTATTAATAGCCCTACAGTAGGAATGAAGATTCATATTGTCCCCTGACCACTCCACTCCTTAGAGGGTTCAGAACTCAAAGGCTTAGTTATGTATAAAGGACTTGGTCCTCAGTACTGTTAATATCAACATTTTAAGTTAAACAGGTTTATGTTTGCTCATCTGGAAACTAAACCACCACTTCTGCTGTCATTTCTGTGAGAAAATGAGTTCTAAATTCTAAGAACTACAAGTTAATTTTTAGAACACAGCGTGTACACAAACTAAGTATTAATAATTGTCCTTTTACTAAGCAAACCTTTTATAATGGTTACAAAAGACTACAAATGTTAACATATGTGAGAAGCATAAGCTTTTCAAGAACATGACACTGGGACTTCATGCTTTTTCCCTTTTCAAAATGGCTTTTGAAATGCAGAAATCTCTATCAAATAATGGAGTGATTGTGTGGGTTTGAGAATTCCTATGGCTGTATTTCTTCCATTTTAAAAAAATGAAGGAAATAAGAAATAACTTTCTTAGATTAAGTTTGCTTTCCCAAGTTGTGGCTCTGGAAATATGATACTTTTATTTTTTTTGCCATTAAGTTTTACTTCTGACTTTTCAAATAAACTTTTAAATTTGATTTTGGTAAGATCAGCTATCAGAAATATTTTTACACTTAGGCAATGCCTTTTTTGAGTATTAAGAATTTCTGCCTGAATATGAATTTCCTCTAAACATATTTTAGACTATTTGCCCTCAAAAAAACAAGGAATGTTTAGCATAATAGCCCAATGTTTTCCACAATAAAGCTATCTTTTTTCTTTCTTCCAGAGAAGAAGCTTTGGTCATTGCATAATAGTCTTTTCCATGATTGTAGAAAGACACAGGAACACTAAATGCAAATGCTCTTTTTCCAAATTATTGAACTTCTTTCATAAAAAGGAGAAACTGTTTTTTGATTACCTTTACAAACCATGACTCGAACATGAAATTAAGGATTGTTAATAACTTTTTGTTTTGTTTATTTTCCCATGTGGAAGCTGCTTCTGGTTAGAAAAACTTTCACGAGCTGCCCTTTAATACTACTTTTAATATATTGGGAGAGCTTACAGTATGAAATTTCCTCTTAATTTCAGATTCTATTTTGGCTAACAGTTTAAGTCTCTTTCTAAACTAAGTGGCTTTTAGTTACTGAAAGAGGCAGAAGAAGAAAATTAATACATTTAATTATTTATCTGTCTCTGTTTCTTGTTCTTTCCTTGTCAGAGTGCCAACATGTAAGCTGTTTGAAAAAGGAGGAAGGAGAAAAAGCAAGGCTTCTGCATAAATTAATTTTCCCTAATTAGAACTATATCTTTATAGTGACTCTATAACTGTTTATTGATAATGTGGTATCTAAAGATATGCCATCATGTAAGTTATAACTTATAAATCTTAAGAAGAAAACAGATAATGTTTTTGATAATATAAAAAACATCAAGACATTTGGCAATTTAGAAAAAATTAGATCAATTTAGCTGGCTGGTAACAAAGCATATCAGGTCTCTCTGGCTTTGGTCCCACTTAATATAGGATTTTGCTGATTCTCAATTTTTAAATTTTCTTTCCAAAAACCGTTTCTACCATGTGTTCATAATGTTCTCTCTTTTCCGAGCCACATTTTGGCTCCAAACTAGTAGTTACCCCATAAAGTCTTGCCATTTTTCTAGGTTTGTTAACAGAATTTTAAAAGTAAATAAACTTGTCTGTCTTTGCCTACTCGAGATTCTCACTGATTCTCTTTACAATTCACAGAAAAAAATTAAAGATTTAGGACCCATTGTCTTCATCTTCATCATTCTTTCATTTTTTTAAGTACTGATTATGTGCCAAACACTGGGCTAAGTACCCTGCATCTGTGATCTTTAACCCTAACAATAACTCTACAGAGGTTGGTCTAATTATCTTCATCTTACAAATGAGAATACTGAATCCAAGACAGAAATAAGTACTCAGTCATGGCTAGTTACTAGCAGAGCTGGAATTTGAACCAAGCTCTCTGTGTCTCCTCAGGCTATGAATTTTCCATAGACTCTGATACCTCCCTTCCTGTGTCCCACCCTTCCTACCCTAGTAAAATAATGGAAATTCTGAAGATTCTCCACCCACTCCTCTTAAACAAAACAGAACCCTTAAAATGATATTTTGGCTAGTGCTTGTGTGACATAAATATGTACTATATCTTGAGATGATACATCTTTGAATTTTCTTTTGAAAAATGAATCACTTCATGTCAGAAAATGCATTCTTTGTTTACATTTTGAGAGAGATTTTTTTCAGTGTTTATAATAGTTGTTCACACCTGTGAATGTGAGAAAATCTATGCTAAGCACTGATACCATAAGAAAATCTGATCATCCTGTCTGGGATAATTTAAGAATGCACAGTATATACTTAATAATACTTAGTATAACTTAGTTCCGCAGTGTTTCTGCTTCCTTTATGAATGATTCCATGTTCACCTTTCTGATACAGCTATCCATTCTTCATTAGTTCTTTGTGCTGTGGTGCTAAGTTGCTTTAGTCGTGTCTGACTCTGCATCCCTGGGGACTGTAGCCTGCCAGGCGCCTCTGTCCGTGGAATTCTCCAGACAAGAATACTGGATTGCGTTGCCATTTCCTCCTCCAGGGGATCTTCCTGACCCAAGATTCAAACCCATGTCTCTTACGTCTCCTACTTTGGTCCGCGGGTTCTTTACCACTAGCACCACTTGAGAAACCCCAATTAGTTCTTTACTAGCAAGTAACTCATGTCTATAAAAGTGATGCCAGATGAGGAAATTCCATCTTAAATTCTTGGTTAGTTGATGTCAGTAGTGTAGATTTCTAACTTTTCAAAATCCAGTTCTGTGCCCTTATTCTCCAGATATGAAGATGTGAGTCTGTTTCCTTCATTTTAAATCTGTGGATAAGCATAAGTGATCTATTAACAGGCTTTTTTTTTTTGCTTTTGCTTTTTTCAAAATTTCATTGCATTTATATCATTGACCTTTGCTTCAAAAAGCATTCAACAGTCTTTAACAGAGGGAGACCATGAAAGGGGGTGTTGTAAAGGCTTTATTCTATAAAAGAAGTCATACAGGGAAAGCTTTATATTTGCTGAGTGATTTAATTCTTATACATGCAGAAGTTGGCCATGGGCCATGAGTAACATGATGGAAAGGCACTACTAGTTGCAGGCTTACAACCAAATTTCCCTACTTCATTTTTTAAAAAGAGAGAGAAAAAAGCACCTCCTCTCTTGTTTTAAAATCTACCCAAGAAAAGTGAGGCATGATATCTAGACTAGTCAATTGCCTTATCAAGATTCATAAAGTCACTTTTTTTAAAAAAAGGTCAAGAACTGAGGAGCATATTCTCCAGGGAGAAAGATGCCTGCTTAAATCAGTCTTCTGAGTGCCTAGAGCAGAATTATGAAGGGAAAGTTCACTTATAGGAATAGCAACTACTTTGGGAACATTGGCTATATTATGCTTATGAGATATTATTAGGTGATTGGGTATTCCAAGGTAATACCTTTTTCTTAGAGACGGTGTATTGGGCAGACACTGTCATTAAGTAGCTGTTTATCCTTCTCTTTACCAAATAATCTAATATCTATAGAGAAATGGGGAGTAAACATATTTTGATTAACATTTTTAAAGGCTTGGAAACTGGCTAATGAAGTATTGTTAGCCAATCTCCAAAAAGTACATTATATCCTTTATAATTTTCTGACAGTATAGTGAGACTTAGCAGTTGACTGGTTCCTTCTTGTTGAGTCATAAGATAATCCTGAACTTCATATTTGATGAATACAGGTTTACTTTGCTAGATCTTTAAGTACCTCAGGGTATTCTTGTGTAAGACTGTATATATGTATATAGGTAGGGTTTTTTCCCCAGTTGTTTTCTTTTTCTCAGAGTTACTTGAGAGACATTCTTGGAAATGTAAATTTCTGTGGCAGTTTTAAAAAGAATAATCATCTTCTCTAGTATGATCGATACAGACTTCAATTAAGATTAACTAAAATCACTGTGGACGCTGGCTACAGCCATGAAATTAAAAGATGCTTCCTCCTTGGAAGAAAAGCTATGACAAACCAAGATAGTGTGTTGCAAAGCAGAGACATTACTTTGCTGACAAAGGTCTGTGTAGTCAAAGCCATGGTTTTTCCGTTAGTCATGTATGGATGTCAGAGTTGGACCATAAAGAAAGCTGAGCACCAAAGAATTGATGCTTTCGAACTGTGGTGCTGGAGAAGGCTCTTGAGAGTCCCTTGGACAGCAGGGAGATCCAACCAGTCCATCCTAAAGGAAATCAACCATGAATATTCATTGGAAGGACTGATGCTGAAGCCGAAGTTCCAATACTTTGGCTACCTGATGGAAAGAGCTGACTCCTTAGAAAAGACCCTGATGCTGGGATAGATTGAGGGCAAGAGGAGAAGGGGGTGACAGGATGAGATGGTTGATGGTATCACTGACGCAATGGACATGGGTTTGAGCAAATTCCGGGAGATAGTGAAGAATGGGGAATGATGTGCTATAGTTCATGGGGTCTCAAAGAGTCGGATACGACTGAGCGACTGAATAACAACAAATACATCAAAATCTGGGCTGTGTCTCTGAGAACCTTGGGACTTTGCTAGGCTGCAGTGTCTTCAAACAGAAAAAACTCTCAGATTTGTTAAGGGAGATCTGAAACTTACTGGCAATGAGAAGAGAGACTGGGTTTATTCTAGGCAAGGCAGAAACAGCTCACTGGGGTCAGAACCTAAATAAATGGTGAATTGTGATGCTTGGAATCTACAGAATGAAGCTTGATACCCAAGTGGGTATCAGATTATTTGGCAGGCAAATTTATTGTACAAATTTAGAGTTAAACTGAGGAGAGGGTAGGTAGCATAGTGGGAAAGTCTGAGTTTGTATAAATAAACCTGCCTTTATTAGGTGTGGACAGTAACTTTAACCCTTTGAATTCCCTCAGTAGTAAAATGAGAGTTATGACCACTACCTTGTAGAGTTACTTTGAAGATTAGAAAGAATATATATTTATTGACATAGGCCCTAAATAAATGATTACTTACTGTTTTTATCATCATTATCACTTCTTTCAGATGTTTCCATTTTACATTTTCTGTAAAATTGTTAGTCAAGAAATTGCATAACCCAATATATAGGCAGCTTTAAGATAGAAATACAGAGTTTGATTGGTAACTTCTCAGGTTATAAGGCTTTAAGATATGTTAAGTATTTATTATTTACATAAGCATGGCTTTCTTTCCTTTCTTGACTGGCTTTGAGTAAAGCCCTAAAAATATACCATGTAGAACTATTTTTCTACTCCTTTTTGGCATACCCTGGGATATTGCAAAGAACCATGGGTTAAGTGGGAGAGAGAAGTGAATTTCAACTATAACTGCTCAAAATAGATTTTTTAGGACAGAAGGCAAAAGCTTCATTATTTAGCCCAGGGCATGCTGATAAACAGAGAGGTATGTCTCAATTTAAAAAAAAAAAAAAATCTCAGGTTTGTATACTACAAGTAGAATCCACACAGCTGAAAGTTTAGTCCTATTCTGCAAATTTCGACCCAAAGTTCCAATAATGTTCAAATTTAGAACTTCTATTTTTATTACAGAAATAGGAGTATGGGAAGCAGTAGGGGATTACTTTAACTGACATGTGTAAGAGCTGTGTAAGTATTAACAATTTTAGCTTGGGCTCCTGAAGTAGAATGAACATCCCCATAGGGGCTCATTATTAGGAGCTGAGTCTCTAAAATAATTATATTGAGATGCAGTTCTACATTATATTGACTCCCATCCAATATGACTGGTGCCAGAACTCTATTGATATGAATTCTAAAAATTTGATGTCCAGAATGAGCATGTAAAGAAGAGTCACACTGTTGGAAAAAAGGGAAAAGTACTTTAGCTGTTTTGAGAGTCCTAGTAATTAGTGCCAGCCTTTTTCATCTTTCTTTTTCCCTCCCAGTCCTTCACTCTAAAACTCAGTTTGTTTATTGAGCATTTATTTATCAAGCATATATTAATTGTCTACAACAAGCAAGGTCCTATACTAGACTCTGAAGATAGCAAGATGGCTAGGATTGGGTCCCTGAACACTGCAAACTTACCGAGTAAGATGTGTGAAATGAAGACAGCTATAGCACACTATTCCTCTGCTCACGCTTGTCTTGACAGTGTTAGTTGCTCAGTTGGGTTCGACTCGACATCTTGAAGATAACTTAAAAAAAAGCTGCATGATACGGCCTTAGCTTTAGGCCTTTAACAATCTAATGAGAGTTACATATATGAAAGAATGTAGAAAAATCCATAATTAGGAATAAAATGTACAGTATAGAGAATGTTCTGTCAGGAGGCCAAAAGATCTCTGTTGACCAGTCAGGGAAAAGTCACGGGAAAAGATGAACCTGAAAGTAGGAGAATTTTTAAGAGTTGAAGAAGAGGAAAAATATTCTAAGAGAGATGACTATACAATAAATAACAAGAGATAATTGGAAGAAAATCTGACCAAAACTGGTGGGATGTTGAATTTGAATGAGTGATTGGAAGAACATGGAGTTGAGAGAGAAGAGTTGAAAATTAAAACAAAGGTTTAAGTTTCACTGATTGGAGAGAGATGATATCACTGATGTAGTGGGCATCTAAGAAAAGAAAACAGGTTAATAAGAAGAAATGGGACACTAAATAAAATATTTTTCTTACTTTAGATTTTTAGTCGTTTTTTTGGAGTTGACAATCAAGCATGTTTATTTGGGTTTAATTCCGAAATGAATAGAGGTCCTCATTACAGTCATATTCACTTAGTTGTGAATTCCGGTTAATTGCCAGAATTGTGTTAATACAGCATTGGCCTAAAGTAGAAAATCATAGTGAGTTTCTAGCACATTCATTAAAGTCCTTATTTTTATATTTTTCAGCCAAAAGCTAGACTGAGTGAGACCTGGGTGGTTTTTCTTCTCCAGATTGGGCAGTTTGGATGCTGGGGCAACTGTGGATAGTTTGGGAGTGAGAGGTAGCAGCAGAGCCAGTCCTCTACCCCGGCGCTTTCAGTACAAAGATGTTGGAGGGCCAGGCACTTGAAATCTCCATGGTTCCTTTATCATTGATTCTAAGCTACCCCAATGCAGAGGATTCAATTGTCAGAAATGATTAGTGTTGTTACCATGCTAATTGAATTAATATAGCCATGAAGCTGCCCAACTTCTAATTCAAAATAAAAGTCACTCAGTATGTATAGTAACTGGAATCTAGCTGACACTATTTCTGCATTAAGATCATCTATGATGAGATGTTAGGCAACAAAACCTTCAAACTGATTTATTTTGTTCATTGTCTTTGCTTTTATTTGCAGCTCTGGGAAATGTCAGTGCAAAGTGGGTGTCGCCGGTTCTTCATGTGATAGATGCCAAGAGGGATATCACGACTTTAGTAAGAATGGCTGCTTGCCCTGCCAGTGCAGTAATCGGTCTGCCACTTGTGACGCCCTCACAGGTACACTTCCCTTACTTTTTTATGTACTTAGTCCATTGTTCTTTTCATTTTGAAGTCCTTCTCTGAGTTAATTCTTCCCAAAGAGTTTATAAGGATCTTTCTCTTCTAAGTAGGATGTAATAGGTCATAGCAAGCCAAACTCCTTCTACAACTATATATATATATGTATATATACATATATATATATATAAATTTCAAAAATCATATTGGTTGGCGATCCATGGATGCAATGAAAACTATAGGAACTAAAATTCCAGGAAGGGTAGAACTCTTCCTAAGTAAGCTGATGTTCACCAGCCATTTTCCTTCCAAGGACATTTGCTGATTCTGGGCACAGACTAAGGAGCGGGCTTGGTCCAAGTAAAAGGATTCTTCTTGAGGAAAGATACAAGAAGAACTTTTGGCAGTCATTTGGGGCTTCCATTATGAATTAGAAACTAGAGGAGCCCTAAATACAAGGCCAGTTTTCCCACAGGACATTAAATGACTGTGCAGGAGATGGAAGGCTGGCTCAAAAGGCAGAAAGAAATTCCTCAGTCTTATGGTGCTTGGGAGACAAAATCTTTTTAGAAAGAAAGGGCCCGCTACAACATATGACCATCTCTCTGAAGACATTGCCAGATTCAAAAGGTGGATTGCATGGGATTTAGGTTCACATCCATTTCTCACATTCTGGATCTGTTGCAGTCTTTCAGGGCTGAGGAGACACATACCTGCTGGGTTCTCAATCCAAAGCCTTAGAAGGCTGTGCCCAAGAAGTAGTGATGAGCCATAAGTGAACTGACTCATACTAAAATTGCCGTTCGTCCTCAGCCTATCTCAATTTCTGATTGAATTAGGGTGGTCCTCTCATTACATCTGCCTAGCAGGAAAAGAGGAGTCATCTGTGGTTCTTTTGTACACTGTGTCTGGCAACTAAAACAGGACAATTCTGAGGTAGGAAATTGTGGCCAATAATAAAGAGAAAAGCAATGGAAGCAGATCCACAGATGACCCAGGTATTAGAGTTATCCTGAAATGGATTTAGAATAACTAAAGTTAATATTTTAAGAAAATAGAGGAGAAAACAGACAAAATAGGTGAAAAGAGACAAAATTTCAAGAGATTTGGAGTAAAAAAAATAATCAAAAGAACAATCTAGAATTGAAAAATACAACATCTGAAATTAATACCTCATTGCATGGACCTAATAGCAGTCTACAGTATGTACTGTGAAGACAAGGTTATATACTATTATATACAGTGAAGACAAGGTTAGTAGATTCAAATACAGTTCAGTTTGAAATATCCAAACCACAGCATAGAGAGAAAAAATGCAAAGGAAAGAGCAGAGCCGAAAAGACATATGGGAGACTGCCAGAAGGTCTCACATAAGTATACTTGAAGGCTCAGAAAGAAAGGAAAGAGATACTGGGACAGAAGCGAATATCTGAAAAGATAACGGCCAAGAGTTTTCCAAATTAGTGAAAGAGACCAACTCACAGATTCAAACAACTCAGCAAACCCTAGGCAGTATAGGAGCAAAGAAAACCGTGTCTAGGCAAACTTAGTTAAACTGTTAAAAACTAGAAACAATTAACTTCTCTGGTCCTCAGTTTTCCTAAATGTAAGGATTAGAGATGCTTCTTTGGAAATCTTTTCTCCCCCCAACAACAAAAATCAGAACATACTAGTCTGACGAGTAACAAATGTTTTTATGAGATTAAGGTAGCAGAATATTTGAACAGAAAGTACTCTGGGAAAAAAAATCTGTGTTGAAATCTTATTCTTCATTCTAATCCTCTAGTCTATGGAGAAACAAATTGATTTAGAAGAAATTGTGTTAATTTTTTTGATTACACGATCTAGTCCCTGCCTACTTGCCAGTTCTAGCTTGTGCTATTCTTTTTCTTTCCTGTTCGTGATCCAGTCACACTGGCTTCTATTTCTAAAATATGTTATGTTCCCCTGTCCCAAGGTTCTCGCATATAATCTTTCCTCTGCCTGGAATGGTCTTTCTAATAAACCTGTACCCCAACTCCTGGCCTCTTTGCCTTATTAAACTGTATCCTTCCTTCAGGCCTTCAGTTAAATGTTACTTTCACTAGAAGGCAGTTTATGCTCCAAGCTTAATGACAATTTTCCCAGTTATACACTCTGATATACATTTGTGTTTTTTCACAGCACATATCACAGTTTGTGATAATGTATTTATTTGTGACTGAGTCGTATATGGTTTGTTCACTACACTGTAAGTTTCATACCAGTTTTGTTCACCATTTTACACATTTAGCTTGGAAATTAGTCCATAGTAAGTATTTACAATAACTTTTTGTTGGATGAATGAACAAATTAATGGGAAAACTTACGGAGGAAAGATGAGTTTCAGTCCTGGATGACAGAAGCGCCTCATCATGTTGAGTTGATTTAAATTGCTCCCTAGTTAATTTGTGGTACCAGGAAGCGGTCTACACTGCTGGTTCTCATTTCTGATTTTCCTCGTGGCAGTGAGGTAGCTCTCTTAAATGTCACGTAAATCCCAACCTGGTTTTGCTCAGGAGATAATTTAAGGCAAAAGAAATCCTTTTCATACTTATGATTTCTAAAGGCCAGTAATAAGAAATAAATGATGTCTCTGTTTGGAAGTATAATAAAACTCTAACATGAAAGAGTATAGATACTCCATATGACACTGCCAGTTTAATAGAAAATCAGTCTTTCCTTTTGTCTCAAATTTTGGACTTTTTTCCCCAGTGTGGTGGTGCACATGATTGCCCTCTGGTGGCCACTTACTGCGTTTTCACAGTCCTTACTCCCACCACGCCCCTCATCTCATCTATACATCTCTGTAAGGTGTAGCCTTATATTTTAGATTGAATTAGATTTTTAAAGTGACCTTTTTGTGATAAAATATATTGAGAAAAATATTTTAGAAAGCAATATGTATCCGAAGTCTTAAAAATACTTCCGTGATCAAGTAGTTCTTTTTCCCAGAATCAATATGTAGGAAATAATTAAAAATTCATAAAAAACTTTATGTTCAAAGATGCTCACCACAGTGACAGTTATAATTCTAAGAAATTAGACAACTTTACTTCTAACAACAGAAAATGAAGCAAATCAAATCATCTAGGCAGTACACTATACGAGCACAGAAAATGAAATCTTGACTTACCTTGGACTAATTACTTAGTCTTTTCACTTAGGAATTTGGAATATAGCAGTAACTGCCTAATGGTATGTTATAAAGATTCAGTGCAGTATGTTTATACAGAGCCTGGCTCATTACAAGCAGCAATAAATGGGCTTCCCAGGTGGCTCAGTGGTAAAGAATCTGCTTGTCATGCAAGAGACTCGGGTTCAGTCCCTGGGTTGGAAAGATCCCCTGGAGAAGGAAATGGCAACACACTCAGTATTCTTGCCTGGAGAATTCCATGGACAGAGGAGCCTGGCGGGCCACAGTCCATGGGGTCCCAAAGAGTCAGACAGCAACGTGAGAGAGTGAAAGAAGCAGGATATACAGTTACATGTGCCATATATTTAGACTGTCTAAGAAGCAAAACCCAACACTTCTCTATATAAAAGAGAGATTCAAGGGAAAGTATTCAAAATTTTAATAACAGATTTCTTCAGGTGATTTTTTTTCTTGTTTATGTTCTCCTGTGTTTTTATAGATGTTCTTTCTTCAACACATACTTCCCTTAAAATGGAGGTGGGTGGACTGTTGTTTCTGAGCTAAAACTTTATGTTCACATGGGCTTCCCTTGTGGCTCAGCTGGTAGAGAATCTGCCTGCAATGCAGGAGACCTGGGTTTGATCCCTGGGTTGGGAAGATCCCCTGGAGAAGGGAAAGGCTCCCCACTCCAGTATTCTGGCCTGGAGAATTCCATGGACTGTATAGTCCATGGGGTCGCAAAGAGTCAGACATAGCTGAGCGACGTTCACTTCCCTTATGCTATCATAGTATATGCTTCTTTTTCAGAACTAAAGGTGCCTTCGTGTATCCACAGTGTCACATGGTGAATACCTTGACCTCAGCAGCTTGACGGGCTTGACCACTCCTTCATTACTCAGCGACCTTCTTCACTTGAGGATATCACCCATTTTTCCCCCTTTTTTTCATGATCAGTTCTGCTAGATCTTCTTCTTTTCAGCTATAAGCACTGGAGTGCCTCAGAGGTTTGCCTTGACACATTTGTCTTCTGCATTTATACTTTCCCTACATGATCTCATTCAGTCCTTTGAATTTAAGTGCCATCTGCAAATGTTCTGATTACCAGATTTATATTTCTCCCTTGATCGCTACTCTCAAAGCTCTAACAGCGCACTTGACATTGTCACTTGAATGCTCTATGTGGCATCGTAGCCCTAACGCATCCAAAACAACTCTTTATTTGACTCTATAAGCTAAGCCTACTTTGCCCCTAGTGTTCTTCCTTTGGTGACTGGCACCACACGAGTCACATTTGCTTTTTCTTTTTGTAAATATCCAGGGCTTCCCAGGTGGCACTAGTGGTAAAAAAAAAAAACCTATTTACCAATGCTGGAGACAGAAGAGATGTGGGTTCAATCCCTTGAGTCAGGAAGATCCCCTGGAGGAGGGCATGGAAACCCACTTCAGTATTCTTACCTGGAGAATGGACAGAGGCGCCTGGAGAGCTTCAATCCATGGGGTCACAAAGCAGTGAACACCACTGAAGCGACTTAGCACGAACACATACATTGTAAATATCCAATCCATCAGCAAGTTCTGTTCAGCCTGCCATTCAGCGTGACCTTCATTGCTGTCCTCTTTATCTAAGCAACTGTCACCTCTCTGAACTGTTTTCACTGTCTCGCATCTCATCATTCTGCCCCTTCTCTTGTCCTGATCCTCTGAGCTCCTCTCTACCAGTCCAGTCTCCACATAACAACCAGAATGATCTTTTAAAAATGTAAAACCGGATCACGTCATTCCCATGCTCAAACCGTCCAAAGGCTTCCCATCCCTCTTCGAATAAAATTCAAACTGCCTTCCATAACTGCATTTTCTTGGCCTCTGGCTTTCTCTCGGACCTTATCGTGATTCTCTTACCCGCTGCCTTGTTTGCCTAGGCTGTCATTCTTTCTGTTTAACAGGTTAAAGTTTGCCTTCTGCTCAGTAGAGAAGATTAGGCATTTTTTAAAAAAATAGCAAAGTAACTTGCTGCATTTCTGACAAGTTATATGTGAACTAGAGATAGTGAAATAAAGAAAGAAAAGGCTTTTTACAGGTGGCGATTTATGTTTTCAAAGCTTTGTCACTGAATTTGGTTGGAAAGGGATCCTACATTCTTTTCTTTGACCAGTTATTTTCTTGGTTACCCCCACCAGACTTTTTTGATGCTTAGCCAAGGAGCATGAGATCATCCTCAGGAGACATTCATTCCTTTTATTTATTTATTTATTTTTGCTCCTTTGGCCATCTTTCAGCAAAGAAAATGTGAATTTTAATACAGTATTGTTATATTTTGGAGGTTCCAGGCAAAGCATAATGAACAAAGTTACACTTCAGCTAATTCTCATAGTATATAATTTATCATAATTGAAAGATTCTCAAATTTCAGGTTTTAAAAGGAATTTAGATCTCATCCGGTTCAACTTTCCTAATTTATAGATGAAGAATTTGAAGCTTAAAGAGAAAACACTACATCCAAAGGAGTAGTTTTTCATCCTCCAAAATATTTACATTATATTAAATCATTGGGCAGGGAGTTATCATTCCATTTGACAGATTAAAAAAGTGAAACTCAGAGAAGCTGTTTGCTGAAGGTCACTCAGAGAAGCTTCCCTGATGGCTCAGCTGGTAAAGAATCCACCCGCAGTGCAGGAGACCCTGGTTCAATACCTGGGTCGAGAAGATCCCCTGGAGAAGGGATAGGCTACCCACTCCAATATTCTTGGGCTTCCCTGGTGGCTCAGCTGGGAAAGAATCCGCCCGCAATGCAAGAGACCTGGGTTTGATCCCTTGGTTGGGAAGATCCCCTGGAGAAGGAAACAGCTACCCACTCCAGTGTTCTGGCCTGGAGCAGTCCATGAACTGTATAGTCCATGGGGTCACAAAGAGTTGGACACAACTGAGAAACTTTCAATTTCACTCAGAGAAGCTCTTTGTTGAAGAGGTTCAGCTGAGCATAGAACTCATATCTGACATTAAATACATGATAATGATAAATACATATCATTTTTCTTATGCTATGTTATCTCCCAAAGAGGATTTGTAAGCTGGTAGAAAAGCAGATTCATATTATTAGTTCCTACTATAAATGGATTTTAAAGTTATCTTTATTTTTATTATAAAAATCAGTCTTTAATTTTGTACATGAAATGTTCTTTAAGTTGCACGCTTAAGTCTTTGACTGTGTGGATCACAACAAACTTCTTCAAGAGATGGGAAAATTCTTCAAGAGATGGGAATACCAGACCACCTTACCTGTCTCCTGAGAAATGTGTATCCAGGTCAAGAAGCAAGTTAGAACCGGACATGGAACAATGGACTGGTTCCAAATTGGGAAAGGCTGTACGTCAAGGCTGTTTATTTAACATATGCAGAGTACATCATGAAAAATGCCAGGCTGGATGAAGCACAAGCTGGAGTCAAAATTGCCAGGAGAAATACCAGTAACCTCAGATATGCAGATGACACCACCCTTATGACAGAAAGCAAAGAGGAACTAAAGAGCCTCTTGATGAAAGTGAAAGAGGAGAGTAAAAAAGCTGGCCTAAAACTCAGCATTCAAAAAACGAAGATCATGGCACCCAGTCCCATCACTTCATGACAAATAGATGGAGAAACAATGGAAACAATGACAGACTTTATTTTTCTCATCTCCAAAATCACTGCAGATGGTGACTAGCCATGAAATTAAAAGACACTTGCTCCTTGGAAGAAAAGCTATGACCAACCTAGACAGTGTATTAAAAAGCAGAGACATTACTTTGCCAACAAAAGTCCGTCTAGTCAAAGCCATGGTTTTTCCAGTAGCAATGTATGGATGTGAGAGTTGGATCATAAAGAAATTTGAGTGCTGAAGAATTGATGATTTTGAACTGTGGTGTTGGAGAAGACTCTTGAGAGTCCCATGGACTGCAAGGAGATCCATCCAGTCCATCCTAAAGGAAATCAGTCCTGAATATTCATTGGAAGGACTGATGGTGAATCTGAAGCTCCAGTACTTTGGACACCTGATGTGAAGAACTGACTCATTGGAAAAGACCCTGATTTGGGGAAAGATTGAAGGCGGGAGGAGAAGGGGATGACAGAGGATGAGATGGTTGGATGGCATCACTGACTTGATGCAGTTGAGTCTGAGCAAGCTCTGGGAGTTGGTGATGGACAGGGAGACCTGGCGTACTGTAGTCCATGGGGGTCAAAGAGTTGGACACGACTGAGCGACTGAATTGAACTGAGTTCTTAAAATATTTTACAATATGCATGTGATATACTTTACAATGTATTAATTTTATTACCAGAAAAATTTAAGATAGTAAAAATAATAGTGATAAATGCATACTAGAAACCATTTGGAAGTTAAAGGGGAAAAAACACTTACATGACAGCCACCCCTCACATCTATAGTGAGCATTCTGGTGTGTTTATGTTTGATCTGTCCTTATTAATTTTGTTTTTCTATAGCTGTGTTCCAGATGCTTGTTATTTTTAAACAATATAGAGTGATGAGTTTCCAAAAACCAATGAATTCTATTGTTATATTTGTTTTCATCCTTACTTTTGAGATAACATACTAACCATGTAGAGTTATTTTTTTCTTATTGACTTCTCATTGCAGCTTATGGCATAAAACAAATCAAAATAAAAAATTTTCCTGGAGAAAATGTAAAATGCTCTAAAATAAATGGTTTAGGAAAGTGAAACTGTATTGTGATAAGCAGAAAGACAGATGCTTTGGGTCTTTTCTAGAATAGTAGAAAGTCCCAAAATAATAAGCATGTAGGTCCAATAACATAGGAGCAAAATATTATATATATATATATATATATATATATATATATATATATATATATAAAATTATTTCCACTGAACATTTTTAATATGGGGAGAGCAGGTAGACAGATTTTGTATGTAAAGCAAGTTTTGTATTTTCCAACTGCAGAACACTTTGACCTTTAATATTATTTTATTTTTGCAACAAGAATCTACAGTTTCCTAGTATGTATTTTTTCAGCTATTTTTATTGTCACGAAGATACATAGCTAAAGAGAGATCAGGATGTAATAGGATCTGGGAAGAAATCAGTACTTAAACTGTTCATCACTATATGCGGATATACTATTTTGTTTTATATATGAAATATATCATTGGCAGTATTAGACCTTAAAAATTATATGATTGAAAGTGATATTTACATGCAAATGTGATTTAAGAGTTAAGTGTTCATATACAAATTTTTTTAAATGTCTTTCTAAATAAGTTCATGAAGTTTCAAAGAACTTTGCTGTAATCACTTAAGTATTGAGATTTGACATGTATGTTAATAATTGTATGTATATTAATCATTCTTGTAGTTTTTCAAATCTTATTCCAGTTGTCAGATCATTTTATTACACAATCTCATTCTGTTTCTTCTTTTTTGTAAATATTTCTCTAGTAAGGAAGAGGAATCAAATAAAATTATTTATGATGGTTTTAGCATTGAACTGTAGTTAGCTTAGCATGTAAACACTTTATTGTCTTCCTAGATTTCTATATAGAGTTTACTCATTTCTGTGATAGTAGTTCTGAGTGTCTCTTTGAATGTAAATTATACTACATGGTTTCGTTCCCTGTTTGCAGACATTATGCTCCTTCAATGCCCATCTAATGTCCTACCTAATAGGGGACCAAAGGGTATTATTAAGACACACAGAACTTTGCTTGCCTCCTTCCTTTTCATTTCATTATTGTTTGCATTTTTATTTTAAATTTTAAAATATAAAGCCATATAGAGAATAATATAACAAATACTCATGTACCCACACCTAGAGAATTATTAACATTTAGGTATTTTGCTGAATAGAAAATTTCAAATAGAGTTGGAGTCCTTCTCTTTGCTTTCTTCCCTACTCTTGTTTTCTTCCCTCCCTCCACAGAGATAAACAAAGCATAAAACTTGCCTATACCCTCTCAGTTTACAGTCAACTTTTATTGCATTTGAATGTATCCCTCTGCCTAGGGTACTGTGTATCCATTTGCTTAGTACTGTTTAGTATGGCTTTTAAATTTTACTTCCGTCAGTCAGCCAAGGGCCTTCCCTGGCAGTGCAAGTGGTTGAGACTCCAGACTCGCTGCTTCCGGTTCAGGGGGTGCAGGTCTGACCCCTGGTTGGGGAGCGAAGATCCCACATTCCTTGCAGTATGGCCAAAAAAATTTTTATTTTTTATTTTTTTTTGCAGAGGAATAAAATGTTTATTGAGTTGAGAGGAAAAATCTCTGAACATAGAATTAATTACAAAGCATAAATCACTCTTTTAAATGAGGGTAATATGGATATTTTAGACAAACGCAACTAAGAAAACTCGAGGCATAAGAAGGAATTGTGAAAAATAAAGATAGAATTAATATATACTATTTTCATATATTTAGGTCAAGGGAGGAGTGATTATAGTTCATATGCTCTGAGGTTCTTCCTGTGGAGGGTAAAGTTATTGGTTTATTTTGGACTTAGGTTATTTTATACATTTTTATTTTATTTTATTTTTTTTATTTTAATTGGAGGCTAATTACTTTACAGTATTGTGGTGGTTTTTGCCATACATTGACATGAATCAGCCACGGGCGTACATGTGACCCCCATCCTGAGTCCCGCCTCCCACTTCGCTCCCCATCCCATCCCTCTGGGTCATCCCAGTGCACCAGCCCTGAGCACCCTGTCTCATGCATCGAACCTGGACTGACGATCTATTTCACATATGATAATTTTTTAAATCAATTAATTTGTATAAAATTTTCCCCCCAAATTTTTTAAATCAATTAATTTGTACAAAATAATTAAGCACTCTCCCTTTTTATGTATTATTCTGCAGTTTGCTTTTTTTCAAGCAACTTTTTTAGGATTTATGTGTGTTCATACATACAGGCCTAGTTTACTTATTTAGCTACAGAATCCCAACTGAGAAAATAACAGTTTATCTGTTCTTCTTTTAATAGATCTTTAGGTTTTGTTTTTTTTTTTTTTCTTTGCACATTGTTGGCCTGCTTTCGGTATGTAGTCAGTCAATCAACAAGGGCTTATTACAACTCTAGTCATGTACCCAGCCTTTCCCTAAAGAGTTTACAGTCTTGTAGTGGACCAGAACTGTAGCCCTGTTCAGTGTGGAAGTAAGATGGGGTGGGGACTGAACTTTGCAACCTGAGTTGGGTGACTTTTCCTGGTTTCCTCTTAAGGTTTTTTGGTTGTAGGTACTTATAATTTATTTAAAGTTACCGTGCTTTTGGAGTAAATCTTTAACTTCTTAAAATGATTTGCTTCTTTTAGGTGCTTGTTTAAATTGCCAGGATAACAGCAAAGGGGATCACTGTGAAGAATGCACAGAAGGATTTTATCAGAGTCCTGATGCCTCTAAAAAATGTCTTCGCTGCCCTTGTTCAGCAGTGACATCTACAGGCAGTTGTATCATAAGTAAGGCCTTTCTCTAAATACTCATTTTTAGAGGAAAAATCAGTGAGTCAGTGATCAGTAGGTAGAAAGTTCTAGATGCTGTAGGTGAAAGGGAGTTATAAAAACAGTAAAGGTTTGCAGTAAATGCATTTGTGGAATTAGACACAAAGGAGGGATGAGGAAGTTGTTGTTAAAACTGTGTTTTATCCTGTCTTACATGATTAAAGAGGAAGGAATAAAAGAATTATGAGTGCCTCTCCATCTCAATTACTCAGATTCTTTAGATAAGCATACTTCTTTTGTTCTCTACCTAAATAGGTTTTCTGGACAATTAATAAATAAGGTGTAAATTGTTAGTTTGAATTCCATGTGTTTCTTAAGTTTGAGAGGAGATAATAGTCGGGGGTGTAAAATGTTTTGGGGTTTTTTTTGGGGGGGGGATTAGTAGTAGTTTTGCATTTTGAATTGCAACTTGAAATTGTACTGAAGCATGTTGGTGTTCTCTCTCTTTTAGAGTTGGGTGAATCGGAACCCGAATGTGTCCAGTGTAAGGATGGTTACACAGGCCGGAACTGCAATGAATGTAACAGTGGCTACTACAATTCTGACAGCATCTGCCTGGAGTGCCGGTGCCACGGCCACGTGGACCCAGTTAAGACTCCAAGGATTTGTAAGCCCGAGAGTGGGGAGTGCATCGGCTGCCTCCACAATACCACTGGGTTTTGGTGTGAAAACTGCCTACAGGGTTACGACCGCGACCTCGAGGGAAATTGCATCAAGAAAGGTAAAACTTCACCTAAGGGTGTAAATTTAATACGTTAACCTAGCAATGAAAATTTTAGGACAGCTGCTTTTAGCTTTGTAAAGTCCCACCAGAGAAGTTTTTTCGGGAAATAGATTTTCATAGAGATTTGCCCAAAGAGATCCCCTTCTATTCCTGCTGCTCCGCTCAGACTCCAGAATCAACTCCAGAAATTTGAGGACCGTGATGAAGTCATTGCAGTGTTCTCACATCTTCTCTTCATCTATTTTTATTTCAATAATTTAAAAGTCCTGTCATTTCTTTTATCTTTTGCTTCCTGTATTCTCATCACTTCCAGTGATCATCAAAGATCTTTTTAAGTAGAAACCTATAACCTGGCTAGAAGTTAGCTGAGAAATAAGAATTTATTCCAGCTTCTGTCCTAACTTTGAGCCTAAGTTTTCCCATGTGATGGAGGAAATAGTAAAAATATTCCTTCATTTTTGAAAGAAAAAAGTTACTCATGTAGCAAAATGTTTCTTACAGGGAAGTTCAGTAAGGGTTCAGATAAAAATTAATGATTGGAAATTCAGGATGAGTTGGGGGTATTCAGACTTTCTTGGGTCATAGAGATCAGACCATGCTCTTCTGTAAACTGTTCTTTGATATTCTGATAGATGCTGAATCCTGGGCTGATACAGTTGCCCTGTGGCAAGAGTTAGTCTTCTGCCATTTTCTTGACATCTTTATTCTGCTGTGATCAAGGATCAAAAACTCAGATTGAACCCTATCCCTAGTCCAGAGAACCTGTCACTCAATTCTCTTTCCCACTGGAGGCATATACCTTGTCCGTATTTAGCTGACCGGGCTATGATGACTTTTCTTATTAGCTATTAGGGAATGTAAAGCATGCCTCTTTTTAGGGTAGATTGATGTGCCTAACTGTGGTGATGAATTGTAATGATAATAGGAATCATTTTATTGAGTGCCTAGTATGTGCCAAGCACTATGAACATTAAATGTAATAATGTTACATACTTTAAGTTAATCTTAATTTAATCCTTCCCAAGGACTCTGTAAAATAGATATCATTATTCCCATTTTATAGGTGAGGAGTCTCAGTTTTAAGATTGACTGACTTATTTATTGCTACACAGTTCTCCTTGATCCCAAAGCCTTTGGTATCTCCACTGAGCTATGCTGCATTGAAAGTACAAAGTATAGTACCTTAGTTGTAAAACAGCTATAATCTATATAAAGGAAAAATCACTATGCTGGCAATGGCTGTTTTCTCTCTCAGCTGATGTGAACTATGGCCATTTAAATTGTGTTTTTCAGAAACAACTAGAAATGCAATTTTTCCTATTTTGTTTTTGCCCCCATTAAAGAGAATTTTACCTTTATGAAGTGCCATCAGACATGCTGAACTTATTTTAATTCAAACGAGTATTAGCTATCCCTTTCACTTTTAACAAAGTGATTTAGAAGTCAGTAGTGATATACTTACTACCTTTTCAGGGATTCGTATGAATCTATTCAAGAGTACAGGAGGATGGAAAACTCCAACGTTAGAATTTTCCCTAAGATTTTAGTATGGATATTATATACATTTCGGATAACAGCCATGGATGTAATAATCTAGTTTTCTAGGCCCTGATTCTTTCCACTATATTTCTTTAAAAATTATTTTTTAACTTGCATTACTTTAAAGCAGAGTATCATGTCAACATCCCATGTCAATTTCCACTCCCATGTGTATTCTTTTATTGTTTCTTAAAACAAGATATTTTGTCTTTTACATTTCATTCTCTGTTTTTATTTTCAGAAGTTATTGTTCCAACACCTGAAGGTTCTACCATTTTGGTTTCCAATGCCTCTTTGACCACATCAGTGCCCACCCCTGTTATAAATAGTACCTTTACCCCTACAACCCCGCAGACTGTCTTTTCAGTAAGCTCTGCTGAAAACAGCACTTCAGCCTTAGCTGACGTATCGTGGACCCAGTTTAACATCATCATTTTGACAGTCATCATCATTGTGGTGGTGCTGCTCATGGGGTTTGTGGGGGCTGTATATATGTACCGGGAGTACCAAAACCGGAAACTCAACGCCCCCTTCTGGACCATTGAGCTGAAAGAAGACAACATCAGTTTCAGCAGCTACCACGACAGCATTCCCAACGCAGATGTATCAGGATTGTTGGAAGAGGACGGCAGCGAAGTGGCCCCCAACGGGCAGCTGACCCTGACGACACCCATGCATAACTACAAAGCCTGAGGAGCCGCCAGAGCTGTCCTCTGGGTCCTAGGGCCACGGTGCGCCCTAAGGCAGCGGCGTTCTCTGGGCCACAGCCCCGGGAGAGCCGCTGAGATGAGAAAGCAAAGGCATGTATGCATCGCAAGTTTTCAGGTACAGATTTGTAATGTGCTCAGCCTGTTCCTCTTAGTTTTCCCGTGAAGATCCGAAGCAGTCACTGACAGTAAGGACTTGAAGTAAAGTATATTTTTGTACCAAATCACGTGGGAGGATAGAAGGCTGAGCCTCTCAGAGCAGCCCCAATCCACTTTGACCTCCGAATAGATTCCTGGGGGAATGTTCACCATCAGTGCAAACAGGATGATGGATGTGGAGGGGAAAGGACTGCTGGAAGACTTTACCCCCATTCCTGATAAAGGAAGGCCAGGAAGGATGCTCGTTTTACTAGAAGGCGTCCTGGAGGGAAAGCTGATATTTGGGCTGTGTCATGATATGCGATCTTGATTGTTTCTATAATGGGGCAGTAAAGTCCCAAGAAGATCTTTAGAAGGGTTTGATTTTTCTTTCAGAGTTTTTGCTCAGTGATAAGATTAAAGCACAGGATAAACTTCTGATGGGAGAGAGAGGAAGGCAGTGTCTGGGAAAGCAGAAAGCTAATGATTCTCCTTGGGGCCTCAGTGTAAATGATACATTGTTTAAAAATAAGGAATATTCCTGCCTCTAGAGAAATAAGGTGTATATAGTTAATCTAGAATATCTGGTCAGCATTGTATTTGTATCTATTTGTAAAAAAAAAAATCATGTCTTATTTTATCATCTAGAATTTATTTGTATAGCAGTTAATGGCATTGTAAAAAGAAAATATGGGGTTAAAATACTGTAAAATAGATGGCAATATTGCTAGAGCTGGGACTCTGGTGAGCATCAGTCATTTTTAGTCCCTCTTTGGACATTGTTGACATTTATAAGAGGTTGGATGTTTCTAATTTTTCCCTTTTTCAGTCTAAAAGTAGAGTTTTATGGTCTTTGACTTCCTATAGATTCAAGCAATAGATTTTGAAGACAGTAATTGCTAAGCTGGGACACAAGGCTGGGTTCTCCAAACTACTCACCTGTTTAGACATTAGCTTCTATATATTTGACACAGATTAAAGTAGAACACATGCTTGTTAAAATTTGTTTTTAAAGTAAAAATAGTCTTCCAAAGGAAGAAATATTTTAGCTCCAAAAGAAAAGCCATCACATCACTTGGGATCCCCTGTGAAATATTTATATTCTCTTCCCACCCCCAAATACTTCCTACATTTGAATGTAGCCTGTCACTCACATGCCATGGGGCATGTACCATCTCTCTGCAGTGCTGTAGTTCTTGTATCTTCTTGTCTGGTTAGAGGGTAGCTCTGTAGTTGAGTGGGTATAGTTAGTCATTGCATTTAGATGCAGTTTTTTCTTCGAGGCCATCTCTACCTTTGCTTTCCTCTAATTATGATATTGACAGATTGTAAATTAAACTAAGCCAGGAAAAACAGCCAGAAGTCAAATATAGATATTTATTATGAGGAAGAACAAACTGTCAAGTGGTTAGGGAAAATAAAGCAAAAATTAGACCTAGGAAACCCTGCCAAGTTGATTACCCTGCCTAACTTCTCCAGAGAAAAACCTGGAATTTGGTCATCCCTCTGCAGTTGCAGATGATGCTCCGGAGGATGTACAGGCAGATAATCTACTTCTAGTAACTGGAGAGGCTCTGGATATCTGGCCATTGCTCATGAAAGCAGAGATTACATTAAAATCAGATAATGTTTCTGTAACCCTTTACAGTTTGCAAGGCGTCTTTCTATACGTGTGTCCTTGGTTCCTCACCACAGGCCTCTGAAGAAGTCATTGTTGTTCCCAGTTTATAGGTGAGGTTAAATGTCTTGTTCAAGGCTACACCATATATCATTCGGCTTGGAATCAGGACTCCTAACTCAGAAGCACATGTTTTTTTTCAGTTGTATGCTTGTGCAGAAATGACCCAGCCGCAGACATTGGCAGGCTGGGAGGAGGAATCCCATCTGTGAACGTTTCTGATTTTTGTGAATACAAGGAGCGATCCAGGGCTATATAGCCACGAAGGACTTTGCAGAAAAAGCACAGGAGGATTATTCTCTGAAGCCAGTGTTGGTGATGAGAAAATAAAAATACCAGTCTGTGCTTCCTAAAAGGAAACATCTTTCTAGGCAGGGAGAGAAAGCCTGACTTCCCGCAGCCGCCACGTGTGCGCACAGACCGTTCCGTGGAACTGTGTCACGTGACACACGCCTTTCCCCAGATTGCCATGCCCTCAAAGCCAGGGGTTGGGGATAGTGGGAATTTTGTTCAACAGAAGTTAACACAATAAAGAAAGAAAGAGTTTGTTGGGGTCTAAGAGCCAAAGCTGAACAGTCCAGATTCTGGCTATGTAGACATTCCTTGAAACAGACATTAAAAGGAACTGGAAAAACTGAATTACAAAGAACGTTTATCTTTAAATATTTATGAACAGGGCCTAGGTCATGTTCTCAATTTATCCTGGTGGAAAAAAATTAAGGTCTTAAAATCTATTTTAAATAATATTCTTTAGTGTTCTGTGCTTCTGCTGGTGGAGGTAATTTTGCTCTGAAGTAGAAATCCATCATGAAGTGACCTACCACCAAGATCAGACTAGGAGCCTGGCAGGGAACGCGGTACACATCAGTCATTCCTCTAAAAGCATGATCCCCACGTAGTGGGGTGTTTAGCACCAGGATCCCATAGGTGCTTTAGAAAGACTAATAGGGCCTAAGAGTTAGGAATGTGTTTATTTCCAAATGAGGTAAGACTGGTGTGAATCTAACTGATGAGTGACAGACGCTGCTGCGGGATGCTGGCCTAGTCTTCACTAGCTCATCGTAGTAACAGCCTCATGCGTTGCTGACAGTCAGGTGTCCTGGGTAGTGTTGCGAAGTGTGTCTGTCCTTCACTCCCCCTCCCTACCTCCGTCCTTTAGCTCCCAGAGGTGTCTTACTAATAGAATTTCTCTAGTTACAGAGAAAAAGGATGATAAAAACTAAACCTCATTCATACTAAGGTCCTGTGGACTTAATGTGTTACTCTTAGGGTTCCCTGGATTTTAAGAGAGAACAGAGCCGACACGGAATGGGAGGAGGGGCTTGGTGGGGAGAGAATTTGTGGCAGCATCACTGTGTGTCTGCGCTCTAGCCCCAGTGTTCCCGGGAGACTTTGACCGTTAAAGCCGCACCCACTGACCCTCCAGCTCACTGCGGCCAGCTGAGTGCCTGGGGGACGTGCAGCCCTTCTTGTGCTCTTCTGGAGCCAGAGAGCGGAAGCGACAGCCCTTCCTGCTGACGGCCCTAGTTTGGACTGTGTTAGTAAATCATTCACTTTGGTCCTGTATTTTTTTGTAGGACATACAGTCAACATAGCACCTCTGATTATGAACATTCCCTGGTTCTTATATTTTGAGGTATGTGGGAAGGAGTTGAATTTATAGCTCACAAGGAAAGAAAGCTCCCACAAAAATTTCTGAAAAGTAAAAAGCAACCCAAGGTAACCCGTTAGAGCAAAGGAAGCATCTCTGGCCTCATCGACAAAGAGCCTTTGGTCTGTTACGATCGTCTTGATAGGAGTTTGGGAGCTGACACGGGTTTGGTGTGTGCAGGGCAGTGACAGAAGGTTAGCGTTAAGTTTTCCCTTCCACCTTGAGCCAACAACGATGCCAGGAAAGCAGCAGGAAGAACACAGTGATTCACCTGAAGAAATCAAATGATACCACGTGAACTAAAAAGGCTATGGATCACAGAAGGTCAGTGGTCAAAGGATGTTTTTTCAAAGGCCGTTGGGAACCTTTCTTATCCTGCATCTGCAGTAACTGCACCAGCAGCCCTAGAACGTGAGGCCAGGCCTGAGGTCTGAGCCAGCCTGAGAGCCGACCGATGTAAAGCGGCGTCTTCATGCTAGGCACAAGCACTCTGCAATACGTTACATTTCCGCCCAAGCAACTGGGAGTGTTTCTGAAACATTAAAATCGTATTTATGTCACTAAAATTCTAACACACATCTTAAAAACATGTCTCATACATATGCTGTACTAGGCTTCATGATGCATTTCTAAATTTGTGTATGATTTGAATATAAGAAAGAATTTATACAAGAGTGTTATTTAAAATTATTAAAAAATAAATGTATATAATTTGTACCTGTTGTAGATTTGCTGTTTTACTTTTTTATGTGGTTACAGTTGTTGGAAGTCCTTTAATATATGTCACAGATCACTTATTTTCAAACTGCTTCATGAAAATCTTTGTATCTTGCATTTATTGACTATGCTTTCTGTTTTAAGAAGTTCCTTTAAAGAATGTTTTCCACTTAGGGGAAAAAAATGCCACACGAAGAATATTCCCCCTCTCAAAACAAAACATCCTGAGTCAAAAAGCATATATTAACATATAATCTTGTTTAATAATTGTCCCCTTTGAGATCCATTGGGCTTCTCTGATAGCTCAGTTGGTAAAGAATCTGCCTGCAATGCAGGAGACCCGGGTTCAATTCCTGGGTTGGGAAGATCCCCTGGAGAAGGGAAAGGCTATGCACTCTATTCTGGCCTGGAGAATTCCGTGGACTGTATAGTCCATGGGATCACAAAGAGTCAGACAGTACTGAGCGACTTTCACTTCACTTCAGTCTCTGCTCCAGATAAGGAAGAGTCTTAACCCTTCTTTATGCTCACTACCAACTATATTAAAATGATGTATAATTTCCTGTATTTGCCAGGTTATGTGATGTCTTTCTCCCTTTGCTGGTACTGTTTCTTCTATCTATAACATCCTGGAAAATGTTTGTTCATTCTTTGCAACTCCTTGACAAAAGAAGGTCGATAAGTCCTTAACATATACCCCCGTTTGCCTAATGAAGACATCTCCTATTGCACATACTTTATTAAAAATACTTGTTATATTATGTCTTCCTTGGTAGACTGCAACCCTTGAAGCCAGGAGCACGTGTCCTTCGGTCTCTCGTATCTGGCACGGTGCTGGCATATACTGTCGGTGCTCAGCAAACGGTGGTGTAAAACAAAAGTACTTGACAGGTGCAATGGTCGATCTGAACTTATTTGGTGAAGTATTGTAAGAAGTTTTGTATTCAGTGGGTAAGACAGTATTTCTTATTTAATAGAGATGTCAGCATACACGATTCAGAGGGTCTGAGAAACTCTTGAAATTGTGAACACAATTGTGAAATGCTTACTTGTGAACATAAACAGTTTGTATGTGCTCTTTTTTTTTTTTTTCCCTGGACAAAAGGTCCATACTCTTTTTTTTTTTTTCATACTCTTAATCATAGTCTCTAGAGTATCTATGATCCCAAAAGATTGATAGCTACTAGTATGGGGATTCCTTTCTATATTTCAGCCACAATCCCCTCGCCCACTGAATATAAATTAGTACAGCCTTGATTCAAGAAATCTACTTCCGGAAATCCCTCATAAGAAAATGACCTCAAAAGCAGAAATTTTTGTGTGGGGGAAAAAATCTTCCCTGGAGTTGTATATAAAGAAAAAAGTGGAGACAAACTTTAGATGTTCAACTGTGGGCATGGCTTACTGCATACACTGTTAAATTAACATTTGGTCATTAAGAATGAGGAAGAATGATTAAAAACAGAATTAAAACCGAAAAAATAGGATATTTGAAAATGTGCATGCAGTTCTACTCTTGGTATATAGTTTAGAGAAACTTACGTATGTGTACCAGGACCCACGTTTCAAACTCTTTAATTGCAGCATCATTTGTTATAGCAAAATAACTGGAAACATCCCAATTGCCTACCAGTAGAAGAGTGGATTAACTGTGGCCTTTCCATAAACTTTGAATAGAATTTTATACAGTGGTCAAAAATGAATGAATTATAGCTATCTACATCAATATGGATGAGTCTCAAGACATAATGTCAAGCAAAAAAAGCTAGGCATAGAATACATACAATATGATTTCTTGTATATAATGACCAAAAATGGAAAATGTAATACATTGTTTAAAAAGACATTATACAGGAAAACTATAAAGAAAAAGGAATGATGAATACATGATGATAATGATGATGGATATCATCAAATTACCTGTTCAGTTTGAGGGCCGGGACTGTCTTCATTTTTTAATGCTGCTGCCAAGCACAGTCCTGGCACCAGAAAGTGCTCAAGAAATGTGAGTGAATGATGGACTCTGCTACACTGCAGTGTTAACACTGGTAAATACGGTAAAGGCACATAAGAACTGCAAAGAAGTCTGCGGACATACCACCCTGAACGCGCCCGATCTTGTCTGATCTTGGAAGCTAAGCATGGTCGGGTCTGGTTAGTACTTGGATGGGAGAACTGCAAACTAGGCTTTAAAGTAAAGCAACTCTAAACCAGAAACCAAACAGACTGCGATCTGGGGCGGCGCCGAGTCACTTGTAAACGGGTGTTTCTGAGTGACGCTGGGGACAAACAGCACAGAACTCCCTCCAGTGGGATGGTGCCGAGGAAGCTCACGCCCGCAGTGCAGAGGTCTTTGCCCACAGACAGGACTGTGCGCCCTCAAGCACGTGCCGATGGGGCAGGAAGCAAACTTAGTCTGCTGCATGGACGCTTTTGGTGTCCTCCCCTTTCTGCCTTTATTTTCAGAAGCTTGCAGAACCGACAGGCTATATCTCAGCTTTTTAATTCCCCCCAAATAGTTCCTAAATGAGCCATTGTTCTTTAATCACCATGGCCAGGGGATTATCCAGTTTCATCTGAAGAAGTTACTTCTGGCAAGAGAGGAGAGTCTTCCAGACAAGGATAGGGACATTAATGATTGTCTGTTAAGATTCTGTTTGAGTTGAGATAATAATTTGGGGGCAGTTAAGCAACTTGTGTAGACTCCAATGGGCCATGAATCCCCAAAGGAACTGTCTGAAATGGAGCGGCCTTTATATTCCAGAGCAAGGATCAGAGTTTGGTTAACAGTTTTGAGGAAGTTTTGAATTTCCTCCAGTTAAAAATGGAAAGGAAGCAGGTATATTAACAGGTATTGGTCCTGGGTAAAGAATGAACTTCATTTACTTATAATTTGTACCTCATCTTTTGGTACTAAAAGACAGAGATCATTAAGCCACTGAATTAAGGATGAAAGGACCAGTTTACTATGCCAAAGAGGAGGAGGAGGTACACTAGTGAAGTTAGGCTAAGACTGCACTAGCAACTGACCCCTGATTTGGCTTTACTTTCCCAGCGACTGACGACACAGAGTACTTGTGGCTCAGTGGCTCAGTCATGCCCTACTCTGCGACCCCACGGCTGCAGCACGCCAGGTCGCTCTGTCCTTCACTATCTCCCAGTGCTTGCTCAAACTCAGGTCCATTGAGTCAGTGATGCTATCAACTGTCTCATTTTCTGCCACTCCTTTCTCCTTTTGCCTTCAGTCTTTCCCAGCATCAGGGTCCTTTCCAATGAGTTGGCTCTTCACATCAGGTGGCCAAAGTATTGGAGCTTCAGCTTCCGCAACAGTCATTCCAATGAATATTCAGGATTTCATTTCCTTCTCTATGTACCAACTCTCACATCTGTACATGACTACTGGGAAAACCATAGCTTTGACTATACAGACAGATTATTAGCTATTACTAATGAGTGGACACATCTTGGAACATCAACAGAAAAGCTCTTTAACAATACAAAGAGCATCAGCTTTGGAAGAAGAGAGGATTCCAGCGCAGGCTCCACACCGTGGTACCCTGGGCAGGTTAACAGAGGGCCCCTAGTCCTACTGTCCTTCCTGTAGAAGAGCTAGTGATGCTGACCTCTTAGGGCTGGGCTGAGGACACACCCTATGGGGAGCACCCCAGCACATGCCACGTCTGTAATGAATGGGAGGTCCTGTCCTCTATCGCTTTTATTTAGGAGGTCTTCACTTAAGGCATTCCCCCCCCAGAAAAGGCGGTGTTCTTCTTTCTCCGTTGAGTAGTACCAGGTGGCTTGTTCTTTGAACAGAAAACCAACCATAGCCCGGGATTGGAGGAAGGCCCCTCCTAGGTCTTAGGTATCTTTGGAATGAAAGGAGATGCTTCTCTGAGTTGGACTGCTGTCTCTGTGCTGTGGTGGGTGACCTGGGACCAGGGCGGCATCCGCAGGGCGCTGGAGCAGGCAGCGTGGCGTCTTGCAGCATTCCTCTGCCTCTGTGGGATTCACGGAGTCGGTATGTTTGCCCACGGGAAGGGGATGGGAAGTGAGTGCTGGGGAGTGAGGAGAGTTCAGGCCTTGGAGTCTGCTCCGAGCAGGCTGTAATCCGCGCTCTGATTTGACAGAGTGAACCAGGGCAGGCCATGGAGCCCACCAGTTCTCAACATTTCCGCTGATGCATCCAAGACATTGAGTTAAGTAAATGGTTTCTGTGACAGCCTTTTTTCACTCCTGTATTCTGTTAGGCAGAGAAAAAAGTGTTTGGGACGAGGTCACTAATTCTGATTAAGACTTATAATTCATTCTTTCACCAACATTTATTAAACACCTATTATTTGCCATGCACTATAATAGATCTTTATAATCCCCCTTCTCTGGGGGATCTTCCCAGCCCTGGGATTGAGCCCAAGTCTCCTGCATTGCAGAGTAGTTGGACAAAAAAAGAAGCATCTAAATTGGAAAGGAAGAAGTAAAATTGTCACAATCTGCAGATGACATGATGTTTTACATAGAAAATTCTAAAGACACCACCAAAACACTACCGGAGCTCATTGATGAGTTCAGCAAAGTTGCAGGATACAAAATAAATATACAGAAATCCCTTGCACTTTCTATACAGTAACAGTGAACTGTCAGAGAAATTGAGAAAAGCCCATTTACAGTCACACCAAAAAGAGTAAAGTACCTCGGAATGAGTCTGAATATGGAGGAAAATACCTGTATTCAGAAAACTATAAGACCTCCTGGAGTAGGAAATGACAACCCACTCCAGTATTCTTGCCTGGAGAATCCCAGGGACAGAGGAGCCTGGCGGGCTGCAGTCCACGGGGTCGCAAAGAGTCAGACACGACCGAGCGACTAAGGACACATAATAGACCTTAGGATAGAGAATTAAAAGTTCCCATTGTCAAAGGAAGCCAGGCACAAAAAGTGTACATCCTATAATTCCTGGTATGTGAAACTCTAGAAAAGGCAAATCTTTAATGCTAGAAAGCAGACCACGGTTTCCTACATAAAAAAACAATCTTATGGTTTCCTTGGCGGGGGGGGGGGGGGGGGGGGGGGAGGGACAAATCAGGAGTATGGGATTAACACATTCAGACGAAAATACAGAAAATAGCTAAGCCGCAAGGACCTACTGTGTAGCACAGGGACTTCTACCCAATATCTTGTAACAACCTATGAAGGGATATAATCGGAAAAACAAAACAAAAAGGAATGACTACGTTGTGTACCTGAAACTAACCCAATACTGTAAATTGACTATACTTCAAAAAAAAAAAAAAGATAAAAATTTTAAAGATTCTTCATTTCCATAACCACATTTCCAGGGTTCAATAGCCACACATGGCCAGTGGCTGCTCCATTGGACAGTGCTAATTCAGAATATTTCCGTCATCCTAGTTCTTTCGCAGAGCACTGTTCTATACCTTGGTTGTGGTGGTGGTTACCTGGGTATATTTGCCAAAACATATCAGAATGTGTACTTAGATTGGGTGCATTGTACTGTATGTAAATTATATCTCAGTAAAACTGATTTAAAATAAAATCCTATTCACAAGGAGCTCAGTCGAATTGAGGAGACAGGCAAGTTGGTGGATGATTATAGAGCTGTGTTAGTGCCATAAGTAAGACCAGGGTACTCTGGAAGTTCGAGATGGTGGCCCAGAACATTCTCTTAAACTATGGGTGGGGAAACTCTGGGAATTAGGCCGAGAAGGGGAAGGAAAAGGATTCTAGATTCTTCAGAAGCACTGGCACATAGAGTTCCTTTGGGAGAGTTAGGAAAAGATACCCCTTCTTCGGAACGGACTCGGCGTGGGAAGAGGCGCCCACACCTCACAGAAGAGCACGGACTGGACTTCCAGCCCTGCCCGTCCTCGGCTGGGCGTCCTCAGCAGGGTGCCCCCTGCGCAGTGACCTGCGGCTTGCAGACAGAGGGAAGGCACTTGCGGAGACAGAGGTCCTTTCCACTCATCCCTGTGAGGGGACAGGTCCTACAGCCACTTCCTTGGGGTCCTCCTTCATAGGCCCTGACCCGTTCTCTTACTAGGGATTCACCACATTTAAGGGAGAAGCGACGTGTACCACCCCATCCTGCAAATCATGATCAAGACATCGAGATTCTTTTAATCTGCAAAACGTCCAAAAGCTTGACTAGCTCAGTTATCTGTCTTTGCCTACAGCTGTTGCTGTTTTACATATTCAAGTGTGCAGCTGGGAAGAATGCTTGGAAGCTCTCCCTGGTACCTTAGGACACTTTCCCCAGAGTCTGGGTTTAGCTGCATGGGGATCTGGCCATGGTACTGAGCATGATCAATTTAGGCAGGGAAATCTTGATTTGAGATGCCTTCTGTAAGTTTCACACACACACACACACACACACACACACACACACACACAATTCAGGAGCACCAGCTTCTGGCAACTAGAAAACTTCAGGTCCAAGTTTCTTCCTCTGTGACTAGCTTACCATGTGACCTTGAAAAAATCAGTTCTTGTCTCTTGAGACTCAGTTTCCTTATTCATAGAGGACAGCAAACTTGTTAGAATTATGAGACAGCATCAAGGAAATGGACATGAGCTTTGTAAATGGTGCTGCATCAAACATCGGTCTTATTTTATTTCTGGCATGTACAGGTTTCTACTCTGCTTTGCAGGGCATACATCTTGCTCATAAAACACCTTCACCCCTACCTCTCAGTCGGAACGACTCATCTATTCTCTCTGTGCCCCTAGAATCTTACTCTTATTATTCTTATACTAACGAAGTATTCAAGATGTTTTACTTGGGTTTATAATACTTAGCTGCATTTTAACCAGCTTAGCAACTGCAGAGATAACAGCAATTCAGTGAGAGACACCGTGGCATGGTTTTCAAAAGCCTGGGCTGTAGAATAAGATTTGGGTTCAGCTCCCAGCTCCACCACTTAGCTGCCATGCGACCAGACAAATCCCTCTCCTTTCTAAGCCTCAGTTGTGTCAAGTGTAAAACTGGACCATAATCGGTCCCTGTTTCACATGGTTACTGTGAGGATTGAATGTAAAGTTTTAATATAGCGCCTGGCACAGACAAAGAGCTCAGTGCATGGTCGTTAACACTCATCATTTATGGAATGTTGGAGCTGAGGGGAGCCTCAATGTCTAAATCTAATGCGCTGAATTTACAGATAAGAAAAGAAGCCCAGAGAGGTGCACTGGCAGATCTAAGGCCATACGGTGCTGTTATGTATTACCCTCTGGAGCCCAATAATCTGCATGCTATCCCCTTGATACTGAGTGTTTCTCACTCCTCTTCCCATCTGGGGAAAAAAATCGACTTGAGTTAATTTGACAGACTGGCCTCGAGCACAGTGCACAGCTCGGGGCCAGGCTTCTGTCCCAGAGGATGGCACTGGCGCCGGGAGCCAGCATCCTACGGGACGATGGGGGGCACCAATCAGGAACGGGTCAAGGACTGCCGCTGGTGAGGGCTGCTGGGAAGAGAGCCGTGAGCAAGGGGGCAGGTGACGGGCCAGGAATACTGCTGACCTGGGGACCAGACAGACCTGGGTTCGAATCTTGGCACACCTCTGTGTTCAAAGGGCGACCTGGTCAAATCTAGGACAGTTTGTGTAACCAAAGAAATAATGATGGTAATATATTCTAACCCACAAGGTAAAACAAATATCCATGAGTCCATCCTGATTTAAATAAACAAACTGGATAAATGGGGGAGAAGAGAAAGCGCTTCCTCACAGTAGAACTCCAGTGAGTAAAAAGAGAAGGGATGGTGAAAACAGGACAGCATCAATGGGCAAAGTATGCTGTGATATGTTGGGTAAGAATTATCAGTGGGTACCTAAATAAGTTGGTAAAAATTTGATGAAAAATGGGATAGTTACATAGTTTCAAATATCACCATGATTTTTATTAACTATAAAAAATAGCAATTTTATCACAGAGAATCCTCACAGATATCACCTTACCCAAGAAAACAGAGTTAACAGCAGCAACTGAAGAGACACATTAACATCGTCGACCTCCTGGGCTTCCCAGGTGGTGCGGTAAAGAATCCATCGTTTCTGGTGCAGATGATAAAGAATCCATCTGCCGATGCAGAAGACGCAGGAAATGCAAGCTCAACCCTGGGTCAGGAAGACCCCCTGGAGAAGGAAATGGCAGCCCACTCCAGTATTTTTGCCGGGAAAATCCCATGGACAGAGGAGCCCGATGGGCTACAGTCCATGGGGTCGTGAAGAGTCAGACACAAACGGAGCGACTGAGAACGCACACACACCTCCTGGTACCTGAGGAAGGCCCAGCATCACTTGTGTGGCACTTTTGCCAAAAGAGCACAACCTCAATTCTATCACGAGGAAGCACCACACGAACCCAGACCACTGGGAGGAACCTTCCTGAAGTGTCAGCATCATGAAAGACATGGACAGAGCAACACGGAATGCTGGATGGCTCCTGGGCCAAAAAACGGCATTAATGGGAAAACTGATTAAATTTAAATAAAGTCTGTAGTGAATCGTATCAATGTAATTTCTTATTTTTGACAATTCTATCATGCTTATGTAAAATATTAGTATTTTAGGAAGCTGGGTGAAGGTTATACAAGGAAATCTCTGTACTCTTTGCAACTTTTTCTAAGATTGAAATTATTTCTAAATGAAAAGCGAAGAGAAAGAGAGAGAGAAAGGAAGAAAGTGTGGCTGTTGGCAAATCTCTTCCCTTCCCTGAGCTTTACTTTCCTAACCTGAAGAGCAAGACAGTCATCCTGATCTACTTACAGTGTTGTAAGGATAAAATGAAACAGTGCAAAGTAGCAGTGTGCATGTACTGATGCAATAAAAACTCATTTTTGCTGTTAGTCATGGCAGCTCCTGTGTCTTGAGGGTTCTACCCTAATGAGAAACATCTGGCTGCAAGTGACTTCCTCCCAGCCATTCGATATGACCTTGCCCAAGGAAATAATAATGCCAGCTTTGTGGCTGGGTGGCGGTCGTCAAGGAGATGGCGCCAGATAGCCCAAACAGCTGGTGGTAGTGACGTCACCTCCAGGCTTGGCAGAAAGAAAGGCCATGGTGAGACAGAGACGGGGCAAAGGGCTTCGTCCCTGACCATGAAAACAGGAAAAACAACTTCCTACATAGCCCATCTTTTGTGCAATTGATTCTATTTTCAGTTCCCAGGTTCACTAAAGGGTTTTTAGCACACAAGCCAGGAATATGGCCATTTGCTGAACAGGGAGTAGATTCATCGTAAGGAGAACCTCTCCCTGGCTCTTTCTTCTTTAGAGTTTCCAGAGTATCTAATGTAACCGTGTGAGCTCAGCATGGTCTCTCCCAATTTACCAAAGGAAAATCAAGGAGGAGCCAGGGAAAGAGACCCAGGTCCCGGGATGAGTTGGACGACCTCCCAGAGTCAGGATCCCGGCGCCTAGACGTCCGGTCCCGAGCTGCCCACACCTAGATTGATCTCGGGGCCACCTGGAAGCAGGTATCTAAGCTGTAGAGGCTGGTGGACATACCCCTGAAATAGTACTGTCTAAATGCAGACCTCACCTCTTAATCCCAGATTCTAAAGTGGAGAGAAACAAATAAGAGAGGACAGGCTTCCTGAAACAACTAGAGTTTTCAGGAAGGTTCAGAGGGACTTGGGCTCAAATCCCAGGTTTACCACTTACCAGCAGGGAGACCTTAAGAAAGTTATTTTTATCTCTTTCAGCTTCAATCTTCTCATCTGTAAGTGAAACGGGGATAATAGTAGCACCTATCTGGAGGGTGGTTGTGAATGTTAGATGCAGTAGCGTTTGTGATGTACCTAGCACAAGTGTCGTGTAAGAAACGTCAAAATGTACACAACCTCTTCCTTCTTTCCGTTCTCAAGAGCTTTCATCTGCTGGATGGAAAGTTAGTTCCTTCATTCGGGAAGTAATGATTTATAACTCAGCCCTCCACATTGGAACAGAGCTGGTTGTGCATTAGAAGCTTTGAAATCGACACAAAGAAATCTCTAGATCTGTGAGGTCTTGAGACAGCCATCCAGTCCAGTCCTCCCATTTTACAGCTGGAGGAACTGAGGCCCAGGAGAGGAACGGTCTGCCGAAAATCACAGGGAGTCAGTGACGGAGTCACAGCAGGAATCCTGACAACCGTTTCTCTGCTTTTGGACACACTCATCTTACTGAACTGTTGGTTCCAGGGGATCGAGGACCGCCCCTTCCCTGTGTGCCAGCTGGTTCCTGCCCACTCTCTTTCAGGCTGTTATTTTATTGCTGATTCTGGGGGTGGCTGAAGATCTGGGGATGGAAGAGGGATGGGGCAGTGATTTGTCGCCTTCTAAGGGGTGTGTGTGTGTGAGAGAGAGAGAGAGACAGCTGGGGTGGGGGGAGAGGGAGAGAGATGGGATTACCACTGACTAGGTAGTAAAGGAATCTGAGGTCATTTCCACATTGGCACAAAAACCTTGCAGGATAAGATGCAAACTATTATATATAGAATGGATAAAACAACAAAGTCCTACTGTATAGCACTGGGAACTATTCAATACCCTGTGATAAACTATATGGAAAAGAATCTGAGAAAGAATATTACACACACACACACACACACACACACACGCATGCTCAGTTGTGTCTGACTCTTTGTGACTCCATGGGCTGTATAGCCCGCTGGGCTCCTCTGTACACGGAATTTCCCAGGCAAGAATACTGGAGTGGGCTGCCATGTCCTCCTCCAGGGGATCTTCCCGACCCAGGGATTGAGCTGTGTCTCTTGTGTCTCCTGCATTGCAGGTGGATTCTTGGCCACTGCACCACCAGGGATGCCCATATACATACATACATATACACATATACATATATATGTAAATATATATCTGGGCTTCCCTGGTAGCTCAGATGGTAAAGAATCTGCCTGCAATGCAGAAGACCTGGGTTTGATCCCTGGGTTGGGGAGAGCCCTTGGAGAAGGAGACATATACACATGTACATACATATATTCAACTGAATCACTTTGCTGTACAACAGAAATTAACACAGCATTGTAAATAAATGATACTTCAATAAAATGAAGAAACCTTGCAGGATAATATTAGCCTCATTTTCCATATTGAGTGAACCATTCATCAACATATATATTTAAACCCCTGCTGGGTGGCAGGCACAGTGCTGGGTGTTGGAGATACAGGCTGAACAATTCCAAACAGTCTCTGCTCTCACAGAGCTTCCAGTCTAGTGCTGAAGACATTAAAAAATTATATACAAAAGTATGGAATTGCAAAATGTGGTAAGTGCCACAAAGGGGTAAAAAATACAGATTGCTCAGAATACAAGAAAGGGTTTGATGTAGATCAGAGTATTACAGAGGCCTCTTTTGGAAAGAATGAGGAAACTGAGGCTGAAGGAGGACGGTACATCTACCCAGTCACTCATCTTTTCAAGTTATTTTTTACCCGGCTCTCTGAACTCTCCTGACCGTCTGCAGAGGAAGGTAGGAACACCGAGATGAGGAGAAGGTTGCTTTCATAGGTCCTGCTCCAGTGCATGAAAGTGAAAAGTGAAAGTGAAGTCGCTCAGTCATGTCCGACTCTTCGCGACCCCATGGACTGCAGCCCACCAGGCTCCTCCGTCCATGGGATTTCCCAGGCAAGAGTACTGGAGTGGGTTGCCATTGCCTTCTCCGTTTCACAGGTCAAGCTCTGCCAAAAAAGATCTAGTGATTGCTGTGTGCTTTAAGAAAGGCGGCCAGGGTTAGCAGAGAGCTCGGATATACTGATAGTCCGCAGGAGCCACGGTCTGTCCAGTCGACAGACTTCCGGTGCATGGAGTTAGGCGAGTCTTTCCTCTCATTTGCCCTCAGTATACTGATCCCAGGGGCATTATTCGAGCCCTACAGGTAATAAAAGCTCACTAGGTGGGAGGCTGGAGAGGGAGTGTCCCTGACCACTAGGCTCATAGGGATGCGCTTATCTATTTCAAACCAAGTGTGCAGATTACTCGAGTGGGGATTTTTCTAAAGCGAGTCCCGCAACCGATTAACGGAGTTTCAGTTCAAGGCGGAAGCCTTTGGGATGCCCAGACCCTAAGGTTCGGAGTACACGTTTGGTTAGGAGTTATGAGGATCCCAAGCGGTAGGTGCTGAATTCCCATCTCCCGCTTAAATTAACGGCCCAAATCTGGTTCGGCCCTCAACAAAGATGGCGTCTGCGCTAGCCTCGGCCCGCGTGCCCTCACGAAAAATGGCGGCCCACCTCTCTTTCTTTTGATCTTGCCGGTACAAGTGCAGACGCTCTGCCCTTAGTTAAGATGGCGTCCCGCCAGCGCTTCCCTGCCCGGTCTCCTGGCCAGGCCGGTCGGCTTCACCGCGCGCGCTTCGGTGACCCCGCCTCGTTTCCGTAGGAAGAAGCGCCGGGAAAGATGGCGGCCGCTGCGGTTTGAATTCCAGCGGCGCCGCCGGAGTCCGAACAAGAGCTGGGTTGGAGGGGGCGGGGACCTGGGGAGCCGGGCGGGTCGCGATCCCGTGGGGGAAGCAGTGGCGCCGTCGCTAGACACCAGCGCCAACTCCTCCTCGGCGTCCACGATGGACTCGGTGTTGGAAGAAGACGTCACCCTCCCCGGGACGCGTAGCGGCTGCAGGTGCGGCCCAGGCTTTGTGGGTTCGCGGTAACCGGGCCGGGGTTCCCATGGATGGGGGTTTGCTCCATCCGAGACTCGAGGTTTGCTCCTGAGGGGGTTTGAGGGTTCCTGACGTGGGGAGTGCGTGAGATGGATTTCTTCGGCGGCAATCTCTTTGGGGACCCGCCCAGTGATAGCTGAGTGTAGGTGGTTGAGGGTCCCGAGCTGCGTCGCCCCCATGTCTCCTATTTCGGGACATACTTTGAAGAGGAGATGAGGGCCAGGTAAGGGGTTCTCTGAAAGAGAGGGAGATGGAACGTCTTGGAGTGTGCAGTTAGTGAGGGCTGGTTGAGGGGCGGGGACCTTGAGGGTACTTGATGGCTCATTGTGGTTTGGGGGTTTGCTTTCGTTGTTGGGAGTGTAGTTGGTTTGTCCAGACTTTGCTTATGGGTCCCTTAGTGGCCACCAAGACTCAGGCCATGGGGTGCAGTGGTTAAGAACCTTGGCTGGAGTTGAACGGAGCTGATTCGAGTCCAGTTCTTTAACTAAATAGCTGTGTGACTTTGATGAGATGACTTAATCTACGTTCCCATCTGTTAAATGGGGCTGGGTGGAATATCCACCCAGCAGAGTTGGGGTGAGGATTAGAGGAGAAGATGCCCCCCCCCCCCCCCCCCCCCCGCCCCCAGCAATCTGCTTGGCAGGTGTAGAGCCTGGCGTGTCATCAGTGCTTTAAAAATGATTTGGTCCCGCCATTTCCACCACCACCGCTGTCGTGGTCATCAACAACAGGAGTACACATCGGGAGAATGGCTGAATGAACCTGTCCCAGGAGGCAGTTGGAGTCTACACTGCTGGGGGGTTGGGGGTCTCTCTTGGGAGGAAGGCCTGAAAAAGCCCTGCCCTGCTGTAGGGTTGGACCCCTTTGCTTGTCCTGGGCTCCTGGTTGGGGAGAGGGTAGAAGGACTCAGAGGAGATCCCAGAGAACCTGTGGCATTTATCCAGCTCTGCTAGGAACAGGCTGCCTCTTTTGGTCAACAGATCCTAACTGAAAGGGTGATATGTTATTTGTTGTGTGCATATCTGGATGCTTTTAAGAGTAAAATGGACACAATTAATATTTATTCCTGAGCAGCAGGCATAAACAGGTCCTGTCTTGGGCAAACCTGGACAAATGGTTGCTCTGTTTATTGAGAGCCTAACAGAGAAACCATTTAAACGGATGACAGAGGATGAGATGGTTGGATGGCATCATCGACTCAATGAACATGCATTTGAGCAAACTCTTGAGAGATGGTGAAGGACAGGGAGGCCTGGTGTGCTGTAGTCCATGGGGGTCACAAAGAGTCGGACATGACTTAGCGACCGAACAGTTTTATCAGACACAGAGTAAGGCCCTTTGAAGCTCCTGCTAGTTGAATCCTGAAGTAATTTGTGACGTTTCTTTCTCATCATCTTTCTGCCACTGCCTGGATATATTGTGGCTTCCCTGATAGCTCAGTTGGTAAGTGATATATAACCCCTCACCCGGATTGTCCTAGTTTCCTTCACACCTCTGATAGCCTTTTATACTACAGCTCAAAAGCTCGTTTTAAAAATACAACTCTGGTCGTCACAGCCTGCTGCTTTATACGTCTAATGCTTTTCATTGCCATTGAGGCAAAGTCTGTTATTACTCAGGGCTTCCCAGGTGGCTCAGTGGCAAAGAATCTGCCAGCCAACGCAGGAGACTCAAGAGATATGGGTTTGATCCCTGGGTGGGGAAGATCTCCTGGAGTAGGAAATGGTTAACCCACTCCAGTATTCTTGCCTATGAAAATTCCATGGACAGAGGAGCCTGGAGGCCTGCAGTCATTGGGGTTGCAAAGAGTCGGGCACATTACTCTCTCAGGCAGCTTTACACATCCCAGTACCAGTTTTGGAACCTTGTTCAGTCACTCACTTGTGTCCAACTCTTTGAGACCCCACGGATGCAGCACACCAAGCTTCCCTGTCCCTCACCACCTCCGGGAGCTTGCTCAAACTCATGTCCATTGAGTTAGTGATGCCATCCAACCATCTCGTCCTCTGTCGTCCCCTTATTCTCCTGCCTTCAGCATCAGGGTCTTTTCTGATGAGTTGGCTCTTTGCATCAGGTGACCAGAGTATTGGAGCTTCAGCCTAGACCTAGCTGGGTTTCCATCCCAATTCTGACACTTAACAATCGTGTGACCTTGGGCAAGTCACCCTCTGTGAGCCTCAGTTTTCATCATCTGTAAAATGGATGAGTCTAAAAGAGCTTAGCCCAATGTCTGACCCAGAGTAGCAACTCAACAAAACATCAGATATTTTCCTTGCCCTCCGCTCCCGCCTTTGCTGGTAACCCTGGTGCTGCATACATTCCTGCGCTAATCTCTTACCTACTCGAGGCTCCCCCTGGCTCCTTTCTGGCCTCAGGGTCAAGCTCTTTCATGTGGCTTCTGAGCTCCTTTGTCCTGTGGCCCCGCGTACCTCGCTGGGCGCCTGTCTCCCCTCTCCCTTCCCTGCCCCCTCTCCCAGCCTGTCACCCTGCTGGCTGCCGAACTGTCATGAGTGATCTGCCTTGTTCCTTCCGCTGCTGGGCCTGGGTGCTTGCTGTGCCTGCCGCCTGGATCGCCCTCCTCTGCTTTGCCTTAATATTTTTCAGGTCTCAATTTAGATGTCACTGCCAGGAATCCTTCGCTGACATCCCGTCTCCACACCTGGGCCCTCTGTTCTCCTTTAGTCCTCCATCACTGAGGCATTCACAGCACTTATTGACGTCACTGAATTTTCTCTTTTTTTTTTGACCACATCATGCGGGATCTTAGTTCACTGGCCAAAGATACAAACCCAAATCCCCTGCAGTGGAAGCTCGGAGTCTTAACCACTGGAACTGCCAGGGAAGTCCCAGAACTTCATTGAATGTTATCGACTAATGCAGTCCAATCAGTATATAATTTGAGCCACGTATGTAATTTAAAATTTTCTAATAGCCACATTAAAAGTGTAAAAAGAAACTGCTGAAGTTAATGTTAATAATGTTTGATTTAACCTAATATTTCCATATATTATCATTCTAACTTGTAAACAAATAAATATTAATGAGATATTTTGCTTTCTATCTGATCTTACTGAGTCTTTGAAGTCCGGTATTTGCTTTACACTTAGTGCCCTCCTCAGTCTAGAGGAGCCGCATCTCAGGTGCTCACCAGGTCCACACACTGGCCGCTGCAGGCGCAGCTGGTAACTGGTCTGGCTCCCAGGTTCGACTCTGACCTGCGTGAGACCCGGGGCTGCGTCGTGACCATCTTTGTAGTGCGACTTCCTAGCTGGTATCTGGCTCACGCTAGGGGCTCAGTACCTGTCTGTGAATTCACTGAATGATCAGTGGTCTGGTGAGGTGACGGGTTTATCCACGTTTTCCAGGTGAGGACACTGAGGTTCAGAGAGGTGAAGTGAACACTCCGAGGTCCCACCAAAAAGTCCATGATCAAGCCAGGATTTAAAGTCCAGGCCTACATATTCCAAAGCCTGGCTCTCGGTGCCCTATCCTGCCTTCCAGCTAGTTCTCTGAACCATTTCTGAGAGGACTCTTGGAGGATTTTGCGGCACTGCTGTGGGCTTGAACTGGCTCTGAAAGAGTCAGCGTCTCCATCAGGTGGTCAGAGTGGAGGAGAAAAACCCCTGGAACACGAGGACTCTTTTTATGCTGATATGGATACTCTTCTGCTTGGTAATTTCCAGGCCTCGGTTTTGGAGACCGAACTGAAGTCCGATTTGCCCGTGGCCTTCAGTTGAATTAGGTCAGTGTGAGTTATTCTCTCCAAGCTTGTTCACCTGGGTGTACCCCGGGAGCTCCGGCTCTGTGAGGCTTCGGCCCGGATCCCGGTTCCTGGGGCCCCGGCTGACCTGAGGCCCTCCATTAGTTCCCGCCCGATGGTGTTGAAAGGACCTGGGCTGTGTGTGCAGGACGCCTGCGTCAGAATCCTGCTTCAGCGGGGTGCTAGCCGTGTTGCTGGAGGTTTTCACGTAACTGTCCTAATCCTCAGTTTCTCTTCAGCGACGGTCTCTGGTTGGTGGGGTGACTTTGTGGACGAAGCACAGTTGTATGTTTTAAGCACCTGGAGCCGATGGGGGTACATTCGGTGTGGGCTGGTTTTTGTTTAGCTGTTAACGTGTTGTACCATTTTCTGGACAAAGTCCTCTGTGCCCGCTGCCCTGGGCTCACGCCTTTGTTTTCATGCCCCGGATTCTGCCTCTGCCTGTGAGTTTCCAGAGGCCTGGCCCAGGCCTGTTCATCTGTGGGTTCCTTGAGCACATGGCCATTAAGTGCCTGCTGCCTGGCTGGGGGCAGACCGAAAAAAAAGTCTCCTGTAAGTTTGTACCGTTTGTACTTTCTCAGGCAAAGAATGCCTTCGTGGATTTTGTAGAAGGAGATTGAGAAAGAGGATGGTGGAATGAAATTTCTGGTGAAGGCTTGAAAGCCTGATCCAAGGCCGACCTGGGGCTAGAGGTGCCGCCAGGCCGTGAGGTTTGAGGAGACGCTCCCGGTCGCCGGGGTTAGCTCAGCAAGGGCAGGGAGTGTGCCTGGCTTCTTCCCGACTGGATCTCTAGAAAGAACAATGTCTGGTACGTAGCAGAGGCTCAGCAGTTATTTGCTGAATGAATCAATATTGTTCAATCTCTATTTGAAAAGATAAATACCATGAGTATAGGCTCCGTATTTAGTAGTGAAATGCCGCTTTGTAATCACTGTGTGGAAAAGTGCACAACGGTGTAAATGGGACAAGCTTGTTGGAACACAGTTTGGCATTAAAAATGTGTCTTGTGTTTTTTTAACAGCTTTACTGAAATCTGATTTATATGCCATAAAGTTTACTCATTTGAAATATCCTATTCAGTGTTTTTTTTTTTTTTAGTATATCTACAGAGTTGTGCAATCATCACCATAATCTTAATTTTAGAACATTTTCATCATCCAGAAAGCCCTGTGCCCATTAGCATTTACTTCCAGTCTTAGCGGGCTGCTGTAACAGAAAGGTAGACTGGGTAACTCACAACCTGCGAGCAGGCTCAGTGTCCAGCCCTGCACCCCTCGGCCTGTAGCCCGCCAGGCTTCTCTGTCCATGGAGTTTTCCAGGCAAGGGTACTGGAGCAGGTTGCCATTTTCTCCGCCAGGGGATCTTCCTGACCCAGGGATTGAACCCACGTCTCTTGTGCCTCCTGCATTGGCAGACGGACTCTTTACCACTAGCACCACCTGGGAGGCCCGTGATTGACAACGGAACTTGGTTTCTCACGGTTCCCGCGTCTGGAAGTCTGGGATCAGGGTGCCAGTGCGGGCAGGTTCCGGTGAGGACCTCCTTCTCACCGTATCCTCCCGTGGTGGAGAGCAAAGAGAGGAAGAAGGAGCTCCGGAAACGCTCACAGGCCCCAGCCCCACTCCTGAGGGCTCCACCGTCTCCACCTCATCTGCTCTTAATCGCCTCCCCAAGGCTCACCTCCTAATACCATCCGTCAGGTGGGGGCTGGGTTTTCTCATATGAATTCCAGGGGACACTTCAGTCTACCACACCCCCCGTTTCCACCCCCTGCCCCCTTGCTGCACCCTAGGCAACCACAGTCTGCTTTTTGTCTATAGATTTGCGTGTTCTGGACGTTTCATGAAAATGAGATATTACAATATGTGGACTTTCGTGAGGCCTCCGTGTTGTAGCCTGTATTAGCACTTCATTCCTTTCTGTGACCGGGTGATCTGTGGTAAACACGCACCAGTTTTTGTTTATTCATTCATTGGTTGCTGATATTTAGGTTCTTTCTGCTTTTCTGGCTCTTTTGCTATAAACATATATTTGTGTACAAGTTTTTTGTGGACATAAGTTTTCCTTTCTCTGGGAGTAGGGTTGCTGAGTCGTGTGGTAGCTCTGTATATTTAACGTGTTGAGGAACTGCTCAACTGTCTTCCAAAGTGGCTGCACCACCTCACACTCTCAGCGTCCTACACTCTGTGAGGATCCTTATTTCTCCATTGCCTTGCCAGCACTTACCATTGTCTGTCTTTTATTGTGGCCATCCTGTGGGATGTGGCATGCTGTTTCATTGTGGTACTGATTTGCATTTCCCTAACAGCTGACCGTGTGGGACATTTTTTTCATGTACTTACTAGCCACTTGTATATTTTCAAATCTTTCACCCATTGAGAAAATGTAAATGTATTTAGATACAGCAATTCCACTTCTGGTTATCTATCGAAAAATCATGCTGGTGTACAATGAGACCTGTGTAAGGAGATACAGCATTGTTTGTGAAAGGAACAACGTGGAAACAGGTTGAGTTGCCTACACGTTACCTGGTAAATAACACATCCTTTTCACAGGTCTCTTTCAACTGTGACCCATTGTCATCTCATGACATTCAGTTTAGTAGGTCAGAACCAGAATTAAACATAAAAGAAGAATGGAACAGAGCAGAAGGCACTTGCAGAATGAAGGATAATGTATTTCCTTCTGTTGGTTGGTGTCAGTGAAGTTTGAAAAACATGGCTGTAGAATGCTTCGTGGGAGTTAAACACGCTGACGTAGATCTATCTGTACTGTCATGAAAACATCTTTAGGACACATTCAGTGAAGAAAAGACGCTGCAGAATAGTATGTACACGCACACATAGAGAAAGCTCGGGAATGTCTTACTGTCAAGAGTGGTTACTTCTTCCAGGAGACCAAGAGGAGAGTAATAGTCAAGAAGAACTCGAAGCTCTCGTCCGGCTCTTTTGTATTTTTTTTTTCTTTTTTTTTCTTTTGTATTTATATGTAGTTTTCTGTCATTAAGAACAAATGACCTAGAGTGAAAGCAAGTTGTTGAAAGACAGTCTGGAGCCTACTGGGTGTGTGTTTTCCGAACTGGAAGTGCAATCTGACCCACGGCGCTTACACCACTTCGTTGGTGAAGCACGTCGGGGCCCTCGCGCGGACGGCCAGTGTTGGGTGCCGTGTGCAGACCCAGGGGAGTGCCCCTTTGGCAGTGGGTGGGCGAGGGGGTGCGGTGGTGAGGCGCAGGGGGTGTTGGTTCATCTGCCCGCGGGGCTGGAGGCCCTGCCTCGGGGCACTGGGCCCTCACCGCAGCCCTTGCGGAGGTGTGGGGGGCCTGGGTGGTACAGAGGCGGAGTGTGTGGGCTTTGCAGCCAGGCCGGCCTGGGTCTTTCAGCGTATTCACTCTGCCAGGCCTCCCTTTTCCTTGTTGGAAAAAATGGCAGCGTTGGAAAAGGACCACGGAGCCCAGGAGGGCTGCGGAGCGGAGGAGGCGCCAGGCCGCCGTCCCTGAGCGCGGGGCCGGTGGGCGCGGGCCCCCTGCAGTGGCGGCTGTGACTACGCTGCGTTCCGCAGGTGAGGACACTCCCTGACCGGGTGCTCCTGAGTAGGAGTCGGGGGCGGCCCGACACAGCTGTGTGCGTGGAATGGGCCCTGAGACACCTGGGTTTTGGCCTCAACTTTGCTACCCAACCCCGTGTGATTTGGAGCAAATGAGTTCCTTCCCTTCTGGGAACTTTGTCTCCCCCATCCACACCATGACAAAGTCCCATCCGAGCCTTCTTCCTTTGCCTACTTTTGATTTCGGTTGGGGACCCAGAAAGCCCCAACCTTAGGCCCAGAGTGAGTGACCGGAATGGGTACCTAAAGCTGAAGGCTTGAAGCTGGAGGTGTGGCTGGAACTGCCTGGGAGCACTGATGCTCGAGGGTCACGACATTTCAGAGCGGGGTAGGCAGAGCCCACGGGGAGGTTTGACGGGAACCAGGCTGGAGTTTGTGCTTTAAAGAGCGGTTTCTTCTAAGAGCTGCAGTGTCAAACGTCACGTTTCATACTTTGCCTGTTGGATACTCAATTCTTTGGCTTTGCCTGCCACCTGGTTTTCTGCCGTGATTGATCTTGGCTTGAGTCACTGATGGGCCGTTTCCTCCAGTGGTAGTGAATTAATGGCTGTGATGGAGAGAGGCCCAGACTTGGGGACGTAGAGACCAGAGTCGGCTGAGCTTCCCAGGAAGCTGTGTGTGTAGTTTTGGGGCCACTGGGCCACCAACTGCAAAGAGTGGTGTCTAACTTTTACAGTTTGTTTAGAAAATGGAGTTTGTCCTAGTGGTACTTATTGGAGGGAGTTGAGAATTATAAAAAATTAAAAAGGAGGAAAATACTGAATATCTCTCCTTTTCCTACAAATTATACTTTTTAATATTTCACTTGTTACGTATACTTATAGCCCCCAAGTTTGCAGGAAGGATTTGAGGTGACTTTAGTGTACATGTATTTTTTTTTGTCTTCCAATAATTGAAGGCATATCTTACTTAAGTTTGCTTTTTTTTTCCTCCAGTTATCCTCACAGCATACACATTTTATGTAATCATTTTCCTGATGCTGGAATTTTATGATATCTTAATTCTTTTGCTTGGTTCTGATGTTGAAGTTTCATTCCAACTCCAGAGTTTGATGATCAGACAAAATTGTCCTAGGAACAGGATGGATCTGTATTTAGAGGCCTGGAAAGAGCAAATTGCCAAGAAGTCAAGCTGAACTTCCATCAGCTCCTAGCTTACAGCTTGGGACAGGCAGGCATTGTTGGGTTTTAGACATAGAAGATTTGGATTCTGGACTTGGTTCTCTGACTAACTGCCATGAGACTGGCGAGGCCACCGAAATTATCTGGGCCTTAGAGCCTTCCTTTGTAAAATGCATAGACCTTCAGGGGATTGGCCACTTCTCATGAAGGTAGATCATTTACAAGTTACAGAGCATTGTAAGTTTCATGGCGACAAGGGTACTTTGCTCCCATTTATGGAATACTCACGGTATGCAGGGCACTTGCCAGACACTAGGTGTCTTGTTTAATCACCAGTTACTCCACGAAGTAGCTGCTGTTCCTTTACAGATGAGGAAGCGGGGCCGGGAGAGGTATGTGGCAGAACAGAATTCAGGGACCTGCGTTTTGCTGAACCACACCTCCTATCATGGTTTTCGTTTTCTGTCAGTGTCTCCACATCGTCACTGAACCTGCTTGTATAATTTAGCCAGTAAATCTTCTGGAATCAGTGAATTTTGCATTTTTGTCTGATATTCTTGAAGCATCCAAATGAGTACCTGATACTTTTAAGCTTGATTTTTAGTTGTGATAGGCATGTTGACAATGGTAATAGTAGCACTGACAAAAACACCAGTCGATGCCTCCTGCAGATCACTTCCTGTGTACTGGGTGTTCATATGCACTAACTTATTTAATCTTTACAGGTTGAGGGGTGGTGTCCCCGTGTAATCAGTTAATGAGCAGTGTGACTCAGGAGCATCAGTAGCTTACATTTGGCCGGGTGCCTCTGCGCCCAGCCCTTCGGTGGCCCACAGAACACTCGCTGTGTGAATGAATCCATGACCGAACACGCTCACTCAGCTGGTGAGCGTGAGAGCCACAGGTCAGCCCCGAGCCTGGGTCTCCCCTTCCGCACGGCCTGCCCTCGGGGTAGCTCCGCTGACTGTCGGGTGCAGGCCGGGGGTCCGGCCGCCTCTGCTGCTCAGACAGTGATTCCTCTTTGTCGCGCATGTTCTCTCCTAGTGGCCTTGCTCTGAGTGTGCCGGATGACGCGGACAGCATCAGCCCTGTTGCTGGTTTGGGAAACGGTGGTAAGTACGCAGAGTAAGAACAGGGGCCGTGGGTGCTGGGCCGTGAGGGCCGGGAGCCTTGAGCCGGGAGCCTGGGCTTGAGCTTCGATGGCTCCAAGGCCCAGCGCTCCCGGGCATGGCTTGGCTCCAAGGAAGGGTGCAGTATTTAATGTATGTATTGACCCGCTCCTCACCCCCTTTCGTAAGCACTAGGCTAGAGGGACGGATGTCCTTTGGGCCATCATACTTCATGAGTTTCATTTCTCACCAGCACGCTTGCATAGGGGCTTCAGCCAGTGTTTGCTGAACCGAACGACCAGGGGAGGTTGGATGTTGCGTCGGTGACTCGGTCAGGTTCAGAGGCTCCGTTGGTTCCTGCTCCCGAGCGGCTGGAGGCCCTGGAGGGCGGCTGTCCAAACCTGAGCGTGCCAAGGGTTTCCTGGCAGGCTGCTGGATTCCGTGTGCCGGCTGGGGCCCGGCATTCCTACATGGGCCTGCCCTTCGGAGACACATAGTTGGGTAGACCACAGGAGACGGCGCTGAGCAAATAAGCAGTCTGCTGGGCTGAAGCTGGATTAGGAGGAAACTGTTCTGCAGTTTGGGTTTTGCTAAGCCTTCCTCATCATTTCTGTTTCTGAAAGAGAGTGGATGCTCTCATCAATATCTGTGGAAGTGCTAATAATTCACCTTGTTGAAATATCTTAGAGACATTTTGACTGGTGTTTTTTTTCCCCCGTCTCCAAAGGGATGAGATTACGTGCAAAAAGAAGGAGTTTTTAGAGCAGACGACCTAAGTGTCACACGGTGAGAAGATGTTAATTTGGGGACCACCCTCAGGTTTTCCTTTAGAACCTGGCAACTTTAAGGCTACAGTCCAGCAGTTCTGGTTTCTCTGCCTTCTGCCCCCAGGCCGTTGGGACCAGAAAACTTGATTGGCCTGCTCCTTAATTCAGCCCGTAGTGGGCATCTGCTCCCTGCCAGGCTCTGGGCTCCGCAGGGGGTTCAGCCTGGAGCGTGGCTCCGATCATGCCTGGAAGGTAGACAGTTAAAGAATGGTCACAACAGGCCAGTGTAGCCAGCGGGGGAGTGAGGAGCTGGGAGAGGGGCTGAGAAGGAGGTTTACTCTCAGGAAGGAGCGGGGCGGCCGGACTGTCCCCAGCAGATGAGCTGGCCTGGAGGCCTGGAGAGTGGGGGGCCCTGGGCGGGGCTGCGGCCGCGGGTGACAGAGCCCGGCCGCTGAGCAGCGGGCAGGCGGCTGTGTGCCCTCCACCTGGCGCCCTGCCGGCTCCCGGGCCTCTTCTCTGCTGAGCCCCAAGCGCCGTGCCCTCGCCCTCCTCTGGCCTTCGCCCCCCTCTGCCTGCCGCCCCCTGCAGACTCAGCTCTGGCCCATGCTTCCCCGGCTCTCCCCAGGCTGCCTTCCATGCGCTCTCCTCTCTGAACCTTGCGTTTTCACTGCCTTTCATTGCATTTCTTCATGTTGGCCACTTAACGAGTGGCCTGCTTAACGAATCGGACTGCTGCTCACCCGCCTTCCTTGGCCTGGGCACCGTGACCTCTGGCCTGGACCCCCCCGCTTTCTCCTGCCTGCTGTCCTTGTTTCTCTCTCCGCGCCTTTCACAAAGATCTGTTCTCAGCAGCCAGAGGGAGCCTGTGGGAACCGAAGTCCCCCACGCTCCCCGTGAGCCCAGAATCCTCGTGTCCTGAGAGGCCCTCCTCAGCCTGTCGCCCAGCACCCTGCTCCCCTCCTTCTGCTGTGCCCCCTTCATTGCTCTCCCGTCCGTTGGCCTCTTGGCTGGTCCTCAGACGCCCTCGGCACTTGCCACCCCAGGCCCCTCTCTGTGGCTTCTCCGAGTCTGCCCAGAGGTCAGCCCTTCCTCAATTTAACCACCTTATTTGTTGGTTCGTTTTCTTCTCTTTGCCATGGTGTGCAGCATGCAGAATCTTAGTTCCCTGACCGGGAACCGAACCTGTGCCCCCTGCATCTTGTCCCTTGCATTGGGAGCGTGGATCTCAACCACTGGACTGCCAGGGAAATCCTTAACCACCTTATTTGAAACTACAGTCCTCACCCCGCCCTTGCTATTGGCATTTCCTGTCCTTACCCACTGTATTGCTCTCCACAGCATTTATCACCTTTGTACATACTCTGTAATCGCCTATCGTTTATTGTCTGTCTCTTCTTTCTAGACTGTCGGCTCTTTCTATTTGTTCTGTCTCTAGAATGGCCCCGAGCAGAGTAGGCCCCCGGCGCCCACTTGGGGGAAGAATGAATTCCTTCATTCACTCGGCACACGTCTTCTCAGCCCCTGAGGAGTGCCCAGCACTTGTGCCCGCGGAGCCGTTGCTCACACACCTCCGTCCTGCCCGCCGGATGCCCGGCTTTGACCGTTGCTCCTCTTTCTCCGCGGCTTCCCCAGCACCTCACCTGGTGCTTGGCGCGGAGGAGTGGTCTAATAAATGTTTGTGGAATTTGAGAAGCTGTGGAAGGATTTGGGTTTTGCCTTAGTCTGGAATCACTCTGAAGCAGGGATCGGCAGTTTCCGACCCGCAGCCTGCTTTTGAAAATGAACTTCTGTCGGAACGTGGCTTCTGGGCCTTTGAAGCGTCCGTGGCTGTTCTGTGTTGAGCGGTTGTCACAAATTGGAGGCTTTCTGGCGTCTGGCCGACAGAGCCTGAGATGTTTATTGTCTGCATTTTAAGAAAAAATGTGCCAACCCCTGCTGTCAAGTCAGACAGGCTTTGTTTCAAGTGCTGACGTAGGAAGATGACATCCCACCCAACAGAACAGATAAAGGGCCGGCAGGAGGAGTGGGTATCGTGGCAGTTCTGCTCTGCTTGCTGCATGCTTTCTTTGGGGCCATCTTCTGACACTTACGGGGGATTCCCTGGTGGCTAGACAGTAGAGAATATGCCTGCAGTGTGGGAGACCCGGGTTCGATTCCTGGGTCGGGAAGATCCCCTGGAGATGGGAATGGCAACCCACTCCAGTATTCTTGCCTGGAAAACCCTGTGGACAGAGGAGCCTGGCGGGCTACAGTCCATGGGGTTGCAGAGTCAGACATGACTGAACAGCTCACACCTTTTTACATTCTTCGGATATTTACATGGTTACACTGGGGCCAGTTCAAGTAATTTTTAAATATTTGAAATATAATGACTTAAAGCTTTCTGTAGACTCAAATCACAAGACAGAATATAATGTGGAAACTATACTTTTTTTTCCCTAGTAGGGGTGTGGGGCGGTTTGCATATTGTGACGTTTTCCTGTGTCTGTTTTGCTTTTCTATAGTGCTGCCAAACGTGTCGGAAGAGAAGGTGTCTCCCACCAGAGCGCGGAACATGAAGGACTTTGAAAACGTAAGTAGAGACCCTGAATTAGCCTCCCTCACGGCGCAGGTCTGCGGCGCTGTCCGGCAGACCCACAGGGAGCCTGGGTTCTCGAGACGTGTCCAAGCAGGTTGAGGCAGAGTTTGGAGGAGGGCCGGGGCTCGTGGGCACTCTCTGGGGCACTGTGACATTCCTGCACGGCTGGCCCTCTGCACACAGGACAGTTATGGGTTCTGACAGCGGCGGCGGTCTCCAGCCTCCGGGAGTTTGGTGTATCTCTGGTGTCCTGAGGGTGAAGGTGTCACCATGGAGCACAGTTCGGAGGTGCTGAGGTGTGCCAAGGGCTTCCCTGTGGCTCAGCTGGTAAAGAGTCTGCCTGCAATGCCGGAGACCCCCGTTCGATTGATTCCTGGGTCGGGAAGATCCCCTGGAGAAGGGATAGGCTACCTACTCCGGTATTCTTGGGCTTTGCTGGTGGCTCAGGTGGTAAAGAATCTGCCTGCAGTGCGGGAGACCTGGGTTTGATCCCTGGGTCGGGAAGATCCCCTGGAGGAGGGCATGGCAACCCACTCCAGTGTTCTTACCTGGAGAATCCTCGTGGACAGAGGGCCTGGTGGGCTACAGTTCGTGGGATCGCAGAGTTGGACGCGACTGAGCAACTAAACGGAGCACAGCCACAACATGTGTCGGGAGCTTCCCTGCGATGGAAGGCACGTTGTCTGTGGTCCCCACTGAATCCGCGCTGTGACAGGCATTCTGTAGTCGCCCCATTTTGCAGGTGAGGAGTCTCGAGACCGGGAGAGACTCACCCACGGCCACATGGTGTATGAGTGACAGTGCTGGAATCTGAGTTCAGGCTTTTGGTGACTCTGAAGCTGTTTATTCTCTCTACCACGTGGGGCGGCCTCTCTGCACCTTACAGGCTGCGTCTTTGTTGAATGAAGCGTGAGCGATGTGTTCCCAGGTTGGCGTGGTAATTGTCTAAGAATGGATTGCTTGGTGATGGATTTGACTGCAATGCTTTCTGTCTGCCAGCATCGTGCGTTTCATTTGTTAGTGGATGGGGTCTGTTGTCAAGTAACAGGAAAATAAGGTTATTTTCCCAATTCCAATTCTCCTTAACAAGTTACCTGCTCAGCGTGCTCATTTATCATGGGAAGAATTAGACCCTTCTTCATTTGTAACCAAATGAAATCCATACTATGCAAGACACGGGAGATATTTATCAGGGAGCAGATGCAGGACACAGAGGGAAGGACGTTCCACAATCATGTTTCTCTCTCCCCAGTTGTCTTTCCTGAACAGAACGGGACTGTCTCTGGATTTAATTTAGAACACTCATTACTGCTAATAGTTATCTGCAAACCACCAGTGACCAATTGAAGAAATGACTTGTCAGATCTCTAATGGAAACAAGTAATTCTGGAGCGTTGAGTTGTTATAATTTCAGCTGTACAACCTGATATATGCTGTGGGGTCTGGGGCCTCAAACAAATGAGATTTGATTATTCCACATCGTGTATAATTAAAATGTGCTCCACTATTAAATGGTTGTTCGTGTTTTATCATAAGAGTGATAATAGCTACTGTTTATTGAGCTCTTGCTCTGAGCTGGGAACTGTAAGTGTTAAGCTCTTCATATATATTACTTTAATATCGAAGCAGCTCTGCGAGATACAGAGTTATTTAATTTTTGAAAGGCACAGTTTTGATTTTTGTTTCTAGATGGAAAAATTTAACAATCTTAGAATTTTAGCTTTATACGTTGCCATTGCCTTTTGAACCGGGAGAGATCTGAGAATTGAATCCAGCTCCCTTTTATGGACTGTAGCCCACCAGGCTTCTCCATCCATGGAATTTTCCAGGCAAGAGTACTGGGGTGGGTTGCCATTTCCTTTTCCAGAGGATCTTCCTGACTCAGGGACCGAACCCAGGTCTCCCGCATTGCGGCCAGATGCTTTACTGCCTGAGACACCAGGGAAGCCCCTTATTATAGGAGAGAGGAGAAGCAGAGGCCGAGAGATGCGCAGTGGCAGGGCCGTTCTCAGGCGCAGTTTGTGCCAAGGGCCACGGCCTCTGAAGCCAGGCTGCCTGCTCATCGCCGTCTGCTGGGTGACCTTGGGCCAGTCGCTTAACCTGTCTGTGCTTTCTTTGTCTTTAAAATGGGCGTGTTATTAGTTTCTTCTTCACATGGCTGTCGTGCAGATTCATGAGGGAATGTATGTGAAGCACACATGCCTAGCACAGAGTTCATCCTGTGTGATATGTATTTCTCCTTATGGTTATGGTTATATTTATTGTCATTTTTTTCCTACTCTGTCACGGGATTCACATTTCCCTTTCTCAACTGTGTTCTTGATGACCCAAATACTGATTTTCTGAAAGGCAAGGGAGAGCCTTCTGTGCCGGTACGTTTTAGGGTTTATGTTTTGTCTTTACGACTGTGGGCCTTTGACTGCTGTTAGGGTTTTTTTTTTTATGACATTAATATTTTTTATTGTAGCACTTTCAAGAACAAATTCTGCAGTTGAAATTGAAATGACAACATGGTTCTCAGTGTTTCCCTTTCAGGTCTATAAGTCACTGAAAAATTTCATCTGGCGAGCTACTAAATGCAGGATCTCTGCGTTGGGGTGCTTATAGGAAATGCTCTTGGCATCTAATGCTGATTTTAAAGTTTGCATGCATATTAAAGAGAGGGCTACAATACTTTGGACTTAAAGGGGAAACTCATGATTTCTTTTATTCTAGTCTTGGCTTATGAATATCTGAACATCAGAGTCCGTTAACGAGGGTCTAGCAAAATACAGCCCTTTTGGTTTTGCTTAGAGTTTAGCCATTCATCAGTGGATATTTTCAAATCCATGTCCTGTGCCAGGCTGTGCCAGGGGCTAGGGAATTTGCAGTAGATTAAGTGCCCACCAGGAGACTCAGTCTGTTTAGGGAGATGGATAGGAAAATCATGCAGTGACAGAGGTTAAGTCCAGGGCGCTGTGGGCCATAGAGCAGGGGCCTGATCCTGGCCCAGGGAACTCTGGGCAGCCTCCCTGGAGCAGGTGTTCTTGAGTTGGCTCATCAGGACGAGTAGGGGTTAGCCCAGGTGGGAAGACTGGGAGGTGACCCTAGGCACAGGGGCGCACACGTGTCACAGACACGGAGAGAGCGTGACAGGGCGTGACGAGGCGGGGATCCAAGTGCCCTTTGGCTGGAAGGAGGCTTGGGGGGCGTTTGAGGGAAGAGGGGCTATTGCAGCAGGCGGGGGTCGGAGTCTGCAGGCTCTTGTATGTTACACTGCTTTGTTTGAGTTTTGTCCTGAAGATGAAGGGGCCTCAATGGTAAGTTTTAATCTGGGGAGGGAAGTGACTGAAATCACTTCCCAGATCAGCCAGTCTGGGTGCTCTGAGGCCGGTGGTACTGTAATCAGTAAGGAGGCTGCAGTGAGGGGTGGGGTCTGGAGGCGTGGAGAAGAAAGTCAGAACTGCAGCGCTAAAAGAGCTCCCGGGTTCGGTTCATCTAGGCCCTGCATCTGACACGGGGGCCTCGGGCCCAGAGAGGGGCAGGGACTCACTTGGTCTTTGAATCCAGGCCTCTGTCTTTCTGCTGCACTCGGGATTCTGCGTGAGTCCCCTTCTGACATGTGAAAACCGCACACCTTCTTGTGAGTCTGTCAACTGGGGATCTGTTGTCTATTCCCTTCCCCAGCCGAGGTGTCATTATCTGCACGGCAGGCCTCATGGTAGGAGGCTGGCAGGTCAGTGTGGTCTTCAGTGGGAGCCTGTCTTGTTGGTCCTTCTTGGAGGATAACGTCACGGGGAGCGCTCCGGACCGAGGAGGCCCGACCGAGCGGTGTTCTGTAAGGGACTCTGCTTCTCTGGTGTGACCGGTTCCAGAGCCTACAATCTGTCTCTCCCTTTGTCTCTCTCAGAATGCTGTGAGTGATTGGGGAGACCCAGAATCTGGTTCGGCGTGTCCAGTCTGGGTAGCTGTTCTTTATCCACAGACAGAAGAGTTTACTCCTGGCTTTTACTGTGACACGTGTAGCTTTCTGTCTCTGTTGATTCAGGTGGATAGTATTATGTGATGACCGTCTTAAGTTCATAAAGACGTGTACTAAAAGGGATGGGTTGAACCATAATTTACGTAACCTCTTCCTGTGTGACATTCAGACTGTTCCTAATTCCTCACTGTGGTAAACAAAGCGGTGATGAGTGTCCTGGTCCCGTGTCTTTGTACAGTTCTGTGTTTTTTTCCCCTTAGGACAGGTTCTGCTGCTCTTGCCTCCAACCCAGCTGCACTGAGGTTCTGTATCGGGGCACTTATTCCGTTTTGTTGAAAAGTCTTGGTCTCAGCGAGGCAGTTGGTCAACTTTAATGCCTCATCCGTGCCGTGGCTCGGAGTTTGCATCTTCCAGTTTGCCCTGTAGCCTCTGTGTGCCGGGTGTCTGACTCCCGGAGATGGTTCCCCTGCCCCTCAGCCCCCGCCTGCTTTGTATGGCCTTGAAGCTTCTGAAGTAGCGGGACACGTGGATATGACACGTACCTGGAAATGACCAGAGTTGGGTGTTAGGTCTGGCCCTGTCACACTAGCAGACCTGTGACCCTGTTTGTTTAGTTGCTTCTAGAACCTTCTCTGTAAAGCGGGGCTGATACGGTCTCTCATGCAGAACTGGTGTGAGGGTCCCATGAGTTCCGGTGTGGAAAGCCCTTCGCTTGGTGCCTGGCGCACGGCGGGGAGTCGGGGCCGGCTGTCCGCTCTGTCCTGGGGATTCTGCTGCAGCCAGCTCCCCCGGGTTCTCCTCGGCAGTTGTCAGTTTCCGCTGACCCGGCTATGATGTTTCTTTGACCTTGGAACAAAATGCCTAACTCCTTGCCACGGCGCGTGTGACCCTGCCTGCGTCACCGGCTGTTGCCGTCTCCCGTCACACTGCTCTCCAGCTTCTGGGAGCCTCTGTGGCCTCCTCAGCTGCGTGGCCGGGCCTTCAGCGTGCTCCTCCCCCTGCTGGGACTGCCCTTTCTCTTCCTCCTGAGCGTCGGGATCCCGACCTCCACGGCTTAGTCTTTGCGTGACTTTACAGAGAGGCCGCCCGTGGCTCCCTTCCCGCGTTCGCCTGGGACCCGGCACTCGGCACGCCGTGCTTTCCGCCCGGAGTCTGATGACTGTTCGCAGTTACGTGTTTTATTGGTGTGACTGCTTACCTGTGTGTCCTCTTCTGTGTCCCTCCTGCTCAACACCCAGCTGAACAAGGTGGTAGTCGATGCATTCTTACTGATAAAAACAGGTGTGTTAGCTTGTAAGCTGTAGATTTTGGTTGCCTTACCCGTGCAATGGGAGAAGTAGTATTTAACGCCGGGGCTCGTGGTGAGGACTAAGGAACACAGGCCAGGACGCTGCCGGGGCCGGTCCTGAGCCGGTGGGCATGGCCGCTGCGTTCTGTGCATCCGGGGCCAGAGCCGTGTAGAGGGAGGGAGGGGCACCAGAGTCTCCTAAGACTCCCCCCAGAGTCTTAGGAGAGCAGGCTGAGAAGGAGAACGGGGCGCCTTTAGGGCAGGCAGGAGAGCAAGAATTATGCGGGGCGCAGGTTGGCGGGAGTGGTGGCCGGCACCCTGGAGCTGGCGCAGTGCCTGTCTCCGCCGCTCTGTGGTCCTGGCTCCGCAGGATACGGGGCCTGTCAGGGCCAGAGGTCTCGGGAATCCAGTCTGGTCAGTGCTGAGGGCAGAGGCTCATCTGTGTAGTAGGCTGGTCTCCTGCACGCTGGATCCACCGCTCTGAGTTCTCAGACCTCCGAGTGTCCTGGCCACGCCCTCTGCAGACCTGGCCAGATGGCGGGCTGGGCAGTGTAAATTTTTACAATCTTTTTGAAGGCCATTTGGAAAGAGATTTTGATGGTCATAAAAATAATATGACTCTTGAGTCCGATAATCCATCTTGGGGAAATTCATCCTGAGGAAAGAACCCAGCAGAAGGGAAAAGCTGCAAGCATGAAGGTGTTGTCACATTGTGTATGATTGTGAAAAATCGGGAACAAGGGAGTTATATTTTACATTTGTCATCTCTTTGGCTTATTGCAACAAACTTGTGTTGAAGGTGTTTCTCAGGTGAGGAAGCTGAGGTTGGAGAGATTTCAGTGATTCGCTCAGGAGTTTAGTGTGATCCAGAAACAGAAAGAAGGCCAAATGCACGGCTGGTCTTTCTGCTCGGAAAGCCTGCAGGCATTCTTCTGGAGCACATTGCATCCGTGCGTGCTCAGCAGGGAAATGGTTAAGCAATTGACTGTGAATCAATTCAGTGGAATTCAGTGCAGTCATTTAAGTGATAATTATGGAATTCGGTAGCAACATGAAAATATTTAAGACATGTTAGGGGAAGCAATGGATTATACAAATTCACTTATGTTACAATTTTACAAAAAAAATGTGTATTCATGAGCAAAGGCTGAAAAGAATATATAGACAGTAGATTTCATAAGATAGTTGCATTCCAAGTGTTGTTTGGGTTCACATTTAAGATTCTGTTATTACTCCAGTGTTGTTTGTGGATAAACAGGTGTTTGCCTAGCAACAGCTTTCTGGATGTTTTGAGGACACTGGGAGAGTACTGGAATCAGAAACGAATTCTAGAGTGTCTTCTTCATTTTACTCACCCCGTTTAGCTCCTGCTGCAGAATTGCCTTACATGCCGTGTTATTTACCAGAAATGAACTCTGGGCAGCAGGATTTCATGGCTTTTGTGATGTCTGGGTGAATGGTCTAACAGTTTTTGGACTTTCAAAGAGGATAAAAAGATCAATGGTAGCGCGAAGATCTGCATGTTGAGGGCTTGAGTGAGAAGGGGATTCATTCTGAAAGTGATCCTGTGTCTTCTGCTTGCTCAGTGCCAGGCTCTGCCAGGTACTGTAGCTCATGTAGTTGTCACAACACCTCCGTGAGGTAACTGACTTTGATCCTCTTTTCATTGATGAGCGAACAGTGACTCAAAGACGTGCAGTTGTTTCCCCAAGGTTGCGTGGCTCACAGGTGACGGCGCTGGGAGTTGAGTCCACTTCCGGCTCCACTGACCCAGGGCCCCTGCTCTTGGTCCTTGCTGCCTGCAGTCCAGAGGTGCTCTGGGGGGTGAGCTTGCGCTGTGGGGTCCCAGGCCCTCTCAAGCCGCTGAAACTGACAGCCACGTCACCAGAAGCTTGGCTCCTGGCTGAGAGTCGGGTGGTTGAGTTGCCCTGCTTCTTCTTTATGCTGTTGGCTTTTGTTTTACTTCCCTTTCTGATGGTGCCCTAGGCTCGGAAGGCCTTTGACAGGGAGTGGGAGGAAGTCCCAGTGGCCAAGTAGAAGCTCCTTCAGAGGGTGTCCTGCTGCAGAGCTGGGACCGAGTTGGGATGGTTCCTCTTTCAGAGGCTCCAACTCCATGGTCTCACTCGGGTTGCCAGGGCTAGAACGTGGCAAGTAGCGCCCTCGTGTTCACCCACTTTTGAGCACTGAGTTTCTGAGTCATATTTGGTGGATTTTCAGGTATTTATTCCTATTGTATGGTAAGCAATTTTCAGTGTTCCCACTCTTTTGTGTTTTTTTTTTTTCCATTTCTTAAACCTGCTTCAAGTGCAGATGAAAAGTACAAATGAAAAGAATATTAATGTTTTAACTTCTTATGCTATGCCAGGCACAATACTAAACATCCCAATTAATTTCTTTTAAATCCTCATAATAGCTCTCTGAAAGAGGCATTATTATAATCCCATTTTTATAGATAAAGGAACTGAGGCACACAGAATCATGAGCTTGACTAAAGTCATACGGCTAGTAAGGCAGCCTGGACCGGCTGTGTTCGTTCATTCAACACATGTTGATGGAGTGTCCCCTGTGTCCCAGATACTCTGCTAAATCTCAGTGGGAACAGCGTGAGCAGATAGATTGCAAAGGTCCCTGCCCTCCACAAGTGATGATATTCATATAGCAGGCGTGATAGCAAATAGTACATGTATAAGGATCGAAGATGAAGGCAGGTTGTGACAACTTCTCTTAAGAAAATAAGAGTTCTGCGTGTGAGAGTGACTTAGTGGAGGTAGTGGAGATGGCCTCTTTGGAGCCAGTTTTTAGGAGGGGCCTTGTGGAGGCTGTGACATTTACCCTGAGATGGAAGGCCTGAGATTGAACCTTCCCGGCAAGGGCTGCAGGAAGAGCCGTGCACGCAGACGAGGCCCGGCCTATGTGAGGACCGGGGACGGTGGAGCATTGCCAACAAGGGGTAGGGCGGTTGACGGTCGAGCGTAGAGCCAGATCACACAAATCTGCGGCCACGGCACCAAGCTTTTTTAATTTTAATTTTGCAACCCCGTGGACTGTAGCCTGCCAGGCTTCTCTGTCCATGGAATTTTCCAGGTAATAATACTGGAGTGGGTTGCCGTTTTCTTCTCCAGAAGGTCTTTCTGACCCAGGGATCAAATCTGCGTCTCCTGTATTGCAGGTGGATTCTTTACCATTGAGCCACCGGGGAAGCCCAGGAAGTCTTATTCTAAGGGTGATGGAGGAACTTTCTTGGTAGTCCAGTGGTAAAAACTTCGCTTTTCAATGCAGGGGTTGCAGGTTTGATCCCTGTTCAGGGACTTAAGATCCCCCATGCCTTGGAGCCAAAACTTAAAAACAGAACAAAATCAATAAAAGACTTTAAAAATGGTCCACATTTTAAAAAATCTTAAAAAAGTGATAGGAAAAAGCAATGTCTGTCTGACTCTGAAGCCTGTGGGTCTCTCCTTGCATCACATGGCCTTTAAGAAATTCGTAAATACGTCCAGCCTTCTGACCACTCCATTGTTATTGTGTATTAACGACTATCTATGTTGTAGACTAAAATACAAAAGAAGATATGGTTCCCCATCTCTTAGAGACGGATTGGGTAGAAAGGCAAATCACCCAGCTGGTAGACTGCAGTGTGATAGGTTGCTGTGACAGAGAAATTAAAGGGTGTATGTGACAGAGAAATTAAAGGGTGTATGGAAACATTTAGAAGGACCCCAGTCCAGCTTGGTGGGGTTGTCAGAGAAAGCTTGATGAAGGACTGGCATTAAGCAGAGAACGAGACTGCCATTGTTGCAGAAAAGTTGGTGCCTGTATTTCATTTTATTCATTGGGGCTTGGCTGGCGTTTGCAGTGACCTTCTGAAGGCTTATTTACCTTTTCTCATTAAAAAAAAAAGTTCTTCACCTATAAATAGAACAAATATTCTTTCAAGTGTTGCTAAGAATTTTAGCAGCATGCACAATGTGGGCATTCTTAGCAACCTCCATAAATAATTTATTGGTAGCCGAGTAATGGAATAGGTTTCTCTTTATAGGAAGCATCTGGCAGGGTAGACTTTTTGTTTGAATGAATGTTTTATGTGCTGTTTCCTTAAAACATTTAAAAGGGAGGCTTTAATGAACCTATCAATTGCTTGTTGCTCTGTTCTTCTTAGCCACAAAATTGAAACTTTAAGTGTTAACAAGGGGCCAGGGGTGGAAAATTTGAAATGTACTTAATGTAGAGTATGCTTATCATTTTCATTTATCAGTTGTAAAAGTATTCAAAAATTTATTAAAAGGAGTATTATGTGCTATTACCAATTATTTTTTGAAAAAATGTTGAAGAAAAGCCCCAATGAATGTATATTTATGGTGATACATAACATTCAGGTACAGCTATTAATATTTTACTCTATTTTATTTTTGTTGTCGTTGTTCAGTCTCTAAGTTCTGTCCTACGCTTTGAAACCCCAGGGACTGCAGCACGCCAGGCTCCCCTGGAGTTTGCTCAGATTTGTGTCCATTGAATTGGTAATGATATCTAACCATCTCATCCTTTGCCACCCCCTTCTCCTTTTGCATAAAATAACACCCTGCAATTTTAAGTGTTAGGTGAGTTTTGACATATGTATACTCCCTTGTAACTTTTGCCATAATCAAGAAATATATTTGATTTTTCTTTTTTTTGGTATATGTGTATATAGTTGTAGGCTCATGTGACTGTCAGTCACAATCAGAATGTTCCAAAATGCCAAAAATTCCCTAGTGTTCCTTGTTTGTGGTCAGACTCTTCACCCAGGCCTCTGGCAGCCATCCCTCTATTCCCAGTCCCTGTAATTTTGATTTTTTCCAGAGATCATATACGTGGCCTCATACAGCTTGTAATCTTTTGAGGGTAACTTCTTCCTCTCACCGTAATATCTTTGAAATTCATTCACGTCGTCATCTACCACGGTAATTGAGTATTTCCCACCATGTGGATGTGCACTTATTCATTCACCCTTTGAAGAGCATTTGAGTTCTCTCCATGTTTTGGTGATTATTCATAAAGCTGCAGCAGACATTCCTGTATAAGTTTTGTGTGTGTGTGTGTGTGTGTGTGTGTGTGTGTGTGTGTGCATGGGTTATCACTTCTCTACGGTAAATACCTAGGACTGGAGTCGCTGAGTCATATGGTAAATGTGGTTTTTTTGGGTAAGAAACTGCCAAACTATTATTCAGAGTGATTGTACCATTTTGCACCCCCATCAGCAGAGTACGAGACTTCCATTTGTTCCACGTCTTCATCAGCATTTGGTATTATCAATTAAAAAAAATTTTTTTTGGCCATTCTAATAGATGTGTAGTGGTATCTCATTGTAGTTTTAGTTCACTTTTTCCTAATGGTTAAAGATGCTTATGGAGAAGGCAGTGGCACCCCACTCCAGTAGTCTTGCCTGGAAACTCCCATGGACGGGGGAGCCTGGTAGGCTGCAGTCCATGGGGTCGCTAAGAGTTGGACACGACTGGGTGACTTCACTTTCACTTTTCACTTTCATGCATTGGAGAAGGAATGGCAACCCACTCCAGTGTTCTTGCCCAGAGAATCCCAGGGACGGGGGAGCCTGGTGGGCTGCCATCTGTGGGGTCGCACAGAGTTAGACACGACTGAAGTCACTTAGCAGCAGCAGCAGCAGTAAAGATGCTTAAAAATCTTTTCTTGTGCTTATTCGTCATCTATGTATCTTCTCCTGTGAAGTGTTTTTTCAAAACTTTTGCCTGTTTTTGTTTTTTTAAATTGAGTTGCTTCCTAGCAATGACATTTTGAGAGATACTTATGTATTCTAGATACCGTTCCTCTGTTGGATTTGTGATTTGCAAATGTTTTCTCTCAGTGTGTAGCTTGCCTTTTCATTCTCTCAGCACTGTTTTTCCAAAGCAAACTTTAAAATTTTGATGAAGCTCAGTTTATTGATTTAAAAGAAGGGTTTCCAATTCATGAATTTGGTAAGTCTCCTCCCTTATTTAGGTTCTTGATTTCATCAGACATACATAATGTCTTACTAGATTTGTACTTACAAATCTTCCTTTTTGGAGATATTGTAAATGGTATTTAAAAAATTTTTCAGCTTTCAATTATTTGTTGCTAGTATATTGAAATATGATTGATACCTGCATGCTGACTTTGCTAAACTCACTTAATGAATTCTGGGAGTTTTTTTTGGTAGATTCCTTGGAATTCTTTGTATATATGGTCATGTTGTCTGCACGTGAGTGTGGTTTTACTTCTTCCTTTCCAATCTGGATGCCTTTTATATTTTTCCCTTGTTTTATCACACTGTCTAGAACTTCAAATATATTTTGAATAGGAATCATAAGAGCCAATATCCTTTCTTTATTCTTGATGTTAGGGGAATAGCATTTTGTTCTTCATCTTTAGTAAATATGTTTTTTGTAGATGTGTGATTTATTTTTACATATGTCCTTTAGCAGATAAAGGATGTTTCCTTGAATTCCTAGTTTGCTGAATTTTTATCTTGAATGGTTATTGAGTGTCTAATGCTTTTTATGCACATTTTATTATCATATGTATTTTTTCTTCTTTGGTCTCTTAGTTTGGTGGATTACATGGATTAACTTTGGAATATTGAAGTAGCCTTAGATTCCTGGGATAAATCCCACTCATGATATGTTAATATGTTTCCAATTTTCCAAAGAAAGGCAATATCAAAGAATGTTCAAACTACTGCACAATTGCACTCATCTCACATACTCACAAAATAATGCTCAAAATTCTCCAAGCTAGGCTTCAACAGTATGTGAACTTCCAGATGTTCAAGCTGGATTTAGAAAAGGCAGAGGAACCAGAGATCAGATTGCCAACATCCATTGGATCATAGAAAAAGCAAGAGAATTCCAGAAAAATATCTACTCCTGCTTCATTGACTACACTAAAACCTTTGACTGTGTGGATCATAACAAACTGTGGAAAATTCTTCAAGAGATGGGAATACCAGACCACCTGACCTGCCTCCAGAGAAATCTGTATGCAGGTCAAGAAGCAACAGTTAGAATTGGACATGGAACAACAGACTGGTTCTAAATTGGGAAAGGAGCACGTCAAGGCTGTATATTGTCACCCTGCTTATTTAACTTATATGCAGAGTACATCATGAGAAACACTGGGCTGAATGAAGCACAAGCTGGAATCAAGATTGCCGGGAGAAATATCAATAACCTCAGATATGCAGGTGACGCCACCCTTATGGCAGAAAGAGAAGAAGAACTAAAGAGCCTCTTGATGAAAGTGAAAGAGGAGAGTGAAAAGCTGGCTTATAACTCAGCATTCAGAAAACAAAGATCATGGCATCTGGTCCTGTCACTTCATGGCAAATAGATGAGGAAACAATGGAAACAGTGACAGACTTTACTTTTTTGGGCTCCAAAATCACTGCAGTTGGGGACTGCAGCCATGAAATTAAAAGACGCTTGCTCCTTGGGAGAAAAGCCTATGACAGATCTAGACGGCATGTTAAAAAGTAGGGACATCACTTCACTGACAAAAGTCCGTCTAGTCCAAGCTATGGTTTTTCCAGTGGTCGTGTATGGATGTGAGAGTTGGACGATAAAGAAAGCTGAGCACCAAAGAATTGATGCTTTTGAACTGTGGTGTTGGAGAAGACTCTTGAGAGTCCCTTGGACTGCAAGGAGATCCAACCAGTCCATCCTAAAGGAGATCAGTCCTGGGTGTTCATTGGAAGGACTGATGTTGAAGCTGAAAATCAAATACTTTGGCCACCTGATGCAAAGAACTGACTCGTTTGAAATGATTCTGAAGCTGGGAAAGATTGAAGGCAGGAGGAGAAGGGGATGACAGAGGATGAGATGGTTGGATGGCATCACCGACTCAATGGACGTGAGTTTGAGCAAGCTCCGGGAATTGGTGATGGACTGGGAAGCCTGGCGTTCTGCAATTCATGGGGTTGCAAAGAGTCAGACATGACTGAACAACTGAACTGAACTGAACTTTTTAAAATTTAGTTGAGGATTTTGAGTCTGTCAGTTAGAGGATTTAGTCTGTAGTTTCCTAATAATGTTTTATCTGGTTTTATGAGGGTCATGCTGCCCTACTAAAATGAAATGGGAAAGTTCCCTCATTTTCTGTTTTCTGGAAGAGATTGTGTAAAATTGGTAGAGATTTAAATATTTGGTAGAAATTGCTACTGAAATCATCCTGGAATTTTCTTTCTTGGAAGATTTTAATTACAAATGTAAGTTTTTAAATAGCTATAGGAGTGTTCAGTTTCTCTTAATTTCTTCTTTGGTAAATTTTGATAATTTGAAGCTTTGAAGGAATTGTGTAATTTCATCTAAGCTCTCCAGTTTACATGTATAGATTTGTATCCATTATTCTCATATATCTTTTTAATAACTATGGGATCTGTAATAATTCCTCTTTCATTCTTGATATGAGTAAGTTATGTCTTCTCTCTCTCTCTCTTTTTATTTATTATTTTACCAGTTTGGCTAGAGGTATAGTAGTTTCATTAATCACTTGAAAGAGCCATCTTTTAAAAGTGGTTCTTCTTTGTTGTTTTTCTCTTTTCCTTTTCACTGATTTCTGCTCTTATGTTTATTATATTCTTCATTCTTTTTGCTTTGGGTTTATTTTGCTCTTTTCATGGTTTCTTAAAATAGAAGCTTAGATTATTGATTTGAAATACGCTTTTTTAAAAACAATTATTTTTATTGGAGTATACTTGATTTACAGTGTTGTGTTGGTTTCCGCTGTACGGCAAAGTGAATCACATCCATGCACATGTAGAGTACACGCAGTGATTCTGTAGAATCTGTAGAATCGCTCAGATTCTTCCCCTTGTAAGTCTCTACAGGGCGCCGAGTAGACTTCCCTGTTCTGCACAGTAGGTCCTTGTGAGCCAAAGTTGCTCAGTCGTGTCCGACTCTTTGCGACCCCTTGGACTATACAGTCTATGGAATTCTCCAGGAGATCTTCCCAACCCGGGGATCGAGCCCAGGTCTCCCGTGTTGCAGGCGGATTCTTTACCAGCTGCGCCACCAGGGAAGCCCAGGAATACTGGAGTGGGTAGCCTATCCCTTCTCCAGCGGATCTTCCCGACCCAGTTATCGAACCAGGGTCTCCTGCAGTGCAGGTGGATTCTTTATCAACTGAGCTATCATATGTAAAGTGTGTAAATATTTTTTCTTTTCTAAAGCATTTAATAGTATAAATTTCCCTCTAAGTATTACTCTAACTGCATCCAACAAATTTTGATTTATTTTGATTTTCATTTATTCAAAATGTCTTGATTTCCTCTTGTATCTATAGATTGTTTAGAGACGTGCTATTTCATTTCTGAGTCCTTGGGAATTTCCCAGTTTTCCTTCTGTTACTGATTTCTAAGTTTATGTCCGTTATGGTCAGGGAATATAGTTTGATTTCATTTCTTTTAAATTTGTTACATCTACTTTATCTCTCTTCCCCTCCCTCCCCCCTCACTAGGGTGCTAGTTGCAGATATTATGACAGTGCTCTTGAGAACTTCAGCGTGAATCTCTTGCTTAGGACATTTTCTTACACACTCATAATAATATTGCTTGGTGGAAAGTTGTTATTCGGAGTCCCCCAGATGTCTCCATATAGCGTAAAAAGATTCCAAGAGTCACTGTATGATTTTATTGTACTTTGTAGTCAGGCCTCTATTACTTGCATTCATTTAGAGGAGTCCCCCAGCCATTTTTGTTTTGAGCTTGTCATGAAGATTTCTGAAGAGTCCGAGCCTATTGTTTGTAGAGCTCCCTTCAATTTGGATTTGTTTGATTGACGACTCTCGATTAAACGTTGTAAGAACAGTTGTATTCGTTTGCGGTTATTTCTGGCCGCCCTGGGTCTCCCTTGCCGCGTGCAGGCTTCTTTCTCTGGTTGGCGGCGGGCAGGGCTGCTCTTTGTGGAGGTGCGCGGGCTCCGGGCTCCTCGCTGCCGCGGCTCCCCCCGCCGCGGAGCACCGGCCCTGGGCGTGCGGGCTTCAGCTGCCGCCCGCTCAGGCTCCGTAGGTGCGGGCTGAGTTGCTCCGTGGCGGCTGGAGTCTTCCCGGCCCAGGGATTGAACCCATGTTCCCTGCATTGGCAGGTGGATTTTTATCCACTAACGCCACCGGGGAAGTCTGACAGCGCTCGATTAGTTGCAGGTTAAAGGGTGTGGGTATGTGGGGAATGCCTTGGCGGTCCAGTGGTTGGGACTTGGTGCTTTCACCGCCAGGGTCCAGGTTTCCCTGGTTGGGGAACTAAGATCTCACAGGCTGTTAAGTTGCCAAAAGACAAAAAGAAAAAGAGAAGATTATAGGCATTTTGGCATTTTTAAATGAAATTGCTTACCTCTAGCGATTTAGTTCAGGAGGCACAGCATGTCAGTTCTTCCGCGAGGGGCAGTAGTAATATATTCTGTTGATTGGGGTGATGTCTGCTAGGCTTCTAAATTGCGACGATGCTTTTTCCTTTTGTAAATGCTGAGCCGTCTGATGGCTTGAGACGGTGGGAATACCGTGCCTCCAGTGGTCTTTCACCTAATGCGTTTGCGTGTTGATCTCTGCCCGAGTCGTTTATTACCAGGTACGTGTGTGTTAGTCGACTGTGGCAGTTGTATGATGGTGGGTTTCTCTTCCTGCGACTCTCTACGTTTGTTAACTTGATTTCTTTTGTAAAGAAGAGCTTCCCTTCTTCCTTTCCTTTTCTTTCTTTACTCACTTGCTTTCAGTGTGGAGTCGTGAATTCTGTCTCCACTCAGTCGTTACCCATCTCAGTGCCCAGACGGTCCTGAGTGTGGCTCCGATCCTGGGTTTGTGCAGTTGGAGCAGAGGTGAGCTCTTGTCCCTTGGTAGCCTGGGAAGCTACGGGCGTTCATGCAGGTCTTCTCCCTCAGACCTTACTCTCGATAACCCACCTGTGCTTCTTTTCTAGCAAATCACTGAACTGAAGAAAGAGAACTTTAACCTGAAGCTCCGAATCTATTTCCTCGAGGAAAGAATGCAGCAGGAGTTCGATGGCCCCACCGAGCGCGTCTGCAGAACCGTGAGTGCCCCGCCTGGCGCTGCTGCCCCTGCCTCTTTCCTCAGAGTCATTCGAAGCAGTGATTCGATTAATATCTGTTCTCAGAGTTGGCGTGAGTAGATAGCGCTGCTTTCCTTTCATTTGAATTGATTACAGGGAGCGTAAAGATAATAGAATGACCTTAAAACTAAGCAAAGCGATACAAGATTAATTTTAAGGGAGTCTTTCTCTCTTCTTAAAATGGAATTCTGACTTACCATATCTCAATTGCCGTTTTCTCATTACTTATAATTGAAACAAAAGAGTGAAATGGTGGCGCATGTCTTTGGAATTGAATCCTGTTGTTACTCACTAGCTTGTGTAGGCAAGTCCCTTCAGCTGTCTGGGCTTGCTTCCAGAGTTTAGTGATAATCCCTCTGTCCTGGGGTTATTTGTGTGGATTAAAATGAGTTGATAGATGAAAAGCCTCAGCACACAGTCAGCCCTTGACAGTGATCATCATTGTCTTGTTGAGGCTTCCATTGGCAGCCCAAAGTTAGGGTTGTCATTTTTTTCTGTGATACGACTCTTCTGTATTCCTTGCGTGCTTGCTTATAACTGTCAGAAAAAAGTCTATTCCTATCTCAAGTCTTGACCCAGAGGCCTCTGCCTGAAAACAAACCGTGGTTCTGAGAGTTGAAAAAAGAACTTGGCTCTCTTGAAAAGGCAGGAGACAATGTTTCAGTGCCCCTTTTTTGACTTTCTCCAGGAGATTAGCCCTTGGCTTGAGACTCCTTTTTTTTTCCCTCTTCTGAAGTTTGCACCAGTGGAAACTTTTGAAGGAGGAAAACGAACCCTCCTTAACTTTTAGTGGGTGGACTTAAATGGACTTGTCTTGAAGACAGATTGTATTGTACGTCTGAGCTTTCCCAAGAATTAAAAAGCTCCCTTGTCCCTCAAGACCCAATTTTTTCCCCCCTTTATTGTGGGAGAGAAAGACAATGAGGATCTCCCCCTTTTGGGAAAGAAGTGGTGACGCAATCAAAATTTTAAAGAAAAGCCTGTCACTTAAAATATTTCCTACTTGTGTATGATTGTCATGTACGTCAGGACAAATATGGGTGTTAGGAAATCAAAAACAAGTTAACTGCTTCCTCTTGGTCAGGCACCTGTCCTGGGTGTTTGTACACTCATCATCTTCTTGTTTTAATTCTCAAGGCAGTCTTGTCCCATGGGAATGATCCTTATCTTGCAGGAAAGGAAACTGAAGCCCAGGAAAGATCAGTAACGTGCTTGATGTTGTGTAGCTGCTCCGTGAGATGGGTTTTGAACCTGGGTCTGCTGCCTCACTGTCCTATGCAGTTTCAGCTCTTCTTTTTCCATTGCTTGGCTAGATGGCTTGATTTGATTATACTTTTATTTAAATTTTAATTTTTTGGATAGGTGTACATGGCTCAGAATCAAAAAGTGTAGAAAGTATACACTGGAAAGACTTCCTTCCACCCTTGTCTCCTGGTTCCCTAGATCTAACCAATATGATTAATTCTTCAGGCAGAGAAATGTGATGTGTGTGCAAGCAGCCATTGTGTGTGTGTATATTATGTATCAACGCCCTTTTTACATAAATGTGAGCATGTTCTGCTTTGATATTAATAATATCTTGCATATCGTTCCTTAATAGTGGTTTAAGAGCTTCTTCATTTTTATAATGATATTCCATTTGATACTTATATGGTGTCTTGATTTTCGGTTTAGAAAATATGATCACCATGTATATAAGTTTATAGCTTGAAGTATTAGGCTTGCAAAAAATAATCTCGCGGACATGTTAGCCGTGTCGTCTTTTAAATTCGCTGGTCTGGGGCTGCCCGTTGGTTCATCAGAAAGCAAACCACTTAGAACATGTGACATCACCTGTTACGTAGAAGCTCTCTGCCCTTCAGAGAGCTGGAAGAGGAATCTTCTCTTTGAGGGGGTTTCTGCAGTTTTCCCAAAACCACAGTTGAAGACGTTGTGTGCGGTCACTCACTGTCCTCTGTGCAGAGGTCGGTGTTTCTAGGAAAAGCTCTGCAGAGATGACCTCCGTAGTCTCCGTTTTTTGGCAGTGAAGAAAATGACGAGGCCTGAGCCCTGTCTCCCCACCCGTCTCATTTGTTAGCTCATCCAGTCCTCGAATCCACCAGGGCAGCTGGGCCTCGTGTTTGCCGCGTGACCCCCTGCGGGATCTGAGAGGGGAGTAAGGGCTGTTTCTTCCTTTTCTTTTTTAAGATTTTTTTTTTCCCCTTTGTGATGAGAACTTTTTTGTTTTTGGTAATATTTATTTATTTGTCTGCATCTTGTGGCACATGGGGTCTTTGTTGTTGCATGCGGGGTCTTTTTAGTTACATCATCCAAGATCTTTCACTGTAGCTTGCAGGCTCTAGTTCCCTGGCTAGGGATCGAACCTTGGCCGCCTGTGTTGGAAGTGAGGACTCTTAGCCACTGGACCATCAGAGAAGTCCCTCGGGCTTGTGTTTCTAAGGTCAATTACAGGCTCGCACCTCCGCTTTCGTGTTGGATATGAGCAAGAAGGCAGGGGCTGTGTCTGCCTTGCCTACCACGGTGGCCTCGACGCTCACCCGGGGCTCGGCCTGTCACAGGGGTTGGTGTGTGTCCATCATGTGAAGGAACGAGTGGACGAGCATCTGCTGACTCAGCGCGGCTTCTGCCCAGTAAAGAGTAGAGACAGAATTTGAAGCCAGGTCTGGCATCGTTGACTCAATGGACGTGAGTTTGAGCAAACTCTGGGACATAGTGAAGGCCAGGGAGGCCTGGCGTGCTGCAGTTCACAGGGTTGCCAAAAGTCAGACACGACTGAGCGGCTGAACAGTTGGCAAGTCCCACGGCCGTGGCCTTTCCATCCTGGCTGACTTCTCCCCTTCGGGGCTGCTTGGCTGAAAGGGAGGCATGTCCTCTGAGATTGTAAATTGTACTGGAAATGTTATTTTTATTTACAGTGATACACATGTATTAGGGAATAGAATGTCCGGTTGGTGTACATTATTAGAATAAAGCAGGTGCAGGATTACAGAAATCTTGGATTTACAGCAGCCCTCCGTAGACTACACCCTTGGTCTACACTCCATAGACTACAGCCTCTGTGCTGGGTGACTTCATCTAATCCGTCTGAGGACTTTGGGGAACTGGTTCTCAAAGCCTGTCTCTGCCCCACAGCCTCATCTTGTGATCCATGTGCCAAAGATCCTGCCTTTGGGTTGTCACAGGAGTTACAGGCCCACGGCCTTGTGTGTCTGCCTCTGTCCCCGTCAGTTAAGAGGAAGAGAGCCCATGGTGTCCCCTCTAGGCAGCGGGCCCCGTGTAGTCACGGCTCTTTGGGAAGGGGGTACCCTGAAATCTCACACTGAAATGAGACAGGCAGTGATGTGGCTTCCCATCCACATGTTGTTTGGAAGCTGCAACACGTTCCCACTGCTCCAACCACCACATGCATGACTGTAAACAGCCAGAAGTAATTGCCTTGGAATGGGAAAAACAAACTGCAGAATTGCTTGTAAATTTGCTTGGCGGAGGGCAAACAATTTTTAAATCAGCCTCACTTGTATGACATTTATGCCTCAATGTTTGAGTGCTCTGGCTGTTAGATGCTTGGAAAATTTACATAATTGTTCCAAGCCTTGAGAAATCCAGGGCTCTCTTTGGAGCCCACCAGTGTTTAATAATCCCCTTTTCCCTGCGCTCCAAGGCTAATGAGGGTTTCAGTCTAACATCTGCCCGTTACGAGCATCGCGGAGCCAGTTCATGCTGATGGCGTGTTCCCCACTAAAGGCATTCGGATGGCCTGTGTTTCACACGGTTTCTTTTCTCTCCTGATCTTGTCCCGAAGAACATCGAGCTCAAGGTGGAAGTAGAGAGTCTGAAGCGGGAGCTGCAGGAGAGAGAGCGGCTGCTCATCAAAGCCTCGTGAGTACCTGTTCCCCCCTCTTGGGCCTGGTGGCGGTGGCGGGCTGCGCTCAGAGAAGAGAGCCTTGAGTCTCTAAGCCAGTTGCTCTCAGTACTCTTTGTGACCCCGTGGACGGCAGCACAGCAGGCTTCCCTGTCCTTCACCGTCTCCCAGGGTTTGCTCACACTCATGTCCATTGAGTCGGTGATGCTCTCTGAGTATCTCATCTATCTAACCATTTCCTATAAGTATGTTACAAAAACAGGACATAGGAAATGCGCTGATGGTGAGTGTGCAGCGTGATGCTCTTCACGGAGCAGGCACCGTGAAGCAAGCACTGGCCGCCGTCCAGACCACAGACCAGGAGGTCATCAGCCCCCGGGCCGTTTCCTTTGTGCTCCTGGGACGTACACTCCTCTGCAGAGATCACCTCTGCGCTCGCCACGGGCACCCGCGTTGCTCAGCTCTGCCTGTGTGTTTGAACTCAGAAGGAGCCATCTGCCGCGCACCCGCCCTTTTGTGTCTGGCCTCTCCCCTTAGGGATGTGTCTGTGCGATCCATCTACACCGTCAGTTACCGCCGCAGCTCGTTCGTTCTCATCTCTGTGAAAGGCCGAGGGCCTGGGAGTCTTAGAGAGACCCCCGAGCTGGGTGAGGCATGGGGGCAGGGCGTGGGGCTCCAGCCAGAGTAACTCATTTTTGTGTGTGTTTTCTGTACTAGGGTCCCTTGTAGTATTTCATTAAAGGAAGGGCTCTACTGCATTAAACAAATTAAAAACTAATATTTTAATCAATCAGTTAATTAATTTAAATATTTATTGAACAGCAATCATAGTTCCGAGAAGAGTCTGTATCTCAAGTTGGTTATTCATTCGTTCATAAACATTTCTTAGGTAAATGTGCTGAGGATTTGAAAAGAGACTTCCCTTTTCTCAGGAGCGCCTGGGCAGTGGGTGAGCTTGTAAGTGGGGTGTGATGGGGTGCAATGACAGAGGGCGTTTATGAGCAGGAGGGTGACACGAGAGTGCGCTGAGTTTCACTTGAGAGATGATGGAGACTCCCTGGAGCTGACCCACCGAGGACCTGGCTGGAAGCTCGTGTGGTCGCGCTTTGGCGGCCCCAGCGGCAGAGCTCCTCGGCGGCCCGGGGCACAGCGGCCCTGCGAGGGCTTCACCAGGGGTCCAGTGGTGAAGAATCTGCCTGCAAGGTGGGAGATGCAGGTTCGATCCCCGTGTTGGGAAGATCCTCTGGAGAAGGAAATGGCAACCCACTCCAGTATTCTTGTCTGGGAAATCCCATGGACAGAGGGTCCTGCTGTCCATGGGGTCACAAACAGTTGGATGACCAAGCGGCTGAAACACGCCCACTGCTGCGCTGCGCTGGGCCGGCCTCCACGGTCCCTGTTACTGTCTCCATCCACAGCCAGCGTGGACAGCTGTGGGCTTGGAGGAGACTGGAGGCCCCGGTCCAGGCTTCTCGGGGCTACGCTGACCTTGCACACGTGGTATCTTCTCCTGAGTGAGTGATGAGTGAATGAACAAACCGGACTAACCCGTTGGTTTTTGTCTGCTCTTTCCTCTTCTCTGTGCCGTGTGGCCTGCGGGATCTCGGCTTCTCCTGGAGCCCAGGTGCACGGCAGTGACAGCCCCGAGTCCTAACCACTGGGCTGCCAGGGGAGTCCCTTAATACACTGTTTTCGTTGGTTGCTTTTGTCCTTGTTTGGAAGCAACATCGTTCTCTGGGCAGGAAGTCAAATCGACATTACCAAGCCTGCGAGCCAGTAGTAGAATTCGGTCTGTTACATACTCAGCGCCCTGCCTGCTGCGGATCTTGGCCAGGACGTGTTTCTTGCCAGTCGTGTGTACACAGAGACCCAGACTCACAAAGGCCACGCGCACGCCTCAATAACAGCACACCGGGCTGAGCGTTCCCTGGCTGGTGCCCACGTCTCTACGCATTGATTCCCCAAGTGCCTAGACTGCAGTTTGGGGCCCTTTCTTGATCTGATCAGCTTAATTAATTTATTAAAAAAATATTTATCAAGCAGTTGTTATGTGTGGTACTGGCCTAGGTTCCTGAGAATAGAGCGGTGATCCAGACAGACAGGCTGGGGCTCACATTCTGGAAGCAGTGATGGGGATCAAATACCTGGAAACGTAGGTCTGTAAATACAAATTGGGACAAGGGCTCAGAGGAGAAAGGGCGCCGTGAGAACAAGCGCAGCGGCCGCAGGTCTGTAACTAGAGGTCTGTAGCAGGGAAGGTAGCATTTGCGATGAGACCTGGGGGTGAGGAGGCCTTAACCAGGGGAAAGAGGGGAGAGTCTTGAAGGAGAAGGGAGTGTGCAGGTCTCAGGTGACCCCACACGCCTAGGGGCTCGTCCTCGTCTTGCAGGGTCTTGAGGTCACGCTGGAGATGTTGGTCTTTATCCTGAGATCCCACGGAAAACAGTCATGAGTTTTAAGCCACTGACACAATCAGGGCTTTGTTTTTGTTTTTTTATTTTAAAGGTCACTCTGGAGGCCAAGTGGGGACCGTTCTGTGGGGGAGCCGGGGTGGAGGCAGGGAGGCGAGTTAGGAGGCGAGTCCAGCAGTTGAGCTGAGAGGTAGGGGACGAGCTGCTGGCAGGATTGGGCGGACGTTCGGGAAGCGGAGTCCCCTCGGCTGGGGACGGGGTGAGCAGGGCGATGTCAGGAGGCTTCCTGGGGCGGAGTTTCTCCCTTGGGATTTTCACGGTGACTGCACTGCTCCCGCTTGCTCTCCACCAGCGCCTCACTCCAGATGGCGCACAGATGCTAAGCTTGTCCTGCCCCTGTCGCTCGGGCTTTGCTGCTTCCCGTTCGCTCCTGGCCCCAGTGACTCTCCTGTCGCCTCCCCGCCATAGAGGCCCAGGCTGAGTCCCGTGGCTGCCGGTGGCCACTCCTCAGCCTCTTCGCAGACGCCTCTGGCTACAGTGACGACCCCACGTGTATGCGACAGTGCATGCATGTGACACCGCGTGTATGCGACACCGCATGTATGCGACAGTGCATGTATGTGATGGTGCATGTATGCGACACCGCGTATATGTGACAGTGCATGTATGTGACAGTGTGTGTATGCGACAGTGTGTGTATGCGACAGTGTGTGTATGTGACAGTGCATGTATGTGACAGTGTGTGTATGCGAAACCACATGTATGCGACACCGTGTGTATGTGACCCCGCGTGTATGTGACACCGCGTGTATGCGACAGTGCGTGTATGACACAGTGCGTGTATGCGACAGTGCGTGTTTGCGACACCGCGTGTATGCGACAGTGCGTGTTTGCGACACCGCGTGTATGCGACAGTGTGTGTATGCGACACCGCGTGTATGTGACACCGCGTATATGCGACAGTGCGTGTATGTGACACCGGGTGTATGCGACACCACGTGTATGCGACACTGCGTGTATGCGACACCGCGTGTATGCGACAGTGCGTGTATGCGACACCGCGTGTATGCGACACCGCGTGTATGCGACACCGCGTGTATGCGACAGTGCGTGTTTGCGACAGTGCGTGTTTGCGACACCGCGTGTATGCGACAGTGTGTGTATGCGACACCGCGTGTATGCGACACCGCGTGTATGCGACAGTGCATGTATGCGACAGTGCGTGTATGCGACACCGCGTGTATGCGACACCGCGTGTATGCGACAGTGCGTGTTTGCGACCCCGGTGTATGCAACACCGCGTGTATGCGACACCGCGTGTATGCGACAGTGCGTGTTTGCGACCCCGGTGTATGCAACACCGCGTGTATGCGACACCGCGTGTATGCGACAGGGCGTGTATGCGACACCGCGTGTATGCGACAGGGCGTGTATGCGACAGTGCGTGTTTGCGACCCCGCGTGTATGCGACAGTGCGTGTTTGCGACAGCACGTGTATGCGACAGTGCATGTTTGCAACCCCGCGTGTATGCGACAGTGTGTGTATGCGACACCGCGTGTATGCGACAGTGCATGTTTGCAACCCCGCGTGTATGTGACAGTGCGTGTATGCGACAGTGCGTGTATGCGACACCGCGTGTATGCGACATTGCGTGTTTGCGACACCGCGTGTATGCGACACCGCGTGTATGCGGCAGTGCATGTTTGCGACCCCGCGTGTATGCGACAGTGCGTGTTTGCAACAGCACGTGTATGCGACAGTGCATGTTTGCGACCCCGCGTGTATGCGACAGTGCATGTTTGCGACACCGCGTGTATGCGACAGTGCGTGTATGCGACAGTGCGTGTTTGCGACACCGCGTGTATGCGACAGTGCGTGTTTGCGACAGTGCGTGTATGCGACAGTGCGTGTTTGCGACAGCACGTGTATGCGACAGTGCATGTTTGCGACCCCGCGTGTATGCGACAGTGCATGTTTGCGACACCGCGTGTATGCGACAGTGCGTGTATGCGACAGTGCGTGTTTGCGACACCGCGTGTATGCGACACCGCATATATGCGACAGTGCATGTTTGCGACCCAGCGTGTATGCGACCCCGCGTGTATGCGACAGTGCATGTTTGCGACCCCGCGTGTATGCGACAGTGCGTGTTTGCGACACCGCGTGTATGTGACAGTGCGTGTTTGCGACACCGCGTGTATGCGACAGTGCGTGTTTGCGACAGTGCGTGTATGCGACACCGCGTGTATGCGACAGGACGTGTATGCGACACCGCGTGTATGCGACAGTGCGTGTTTGCGACACCGCGTGTATGCGACACCGCATGTATGCGACAGTGCCTGTATGCGACACCGGGTGTATGCGACACCGCGTGTATGCGACACCACGTGTATGCGACACCGCGTGTATGTGACAGTGCGTGTATGTGACAGTGCGTGTATGTGACACCGCGTGTATGCGACAGTGCGTGTATGCGACACCGCGTGTATGCGACAGTGCGTGTATGCGACACCGGGTGTATGCGACACCGCGTGTATGCGACACCGCGTGTATGCGACAGTGCGTGTATGCGACAGTGCGTGTGTGTGACACCGCGTGTATGCGACAGTGCGTGTATGCGACAGTGCGTGTATGTGACAGTGCGTGTATGCGACACCACCTGTATGCGACAATGTGTGTATGTGACACCGTGCGTATGTGACAGTGCGTGTATGCGACATCGCGCATACGCGACAGTGCGTGTATGTGACCCCGCATGTATGCGACAGTGCGTGTATGTGACCCCGCATGTATGCGACAGTGTGTGTATGCGACACCGCACAGTTGATAAGATGCTTTCAGGTTCCCTTGCCGTCCATCATTATCCTGGGAGCTAGGCAGCTTTCTCGGATAAACCTCCCTTTTGTCGGGCGCAGTTCAGGCCTGGAGAAGGGAAAGAGCGCAGCAAAACTGCTTGGAGAGACCCGAGCTGGAATCAGGACTCGAGGCCCTGACTTGTACCCCAGCGCTGAGTTTCGGGCACTTTATTTTCCTGCGTGTGACTCTTACTTCTCCAGCATGACTACACCTGGAGAGGCCCCGAGTCTGGTCCCCTACCTGAGTGGAGGTGGGCCCGTGGAAAGGGCAGGGGTCCTGGGTTGGCCCGGCCAGTGGCCGGGTCTTTAGCTTCTGAGTCTTGGCTTCTCCGCTGTTGCTGCTTCCTGGAGCCTTTGTGCAGATGACCCACCACGGCTCTGCGCCACGTCCACCAAGCATCTGCTGAGGGTGCCTGTCCTGACCCTGAACTGCCCAGCATCTGTTACAGGAAAAGCCCTTGCCTTTCCTAAAGAACCACAACTAGGATAGAAAGAATCAAGAGGAAATGTTGAGGGCTAAAAAGGATAGCGGGAGTGGTGTTCCCAGAAAGTTCTTTCTTGTATTGGGTGGAAAGCTGGGTTAGATCCGCTTCTCTAAACCCTTTCTCTCCTTTGGTCTTGCTGTCTGTCTCCTCTCTTGCCCCAGATTCTGTGGTTTCTATAAAGAAAGAAGGAGAGAACTAGTATTTTTTCAGAAGCGCATTTTTAATTGGAAGATAATCGCGTTTCAGTGTTGGTTTCTGATGTACAGCAGCGAGAATCAGCTGTGAGTTCACATGTGACGCTCCCTCTTGAGCTTCCCTCCCATCTTCTGAGAACTAACATTTGTTGAGGTCCTGCTTTGGCCCAGATCCTAGGCCTGGTGCTTGACACGCTTTATCGCTTCTGATTTTATAACAGCTACTTGAGGCAGCCAGTATTCCCATCTGAGTGAAGAGAAACCTGAGGCTCAGTGGACGGGAGGACTTGCCCAGTTCTTCTGGCCACAGAACTGGAGCTGGTCTCCTCTGGAGCTCGCTCCGCCTTGCCGTGGAGTAAACATATATGTTTGCTGGTTTTCTATTATTATAATTCTCAGTTACAAGAAGGGGACATTAAGAACAAAAGCAGACATATTGTCGGAGTAAATTTTATCTCTGTGGCTTTAAAACACAAACAAAAATAATAATTCCATTAGTAGGGGAAAATCGCACCATACTGCTGAGTATAAATTTTATTGCTTCAGTAACTGTAAAATACAAAGATGATAAATGAAAAGTTGGAACATTTATTATTGGGAATACATTTTAGTGGCATACTAAAATGCGACCGAATTGAATAACGCCAGCACTTGTTAAAAGCTGCAGTCAGCCTCTTGACCACGTGTGCGATTCAGACTGGGGCTGGTGTTTGCACCCGCTGGCTGTGGGGGGCTGGCGCAGGTGGAGGGGAGGGGAGTGGAACAAGCAATTCTCTAGAGAAGTTCCTGTAAAACCGAAGGGGTGAAACATTTGTGGTAGTCAGGGAAGTTCGGGATTGGAAAAATCCTGTGTTCAAGGCTCAGGAGGGGAAAGCTTTTAAAAGAGAAATCTTTCAGCCATGTATACTGCCTCTTGAGGAGTGGTAGAAATCACTGTGAGTCATTGTGAATTCCAGACAGCCCTGATCAGGAAATGATGGAGGGGAATGGGGCGGCGGGGCTGAGGACATCTCATGGCATTAACCGGGAGGTGGCCGTGGTGGCCTTAGTCTCAGCCGGAGAGGTTCTGTTCTCAGCTCAGACTCCCACCGAGGCGGGCAGCGAGGCCGCTCAGAGCCGCCCAGCAGGGGCCAGCACCGCGGTCCTCGGGGACTCGGCCTAGCAGGCAGCACTCAGCTCAGAGAGGAGCGACGGCGTGTTAGCACGTTAGTTCTAAGAGGTAATCATCTCGTTTTTCAAATGAGGAAACCGAGGTGTAAGAGGTAATTTGCCCAGAGTCACACTGAGGGCGTAATAGAGTCAGCATTTGGAAGCAGATCTGTTCAGCCCCAGAGTCCCTGTTCTTTCTTTGCAGTTGTTCACATTGAATTCCATTAAAATGATATCATGACACGGGGGGGCCTTCTGAAGGCCTGTTGGTAAAAGGGAGCAAGATGTGAATAAAGTCTTTATTCGTAGGCGACTTGAGTCTGAGACTTGGACGGCAAGTGTGGCCCTCTTGACTCTCCATTGTTCTCAGTCAGAAACGCACATGGCCTGTACATGTGAGTGTCTGATCACGTGACTCCCGGTTGGAGAAATGTTATATGCCCTTAAAGTAGGGCACGGGAAGCTGGTGATGAATAGATTTATTCTTTTGCCGTTTTTCTGAAAAACGAGCTTTAGGTGGAGCCGTTTCCTTTATTATTCTGCCTTCCGGAAACCCGCAGTCACTTTGGAAATCCGATGAGACCTGCTCTGAGTCTGTCTCAGAAATTCCCATCTGACCCTGTTTTTCTCTTTTGAGAACCAAAAGGAAAGGCCATCAGTGGTGCTGGCCCCGTGTCCGGTTTCGAGTGCCAGCCCCACCGCCGCTGGTCAGGCGGAGCGGGCGCCCGGTGACGCCCGGCGGCACGAGCTCTGGCTTTTGCGTTGGAGGTGGAGGGGGCGCGGGGAGCGGGTAACCCCCTCCCCTCGGGCCTGCAGTAACGACTGGTGCTCGCAGAGCGGCCTGCTGGCTTTGAGACGCTTCCCTCCAGGGGCCGCCCTTTCCCCTCAGGTCTATTTTCCTTGCTTCCCGATCCCTTTCCTTCTGTCTCTTTCTTTGTGGCTGCACCATGCGGCACGTTCGTTCCCCGAGCCCCGGCAGCGGCAGCGCGGCGCCTTAACCACGGCCGTCGTGGGAGTCCGCTGCGCCCTGCCCCTTGCTCACTGCTCACACCCGCCCTCCGCCCTTCCTGCCAGCGGTGGAGGTGCGCTTGATCGGAAGTCTTGTGCTGGGGATTTGGCCGTAGCTGTCAGAGGCCTTGAAAATGCGCTTATCCTTTAACTTAGTAATTCCGGTTTTAAGAAAATCACTGGATGGTATATGTATATATACACATACACAGATATCACATAGACGTATTTTATTTTTTTTACTTTTTTACATATACATATTTTAATTGAAATATAGTTGGCATATAACATTGTGTAGGTCAAAGGTGTACTGCATGATTGATTTAATACATTTATATATTACATTATTTCTGCTTGTGAATTACAAATGTTTAAAAAAAAACCAAAACTGCTTAGTACGGGTCTGTGGGAGAAGGGACCAGCAAGTACTCTTTGTCTCTCTGGAGCCGCTGGAATCACCGTCTGACCGTCACTCTTGTGCATCTTACGCCTCTGCCTCTTTTCACAGCAAAGCAGTTGAGAGCCTCGCCGGAGGGGGCGGATCTGAAGCTCAGCGGGTGAAGGAGGACGCTCAGAGGAAGGTCCGTCAGGTCGAAGATGTCCTGACCAGGAGGATACACCTCTTAGAAGAGGTGAGTCTGCAAGCCCTGAGGAGACTGTCCTCACAGTGGGTTCATAACAGGGGGGGCAGAACTTTGCTCCTTTTTCCTGTAATCTGTCAGGGTGTCAACAGAAGCAAGAGCCCCCTTACCGAGTACCCCCTGGGCTCCAGCCCTGCTCTGGGCACTGAGCATACAGAATCCACACCCGTGTACCCTGCACGCTGCCCTTTACTGTCCGCATCCTCTCGATGAGGGCGCGGACACGGAAGGACAGAGACACACTAACTAGTCCAAGCTTAATCCCTGGTTAAACGTTGTTTAGTTGCAAAGTGGCGTCCGTCTCTTTGTGGCCCCATAGACTGTCGCCCGCCAGGCTCCTCTGTCCATGGGGTTTCCCAGGTAAGAATCCTGGAGCGGGTTGCCATTTTTTCCCACTCCATGGGATCTTCCCGACCCAGGAATGAAACCCGCGTCTTTGTGTCTCCTGTAAAGCCGCCAGGGAAGCCCCTTTAAGCTTAGAGCTGCTGGTTCTAAAGCCTGTGTTCCGGCTGTCACATCGCCCTTCTTCTCGTCTAGTTCAGCCTCTTTACAGAAGGGGAAGCTGAGGCCCAGCGAGGGACGGGCCCGCCTAATGCAGCTCAGCCCGGAGCCAGGCTTCCCGACTGGCGCAGCCCTGGCCCCCAGAGCCCAGCCTCCGGCCCCCACCCTCCTGTGCTCACTGACCCTCTTCTCGGGCAGCCGCTCGTGTAGCCCCCCCACTGACTCGGCCAGGTGCTCCCCGTGACTGTGGTGGGGGGCAGGAAGCTTCTTGGCCAAAATATATTGTCTCCTAGGTGTTAGAAAGTTTTCTTCATGTTAAGCTAGTACTGAGGAATAATCGCAGCCCTTCATTCTTGATCTTTGAAGTCTGTCATTTCATCTCACTTTCTCTACCTGTAACCTTGTTCTTCTGAGCAGGTAAGAGGGGAGATGACACCTCAGAGCACTTCTGGATGCAAAAAGCAGACCCGCTTGTACTGCGCTTTGGTTGATGATGGTCTTTTCCATTCTTCCTGTTCACAGCAGCCCCAAGGGGGTGTGTAGATCCAAAATACAGATGAGGAGATTGGCTCAGAAAGGGCGGGGAACCTAGTCTGCATCATAAGCAGCTGAGCTGAAAGCAAAAGGAGAATCTTTGGAGCTCAGATTCCGAACTTCAGTTAAAATGGAGTTCTGAGACTTTAGGAAGCTCAGCCTTGGTTTAGTCATCCTAGGTTTCCTGGTTTAGAGCTTCCCTGACCTTCAGGGTAACGCTGGCCTGAGGTACGGGGTTGGATTCCGGCTCTGTCACTAGTTTGTCACCTTGGGGAAGACAGTTGCCCCTTGAGCCTCAGCTGCCTCGTCTGCGAAATGAGGCCGCAGGTGCCTGCTCTGCAGTGATTGTGATAACTGCGGTGAACCAGCGCTTAACGGGGGCTCGCCACGCCTGAGACGCCGCATGTCGCACCCACGAAGGGTTTCCTAGCCTTCTCATACACGGATTTAGCTCCCCCCTGCAGTAACTGTATGAGGCAAATGCTTTTACTGTCCCTCTTTAAAAACAATCCTGGTGACGTGGGCGCAGAGCGAGTGCCGGGTGGTCTGCCTGCCGAGCTTCCGCTCTGAGCTGCCCGTCTGTCTCACAGGATATAACGTCCTAGAGTGGAGTGAGGATCACAGATAATGTAAATAAAGCTCCTTGCTCAAAGCCCGGCATCAGTAGGCACTCACCAAATAATAGATTTTGCTGTTTTTTGTCTCAGAATATTGGTAAGTTTCCCCAGCTGCCATCGAGATCACCAGGCTCTCACCCTTGGGAAGGCGGTGGTGGAGGACTCAGTGTGGATGCAGGGGGCCGGGCGGGGGGGAGGCCAGCATTTTTGGAGCCTCCTGGGATGCTGCAGGCATGTGACAGGGTCTCCCAGCAGCTCCAGAGAGATGGTGGTTATCCGTTCTCTGTGTTTTAGTTAGTTATCTGGCTGCACCAGGTCCTCGGTGTGGCAGGCGGGACCTTCAGTTGCGGATGTGGGCTCCAGGATCGAACCCTGGCCCCCTGCATTGGGAGCTCATAGTCTCAGCCTCTGGACCGCCAGGGAGGTCCCGCTCCCTGTCTTACAGGTTGGGAAACAGGCTCAGGGAGGTTAAGGGGCTACGCGAGGTCACCCAGCAAGTAAGTGGGAGAGCTGGGTTTTGAGCCCAGTTCGATCTGACTTTCCTCTTTGTGGCGCAGTCAGAGGCTGCCGGCCTGAGGGCTCGGAGATTCAGATAGGATATCAGGTCACTTTCCTGAGTACCAGGACCTTTCCCCTCACCCAACGGTCTAGACAGTTTCCCTCTTGGCTTCTCTGAGCTCTCAGGAAGAACATAGAGATTTTCACCACCTAAATCACCTTGGAGGTTTAGGAAGTGTACTTTCGAGTTGTGTAGTCATTATCTTAAAAAAAAAATAGTGAGGGGGCAGTGGGGTGTGGGATGAATGTGTATGGAGATGATGGTGACTCTTAGGAATTTATGTATGTTTAGGTATTGAGAAGCACATTCCTCTTCGTACTCAGTGAAGCTGTAAATATTGATCCGATTTTTCAAAACCCCAAATACGGTGCTTGTAGAGTCTTTTCTGTTGGAAATGCCTATTATTCTTCAGGATATAAGAGGGGGAAAATGGCTGGTAAATGTATTTATTACTGATTCTCCCCATGTGTAGTACAATTCAGGGAGGGGAAATGTGCCGGAGAAAAAGTCATAAATATTTATATTTTAATCCAATTTCCTTTCAAAATGTTCCCAATTGTATTGAAAAACTGCATCAAATGCATTTAATTTAACTCTAGGATGTGAAAGCCGCCCAAGCAGAACTGGAAAAGGCCTTTGCTGGGACAGAATCAGAGAAGGCTCTTCGACTGAGCTTGGAAAGCAAGCTTTCAGAGATGAAGAAGATGCGCGAGGGGGACCTGGAGATGGCTGTGGTCCTGGGAGAGAAGGACAGGTGGGCCCGCACCCCTGTGAGGCTCTGACGTCCTTTTATCTGGCGGCATGATCCCCTACAGGGCCTCCCAGCTGGCCCTAGTGGTAAAGAACCCACCTGCCAGTGTAGGAGACACGAGACATGGGTTCCATCCTTGGGTTGGGAAGACCCCCTGGAGAAGGAAATGGCAGCCCGCTCCAGTACTCTTGCCTGGAGAATCCCATGGACAGAGGAGCCTGGTGGGCTGCAGTCCACGGGGTCACAAAGAGTTGGACACGGCTGCAGTGTCTTAGCATAGCACGGCATGATCCAAAACAAGGGAAGGAGTTATCCCCTTCCTATCCTTGTTCCCTTCTTTTTCTACTTGGTCCCTGTAGTGAGAAAACTAGAGATAAAGTCAGGATAAAAGGAATCGGGTAGTGATATGAGGATAGAGGGTTAGTAGGCAGAAATTCATGCTGAAAAGTTCTGCTCATACTAAATTTAGCATTCATGTTTTGGCCATAAGCTTCTTGGTAGCCAAAGGAAAAAGGGAAAAACAATCTTGGAAGGCATAGACATATTGTTCACAAGATGAAGCAAGGTAGTAACTTAGGAGACGCCTGCACGTGCAACTGTCTCTCGGGTGGAGAGGCCCCTGCCACCCTCCCCGAAGCCAGCCCTGCATTTTTGCTGGCTCTGGTGTGACCCTCCCAATGGTGGAACGCTCCTGGGGCTAGAGTCAGTGTGTTCCCTCCCTGAAGGCGGCCTGCCCAGGAAGCTAAACTGAGGTCAGAGGTGAGTTCCAAAGCACAGACCTGGATGAACAGGGATCTGTGGTCATGCCCTGGTGAGGTGGAGCCAGATCTGTCACGTGACCGGCCGCCGCTGAGCAGAGCCCTCCCTGGGAGGACCTGGCTTGTGTCCTGGGCTCCTACCACCCTTCCCAAAGGTAGGTGACCTACCTGCTTGCTTTCCTTCAATCTGGCTTTACGTCTAGTCTGTGTCTCTAAGGCAGTGGGCCTGGAGGAGCCCTGAAGGTCAAATATGGCCCACAGACACTTATTTTTGGCCTACACAGTATTTTGAAAACTTTCAATTTGTTGCTAACATTAGGAAGAAAAATTTCTAATTTCATGTGAAAATCTAGATTTCCAGTTTCTCTTAAAAACCTACAAGGTGTGGCAGTGATACCACGCACTTCTGAGCGGGACTTAGACGTGGGAACGCAAACCCAGCTAAAACCTAGACTGGGATCTGAACCCACCGTCTTTCAATTAGACTCACTCACCTGGTGTCTGGACTTACAGAGGCTCAGGTTCTTTGTGTCTCAGCTCAGAAGGGATTCAGCGAGAGGCAGAGTGATAGGCAAGAAGTAGATTTATTAATATCAGATGCTTGTGAGAGTTGCAAGTGGTCAGGTGAGAGGGCTCTGTCCCGAGGAGTAAGTGGGCTACAGTTTTATAATCAAAAGAAAGTTGAAGCGGGGGAGGGGAAAGATCGCTTTCTTCCTCATTCTTCTGGTAAACCTCGGGCTTGCGTCACTAGCTCCTCCTCTGTGTTGGGGAGGAGTGTCTGACCCCGAGAGGTCAAACAAGGACTGTCAGCACTGATTATTCAATCAGCAGAAGGTGGGGACTTGTTTTTTCTTTCATTTAATGACCTGGGGCATATTTGTTGCTTTTATTTAGTGAAGCAGGCCTGCTTCATTCCTCAGTGTTTCAGTAGCTTTCCTGAGCCGTCATCGGCCACGGTGGTCTCCTGAAGTTCCCTGGGTTTGCTCTCTGTCTGTATTCCCTGTGGGCTCAGTCAGTAAAGAGCTCGCCTGCAGTGTGGGAGGCCTGGGTTGAGAAGGTCCCTTAGCGGAGGACATGGCAGCCCACTCCAGTATTCTTGCCTGGAGAATCCCTTGGACAGGGGAGCCTGGTGGGCTGCAGTCCACGGGGCTGCAAAGAGTCGGACGCGACTGAGCGACTGAGCACAGCGCAGCACGTGGTCCGCTCCGGGGGCTTCTGCAGCTGCCTGTGTGGTCCTCCCATCTGTTCCTCGCGGCGGGGCTGGGCCAGGGTCGTGCTGGGCCGAGGCTGCTCCCTTAGCCGGGCAGGTGCTCCGGGTTGGCCACGGTCCGCTCCTCGGTGACTTCGTGGACTGTAGCCTACCGGCCTCCTCTGTCCAAGGGATTCTCCAGGCAAGAGTACTGGAGTGGGTTGCCATTTCCTTCTCCAGGGGATCTTCCTGACCCAGGGATTGAACCTGGGTCTCCCGCATTGTAGGCAGATGCTTTACCATCTGAGCCACCAGGGAAGTCCTCTTAAGGTAACTAAAACACGTCAGTTTTATTGAAGTGTAAGTTAGACGCAGCACGACAAGTCCATTTTAAGTACAGTTGGATGACTTTTTCCTCTCCCGTTGACTGTGTGATGCTTTCAGAGTGAAACCCCAGAGAGCAGTCTTAGTCCTCTTTCCAGGTTTTGGGGGGCATTGCCCCCACGCTGCCTGGTCCCTGCTATGCTCAATTGTTTTCGTCCTTTTGGGGTGCCATGACGAAACGCCACTGATGGGCAGCTTGTGAACAGTGGAAATGCGCTTCTTACAGTTCTGGAGGCTGGGAGTCCAGCGCGCTTGGACCAGGGTCCTGGTCTGGGCCTCGGGCTTTTCGCTGTGCCCCCCGGCCCCTGGCCCGAGGGGACTTCCAGCAGCTCCAGTCACGCTGCTGCTCATGAGGCCTCCAACCTCATGACTCTATCTCTTCCCAAAGGCCCCACCTCCGAATCCTAATCCCATCACCTTTAGGGGTTAGGATTTCAGTATAGGACTTGTGTAGGTGGACAGGAATTTTCAGATACTCAATCCGCTTTGCTGGATACTTCAGCTGCTGTCCGCTCACACCTCCCCTTCACCTCCTGCGCCCAGGAAGCTCTCAGACTTCCGAGCCGCTGCTCTTTCTGTCCTCCGAGGTGCTTTCCAGGCCTAGCTAGAAAGACTCTTCTGAGGGTCCTCTAACAAAATGCTAATGCTGAATGTTTTTTTTTTAAAGTAATCACAGCCACTGTTGTTTGTCGAGGTCTGTCGTGTGCCTGGAGCCAGGGAGCATTATAAATAGCTTATCTTCATTCCACATAAGCGAGTTGTCCCCACTTTATAGCTGAGGAAATGCAGACTCAGAGGTTAAATAGCTTGGCTGAGGTCAGGGAGCAGTTCCTACGGGGTAAGCAGTAATTCGGTGACCCAGAGAGGGACGTGCTCTGCTCTACCTGAGGGGGCCTGGCTGACCGTGGCCGGTGAACGGGTGGGCGTCCATCAGGTGGGGGTGGGAGCAGAGCTGTGAGGGGGTTCCAGGTAGCCGGAGTGCGGGCGGCCTCGAGCCTCAGAACGGAGGTCCGCGGAGAGGGTGGCCGTCAGCAGGGCCGCCGGCCGCCTTGGCCCTTAAGCCAAGGCCTTGAGTGCCTTGCCGAGGAGTTGGACCTTTACTTTGGCAGCCAGTCTGTTTTACCCGCTGCCCTGAGCAGCCTGGGAGAGACGCTCTCTGTGTTCTCAGGCTCACTGCGGCGGTTCTGCTTTACTGGTCCCATTTCCCTGTTTCCTTAGTCTTACTGCCAGATCTCCTTGGGAGAGAAGATTTCATGGTCCACCCCCCCCGCCCCCACACACCTGGCCCAAATTCATAATCCGTGGCGGTCGCTAGTGGGGGCTCATGAAAGTCTTTGAGCAGGAGGGTGACTCGATCTGGCCGTGGTCTGGCTGCCGAGCGGTGGACTGACCGCGGCCGGGCTGGAGGTGGGGGGCCGCTGAGGCCCGTGAATTCTGGCCGTGGTCTGGCTGCCGAGCGGTGGACTGACCGCGGCCGGGCTGGAGGTGGGGGGCCGCTGAGGCCCGTGAATTCTGGCCGTGGTCTGGCTGCCGAGCGGTGGACTGACCGCGGCCGGGCTGGAGGTGGGGGGCCGCTGAGGCCCGTGAATTCTGGCCGTGGTCTGGCTGCCGAGCGGTGGACTGACCGCGGCCGGGCTGGAGGTGGGGGGCCGCTGAGGCCCGTGAATTCTGGCCGTGGTCTGGCTGCCGAGCGGTGGACTGACCGCGGCCGGGCTGGAGGTGGGGGGCCGCTGAGGCCCGTGAATTCTGGCCCTTAATCTCCCACATGCAAGATGCAACTCCTCAGTCCTTGGACACGTCTCCTTTGAAGGTGTCTGGCCCCGTTTCCTACCTCCTCCTGCTCCACTGAGCTAAGGGAACAGCTTAGAATTAATATTTAAATTGTGTTCTCTTTCAGACTGATTGAGGAGTTGAAGCTGTCTTTGAAGAGCAAAGACGCTTTAATTCAGTGCCTTAAAGAGGAGAAATCTCAGATGGCATCTCCTGATGAAGCCGCGTCGTCTGGAGAACTCCAAGGACTTTCTGCTGCTCTGAGGGGAGACAGGGAGGGGGAGGCTGAGGTGAGGCGCCGTCACACAGCTGGGGGGTGCGGGGGGGGCTTTAATTACCCGAGCAGACCCCCCAGTGGAAATGAGTGCATACCCGGTCCCCGAAGTTCACACACACTGGCCTTCGAAATATCAGGTCCCTGTTGTCAGCTGAGGAATTAGCAGAAATCCTCCTTTGCCAGGGGCCCTGGCGGTTTTTTTCTTTGCAGTCTCGGGTTTTTGTAGAGATGGTTAAACATGCAGTCCATAGCTGTACGCCTCTGTTTACCATGTGTTAATATGCTGTGGCCTGGGAACTTTATTTTCATCCATGGGACTTTTTGTAGGGTGGTGTTGTGGTACGGACCTGTTTTGTCGCTGGGGATAAAGGCGGGCTTGAGGCCAGCTCTGGTCTGAAGCTTCAGAGGCGGTGGGGAATGGGAGTAACTTGCATCGGGGCCTGGCAGCACTCGAAGCGGGTCAGCACTGCACCTTAGTTAATCTTGGCGCCTTGCGAGGCGGAGCTCATGGTCCCCTCGTTGAGTGTGGAAACAGCTCGGAGAGTTCTGTTCTCCCCGGCTCCAAGAGGTGGGTCCCTGGCTCAGACCCCGCAGCCCCCCGGGCCCCCTGCCCTCGGTCCAGGGCTCCCACAGCCGGCTGTTTTGAAGCAGGTGGGCAGGCCCGGGGGTGCAGGCAGCCCCGGTGGAAATCTTCTGGTTCTGGTTGGACCCAGGGTGGCTGCGGGTCCGTTCGTGCCCAGGGACGCGTCGAAGTGCATGGAAGGTCTCAGTCTTTCAGTGGAGCAGGCTCGTCTTTGTCCCGACCCAGCCGTGAACCCCCCGCCTCCCTGGCTGCTTTCTGGCTGTGGCGGGCCTGCGTCTGCCCCTCCGCCTGACGCCTCTCGCCCCCCGCGTGCTGCGCAGTAGTGGCTTTTGCCCCATCCGGCAGCTCCTTGGTCCGTGCTCCATGGGGCTGGTGGTCAGCCAGCGGGGGTTACTTGTCTTTATGTTCTTCCCTCGGGCAGACTTCAGGTGAGACATAAGGAGTGGATGCTTGGGTTCACAAGATCCTCAGCAGCGGGAAACAGAAAGTAAACGAAGTGCTCATTCTCACTGTTCTGGGGGAGCTCCTGGTTTGTGGGTTCCTTCTGGGCACCAATGAATGCCTTTTCTTAGGCTGCACAGATGGAGCGGGAAAAGGAGAGAAATCGCTTTGAAGAGAGGATCCAGGTATGTTGATACAATTTTGAAAATGTCTTGAGGATGTATCCTTCGGCTTTTTTCTGAGTGCAGCAGGTAATTCTGTGTGACGGTAGGTGTCAGTCATTGAGTGCACTGCCTGCCAGTTAAACCTCAGGCACGTGAGAGAGGGTTTGGTAACCTCGGCGATGCCTTGGTGGAGTGGGCATTCCCATTTTGCAGGTGTAACCCTTGAGGCTCAGAGAGGTGAGGTCCCATCCCCAGGGTCACAGACTTGAAAGAGGTGTAGCAAGGATTTGGACCCACCAGTCTGACTGCAGAGCCCCTGTTCGGGGGCCCCCCAGTCACAGCTGCTGACGTCTGAGTCACGCCTGCAGCAGAGAAAACGCTTTCATGTCCATCATCTCATTTGATCCTCACAACAGCCTGGGAGGGAGGCAGTGGTGATTAGAAATGAACTCAGACTCTAAATGTGTATATTCAGTCTCCATCAAACCAGATTCTCTGCTAGCTTTTGTAGCATTAAGGAGTGAAATTAATGATCTGGTATTTCTCCCAAATAACCCGGTACGGTTTCCGAGGCTCTGCTGTGACTGAATCCAGGCTCCAGAAGGCACTAGAGTCCTTCCCGTGGGAGTAGCTGTCATCATCCTAACTGATTTGATTCCCTTTCTCCACCCATCCCCGTCGCCGGGAGCGGTAACACGGTAACTGGGAGCTGATGCCGCGACGCTCAGCACTACTTGGAAACGTTAATCACAGGTTGACAGGAAGAAGATAGAATAACTGCGTTTGAGTGTGCTCTTAAAGATATATTTACAGTGCATTTTGGTTAGAACGCATCAACTTAGTGAATCTCTTTCTAATCTAATTTAGGCACTTCGGGAAGACCTGCGAGAGAAGGAAAGAGAAATTGCTACGGAAAAGAAAAATAGTTTAAAGAGGGATAAAGCCATTCAGGGTCTAACCATGGCATTAAAGGCGAAGGAAAAAGAGGTATGTTGGGTACACCCGAAGTGAGATTTTTCTTTGTTAGCTTCTGTGACTGGCCTGTCTTACCCTAAATTTTTAGCTGTAGGTATAAAGTTTATAAGAGAGCTGAGATGAGTACGGAAAGTAGGGGAAGGGTTGTATTGTCTGTTAGAAGTTCTTCTGTAGAGGCTAATCCAGGGATGTCCAGTATGAATATAATGTGAGTTACAGATGGAATTTAAAATTTTCTAGCAGCCACATTGAAGTAAAAGGAAACAAGTGAAGTTCGAATGTTATCCTTTCACCATGTAAGCCAGAAAACAAAAATAATAATGAGGTAGTTACCATTTTTAAACTCGGACTTTTGTCTTTGAAGTCCGAATAGGCTTAGCACATCTCAAGTCAGACAGACCACATGTCAAGTGCCCAAGAGCCCCAGTGGCTAGTGGCTACCGTGTTGAAGAGTAGGTCCAGTCCTTTGAAAGACAGTAGAAAATTGAGATAGTGGTGTTTTGGGAGACAGGGCCGTGACTGACATCTCACCTGGTGTTCACAGGCTCCTCCGCGTTGGTCCTTTCTAGCCAGACCCAGCACCTCCGTCCCCGCCCTCATCCCGCCATGAGGCTCCACTCTGTCTTGCTTTTGTCTGCGTTGGTGGTACCACCGTATCCCCGGTCACCCCAGCCGGAAGTCCCCCTTGACTTTTGCTACCGGCCTGCTGCCCTGGGGATCCAAGGTGGTGACCGATGGTTCTTTGTGTTCTTGCGGTTGTGAGGATCGTGATCTAATGGTTCTTTGTGTTCTTGTGGTTGTGAGGATCGTGATCTATTACGCATCAGTCACTGCTCTGCACAGATACAGAGAAGGAAGCGCAGCTCTGCCGGCAAGTCTCGTGGAGACAAAAGGCGTTGTGAGGTGCTGTGACTGCGGGACACGCAGGGGGCTTTGGGGCTGGAGGGAGCGGGCCTGGCCCAGCTCGGAGAGGACGTGGGCGTGCCACCGCAGGCGCCCTCGGTGACTTCTGGGGCTTCTGGGCAGCGCAGCGGAGTGCCTCCTCTGGGAGCAGGTGCCTGGGCTGAGCCTTAGAGGAGGACCAAGCGTTAGGTGGGAAGGCAGGTGGAGATGCGGAAGGCATCTCGTGCAGAGGAGAGAACGTTGGCCAGAGCATTAAGTTAGGAAAGAGCTCCTTGTATGTTTGCAGAAGCAAAACAGTTGAAGCTTGTCTGAGCGTCAGGTACAGAGCTTGCGTGAGGAGAGGAGGAGCCAGAGAGGTCGTGCGTGCGGGGCAGCGGTGCTGGTGGAAGTCGGGGGTGGGGCTGCTCGGGTAGCAGCTGCAGCAGGAGGGGTGTGATCGTACGCCCCTCCCGGGGGATGAGACGGATCAGACGGGGTGGCCGGAGGGAGAGGGTGGAGGCAGGGAGGCCAGGAGCTGAGGCGAGCCCCCCCCAGTTCAGAAAGCCTGAGTCAGCAGTGATCACAGCAAGTAGGGGGGGTGGGTGGGGCTTATTCAAGAAGTAAGATTAGAAATAATGAAAAATGAGAAGTAGATCTGGGGAAATTTGATGATTAGATGTAGGACTTGAGAGAAGGAGCAGCGCAGGGTGACTTCCGGCTGCGTGCCTGGGGCTGTGGTGGCGTCACCCGCTCCCTCACAAGCGCGGATCCTGGAGGGTCATGGAGAGACGGGGCGGCCCTGGAGGCGAGGAGCCTGTCTGTGGGGGTTCAGTCATGAGGTCGCGTCTGCCTCTGCGACCCCGTGGACTTTAGCCCCCCAGGCTCCTGCGGCCACGGGATTTCCCAGGCAAGAATACTGTTTACAAAGTGCCAACTCCAAGGAGCCCATGGACTCTTCAGGTGAGAAGTCCAGGAGGCAGGTCGACATGCCAGTCCCAGACTTGGAGAAGGCCCAGGCCTGAAGGTGTGGATCTGGGAGTCAGTCTTCTACACGTGTGAGGGAAATTCTGAGAGCTGGTCTCCTTACCCAAGGAGAGCCTAGGGTGGGAAAGAAGGCGGAGCCTTGGGCTGCAGGGGTTGACAGTTTTCACGAATAAGGAGAGGAAGGTGGCCGCAGGGTCAGGATGCTAATAACCAGGAATCTGGGGTTGGGGAAGCCAAGGAGGCAGGAGCGTGAGCAGCCACTGGTGTCAGCTGCAGTGGAGGCTTGGTTCTTAATTGCAGTCAGGGTTTGTCTCATGTTTTGGGAGCTCAGGACCCAGCTGAAGGTGGAGCTCACCGTTGTGCAGGGCCCCGGGTGGTGGGGCAACTCTGGCTTCTCACAGAGGCCAGGGGGTGGCTGGGGAGTTCCTGGCTGACTCTGGGCCATAGGAGAAGGTCACTGGAGGGGGCGGAGTTCTGGGAGGAGCCAGGCTGGGTGGTGTGGTGGGTCATCTCTGGGAACAGTAGTATCGGGTTGGCTAAAAAGTTTGTTTGGGTTTTCTGTAGGATGGTTAGAAAACCCCAAGGAACGTTTTGGGTAACACAATAGTAACCCTCAGCGTGAGCGGGACATTAAGCTAGCACCTGTACACATCACAGTGTTCAAGCGTAACAGTGAGTGTGGCATCCTCGTGTTACCACGGGGGGGTGAAGTCTCGGAGAGGTGAAGTGCCTCTCCTAACATCGTCCAGTTAGCAGACGGGAAGTTCCAAACGAGAAGTCCCACTGTTCTGACTGCAGAGCCCTCGGCAATAAGGGCTCCCAGTTCAGCAGGAACGGCATTGGGCAATGCAGAGAGAGCAGATCCCAGTTGTATGCCCGGCTATTCTTCCTTATTTTTACCCAGATTGAAGAACTTAACTCTGAAATCGAAGCACTCAGTGCTGCCTTTGCTAAAGCCAAAGAGGCCCCCCAGAAAGCACAGACCCAGAAATTCCAGGTAAGTGTTAGCTTTGTTTGAAGTGGTCCTCCCTGTGATCCTTACCCCTGCGAGGTCAGGACCGTGCCGCTAGGAGGAGCCCAGGGAGCTCTGAGGGGCCGTGAGAGCAGACTTGGCTCGGCCTGATGGGAGGAGCTTCTCCCGCAGCTGTGGGCCACTCGCCAGCCCGTCCTCAGTCCGACATGAAGACGGCGACAGCTGAGCCCAGCGCCGCGAGTGCCGGGCTGAGGCCCAGGCTCAGGAGTTGGAGTAGCCTGTGTGAGATGTGTGGGTCATCTCATCTAACCGGCACAAGCCTGTGGGGAGGCCAGTGTTGGAGGGGTTTTTGAAGTTTCAGCAAGGGCACGCACAGCTTTGCAAGGGCCAGGGCTTACGTGCAGTAACTGCTGATCCTAACAGCTGGCCTCTGTTGAGCATACACCGTGCCCAGCCCTGTGCCGCGCGGATCAGCCCAGCGAGTCTGCCCAGCAGCGCCCCGAGGTGGGCCCTGTTCATACCCTCGTTCTCTGCGGAGGAAATCCAGGTTCAGGGCATCAGGGAGCTTGCTCAGGGTCACCATAGTGGAAGGAGCTGGGATGTGACCCTGGAGTCAGTCTCACGCCCCAGCCGGTGCTTTCCCTGTCCCCCCCACCTCCCCTCTGAGCCCGGCTGGTCCGGGCTTCCTGCTCCTGGCCAGGTATCTGTTCCAAGCCATGGTTAGTTGACCTGCCTGTTCTCTTTTTTCCCTTCAACATGGGACTGCAAGGACTTGTGCTGGTCATCCTCCGATCTTCCCTCTCTCTTGTTAATTACACTTCTGTATTTGGAATTAGCATTTTCTTCCCATGTTATACAGTGTTTACCTGCTACTAATAACTGGTTAATTGATAAAGCTCCATCATCTGATGAAGCCCATACCACCTTGAAACTCTTTGCTCCCACTTCTCCCTCTCATGTTGTTTTTAGTTATAAAGTAGAAGTTAGGAGTTAAATCTAATTTAAGACTGTTTGGTTCCTAAGATTCATATCCCATGCCTTATCTTTTCAGAGCCTCAGTTCACAGTAAGAGTAACTGAAGTAATTTGGTTTCAATCCTGGTGTACTGCAAGGAGAGATACATTTCTCTTTTGGGACTTTCAGCCTTGCCTTCCCAACTATTTTGGTGGTGGTTGATGAAATGGAGCCAAGATTATACTTTGCACTGAGTTTTTTTTTTTTTTAACTTGCTTAGAAATTAACAAGCCTTAAAAGCTGAATTCTCAGGAAAACCATCCATATTACCCATTCCTTAGGGAAAAAATATATATTGGCAATTGATGAGCAAAGACCAGATATCCTTATAAGAGCTGTGATATTTTACTTGCTATTGGCCCTTGAAGGAAAGGAAAGTCTTACACATTTAAATGTTACCCCGACTTGTTACGTGTATTTATTAGTTTCATAACTCTCAGTCCTAAAGACTGTCAGGGTGATTTCTGAGGTCTTGTAGTTCAGTGTCGGCCAGGTTTCGCATCTTGAGAAGTGTGAAGAGCAGACACTGTCGAAACACCTCAGGTTCTGCCTGGCTTGTCGGCTGTTCAGAGAGCACTCATTCATCCTTCGCCGTGGAGGTGGGGCGCCCACCTCTTTGACAGGTTGCCAGGACTTCAGCTCAAGTCTGACTCCCAGCTCCGTGATTTTTCTACTCTGATCATGTGTGTGAATAGACACATACCAGACCCAGGCTTGTTCATTACAAGGTATATATAATTTGCACATATATATATTGCACAGGTATATATATATTGCACAGACCCTTGAAAATGCATTGTCCTTCACATTGGGGGACCTTTCTGGGATGTTACGTGACTAGAACTAATTGTGGCGTCAGAGCCGGAGCTCACAAGGTTGGCGCTGAGCCTGACAGCGCAGCCGCGGTCAGTGGGATTCAGACTCTGGGATTCTGGCCGCAGTGCGGAGACGTGAGTTCTGATCACAGGGTGACGATGAGGATTGCAGTGCGGCCTGGCCGTGCTACCTCTGAAGCCATTAGAACAATGTATTTTCAGATTGGAGGCAGGGTTATGCCTCCTCCACCCCCTGCATGGCTTTATAAAAATAAAATTACACATTGCAAGAAATTCATAAAATATTTAAAAGTGTGGAAAGAGGTTGATAAAAGTCACCAGTAAAATCACATCTGAAGATATTCACTGTTAACACCTTAACTCTTTCAAAGCATATATGTATATATATATATGTATCACCTTTGAAAAATAGCATCATTATGTATTTTGTTCTGTAGTCTTTTGTTTTCATGTAACATTCTTGCCATAGCAGTATTTATAGATCTAACCAATCCTGATTTTTTTTTTTTTAGATCAGGCCAATCTTTAAAAAAACAATATTTTGAGGTAATTGCAGATTCACGTATGAATTTCTGTCCGCTCTTTACCTGGTTCTCCCGCAGTGAGCGTCTTGTGTGACCGTAGGACAGTGTCATAACCAGGATGTTGGTCAGTCTGTTGTCCTCATTCAGGTTTCAGCAGTTTGACATCACTCACTTGTGGGTGCGTGCGTGTGTGTGTGTGTCTGTGCTTTTTATACAGTCTTTTTAAACAGCTGCATATAGTCCGTTGTATGTATCATATTATTTTCACTGGGAAGAATGTGGGGTGGGACATGGACTTGCATCTGACTCTGCTTCACCAACTTGTCTCGTCTTGGGGAAGGTATTTGAACTCTCCAGTCTGCCTACACATCATAAAATCCAGATAGTCACACTTAGGTCCCCTAGTCCTTACCAGGGTTAAATAGAATGTGTATCTGGGCACAGGTAGTAGCTCAGTAAACGTCACTCATCCTTAAGTTGGGTGACGTAGTTCTGGCATAAAATTACAGTAGTGTTTGCTTTGGTCTGTTTTCAGGTTCTGTTAATGACATACACGTAGCCTTTAGCTTGAGGAAACTCTCCATGTTATCTGTTGATTGAAAGACAGTAGAGAAAGTGATGGAAGAGGGGGCCCAGATTTATTTATCCTGCACCAGCTGAAATGAGACCGTATGTTATCATCTTTTACCTTTTACAGCAATCCTGTGAAATAGCGATCAGTCTCACAAGTAAGGTAACGAACTTTAGAGAAACTAACGTCTCCCTGGTCACACAGCCTGAACCGGCCTTGGAACTCTGGGCCTTCTGCTCTTTTTAGCGAACTCATCATTTTTACACTGTGGAGAACAATTTGTTTAATATTATTTGGGCTTTAGTTTCTGACCTTGTCTCACTGGGCCAGATGTCTGCCACCTGTTCATTAGGCACTTGGGTGATGAAGTGGAATCCAGAAGTCAGGGTATCATGCAGGAGAAGGTAAAAAAAAAAAAAAAAATCTCTCCAAAGAAGCTTTCCAAAGGGCCATCTAAGAGAAAATTAACATGGCAAGTATTTTTATGAAGTGAATCAGTTGTATGAATTTGAGTTCTTTGAACATAGATTTTTTAAAGAGGCTTTGTGTTGTTATTTACATGGTTTTCCCACAGGACTTTGATCATTTTATTAATATCTATTATTTAAATAACAACCATTGCTGCTGTATATTTAACAAGCTCTGAACTGGTATTCTTATCTCTAGCCGTCCCCATTGAATTCAGTCTTCTTCTTTTAATTTTTTGTAGTTTATTGGTGTTAATTGAAATCTTCCCTGGAATGGGCGAGGTGGAAAATGCCCTGGAAAGGGCACGGCCTCTAGAGTCATTTGAATCCCAGGTTTAATCCCTTATGGTCTGAAGACAGGCCAGTCATTTAACAGTCTGAGCCTTAGTGACTTAAAGAGGGATGATAACGTGTATTTTGTAGGGTTGGTATGCTGCTGCTGCTAAGTGGCTTCAGTCGTGTCCGACTCTGTGACCCCATAGATGGCAGCCCACCAGGCTCTGCTGTCCTTGGGATTCTCCAGGCAAGAACACTGGAGTGGGTTGCCGTTTCCTGCTCCAGTGCATGAAAGTGAAAAGTGAAAGTGAAGTCGCTCAGTCGTGTCTGACTCTTCATGACCCCATGGACTGTAGCCTACCAGGCTCCTCTGTCAATGGGATTTTCCAGGAAAGAATACTGGAGTGGGGTGCTATTGCCTTCTCCAGGATTGGTATGGGAGACAGAGATACAATACTTGTAAAAGTGCCTGGTTTAGACATTCATGTGTTATCAGTGCTTAATAAAAAGTAACTATGAAAATTGTTCAAGGTGAGCATTTTCCCAAATCAGTGTTTGTCGTCTTTTTTGGGGCAAATAAGCATTGCCCCAGTTACTTTGTGGGGTGGGGTGGAACGTGACCTAGGTTTTCGCGTTGCTTCTGTTTATTTCAGCTTTAAAGGAAACTGAAAGCAAAGCCTCTGTAGAGCCCACTTTGGAGCTTGACTGGAGTTCTCCCTCCATCTTACGAGGTGCCGTGTCCTCGACGGTAGTTGGGGAAACGTGGGACCAGGTGGCGGGGCTGTCGGGGCCCACGGACAGCAGAGCCTCTGCACCTCCAAAGCGACTGTGGTTATAGCCCGCCTCTGTGAACACCTGGGCTTTTCTGTCGGTGGAGGCAGAAGTAGATCTCTTGGGACGGCCCAGAAGCGGGGGCCGGTCCCTTTGTGCTACAGTCAGCGTCGAGACCCTGACAGCTCAAGTGTCCCTTGCTCTAAAATTTTTAATCTTGTCCTCAATCTAATTCAAAAGACACATTTTTAAAAGAAGTTTATTTTCTTCTATTATGAGTAGTATATAATTTTTTCTCCGAAGATTACAAAGAAGGAGAGAAGGGAAATCAGGTGATCACTCAACCACTATTAATACTTTGATGATTCTCCTCCCTGGTTTTCTTCTGGCATAGCTTTTATTTTTTAGCTCGTTTGCAGTTTGATTTTCTGGTTTTCTTTTTAATATAACATCATGACTTAGAAATATTCACATATTATCAGTTCAGTTCAGTTGCTCAGTTGTGTCTGACTCTTTGCGACCCCATCAGCTACAGCACGCCAGGCCTCCCTGTCCATCACCAGCTCCCGGAGCTTGCTCAAACTCATGTCCACTGAGTCGGTGATAGCATCCAACCATCTCATTCTCTGTCGTCTGCTTCTCCTCCCGCCTTCAGTCTTTCCCAGCATCAGGGTCTTTTCCACTGAGTCAGTTCTTGGCATCAGGTGGTCAAAGGATTGGTGTTTCAGCTTCAGTATCAGTCCTTCCAGTGACTATTCAGGACTGATTTCCTTTAGGATGGACTGGTTGGATCTCGTTTATACTCCAACTCTCACATCCTTACACGACTACTGGAAAAACCATAGCTTTGACTAGATGGACCATTGTTGGCTTTTTAATATGCTGTCTAGGTTGGTCATAGCTTTTCTTCCAAGGAGCAAGCGTCTTTTAGTTTCATGGCTGCGGTCACCATCTGCACTGATTTTGGAGCCAAGAAAATAAAGTCTGTCACCGTTGTTTCCCCATCTATTTGCCGTGGATTGATGGGACCGATGCCATGATCTTCTTTTTTTGAATGTTGAGTATTAAGCCAGCTTTTCTACTCTCCTCTTTCATTTTAATCAAGAGACTCATTAGTTCCTCTTCGCTTTCTGCCATAAGGGTGGTGTCATCTGCATATCTGAGGTTATTGATATTTCTCCCAGCAATCTTGATTCCTGTGTGTGCTTCATCCAGCCCAGTGTTTCTCATGAGGTACTCTGCATGTAAGTTAAATAAGCAAGGTGACAGTATACAGCCTTGACGTACTCCTTTTCCTGTTAGGAACCAGTCTGTCATTCCATGTCCAGTTCTAACTGTTGCTTCACATATTATCAGCTCTTTGTAAATAATGGTTTTAAGATTTTATCGTGTGGCTTTGTCATATTTTATTCTTTTTCATATTCTTGCATGCTTAGATTGTTTATTTTTTATTGTTCTAAGTAATTCTGTGATGAATGACTGTATATAAAGTTTTCCCCCCCTTATATTTTGAATTCTTCTCCTGAGATTGGATCCTAGGAATGGAATTACGGGCATGGCTGTGAACCTGTTTGCACGTTGTACACATGCTCGGCGTCTGTAACCTGCCCACAGGGGCTCCGTCAGCGTGCGCTCCGGTCAAACAGTGTATTTCTTGGCTTCTGGGTGCTTGGCCAGTTCTGGAGAGGTGATTGATAATTGTGTCATTTCCCAATGAGCTCGCCAGCACTGGGTATTCTCATTAAAACAGTCTCCCTTGTTATATGAAGTCTCGTTTTTAATTTGCTCTTTTGGATTATTGGTGCGTTATGACATTTTTTCATATGCTTGATAGTCACGTATTTTCTCTGCTGAACTGTATTAATGAAATAAACCTGTTTTTGATACGTTTAGACATCTAACTCTGCTGAAGTTAAAGCCTCTTGTGGTGGCGGTCAGTTACCCGACCGACCATTCCTTTTTCTCTGGATGACTCTGGGCTGGAGCCATCCTAACAGAGATGAACATTGCTTGTGCTTGACTCCATCTCTGCCTTTTAAATAAAATCCTTTACCTTCTATCTTTTAAAAATAACAATTTTTAAAGCTATTATAGAAATAACATGCTAACCCTTTATTTGAAAATACAGAGAAGTAAAGAAAAAAAATCATGTGTTCCCACCCCACCAAAGAGAGTTACTGACATTTGTGCTTTTCTTTATCATCTTAAAAAAAAGTAAGTTCTTTTACACAATAACTGTAGCCTTTCCCCCCTAATATCAACATCATAACATAAAGAATACCCTGTGTTATTTCATAACCTTCATATAATTTTTCTTTGGGTCCTGAATGTTATTTATGTTAGTTTCCACGCCCCCACCCGCCGGCCCTGAGGGTGGCCAAGGAGCACCTGTGCCTTGGTTTGTTCACTGAGCTGTGACAATCAACCCAGCTCCCCTCCCCCTCTGCTTCTAGGGGTCTGAAGATTACGAGGCTGCTCTGCTTGAAAAGGCAGCCCTTTTGGCTGAGCTGCACTCAGAAAACCTCAGCAAGAGCGCAGAGAACCGCAGACTGCGCAGAAGCGTTAAGAAGGTCACCCAGGAGCTGAGCAGCCTGCAGCAGGAGCGGGAGAGGCTGGGGAAGGCGCTGGAGGCAGCCCGCCGAGAGAGGGGCGGGGGAGAGCACGCCGTCCACGTGAGTGCCGCCGCTGGCCCTCTGGAATGGGGGCGCAAGCCTGGGGGCTGTGTGGCTGGCTATGGTTTTAGGGAGATAGATATTCATCGCTGAAAACTTAGAAAAGCCCCCAAAACAGAAAATGTTTCACTCATCTTCTCATCACCTAGAAATGACCGGTCCTAACTGTTTGATGTTCCGGTCCTTTTATTCTCTCTCTCTCTCACACAGACACGGACACGCACGTGCACATTACTAGTATCGAGCGGAAAATGCATTTTTAAAGTTTCCTGGCCATGCGGCATGTGCGATTGTAGTTCTCCGGCCAGGGAGTGAGCTCCAGCCCCCGACATTGGAAGCGCAGAGTCCTCACCGCGGGGTCACCAGGGACGTCCCTGAAATGCATTTCTGTGTCTGTTTTGCTTTTTATTCTTCTGTTTTGGTGTGTGTCCATTATGAGTTTTCTTGAGAAACATTTTTTTTTAAAATATGTGAACACAGTGGTTCATCACTTGAATGCGCTGCTTATTTAACTTGTCCTTACTGTAGGGTGTATAGTTCATTGCACTCTTTTTTGTTTTATAACAAGTGCTGCAAGAAGCATCATTGTACATAAATACTTAATCAACTGATTATTTCCTGATAAAGGCATAATTACTCGGTCAAAGACTATGCATATTTTTAATGCTATTTTATAGATACATTCAAATTGTTCTCCAGGAAGATTACACCACACTCCCTAGAGGAGAGTGATCTTTTTAAAAGACTGCTCTATTTAGCATTGAGTGTTAGTATTTAAAAAAATTCTCTCTGAATTTGGTAGACAAAAATTCTCTCTTACAGTTTCTATTATATTTATTTTTTTTGAGAGACATACTCACCTGGTGTTATATCGCCATGTTTCGTTTATTTTCACTGCTGTGTGCTGCTCTAGCGTGTGAGTTTATGGTTATTTATCCATTTACTGTGCATGGAAATTGGGGCTGGACCTTGTCTTTGGCCATCGTAGCTGACAGCCTTTTGAGGCAAACACATGTGTCTTCTGTTGTGATTTCTGTCATACCTAAACTTCAGTATTCAGCATCCTTGGAGCAGGACATGGTAACCCACTCCAGTATTCTTGCCTGGAAGATTCCACGGACAGAGATGCCTAGCAGGGGACAGCCCGCGGGGTCGCAGAGTCGGACATGACTGAGCACACGCACGTCATGTTTCACATTCAGTATCCCGAGAGTCACATCTAGACGCCAGGCCTTGGTGCAGTTGGGCAGGATGGGCTCTGAGGCTGAGTGGTCACTGACAGTCAGGTTCAGTGAGTGCCCTGCATGGGGGCCTGGGGCAGGTCTAGTATGGGAGGGCTCCAGGGAGAGCCCGCAGGTTCCAGGGTCCTCTGGGGGCTGCCCTTAGCAGGGATGGGACATCAGGATCCATAGTTGGAAGTCCAGATGCTGACACCAATAAGAGGAGTGAAACATCACTGTTTGTCTATTTTAACAGAAATTTCAGTAGGCAGCAAGACAGCAATAATGGAAACTTAGGAAAATTAAAAAAAAATGTCGCCTGAAGTTCCACAGCCCTCCTAAAGGATCACCCTTCAGCCCTGCTGCATGGGGGGCCCAGTCGGATCAGACTCTGTGTTGTCTGGTCACCTGCTTTACCACGAGCGGCCCCCCTGGGCCTTTCTCTCTCATGGCCATCTCCCCGTGTTGTGTAGGCTCGAGGGCAGTCCCGCTGAAGGCTGCCTACGCTTCATCGAGTAGATTTCACATGATTTACTTGATAATTTCTTGCTCTCTTGGACAGTTTGCCCATTTCAGTAATACCACAGTACACATCTTTGGGCAGTAAGGCATTGTTTTCTTGAATTCCCAAGGATCTGAGGAGTGTGGTCACTGGGCCAGATGACACAAATATTTTACACTAGTTAATCACGCTGCCACGTTACTTGTTCAAAGGGCTGGATTAATTTATGCTGCCACTGGCAGTATTGGAGTCTACCAGTTTGTTGCATGTTATTAAAAAACGTTTTTCTCGTATTTATGCGGTGTTGTTGAACAGCAAATGTATCTGGGCTAGATGCTGATGTAAATATGTGGCACGGCCTCTGAATGTTTTAGTTTTTTCTTAAGGGAGATGAAATTGTTATACATGGCAAAATGCAAAGCAGTGGAAAACCCAGAGCTAATTCATGCAGCTTATGTATTCAGTGCAGAAGATCCTTGTGGCAGAGAGTAGTCAGGAAAACTTCCTAGGACAGCAGTCCCCAAACTTTTGGCACCAGGGACCAATTTCCCTGGAAGACAGTTCTTCCATGGACAGGGGGTAGGAGGGATGGTTTGGGGATGATTCAAGCTCATTACATTTATTGTGCACTTTATTTTTGTTATTATAACATCAGGTCCGCCTCAGTCATCAGACATTAGATCACAGGGGTTGGGGACATTCCTTGCTCTTGGAGGAGATGACACTCAAGTTGAGTGATCAGTGTGAGATTTGAGTCATGTGGCTTTATAGATGAGTAAAGAAAAGACTGGCCAGAAGGGGTCCTTCTGTAGAGGTCAATTTTCATAATCAATTCTTAGATCCTTCACTGTTGGATAGTTTTTTTTCTCCCTTAGTTTAGTTTATCCCCTCTGTTCTCCACTATCATTATAAAAATGTTTATTCAGTAGAAATTGGATTTGGGGGCTACGTAGACATGTGTGTGCGTGTGCGTGCACACACACACACACACAAACCTGTAAACTATGTAATTGTTTCTTTACCTTATAACTTACTCTTGGTAAACATTTGAAATGGCTGTATAACTGTATATCAAGGAGGGTACGCTGTAAGTTATTTACCTATCCTTGTATTGTTAGACATTGTTGGCTCCATAATTCACTTATTCATGAAAGCCCTGATGCTTCCTAAAGGAATTTTGCACTGCAGTTGATAAGAAGATTTCTAAATAATATGCATCTATCTTCATAAGGAGGCAAGGAATGCTTGACAGAAAGTGGAAGGGGCATATGACGGGGAGAGGGAGGGATTGGATCAAAGTCTACTCTGGGTGGGAGGTTTTCTTTTTTTGCAGGGCCAGAAACTCAGTTCCTTAGGGAACTTAAGCAGAAAAAGGAGTCTATTACCTTGGATAACTAAACACTTGGAAGGACAGAGCTGACAGGAACTCTGCCAGGACCGAGTCTGTGTCTTGAGAGCTGGCTTGTTTCTAGCGTCCACTTAACTCCAGCTCCAAGCACTTGGACCCACCACTGCCAGGCCTGGTGGGATGGCCACTCCTCAGTTTATTGCAAGAGAGGAAGGAGGACTCTCGCACTCATCCCCTGGTCAGGAGGCCCGAGGGGTGAGCTACCGAGAGGTTCAGCTCGGCTCACAGGCTCGCTCTTCGTCAGAATGCGTGCGTGCAGGTGTGAGCTTGTGCTCCGTCACTGGCGGCCTCCCCCAGAGCCCCGTGTTGGGAGGGGATCAGCGCTTCCCCGGAGAGAGCGCGGCTGTCTTTCAGGGCCCTGGTTGCCAGCGCCTCTGTGTTCGCCTCAGATGCGCATGCCTCTGACTCAGCATCCTTGCGACGCATCACAGCTGCTTTGCTACATTAAGTCCTACTTGTTTCTTACAAGACAATCTGGCCGTGTTTTTTTCTTTGTGGTGCATGTATTGTATCACAGCAGCATCTCTACTTCTGGCTTCATCCCAAGAATTCGCCGTGTCCGTCTCATCAGTGTGTTCTGTACCCGATCCTGGGGGCACTGGCTTGTTCAGGGTCTGGGGAAATGTGCTGGGGGTGGCTTTACCTTATGGGGCAAGGATGCATGCAGAGGTAGAGTGTGGCCCACAAGCCTCGTGTGTTTTATCAGCTGCTTCTGTTAACTAAGCTCTTTATTAACTAGAGCCTCCCACGCAGCAGCTGCTATTGCCGTTGCTTTTGGACTGAAACAAACAGAAACCCAGGCCTTTTGGTGGCCCCTGTGTCTGGCTTGGCGCAGGAAAGGACTCCATTCCTGCATTCAGCCACATCGGATGCTTTGTGCAGGCCCTCTGCTCGGCCTGGGGACAGCTCCCGAGAGGAGATAGAGACAGACTACCCGTGAGAGCATAGAGCAGGACCAGAGAAGGGTCCTGGGGAAAGTGACCTGTGAACTAGTTCTGAATTGTGAGTTGAAGGTCATGATGTAGGCACGGGAGAGGGGGGTTTTGTGCAGGAGACGAAGGTACACAGGTGCGAGAGAGTGTGGTGTTTGGCGGAAGAAGAGTTTGGAGCGGTAGTGGCTGGTGCTTTAACCTGGAGAGAGAGTGGATTGTAGAGGGCCTTGTCACAGTTTGGGGGTGTGGACGTGACCCCTAGGCAGTGCGGCCCCCGTTGAGGGGGACTTAAGGAGAGGATTGTTAGGGTCAGGGGTGCAGTTTAGAGAGCCTTGTCTGATGGACGTCTGGAGAATGGCTTGGCTGCAGAGAGCCCGGAGACAGGAAGATGAGAACAGGTGCATGGCCTGAGAGACCGGCTCCGAGAAGCCAGGGCAGAGGGGAAAAGAGAAGGAGCCTCTTCCTCTGCAATGGGGCCCTCAGGTGTGGCTTCTGGGCTGTCCGGGTGCATATTCGAAGCCTTCCCCACCAGGACTCTTGAATAATCAGCATTTACTTGAACTCCCCTGCCTCCCACAGGTAGAGCTGAAAAACACTGGTAAGAAAACCTGTTCCCAAGTAGATAGCTGGGAGGACCTGAGTCACAGCACAGGGGCCTCAGCTCAGGGCCTGTGGTGACCTGGAGGGAGGGGGGGTGGGGAGGCTCCGGAAGGAGGGGTGTGTGTATCATATGGGCCTCCCTGGTGCCTCAGCTGGTAAAGGATCCGCCTGCCGTGCGGGAGATGTGGCTTCGATCCCTGGGTGGGGAAGATCCCCTGGAGAAGGGAAAGACTACCTACTCTAGTGTTCGGGCCTCCCTGGTGCCCCAGCTGGTAAAGGATCCGCCTGCCGTGCGGGAGACCTGGCTTCGATCCCTGGGTGGGGAGGCTCCCTGGGAGAAGGGACCGCTGCCCACTCCAGTCTTCTGGGCTGGAGAATCCCACGGACCGCAGCTCACGGGTCACAAAGAGGCGGACACGACTGAGCAGCCGTCACGTCACTCTCAGCTGACTCACCTTGTTTTAGGGCAGAAACGAACAAAACAGTAAAGCAGTGATGTGTGCTTGGTCGCTCAGGAGCACTCCAATAAAAAAGAAAGAAAATCAGTTCCAGACATTGGTCTTTTTCTCAGTTCACATTCAGTTCAATCTTCAACATCCTTTTTGATAGTGAAAATTGGTATCAGAGTGGTAGAAATAAAGCAAATATGATTTCTTAGGTGTGGATTTCTTTGGAGTACTTTGCAGTTAATAAAGAGACTGCCTATCTTTCCCTTGTTGCTCACAGCCCTGCAGTTGGGCATAGAACAGGTTATTCCCATTTTTCAGATTAACCGGAGGCTCAGCATTTAAATGGCTTTTAAAAAAAAGAATTTAAATGGCTTGATCATGGTCACATAGAAGAGGATAAATAATGTGACATGGATCCAGGACTGTGGGCTCTTTTTAGTTTCAGAACTTTGCCTAAGATACTATGCTGAGGCTATGGCAGACCGTCAATATTTATGTTAAGCATACTGTGCTTTTGGCAAAAAGGAAGACTGATACAATTTCATCTTTTCAGTGGACCACAATAATCTGTTTTCAAGACCACCCAACTTGTATCTGGGTTATTTGAAGCTTTCAAACTTGTCTTTTCTTTCTGTGTTTCAGAAACATTTTCAGAGGTTTATGGACAGTCATAAAATTAAATGCATTAGGTCACAAAAATGAGGGCAACGAGTGGAATGGAATCAGGTGAGGCAGGAGAAATACCTGTTGTGATCGTGGTCGCAGTGCTCGAGGCGGGACTTAACGTCCAGCGGGCAGTTCCTGGCAGCGACAGTGAAAAGGGAAATTCAGTTACCAGGTCTTGTGTCTGTAAAGATGAAGACGTTAAGATAAAGGGACCGCCTTTGCTGGTGCCGAGGCCCGAGGGAAGTATTGCCTCTGGTGGGTTTCTGTAGCGTTCTCTGAGCAGTACTTGGGGCCCTGACAATGCCCCATTCAATGAAAGCAATTTGCCCAGGGCCAGATCAGTGTCGTCCAAGTTGGGTAAGCTTGTAAGTATTTAGGATTTCAGTCCCCGGGACTGTCTCGCTGTTTCCCGTTATTCTCGTTTCTTGGACAAGAATTACAAAATCAGCGGGAAATAACACTGCGGCCCTGTCTTGAGACGATCTCTCACTCGACGCCTTTGCGGCGGTCCCCTGTGAGCAGGACGGGTCGAGCCAGCCTCTCTTGGATGTGATCGAACCATCCGGCGCTCGTGCCAAAACCGTGCACTGCCGCCTCACTGTGCCCCTCCTAAGCTCTTTGGAGGGAGACAGTGCCTGTCTGAAAACGCAGCTTGGATCCGAGGCGTCTGAATTCGCGGTGTCTGATGGTGCCTGAACACCGAGACGTTTGGCTGGGAGAGTCAGTTCATTGTTTGTTGCTTTGTTTTAATTGCATGTGATTGCAGTCACCCGGTGCTGGGCACCTCAGCATGTGTTGTCATTTGCAGTTTGCGCATTTGTTTATTCAAGGGACAGTTGCCGAGTATTTGCACTGCTGCGGCCACTGTTGGTAGGCTCGAGTGAATCCAAGCTCAGCCTCTACCTCGGGAGTCCTGTTCGCGAAAAAGAAAAGACAAGGTCAAAAAGTGAGGGTCTCACAGATAGATCCCCTTCATTGTATTACACCTCCTCACCAGCAGAGGGACCCATAACTCTTTAAAGAAATTCAGGAGGCCTTTGCGAAAAACAATCAGACCCCACCCCCGATATTCCCAAGTCGATGTTCTGACTGTGATGTTTAAAATGTCCTAGCTTCATGGAGAAGGCAATGGCAACCCACTCCAGTACTCTTGCCTAGATAATCCCATGGACGGAGGAGCCTGATAGGCTGCAGTCCATGGGGTCGCTAGGAGTCGGACACAACCTGAGCGACTTCACTTTCCCTTTTCACTTTCATGCATTGGAGAAGGAAATGGCAACCTACTCCAGTGTTCTTGCCTGGAGAATCCCAGGGACGGCAGAGCCTGGTGGGCTGCCGTCTATGGGGTCGCACAGAGTCAGACACGACTGAAGCGACTTGGCAGCAGCAGCATCTTATGAGGTTGTATTGGACAAGGGCATATGTATCTCAGGAGGGGAGCAGAAAGTCACCTATTTTGCGGGGATTTTATGAGACCTGAAGATTAAGGAACTTTCACTGCTGTTCTTACCAGTTTCATGTCTATTAATGTTTTGTGATCCTCAAAGGCCCAATGTTAGTGAATGCAAAAAATCAGGGTGAGGAGACATGTCCATGCCTTGGGGTAGATTGTTCTTCACTTGCTTCTCACCTATCCTGACCATCTTTCCCTCGTGAATTCCAGAACACTGAGCACTGTTCTGGAGTTTCAGGAGGGGACTTTATGCTGTCAAAAAGGAGGACAGCATGGGCCCCTGCAAGAGGACAGTCAGGGCCTGAGGGGTTAAGTCCAGACGCCCAGAAGGGTCAGGTCCGGATTGGGATAACTATATATCCACACTAGAGGCTCTTATTTTAACAAAACCAAATGAAGTTAACTCAGGAGTTATGACCCAACCTTTCCATGAGGCAATCAAAGGAGATCCTACACCAATAAACACTGCCCCTGTCACCCGTGGAAAAAAAATAAAAATAAAATGTCCTAGCTTCTGTGGTCTGGGGCTTCCCTGGTGGCTCAGATGGTAAAGAATCTGACTGCTGTGTGGGAGACCAGGGTTTGATCCCTGGGTTGGGAAGATCCCCTGGAGAAGGGAATGGTTACCCACTCAAGTGTTCTTGCCTGGAGAATCCCATGGACAGAGGAGCCTGGCGGGCTACAGTCCCTGGGGTCACAAGAGTCAGACACGACTGAGTGACCAACGCTTTGATCTTTTCTGTGTTCTAACAGAATTGCTGCCTGGTCTCTCACATCCTTGCTCTCACATCTCTGGCTTTGATAACCTCGTTTGGCTGTGGAGACTCAAGGTGCTTCTCTGTGTGTGTGTGTGCGTGCACATGTGCATGTGTTTGCACATGTGTGTATGTGCGTGCATGCGTGTGCTTGTGTATATGTATGTGTGCAAGCACATGTGTGCATATGTATGTGTGTATATGTGTGTCTGTGCATGTATGTGTGTGCATATGTGTGTATGTATGTGCACGTGTGTCTATGTGTATGTATATGTGTGTGCATGTGTGTTTGTGTATGTGTGTGCATGTGCGTGTATGTGTGTGCGCGTGCGTGTATGTATGTGTGCATGTGTATGTGTGTGTATGTGTATGTATGTGTGCTTGTGTGTGTGTGCATGTGCACATGTGTGTATGTGTGCATGTGTGTACGTGTGCGTCTATGTGTGTATGTGTGCGCGTGTGTCATGTGCATGTGTTTGTGTATGTGTGCATGTGCGTATATGTGTGTATGTGTGTGCACGTGTGTATGTGTGTGCGTGTGTGTCTGTGTACGTAGTGGAGGACAACAGAGGTAAATCTTGGTTTCACGCTTGCTGTCTCTGGTTCAGGCGTGCTGTGTGCTGCTCCGGGTGAGTCGGGGGAGGAGAGGAGCAAGTCACAGTCTTTTCCTTCTCTGAGGACCCCGGTTATTAGACGTTGGTTTAGCCTGTTCCCCAGACTGTCTCGTAACGCTCTCGCCTGTTATGAGACCTGTCACCTGCTACTCTGACAAGTGCGTGCTTCAGAACCTGGGCCCTCAGCTCTGCAGGGATGCGTTTACTGGCTACAGCCCCAAAATCTAATTAAAGTTGTATCCGTCACCCAACTGGCTGATCCCATGTGCTTTGACAGGGGCGGGTTTGATTCCAGGGCGGTTCAGCCTCAGCCTCTCTGGTCTCCTTGCGTGTTTGAGGACAGGTGACTCCAGGTGAGCTTGCAGCAGCGCTCAGGACGTCTCTTGGTGAGCTGTCATCCAGAGCCGGCGCGTGGAGACAGCGTCTGTAGGCTGTCGGCTGCTCGGTCAGGGCTGAGACCGCAGGCCTGAGGTGGTGTGATCTGTTGTTGTTCAGTTGCTAAGTCCTGCCTGACTGACTGCAGCGCGCCAGCCTTGTCTGTCCTCCCCTATTTCCTGGAGTGATTTTCACCAAGGGTCAAAGCGCCTCTTCCGCCAACCCCCAGCCTTTGTATTTTAAGGACAGGTGTGAAGATTTTGAATCGGTGTCCTTGTCGGATGTGCAGTTTTAATGACCTGTGTGAGAGAAGTTTAGTCTTTGCAAATCCCAGCTCCTCATAAGGGAGGCAGAATGCAGAGACTTGGGAGTCAGACCCCATTTGAACTCTGGCTCCACCGCTTGCCAGCTGTGGGTCTGGGAACCAGCTACTTTGCTTCTGCAGACCGTGATGTCCATTTCTTGTTAGAAAACCAGGCATTAGTTGTGAGGGTTCTATGAGAAAAGATACAGCACTTAGCCTAACACCTGGCACATCACCAGTGATTAGTAGGTAGGAACTGTTCTGTTGATGGTCTTGGGTGCCAGACATGTAGCAGTCTGGTGGGTGTCTCTGGGACACGGGGGACGTGGTGGCAAACTCAGGTTGGAATCTCAGCATCATCTGGTGCTTAACTCTAAGCTTCTAAGTCAGTTACTTAATTCTTCTAAACTTATGTTTACTCCCCTAAAATGGGGTCGATGACGTCTAATCCGGAATTAAATAATGGATGATAAGATGCAGGTCAGGGGAAAATGCCTGCTGCGGTTCCCGGCACGCAGAGGGCGATGCTCAGCGCTTAGGTGCCTTCTCTTCCCTCTTTTGCTGCCTTTTAAGTGTGTGGCAGGTGCTGGCTCAGGACTCGGGGTGACAAAGCGCGGCCCCCGAGACTCTGCCAGATCCCGCTGGCTAATAAGTGTGGTCTGCCCTTTCAGCAGTCAAGGCAACAAAGCCGTACATTCCTTCTTTGATCAACAGTCACCTCTCCTCTGGAGAGAGTGCTGGTGCGTTCCTCCCAACCCACTGATTCCTCTGGGGGGGCGTCAGAACCCTTTTCAGTGACAGACCCTGGGGTGTGCGTGGCCCACGTGGGGCTGCTGGCTTTGAAGGCCGTCTCCATCACTTCTCATCGGGAATTGCTGTCGTCTTTCTGGGGCGCAGACAGAGAGACTTTCCTTTATCTCTGGCTTTCCCTGTATAATTTTTGTGCCAGGCCCTGTCCTGGGCACTGAGGAGACAGGACTGAATCAAGTCAGACGCAGTCTTTGAAGGAATCTAGTAAAGAAATACAGCGGAAACGCAGACAAGAGCTGATTAAAGTCGAGCGTGATGAGTGCTCATGGAGGGCTGACCCAAGAGATTTGGGAGCACGGAGGAGGGATCTGCTGAGAGAGGAGGGGAGGAGAGGCTTCACAGAGGAGGTGGGTGTGAGCGGAGACCCGAAGGACAAGCCCCTGAGTGCCTGGAGGCCGGGGTGGGCATGGGTTTCCGGTAGAGGGAAGGCCGGGTCGGGGCTGGTGGTGTCGGGAATGAGCCCAGCTTGGGGCGCGGGCGGGGCTGGGGGGAGGCCGGGCGTGCCCTGTTGCATCGCTGGGTGAGGTTTAGAGATGGTGGTGCCTGGCCTGGTGCCGACACCCCGAGGGGTGCGCCCCGACCCCGACCCCTGTGCAGTCTGCGCGTCCCCACCTTTGTCCGTGTGTCCGCCCCTGGCTCCCTGGTGAAGCCACACGGAGCCCCCTGCTCAGAATCACACCGCTCGCGTGGGGACTGGTCTCCGTGGCCTGGACTATCTCATCTCAGTGGTCTCCGTTTATTGTTTGAGCCTATGAATTCTTTGTTTGTCTTCCCTGGCGGCTCAGACAGTAAAGCGTCTGCCTGCAATGCGGGAGACCCAGGTTCGATCCTTCAGTCGGGAAGATTCCCTGGAGAAGGAAATGGCAACCATTCCAGTATTCTTGCCTGGAAAAGTCCATGGACGGAGGAGACTGGTGGGCTACAGTCCATGGGGGAGCAAAGAGTCAGGCACGACTAAGCGACTTCACTTCACTCATTCTTTGTCCGAATAACTCTTCTGGAGAGAAAACACGTAAAGGCAGGGCTGCTCAGGGTGAGTTGCGCTAAGAAGCCGGGCAGCCCCTCTCTCCCCCGACGCCCGCCTCCTGCCTCGGTCCCAGGAGCCACGAGGCTCCGCAGAGTGTGACGGGAGCACCAGTATCTTCTGCTCTTTCTGGAAGTTCTTACACCACTGAGTTTCTCTGCCTCATTACGATTTTAGCGAAGTTTCCTTTGTACGTTTAAAGGTAACCACTGACAAGCTTTCTCACAGTGAAGCCTCCTGATAAGATGGAAATTTGATGGATGAGAACCTTCTCATTCTCCATCTGGCTGGAGATAAAACAAACTAGCTGCCTGGCGAAGGAAGTGTGAGGGCCTGCCTTTTCATTTCTAATGTGATTCTAAGATTATAGGGATATTTTATTTTTCATATAATCCACTTAAAAAAAGAAACACCTGCTCTAAGAGATCCTCTGATATGCAAAGGCATTGCTCGGCTCGGTGCTGGGAATCTTCACCTTGAGGGGTGTGGCCCATGTGGGTGGAAATTGAGGCCGTTCTGCTGATGGCGGCGTGAAGGCTTGCTGGGGCCACTCATTGTGAAGGGTGGCGGTCTGGTGTAGGGTAGCGGTCTTCAGACTTTTTCCCCTCGTCTCTTTGTTTAGAAGCAGATAGACAGATGTATCTGCAGATTCCTGCATTAAAACCCATTATGAACTTCCGTGCTTTCCTCCAGTTAACTGACTCAGTTTCTGGAGGAAGGCCCGGGAGCGTGCAGTTACTTGGTGTGGACAGCCGGCCAGGCTGGGGCACTGCTCATCCGAGGGCTTCGTTCACAAGCTCAGTTTGAAGAACCACTTGTTTAGTGAAAAGGACACAGATAGACCTGGTTTTGAATCTGGATTCCACCCCTTTTCTCCTTCGGTTAAAGTGCTGGAGCTCTCTGAACTGCAGTCTCCTGGTTGGTGGAGTGGGTGTTGTCAGAGCCTCTGCTTTGCAGTCTGGCTGCTGTGAGGATTGGAGGAGGTGCGAAGGATGTCAAGTGCCCAGTGCCGTCCAGAGGGCCGTGGGGGTTCGTAGGAAAAAGTGGTGGGTAGGATTTTGGGAGGACGATTGCAGAGGGCCAGAGGAATCAGGGAGGGCTTGTGGAAGGGGTGGCCGTGGGATTGGCCCTTGTCAGAAAAGCGTGCTGTCTCCAGGCAGAACTGGGGAGGTTTTTATGATTTTGTTTCCTGGTGGGGGAGATGGATGGAGACAGGCGGGGGCCTGGAGGGCTGATGGAGCAGTTAGGTGAGATAAAGCCAGGAGGGAGCCCCCCAAAGGGAGCCCAGAGCGACTGCTTGTTAGGGCAGCTTCGTCCTGCAGTTCACTCGGAGCTGCCGAAGGTTCTGGGCAGAGGTGTGAGGATCAGAGGAGGGCGTGTGTTTTGGTGGGTGAACCAGAGCCTGGGGGGCACTTAGACTGTGGCTTCAGTTGAGCAGATGGGGGCCGCGGCTGAAGGCAGTGTGCTGGGCCGGGGGGCGAGGGGCGGAGCTGCGGGAGGAGTCGGGGGTCGTTCTCTCTCTGCCCTGACTGCTTCAGCTTCAGCCTGCCCCATTTTAACGCCTCCTCCAGGAAGGAGGAGGGGCCCTTCTGGTTAATCAGAGTCCAGGTTCTTCATGGGGCTGTGCTTTGCTCACGGGTGGGTTACTGTACCCTCGGTTAAAAGCCCAGGTTTCAGATCCTGTGGCTTTCCTGTTGCTGGCTTAGCTGGCCCTGGGCCTGGCTGGGTGGCCCGACGTCCTCACTTGCTCAGTTATCTTGTTTTTCCACTTCTTCCACTACTTGAGTGAGACGACTCAGGCAGCTACCTTAACCCCCTGCGTATCCCCACCGCTCACCACCCCCCTAAAAACACACACACACACACACACACACACGCAAACCGGCCCTCAGCTTTGTTAGAGAGACCTACTGTGGGTATGAGATTGTCCAGACTTGTATTTTGCATTTCACTCTGTGATTATTTCTTAGGTTCAGCATCTTTGAGATCTCGGGGGTGGGAGGTGGGTAGGAGCGGGTGGCGGGGCTGGACTTGGGCGCTGGGTGGCCATGTAAAGGTACCCAGTCTGCCCTGCTCATCTCTCAGGGGCTCCGAGTGGAGGATGAGCTGGGCTTCAGGCCCAGGTTTCCTGTGGTGGGGGAGGTATGTGTGGGGGGAGCGGGGAGAGCTGCTCCTTGGGTGGGGATGCTGGGCCCACACGAGGAAGCCTGGGAGGAGAGGTCAGCCTGGAGGGGCCGGTGTGGAGAGAGGCGGAGGGGCATCTGCTTCTGTGCTGGGCCCCCGCCTCTCCGTTAGGGATGCGAGGAATCTACATGAACATCTCCATTTACTGGAAAGACAACACTCACAAAGATTCGTGCTCTCTATCTCTGGCCGCACAGCTAGTTAGCAGTAGAGGCAGGATTCAAGGCTAGGTCTGCGTGTCTTCACAGCCCAGGAATATTGAAGGAGGTTTGGGGAAACCACCCAAGTTTATCAATTTTCAGTTCTGATTGTTTTCCTCGGGCGAGACATGCCGTCTCCATGCCTCCCCTAAACATTGATTATAACTCCACTGGGGCTGAGCCCACGAGCCCGTGGGCTGTCTCTCTGTTGCCATGGCAGCTGCTTCTCCTCAAGGCCACCTCCACACACGTTCTCCCCCTTCCCGCAGTGGTCCTCTGACTTCGAGCCTTCTCCGACTGTGCTTCATATGAGGTCCAAGATTCTTGGTCCTGCCTCGTTCATTACTCGGGAGCAGGGGGCAGCCATGTCTCAGGCTGGTTTATTCCATCCACCCTGAGTCCTCGAGAAGCTATAAAGTGAGCCCCCGGGAGTGGATTACCGCCCAGTGGAAGCCTGTGTCACAGGGCACTTTTCTGCTTTCTTTGGCTTTAGCAGTAGTACCGTTGAGTTGGAAGAGCACAGAGCTTGCAGTCAGACTGACTTGGGTTTGAATTTCAGCACCTGAATTACTTGTTATAAAGCTGTGCAAAGGTCTCTCAATCTCCACAAGCCCTAGTTTCCTCTTTGTAAACACAGGACTAATAATACTTACTGTGTAGGCAGTCTTCAGGGTTAGAGATGTTTTATGAAGAAATAAATGCCTTGGCCTTGGTAAATAGTAGTTCTGTTACCAACGCTTATGAGAGAAATAGTTTGTGCTCATTGATGTTCTGACTTTCCTTGAGCTCCTGATATATGCTGAGGGTGCTGTACCCCAAAAAACAGATGCACACATTTCTGTGGACTTGCAGGGGCCCTTCAATGGCAGTCGTTTAAGAACCCCTCAGTCTGGAGGTGTGACAGAACTGTCCTCTGCGGGATCCCGGAACGGGTGGGTCGTTTCCATGGGGTCAGCTCTGTGAGGGAGGGCAGCGACAGCTTTAGTAGCTTTTATCACTTAAAACAGGTGAGGAGTTGTTAACCTAGGCAGCTGAATTTAAAAAAAGAACTAGAGAATGGAATAAATGGTCACCGGACACATACGCAGAAATGTGACCAGATATCCAAATGCGGGTCTGATAAGTGTTTTATAAGCAGGGAGCCGGATCTGGGAAATGGTGTAAGTGGACCTATGCACGTGAGCAGTGTGTTCTTTCTACCTAGCCATAAAACATACATATTTTAAAATGAAAAAACTAGACAGGGTCTTTCTAGGATGGTAGGCAAGTTTATTGTGAATTTAAAGATGTACCTCAGTGGCTTAACAGAAGATTTTATGGTCCCTTTCTCAGCAGTTTTCAGGGGGAGATTTCTTTAAAAGCAAATGTCAGATGACCATTTGAGTGGGTTGGAATGATTGCATTAGTGCTGATACTGAAGAAATCCAAACCCTCATCCTTGTGTGGAAGTGAACTGAGAGGCTTGGAGTCAGATAGGTGCTGTCCCATAGTGACTGTGGTCTGGAGTGAGTTGCTTTAATTACCTGGACCGGTTTGCTCATTAAATAAAATAGGAAGAATCTCATCTGCTTCATGCATTTATTTAGTCATCCAACAGATACTTATTGAGCACTGTTTTGGTTCTCTGTTGCTCCGTAACAAATTATCCCTAAACTTGGTGTCTTAAGACATTATCATTTGATTATATTTCGTGGTTTTGTGGGTTGAGGGTTTGGGTGGGGCTTAGCAGGGTGATTTTCTGCTCTCCACTGCCCAGGTCCCTCGTGGCATCTAGCTGGTGGACCGGCTGGCCTGGAGGGTCCCTAACGCTTCATTCACGCCTCTGCTGCCGTCTTGGAGGATGGCCAGAAAGCCGAGCCTCTGGGATTGCCAACTGGAACACTTGTGTGTGGCTCTGCAGCGTGGCAGCATGAAGGCAGTCACACATTTTGGATGGTGATTCATAATTCCGAGAGGCTCGAGGTGGAAGCTGCCAGTCTCTTAAAGTCTTAAAGCCTGGACCCGGAACCTGGCTTAGTGTGACTTCTGCCATGTTCCTCTGGTCGTGGTAGTCACCCCGCGGCCCGGACTTAATAGGAGGCGACAGACTCCGCACCTTTCGGGGGACGGTGTGGAGAGATGAACTGACAGCCCAGCGTCAGCCAGCCCCCCCGCCCCCTCTCTCACGGCCTCTCGTGCTCTGTAAACAGCGGTATCGCTGACCTTGGCGCACTGCGCCTGCGTGCCCACTTGGCCACAGGCCGCCTTTGTCCTGTCTTAGTGTATCCGTAGTCTTTGAAGACTCCTGGCTGCTGCTGCCTGGAGAGAATAAACATGTCTGCAGTCCCTGTGGATCCTGAGTCTTCTTCCAGCTTTCCCAGGCACGCCTTATCTGCCCTGGGTTCAGTGAACCGTGCGAGCGCAAGACAGAGGTCAGAGGATTTACGGCTATCTTAAATCTGCCACGGTGCCATTCTAGGTGCTGGAGATACAACAGGAAACAAAATATACAGAAACTCCTGCCCTCATGGAGCTTACGTTCTGGTGCAGGAGACTGTAACCAAGACAGAAGCATAATTAAATGCTGTGTTAGCAGATGCTATGAGGAAGAATCGAGAAAGGAAGGAATTTGGGGAGTGAGGCTGTGGTGGGACTCGTGGGGCTTATTTTAGGCAGGATGGGCTGGGAAGACTGGATTAGAAGTGACATGTGAGCTCCGACTCGATGGAAGTGGGAGAGCAGCCTCGGGGGATTCTCCAGACAGAGAGAGGTGCAAGCAGATGAGTTTTGGGCTGGGAATTTAGGTGGTGTGTAAGAGAGACGGCAAGAAAGCCGGGGCTGCCGGGACAGAACAGTAAGGGGGGAGCAGGAGGAGAGGAGGTCAGAGAGGCAACGGGGATGCAGGCGGAACAGAGCTGTGGAGGCCGCCGTGGGTTGTGCAGGTCACGTGGGTTCCTGGGACTCGACGCGCTGTAGCTTTTCTTACCAGTGGAACCACCTGTGGCTGGTCCCGGACATGGGCAGTTCTGGGACCCCCTCGTGCTCCTGCCCACCAGCCAGGGCTCCCCCCCCGCCCCTGCTCCCGTGCACGTTCTCCCCCTGATTGGGACAGCTCGCTGAGCACGCAGGACGGCAGGTGACCACGAAGCAGTTATCATCCGCCTGTGCCCTGGTAGCAGCAGTAAGTCACATGGACTCTGTCCTGGTGGTCTGTCTGATGTCTGTGGGCGTGTAAGTGTGTGTGCGCGGCCTGTCTGATGTCTGTGGGCATGTAAGTGTGTGTGCGCGGCCTGTCTGATGTCTGTGGGCGTGTAAGTGTGTGTGCGCGGCCTGTCTGATGTCTGTGGGCGTGTAAGTGTGTGTGCGCGGCCTGTCTGATGTCTGTGGGTGTGTAAGTGTGTGTGCGCGGCCTGTCTGATGTCTGTGGGCGTGTAAGTGTGTGTGCGCGGCCTGTCTGCTGTCTGTGGGCGTGTAAGTGTGTGTGCGCGGCCAGTCTGCTGTCTGTGGGCGTGTAAGTGTGTGTGTGCGGCCTGTCTGATGTCTGTGGGCGTGTAAGTGTGTGTGCGTGGCCTGTCTGATGTCTGTGGGCGTGTAAGTGTGTGTGCGTGGCCTGTCTGCTGTCTGTGGGCGTGTAAGTGTGTGTGTGCGGCCTGTCTGATGTCTGTGAGCATGTAAGTGTGTGTGTGCGGCCTGTCTGATGTCTATGAGCGTGTAAGTGTGTGTGTGTGGCCTGTCTGCTGTCTGTGAGTGTGTAAGTGTGTGTGTGTGGCCAGTCTGATGTCTGTGGGCGTGTAAGTGTGTGTGTGCGGCCTGTCTGATGTCTATGAGTGTGTAAGTGTGTGTGCACGGCCTGTCTGATGTCTGTGGGCGTGTAAGTGTGTGTGCGCGGCCTGTCTGATGTCTGTGAGTGTGTAAGTGTGTGTGTGTGGCCAGTCTGATGTCTGTGGGCGTGTAAGTGTGTGTGTGTGGCCAGTCTGATGTCTGTGGGCGTGTAAGTGTGTGCGTGCAGCCTGTCTGATGTCTGTGGGCATGTGTGTGTGTGTATGTGGCCTGTCTGATGTCTGTGAGTGTGTGTGTGTGTGTGCTCTGTGGGCGATTCTTTTTTAGATTTTTCACTGGAGGACGCCTGCTTTGCAGTGCTGTGTTGATTCCCGCTGCACCGCGTGAGCCAGCCACCAGTGCACATGCATCCTCCCTCCTGAGACTCCGTCCACCCCCACTGACCTCATCTTGCTTTTCCCCTGGATTCAGGGCTCGGGAGCCGAGTTGTAAGCTCAGGTGCCACATGCTGTGGACCTCGCTCTTTTTTGTATTTTTTAAAAAAAATATTCGCTGGACATTATACTCTTAAACTTTCAATTTTTGAGATTTTTTTTTTCTTCATGTATCATCGTGTGCTCTTTGTAGCTTGTGATGTAGTGGAATAAAGTAAAATGGGAAAAAAAGCCAAACCAAAGTTAAAATTGTCTAAAAATTGTGACTCCAGAAATGTCTGCAGTGGGAAAACGGTTTAATTTGTTGGCACAACTGTATTGTGGGAGAATGTTTTTCTTCTTTAACTTTAGAATTCTGTTACTGTTGCTTTAGTATTATTTGTGCAATAGAAATCTTCTTTCTCTAGAGTTGAATTTCTGTTTACATCTATAATTCATGATAGGTTCTTGGTCTGCTTGTTTTGGATTAAAGGTTCAGGACAACCTTGTCATCTGTGTGCCTAAGGAAAAAAAAATTAACATTTAATTTTTAAAGTGGTTTCTGTTTTTAAAAAATGTTACTTTAAAAATGTTTACTTTATCCCCCATTATGAATGTAGTCTATACTTAGTATAAAACATTTTAAAAATTGAGAAAAAATAATTTAAAAAATCATCTATAATCATGCATTTTGGTATGTCTTTTGGGTTTTTAATCATTGCTTTAAAAAAGGTACTTATTAAAGAAAAGCTCAAATACACAGAAAAGGAGAGAGAATAGTACACTGACCCTCTGGTGCTTGTCACTCAGCTCAGCGCTCATAAACTCCTAGCCAACCTTCCTTTATCTGTGCCTTCCTCCCATCTCCCTCTCTCTTTCAAAACTCAAGTGTTTTAAGCAATTCCCAGGCATATTATTTCATCAGATTTTCAGTATGTTTTTTTTTTTCAAAAACAAAACCAAAAATATTTTCACTTCAAAAAGATTAATTCTTAATATTATCAAATAGCCAATTAATGTTCAGATTTCCCTAATTTAAAAATGGTTTTAAACAGTTTGTTCAAATCATGATCAAGACATTGCATTGATAAGTCTCCCCTTTAAAGGTTTTATTTTGGACTAATTTTAGATGTAGAGGACAGATGTGAAATAGTATGAATCGCAGCGTTCCTGTATATCCTTTGTCTGCTTCCCCAGTGTTAATGTTCTCCATGACTGCAGGACCGTCATCAGAACCAGGACATAAACACTGATGCAATCCCGTTACGTGCAGCTTGCATTTGAAAGTTGCCAGTTCTCACTAACGCCCCCTTTCTGGTCCAGGATCCACGTTCCCCTTAATTATCTCATCTTCCTCGTCTCATCTAATCTAGGACAGTTGCTCAGCCGTTGTCCTCTGTGACCTTGACTCCTTTGAAGAGTACTGATCAGGTATTTTGTTACTGTCCTTCAGTCTGGGCTTGTCCGACGTTTCTGTCATGAACAGGTTGAGGTTACACGTTTTTGGTCAGAATAGCACAGACGAGCCAGGTGCATGAAGTCAGTTTGTTCTGGTGAAGGTAGTGGTGGTCCCTTGGCTACGGTGGGGGTCTCCTGGACTTCTCCACAGTCGCGTTACTGTTCTCCATTTGTGATGGTATTTTGGGGGACATGCTTTGAGACTGTGTAAGCGTCTTGTTTTTCATCATACTTTTAAGAATCTTACTGATGATTCGTACCCACAACAGTTACTACTTCCCTGGTGTTTGCTTACTGTTGATTTTCCATCATTCCTTCTGCACTTATTAGCTGTAATTCTCCTGTAAGAAAGGGCTGTCCCTTCTGCAGTTTTTGATTATTCAGCTGTTTATACCCGTTTGAAATCATTCTATAGGTTGATAAGCCATTATTATCACGATTTCTTCTCTTGTTCAGATTGACTCAGGTTTGGCTTTGGGGAACTCCTTCAGATTGATTCCTGTGTCTTTAACATTTCCTGAACACTTCCACACTTGTTAGGGTCACAAGATGTCCTGGACTCTTGTATTTTCCCTCATCCAGTTCTGGAATCAACCATTTCTTTAAGGATCCCTGGTTTCTTTTATTGGAGAATTGTATTTAGGAACCAAGGTCTGAATGACGGGTGTCATCATTACTACTAGGCCTTGGAAGTAGACAGTTTGAAATGTATGTTTACATATATTTATATATGCATACAAAATATATACAGGCATATACTTATCTGTATTTACTTCTATTCATACAAAAGTCCATGGGGGTCACAGAGTCAGACATGACTGAAGTGACTTAGCGCTCACCCACACAAAATATATACACCCGTCTTTACTTCTGTGGCCAGCGCTGTGTGTGAGTGTGTGTGTGAATAAAGGAAGGGAAGTTCGAATGAACTCAGAATCTGTAGAATCGGTATGAATTTGTGAATTCACACTGGCTTTTCCTAACTTTACTAATTATTATTTATTCTACAAGTTCTCTCCTTTTTCTTTGTAATTCATTTGTTGAATAAGTTGGGTCATTTGTCCTTTGTTTCCACATTTTAGATTTTGTTGATTATATTCTTGTAATGTCATTCAACTTGTTTCTCTGCTGACTTTATTTCGAGTAAATTGTTTGTTAGATAAGGTGCATGATCAAATTCAGGTTTAACTTTTTGGCAAGATTACATCATAGGTGGTCTAACAGCAGGTACGTAGTGCTTGATAGTCCTGTTTTTATGATTTACTAGCCATTGATAATTGCCAAATGATGATAATTTAATTTCATTAATCCTTCTTTTATGTAATAGCTATATACTTCTATTAAGAAAAGCTTGTTTTTCATATCTATTCAGTTACTCTGGGGTGTAGTTCATCCAGAAAAGACAAAATAAGAATTCCCTGAAATCTTCCAAAGGTGACTGTGTTCATTTCTCACTGCTGCTATAACAAATCACCAAAACTGGGCTGCCTAGCAGCACAAACTTACCCTGTGCTTCTGGAAGTCAGAAGTTTGAAGTGGGTCTTACCGTGGCAGGGCTGTACTCTTCCTAAAGGCTTTAGGAGAAAATCTACTTCCTCGTCTTTTCCAGCTTCTAGAGGCTGTCTGCATTTCCTGACCCGCGACTCCCATCCACCGTCAAAGCCAGAGATGACTGGTGGGATCTCTTTTGTGTTTCCCTTTCTCACTTTGAAGGATCTTTGTGATTATATTGGGGCCACCTGAATAACCTCTCTGTTTTAAGGTCAGCTGATGAGCAACCTCAGTTCCATTGGCAACTTTTTGCCATGTAATTCGCATAGTCAGAGATTCTGGGGATTAGGATCTGCACATCTTTGGGGGGGGCCATTATTCTGCCTGTCACAGTGACCAGAGGGTTTTTGGTTTTTTTTAATCATCATGAACTCATGATTTTTTTAAAAAAACATTTTTGACATTTTAATTCATTGTCACTATCTTTGATATCCTAATTGTCCTATCTTTTGACAATGAAAAACTTATTCAAGTTGATTCTTGACTTCTTTGGACGTGAACATGTAGTCTTTGATAGAGTCTTTCTTTCTGACATGATGAGATGTCTGAGCTCATATTATATACTCCTGCCCCAGGTCTGGAATCATCCCTTTCTGTAAGGCACACTCTACTGTGACTTAGTCCCCTGGAGGGCTTATTAAGGGCTTCCCAGGTGGCTCAGTGGTAAAGAATCCGCCTGCAAATGAGGGAGACACAGGAGATGTGGGTTCGATCCCTGGGTGAGGAAGATCCCCTGGAGAAGGAAGTGGCAACCCACTCCAGTATTCTTGCCTAGAGAATCCCATGGACAGAGGAGCCGGTGGGCTACAGCCCATGGGGTCGCAAAGGGTCAGATGCGACTTGGCGGCTGGGCACGGAGGGCTCACTGAAGCAGATGCTGGTCCTCCCTCGCTCCAGAGTCTCTGATGTAACCAGTGTGGTTGGGGCCCAGTGGTTGGTGGTGCTGATAACGCTGTTCTGGGGACTACACTTTGAGGACCACTGTTTTAAAGGATGATGGAAGTTTTTTTGTTTTTGTTTTTGGTAAGCGATGGTATTTAGCGACTATAGCCTGCATGCTAGGGAGGGTATTGATTCTTGGTTTTTTCAGTGAAAGGAAAGAAATAATTGAATGTAAGTTCCTATTCATATTTCCAATTCAAATTTAGAATTACAGGTTTTAACTTATTTTATATTTGTGTTTGTTTTCTGAGGCTTGGTTCTTATGATCACAGTAATTACTTATTTAATAAATATGCATGTATTTATACACACGCAGTTTCAGAATAGCAATACAAATATTATTTCCTGCAACATGATTACTAAAAACAGTTGAGGGTTTTTGCAGCAGTTCCTTTGTCATTGGAGAAAGTTCCCACTAGGGGTGTAGAGATTACTCGACTTTTCGTTATTGAAATCATTCCTCTCTGGTTAGCCAGTCAGCTTGATGCACAGTTAAATTCTTTTCCTGTGTCTTGTGCTTTTAGTTTTAGGAGATTCTCATTTAATTTTAAAATACTTACCTAAACATTTACGTGGTTTCACCGTCACATCAGTAAAATGAATCTGCCCTTTCCTCTGTCTTACTCTCTCCTTTTCCTTGTAGGTGGCCGTCACTTGTGATTAAATAAGTGGCAGGGTGCTGTGCATACTGTTTTCTCTTAGGGACCACACCACCCTCCACCTCGCACCCCACCTGAGCGATATATTCGAAAGATTCCTTGAGGGCGGGACTTTGATAGAGTCCTCATCCTTTCCCTTTAAAGCTTCTGTGTGCTCCGCCGCGAGGAGGCACCAGAGAGGATTCCTCTGTTGTAGACATTTGCTATTAGGAGTTAGTGCTTCAGTATTACAGATAGTACGTATTTTGAGATAGTTAAAATTCACACTGTGTACTGTTTGATTTCTGTGTTTTTCCTTAACATTATAACTTGGGCATTTTCCATGTATTGTAAATGTCACTTAAGACAGTTTATTTTTATGATTGTGAAAGTAATACAGACTTAGAGGTTTTAAGAAGCTCAGGAAGATAAACATCCATACAAAGTCGCCCTTAATCCTTCTACTTAGGGATACTGTTATTATTTTGATGTGTTTCCTCAGAGCCTTAAAACTATTTTATGTAAGTGCTTAGAAGACAATCAGCATCATATTACATAGTATCCTGCTTTGTTTTTACTCTTAATTGTGATGTTTTCATACTATGTGCTTTTTTAAAAAAATTATTTTTAATTGGAGGATAATTACCTTACAATATTGTGATGGTTTCTGTCATACATCAGCATGAATCAACCAGAGGTATACATATATCCTGCCCTCTTGAACCGCCCTCCCATCTGCCTCCCCATCCCACCCCACTAGGTGGTCACACGGCACCAGCTCTGGGTTCCCTGCATCATAGAGCAAATTCCCACTGGCTGTCTCTCTTACATATGGTAATGTCTATGTTTCCATACTACCGTATGCTTTTTATAATTCTGTATTGTTAGACATTGAGTTTCTTTGCAGTTGTTTCAGTATTGTAAATAATTTTGTGATAAATGTGTGCACATGAAGCTTTCCCCAAATTTCAGATTATTTTTAAAGTTGGTTTTCCTAAGACTTTAAATAAGGAGGAAGCTCGTGTCTGTTAACTAGATCTGTTTGGCGTCTTTCTTACAACAGTAAGGTAAACAGGTGAAAGATTGTCACCTTGAAACTTGTCAAGCAACTTCCAGTTTTTCTTTTTCTTCTGGTAGGACCTTAGAAATGAAGTTGAGAAATTACGCAATGAAGTGAATGAAAGAGAGAAAGCAGTGGAGGATTGTTACAAGAGTCTGTTGAATGAAAGCAATAAAAAATTGCAGAGTCAAGAGCAAGTGATCAGAAGCCTCAGAGAAAGTGCCGCTCAGAAGGACTTGTTGCTTCAGGTACCACAGCGTTTTCCTTTTTGAATTTACGTATTTTTATTTCAGCATAGGTTTTCTTTGTTGTTGTTACTGTTTTCTAAAAACTCTTTTTCAAAGATGCTTATAAAAAGGTGAGTCTGGCAAAAAAAAGAGGGTGGTCTTCACTGCTATATATCAGAGCACTTTGGAGCTTTCTTTGCGCCATTTGGACCCAACCACCATGGAGGTAAGTTTGGAAAAAAGAAGAGCTCCAAGAAGAGAAGGGACTTATCTTGGGTCACATGACTAGTATTAAAAATTCATTTGGGTTTTTCCATAAGTTCCTTTGGGAAAACTTGGATGAACTTTTTGGCCAGTCCAGTACATGGCAAGGCCTGATTCAGGCCGGCCCACTTTGCCCTGGCGCCCGCCTGCGTCTCTTGGGGTCCTGGCTTTTCACTGTGCCGTGGTCTCTCTCCTCGGTACTTTTCCTCTGTCTGTTCCTTTCTGTCTTGGAGTGTCCTTCTCATTTGATGGTGCAGGGAATTTTTGATTCAGCTCCGAATTACGGGTAGCCATGCTGGAGGGAACATGGGTGTTTCACACCGCTTCCTCCTGAAGGCTCACTGCCATCAGTGAAGAGTGAGAAGGTCTAAACGCCCAAGACCAGGAACATGGGAGTGGTGGAAAGCAACCCAGATGGGAAGGTTGCTGTCTGGGGAGGTGGATGGGCAAATGGTAACTGTTGGTTTGCCTAAAAGTTTCTGGGCGTTTTTCCCACAACTTCCTCCCCTCTGCTTCATGTCTTGGGGATGGAAAGCCAAGCAGGAAGAAGCTGATTAATCCACAGAACCTGGAAGGGCTCAGCGGGCGCTCAGGCTGCCTTTGTTGGCAGGAGATGTGGCCGGGATGCTGGGCAGCTAGGGGACCTCGTGGTCACCAGCAGTGTGTGGGAGGTTTGCTCTATGGATTCCGTGACCAGAGAAGGTCTCGACCCATCTAGAAGAATGTGCACGTCTGGAGATAAATTAACACTAAATGTCAATACATAGTTTAGTTTTGTGAACTAAGTAAACAGAACAAAGCCATGGTTGCTAATTCCAAGAAAAGCAAAAAGTTGAACACGAACGCAGACGTCACTGTGTGAGGCTGGGCTGTGGGCAGTACACGTGTGGCTGAGTCTCCCACGCCCTCTGGGAGGCGCCCCCTGCTGGCGGAGGGGAGGTTTGCAGTGACTGCCGCCGTCCTTGTCTACACCGGGCTGGGTGCTGCTCCCTCGGCTGTAACAGTGCCTGAATGGATTTGTCATTGCCTAATATTGGGGGCTGATGGAAATTATTTAGACGATATTTGGGTATTGTGAAAAAAGTACATCTTCCCTTAAAGAGTTTGGGACCATCTCTTAGTATTTTTTTTCTTGATGAAAACTCGTATGATTTGTTTGTTTCCTTAGAAATTCAATGAAAGAGATTTGGAAGCAGCGCAGCAGAACTGTGGCTCAGTGACGGCGGAGGATCTCGAGTTCAGGAGTGAAGACTTAGTAACAGAAAAGGGCTCTTCTCAGTCACCAGGCAGCAGAAGCATCTTCTCAGAGGTGAGCTCGTCTGAAACTGGACGTTCACATGCAAATTCGTATTCTTTCCTGGCACATGTTTGTTGCCTCCTGATCTAAAGATCCTCCCAGGCCTCCTTACTGATAATTGAGCTGACAGCAGGTAGGGGGAGGGCTTCTCTGTCTTTCCTCCTGACAGACGAGTATCCTTCAGCCAAGTGTTGGTATTTGCACCGCGCAGGAAACCTAGAAACCACAGCTCATTAGAAGACAAGCCTCGTATTTGCCTCCTAGGGTCCACTTCTCAAGAGCTGTGTAATCTCGAGGTAAGAACATTTTCCAGCTGATGTGCGCACAAACGGTGGCCCGGCAGGCCCTTCCTGATCCGGCCCCAGGCTCGCCTTCTCTCCTGTCCCCTCGCGCTCCGTCATCTCTGACGACAGTTCACCTCTTGCAGACGTGTGGAGGCGCCGTGTTTGCCCCGCCCGCGCCCCGTACCACCTCGTCGGCCTGGGCTGCCTCGGCCTTCCCTGCTGACCTGGCGGCTCCCCTGCACGCTCTCGGGCTGCCGCTGAGTCTCACGGCTCGGGGGCTCCTCCCCGGCCTGCCGAGAGCTGCGTCTCTGCATCCTCCCGACCACCGCACTTAGTCCTCGGTTGACTGACGGGAGGCAGGCCCCCCAGGGGAAGGGAACGGCGTCCGTGTCTGAATCCCAGCGCCTGCCCCGTGCCTGGCCCTGTGGCTGTTTGTTGAGTGAATGACTGATGGTGGGTTTGTGGAGATGCATACAGTGTCCTGACTGGAAGCTTGCCTGTAATACGACGAGGGAGCCAGAGATGGGAAAGGAAAGGAGTTTATTGTAGGCCAAGTTTTTTGGGCTTAAGTCTCCTGCCTCTGGATTTCAGTTTTCTTCCTCCTGTAGTCTCAGGACTTCTCCAACTATACAGCCCTGATAAGAAAACTTCTAGGTTAATGGCTAAAAGATTCTCCCCCGTTAGGGACACCCAGAGAGGTTCACAGAGTTACATGAAGAAGAGAGGGAGGAGGGAGATAGAGATGAGCAGGAGGAGAAAAAGGGGGACTCAAGAGGAGAGAGACAGATCTACGCAGCTGTCTGTTCCCAGAGTGTTCTCCGTAGCCCAGTCACCTACAAGGATTCACAGAATTGGATTGGGAAGAGAAGGGGAAAGGAGGAAATAGAGGTGTTCTGAGGTAGAAAACAGAGAGTCAAGATTGGGAGAGAATAATCTTCGGTTTAAAAATAGGGCTTCTCTTCTTTTTTTTTTGTAAGGTTATAGTGTATTGAAAATGAAAATTAAGGAGTAGTAGAGGAGTACTAGAGGACTTTAAAAGAAATAAGAGAAAAAGAAAAATAGAAAATAGAAGAGAAAAAGGAAAGAAAAAAAAGAAGAAAAAAAGAAGAAAAAAAGAAAGAAAAAGAAAAAAAAGAAAAAAAAAGAAAAAAAAAAATTTTTTTTTCCCCCTAATTAAAAAAATCGTAAAAGTCTGTGGAAATGAAAGTTAAGGAGTAATGGGGGAGTAACAGGGGATTTTAAAGGAAAATAAAAGAGAAGAAAGAAAAAAGAAAAAAAAGAAAAAAAGAAAAAAAAAAAAAGAGAGAAAAAAGTAAAATTATATCTAGGAGTTTCTCTGGAGCTGTTGCGGTCAGTGTGGGTTCGGCTCAGTTTCAGATAGCTCCTCGTTCCAGCTTACGCTTCTCGATATCTACAGGCCCCTCCGGTGTAGTCAGTGTTTCCTAGAGGGATTTTAATCTGTTGCACCAGTCCCTTCTGAAGCGGTTCCCTTTGTTTATTTGGCTTCTGTTTGCCGGTCTCTTCAGAGCCTTATTTCCGCCCTGACACAGGCGGGCGGAGGTGGACTCTTATTCAGGTAGCTAGTTCCGTCGCTCTGCGGGGCAGGGAGGGGCTTGCGCTGCCGGGAGGGGCTGGCGCCGCAGGGAGGGGCTGGCGCTATGGGGACGGGCTTGCGCCGCGGGGAGGGGCTGGCGCTGCGGGGAGGGGCTGGCCCTGCGGGGGCGGGCTGGCGCTGCCGGGAGGGGCTGGGGAGGGGCTGACGCTGCTTTCTCCGTCTGCGCTGCTCAGGCTCCCGGCTGTTCTATATGGAGCGCGGCCCGCGCTGCGCGAGGTTCCAGCCCTCGGGTGTTACACAAAAGCGCGGAGCGAAAAGCTGCGCCTGCTCTCTGTGCCTTCCCCGTCAGAGCGGTCCAGGCCGCCAGGGGCTTGGTGGGCGCACTCTCCCCAGGTGTGGCGCACTCACTCCCTTCCGCGGACCCCGTCTCAGTTTCCGCTGGCGCCAGTCGGGCGCGCGCGCCTTCCGCCCTCCGCGTCCCCAGCCCCAGTCCCCGCCCGCGCCAGTCGGGTGCCTGCGCCCTGTGTCTCGCCGCGACCTTCCCCTCCCCCCTGCCTCCGGCGGGGCTGGGCCGGTCCGCAGCCTGCGAGCTCCTCTCTGGACCCTCTCGGTCTCTTTGTTCTGCGAACCGCCGGCAGTGTGTTCGGGCCGGTTAATTTACTCTCTTTCTTTTGGTCTCCCACAGTTCAAGTTGGCAACTCACAGAAGTTCCCTCCGATTGTCCTCAGGGCACTCGGGCCCGGACCCTACCGCAAGCAATGCCGCCTAAGAGCTCCCGGGATGGATCTCCGTCCTTAGCTCTTTTGTCTCACTTTTTATCTTTTATATTTTGTCCTACCTCCTTTCGAAGACAATGGGCTGCTTTTCTGGGCGCCTGATGACCTCAGCTAGCGATCCGAAGTTGTTTTGCGAAGTTTGCTCTGCGTTCAGTTGTTCTTTTGATGAATTTGTAGGAGAGAAAGTGGTCTCCCCGTCCTACTCCTCCGCCATCTTGGCTCCTCTATTGTAGGCCAAGTTTTTTTTTTTAAGCTTGCCTTTGATTAAGTTCAGGCATTCAGAAAACAAGGAATTCGTACACAAACTCGTTCTCTGATGAATGACTCTGATCGTGACTTGTGGTTTTTGTGAAGGATGATTATCACAGTGACAGCTGGCGTGGCCTGGGCACGCCATCAGAAGGGACTCGGGCGCTTGGCTGGAGTGGGCTGCTGCAGGCCTGCTGTCGCTGCTGGGTCTTGGGGAGGCTGGGGGGCCGGGTGCGCGCCAGGGGCTGTTTCATAACTGGCGCAGAGGTGGGTTTAGTGTGTTGGCTCCACTTCTGGCCGCTGCACTGCGTGTCCACCCAGCGTTGGCCCCGGTCTTGGAGGGCACCGTTGCCGGGCCCTGGGAGCTCTTTCTTCGCTCTGAGCACTCGTGATTTTAATTTGCCATTTCTTGAATGAGAGTGTCAGCGTGGACTTGGCCTAGTCCTAGGCCAGGCGTCTGGAGGCCTGGGTTCCTCTCCCGGCTTTGTCTTCCCTTGAGTGGCCGTGGGCAGGTATGGGAGCTGATCTCAGAGGGCTGGTGTGTGATTCTGAGTGGCTCACTGTTCCTTGACATTGACCACATTTAATAGGATATTAAAATGCACAGTCACCCATAATCAGGCACAGTCTGGGGTTTTTTAAGCTTGTAAGAACGTTGAAGTGTAGTTAATGTTCCCTTGTGCTGGTCTCAGGTGTCCAGCAAAGTGACTCAGTGCCACACGTGTGTGCGTGTACATGTCCGTTTACACTTTTATTTGATTTTTTTGTCTGCACTGGGTCTCTGTTGCTGTCTGCGGGCTTCCTCTAGCTGTGGCGAGTGGGGGCTCCTCTCATCCTGGCTGGTGGGCTCCGGAGCGCAGGCTCAGCAGGAGGGGCACACAGGCCTAGTAGCTCCGATCTTCCCAGACCAGGAGTTGAACCCACGTCCCTACATGGGCAGGCAGATTCCTAACCACTGAGCCACTGTGGAAATTCCTATATGTTATTCTTTCTGAGATTCTTGTTCAGTACGGGTTATTACAGGATGTGAGACCCAGTTCCCTGTGTATGCGGCAGGTCCTTGTTCATCTGTTTTAGGTAGTGGAGAGTGTCTGTTGCTCCCAGGTCCAGCTCGTCTTCTCCCCACCGCCCCTTCGGTAGCCACAGCGTTGTTTTTCTGTGTTTGTGAGTCTATTTCTGTTTCTTAAATAAGTTCATTTGTATCGTTTTTTTTTTAAGATTCCACACATGAGTGTTATCATATATTTGTCTCTGACTTGCTTCACTTAGCATGATAATTTCTAGGTCCACCATGTTGCTGCAAATGGCATTATTTCATTCTTTTTATGGCTGAGTAATATTCTATTACATATGTATATACAGCTACACACATGCACACACACACAGCTACACACACACACATATATAGCTACATACATGCACAGACACATATATAGCTACATACATGCACACAGACACACATATACAGCTACACACACATATACAGCTACACACACATATATAGCGATATATACACACACACACACATATACAGCTACACACACACACATATACAGTGACATACATATACACACACACATATACGGTGATATATACACACACAGACATACAGCTACACACACACACACACACATATATAGCTACATACATACACACACACACACACACACACCCCACATCTGGTTACCCCTCAGTTGTTGGACATCCGGCTTGTCTCCGCGTCCCGGCTGCTGTGGGTTGTGCTGCTGGGAACGCTGGGGTGCGTGCATCCTTTCAGGTTAGACTTTTCTCTGGATGTCTGTCCAGGAGTGGGACTGCTGGATCGCATGGCAGCTCTGTTTTTGGTTTTTTAAGGCATCTCCTTACCTTTCTCCCCACTGCCTGCACCAATTTTATACCCCCACTAACAGCATAGGAGGCTTTTTTTCTCCACACTCTCTCCAGCATTTATTATCTGTAGACTTTGTAATGGTGGCCATTCTGATTGGTTTGAGGTCATACCTTATTGTAGTTTTGACTTGCATTTTTCTAACAATTAGTGATATTGAGCATCCTTTCATGAGGCACAGTTTGTTTTGAGATAAGATAGCAGCCATCAGGTTTTTTAGATGGACAGATCGTCACTAATTTGAATATATTTAGTTAAACTTTACTATTTTGAATCATATTTTAGACATGTAAAAAGTGGTGTAAATGTTGAACAAAATGTTTCTAAATTTATTGCACAGGTTGAGTGTTTTAAAATTTCATGTCTCTAGTTTGATCATCTATATCACATTGTTTTCAGTCTTTTGTGCTAATGTTTTCTGTACTTCTTAGAACCACAAGTATAAAGTCATCCCATGGGCATTTCAGTTATATTTTAGATCCTGGTGATGTTTAAATGACTGCAAAAATATGTATTTTAGCAAAGGTTTTAATTCTGTTCTGCAAGAGTAATTGCAAATTGAGGATAAAAGATTATAAATGATCATTTAGGAATTGGAAATTTCTAGGTGTCAGTTTAAGAAATCCCAGCCCTTGCAGCCTACAGTATTTTTCCTCCAGAGAAAGGTGTTCTTTTCAGACTGTAGTTTTTTCTTTGTAGACAATATGGATTTTTTTCTTTTTTTCCTGCTCTGCCCTTGGCTGTTTTGTGTTGATTTTAGAGTTTATTCTCTACCCATTTCTATGAAGAACTTGAAGCTGTCATGATGTCTCCACTGACTCTGGGCAGTCTGTTTTCCTTCTAATCATGTGTGATCCTGAGAATTAATGCTGGATGGTCAGGGAATTGAAGGACAGAGAGTAAAACGCACTGACCATGTTTAACTTGCTGCAGCCAGAGATTTATAGGTTGGCTATTGACATGGTTGGGACATCACTGCTCAATTTCCCGAGTAGTAAAATAAATGTCTTTGTTGCAGAGCTGTGACATAGCTCCTGAAATCGACCAGCCTCTATCTACCAGGCTGCTGAATTGCCCTGATTACCAAGAAGTGAGCCGTTATGCTTACTCTTCACGTGTCTGCCGCCTCTCCAGACTGTGGTCTGGGCATTCCGTGTGTTTCCTCCAAGTCACTGAGGGAACTGGTGGAGCAGACAGTGCCTCAGCTTTGGGGTCGGCGTGTCAGTTCTGCTGCCTGTTAACTCTGTGACCTGGGGCTCCTCATCTCTGACCTCACCTTCCTAATCTGTAAAATGGGGCGTTACCTGCCTGCCTCCTGTGATGATTAGGAACAATGTATGGGTGTCAGTTAAGCTTCTTTTGATGGCAGAGGCTCTAGGATCCAAGGCTGAAGAGTGAGCAGAACAAGAATGAGAGGGAGTGTGCATTGGCAACATCCTGGAGACTCACAGGTGCCAAGGGTCCTGGACTCCAGGGCTCTGTCTGGTATGGAGGGGCAGGGTGGAGGGTGGGGGGCAGGGGCTGGTTACTCCCACTGAGCGGGGGCTCCTTGGGGTCCCCCTCTGGGCACCTGGCCCTCTCCTTCTGTGCCGAGGAGATCCAGTGGTGCGTCAGCTCTGCCCAGGGAGCCGGACGACTTGACTCTAATCGGGCATGATTCAACGCAGGGGAATAGGTGATGGATGAAATGGGACCCAGACGGCTCCAAAGAGTTCATTTGTTTAGCATGGGTGAGTGATTTGCTTCTAGGAAGACGCTGACTCACTCTGACTTCCATTATGCAGATACCACAGGGGTCTCTCCTCTTGAGACTCACACTGGCCCCTGTGTTCCCCTTGTTCCTTTGTAGCGAGCATTTCAGCGCCTGTGGCAGCATGGCCTGCGCGAAGCGCTGTGCCTGGCTCGGGGTGACCCCTTGCCCCTGCAGGTCCGCAGGCCTGTGAGCACGTGGTTGGTCCGCGGGCTCTGGGTGAAGGTGAAGGTGAGTCGGGGTGCCTCGGGGCTGGGGGAGGGCCTCTGTAAGGTGCCGAGGAGGGTGTACCTGGAGAGCGCTGGCTGCTGGAGCGTGGTCTCCAAGGAGGGGGGGCTGTTCCCCCTGGGAGCTCAGGGGGAGAGGTTTCCTGATGCTGTGGAGATGGAAGGCCAGGAAAGGGAGCGCACGTGTGGCCAGCTGGCAGGTGGAGGGTGGGGGCTGAGCCGAGCAGTGACCTGGGAACCTGGGGAAGGTTTGGGAAGGCCGCTGGGAAGGAGCGGAAGGGACCCAGCCGGGCCCCCAGGCCCCGCACCGCAGTGAGCGGTCTTCTGGGGCTTCCACCCAGGCTCAGGGCGGTCAGGGAAGGGCCCCCAGGGTTGGGATTCTTCCCCTGGGTGCGTCCGTCCTACAGCTGGAATCTACCCCATTCACCCACCCAAGGTTCGTATTTACTCACCTTTCTTCCTAGTTCTTCTTGGTTAATTATGTACCTAAGCACACATTCTGGCTGCCAGTTAATAGCTGAGTGGACTCAAAGACGTTACCTGTCCTCTCGGAGAACCAGTTACTCATCTGCACAGTGGGAAGACTGATACACCTCCTGGGGTGGTTGTCACCATTAGAGATGACCTGTGTGGTGGACCCGGCCTAGGACGTGGCAATGGTGACTATGACTGATGCTCATCAAGTGTTTACTCCGCGCTGGGCATCAGCGTGAGAATCTTGTATAGATTAGCTCAGCTCATCTCTTTCACAACCCTGTGAAGTATGTAGAATTATTACCTCTGTTTATAGGTGAGGATATTGAAGTGCAGAGAAGTTGAGTGACTTGTTCAAGTTCACACAGCTAATAAAGTCACATGCTCTTAACCATCCCTGCCTCTCATGGAGGATGCTCAAGGTGTAGAAGGTTTTCTAATTTCCTTTGTCCGTGTTAGCTGACCTTTCATGTGGCTGACAGTGACCGTGTCTCCCTCACCAGGCTCCCAGGGCTTTGCATCCACTGTGGGTCATTCATGGGTGGATTGAAGGGCTCAGGCCCTGGATCCCGGCCGCCTGGGTCCACACTCTGCCTCCCCAGCGTGACTCCAGGCCCCGGTTCCCGCATCACTAAAACAGGGAGAGTGGTAAGGCCTGAGCCCACTGGCTTGTGAGGATTACATGGGAAGATGCTGGAGAGCGCTGAGCACCGTGGCTGACAGCCTCTTGGTCTGGACACCCTGGCGAGTTCCTCCAGGCGCTCCCCGGGGCCCTCTGCGCAGGTGTGTGCGCCTGGGAGCTGGCGCTGGGACTGCGTGCGGAGGCAGTGGGCGCGCCTGAGCCACTGACCTGTGACGTGAGTTACAAAAGGGCCTGATTTTCTAGCGGTGTGGGTGGCTGACTTCTCATGACCAAACAAGCGGGTTAGCGTTCGAAACCTTTCATTGGCAGGGTTGCCTTGACCTTGGTGGTGGTTTTTTTTTTTGTTGAGGTCTGGAAGCATAGCAGCATTCTCCTAGGTCACAGGCCTCCTAACCTTTTTACCCTCTGCATCCCTTTGGTAATCTGCTGAAGCCAAGGCCTTCTTCCCTGGAAAAGTATTTATATGCAGAAAATATGTGCACAGGTTTATAAAGGAAACCAGTTATTTTGAAATTTGATTATCAAAATATAAAAAGTTGGCTGTAAATATAAAAAACTGGTGCTGCTTTAGAGTGGTGAGCAGTGACTGCGGTAGTTTTGAAGTGGGGATAAGAATAAATATTTGAGACACCTGCAGCTTGTACAGAGTAACCGTGTTTCTTTTGCTGACCAAACCTCCGGAGAACACTGTCCTGGACTGCTGAGGTTTGTAGCAGCAGCAGTGATCCTTCAGCTCCCAAATGAGGAAAATGCTAAATCTCAGCTAGAGGTTAGTGGCAGTAAAGATGTGACTTTTCCCCCTCCGTCATGTCTGAGTGTTCATCAGGGTCAGACGCGCTGTCTCAGGACGTTACCTGAGCTTCAGGCGCCAGGCTGAGGCCACGTGAACACACGGACCGTCCGCAGCCCTCTCTCTGCACAGACCAGGTGTCTTCCTGGCATCCAGGAGCACCTAGTCTGCCAGGGGATTTGCACACATTAACTTTACTTCTTTGTTTTTACATTTTCCTCTTACTTTGAAATGGTTTCAGATTTACAAGCAAATTATGAGAATAAAGGGTTTCACCTGTCCTAAGCGGTCTGAGAGCAAGGTGTTCGTGTGGAGCCCGTCGCCCCGAGTAGGCGAGTGAGAGTCCTGTGAGAGGGGCGCGGTCCCGTGCGATGCCCTCGCCCGTCACACCAGGGGCCGAGCGGGACCCGCAGCACCGCCGGCCCTCGGGCTCGTCCGCGTCTCAGCCGCTGGCCCGCGAACACCCTTCCTCGCCGCAGGAGCCCGTTCAGGATCACGTGTGACATTTCAGTCTTTAGATTTGGTCTCTTTGGTGTTCACGGCCCTGAGACTTGGGAAGTGTCCAGGCCAGGCCTCTGGTGGAGCATCCTTCCGGCGGGTCTGCCCGCCGCTTCCTGGTGATAGGACTCCGCCGAGGCCTCTCTGGCGGGGTGTCCCGGAGCGAGGCCGTGTTCCCAGCGTGTGCTCTCCGACGGCACGTGGCTTAGATCTGTCCTGTTTGCGGCCCTGCTGCCTTGGGTGACTGTGAGGGTCGCGTCTGCCTGGCGTCTCGACTATGCAGTTGCTCTGTTCTCCTTTGTAATTAGTCTTTGAGGGGAGGTATTCTGAGTTAGGTAAACACTTTGATCTTCAGCCTTTTGCCCATCAGTTTTAGTCACCTTTTATGGAGGCTGAATCATTTATTACCATGGTGATTCTTCTAACTGTATTATTCCTTCTGCGTTTATTAGTTGTTTTACTATAAAGAAAAGCCTGCTCTTCTTCCCATGTATTAATTTACTCGGCCTTGTGAACACAAATTTCTGTTTTGCTCAGTGGGTTGTGTCTATTACTATCATTGTTTCGATGCTCAAATTGTCCCAGGTTTGGCCTTTTCAAACTGGCTCCTGTAGCCTTTTGACAGTGCTCCATTATTTAAGCACTCCTTGTGTTCTGATGTGGCCGAGTGCTGTAGACGTGGGTTGTTTTTGACTTCTCTTGCATCAGTACTTGAATTGGCCTTTTCCCCTGGGAGCCTTGGTTCCTCCAGCACACAGGTGAACTTTCATCTGCTCTGTAGCTCCATGAAGTGGTGACTCTTTCCCGCCATTTTACAGGAGGCTCTACTAAGTAGCTTCTTGAGGCCCCAGAACTGGTAAGTGCCAGAGCCAAGATCTGAACTGTAAAAGAAGCTTCACATTTGTGGAATTCATAAATCACATGTCCCTTCATAAACGAGGAGCCTGAATCTCACAGAGGCTTGCTAAGCCCGTTGGCTGAGGTCACACAGCTGGGACGTGGCAGAGACCCTCCCCAGATCTCTGTCATGGGCCTGCTCCCGGCGCCTTGAGAGCTGGCTCCCGGACCGCTTCTATTTTAGTCTAAGCCCCTTGTCCCTAACACTTGTCAGGGTTTGGTTGATGAATTTCTTTCCTCGGAAGCCTTCGTGGTGCTGTGGAAACGGCGGCTGCAGCGCTGAGGGGGCGGTTTCGCAGGGGGCCGCCGGCGGCCAGGTGCTCGGTCCGCAGCCGCCCTGTAGCGCGCCCACACGGCCGAGCCCCGCGCTCCGCACGCCCCCGCCGGGGGTGCGGGGCGGCCGTTCCCCACTCCGCCTGCAGGTGGCGCGCTCTGACTGTGGCCTGATCCAGATCCTGGCCCCGGGGATCACCTTTGTTTGGATTTACACGCCAGAGCTGTCCACATATGTTTGCACAGTGTAAGGATGTGCTCTCTCAGAATTCTTCTCTTAATGTCAGATGCCCCTTGTCATTTTCAGGAAAAGCAACAATTAAGCTATGGAGAGCTGATTCAGGTCGTAAAGAAAGAACGGGACATCTATACACATCTGGTAAAGTCTCTGCAGGACTCAGACAGGTAAGGGTTTCCGTTTGGACATGACACGCATACAGAACACGCACATATTTTGAATAAATGCTGGTAGTTTCTCAGGCAGCAAAGACTTCCCACTTTGCTTAGGAAGCTTAACATACTTGGACAGTGATTGCCTCTTTTAAATCAGATATTCCTATTTCCTAGCAAGAGTGGTATGATTTTTTTGGCAACAAATATAGGATAAAAGGGCTTCCCAGGTGGTGCTCGTGGCATTGCAGAAGATGTACGAGACACGCGTTTGATCCCTGGGTCGGGAAGATCCCCTGGAGAAGGAAATGGCAACCCACTCCAGTATTCTTGCCTGGGGAATCCCATGGATGGAGGAGCCTGGTGGGCTGCAGTTCATAGGGTTGCAGAGTCGGACACGATTGAATCGACTTAGCACACACATAGGATAAAAATATTAATACTAATTACTCAGATTTTTACCAAACCTTATTATAGATATAGAAAGTGCCTCCACATGTATTATCTCTTGTAACCCTCACTGCCGCTCTGAGAGGTAAATGATGTTACTGGCCCTGTTTTCCGTAAATAAGGCCATGGGAACTTGGAGAGGTGAGGCAGCCTGTCTGAAGTCACACAGGTGCTGGGTGACGGCAGCGTGTCCCTGTCTTGGCGTGGCCCGTGTCTGCACAGCACTGCCGCGGCGGGGCAAGGCCGCTGACGGCCCGCTGGCGGCCTGGCTCTTGCCTGGGCCGGGTCCAGGCAGCTGACACCCCTGGGTCCCTCTGGGCCCAGCCTGGGCTGGCCCCTGATTTCTCCTGTGCGGAGGTGACCTCTCTGCATGGTGGGATGGTGACTGGTGGAAGGGTATTGACATCTGGGCTTCCTTTCACGGCTGCACAGAATGGATGGGGCAGCGGGTGCACCAGTGGAGGACGATTGGGGTCGGCCCCGGCCGCCAGGGCAGGCTGCAGGCGGGTGGGCGGGGGCTCATGACGTCAGCTTGTCTTCATCTGTTTATGTCTCAAGTTTTCCGTCATAAAAGGTTGAAGAAACTCACCCTTCACCACACCTTGTCTTCTGCCACCAGGGAAGCCCAAGAATACTGGCGTGGGCAGCCTGTGCCTTCTCCAGCGGATCTTCCCGACCCAGGAATTGAACCAGGGTCTCCTGCGGTGCAGGTGGATTCCTGACCAGCTGAGCTATCATGTGTAGAGTCCTCGTCCCGGGGCCGGGCTCCCTGCCTCTGCCTTCAGTGGGCTTCTGCCCTCTGCTCTGCCCCCCACTCATCCTTGAGCGTTCGAGGACCCCCCTTGTCGGGAGGCCTGCACGAGCCCCCAGGACAGGCGCCCCTCTGCTTTTCTGCGCTCACGACTGCCCTGCCCTCCCTTCCGTCACCGCTCTGGTGAGGCCGGCCGCCTCTCCTGGCCATCAGCGCCTCCTGGGCCAGCGCCCTCTCTCCCGGCCGCGTGTCCCAGTGCTTCTCACAGGGGCTGGCGTGCAGGAGGCCCTCGGGAGATATTCAGCAGATGAATTCCCTCTTTAAATTCCCCCCCCCCACCCCCAACTCTTCTATTTTGAGATAATGTTCAGGATTTTTAATCTGAAGTGAATTTTAAGGAAAATGAAAACATGACTGATGAAATTCTGGAGTCGGCCTCACTCTGAAAGGACGCTTCTTTAAGAAGCCTCTGCTGCTCATCATTTTCACTGGGGGCGGGGTTGAGTGGTCTGGGGACCTCAGATGGGGAATGGGCGAAGCGGGCTTAATCATGGAGCCAGCCCTGATTCTGGGCGCCCAGAGGCTCTGTGGGTGGAAATGGCTGCTCTCACCCTCCTCAGCATCACGGGTGGAGTCTCTGAGTTCTGCAGGCTCTTCTTTAATGAATAAAAATGTGCATGGGACCAGGGCGGGCCAGGACCGCGTTTAACAGGGATGCTTAAAAGGTTTCCTGTCTGTCTGCAGAGTCGAAATGCATTCAGCAACTCTCAGCTCCTGGATAAGTCACTTTTCACCCTGAGCCTCAAGATATATATCAATATTTGTGCATTGAGATTGCCCTGCCTACAGACCTACCTGTTTACCTACCTCCCTGCCTACCTTAGAGGGTTCTTTAAAACATGATGATAATATATGAAGTCCTAATTCTGCCCAGCACAAAGGAAACACTCAATAAATGTTAACACTTATTAAGACTAACAGCAATGTGAAAAGCCTCCATATGCCTCAGTATTCCACTGTGCATACACTCAGCTTGTAGGGGGCTTTGAGCCCTCAGGCCTTGCTGTAGCCAGAGGGCAGAACTGTGGGCTCAGGTGGGCTTAGCCCCGCTCCAGGGCTGTCCACCCCCTGGAAACTGGCAGTGAAAGGTGGGTGACTGGAGCTGGGTGACGGACTTGTAACTAAAGTTGGTCAGCACGGGCAGAGAGCAGCTGGCCACGGACAGCTCTGTGACTCATCCCTCACAGCGGCCCTGCAGCCCCACGTCACGGAAATGGACGTGTGCTCTCGGAGATGTGGAGGGCATTTCCCAAGCTCCTGCGCTTCGGATTCTCAGAGTGCAGATCTCCAGCTCTTGAGCCGAGGCCCTTTCTCCAGAGCTCTCGTCTTGAGGACAGGGGACAGTCTGTATTGCCCGTGACTCAGACGTTCTCATTCTCAGCACTGTTGGTATTCGGGGCTAGATAGACTTTTGTCAAGGGCTTCCCAGGTGACTCAGCGGTAAAAGAATCCACCTGCAATGCAGGAGACTCGGGTTCGATCCCTGGGTTGGGGAGTCCTGTGGAGAAGGAAATGGAAGCCCACTGCACTATTCTTGCCTGGGAAACCCCATGGACAGAGGAGCCTGGTGGGCTACCGTCCACGGGGTCACAAAAGAATCAGATACAACTTAGTGACTAAACAGAACAACAGCTTTTTGTCTTGAGAGGCGGTCTTGTGCGTCGTAGCAACGTTTAGCGACATCTCTGGCTTTTGCCACCACGTGGCAATGACGCCCTTCCCCACCCCAATCGTGACAACCAGCAGTGTCTCCAGATATGGCCACGTGTGCCCTGGGGGGTTTAAATCATGTCCAGATGAAAATCATGGCTGGGACTCACGAGTCGCAGAAGGTTGGGCTCATACGGACCTGCTGTTTGGGAGTCATTAATTTACCTGGAAGAAAGGAAGTGATGTTTATCGAGCATCTTGTGTGTGTCAGGCACTGTGCTGAACTCTTTCCCTGGTAACACCTCGTTGAATCTTTGAAACACTTGAAGGAAAGGCACTGTCCCCGCTTTACAGGGGAGGGCAGCAGGGCAGGCGGGTTAGCTGACCGCCAAGGTCCTGGAGCCGATTAGTGCTGGCGCCCTGGGAGCGGGCGTCCTCCGGCTCCTCCCCGGCTCCTCCCCGGAAGGAGGGAGGCGCAGGGCTGTCCTTTCTCTCTGAGTGAAGCTCCTTTTGTTCCACCGACTCCTCACACCTTGCAGGGATCCTGGAGTTGGGGAAACAGGAATGACAGACGCAGGAGCAGCAGCTGTGTACTTTTAACCCTGTCAGAAAGTGGAGGAAGGAGTGAAGCAGTCAGCTCTTCCCAGCTCTCATCGCAGAAGCCTTGCTGAGACAGTCTTTCTTTTTTTTCCCCTGGTTAAATGTGTCTGCGGCACGACCGCGTCCAAGCGAGTGCTGTGCTGTGACACCTCTGGGGGGTTTTCATCAGCCTCACAGATTGGTCATTATGATTGTCTTGAAGTGGGACTGGGCACAAGTTTCTGAGAGGGCCCCTTCCCTGGCAAGGATGCTGCCTCACAATGAGCCGTCTTCAAAGCAGCGAGCATCGAAGATGAGACATAATGGTTTATTTTCCTTCCTATAGATGTTGATTTCTCTGTGCAGTTCTGTGGATGGAGCTGGAGGGAATCGCCGGAGGAGAAGGGGGGCTTGTCTGTGGCGCTCGTGTCTTAGAGCCACGTCTCCTTAGCATTTGGGGCTGTGGACCCCTCTAGAACAACCCAGTGAAAGTTGATGGGCCCTCTCCCTAAAAAAAAAAAAAAAAAAAAAACCCCACACATTGATAAGTTCTTTCCTACGTTTTCTAAGTGTTGGTGCGCCCTCTCAGGGAACAAAACGTCATGTGTGAGACAGAGTGACGTGTTTCTTGGTGTTTGAAACAAGCGTTCTGGTTGGGTGAGGCGTTTCGTTGTCTCAAAGCGCCTTCGTTGACTGTGACCCAGCAGTTGTGCTGCTGGAACGCTGCCTTCAGAAGCTAACCCGGGTGAGAAGCAAGCCTCTCGGCGCAGAGGTTTTGAGGGAAGCAGTATGTGTGTTACTCAGGTGTCTGCTGGAGGCCGCGTCCCTCCACGAGCTTGTGGAGCCGGTTCAGATCCTGTCGCGTGCTCACCCACGGGCCCCGCCTGGAAGCCCACTGTCCAGTCCAGTAGCCACTAGCCGTGTGACTGCACACGTTTAAGTTAACACACTGGGCATTCGGTTCCTCGGGGCGTAGCCACCTTTCAGATGCTCAGCAGGCACGATCCTCTGGTGGGTACACCGAGTTCATGTGCAGATACAAGGCGTCCCGTCACTGGAGAGAGCTCGGTGGGACGGGCCTCCCCCAGTCACCGTGGGTTCTGGGAGCTGGGCTTTCTCAGGACCTCCTGTGGGTGCTGGGTTGCTGGTTTTATGCAAGGCCTCTGTGCAGATCAGCACCCTATTGTTATGTTGTCCCACCCCTCAAACAAAAGTCCGTTTGACTCTTCATCTGTGAGTGGCTAACCCACCACTTCAGCCTCCTGTTGAGCCTTAGACTCATCCTCCGCTCCCTCCTGTCGTCAGCACTCACTCTTCCCCTTTCCTTTCTCTCGTCCCTCTCGCCCCTCACCCTTAACCTCCGGCGCCCCCTCTTTTCGCGGTGACACGGCAGACGTTCTAGAGCCTTCCTTCCATGCCCAAGCCTGTGCAAGACAGTATTCCAAACAGAGAGACATTCTGAGGAATTAAATGGTTTCCATCTAGCTACATCTGGAGCAGAAACTTGGGAAAGGACCCAAACGTTCACTGATAGGGGAAGACTTAAAGTAAATGCTGTGTCATTTACCCAGGTTAATATTATAGAGTCACTAAAAGTAATGCTTGCAAATTAGTTCTGAAAGTGGAGGGAGATATTTAAATGAGTAATGCACAGTGTAGTTTTATATGTCCAGTATTATTTAAACCTCATGACAGTACTCACGGAGAAAGATTAGAGGGAATACAGTCCACCATGTGTTCTTTGATGGTGGGGTTATAGTAATTTTTGCTTTTTTCATACATTTATATTTAAAAACATTTTTTTTCACTTTTATATTTTAAATGTTCTCTGAACCTGTATTTACTTTTAATAGCCAGGAAAAAAAAAAAAAAAAAACCACCTCACAAATGACGTAAAAAACAAAGGAGGGCTGGCTGGGTTTTGAGGGCTGGCTGGGTTTTGCATCTTGCAGCACAAGTGGATCTTCTATAAACTCTGGTCTCTTGTTTTCCCGAAGTGTCAGCACCCTGCAGGCCGAGGTGAGCCGCGTCTTCGCCCTGCGGAAGCGGCTGGAGTGGGACGTGCTCTCGTACCAGCACCTGCGGAAGGCTCTGGAGGAGCAGATCAGCGAGATCCGGCGGCGGGAAGGTACTCGCTCCCGTGTCTGCGTTTCCCCGTGGCGTTTGCACTCGGAGGGCCGTGGCTGAGCCTGGCAGGAGTCCTCAGGCTTCAGTAGGAGATGGAGCAGCCTGGGGCTTTCGTCTGGGGAGCCTTTTTTGCAGGGACAGCGTTGCTGCTGCTCTTCTGGCCTGGACTCAGGTAGCTTTCGCCAGTGGCGTCCAGGGCCCAGCACGTTGCGTTAGTTCCCAGAGGGCCAGCTGCAGGACTGCTTTTGCGTTGCTGCCACTGTATTCCTCATCATTTGACTTCTAGCTCCAGATAACCTCGGGGCCTCGTCATCCCCTTTCTCGGATCAACAGCCCTCATTGCCCCAAACATCTGGGCCCTGCCTCCCCGGGCACCCACTGCGTAGACGCGTGGGGGTGAGACTGCTGTTTCTTGCTGGAACACTGCTTTACGAACTCTTGTGACCACAAGCGGCTGTGCTTAGGGAGGGTCCCAGGATACCTGCCTTTCGAATTGCACTGGGAGGTCCCGCGGTTCCTGCCCTCCTGTGCTCGGGACAGCAGGATTTGGCCCCTTCTCCCCGCCCCTGGCTAGAACCAGGCTTCCCTGGTGGCTCAGACGGTGGAGTCCGCTTGCGGTGCAGGAGACCCGGCTTTGATCCCTGGGTCGGGAAGATCCCCTGGAGAGAAGGGAATGATAACCCACTCCAGTATTCTTTCTTGGAGAATCCTGTGGACAGAGGGGCCTGGCGGGCTACCATCCATAGCGTCGCAAATAGTCAGACACAACTGAAGTGACAGGGCCTGCCTGCGCTGGCTAGAACCTGGGTCCTGCAGACTCTGAATGGGCATCTTCATCCTTGCCCTGTCTCTAGCCTGGTGCTGGCGTGTGTGCTTAAAGTCGGTAACTGCGGGGTGGGTTTGACATGTCTTGAGCACCTGCTGTGTACAAGCACAGTGGCAGACCCTTAACCTCTCACCCCCGACCCTGACCGTCCACCCACTGGGCAGAGTGGGCGCTCACATCACGTCGCAGATGAAGAAACCCAGGTTTGAGCCAGGACGTCTTCCTTTAAAGCCAGCTCTATAGCATTCGAAGCATATCGGCTCTTCCCCTCGGCGCTGAGTGAGACGTTGCCGTGGACATGCTCTACTCCGTGCATAGCCTGGCCCCTCTCTGCCCCCGCGCCCCTGGTGAGAGCGAGCTTTGCTGCAGAGAAAGCAGACCCTTCCAGGGTGACCCAGGGGTCCCCGTCATAGATCCCACAGGCAGTTTCTCATCTCAGTGTGGACTCGCTGCCACGGTGGACCCTGGAGCTGGTAAAAAAACACAGCGGGCGCTTTTTCCTTCCCTTGAGTTCTACCCTTGAGAATTGCATTTGATTTTTCTGTACTTTCACCTAAAAAGAATCACTCCCTCATTTAAACTGAAAAACCACCATTTACTTGTGCCATTCAGAATGGTCTGCAGACACAACTTTTGATACGCGAATTATAATTCAGAATTGGCCACAGGGAAAGCCTGCAGCCCATGATGAAAGCGTGCATTGAGATATCAGCCTATAGAGACCGAAGAAGACGACTCCTGCCCCAGAAGTGGGGCACGGGCCTCACTGGGGTGGGTCTGGGAAGGATCTTCTTCTGATGTTCTGTTTTCTCCTCCTTTCTTTCTTTCTTTTTTTTTTGGTGCAGAAGAAACATTTTCATTTTATAGTGATCAAACATCTTACCTGAGTATTTGCCTTGAAGAACACAGTCGGCTTCAAGTGGAGCATTTTTCTCACGAAGAGCTTAAGAAAAAGGTACTGACTGTATTAACTTTGAGTGCTCCCTTAGTTATTCGTTGTCTCTCGGGCTCCTGATCAGAGGTGTCAGGTTCTGAAAGCCCTTCTCACTGCCTCTGTGGGCTCTCGCCCCGCGTGTCTTTGTTCTCTCTGTGTCCATTCCCTGGAGATGCCGCCCCCCCCCCCCCCCGCCACGTCTGATGCACTCTTTCTCAGGCTTGAGGACCCCCACCCAGGCCCCAGCTCCTCCAGGAAGCACCCTGTCCTCCCTAGAATTAGCCCTCTTTCCCCTGGTCATCTTCCTCTCTTCTTGTGCCTGATTTCATTGATTTCCTTGCTATACTGATCTATAATTATCTGATTATTCTTCTATATCCCCAGTAGGCCATGAACACCTTAAAGTGAGTGTATCTTAATTATTTCTGATTTCCCAGTGCCTGCCTGCCACATATAGTGGGAGTTAATAGATGCTTTTTGAAAGAATAAAGGTTCAGGTTTGGTCAATAAATCTTTTCTAAAACTTGGAAAGGTTTTTCAATCTGTTGATCATTGGTGTGGTTAGGGTGGTTGAGTATTTCAAGGCTCTTAAGAGCCATTGATAAGAAGAGGCAGTGTGAACTCAGAGGACACTGGTTTATTATTAAAGGATCGTCCGTGTCTGACAGGTTCGGTTTCTGTCTTGGAATAAGCCACATCCTGGTAGAGCAGGCGGAGCCGTGGCCGTGCGGAGCGCCCAGGGCTGTGGCCGGCGGGCACGCGAGGTGTAGGCGCAGCAGAGGAAAGAGTCGTCTGCCTGGAGGGGGGCAGGGGGTGGGGGGGCACTTCCCCGGGTCAGAGGAAGCTTCTCAACAGAGAGAGATAAGACCTGAAGTGGGTTTTGGACAATGAGTAGCAGTTTATCTAATTAGAAAACTTTCTCAGCAGAGGGGGAGAGGAAAAAACAGCAGATACAAGGTAGAGAAAAAATAAAAAGGAGAAGTGTAGACATTTAGGCATGTTTGGAGGAATGCAGCAAGAAGCGCTGAGGCATCTGTTGGTGTTCTGGTGAAGTGTTCTAGTGAAGAAGCTAGAGATGCTAGTAGCCACGGCTGGTCCCCACTGTGGCTGTGTCGAGGGCGGGAGTCTGTTCCCTTGGCTGGGACTCCGTGAATGTTTGCAGGGTCAGACTGTTCTGTGCTTCCCTCTGTAGCCTCCCTTGGCGGGGGGGTTCTGAGTGGTGTTATGTTTGGGTGCAGGGGACCGCGGCTCTGTGTGGTGAGGTGGGATTTCCCGCTCATTTCAGGGGCGCGTGATTACCCCTTGAAGGAGGGTTTGGAGAGTCACTGACCACTGGGATTTGAAGCTTGCAGGAAATAAAGGTGGCGTCTGATCAGCTGCTTATGTGCCTGACCTTGCGCGACCGGTGCCTTAAGGAGGGGCCTTGGACCCGGAGTCCAGGCCTGACTCTGCTTTGGGCGGCAGCTGCCCTAGCCCACTTGACCTGGCACTTTGGTTCTCCAGGAACCCCAGCTCTGGGACCTCAGGCAGCGAGCTGCCTTGTATCTTGGAGTTTTCCTTGTCAGATGGGGACAGTCACACCGGCCTGTGCACCTCCTGGGGACTTTTGTAAGGAATGATTGACCAAAGCTTGTGGGAGTGTTTCAGTTGCCATGAATTGCTTTGGAACTGAAGATTGTTGTTATTCTGGACAGTGCTAGATAGGCACAGAAAGAGGAAGGTGGAGGCTGTAGAATAAGCCTCCGACACAGCCTCAGAAGTGTCGGTCTTGGGGATTTTCCTCCAGAGGCTCTCAGGTCCAAGACAGAGGTCCTACACCCTGTCATGGATGGAGCACTTAGGCTGCGCGGAGGGCTTCAGTGCGCTGTGACCGTGATCACCTTCGGTTCTCTGGTAACCCATTCTGCAGATGCGGAAATGGGGGCTTAGACCAGGCAGCTTGCCCAGGACCTCTGGGGCTAGAACAGAGAAATGCGGGTGTTTTTCTCACTGCACCTGGGGGAGCCTGAAGCCTGGACTCAGGCCGCCTGGTTCTCCGTGACTGTGATGCTGGGAGGTCTGCTCAGCAAGCGTGGCCCCAAGAGGCAGAAGTGTGCCTGTGGGTAGCCGGGCCTCTCCTGCTCTGATCTCCCAGGTCGGCGACCTTATCCAGCTGGTGAAGGAGCTGTACACGGACAACCAGCACCTGAAGAAAACCATTTTTGATCTCTCCTGCGTGGGTTTCCCCGGAGACGACAAGACTGAGTCAGTAGATCAAACAGAGGTAAGAAGGAACATTCTTATCATCATAAGCTCATCACCAAGAGTAACAGCCCTGCACACACATCAAGGCTGAATCTGTTCTGGGGGGGTCTCTATGGAAATTCCCTTTGCTGTGGATGGGCTTTGGAGGCCTTCGTAGGTCAATAGGTCTGCCCGCAGGTTTCCGCAAGTTTAAGTCATTTCTGGGAGGATGCACTTGATGTTTTGTGATGCCCGCACTACAGCCCTGGCCCTGGGATCTGGGCTGCAGGTGGCACCTCTGGAGGACTGGTATGGTCTCAGGGGTTGGAAAGTTATCCCATCTACCAGTCACTTGGGTAGTGTAGATGGAGCCTTAACAAACCCATTTCCTTGGAAAAACAAATGAGTAGACACTCTTTCCATTTCCCTCCTGAGTTTACCCCCGAAACGCGCCTTCTTAGCGCCACGCATCGTCTCCCGGCTTTGGCCGGGTGCGTGTTCTTTCTTCCCGCGCTTACCCAGGACCCCCGCACCCCGCCCCCGTGGAGGACCCGATAAGGAGTAGACAGTCGGTGTCCCCTGAGCCTGTGTGTCCAGCTTCCTGCCTCTGGAAGTTCTCTCCTGGTGGCATTTGAGAGTCTGAGAGGGCCAGGGAAGGTTGAATCCTGGCGTCTGCACTGCAGAGCCTGTGGTTCCTGGGCGTGCGTGCCCCCTGAGGGTGCGGCCCATCCTGGCAGTCACTTGGGTGGTGCCCGCCCCGGGGAAGCAGAGGGAGAGCCTGTGGTTCCTGGGCGTGTGTGCCCCCTGAGGGTGCGGGCTATCCTGGCAGCTGCCCCGGGGAAGCAGAGGGAAAAGCCTCTTTGCCCCGTTGACTCTGACCCTCTCGTCGTCTCTGACGTATCGTGTCTGCTCTCCTCAGTGCTTGGCCGGGCCACACGGTGTGGGGAGGTGGGTCCTGCTGTGACTCCGGAGGAGCTTGCTGTTTCCTGAGTCCCGGCCTGGCCCTCTGCTCCCCCGGAGGTGCCTTGCCCAGGCCGGTGTTGGGCTAGTTAGTTTCAGAAGACTGGACCTGTCCTCCCCACGAAGTGCACCGGGCCTCTTGCACTGGATGCCCCAGGCTCTTCCTGGTTGGCCTTGTCTGGAACGCGGCCCGGTGTGCCAGGCAGAGGGAGCACTCGCTGCCACGGCGTTTCCAGGGAAAGATGTGTCAGCCTGAAGCGTGTCCTCCCGCCTTCAAAGTGGGAGACACTCACGGGTGTGTATGCTGCGCTCTGCCCATCTGCTCCCTTGGAGAGACAGAATATTATTGATCTTAGTCTCCAGGGCTCCAGATAATTTTGAGAAGCAAAAATATCTGCAGTCCATTTAGGGAGAAACAAGTCTCTTGGCTTGTTTTCTCCAAGGCGGCATTTTTAATAGACCACCCATTCTGCACCCGCTTCATTTGAGTTGCAAATGGCAAGAATGTGTTTGTTCATTTGCTCTTTGAAAGAAACCTGCTAAATGTCCTCTCATGTCCTCTGGAGGACAGAGAGTTTTTCCTCCTCCCATCCTGAGGTCTAAATAGCAGCCAGTTCAGACCTGAATCGTTTGTCAGGTTGCACGGCAATTTGATCTTCCCTATGAATGGCCGAGTCCTCTGCCGCACAAGCCCCCTTCTTCCCCCGGAATGCGATGGGAAGATCCGCATGGGAAGGGCGGCGTTCCCACAGGCGTCCTGAGCTGAGGAAGGGGAGGTTGTGAGGGGCGAGGGGAGGCTGCTGTTCCCTGGGAGGGCGCGTGGCTCCCCTTTGCTGAGCGACACGGCAGCAAATGGGAAACGCCCACGTGGGCCACAGCCTCGTCGGGGCAGCGGGCTTGTGAAGCGGGGACCGCAACGCTCCAGCTCTCCGGGAGCCTACGAATCAGAAAAGGAAAAAAAAAGAGACAGCAAATATATTGTGTAATTTTAAATATACTCGGTGTTTTTTCCCTCCAGTATTTAATTAACCCACAGCATTGCCTAAATTTGGAAAATATAGAAATGACCCCTGACGCTGGCCCTTTAAGATACGTGCAGCCAGTCCTCATCCTGGAGCCTCTCCTTCTCCCCGTGGGTGCGTCACGGGGGCACGGCGCTCGCACGGCCCGCGTCTTTCCCGTGGCTGCTGTGTACCACGTCCGACTCCATCTTGGGGGTGCCCTGAATCTAACTCGCTGCCTCGCGATTGTCAGGCGTGGGGATTATTTCCAGGGATTCACTATTCTAAATCACCTGATGAATGTCTTTGGACACAAATCATTTTCTGGCTTGCGCTTCTTTTTTTCCCCTTAGACTGTGTTCCTGGATGAGTAATTACTAGGTCAGAAGTACACATACAGATATGTGTGTGTGTATATATATATAAATAAGCCTATAATTTATTTTCATATTACGCACCCCCCACACACACAATTTTTAACTTGACAAAGGCTCTAAAGAGCGAGAGGCCCTTGATTGAGTTTGCCAGGTGTGTCTTTAGCACGGAGGCCCTGGGCTGGATCCCCCCGCGCTGGGCACATAGTACCTGTTCCCTGCATGTGGGCAGGTCACAGAAAAACCAGCCAAACTAACAGAAAGCCAAGAGCAGGCATCCTTGTGTTTTAAAGCATACTAAAAAAAAAAAGCCTTTCATGGGCTTGCTCCGATTTCCCCGTATTTTTTACGGACTACGGTTTATGTATTATAGGAGGCGTGGTTGAGAATGGACACGGGGGGGCGGATTTGAACGGACTGCGGTCAGGGTGGTGAGCATTGCCAGCCAGGGCCGTGTGACACGCAGCTGACACCTCTGGGGGACAGATCACGCGTGCGGGCACTCAGGAAAGCCTGGTTGCTGTCGTTATTAGCGTTGTCATTTTTTGGGGATGGTTAGAAAACTAAGGGATTTTTTTTGGCATGGAGAGGAAGCATGGATTAGGGGGCATAATTTAATTGAAGTCACAGGTGTAGGACTATCATCTTGAATACGAAGCAGACCTGGTGTGACTGCAGAGGACAGAGGCGGCCCTCAGAAGGAGAAGGTGCTTGTTAACATCTGTTATTAGCAACAGAGTAGAATTTGGTTTGTCAGAAGCAGATTGAATTTCATCGAAAGGAGGACGCGTCTGACAATTTGACTTCCTAAGTTGTTACGAGTTGCAGCCGACTTATGAAGCCCTTGGCACAGTGCCTGGCATGCGGTAGGCAGTCAGTATGTAAAACGCAGCTATTTCAGCGTTACTTTTTTAGGAAACTGGTGTGCCGAGTTGGAACTCCAGCCCTTTCCTGACTCTGTTCCGTGTTGTGTTAGCAACACCATAGGGCAAGTGCTTCTGAAGTTTCCCGTGCGTGTGAATTTCCTGGGGACCTTGTTAACGTGAGGATTCTGGCCCACTGAGCCTGGCATGGGGCCCGAGAGCATGCATTTCTCACGAGCTTCTGTTGCTCCAAAGAACACACTTGAGCAGCAAGACCAGAAGCAATCACCCAAACTTTTTGGTTCCAGCTCTTCGTTTTGGGGGGAAAAAAAAATTTTTTTTTATTCATTTGTTTGTCCTTTTAGCAGTGTTTCCTGAGCGCTGGGCACTGGGGTCAGAACTGAACGCAGACACGGCCCTTGCCCGTGGCGAACGTGATGCCGGGAAGCAGATCTGGGGGAGGGCCTGGGGGAGCCCGGGATGGGGCCTGCCTCCTCTTCTGAGGTCAAGAGAGCTTCTCCCTGGAACGACAGGGGGCATCTGCAGAGGCCCAGGAAGGAACAGCCCGAGAGGCGGGGGCAGACCCAGGCCGCGTGTTTGTTTGTTCAGGAGAGATGTCTAGGGAGGGCCTGCTGATGCGTGTCAGACGCTCGGGCAGACAAGAAGAAAAGACAGCTGGGACGTCGCTGGGGACCTGGGCAGTTGTGTAGAGTGAGGGGAACAGAGGCCGCGTGGCAGTGGATGGAGACGCAGTGAGGGGGAAGAGACGAAGGGTGAGTGGGGGTCTTGGAGGTGAGTAGGGCTCCTCTGCTGCTGGTGGTGAGGCCGGAAGCACACCCGCCCGCCGTGACGCACGTCTCGCTGGGCCCTTGCCTTTGAAAACTGATCAGTCACATGTGGCATGGACGATGTTTCTCCGTGTCACGTGCTGGAGACTGAGATCTGACTTTTAATTTTAACCAAGTCAGCAGAGGTAAAAGGAAACGAAAGCAAGTTTTTATTTTAGAGTACTTAGTAATGGTGTGGTTGTGGTTCTGGAAATGAAGAACAGTTTGCAAGCTTTTGTGATGTCGTTTTGGACTGACACGAGTTAACAGTACTCTTTGCTCAATAAACCTGAGGGAAGACCCTTCTGATCCTCAGGGTTGGGGAGCAGTGCCTCTCTGCCTCCTTCCTGTTCCCAGGAGGGTTCAAGCTCCTGCGATAGAAGGTCTTGAGGACCTTTCCTGAGCAGTTTCTGGAGGGTGTTGGCAGCAAAAGCCACACTGCAGAGGTGAGGGTGGGGAGTCCTTTCAAGAAGCCTGGAGAGAGGCAGGCAGCGCTAGTTCCAGAGCTGTCGGCGGACCAGAGAGGGAAACGTCATTACGTGGCTTTTTTTTTAAGATGAGAGAGGCTTCCCCCCAGCGTTTTATTGTGAAGAAACTCAAACAAAGCAAAGTGAAAAGAACTTCAGAGTGGACACCCATATACTCACCCCTAGATTCTATTATTAATCTTTTCCACCAGTCATCATCCTTTCATCTTATCTTTTTGATCAGTTTTAATGTAAATCACAACCAGTATGTTGTTGTTAACGCTCAGTCATGTCTGACTCTGTGGCCCCATGGATTGTAGCCCACCAGGCTCCTGTCCATGGAATTCTCCAGGCAGGAATACTGGAGTGGGTTGCCATTCCCTTCTCCAGGGGAATCTTCCTGACCCAGGGGTCAAACCCGGGTCTCCCGCCTTGCAGGCAGACGCTTAACCATCTAGGCCACACATGTGAGATTCTGATCCTGGGAAGTTTTCTATAAAAGACTTTCTGAAGTCACTTTGCTTTGTTTTTCTTCCTCCAAAACAGGGGTTTCCTTTAGAAAGAAGACCAGGAAAGTTTGAGTTGGGCTGGGAAAACTATGGGGTGATGGACTCAGTGTGAGAATTCCTGAAATCACAGGATGGAGACAGAACCTTCCGTGCGTCGTATGTGCAGCACGGCAGCAGGTGGCTGAGGCTCGGCTCGTGGTTTTAACGCCACGGTGAGAGCGCACTCCTCCTTGGGTGAGATGAGCTTTAGTGCAGTTTTTGAAGTGGCGTTGGCCACCTCCCCTCTCACTTTTTCTCTGGATGATCTGAGTGTCTCATGACTAGAGTTTTTGCTCCTCCAGAGAGCTGGGCTCTGGCCGCATTGACAGCTGCTGTCCCTTCTGTAGAATGCAGACTGCAGAAGCTTTGGGATTTACACTGCTTTAGTGCAGGGGATTTAGGCCATCTTCCTAAATAACTCTCCTTCGTTTTCAAAAGCAGAAAGTTGTTGTCAGGCAGGCTTGATACTGTACTCATTAGCCATGAGGACTTCTTTGTCAGCAGAATGACCGTGTGGCTGAGACTGTCCATCTTAGATGCATGACTGTCCTGAAAGAGGTTTAGCCCCTGTGCTAAACAGGGGAAGGTTTGCAGAAATCGGGGCCACCATAAATTTCATTTACTGCTTTTGTGCTGTTGGATGTTTTCAATTCCATCAATACCTATTTTCCAAAATCTGGTTACTTTTCTATAATCTGAAAGCGAATTCAGCAACGGCAGAGATGGGAACAGCACATTGGACAGCACACTCAGTTTCCAGTCGGTCAGGAAGACTATGCGAGGGCAGAGGGAAGCGCTTTCCTTATTTCTCGGGGAATTTGTCCTTAAATTATGCCTGATTGCAGGCAGCTGTGTGTGATTTGCCAGAACTAGCAACTCTGACTTTGGCTAATTTTTATTTCTTGGCTTTGGCATTTGTCTCTGCCTCTTTTTTCGGTTTTTGGTTTGTTTTTTTTTTGTTCGTTCTGCATCTTTTAAAAAAAGACATCACCGACTTCTTCATACATATTCATGCTGCACACATTTTTGGGTTGCGTTTTCACACCATTCCATGCTCCATGTAGCTTCTGGCTAGCAAGGAGGACGAGGACTCAACCAGAATTGGAGAGGAGGACGAGAATAATCTGCTGAGTGACGAGTGTCTGGAGCAGAGTCGCAAGGTAGGAACGCCTGCCCCTCTCTGCCCGAGCGTCTCCCGTCTGGAGCGAGTCCGCCGGGCCTGCTGTTCCTCCGCCTATGCGGTGCCTGCCCTGTGCCTGTGGGCAGCGCAGAGGAGCGCTCTCCCTTTTTAGAAGCTACAGGTGTGGTGGTAGAGCCACTCAGGAGACAGGAGAGCAAACATACAGTTGCAAATAATAAATGGGGCTCTTATAGTAGAATATTAAAATGGGTCTTAGACACTGGGCCTGCACAGCTCTTTAGAACTCTAACCCAACCCATTCATTTTATGCATTGGAATCGGAGGCCTGGGAGAGGAGATGGTTCATCTGGGGCTCAGAGTAGGTCAGTGACACAGTTGGGACCCGTGCCCTTGTCTCGGGGATGACCGTGAACCCCCAGATCATTTGCTTGCAGTGTAAGGAGCCACCGATAGAACCAGACTTTCCTTCCCTGGGCCCGTCTGCAAGCTCCTGATCTGAAACCCAGCTTAGTGCTGCCCGAGCGTCGTTAAGAGTTTTGCTCCAGGCACGTCGAGACCGAACGTTTGGAGCACATGTTCTCCCAGGTTGAAAGAACTGTAGACTGGCACGTGGTGGGGGTTAGGAGGCCGCAGGTTTGACGTTTGTGGCTTTCAGGGTGTTCAGGTTCATGGAGTCATGAAGGCGAGATCATCCTTGTGAGAGTTTTGGAGAGCGAAGCAGTTAAAAGTTGGGGCTTTGGAATCAGATGTGATTTTGAGTCTTGGTCACGACCTCTGTGACTTTGGTTACTCCTTGCTTAACCCCTAAGCCTGTGTTTCCCCATCAATGAAGATAATAACACTCCCTTGTTAGAACTGTTGTGATGTTTAAATAGTAGGTATGTACTAATTGCTCAGTGAATGGCAGCAACTGCTCTTTTTATTATTCTAGACTTTTCCTTCTGTGGAGCTTGCTTATTTAGATGGATTTAATAACTAGATCGGTGGCAAACAAGACCCTATAAATAACAGCTCATTTGTGTGGGTCTTGTCTTCCGTTTAAAAACCTTAAGCATTTTACACGTGTGGAGAGAGGGGTGTGGTGGCCACTGTGTATATTAGGAGCAGTAATGAAGCCAAGGGGAGTTATTTATAGACTGGTGGAAGAAATTTACAGCTCTGGAAATGGGGAGGAAGAACGCTAATTGCAGCACCTCCGGACATGCCCAGCACAGGCTTTAACTAGATGTTTCCTTGGCACCACTCCTCCGGGACCCTGTGACCCAAGAAGGCGGGTCTGTAAACATCTCATCTCCATGGGAATTAGGAGCTCTCCATGGTCCTGACGAGACAAACCAAAGTCACGATAATTAGGATGTGTCTGTAAAGAGGCTGGCTTTCTGATATATAATGAGGAAGATACATTGCAAGAGGTGTATAATAAATGTCCATAGAATTGTGGATGGCAATTAACGACGTCCCGGATTCTTCTTAGAAGGGAAATGTAGAAAGTAGGCCGTGGGGTGGGGGAACACAGCTAGAGCGGGTGGGACACCGCGGCACGAACTGAAGTGGGCCGGCCATCCCGTTTTGTTCTTGTCGCTGCCTTGGCAGGTGGCGTCACTGTGCCCGTTTATGGGTGAGGAAGCTGAGGATGTGGAGGAGTAAACTCCTCTGTGCTGTGGGCAGGGGGAGTGCGTGTGGACCGCAGGCCTGCGCACCCATCCCTCATTTTCTCCCGGGTGTTTGTACTCGCTCATCACCGCCTGTCTCCATCCTTTCTCTGCCCACCCCCTGCCCCTCCTCTGTGTCCATTATCTGACCAGATACTTTGATTTGCAGACAATGGAGGACAGTTCCAAAGGGGGCTGCAGAAATGGATATTTAAGGCACGCAGATTCCAGTATCTCAGACTACAGTGGAGCGCACACATCCGGCGGCCCTGGAGACCAGGGTCTGGAGGAAGGCGAGCTCCTGAGCCTGCTCACCCCGCTCTTCGGCGAGAAGGCCGTGTGGTTCCTGGAATCCAGGTAGACATGGGGCCCAGGCGGTGTGCTGTCTGCAGTTGGAGGGGGGAAAGCTCGTTGTGTTAAATGGCTTTAGATGGTGGTGCCCTGCAGTTCACCTGAGAGAGCTCCTGAAATGGCTCGGAAGGAACCTTGCCGGTCGTGCAATTAAGTAATTAGGCCGCGTGCTCGTGGCTGCAAGGGGCCTGCACCCAGCAGAGCCACATGCACGCCCAGAACCAAGAGCTGAGACAGGACCCTTCAGAGTCGTTCCTGGGAGCTCGGGAAGGGCTGCCTGGCTGTCCACGGGGGGCTCGGCCCTCCCGAAAGCCCTCCCAGTCTCTCCAGCAGCCTCGCCACGGCCATTGTAGCTGCGACTCTGCTGTTTTACGTGGAGCTTGAACCACAGTTCCCTTCTCATCATTTCTCCTGGGAATCGTTCCTATATGAGGAAACACTCCAGGGTGTTTTCCTGAAAACAAGAAGTCTTCAGTACACATGTATTATCAAAATTAGTCCTTTAGGAGCAAATTTCCCCTCCTGCCCATTCTTTTCACTCTACTGTAGCAGCTGCTCTGGGCTTTGGAGCCTGAGGGAGCTGGGCCTTCCTCCCTTAGTCCCTCCATGTCTCCGACCACTTCTTGGGGTTGCCATGAGGAGCAGGAAAATGCTGTTCCAGGAGGATGGATGGTGTGCGACGGGTGTTCATTGGAAGCTTTGTCCTCCAGAACAGGCAGACAGACGGAGCTGGGGCCACGCCCAGCACTGCTGGCCCGACCAGGAGCCTGGTGGTGCTCGTGTCTGTGGTGGGCTCAGCCTGGTGGGTGCCTCTCCAGTTGGAAAGATGGCAGTGTTCTGTGGGCTCCGAGAGGCGACCTCCCCAGCCCCTGACGTCTGCTGAACATTTTTCTAGCGTGAGTCCTCTAGGGCAGGGGTCCCCAACCTTTTTGACATCAAGGACCGGTCTCGTGGAAGACAGTTTTTCCACGGATCGGGGTAGGGGCCTGGTTTTGGGATGATTCAAGCGCATTCCGTTTATTGTGCACTTTATTTCCATTATTGTTACATCAGCTCCACCTCAGATCATCAGGCACTAGATTTTGGAGCTTGGGGTCCCCTGCTCTGGAGGGACATTCCCAGTGGCTATTCTGGTATATTATCACAGGGAGTTAGGCAACCATAAATGAGGAATGGAGGGTTTCCCCAGCGTCAGCTGCTCCTGTGTTAAGAGTTAAAAGATGCAGCTTGCTCTCTCTGAGGACGACTTGGGGATGCACTTGGGTGGCATGAGCTGGGGGAGGTACGACAGACGGTGGGGGTGCGGGGAGTCAGGCCTGCGCGCTCCCTCCTGGCAGGTCGGAGCGTTTCAGCCCCAAATCCTTGTTGTCTGAAAGCATGTGGGCTCAGAGCTTCCATCAGTAAAAGCCCCAAATTTGTATTCCTAACCTCCTGATGTTTGAAAATTTAGACTTCAATTTTAAAGAAAGCTCTTTGTGGACTGACTCTTTTAAAAACTTGGGTGCGATTGTGTTTCTTCTGAGCTTAAACCCTCTCGTGGGTCCTGTCGCCTCTGGGGTGAGTGTGGCGCCTCGGCCCGGCCTTCTCAGGGCCTGCTCTTGCTCACACGGGTCTCTCTGTCCTCGGTCTTCTCGGCCTGTCCCCCCAGGGCCTTTGCGGCGCTGTGCCCTCCTCCTGCAGTGCTCTTTTCCAGGACGTGGCGGTGTCTCAGCTCCGCAGAGAGGCCTCTCCCGCCCCCTCTGTCTAACGAGAATCCCTGCGTCTCGCTCGGTCTGGGGCTGGTGCCCTCCGCCTCCCCTGACCGGCCCTCCTTCCGTGTGCTTCTCCTTGCTGTGTCTGTCCTGTTTAGTCATCAGTGTCTGTGTCTGTCTCTAGTGAAGCATCAGCGTCATGGTTCTTTCTTTTGATTAATACATCGTTGGCCGCACCGGGTCTTCGCGGCTGCGCCTGGGCTTTCTCCCGCTGCAGGGAGCAGGGGCCCCTCCCTCGGTGCGGTGTTCAGGCTTCTCGCCGCGGGGCCCTCTTGCTGCAGAGCGCGGGCTTGCGGGCATGTGGGCTGCGCTGGTTGTGGCTCACGGGCTTAGTTGCCCCGCGGCATGTGGTATCTTCGTTCCCGGACCGGGGATTGAACCCATGTCCCCTGCATTGGCAAGCTGATTCTTTACCCCTGGACCACCAGGGAAGTCCCAGCGCCATGGTTCTTTTACACCGTGCGTTTCACAGCTTTACTTGACAGATGGGAGGGGCTCGATGAATATTTGCATGAATGTCCTGACAACTAGAGGCTCAGCATCAAAGCAGAAGGTTTATGTTTAGAGAAGGAGAAAGCGCAGTGCCTCTTTGGAGTCAGAGAGGCCTGTGTCCGTTGTCTCCGGTCTGCCGCTTTTGCTCGGAGATCGTGAATCTTCATCTGTAAAATGGGGTCAGTAATCCATCACAGTCTTCCCGTGAGGACTCAGGGTACTGAGTGTATTTAAAGGATGTGGCACACATAAACGCTTAGTGGATGTCAGTCCTTTGCCCTTATGCCTTCTGCGTGGCAGAGAGGCTCAGGGTAAATAAACAGCGACTGGGCCTCTGACAGGACCCTTGAACTGAACCATCAGAAGGGTCCTGATTGGGGCGACAGCTTAATGAATCTGCGGTTCAGATTTCCAGCAGAGCGGCACTTGAAATGTTTTATTTAACAGCACTACTGCTTTAGTATATTATAATGGCCTCTTTCACCACCTTTTACTACCCATTTGTAAGTCTCTCTTTCCTGGATTTTATTGTGTGTTGTTTAGTTGTGAGTAACGGTCCTCCTCTGGCTAGCTCAGTTGCAATTGTCATTATTTTTAATCTATATTAAGGGAAGGAGAGGAAAGGAAAATTCAGTTTAACACGCTTGAGGTACCAGAAATATTTTTGAAGTCTGGGTTTACTGAATTTTAAGATGGTTGGCGTCGTCTAGATGACTCCATATTAGAAGTGAAAAATGTGCCACCCATTTTAATTCTGTTTTCCATACTTTTAGTTGTTGCCCTATTTCAGCATGCTGTAACTGTTTAACTTGCATTGAACTGACTCTGCCCCAGAGCTGGGTGTTGGGAATCCAGATATGAGTCAGCCGTCGCTTCTGCCGTCAGAGGGCCCAGTGGGAAGGTAACGCCAGGGTACCTGTCACTTCCAGTGGTAGCGAAGATCCCGGGGAAGCGGGGGGCGAAAGCACGTTAAAGGACTTGCTGGCTACGGTCTGTCTGGCGGCTGTTTTGAAACGAGGAGACACCGCAGCAACGGGAAGGATCCGGTCCTGCTGGGACGGCTCCTGTGCCCTGCGCTCTCCTGACCGCACCCCCCCTCCTGACCACATCGTCCGTTTCCATCTGGCCCCCTCCCTCATTGCTTCTCCCACCTTCCTGTCCTTCTTTATTTTTTTTCATAATTTTCTGCCTCCGTTTCTTAAGTTCCTTTCATTTTTATGAATCTTGTTTCCTGCCTTTGTTTTTCAGATGATGGAGACGTACTTCTTTTAAGTCTTCCTCAGTCCGCTTTAGCGTCTCTATCTCCTTGCGCGTGAACGCTGCCCTGCAGCTTGCCGGCGGTCTCTCCTGGCAGCCGGCCTTGTCTGCAGGAGCGGCCTGTCTGCGTCCCCGGCCCGCTCTGCCCTTCTGCGCTCGCTGGCTCCTCCCTGTGCTGTGGTTTTGAAGTTGCCTTGACTTGTCTCTCTAGGTCTTGCTTTGGGGGCATGAAGTTTGCGTGACTCTTCTTCCAGCCGTGGGAGTTAAACGTCTTCTGTGGGTGCCTGTCCTCTGGGCCCCCTCCTCTGTTTCTGACCTGTGGACGTGGTTGTGTCTCACTGATTTGAGTCCTGTGCTGTGCCTGGAACGTGTTCTGTCTCGTCTGCTTTGCTGTCGTTTACATATGTTCAGTCGCGCAGTCGTGTCCGACTCTCGGGCCCCCAGGGACTCTGACCCCCCAGACTCCTCTGTCCGTGGGGTTCCCCAGGCAAGGATACCGCAGTGGTTTGCCCTGGTTGCTCAAATGGTGAAGAATCTGCCTGTAATGCAGGAGACCTGGGTTCGATCCCTGGGTCAGGAAGATCGCCTGGAGAAGGACGTGGCAACCCAGTCCAGCATTCATGCCTGGAGAACCCCATGGACAGAGGAGCCTGGTGGGCCACAGTCTACGGGGTCTCAGAGAGTCGGACATGACTGAGCGGCTGACACTTTGACCTCAGTTTCTCGAGTGTCAGAGCAGACGAGAGGGGCTCTGCGTGCAGTCACACCACACTCACAGCCGATGGGAGGCTCTCTGCGCGTCCTCTGCCCCGCAGCCCGTCCCCTCCCTGGGGTGTGTGGCTGGGCCCCCCGCCCACAGGCCTCGCACTGGCTCCCGCTCCCGTCACAGGGCTTGGCTCTCCCCGCCTCACTTCCCAGCCTCACCTCCCTGTTCTTCTCCGTGTGTCTTGACTCCGTTCATGTTTTCTCTGCTTAGAGGAAGGTTCCACTGCCTTTCCCTCAGCTAACCTCTCCAGTCTGGAGGCCCCTTTCCTGGCGTTCTCCCTGCCACCCCCAGTGTAGACACCCTGGGCTCCCAGCCTTCCACAGAGCCCGCGTTTCACTTCCAGCCTGTGGAGTGGTGGCTGGTTCACGGATCTGCCCCCGACACCAGTCCTGCGGGCAGTTCTGTGGCCCTAGTGTCCAGTACAGCGTCTGGCTCCGGAAACAACTCACGAGCGATTCTTCTGGAACTGTTCCAGAAGTTTACACGCTGACTCGGTTTGGTTCCTGGGAGGGCAACGTCTTGAGACACGGACCTGGTGCAAGGGATTGATTTAGGATGTGACTGCAGACAGCAGGAAGGAGGGATGCAGAGAGTAAGGCAGGGACGGAGGCAAAGGCGGGAAGGCTGCAGGATGGTCTGGTTTCTGCTCTGGGCAGCCGGGCCGCCGTCCTGCCGGCCACCCTCGCAGGGACGGTGTGGACCCATGTCAGGGCTCTCCCGCTGAAGCTCGGGGGACTGGGATATTCACCCCACAGCCCTTTTCCTCCGCTGGTTGAGAGTTTCCCTGGGGGCGTGAATGAGCTCAGAGGGCCCTGGGAAAGGGCCCAGAGCCACAGGGAGACGCCGGCGGCACTGGAGGAGGGGTGTTTGTCCACAGGAGCTATCCGCGCAGCTGCAGCTGAAACCCCAGGGAGGCCCAGGCTGTGTGGCAGGGGACGAGGGAGGCAGCTGCGGTCCACGTATGCTTCGGCTGAATCCTTGCAGTGTGCTATGAAGACTCGGTGTTCGTCGTTGTGGTTGTTCAGTTGGACTCGTGTCCAGCTCTTTGCGATTCCATGGGCTGCAGCATGCCAGGATTTCCTCTCCTTCACTGTCTCCTGGAGTTTGCTCAAACCCATGTCCATTGAGTCAGTGACGCCATCTAACCCTCTCCTCTTCTGTCTCCCCCTTCTCCTCCCCCCTTCAGTCTGTCCCAGCATCGAGGTCTTTTCCAATGAATTGATTCTCTGCATCAGGTGGCCAGACTCGCTGCACTTTCCTAGAATTGCAGTTAGGACTTGAAGCTGTCTTTTCTGACTTCAGAGCCACTGCTCTTTCTGTCCACAGCAGTTCCCGGCATCCCTTCATCCAGCGCCGTTACTGAGTGCCGATCACTCACCTGGTGGGCCAGGTCGGTTATGGACCCGCCGGGTTGGCTATAGTCACGCAAAGGCGTCCTTGCCCCCGGATCGGGCGTGGGCGGGCCTTGCAGTTGCCGTGAACCCCCGATGAGCCCGTTCGCTGCCCCGAGCCCAGCCTGCGTCCGGGCAGTCGTGTGGCCCCTCACGTGCTGGGCACCTGTGTCCAGGCAGTTCTGTTCTCTTCTTCTCATCCATGAAGCAGGCGTGTGCCGCCTCCCTGGTGTGGTTGTTCGGAGGTGACCCGGGTAGCCTGCTTGGCGTGGGTCCTGGCAAGTGGCTGGTGCTCGCGGTGTTTAGATTCAGCAGAATCTGGGCCAGAATCAATGGGGGAAACTTTGGAAACTGGGTGGGGACCAAGGCCATGGCAGAAAACTGAGTCCTTCCATTTCCTTTCCCTTTTGGGAAAACAGGCCAGACCTTCTGAAAGTGCTCCATGAACTGCTGCTGAAACAGATGTGCTTGATGGAGCAGGAGGCTCCGGAACACGTTGATGGTAAAACGGAGAAGATGCTGAGGCAGGTGGCCGTTCAGCTGAGACGTGAATTCGGACATTTCATCCAAGCCAGCTCGTCTCCCATGCCAGCTGATGAGCTGCAGTGGCCTCGGGGAGTCCAGGTGGCACAGGGGGCTGAGGCGTCCACAGCAGAGCAGAAAGATGCCTCCGTGCAGACCTCGGCCGTGGAGGGCGACACGCTCAGATCTGGACAGGAGGGCCTGCGAGAGGCTTGGGAGGAGCAACCAGCAGACGCCGCGTTCAGTGCTGGCCGTCCGCCGGGAGAGCCGTGCAGGGTGCCGGGGCGGCAGGCCACGGCCCCCGCCGTCCCCAGGAGGACCGAGAGAGTAAGCTTCCCACCCGTTCCTTACTTGGTTACTTACTACATACAGACAAAAACGCTTAAAAATCGCCTCCCATCCCACCAGGTTAAAAATATTTATACAGTCTGGGCTCTCCCTCTGCCTGTCCTTATCTTGACCTCCACCTTGCTCACCTTCCTCAAAGTGTTGCCGACATCTCCGCCCTGCCTCCCTCTCTGCCCCCATCCCAGCCCTCTCTTATTTATCTGTATGCCATGATATGTATAGGGCTTCCCTGGTGGCTCAGATGGTAAAGAATCCACCTGAATGCAGGAGACGCAGGTTCAATCCCTGGATAGGGAATATCCCCTAGAGAAGGAAATTGGCTATCCACTCCAGTGTTCTTGTCTGGAGAATTCTACGGACAGAGAAGCCTGGCAGGCCATCATCAACGGGGTCCCAAAGAGTTGGACACAGCTGAGTGGCTAACATACTTTGATGATATGCTTCTGTTTTCATTATAAAAAGCAGAGTCACATTTATACATCTGCCTGTAGCTTTCTCTTTCATGTTACATATCAGGAACTTCTTTCCTTGTAATGGCTGCTAAGATTCCACTGTGGGACATATGCCAGAATTTACATGGTTTTCCCCCGTTGACGGACTTACTTTGTGGGTTGCAGTAAAACTGGAATAACCTGACTTGAGCAACAGGGATGAAAACCTAGGTTTTCCTTTGTACAGACTTCGTGTCTGAGAGGCATCATTCTGTGGGCATCGTCTCCATGCTCTTGTGCTTAAAACACCCGTCAGAGCTGAGGAAGCCAGGTCCCGAGTGCCCATGGTCAAGGTCAGCTGTTAGGGGGCTGAGCTGGGCCCCTCACTGCCTGGCTGCATAGCTGATCACTTTCCTTGGGTCACCCTCCTTCCCAGCCCACGCCGGCCTGAGTGGTAGGGTCCGGTTTTGGTGGCTGAATGTCTGCAATTTGCTTCACTCAAGATGCTTTCTCTAGGCATCTTCTCACACACCGTCAAATATGCCAGATTATTAAAAGCCAGACTCTCCTGCCAGTGTTTGAAATCCTTCTCGGGAGGAGGGGTTGGGGTTGGAGCCCCACAGCGGGGAGACGGGAGTGGCCCGGAGGACGGGCGAGGTCGTGCTTTTGACGGGGCTCCAGCGACGGCTGCTGGTCCCCTTGTTTCTGAGGGGTGTTTTGTATCTGAGAGATAACTGTATACACTGCTTCATAGCATCAGAATAGAGAATTAAGTTTATTTTCTGACCACTAAATTACTGCTTTTGTGCCTACCAAAGAGAGTTAGATATATCATTAGCAAAATTGCTTTTGATTGTTTTAAATTATGCACCAAAACTGTAATTTCTGGAAAAGGGTTTTCTAAAGATATCAGTAGAGACCAAAAAAAGAGACGTTGCCATTATATTAACAGTACTCGAGATGCAAATGTGTGCAGTTTGGCTGGAATAGAAATGCTCTCATATGCCCCAGCTAGTTTAGTTTGTACCTGCGTATCAGGAAAACGTGGTTTCGTGTGTGTGTGCGTGAGTTTTCCCCCTCTATATGTGTGGGAGATAGCATCTTATATTCAGGAAAATTGGATAATCAAATGAACTTAATTTCCTCAAATATATTGAAAAAATTTTTCCATTTGGAATTATCTTCTCGTTGGTGTCTTTGAAAGGAAGCCTACTGTGTTTATGTTTTTTGTGTCTACTGTATGTGCCTGCAGCGCGCGATTTCTGTCCCTGTAGCAGCACATTTAACCTTCTCACCAAGCTCACGAGTGAGGTAGGAGTCACCTCCGTCTTGTGTAGGAAGAAATGCAAGCTCTGGAAGGCTCAGAAAATTGTCCAGAGTGACTCAGCTGTTGAGAGGAGCAGCAGGCGTGCCCCGTGGAGTCTGGCTTTAGAGGCAGACAGGGATCTGGTAACCCCACCTTTCTCAGGAAGGGGGGAGTCTCACAGCAGCAGTGTGGCCTCCCATCTGTGCAAAATAGAAGAAAATTTAATGATTTTGTTTGTGGCTTTTGGTTAGTCAAGGAATCAGTCATCCTCAAACTTAAGCTGGAACTCTGGCATCCTGTTAAGAAGAGCATCTTTGCAGCCCAGGGGTGAAACAGGAAATGAGACCTACTTCTGGTTCACTTACAGAGGCGAGATGCTGGGCTCTACAGATACACCTGTGATTCCATTGGGCCTGGCCGCTCACCTGCTCTGAGTCCTTGTGGCAGTCACCTGACTTTCAGGAGTCCCAAGGGGATCCTGTGACCTGGCACCCGGGGCCAGCATGCTGGCTCAGAGAGGCAGAATGTGGTCGGTGCCTCATGCCAGTCCGTGGTAGGAGCTCAGGGTATGCGTGTCCCTGTCCCCGTTCCCTCCCCAAGTGAGAGATCCAGGGTGACGTCTTTACTAAGGTGGTAGGTGGGACTCTGTTTGGTGTCCATAAGGTAGCATTTTGGGTGGTGTTATTTTGGAAGCGGCGTTAGGGTGACTGACGGCTGCCTTCTAGCCTGAAATTGACTTTGACATTTGTGCACTTGGAGCTGTCTTCTCTGCTGCCATATGACACACAGATTCAGATCCAGGAATAAAGATCGGTGGAGACGGAGGGCCAAACAAATGATTGTCATTTTCCAGTCCTCTTTGATGAGGCGTCCACCCCCTCCCAAGTGTCCCCATCACCACTGCGGACTGTTCTTGTCCTTGAACCTCTTCTCTCCTCTTGCCTGTAATTTCAGGGTAGAAAGGGTCTCAGTTTGCTTAACCGGGCAGTAATGTCTGAAGACCCTGTTTGAGGTCAGCTCTCCAACCTTCTTACTGTTCAGTACTGGACTGGTTGGTTAATGTCTCAGTTCTCTGTCCAGAAAATAGGCATAATAACTTCTCTTACCCAGTGAGCTCCGAAATGCAGAGTTTAGCTGAGGATTACAGGAGAAAATGCTGGAAAGCCTTGGACATCCTAGAGCATGCAGGAAGAACTCTGTCTTCTTTCCTTCCTGAGAGGCTTGGCTGATTTCCTCCTTCCTGAGTTTCCCAACCTTTAGCAGCCACAGTCAGGTTTAGACCGCGTCTTTATCCCAGGCGGAAGCCCTGAATCCCTTAGCAGCCACTTCCTGTTTTCTCTACCTGTGCACCCCTAGCTGTAGGCAACCACCAAGCTCTCCTCCGTCTCTGTAGATTTGCCTGTTCTGGATGTGTCATGTAAATGGAATCACGCGGTCTATGATCTTTGGTGACACGCTTCTTCCACTTAGCATAACTTTTTCAAGAGTTGTTCATGTTGTAGGAGGTATCAATGCTTCATTTCTCTTTGTGGCCTAATGATAGTCCAGTGTGTGGATATACCACATCTTATTTATTTGATGATTAGTTGATGGACATTTGGACATTATGAATAATGTTGCTATGGACATTCATGTACGAGTTTTTGGGTGTACATGTGTTTTTATTTCTCCAGGTTAGCTTATCAAGGAGTGGAATTGCTCGGTCATGTAGTAACTCTGTTTAATGGTTTGAGGAACTGCTAGACTCTTTCTCTAAAGTGGCTGTAGCTAGTTTACGGAGTTTTCACCAGGATGTGAGGGCTCTAATTCCGCCACATTCTCACTAACCATCATTATCATCTTTTTGTTTAACCATCCTAAGGGGTGGGGGGGTGTTATTTCACGTGATCTGATTTGCAGTTTCCTGATGACAGATGAGCATCTTTTCACCTGCCTATTGGCTCTTTATGCATCTCCTTTTGAGAAATGTCTTTCAGTTTGTTTGCCCATCTTTTAATTAAGTTACTTGTGTTTTTATTATTGAGTTGTCATAGTTCTTTCTGAATTCTAGATTCACGTCTTCTCAGCTTTTGAGTTTGTTTAAGCTTCCTGCACTTGAAAGGCATCCCCAGTTGGCCTCTTAAGATAGCACGTGTAGGTTCTTTCCGCACCGAGGTGTTGAGCGCCTTCCGTGTGTGAGTTCTTTATGTTGGAAGCTGTGGACAGAGTACAGCTTCTGGTGCAGAAGACAGACGGAAATGCATAGGCATTTATCATGATGGTCCTAATACTTTCCGAGGAAAATTCTGAGGGAGCAGTGAGTATATAACAGAGGAACCAAGGCCTGTTTTCTTGAGGAAGGCACGTTTGAGCAGAATCCTAATGAATGTATCGGGATTAGTGGGCGAGATGGGGGTGCGCAAGAAAGAGGATTCTAGGCAGAGGAGACAGCCCGTGCCAAGGCCCTGAGTGGAGGGAACCGAGCACTCTGAGGAAGCGGCAGAGGGCCCCTGTGGCTGGGGCATGGGGGGCGTGGGGGGCGTGGGGGAGTGCTGGTGGGTCACTCAGTCCGTGGTCCGCCCCAGCCTGTGGGCTGTGTTGTAAAGGTGTTGACCTTTGTCACATGGGAACTGGGGAGTGATTAAGTTAGTCTTAAGCAGGAGGAGGGGTTGCCTGCTTCGGTGCAGTATGGCCCATGGGTTAGAAGGGCAGGAATGAGTGTGGGAAGGCCCCTGGGGAGGCTGTCCCGGTGGCCTGGGTGAGTGCTCACAGCGTCTTGGAGTTGGGTGGTGGCCATGGAGGATGAGAAGAGGCAAAAAATTCAGACAACCTGGGAGTTGGAATTAGTGGAAGCTGGTGCGTGATGAAGGTGGGTGATGCCCGTAGACCCCCAGGTTTGGGGCTGTGCAGCAAGTGGAGGCTGCCGTGAGTCCGCAGGCAGAGGCTGTCGGCGCGGGTCTGTGGGGCGGGGGCTTGGGGTGATGGAATCAGAGAGCTGAGCTTTTGGTTGACTTGGGAGGGCACGTATAGGGTGGGCGGCTCAGGAGCCGCGGGCCTGAGAAATGGCCATGGGGCTAGGGCCATGTAGTCCCGAAAACCTCAGTAAGGGTGGTTCTCGTGGCCTGGCAGGGGAGGCACGTTGTCTTGGGTTAAAGTTAGGATGGGAAATGAGGACACAGATGAGGAACTTTCCCAGAAGCTCCTTCTGGGAAGGAGCTCCTTCTGGGGAATGTTGCCCAGAAGATTGTGTTGGGAAAAGGTTGCCGTACAGAAAGCGTCTGGAACGTGCAGAAGACGGCAGGCCGGCGCCAGAGGGTGTCAAGGGGGATGAGCTTGGCCCTTGTCAGTCAGAGGGGGGACCCCTGGAGGCTGAGGGGACCAGTAGGGGACCTGCTGAGACACAAGCTCTGTGGGCTGGGGGTAAGCACAGAGGCCGTGGCCCGACAGCCGCTTTGATCCTGTTGTCTGAGGTCGGCACGAGCGGGTCGACTGTGCGGCCAGGCGAGGTGCGGTCATTGTTCACCCGGGTGTGCTTTCAGGATGCGAAGAAGTCGCGCCTGCCCGTCCTGATAAAACCATCGCAATCGCTGGGAAGCGTGTGCCGGCCCCCTGCCTCCCAGGAGGTGGTGGCCCACCTGCAGGCCGAGGTCCTGAAGCTGCAGGGGGAGCTGAAGGAGCTGAAAATCCGCAACAAGCAGCTTCACCAGAAGTTAATTCTGGTGGAAGCAATGACAGAGGGGCTGCCAGCGCCAGAGGAAGCGCTCCTGAAAGGTAAGCACCAACGAAAACGTGTCCTCTGCGAGAAGATGGACGGCCCGACAGCACGGCCCAAAATGTCAGCCGTGTTGTTTGGAATTGCAATAGGTTGGAGGATAAATTTCCTGAGTTGCAGTGACTGATCTTGACTTGACAAATACACAGTCGAGGGGACACAGTCAGGAAAGCACATCCATTGTTTTCCTGTGTTCTGGAGGGGTGGAGGGGGACGGGTCGTGCTCCCAGGCCTTGCAAGGTCACGCTCCCTTCACTTGCGATTGTCTCGAGGGCTCCAGTCGTGGCGTGACTTGAATCTGGGTTGTTTTTCTCCACCCCATCCCCCGCCACCGGCACCATCTGTGGAGGCCTCAGTCGTCTTTGCAGCATTCTCTGAAAGGCTGGGTCACAATTGTTTGGGTTCTTCAGGGTAAATTGCAAACTCTGCTGACCTTATGGCTTCTAGAATTGACCTGCCTCCCTACTCCCTTGGAACCTGCTGTCTCTGCCCTCCTGGGAGCTCCACAGATAGCCCTTGGGGTACAGAGTCTCGGGCTGAGACCCCTAGACTCAGAGGGAGACCCCAGGACAGTCCCCAGCCCGAGACAGTGGTGTGTGGACACATTGCCCCTTTGAGAGAGGAAAGCTGAGGGCCCTCTGGAGAGCAGGCAGGGAGCGCGTGCAGCAGCATCGTCATCTTCAGAGTGTCCCTGCAGCCCAGGAGCACTTGTGCTGGCTCCTGAGCTTGAACTTCTGCTGTGAGCGGGTGACACCAGCACACAGTAGCAAGAACAGTGATCTTTATGTAGTTAATCAGAAGGGACGCATCGGATCCTCCTGTGTGCCAGGACCAGAGAGATGGTGGACGTGAGACCCAGCCTGGGTCCAGCGTATATATCACAGGGGGAGGAAGAAAATACACTGTGAGCAGCACTTGCTGCTTGGTAGAAAAGCTATGACAAACCTAGACAGCATATTAAAAAGCAGAGACATTACTTGGCCAACAAAGGTCCGTCTAGTCAAAGCTGTGGTTTTTCCAGTGGTCATGTGTGGATATGAGAGTTGGGCCATAAAGAAGGCTGAGTGCTGAAGAATTGATGCTTTCGAACTATGGTGTTGGAGAAGACTCTTGAGAGTCCCTTAGACTGCAAAGGGATCAAACCAGTCCATCCTGAAAGAAATCAACCCTGAATATTCATTGGAAGAACTGATGCTGAATCTGAAGCTCCAATACTTTGGCCACCTGATGCGAACAGTGGACTCATTGGGAAAAGATCCTGACGCTGGGAAAGATTGAAGGCAGGAGGAGAAGGGGATGACAGAGGATGAGACGGTTGGATGGCATCAGTGACTCGATGGACATGAGTTTGAATGAACTCTGGGAGATGGTGAAGGAGAGGGAAGCCAGAGGTGCTGCAGTCCATGGGGTCACAGAGTCGGACATGACTGACTGAAAAACTGCAACGTCTGCAGGAAGGCGGGGTCAGCAGTGGGGTAATCTCATAGCATGAGCCGCAAAGCCAGAGCTCTTAGAGAAGAGAGACAGTCTGGAAGTTTCAGAGGTGAGCAAAGGCACTCAGCGTTTCTAGGCCCACGGTACAATGGCGGAAGGAAGGATGCACCCACTCCTGGAGAGCCTGCCAGAGAAGCAGTGTTTGCCAAGGGACCCTGCAGGCCTACGTGGGCGGTTGCCCCCGCGTGGTTCAGGGCTGGGAGGGGGCCGGGGGCCTCTGCCTGCCTGTGGCAGCAAATACAGTCCAATGAGCGCCCCTCACCGCCTGAGCCGCGCTGTCCACGTTACACACGTGGTCTCACTGAGTCCTCCTCCCGGTCCTGTGAGCGGGCACACTCGTTGCTCCCACCTGATGGCTGAGGCAGCCGTTTCAGAGATAAAGGGACTTGGCTCCGGTCACACTGTGGGCTGACATCCCAGCCCAGGTGGGAACCTGCTGCCTGGTTTCAGAGCCTCTACTTTACCCCCAGTGTGTCCCAGAGCCTCGGGTACGATACTGCGTGTGTGGATTTTATGATGATCTGTAGCCAACAGTATCTTCCATTTGATTTTAGTTTCTCTTGGGTTTGAGGCTTCCCAGGTGGCTCAGTGGTAAAGAATCCACCTCCTAATGCAGGAGACTGGGTTTGACCCCTGGGTTGGGAAGATCCCCTGGAGAAGGCAGTGGCAACCTACTCCAGTATTCTTGCCTGGAGAGTCCCATGTACAGAGGGGCCTGGAGGGCTACAGTCCACGGGGTCGCAAAAGATGTGACTTAGCGACAAAACAGCAGTGTCTTGGCTTTAGCACAGTTGAGGTTTTAAGATCGGCCTCCGTTGAAGTAGGCCTTTGGTAGGATGGCTCTTCCTTCCCCCCTTCCTTTCCCAGAGTCCTTCGTCCATCCATCCATCTGTCCATCCACCCACCTACCCATCCGCACAGGCATCTATTCACACAGTCAGGGAACGTTCTCCAGGCACCTGCTGTTTCTGGCTGCCTGCACGCAGTGGAGGAGAGAAGGGAACGAGAGGCAGTCCCTGCCTTCTGAGGGTAACCTGTCCAGGGGAGCAGGGACACATAATTAAGTGCATCAGGGGCGGCGGAGGGGGGGCCGCCCTGGGGAGGAAGGAGACGCGCTGAGTCACACGGGTCCTGGCACCTGGCCCGGGGCTTGCCATTTGCCCTGAATTTACGTTCTGATTTCTTGCTGAGGCCCGGGGGTGCCTCGGCCAGGTGCTACTTCGGCAGCTGCCCGGCGGGCCCTGGGGGCCTCTCTTCTTGGGAAGGGTGGGCATAAGTCTGTAGAATTCATTTTCTCACTCATGGTTTTTCGAGAGCCTGGGCTTAAACCATTTCAGACAAGCTGCAGTATATTTATGCTTTTTATGTCCTGTTATGGCAGCTCGATAGATTAATTTTATCTTATAAATTGCATTTGGCCTCCCCAGTGTTTTTATTCTCCCTGTTGTATCTTTGTGTTCTTCGTAGTTGCTTGGCTAAGTTTCAAGCCCAGGGTTTTACTTACTTTGCTCTCTCTCTCTGCGGATGCCTGTAGCCCAGCGCCTCGTGGGGGCAGCCTACCAGGACCGCCCCAGAAAGCAGGAAGGACTGGAAGCTACACCCCGCATCTGGAGAGACAAGGAACGGGACAGTGATCTGCAGGCTGCCCACGAGCCCGGTCAGCATTCATCCTTGGTGCCTGCTGCGGTGTGCCAGGCACCGTTTGGGGGTTTCATGTATAAATGAGGACTTAGCCCCGCAGCGGGCATCTTAGGGCATCTTCGCTGTCCCCGTTAACACAGGAGGAGGCAGGTTGGGGTTTTGAAAGAGAACTGGTCCAGGGCCACTCAGCTGGTAGGTAGGTGGGCGAGTCACGGCTGGCTAGGTGTCTGTCTGAGTGGACAGTCCGTTTGTCTGACACTTTTCTACACTTTTCAGCCTCAGCGGACACAGCCCTGCCCAGGCTCTGGGGAGACCCTGGGCTGTGGGCCCCATTCCCAGTGGCGTACGCTTCCCGAGGCCTCCAGTCAGGGTGCTGACGACATGCTCACGGGCTTCCTAGGGCCCTGGGCTTTGAGGAGAAAGCCTCTCTCCCGGGTAATCGAGTGCCCCTTAGCTGAATTGTAGGGAGGTGCGGATCTTCGGTGTTCCCTATAGTGTAAATCAGTGGCCCTGGGGGCCTCTACTGGATGGCAAAGAGATTCAGTTATGCACAGAAACATCCCTTGTTACATTCTTTTGCGTTGTGGTTTATCACAGAATACGGGGTGCAGTTCCCCGTGCTGCACTTAGGACCTTGTGTTGATCCACTCTGAATGCCACAGTTTGCATCCTCAGCCCCGAGCTCCCCGTCCAGCCCGCTCCCTGCCCCTCCTCCCTGGCACCCACGGGTCTGTTCTCTGCCTGCGAGTCTTTCTGTTTCACAGATTGGTTCGTTTCTGCTGCATTTTGGATTCCACGTATGAGTGACATCACCGGGTGTCCGTCCGTCTCTTTCTGACTCACTCACTCAGGGTGATAATCTCCAGCTGTGCCCATGTTGCCGCCAGCGGCGGCCTTTCGTTCTTTTCACGGCTGCGTCGTGTTCCATCGTGTACACGAACCACGTCTTTATCCGTCTGCCGACAGACATGTAGGTTTTCTCCTTGCTTTGGCTACTGTGAATACTGCTCTGCAGTGATTTTTAAATGAAAAAAAAATCCTGCTTTGGAACCTTATCAAGAGCTACCGAGCAGAGACTGCAGAGCCGCGTGGCCGTGCCGACGCTGGGCTGTGAGGCTCGCTATGTACTGGCCCAGGTGCTCAGAAGTCAGCCCTTGCCCCTGTGAAGTCACAAAGTGCTGTAGATGAGGGGCATTTCTGAAGTAAGAATTTTGAGTATCAAGTGTCTAAAGGAGGTGCAAGGAGCCGAGTTTAAACTGGTTGTGTAAGTGGGAACGTGAGGATGATACCTCCTAGCTATGAGCGTGTGTTTGTGTGTATATGTGCATGTCTAAGGAGCAGAGGTGGCCACAGTCTGTATCACAAAAGGACATTTGTACGGGGCTTCCATTTGTCTTTGCCTCACGATTACTTACTGAAAGTCATCAGAACTGATCTTTATTCCCATGAGTGAACATCACTTCCTGCCATGAAATTCCATTATCAGGAGGTTGTTAGAGCAAAGCTATTTCTTTTGCTTGGAGTGTGACTCATAGGAAAAAAGCCTTGTTAGGCTTTCTCCCTCGGTCTCTCTCATACACGTTCAGCCAGCAGGACTCCCCAAGTCCCTTCTCTGCCCCAGTCGCCGGGCCAGACACTGGAGAAGCAGAGGTGAATGACATGGTCTCCACCCTGAAGGCCCTCAGAGCTAGTGATTATAACACATTTTGTGCAGTAAAAAGGCTCTGGTAGGAATGCTTCCTTGAGGTCACGTAGCAGTGGCTTTCTAAAATTCCCAAGTTTATTTTATGGTATTTGCATTGTGAGCAGAGACAAGAATGGGCTTAAAGCCACGCGGAGCAGCTGCAGGACCCAGAAATTGGAATAGCCGGCCTGGCAAGGGTGGTGTGTGCCATTCCTTCTGCGTGGTCTCCTCGGTCGTCTCAGCCAAGATATCCTGCTGCCTTGCCCACGTTTCCCCGAGTCCACCAGCCTTTGCTCACGTGTCTCCTGGAATAGACGTCCTCTCCCACCTTCAGGAAAGCAAAGCATGTTCATGTTGGTTGGTCTCCTTCACTACTACGTGCCGGGCATCGTTAGCCTTTTTGCAGATACTGTCCCATTGGACACTGAAGACAAAAGCAGAATACGTGGTGCTCTCTCCATTTTGCAGAGGAAGCTTCTGAGGCTCAGAGAGGCTAAGGCGCTTGCCTAAGGTCACACAGCCATTAAGCGGTTAGAGCCTTAGTGTGAAACCAGATCTGTTGAATTTCAGAGATGGATTTTTCTCCTACATTCTGCTGCCTCTTACGTTTTCAGACAGCTGCTTGTACTGAGCTGAGCTTTCCCTTGGACAGCAGGCAGTGTGGCATGTGGTTAAGGACGATGCTCTGGACTCAGGCCTGAGCTTGAAGCCTTACAACAACAAATGAGATGCCCGTGGGGAGACCGAAGCTCTGGGCAGCGAGTTCTCACCTAAGTCCATGCAGCCAGCAAGGAGCCAAGCTGGGTGTGAGCCCTCTTCTCTCTGTCTTCAAAGCTGTGATTTCTTCTGCAGCACCACTGTGCCTCCCACAGGAGTTTGGCCACAAACATGGGGATTTAAACCAACTGTAAGGAGATGTTTCCTGGCAGGATTATGAGTCAGCCAAGTAACTCCTCGCTGTAGGAGACCTCGTGGCGTCTCCCAGAAGCTGGTAGACATGGAAATGAGGTGATGACTCTCATCTGCCGTGGATTTTAGACCTGCTCGTCTCTGATGTGACTTCATTCTTCCTCCAGTGTTTGTCAGCCCTTCCTTCACGTCTGGGCCGGGCTGGGTGCTGTAAAAGGCACTGAGCACGCGGAGATGAAAGGCCAGTTCCTGCTGGGAAGGAACACGCGGTCCAGTAATGGAGGGGCAGCCAGCAACTAACTGCTGTGTAAATAAGTGAAGAAGCCAGATGTCCGTCCTGTGCTGGTGCCCGGCATGTGATAATGTCTGTTGTGGGTGTTATGTATCAGGTGTCGTGGAAGCGCGGTGGGGAGTGACTGTTCTGCATAGTTTGAACGTGGGCTCACAGAGGAAGGACAGTCAGATTTGGGTGTTGAAGGATGAGCAGGAGCTCGTTGAGAGGGAGAAAAGTAGGCGGCCAAGGGGGAACAGCACCTGCGAAGCGGGGAGGCGCGAGCAGCCTGCTGGGCAGGGAACGACGGTTACTTTAGTACGGAGTCTGCGTAGGCGGTGGCTGAGTGTGTCCCTGCAAAGGTTGCCTGGAGCCCGATCACGGAGGGCCTCAGATACCATGAGAAGTTTGGATTTAATCCTCCAGATGGTGGGGGGTGGGTGAGTTGTAGGTGGGGGTGGGTGGTTATCATGGTGGAATTCACTCTTCAGCACAGTTGCTCTGAGGAGGAGGCTGGATTGAGAGGGAAGAGGGAAGGACTGGAGGCAGAGGGGCTTGGAGGAGGCTCCGCAGCGTCTCTGCTCGGCGGGGCTGTGAGCCGGGGCAGGGGGCTGGATTGCAGCAGTGGAGAGACTGACGTGAACGTGGTTTGATTTTCAGACTCTGAAGTTTACCAGCCAGATGACCCTGCCGTCTTGCCACCAGCTGACGAGAACCCCTCTGAAGACTTCCCAGGCCCCCCGTCAGCAGCTACAAACTTGAGTGCCAACAGTCAGTTTTCCACGAAGGTCAGCGTGGCTGGGACCGACCCGCTGGAGAACACTGATAGCTCAGACGATAAAGAGAACTTGGAAGGGAGACGCTGCGACCTGCAGTCGGAGCTCGAGGGCTACCGGCGCCCCACCCTGCAGCTGCAGGAGCACTCCCGGTGCAGCGAGGCCGTCATCACCGTCTTGTGTGGGACGGAAGGGGCCCGGGGCGGCTTGAGCAAGTCCAAGGGCAGTGCCGACGAGGAGGAGATGACCTTCTCGAGTTTGCGCCAGGTCCGTTACGTGAAACACATGACGATCCTCCACCCGCTGGCCCCAGAGATGGTGGACGGCGGGACGCTGGAGAGCCTCGGACAGCAGCTGGTGGGCCAGGAGCATGAGCTGCAGAAGGAGCAGAATTTGAACATGGAGCTTTTCGGTGGAATCCATAACCTGCAGAATAAGATCAGAGACCTCTCGCCCTCCAGGTATGTCACACCGCTGCCTTCTGCCACGGGCAAGCCTGCAGTTCCCCCACATTGCCACCGGGCAAGCGCCCCTGAACTGGAAAGGGGTGCTGCCCTGCGCCAGGGAATCCTTCATGGCTCGGCCGAGGCAGTTGCTCCTTGGAAAAGACCCTGGTGCTGGGAAGGATTGAAGGCAAAAGGAGCAGGGGGCGGCAGAGGACGAGATGGTGAGATCACATCACCAACTCAGTGGTCCTGAATTTGAGCAAACTCCAGGAGACACTGGAGGGCAGGGAAGCCTGGTGTGCTGCAGCCCGTGGGGTCCCAAACAGTCGGCCACGACTTAGCAACTGCACAACAGTAACAGTAAGGCAGCTAGGCCTCTGGGGAAGCAACACACGAGGCCACAGAAGCTGGCGGTGTACGGGCTCGGCCTGCGCCTTCTGAGATTGGCCGAGCAGGTCTTCTCCTCCTCGGGTCTGGGATGCGGGTGAAGGTTTTAGACCAGTCACTTGGTGAGTTGTGGTACGTTTGCTAAATGGCAGTGTTTACTCCTGACCCTGTTAATTAATGGCTTTTACTGTCCTGCAGGGGAGGGTGGGTGGGTGGTGACACCGAAACTGCTGTCCTAGGCAGGGTGGAAAGAAAATAAATATTTTCTATATCTCTACCCTTTAAGGTCATCTCAGAGAAATAGCCTGTGTTGAAAGAGAAGAATTCTTGGGTCGTGAAGATATGTTTTATGGGTGTAGAGATACACAGTTTGCTTCATGAGATATGACAAACATGGGATCATTTCTACAGCTGACCTTCACTCGTCCCCAATTTGAGACGGACACGTTGTTCGGAACTGTCAGGAGCCAGAGTGCATTTGTCCAGGCTTCCCACACGGTGTGATTGAGGGCAGCTGGCGTTTGTGAAAGGCGGTGGTGTCAGACCGCAGGTTGGGCACTGTTCTAGCTGAGTCCTTGCAGTCACCTGAGAGGGAGGTGATCTTAGACCGTGTGTTTGTAGACGAGGAGGTGTGCGACCTAGAAGGCGGCCTGGGAGGGTTGGCGGAGCGGGCTGGTCCACCCGCGGTGCCCCGCGCTGATGCCCAGGTTTCCTCTCGTTTGTTAAACTGGCCCCGTCTGCAGGTTGTGGTCACGTGACTGCTCTGTGCTCACCTGGGCTCGACGGTGGTCACTGGTCATCCTTTCAAGGAATATAGTGAAGCGGAGGGTCAGGGTCTCTGCCTGGCCACTCTGGGGCCAGCGTCCTGCGGCCACAGTCGGTAAGAAGACAGAGCCAGGCTTTCCTCCATTTCGGCTTTTCCTGGTGTTGACGGATACTTGCAGGTTTGCACGGGAAAAGACAGATGGGGTGTCTGGAGGCTGTGATGCCGAGTTTAGTTAGGCTTTGAAGGCGGAACCCTATTTGAGTCACAAACCTTCACCGTTTCACCGACTTTGCCGTCTCTAAGAGGCAGTTTTCTCTCCTGTAAAGGGAGATATTCATGCATTTGTTAGGAGATTGCGAGGAATCGATAACTTATAAAAAACACCTACGTCCGTGGCTGACAGGTCATAGTTCCTCTGTGAATGGTAGTCACGATTATAATCATCTTGTGACCCTTCCCTCGAGAGCAGAGACTCCTGTTTTTCTCTTCCCGCCTTACAGTTTCCTTTTTGTTCTTCCTGCGAATTTGTGCTGGGTCCCCTGCCCGTTGGAGCGCTCGTTTCTATAAATTCCGAGCGGTGTTTTTAAAGAGTGAGTGGAGACTTAATTGTCCTCCCGAGCCCTTGCCAATCTGTACTTTAATTGGGGGCGTCATAAAGGTTAAAAGTATTGAGAAGAACCTCTGTTGCAGCGTTTGTTGGCTGTTTTGAAATTGAAAGAGTCGCGACCTTGCGTAGTTGCGGTTGTTCTGAAAGTATAGATACTTGTACGGCTGCGGGCTTTTCAGAATCCTGCTTTGTCAGTTTTCCAATTAGTGTGAAGGTCACAGAAATTCAGTTCTGAAACGGGTGCCAGCGTTTCCTTTTCCCTTCTGTATCAGGTACGATGCGTTAGTTCAGGCCCAAGCCAGGGAACTCTCCCTTCAGCGACAGCAGATAAAGGACAGCCGCAGCATCTGCGTCGTCTATCGTCAGCACGTGAACACCATGATCCAGGCGTTTGAGGAGCTGCTGCAGGCCAGCGACGTGGACCGCTGCGTGGCCGAGGGCTTCCGGGAGCAGCTGCACCAGGGCGCGGCGCTGCTGGGGCGGCTGGAGAGGCTGTTTCTCAAGGGTGAGTGAGGCGCGGGCCTGCGAGTCCTCGGGTGGGCCAGGCACCGGCCCAGCACCCCTCGGAGGGGCCTGGGGGAGCTGGCTCTTTGACCCCCCTGCCGCCCCCTGCCCTGACGGGGTGATGGCAGAACCCCACTGGCCGCTTCCTGCCGGCGGCCACTGCCCTGTGGTTGGCAGTCTGCCCTGTCCCAGACCCGGGGTCCCCTGGGGGGGCCTGAGGGGCCAGGCTGGGAAGGCATGGCCACGTGGTTGCCAGTTCCTCTGAATCTTCAAGAGAAGATAGAAACCCAGGTTTGACAGGTAAAGACTCACGGATCTTAAATGCTGGCAGCAGCAGACAAACAAAGCAAACAAGAAAACCCAAACTTTAACGGATTAAAAATATATTTAAGCATCAGAGATGGTCTGAGGAAGGATGAAAGAAAACCTTTGCCAAACATTTGCTATGTGCTAGGTACTTTAATAGGTGTTCTTGCATTACAATTCAAAAATAATAATTTGCATTTTTTTGAGACTACAGCAGACATCATCCGTATAGTTCAGTTCAGTCGCTCAGTCGTGTCTGACTCTTAGCAACCCCATAGACCACAGCACGCCAGGCTTCCCTGTCCATCACCAACCCCCAGAGTCCACCCAAACCCATGTCCATTGAGTCGGTGATGCCATCTAACCATCTCATCTTCTGTCGTCCCCTTCTCCTCCCGCCCTCTATCTTTCCCAGCATCAGGGTCTTTTCAAATGAGTCAGCTCTTCACATCATGGCCAAAGTATTGGAGTTTCAGCCTCAACATCAGTCCTTCCAATGAACACCCAGGACTGATCTCCTTTAGGATGGACTGGTTGGACCTCCTTGCAGTCCAAGTGACTCTCAAGAGTCTTCTCCAACACCACAGTTCAAAAACATCAATTCTTCGGCACTCAGCCTTCTTCATAGTCCAACTCTCACATCCATACATGACCACTGGAAAAACTATAACCTTGACTAGACGGATCTTTGTTGACAAAGTAATGTCTCTGCTTTTTAATATACTGTCTAGGTTGGTCATAACTTTCCTTCCAAGGAGTAAGCGTCTTTCTATTTCATGGCTGCAGTCACCATCTGCAGTGATTTTGGAGCCCCCCAAAATAAAGTCAGCCACTGTTCCCACTGTTTTCCCATCTGTTTGCCATGAAGTTCTGCCGTGTGTAGTCTATCATTCTCTCTCTCTAGGTAGACACATACATACATGTAAACACACACGCACACCTCACTGATAATCTTGAGAGGAGCGGGGATGTGGTTTGCCCCTCCTCCTTGGGGAACTCCCCTCCCTGACTCCTCCGCGGACACCATTCAGAGTCAGTTCTCCCGCCCCCCCCACGCCGGGTGCCCCTCTAAATCCTGCCTTCAGTATGTGTTCCAGGTCAGCCGGCCCTACTGTCTCACGGCCGCCGAGGCTCCGGCTGACCGCCTGCTGCTCTTTGGGCTGGCTGTGGCCCCCTCTGCCCCAGCCTCTGTGCATCCACCCTGGGCCCGAAGGAGTCTGTTTCTGCTGTGGTCAGAGTGGTCTTCACACAGTCAGGTCACGACTGCTCTTTGCCCAAAATCGGAGGCTTTCCTTAGTGAGCCATTGGGTCCAGTTAGATCCAGGATGGAGGCCTTGCACGGTGCTCTTGGCTCGCCTGGAGTCCTGAGCGCTGAGTCCTGTACTTGTGAGCTGGGGGTTCACTCTCAGGATAGGTGGTTTCCGTGAGGAGCTCGGCCTTACCAGGGAGGAGCCTCGACCTGACCCAGTCTTTTTGCCTTCGTGCAGACACACAGGTGGTTCACAAGGGTCCACGTGTTCAGTGAGATGCCGAGATAGGACGTGGGGTAGTTTGCCTTCTGGGCCCAGGAAGTGTTGTTTTCTCCATTTCTAAAAAGGGCCCAACACCTTAGGCACGTCCCAGGCCCGTTGTCTACTGCCAGCTCTCGGGACCCCGTAGGGCCAGAACGCAGGAACGCTTGACTTTTCCCAGCTTACACGAAATCCCCTGTCTTCTGGCTAAGACTTTGCAGATAAGCTAGCTTCCATTTTGCTGTAGGGTCAGTGGGTCCTCAAGGTAGAGCTGTGTCTCCCTGGCCCGAGGCCCTGTCTGTCTGTCTCCCTCCTTCCTCCCGGCCCTCTGCCTGGGAGCAGGAGGCCGAGAGAAAGTGCCTCTGGCACCGGACACCCGCCCTCCTGCAACTTTCACCTCCCCTTGATTTATTTTTTAGTTATTTACCTTGACAAGCCCAAGGAGATCTCACTTGTTTCCTATGGGTTTCTGCTTCCAGAGGAAGCAGAAGCGTTTCGGGCCTAACAGAGAACACAAACACAATGCTTAATTCTCCTCGACGAAAGGCAGAAAGGTCTCAGGAACCTCTCTGCAGCCCTTTTTCTTAGAGGATGATATGTAGCCGCGGTGGGTCTTTCTGGGCTGCCATCTGAAGACTCTGGCTTCTGAATTATGAAACGAGCCCACCATAAAGTAATTTTATATTTGTGGTAGTTGCATAGCATGAGTTCTTAAAAAATTTAAATATAGTCTTTTTTTTATTATTATTAATACAAAGCAGTACTCGTTTATTGTGGAATAACAGATAAGCGAATGCTCCTGTAACTGCATCATTTATACAGCAAAACATGAACACCCTGGAGTGTATGCTTTCCAGACCTCTTTTATCCATGTGTGTGTTTTGGGTGGAAGTAGGACAGTTTGCAGCCTCTCCCTTTGTTCAAGTATAGAGGATAAATGTTAAGCTACATTGTAAGTTTTAGGGGCTGCAGAGCATTCTTTCCTGTGAAGGCTCTGTAATTAATCATTCCCCATTCAGGGAACATTTAGGTTGTCTCCAGTTTAGGGCTGTGATAAAGGACCAATGGATTGGAATCTTTGTGCATATCCTTGCTTTTTCTTTTATGATATTTAACTGGTAGCACCCAAGAAGCAGCGTGGTAGCATGCATTCTTAAGAGCTCTGGGAGGATTCAAGATTATGAAAGCGGCTGGTGTCCCGCCCGGCCAGTAGGGGGAGCTCAGCAGGGGACGGCGGTGACTTCTGGGGGCGTATTTTGTTTCTTCAGAGCAGGAGCTCCTGGAAGTTGCGGGGCGGGGGCGTGGGGGGCGGTCTTGTCCTGTCCTGGCCTCCCGACCTGGGAAAGGGCCAGACGTGCAGTGCCCGGTCAGGACCTGCTGCTGCTGGGGGTCTTACACGGTATGGACCTGATCCTGGGGTGCCCGTGGGTGAAAGGCCCCCCGCCTCTGTCTGGCACGCGTCCTTGAGCTTGGAGGGGGCACCTGTGGACTCTGATGGGGAGGCTTCCAGGAGGAAAGGACGCGGGAGCTCAGTCCCGCATGTTGGGTGGATTCATGGGTGGTGGGGAAGGTTATTTCCCAGATAGTGGGGGCGGGGGGCATGCAAGCTCTGGTTGGCTTCGTGAGCCAGGCTATCCGTTAGAGTATCCGTGGAGTGCTCCTGAGTAGTCCTGAAATCTGCCCTCTGCCTGGCCCTCGAGCCTCTCCTTATCTCCATAAAACAGTTCTCTCTCCTGCCTCAGAGATCTAGACCAGTTGTCACCTCCCCTGAACTCTCTGCTGGTCCAGGCCGGGTGCGGCTTGGCCCCCCGGCCCCCCGACAGCATCCCATGTGCTTCATCACGGTGCTGTGGTGGAATCATCTTTTGGGTCCACGGTCCCCACTCAGCTGTGAACCTGTTGGGGGCAGACCCCTTGTTCATATCTATGTCCTCAGCATCGGGTGCAGGCGCCTGGGAGAGCTGTAAATATTTAATATGAATTACCGGTGAGACGGAAGGAAAGAAGCGTTTGGGTCACGTAGGAGATGCCAGACTCTGATATTGGAGCTTAAACTTGGACGATCGATGGGTGTGGAGCTAGGGAGGACTGTTTTCCCAAGTGACTTCTCACGTGGTGGCCAGTGACCGCCTACAGAGGGGTCAGTGCAAGGAGGAGACTGCAGTGGGTCCGCCCGTTACAAGCCGGTCCTGCATCGTCTTCTCACCCTTGTTCAGGTGTGTTAGCGGATAGCTAGATGTCTCTCTATGTGGAAGGATGGGACCCTTCCACCGCCACATACAGCTTTTCAGGTGTAGCAGTGAGATTTGCTTGAGAGATGGGAGCAGTTTTCCATGACATGCTTCCTAAGCTTCTGGAAGAGCCGGACAGTTGGTACCCTGTCACTGCGTGAAGGCAGATCGCACCAAGGATTCAGTGCATCATACCGGCCACCTCCCTGCGAGTCCCACCAAAACGGTCTGTCATTTGGTTTTAAAGAACTCTGTGGTGGAAGGGAAGTGAGTAGAATACAACTGTTGAGTTGTTACAAGCTCCCCAAAGGGTCTCTGATCTGAAGAAGGGAACCTAGGGTTGCTGGCGGCATCCAGGTCATCGGCTCCTTCTGTGGTTTTGGGCTTTGTTAGGAATCAAGGAGAGTTTTCTGCTGGTTTTGAGATGAGTTTACCGTCGGGCAACCCAGAATGCTTAAGCCTGCCCTGGACCAGGCATACGCTGTCCTGCGAAGTCCCTGGACTTCTGAAGAACAGTGGGAGCTGTGACGCACACGTTGTGATGTTGTTTGGCTGTCTGGGACCTGTAGAGTGGGCAGGCGGCTGTGAGAGCATCTCCATCTCCCTGGCTTACCTGAACGTGTGGTGAAGTAAATGCAGTGTGAACTGGGAGGGTGGAAACATTCTACCCCCTGGATTTCTCATCGTTACTGTAAACAGAGAGCCTGACCCTGGCTCATGGGGTTGTCTTGGTGCCTGAGGGAGACGTGGGTGCCAAGGAACCACCCTCAGGGCCCATTCTGGGAGCCTGAGCGCCCTGCCCCACATGGTGCAGGGTGCAGAGGGAGCCACAAGATGAGAAGCATGTGTGTGTCCGTCCTGTGATCTTCTCCTCTGCGCCGTGGTGTTCGGGAACGTTTCCTTTTAGGAGTAGTCTTGGAAATGGTACGTGTGGGTACTGTTTAATTATAGTCTCATTTTTCCAGTACAGCTACTGAAGGTTTGTTTTTTTCTTCAGCCACCCATTTGTTTCTTCAAAGAGTTCCTCCCAGCCTGCAATTTCCAGAGTTCAGAAATACTTTAAACATACAGTTGTTCATTTCTGAAGTCTGGGCTCACGTGCTCCTCTCGAGCAGCGCGGGGCCGCCCGGGGGCAGCGGAACCCTGTCCCCAGCTGTGTCCCGAGCCTTGTTTTTTTGTTTGCCTTTGTCATTTCATCTGGTCACCCCCCTGCTGCAGACACCGGCTTTTTCAGCTGCACGCACAGCCTCCTTTTCCTGGGAATCCCACTTCTCAGAGCCTTTCTGGAGGAGATAATTTCAGTGCAGAAAGAGCTGTATGCACAAAGATGTTTCTTTTATAAAATGAAAAATAGGAGAGGACCTCGATGTCAGCTAGGGAACTGGCAGAAACTGGTCCACGTCCACCTGCAAGGGAGTATTCCTGTTCTCGTTGAACATGACGTTTCTAAAGCAAACTTGGTAAGAGAAGTGCTCACAGTAAAGGCCAGACTGAAGGTCTTCCCTGGGGGCTCAGTGGCAGAGAATCCACTTGCCAGTGTAGGAGACATGGTTTTGACCCCTGGACCCGGGAGGATCCCACATGCCACGGAGCAGCTGAGCCTGTGCCCCAGAGCCCGGGAACTGCAGCTCCTGAAGTCCGCGTCCCCCAAAGCCTGTGCTCCGTGACGAGAGAAGCCAGCACAGTGAGAATCCCACGTGCTGCAGCTGGGGAGTGGCGCCCTGCTCGCCGCAGCTGGAGAAAAGCTCGCACCACCCGAGACCCAGTGCAGCCCAAAATAGATAAGGTCAAAAAAAACCACCATTGGTGTGCTAAAAAAAATAAAGGCCAAAGTGAGAGGTTAAGTCACAGTAACTATCGTCTGTGTTAGAACGCGTGGACGGAAGAGCAGAGGGGAAGCCAGGAGCAAGTCTGTGGTGAGAAGACTCTGGAATTTCGGACCTGGAGGGCAGTGAGCTGCTTTCTCCAGGTTCTGTTAGCCGTCTCCTGTAACAAGCCTGTCTTCTGCTGGTATCAGAATTTTAGGGAAGGAAGAAGAGCCTGTACCCAGCCGCGCCTCTGTGATTGCTTTTTAGATTCAGCGCTGTCACCTTCCTCCTGGAACCAGCACTGGAGCTGGAGTCTATAGTCTGAGCGGTATTCTTGATAAATCCAACTTTAAATACCCAGGACTGTTACAGAGGAGTGTTTAAACAAATGGAGTAGTGCCTCTGCAAATGGATGAGTGAGAAATTATTAGGGAGCACTTTTTCTTTTCTTTTAATGTTTTCCTTCTTGATGTGGTTTCTGCTTCCAGGAAATGCAGCTGAAGTGGAAATGAAAACCCAGAGAGACACGAGAGAGAGGTGAGTGTGCAGCATGGGGTGAGAAGCCGCGGGGTCAGCTTCGTCTGCCAGCGTTTGGTATTCCGGGCTCCCTCCTGTTCTGTTAGTTTCCTGCATCTGGGGAGCAGAGCAGAAACTCCTGGGAAACGGAACTGGCCATACAAAACCAGGGGTTCGGGCTGTGCGTCCCGCAGCCTTCCTTCAGCCATGTGAGGTTGCTCTTGGCATTCCTCGCAGGCGATTTGACTCGCATGACGCGTTCCTTCTGTTGGCTCCTGAGTCCCTGGAGCAGGAGTTCCAGACTCGGGCCTGACCCATCTGTCCTTTCCCTCACGGACCCCACGCTTCAGCCTTAAATCTGACGTTTGATTGTTCTCCAGACCATGCAAGTGCACAAGCCGTAGACCCTGCCTTCTTCTTCTTCCTGTGACTTAAAAATCCTTCTTCAGAGTCGGCTCGCAGGAAGCGGCCCGTGTGCTCCCCGACACCCTCACCCCTCCGCCCTCACCCCAGGGTCACTGATCCTTCCTGGAGCGCTGGGCACATGGTTGCCCTGCAGCGCTTACCCCGTGCTGTTCAAGGATTCCCTGAAAGGGGCAAGGAGACCACATCAACTAGGTGTTAGCGTGTGCCCGCTGCCGCCCTGGGCATTCACGTCGCTGTTTCTGACCCTACAGGGAGAGCATTCTTGTTCCCAGTTTAGGATGAGGTGCCCGAGGGGTCAGAGTTGCATGCATGTCAAGAAGAGGCTGGAGAAGGCAATGGCACCCCACTCCAGTACTCTTGCCTGGAAAAGCCCATGGACGGAGGAGCCTGGTAGGCTACAGTCCATGGGGTCGTGAAGAGTCAGACACGACTTAGCGACTTCACTTTCAGTTTTCACTTTCATGCATTGGAGAAGGAAATGGTAACCCACTCCAGTGTTCTTGCCTGGAGAATCCCAGGGACGGGGGAGCCTGGTGGGCTGCCGTCTATGGGGTCGCACAGAGTCAGACATGACTGAAGTGATTTAGCAGCAGAAGTAGCAAGAAGAGGCAGCACTGGGTTGGAACTTCAATCTGTTGTTACTCCCACACCTAGATGCTTCTTGTTATTCCCTGTTGCCTTTTGAGGGCAAAGACTGTCTTAAATCTCTGTACACCTGTTCCAGCCCCAGCTTTCTGGCACGTGATTGGAATTTTTTAAAATGTTCGTGGTGTGAACGGGTTGTTTACACCCTTAGCTTGCCTCTGTGGCCAACTGGAAACTCAAGGCCGTGCCTTCCTCTGTTGACTTGTTCAAGGTTCTCACGTTGTTAGCGCTATTGATGTTTCTCTCCTCTTGGGAGCTGCGACCCTTTGGATCCCTGGGGGCAAAATAAAGACATAGAGACTGGTCTGGGATGTGGAGTTTTAGATTTTATTGGCATTGTGAAGGCCACCAGCGTCATTAGAGAGAGCAGGCAGGGAAGCGGCACAGCTCACTGGAGCACGTTTTAATCAGGCTGCTGTGAGTTGAGAAGAAGTGCTCCTCTCCCATTGCAGTGTCCTCAAGGAGGCCTCCCAGCCCGACCTTCCACTTCCGCCCTGATAATAATGGGTCTCGTCCCATCGGCACGCTGTGGAGGGGGCAGTAAGGACCTCCCCGCGGGAGGTGTCTTAGCTGAGATCTGAAGGATGAGGCTTGGGGTGGGGCTTTTGGGAGCGTGCCCACCCTCGAGGTGTAGGAGATGTGGCCCCTTGGAGCCACGTGGCTGGTGGGCAGAGCACGGAGCTGGGGAGGCCGGGGTGGGCGCGCCTTGGCCTGGGCCTCACGTCCTGATTGAGAGCCCAGATCCTGTTCTACAGGAAGAGGGGCGTCTCCAAAGGAGGGCAGGCTGGGACTTGACAGGAGCAGACTTGCCGATCTGAAGACCAGCCGTGGTTGAGCGGAGAATGGGCTGGAAGAAGGCAGGGAGCCTCCTTAGCCCTCCTCAGCCACCCTTCTCCTCTCTGACAGGCTAGCTTCTGTCCCTTCTGTTCTCCATCTCCAGCTGCAGGCTTCGCACTCCCGTGGGTCACTCCTGAGCTAATTAAACGGGTGCCCTCGGCCCCTTCCTCCCATTGCCAGGCGGCAGCGAGCCCGAGCATCCATCACGCTGTCTGAGGGAAGTTGCATCTGGTGTTTACCTGTTAATGAATGTCCTTTGCTCCTGTCTGAGCTCGTGAATAATGAGACACGAAGTCATAAGAAAAAGTGGGAGAAAAAAGAGCTTAAATTAAGGCGCTTATCTGTAATGGGGATTCACAGGGGCTCCTCACGAAGTTCAGGGTGTTTTTCCTCCTGGCGGAGGTGGCCCTTGGGAAATACAGCTCAATGACTAGGTGATTGCCTGAATGGTGATATTGGAACCAGCTTGGGGACCACGAGGGTTCTGAAATTTGTGAACCCACAGTCCACCTGTGGGTTTGGGTTGCCCTCCCACCCCCCCCACATTCTCCTGGGGGCTTGGAACCAGTCAGACGAGGGTTCAGATGGTTTCCCTGCCATGTATGGGCAGGCGAGGTTCTGATGTCCGACCGCCTCCCGGCTCTGCCTGCAGATGGTCCTCCCAGCGAGGACAGAGTGTGAAGCACCTGGGACAGAGTGGCCTCTCCCAGGGCCCCCCCTGCCGGCCAGACGGTGGGTCCCCTTCCTTCACTGACGCCAAGTTGAGCCCACTGAGCCCCTTTTGGTTTGTCTTTTGCTAAAAAATGCTCTGGGGGTGCAGAAAGGCTCCAGACCAACGTTGCAGATAGAGGTAAATGATAAAGGGCCAGTGTTCTTATCCTGGTGTGGGGTCTAGTGTGGAACCCGATTTCTCTTCCAATCCTGATGGTCAAGGACTGAGGAAGACAGCGTCACATACCAGCACGTTCTCCTCGAGTCTCCCTCACCGTCGGCCTGTCGCGCGCTGTCCGACTGTGGCCTGTCTGAGAAGTCCTGCTCCTCACAAGACCAGAAGCAAGACAGCGAGGCCGAGAAGGCATCGGGCCTGGCCAACAACTTTTCTCAAGGTGAGCCGCGCTTTCCCACCGTCGTAAACCTAGCCGAGACTCCCTGGTTTGCATGATAGTTCACCCTCCTGCCTTTGTAGTGAGGAGAGTGTATCGACATCTGAGTGGTTACTGGATGAGAGGACGTCCCGGGGGGGCCCAAGCCGGTCGTTCAGACATCGTTTATCAATGGAGAAACCTACGATTGTTGAAGGTGCTGGCGATTAGGGAAAAGTCGTCTTTATTTTTTGATGATGACTTGCCATTTCCTCACTTATCTGGCAGTGGCAGTCTGGAAAGCGCTGGGGTCCCGGATCACTTCCCAGTCTGGTCAATTTCCTGTTGTTTCTTTCAAGCTCTTCCTAAGGCGATGTCGCTTTAAGACCCTTGGTTTGAATTGTATGGGTGCCCTAAAGTATCTCACCCCCTGTTTGGAGATTTTTGAATTTGATAAATCTGCTGTGTTTCTCTTTAGTGTGACCTTTGACCTTTTGGGTCAGCCCTTTGTCCTGCCTCTGACCCTGGAGCTGTGGGCTCAGCTGGCAGAATTGTCCTTCTGAGGTCGCCCACCCCGAGCTCCCCTTACACCAGTCCTGACACCTCCTGCTGGGCCTTGGGTAGGGCTTACTGTTCACTGTAAGTTCCAGGGATGGTGCAGAGCAGAGCAGATAGGCCTTCCCTAGTGAAAGGCTGACAGGCTGTGTTGCGGGCTTTGCGGAGCACGTGTTCTTTGCTGCAGCGATTCACTTGTGCCCTTGCAGCAGAAGGCAGCTGTAGAAAATGCATAGGTGAGTGAGTGTGGGTATGTCCCAGGATAACTGTGTTTACCTCTAAGACAAGGGCGTGGCTTGGAGACAGGCGCCCACGTCTCCTGGTCCTCGCTCTAGACTCCGGACCTCAGCGGACGTCCTCTCGTCTCTCATGTTTCCAGCGGCTTCTTTGTAAGGTGCCCGGGATGGACCCAGAGAACAAATCAGACGCTTCCCTGCTAAAAGCTCTCTGTTGACACCTGATCATGTAGAACAAGGGTTTCAAAATTTTAAAACTTTTTTTTGGCAACAGAAATCCCCCCCCAAGATGAAACTGATTATATAAGAGATATATGAAATATATAAAAGGTACATTTTCCAGAGGAGTAGAGCCTTTATCCCCACTGGTTGTCTCTGAGACTCCAACAGGAGACTCAGGGCCTGGAGGAGCGCAGCTTGAAAACAGACCTGGAGCGTGAGGTACACAGGTTCCGAACAATGCAGGTGTCAGCCGGGCCCCTCCGGTGACCAGTCACCTGGGTGTGTCTCCTTTGGATTTCTGGCTGTCTCCCTCTGCAGTTTGTGTCTCTGCTCTTGGTGTTTCTGTGATTTCTGGCCCCGCTGTCTGCCTTTCCACTTAGGTCAGATGTAAACTGTTTCCCTGTCCCTAGTGCCCTCCTCCTCCTGCCCGAGGTCCCTCCCGCAGAATCTTGTGGGGACGAGAGAGGGCGGAGTTTACAGGGCAGCAAGCCTGATCCTTGCCAGTGGGATATCTGTGATCGCTGTCCTTTAATGTCCTCCCACTAAGGTGGAACCAGGCACTTCCTCTTTCTCTCCCAGCCTGCCCCTCTTGTTTTCACTTGCCACCCCACCCGCCACTCCAGCCTGGGTTTACTTGTGTAGAGCCACTTGGGTATCTCTTTACCCCTTATTCCTCCTGAGGACCCGTGACCGTGGGCTTCTCGAGTGGGTTATCAGGCACTTTCCTGAATGTGAACAGTGCTCTCTGGAGCCGCTAACTCACCCACTGTTAGGTTTTTGGGGTCTGTTTCTCTTCTGCCTCTGCATCCGTTTTTCTTTTTGTCATGTTCCTAATCGAGCAGAGAGATAATTTAGTACTTGTGCTTTTTTCACTTGGCATTGTATCGTAAGGGTTCCCACACGTTACATAACATCGTTTTCAGCGGCTTTGCTGTCGTCCGTTGAATGGCTGAACTGCAGTTTTCCTTTTGTTCCTCTGTTGCTGAACATTTAAGTCATTTTCTAAAATTTCACAATTGTGAAAAGTGCTGCGGGGAATGTCTTTGAACATGAGCTTTCCCCTTATTTCAGGACACTTTCTTGACCTAGATTCTATAAATTGGAACTACTTGGCAGAAGATGTGTATACTGTTGTTTTTGGTGCTTGCTTCTTGCAGGATGGGTTTTAAAGTGTCAGCATTTGTCAGAAGGGTATTATTGTAAGAGGGACAGATAATTTTCTCCCGTGTTGTTAAGACGAGTATAGTGTTTCCCTCTGCCCAGTTAAGGCTGCATAATTAACAAGTGGTGTCCAATTCGACTGGGAGTGTGTCCTTAAGCCCAAGTGATGATTGCAGCTTCCAGCCAGACTCAGACGATGTGTCCCACCGATCGCTGCTGAGCGTTTTTGCCCCAGAAGCTGGCAGAGTGTGGCGTGGATAAACCAGCAAGGAAGATAAGTTCCTGACTCACTCGGACCTGACTGGCTGCCGAGAGATTTTGGGGGCAGCAAGGCAGGAGTGGAGGTGTGGGGCCGTGACACCCCAGGGTGCTGCAGGGGGGTCCTCAGTCCGCCAAATGACTTGCCACACTTCTGGCATTAATAGGAGATAGCTGAGGATCTGGGAATTAAGTCATCTCATAAACATTCAAATTCATGGCAAAATTACTATTTAATTAGGAAAAGATCTGTAACATTGTGCTACTTGTAAATGAAAGTCATTTTGGAGGAATTAAAACTGGGTCGTAACATTAGTGTAATGTTTTAAAGCAAACATTACCAAGACATACTGAGTATACCTTAATTGATGAATTAAAGGCGTTAGTTTTGCCAGTGGATACTTAATGTGATTATCCTGTAAACACTAATTCTAGAGACCTACCTTTGGACTGGAACTTTGCTTCTTTCATTCCTTCTTAAAGTGAGACATGGCAGAGGCTGAGAAAATAAGGCAGCCTCGTTTCAGAAAATTCAGAAAATTTAAGTTTTTATATATTTTAAAATATTATGTTAAGATATAATATAAAAGTTTTGAGAAGCCTAAGATCTACCACCTAAAGGCAACCTCTGTTAATATCTAGATGTATTTCCTTCTTTTGCATATATATATATATATATATATCTTTCCTGTCTGCAAGTTTTTAAACAGAGTTGTGATTATGCCGAATAACCCATTTTGTATCTATATTTTCCCGTCATATTTTATGGTCTTCATAACATAATTTTAATGGCTGTGTAGTACTGTATCATAAGGGATATAATGCAGTTAATTTAATAATTTGAGTTATTTTCAATTCTGACTATTATAAAAAGTGCTAAGATGAACATTTCTATACATTCTGGTAAATGATTGTCAGCATCTCTGGTGATCTCTTTAAATAGATTGGTGAAAAAAGAATTATTTGGTAAAAGATATTGTGAAGAACCTCTCTAATGATTATTAATAAAATGGTCCCCAGAGTCATATACATTTACACCCACACTAACAGGATATACTTCTTGAGAGAGCTCTTCTTAAGCATTCTCACTAGTGTTGGGGTTATTGTTTTGCCTTGTTTTTAAGTCTTAAATTAATAAGTGATAAATGGTTAACATAGTCTTTTCAAAGAATTAGTCTCAAAAATATCTGAATTTGTTATGAAAGCGGCTTAATCAACTCTCTGGCAATCCAGGCAAACTTGAAAGCAATCCTTTAGTTTCACTGAAAGGAAGATTTTAAATTAATATTTGATATTTAGAAGAATAAAAGGCTGTATTAGTGTTAGCATTAAAATTGTATGAAGTGTAATTTCTCCATGTGATGTAGAGTATCTTGCTCATGGAGCGCTGCAGAGAATCATCACAGGCAGGCTGTGGGCTGTGGGCAATAGCTCAGCACCCCCGTGCCCGCGGAGGACTCTCTCAACACGGCCAGTGCTTCTTCACATTTCAGGATCACTGCATAGCCCATAAATTATTCAGCTTGTTGGGGGCTTCAGACTTTAAACTAAAAATGCCCTCCTTCCTGTAGACTTACTAATGGAACATATACAAGAAATTCGAAGCTTGAGAAAACGTTTAGAGGAATCTATTAAAACAAACGAGAAGCTACGGAAACAGCTGGAACGACAAGGGGCTGAAGGTGACCAAGGTAAGGTGGACGGACGTTCCCAAAGGGCGGGAGGGCTTCCTTTGTGACGTGTTTGCCTGGGTAAGTGTGCTGTGTATCGGGAAGGGCCTCGAACTTGCGGCCAGAGAGATCTCAGTTCAGATCCTGACTTTGCTGCTTGCTTAGCATGCTGACTCTCGGGTAGCAGTGATTTGTCTGTTAAGTGGGGGCAGGCGTTCCCAGTTTATTCTGGTGGTGATGAGAATCAAGGGCCTAACACCAGTGGAGGGCCGCACCTGATACACGTTTGTTCTCGGTCACTGGGGGGTCTGCTGTCTTCCAGTGTCCTGAGTCGTGAGTGGCTCCTCATTTGACCCTCGAAGCTGTACTGAGGCAGATTTTGTTGTTGTTTAGTCAGTCGTGTCTCCCTTGTGACCCCCATGGACTGTAGCCCACCAGGCTCTTCTGTCCATGGGATTTCCCAGGCAAGAATATTGGAGTGAGTTGCCATTTCCTGTTCCAGGAGATCTTCCTGACCCAGAGATTGAACCCTTGTCTCCTGCATTGACAGGCAGATTCTTTCCCGCCGAGCCATTGGGGGAACTCCCCACCGCCCCCCGCCCCCCGCCCCCAGCAGTGAGATAAGATAGATATGTTAAAATAACACAGCGGAATTTTGTCTTTTGTCAATAACAGAATCTAAAAGTATGAGCACTTTAGCAATCTGATAACTCCCACGTGCCAATCATGAGGGCGTTCCTCCATAACCACAATTAGCCCTGTGTGGAATATTCTTCCATGAAAAACTTTAAAAATGCATATTTCTCCCATAGGTAAGACATTCACGTGGTTCAGAAATTAGTATCTCCATCCTATAGCATTAATCCTGTTCTCCCTTCCCTCCTCCCACCTTTGTTAGTTTTCTTCTCTATTCTTATAGTGTTAATGCAAATATAAAGTGTGTTCTCATTCTCTCCGTCACCTACCGGAAAAGCAGAATACTTTATATCACTGTTGTGTTCCCCTTATCACTGAATACTCTGTTTTGGGATCTTTCCTTTTTTGCTCCAAAGGGAGTGTTCTCACCCTGGGAAGAATGTCTTGAGAGCAGCTTTGGGCACCAGGCAAAGCCTGGCTTGGTCTGCGAGCTGGCCTGGCCTGGGCTGGGGCCCGCCTCTTCTGTCTTATTAGCTTTGTGACTTTGGGCACTTCTCCCCTCCTTCCCCATCTTCATTATCTTATAAAATGGGGTCATTGTGAGATTAAATGAGACGTTATAAATAGGGCCTTGCTCAGCACCTCACTCAATAGATGGTGGTTTTCTTCATTATCATTGGTTTTATTTTACTGTTTTATTCTGTATAACATGATGGGTTTGACGATACAAAGCTCTGCAGTGGGTGAGGACCCCTCATGTCATTGCCATTAATAGTGATGAGATACGTGAGTTCTGGAGAGATGGAGTTGGTGGCAGCAGTCTCATCTCTGGTCCCCAAGTCTGCTCTCTAGTCCATCATAACCATCAGCTGGAAGGACATCTTTTCAGAGGGCTGTGTGTGTGGTAGTGTGCGAGGCAGAGACTGGTTCCCCGCCCTGCCCCGCCCCTCCCTCTCCCGACCACCCCTCTCCCCAGTCCTGCATCCTCCCCTCCTCCCCATCTCACTCCCAGGGAAATTGATTAATCTGAGTTATTAGTCACATTGAACACAGGAAAGAAATACACGCCTGGGCCCACCATAGTCACTCATGGTAATGCCTGAATTAGATTCAGCCTGTTTTACATTTTCCCAGGCAAATCCAATTATAGAATTATTTGGGGGCCTCAAATGGCCACCAGCTACAGTGGAGCGGGCAATTGCCCTGGAGAGTACTTCGCTCTGATGGGAAGGTTTACAGAAAGACATTCATAAAGTGTTTACGCTGGCGGAAAGAGACGCTCTTCTCACCACGTTGTCACAGCCCCTGAAAAGACAAAGAAATAACAGTGGTTCGGCCTCCCCTGCTGTGAGACGTTCGTCCTGGGAGCAGGTTTGAGAACGGCACAGCTCCCTGTCATGTTGAGGTGGAATATTGCTAAAACCTGTCATCTTAGGTGTTCAGTCTTCCGGCTTGTCGCCAGTTACACAAGCTTCCAGTGATGATGTTCAGAGGAAAGATGGGCCTCTTAGCGTCAGAAGTGGACCCCGCTAGCTCAGGCTTTGTCAGAAACTGTTCCTTGGCTCCATCATCTCTTTGAAAAGTGACCGCCTTAGCAGTGGTCATGGAAGACTTCTGGAGAAGCTTACCTGCTCATCCAGATCGTTCTTTGGTCCTCTTTTGGCTCCAGCCTGTCATCAGTCATGTGTTAATATCGTAATAGCAAGTAATATTAGCATCGATCATTTTTACTGAGTTCCTAGAGGGGCAGGGAAGTTCTATGACTTGCCTGAGATCGTGCAGCTATTAAGAAGCCAGAACCAAGGTTCAAACCCAAGTGTTTCTAAAAGGACACCAGAGCTTATAGGGGAGCGTGGAGGAAGACGGTAGGGAGAGATGGATGTCAGTTAAGAAAGAGGATACTGTAATCGGTGAATCATTCACATGAGAAGAAGGTAGCACTGTGGAGGAGAGAAGGATGGACTCTGGCTTCTGGGGGGCACCGTGCCGTGCCTTCCTTCCAGGGGGTTGAGTGCAGTGTTGTTGCTGCTTATTCGCTAAGCTGTGTCAGACTCTTGTGTGGCCCCGTGGACTGTAGCCCTCCAGGCTCCTCTGTCCATGGGGTTTCCCAGGCAGGAATACTGGAGTGGGTTACCGCACGGGTAATCAATTGTGTATCAGGATGTTTTCAGCTGCAAATAACAGAATATGAGTAAGAAACTGGTATAAACAATGGGGACTTTTGTTTTCTTATATGGCAGGCAGTCCAGGGGCAGGCAGTTGTAAGCGGGTCCTACGGCTGATGGATTGGGAGCAGGGCGTGGGGTTAGTACCTGTGGAGGCTGCCGCCTCCCCTTCTGTCAGGACGGAGTCCAGAGGAGGGAACGAGCAGGAGGGGTGGAAAATCTTTCCCCGAAGTTCCCAGCAGGCCTCCTGTCAAGTCTCATCGACCGGAAGAGGCACATGCCCGCGCTCTAGCCGCCCCGGAGGCTGGGAGAGCAGGTGTCTGGCCCTCGGGCTCTGCGGTGTGGTCGACTCCATCAGTAAGGACGGCTCGGGGCGGCGTCTGTCTGCCACATGCAGAAAGCATGTTGCCCGCAGCGGGGCTCTGCAGGGGGGTGGCCACGGACGGGAACGTTACACACGGTGCAGACGAGGAAGGTTCAGCTCAGGGGGTGCTGTCCGCCCAGAGGAAGGGCCAGGATTTCAGGAGACAGACTGGAGCCCGGGCAGGTGTTTAGGGGTGAGGGAGCCGGTCAGAGTGTGCGAGTGACCTCAGACCCAGTCTGTGAGGCTTTAGAGCCTGGTGTTTTCAGTCTGCGCGATGGGGCAATGAGCTTGAGCTATGAACTGAAGGATGAGTGTGATTTCGACAGTCGAGCAAGGTGGCAGGCTTTCTCAACAAAGGGAATAAATACCTCGTCCCGTAAAGCTGGGGGTGTGTGTGCCCACGTGGTGTGTTGGGAGCACAAGGAGCCTCAGTTGGGCTGAGGGTCTAGTGTGAGAGGGAGTGGGGTGGGCTGTGAGATTCGAGCTAATAATAGAGATTTGACGTTTGGACCTTGCATTTGGTTGTGTGATTGTCTTTTGCAGTGGTGCCGTCAAATAGTTTTGAGCAGAAAAAAATAAAAAAGAAACCACAAACTGAATGTGTTTAGGACGATCATCTTGTTGGCTGAGGCAAATAGGGCAAAAATATGGCTGAACCACAGGGGCAGAAAAGAGTGGGCCAGTGTGTGTGGCATTTTGGACAAAGAGTCAGCCATCACTTTGGCTGACTGCGGAGTGGAAGAAGACGCTTTTGGGCCAGCTCCCAGGGTTTCAGCTTGGGCTGGGGTAGTTGTGAGACCGTCTACACAGGTAGGAAACGGGACGGAGGGCGGGCGGGGAAAGGTGAGGCCCTCTGTGGCGAGGTCCCCGGGGGGCTTGGCCCTCAGGAGAGAGATCGCTCCTACCCACCCGCCCCCTGCCCGGCTCCTCCTTTCTGCTCCCCGAGGGCAGGTAAGATGCCTGGAGTCCCCTCGTCTCCTCTTTCAAGCTCACCCTCCTTTCCCTGTGGGCTCTGGTAATAGCTTACGTAGTTCACAGGAATAATTTTCATGATATGTTGTGTTTTCTCATTATTTAAAACTGTTTTCTAGAAAGTTCCATGCACTCAGGCCTGAAGACCATCCATAAATTGTGACTTCTGTGTGGTTTTATAGGTTCTTCAAATGTTTTGGCTTATGGTCCAGAGATCCATAATTCTCTGACATCAGAAGTACATTTCCTGAGGAAGCAGAACCAGGCCCTCAATACGATGCTCTCTAAAGGATCCAGAGGTAAAAATTAGAGGCGCCGTCTGCAGCCTGGGGTCCCACAGCCCCCTGTGGCATGGGAAGAATGCAGACGCTGGAGTTGGAGCAACCTGCGTCCAAATCCTGTGGCTCTGTGACTTCGGGCCGCTTGCTCGGCCTCTCTGAACCTCAGTATCGTTAGCTGTAAAATGGGAGTTCTTCATCGGGCTGTTGACAGCTAAGCGCAGGAGAAGCCCGCAGCGCGTTGCCTCTGGGGCCGAGTAAACGCTTCTCCACGTCACCCTCCCCTCTGTGCAGCTGCCTCTCCTCTTAGTTCCCAGCGGAAGAGAGAAGGGCTGGAAATTTCAGAGACTTTCTACGATCAGCAAAGCTTCTCCAGGATTTCTTTTGTGGTGATTTAGTCACTAAGTCGTGTCCAACTCTTGTGATCCCATGGACAGTTAGCCCGCCAGGCTCCTGTCCCTGGGATTTCCCAGGCAAGAATACTGGAGTGGGTTGCCATTTCCTTCTCCGGGGATCTTCTGCACCCAGGGATCAAACCCAGGTCTCCTGCATTGCAAGTGGATTTTTTACTGAGCCACCAGGGAAGAGGACAGTGTTTTTTTTTTTAAAGGACAGAGTTTCTCTTCTTTTAATTCCTTCTGTGTGGAGCTTAGCCCTCAAAAAGGTTTTATTTATATTTTCTGTCACTACATAAAATGCTTCCAGAATGACATTATTATTAGTCCTGCCTTACAGTTAAGAAACTGAGGCCTGGGGAACTGACTGGCTTGCGGTCACAGAGCTGGAGGTGGTGGAACCAGAACTCAGGCCAGCTTATCCCATTTTCACTAGAGATACTGACGATTTTGGCTTAAGAGATGAAACTGGGGCTTCTGCAGATCATTCATTCATTCGGCAAACACCTCCTGGCTCCTCTTCTGTGTTGCAGCCTGTATAGATTCTGATATAGAATCGAGCAGGGCCTGATCCCTTCCCTCAGGGCTCCTCATGGTCTGATGCGAGAGAGAGCCAGGTGACCGTGGCGGACCAAGGTGAGGACCAAGGAGCACGGGACCCTGGAGAAGGCATCCTGACCCAGGAGGAGCTGGCCTTCAAGTGCTGAGTCTGGGATGTTAGTAGGGATTAGTAGAGGTGCCTGAGGTTTAGAGGGCTTCCTGGGTGGCTCAGTGATAAAGAATCCGTTTGCCAGTGCAGGAGACGCTGGTTCAATCCCTGGGTCGGGAAGCTTCCCTGGAGAAGGAAATGGCAACCCACTCCAGTAATTCTTGCTCGGGAAATCACAGGGACAGAGGAGCCTTGCAGGCTGCAGTCCATGGGGTTGCAAAGAGTCAGACAAGACCTAACAACTTAAACAACAGCTAAGGTTTTGAAGAGCCAGGGCGTTTTAAATAGAAAGAAAAGGGTGGACAGAGGCCCAGGGGTTAGAGATGGGGGTGGAGTCTGGACTGGTTCCGAGCTGTCGGAAGCTCAGTGTGGTTGCAGCCTGCGGGGAGAGGAGAAAGCATGCTCAGAGATGATCGAGTCCTGGTTAAGAGTGGAATCAGAAAAGCTGGATCTGAATCCTGTCTCTGCCAGTTACTGGCTGTGTGACCTCGGCAAAGCCTCAGTCTCTCTGATCCTTAACATCCTGTCCGGAAAACAGAGAGTAAGCCAAGTGCCTCCATGGAGGTTTGCTCTGAAGAGTAAGCAGGATGATACACGGGGAGATCTTAAGGTAACACAGTGAGCCCTGCGGCGACGTCAGCCGTCAGCAGCGCGGGCACAGCTAGCAGCCACCGGAGCGCTGGCAGCCTGCAGTGTGCTTTGAGGCCCTCAGCGACGTCTTTACATGTAGCAGCTCAGTCACTGCTCCTGGCCACGCACATGAGGAAACGGAGGCGCAGAGAAGTGAAGAGGCTGGCTGGAGCTGGTGGGGGTCAGTAAGCAGAAGAGCCGCACTTGAGCATGCCCCTCTGTCTCCAGGCCTCGTGCTGGGCCGTGTACCCCCGAGCCCCAGCGCTGCTCGCCCCTTGGGAGCGCTGGCCTCCTGGCCTGGCGGTGGTGGTCGAGGGGCCGTCTGCACAGCCCGCTGGCCTCCTGGCCGGCCTCTCAGACTTGCCCAGCACCCGTCGCCAGGGTTCTGAGCCCCATTCCTTGCCTCTGTCTCTAATGTCTCCCCAGGTTTTGCTCTGTGAAGCCACAGTAACTAGGTTGGCACAGCCCATCATTTTATAGAAAATTAAACGGGCCCATCTCATCCCAGTGACGTTTAATCTGCAGCCTTGATGTTGACAGATTTATCTGCCCAAAACGCATGAGATAATTGGAATGCCACAATCACAAATGCCAGATGAAATCTCCTTCTCTCCTTTGTATTCTTGGCGCGCTCCGGCTGAAGTGCTGTATTTGCGTAATAAGGTTGGAAAAACAAATGGTGTCTCCTCTCAGCGGCGCTTTCCTCTGCATGCAGATAAACAGAAGGAGAACGAGAAGCTTCGCGAGGCCCTCTCCAGGAAGGCCGCGAGCCTGGAGCACCTGCAGTGGGAGCTGGCCTCTGTGAGGGCGGAGAAGGAGAGGCTGCAGAGGGAGGTGGACGAGAAGGAGAGTCAGAACCAGCGGCTGCTTCAGGAGGTCTGCCATGGCCGCAGGGCGCTGAGCAGGTAGGGGTCAGGGTCCTCTTTGGCCGCAGGGCGCTGAGCAGGTAGGGGTCAGGGTCCTCTTCCCCGGGGCCGGACGCAGTGAGCACGCAGCACGCGTGTCCAGTGGGAATGGAGTAAGAGGAGGAAAGTCCTCAGAGTCAGGGGATGGGGCCTGGGGGCCAGATGGCTCCATTTCATCCTGAGAGCGTCACGGCTGGCCTCCCTGAAAGATGCTGTTTGAGCAGCCGCCTGGAGGCAGTGAGTGCGTCCGCCCCGCGGAGCCTCTGGCCCTTCTCTTTGGAAAGAATGAGGGCCCGGGCGGGGTGTCCTTGGCCTGTGCAGGGCAGAGCAGGGGGCCCTGCTGGAGGAGGGGCTGGGATGGAGGAGGGCCCTGGGGCCGGGGAGGACCTAGGCTTTCCTGCTGAGTGACCGGGAAGCCACGGGCAGTTCTGCGTGCAGGGTTGACGTGTGTCTGGCTCGGGCTCTGAGCCGGTCATGCTGACTGCGCCTCTGCAGGCCCCTCGGTCCCCGTGGCCTCCGTTTCGGCCCGTGTGTCTCAGCAGCCCCGTCAGCTCTCCTGATTCCCCCCGACCTTTAGTTCCTGAGGCCGCCCTGCCTCCCCAGCGCGGTGCAGTGACCCGTAAGCTCGTGGTCTGTGTCATCACAGCCTTGCTTCTCCCCTGAGCTGCGCACCCATGGGTGAGACATAACCATTTTGCGTTTCACTTCCTCATATTCCTGAGTTGGGCATTCGTAGCATGTCCCTCTTGGGGTGTCTGTGAGGACGACCCAAGATCTCAGATGTCAAGGGCTGGGCCCGGAGGGGCCCTCGGGATGCTCCCCAGCACGCCAACAGTCTCGGCCACGCTCCCCGGGTCACAGCGGGACTGCCTGCCCCCCGCCTGAGACTAGCCTCTCCTCCCCGTGCCGGCGGGGCTTTTCCAGGCTGCAGGAGGAGACGACGCTGAGGCAGCAGCTGCTCTTGCAGAGCGACAGGCTCCTGCGGGCCCTGCGGGCGGAGCTGAAGGTGTGTGAGACGCTGGACCGAGAGCAGTGGAGCCCGCGAGGTACTGGGCCCCCTGGCTGGGAGCGATCTCCTCTCCACCAGCAGCAGGCTGGCCCGCTGTCCTGAAACCCCAGTCCTGCCTCCCTGCTGGAGCAGGTCGACTCTGAGGCAGGCGCTCTGGCCTACCCTCCTTCTGAAGCGGCAGTAGGAAACCGGGAAGGACTGAGGCTCAGGGGCCCAACTGGCTGAGGTCTGGCTTCTCACAGCTTTGTGTCCCCGGGGTGCGCCTTCTACAGTCAGCTCGCCGCTTTGGGCCTGTTCCTTCTGCTGAAACACACGTCTGCTAATCTCGGTTCTATGAAGTCGTGAAAATTAGATGCGATCATTTATTAAGTATCCTAGCACAGTACCTGGCACATAGTAGATGCTCCAGAAATAACAATTTTCCTGCTAGTGTATTTTTTTTTTTTTTGGTCCATTCATTCAGCAGATAATCATGGAGCACCTACTGTGTGCTGAGCATTGCTCTGGAGATGCTTGCTGGTCCGCGCTCTGTCCTAGAGAGATGCTGGGTCAGAGTGACTTGACTGTAAACGCTAATGTTTTAGAATCAATATTGAGGTGGGTGGGGGTTTCTGTTGTTATTGTTTTTTTCTTTTCAACTAATTTTCCAGATGGTTTCTCCCTATTGAAAGTTTTATCTAAAAAAGGGTCACCTCTCAGCTTTCATTTTCTCCTCAAGTTGCTCTTCTTATTCCTGCTGTTGTCCCTTTTTAATACACTGTGGCTCTGAAAATCAGCCCCTTTCATTCTATAATTCCAGCCCAAATAGATTTTATTACTACTAGACATAATTTCGGGGTTTGGTGTGCAATTTGCTAGGCCTTAATGGCCAGAAGCGAAGATTAATTTCCAGCTCTTACTTAGCCTGTGGAATAGCAGCAATTAAGTCTGCCGATATTTTTGTTTTTAAAGTCGAGTTGTTATTTTCAACCGTTCCTAGTCCTTGGGCAGGGGAGGAGGGTGGTGGGGGAGGAGGGTGGGGGTGGCGGCGGGTGGCCAGCAGCGTCAGCTCACGGCTGACCCTTTGGCAGTGGATGGTGTCGAGGTTTCCTTTTGCTCCTGTTCACAGAGGCCCGTGTGGAGGCGTCGAGAGAAGGCTGGACGGGCCAGGACCTCCTGGGCCACCTGCACCGCCTCCTGGCCGAGGTCCAGGCCCTGCAGGCATTGCTGGAGAAAGGCATCAGGACCAGCGTGGCGCTGCAGAGCTGGGTGGAGGAGCGGCTGGTGCAGGACGGGGAGGAGGCCCGGGAGGCCACTCCCGCTTCGGCCCTGCAGACCCTGTCCGCCCCTGAGCGGCCCCTGCCGCTGGACGAGCCCGGTACTGCCCTGCCTCTCCCCACTGTCTGAGACAGCCCTGTGCGTCTGTGCGGGACACGCGAGCTTCTGAATCCCACCCTCGCCCCACAGAGGTGTCTGCCCACCGACAGCAGACTCGCCAGACCCCCGGAACCTGGGGCCTGACCACGAATTAGCTGTCACCTTTGGCAAAATGCCATCATCTCTGCCTGGGGCCTGTGGATTCTCAGGGCAGCCAAGCCATGGCTTCCAGCCACCCTTGTTGCCTCCAGTCTTGCTCCCTCCCCTCCCCTTAGTCCTGTCCACGTCACCTGCTGCTGGAAATCCAGTTTAGTCCCTTTTGCCACCTTTAAAAGAGGTTCTGCACCTCTTCCTCCAGCTGTCGGTGTCTCAGGGTCTGAAGAGCTTCCTGGCAGTTTTGAACGCTAGTTCTGTTTGGCATTTGCTTGCAGGTTTTTTGTCTGGCCTTGCAGAGGCTGTAGAGAGGGCAGAGAGAGGATAAACTGGGCTCCCGGACCCCCGCTGTCCCCCTCCCGCATAGGTCCAGAAAACACCGGCAAACGCTCAGGCTCAAAGCAGTCAGCCAGGCCAGCCTCTTTGCTCTTTTTATGAAGGAACTAAAACTCAGAGGGCAAGAGGCTTTTCCAGAGTTACCGCCCCAAGTCGGTGGCAGAGCTGGAGCTAGAAATCATTCCCAGCTCCAAGTCCAGTCTGTTCCTGAAGCAACGCCTGGGAGGGCTTCAGGCGTCTGGGGGTCACCGTCCTTACACCCGCAGGGAGGGTGTGTGTGTCGGGGGCGGGGGAGTAAGGAGTTTATACTTAACACTTTACTTGTCCTTCACTTAGGTTGGGACTTAAACCTGTCGCCTTTAATTTAGAAAGTTACAATCTCTCAAAGAGCACCCAGTCACCGAGCCTTGGAACTTGTAGTGATTGACTCATGGGTTTCTCCTTGGGAAGGATTTTAAAATTTGAACCAAAAAGGTGCTGTGACAATGTGGAAAAGTAAAAAGGAAGAGGTCCTTCCTCGTTACAGAATATTGATTTTTTGTACTTGGTGGTTGGTGTTGCTTCGTTGGGTAATCAGGTACAGGCGTGAATTCATAGGGTTCAGATTGGTTTTTGTGCCTTTCTTTGTTTTTGCCCAATATTACATCGTCAGTGGTACCCCTTCCTTTACAGGGGCTTCCTAATTAGTTGTTTTCAGATGATTGTCGGTCACCAAGCCACTGCAGTGGTGACGATTAGAGCGGTCTCTGATTCAGCGCTTAAGTGAGCATCAGCGTTAACATGATTGTTCTGTTGAGCAGTGTTCTTAGGGTAAGACCCCGCAAGGGGAGCCTGGCAGGGCTGGGAGGGGCCCCTGCTGCCGCCTTCTGCATGGGTGATACCTCAGCAGTGGGCCTGGCCAGAGAGGCCCTTAAGTAGAGGTCTGCTCCCGGCCCTTCTAGGACTTTGCTCAGAGTTAGCTCAGAATTCACAGCGCTGCCTCCGTGGGGACGTTCTCCTGCCTCCTCTGTTGGAGATGAGAATTTCACTGTAGGCAGCAGCATTTCCTCCTTTGCAAAAGACTTTCCAGGATGGTGGTGAAGAGCAGCTGTCTGAAAGTTCTGCTCTGAAGACTGCTGTTTTTGTAGGAAGTGATCCCTCTTGGGCCAGCTCCCCAGAGCAGACCTCCGGGGCTCCTTGGCCCCCGATAGCAAAGCGCACTCTCAGGAGATGCCTGGGTGGGAGTGAGCTGAGCCGGACCCCGCGAGGCATGGACACAGTGCTCGCTCTGTCCCCGCCGCTCCAGGCCATGCTAGGCAGATCCGTTCCCGTCTCAGTCTCTTGGCCGCCTCTCCCAGGAAATCTGAACTGGAGCGCCACGCTGTCCCTGAGCTCCTGGGAGCTCAGAGGTGCCCCATAGAGTGCGGCTCGGCGTCTTGTCCTGCATCTGACCGGTTCTCCCCGCTTCCCTGTTCCCGTGCTTCACCTCCCAGGTCCTCCTTCGGGGAACCCTTCCCTCCTGTGTGGGTAACCGCGGCCGCCTCTAGGCTCGGGCCGCCAGCCATTCCTCCTGAAGCCCCCCGCTTCACGCTCCCTGTGGTGTCTCGACCGGCCCCCGTCTGCCGGCATTTCTGCCTCCTCGGGTCTCCCCCCCCCGACCTGGGCTCCCACAGCCCCCGTGCCTCCGTTCCTGAGCCCTGACCCCTCGGGGGAGTGGTCTGCTTACTTGTCTGGACAAAGAGGGGCCTTCCAGGGAGGCCTGCTCACTCTGTCCCGCAAGGCCTGGCGGGAGAGAGGCCCAGTGAGGATTTGAAAGAACGCTCGTGTGTGTGTCCAGAACTTGACTGTATTTTCATGCAGTTCTCTCTATCACATGCTGATGAGAATGAAACTAAAACTTTTGATGGTTTATTTCCCTTATTTTGCCTTGTGCAGATGGTGACAAGTGTCCCGTGGCAACTGACAATTCATGTGATCTGTTTGGTCCCACCCCAGCAATGCCCCCAAGATCAGGTACAGAGCTAAAGTCTGGGTAACCATGGCACCATTGGGTTTCTCGGTGGGACTTGCTCAGTTGAGGGCAAGGGGGTCCCTGGTTCCAACTCAGAAGAGTATTTGGCAGGATTTAGGGTTTCATGTTCTCAGCATCTCCAGCTGGCGATCTCTTCCTCCAAGCTGGCTCCTGTGTTCCTAGGTGTTACCAACCTTAGGGACATCGTTGGCTGGGGATCCCTGTTGCCCTGGATTAGAGCGACTACCTTAAGCATGACTTTCGAGGGCCTGCAGCGTCCAGCCCAGGCGGGCCTGCCCAGCCACACCTCTTTGCCCACCTGGAGCCACACAGATGGGTCCCCATCCTGCAGAGGGGCCTGCGCTTTCCTCTCACGGGGACTGTGCAGCGTGGCTCCTGCCTTTGCCAGAGCAACCTTGCCCGCTTCTCTGCTAGTGAAAATCCTGCTGCTTCAAGACTCCTCCTGAATGCAAATGGCTCTGGGAAGTGTCTCTCCTGATGGCCCCTGTCAGAATCGCCCATCTGTGCTTCTGTTGATGCAGAGGTGGAAAGCGGCAGGCTTTTTCCTCCGTGTAGCATCTTTCTCACTACCCTTTCACCCCAGCGCAGTTGTTGCTTCTTCCAGGAAGCCGTCTCTGGTCCCCCTTCCTGCACAGGCTTGATCGTCCTGTCCTCTGAGCTCCGGCTCTGATGTCGGGCTCTTACCCCTTCCGCGTGGCGTCTGTGGTCCGATCAGGCCTCAGACCACTGAAGCGCAGGCCCGGCCTTGGTTTCTCTGTGTAGGCCGGGCTCTTCTGCATTGCAGGACTCTGATGAGTGCTGGCTGGGTTGAAATGAGGTGACTAAGCCAGGGGCTTACTCAATAGGTGGCGCACAGACTGGCATCCTGGATCCCAGCCTCTCTCCCCTCTGGGTGGTGTCAGGTGGCATTTGGACCTGCGGGCTCTCGCCTCCCAGCTGGCTTCGCGTCCTTACACACAGCTCATCGAAGGCAGGTGCTGCTCCCGGGAGATCTCACGTCTCCCCTCTCGTTCTGCAGCTTCTGAGATGCCTCCGCTCTCCGGAGATGACGTGGACACCCTCTCCTGCGACAGCGGCACCTCCGTCGTCAGCACCTCCTACGTGTCCTCCCTGGTCCCCAGCCACCGCCCGTGGGCCAGCAAGAGCGGCCGCCACGCGCTGGGCCCGGCTGAGGACTACGATGCCCTGTGTGAGCAGATTGCCCGGGGCCAGACGCTCCTCGCTGAGATGGACCTTCAGATCCGAGAGGCTCCCGTCCCCATGAGTCAGGAGCTGGTAACCAAGGTAACCTTAGTGATGGCGCGGAGGGAGAGAGATGCACGGGGAGCAGGAGGCGGAGGCAGGAGGCAGGGGGGCCGTGGGGCCTCGCCTGGGAAGAGGGGCCAGGAAAGGCAGCCCCGAGACTCGCAGGGCGGGTCCGGTCTGCAGGTTGTTCGTTGTTCGGGGGGACGCCTGCTGAGGCGTGTCCCTGTGCTACTGCGGTCACCCTGCCGCACGGCGGCCTCGGTCTGTCCTTCAGTCCTGTGGCGTGTCCATCCGTTCTTCCCCCCGGTCACTGGTCCGTCCCCCTCCCGGCCTCCGCGCTCAGCGTGGCCAAGGTCCTGATCCTCACGTGGCGTGCAAGGATCGCACAGTCCCTTGGGGTGTGCTTGCCGACACGAGCTGCCCTGCGCCCCCTCCGACGGGTGGCGGCTGCCAGCCCAGCACGTGGCCGGTGAGTGCCGTGTTTTCTTTCACCCCAGAGCAGCCTTCACGGTGGGTGGCAGCGTGCCCACGGTGCAGACGCCGAGCGGGAGGAACTCGGCGCCGCCAGGACTGGAACCCCGCTGTGTCCTCCAGGGCGCTCTGGTGTCCTGCACCCGCAGCCGTGTGACGCCTCCCGCTGCCCGTGTCCCCGCTCCCTGGGCTCTGTAGACTCTCATATGTGGGGCCTGTGCCTGCCCGCGCGCCCACCGTCTCCCCGCTCCCCGGGCTGCGCCCGCCCGCCATCTCTCCCCACTGTCTCTCCCCGCCGTCTCCCTCTGCTCCCCAGGGCTGGCCCAGCCGGGCACGGTTGCTTTTCCTCCAGCCCTGGCCCCCGTGCCCTCTGGCTGGGAAGACCACCTACCCCTTCTTCCTGTGGCATCCTGCCAGAATCCTCATTTTAAAGTCAAGGACCCATGTGTGCTTGGCATAAAGCTTCTCATTCACTTCTTCCAAGACTTGGGGTCAGATTTCCTTCCTCCCCTGGACTGGACTCAACCTTCGCGCTTCTGAGGGTCACATTTTCTGACCCTCCTTCTTTTTGGGTTCTCATTGAGGACACTTGAGCCCCATACTTCGTAACAGCTGTTTTGCCTTTTTGTTTTTTTTACAAAAAGCCAGTTTTGCCTTTTTTATTCCATTAATAATAAGCGTCAGAAGAGTAAAAGGTAGGGATCGTATCCACTGTGTCGCCCAGGGCCTGGCATGGAATAGGTGCATGATAAATACTCATTGAATGGATTCGTAAATATAAGTAAGAGTATTGTTCTTTTCTGATTATGATCTTTGTTTTACAGAAACTAGAAATTATAGAGAAACATAAAAACATCTATAAAAATACCACATAGTGCTCAATGCTTAAAATTTTCATATGTATACTTGTATCTCATTCATAAAGTTTAATAAAACTGACTCATTACATATGAGTTTTGTATTTGACTTTCAGTTAACATTATATTAACATTTTTCAATCTCATTCAGTATTTTTCTAAAGACTTGACTTTTAATAGCTGAGAAGTAGGCTAGCGTGGATATAGCGCCGTTTATTTACTCTTTCACCTGTTTGCTGGACATTGAAGCTGTCACGAGCATCCTAACTGGATCTCTGGTGATATCTTAGAACCGTTCATTAGGGACGAACTTCTAAAGTAAAATCACGTGCTCAAAGGCTGTGTGGACCCTTCGTAGCTTTTGTTGGAAACCACTGCTGTGTTACTTTCCAAGAATTTGTATCAGTATCTCCATTTACGAGTGAGAGTGCCTCTGCACCTCTGTCTTCATTGAGTATTTTTATTTATAAATTATTTTTTGCCAATTTTATAGCTTAACAGGGTTTGTCATATTGTTTTGTTTTTATTTTATTACTTGTGGAGACAATACTCTTCATTTCTTTTTTTAAAAAAATCTGTTTCATACTTTGCCTTCCACGGTTCATGTTCTTTGCTTTATTGTGCCCTGGAGAAAGTCCCCGGTTTGACTTGCTCCTGCCTGCCCAAGAGGGTGCGGCAGGCGGAGCCGGGGAACCGGGGATGCAGGGGGCAGAAACGGTCAGGCTGCATCGCTGGCCGTTGAGAGGCTCCGGGTCTGCGGGGCAGGGCGGGGGCCAGCCACGGACCCTCTTCTGGCCGAAGTAAATATAGCGCACTCAGGTGGCCGCTGATCATGCTTATTGGTGGGCCTAATATCACCAGCGAAGTCCCTCATAATCTGCAGTTCACCGGCTGTAACAGAACATCGATGTTGTCTGCACCAGGCTCGGGCTCAGAGTGTGGAACACAGGCCCTGCGGTCCGGCGGTTCATGCTGCCCGTGAGAGCCAGCTTGTCCATGGTCTTTCTCCAGACTGCACCTCACAGCCTCTCATTCCCTGACGCAGGCACCCCCGAGCATCGTCCTCACCGGCGTGAGCGCCGCCAGGCTGATCCTGGACGAGGCCACGAGGTTGCTGGCACGTTTCTGGAAGGTCTCGCCGCCCACCGATGGCCAGGGCACGCTCCTCTGCGAACAGGTGGGTGGTGGCACGCGGAGGCAGAGGCTCCAGGGGGCCGCCGGGGCGGGTCCCCGCTGCCTCCGCGTCCAGCCCAGGGCCTGGCCCGCAGCAGTTGTGCCCTCCGCTGGGGGAACACAGAGGGTCGCAGGGAAGCCTCCGTGCTTGTTGAGTGACGTGTCAGACACCGCGCTGGCTGCTAAGGCCTATTCTTCCTCCGTCCCCTGGTGCCGGGCAAGGGGCCTACAGCCTGGACGCGACCCCGGCCCCATGCTGAGCACGTCTGTTTTTTTGGGAGGAACCCTGTCCACATTCTACACACGAGGAAACTGCGGTTTGGGCAGGGAGGCACATACTCAGGATGCAGAGCCAGGTTGGAAGCTCCAGTGTTGAATCCCAAGGACAGACTTGCATTTGATAAGCTTTTAAGTCCCAGGTTGTCCTCATGGACTAGCTCATTCCTTTCTGTTCAAAATCTCTTTCATTTCTGATGCCTTTTCTCTGGACTGTCTTGATTCCTTTTGATAGCTTTCAGCATCATATTTTAGTGGGCTTTGTAAATCTATTTTTACTACTTAGAAACTAGTTTTGGCTTTTTTTTTTAAGCCAATGAAAATCGTTTATCATAAAGCCACTGAAATTTCCCTTAAAAGCTAGACTTGACAGTAACTTGAACGTGACTGAATTAAGAACAGTTGCTCCCACCCCGTCCTCGTTTGCATCTGCCCTGGCACAGCTCAGGAGTCAGAGCAGATGCCGGCCCTGGGGCTTGTGTGGTGAGTTCAGTTCAGTTCATTCGCTCAGTCATGACCAACTCTTTGCAACCCCATGGACTGCAGCACGCCAGGCCTTCCTGTCCATCACCAACTCCTGGAGTCCACCCAAACCCACATCCATTGAGTCGGTGATGCCATCCAACCATCTCATCCTCTGTCGTCCCTTTCTTCTCCTGTCCTTAATCTTTCTGAGCATCAGGGTCTTTTCAAATGAGTCAGTTCTTCACATCAGGTGGCCAAAGTATTGGAATTTCAGCTTCAACATCCGTCCTTCCAATGAATATTCAGGACTGATTTCCTTTAGGATGGACAGGTTGGATCTCCCTGCAATCCAAGGGACTCTCAAGAGTCTTCTCCAACACCACAGTTCAAAAGCATCAATTCTTCAACACTCAGCTTTCTTTATAGTCCAGCTCTCACATCCATACATGACTACTGGAAAAACCATAGCCTTGACTAGACGGACATTTGTTGGCAAAGTAATGTTTTTGCTTTTTAATATGCTGTCTATGTTGGTCATAACTGTCCTTCCAAGGAGTAAGTGTCTTTTAATTTCATGGCTGCAGTCACCATCTGCAGTGATTTTGGAGCCCCAAAAATAAAGTCAGCCACTGTTTCCACTATTTCCCCATCTATTTGCCATGAAGTGATGGGACCAGATGCCATGATCTTAGTTTTCTGAATGTTGAGCTTTAAGCCAACTTTTCCACTCTCCTCTTTCACTTTAATCAAGAGGCTTTTTAGTTCCTCTTCACTTTCTGCCATAAGGGTGGTGTCATCTGCATATCTGAGGTTATTGATATTTCTCCCGGCAGTCTTGATTCCAGCTTGTGCTTCTCATGATGTAATCTGCATATGAGTTAAGCAGGGTGACAATATACAGCCTTGACGTACTCCTTTTCCTATTTGGAACCAGTCTGTTGTTCCATGTCCCATTCTAACTGTTGCTTCCTGACCTGCATACAGGTTTCTCAAGAGGCAGGTCAGGTGGTCTGGTATTCCCATCTCTTTCAGAATTTTCCAGTTTATTGTGATCCACACAGTCAAAGGCTTTGGCGTAGTCAATAAAGCAGAAATAGATGTTTTTCTGGAACTCCCTTGCTTTTTCGATGATCCGTCAGATGTTGGCAATTTGATCTCTGGTTCCTCTGCCTTTTCTAAAACTAGCTTGAACATCTAGAAGTTCATGGTTCATGTATTGCTGAAGCCTGACTTGGAGAATTTTCAGCATTACTTTGCTAGTGTGAGATGAGTGCAAATTTTGGCATTGCCTTTCTTTGGGATTGGAATGAAAACTGACCTTTTCCAGTCCTGTGGCCACTGCTGAGTTTTCCAAATTTGCTGGCATATTGAGTGCAGCACTTTCACAGCATCGTCTTTTAGGATTTGAAATAGCTCAACTGGAATTCCATCACCTCCACTAGCTTTGTTCGTAGTGATGCTTCCTAAGGCCCACTTGACTTCATATTCCAGGATGTCTGGCTCTAGGTAAGTGATCACACCATTGTGATTATCTGGGTCGTGAAGATCTTTTTTGTACAGTTCTTCTGTGTATTCTTGCCACCTCTTCTTAATATCTTCTGCTTCTGTTAGGTCCATACCATTTCTGTCCTTTATTGAGCCCATCTTTGCATGAAATGTTCCCTTGGTAACTCTCATTTTCTTGAGATCTCTAGTCTTTCCCATTCTTTCATTTTTCTCTCTTTCTTTGCACTGATCACTGAGGAAGGCTTTCTTATCTCTCCTTTCTATTCTTTGGAACTCTGTATTCAGATGGACATATCTTTCCTTTTCTCCTTTGCTTTTCGCTTCTCTTCTTTCCACAGCTATTGGTAAGGCCTCCTCAGAGAGCCGTTTTGCTTTTCTGCATTTCTTTTTCTTGGGGATGATCTTGCTCCCTGTCTCCTGTACAATGTCACAAACTTCTGTCCATAGTTCATCAGGCACTCTGTCTATCAGATCTGGGCCCTTAAATCTATTTGTCACTTCCACTATATAATCATAAGGGATTTGATGTAGGTCATACCTGAATGGTCTAGTGGTTTTCCCCACTTTGTTCAGTTAAATCTGAATTTGGCAATAAGGACTTCATGATCTGAGCCACAGTCAGCTCTTGGTCTTGTTTTTGCTGACTGTATAGAGCTTCTCCATCTTTGGCTGCAAAGAATATAATCCATTTGATTTCGGTGTGTGTGAGTACCATGTCATATTAGGTCAAGGCAAGCACCCACTCCAGTAATCAGAGAAGCCTCCCTGGAAGAAGCAGCTTGCCAGTTAAGGAAGAGTTCAAGCTCTTTCCTTGATAGTCTGATAGATATTCCCTCCTTTATCTAACCTATAAATTTTTGGCCAAGTCCAGCAGGAAGGCAGAAGGGAAATGTGCATTCCACATTATCACCCATCTAGTTACCTTCTCACAGCCCTCAGAGCTCCCAGCCATGGCAGGGAAGTAGCAGTGAAGTGGCTCTTGGCTCGGAAGGTTCTGCTGGGCCTGTCCTAGGGCATCCCTCTTGGGATCCTGGGCAGGAACCTGGGTGCACCAAGCTCGGGAAGTGCATGTCCAGTCATCATGCACGGAAATCTGTGCGTGGAGTGGAGATGGCCTGTGGGAGAGGAACCCCCCCTCCCGAGCTCCAGCTCCACACTGGCCTTGCCTTTTCTCCTAACCCTCCAAGCTCATTTCCATCTCAGGCCCAGAAAACAGAAGTGCTCTCTCCCTCCTGCTGGCTCTTTCTCACCTCTCAGGTCTCAGCTTAAATGTTACTTCAAGGTCCGAGAGGGCTTCCGATCAGTGAGTCATAGCACCCTCTTCAGTTTCATCCTAACCTTCACCGTATGTTATAGTTACATATTTGTTTAATGTCTGTGTCTCTGTTTTCCATGAGGGGCCATGTCTATTTTGTTCATGTTTTTGAATGAATGAATAATTTCCTTTCATCCTTCTAAACTAGTGTTTGCTCATCTGATTTTTAAAGCCTATGTCTAAGCTAAATATTTCACCCTTGATACAATGTTTTTGTCCTCAGTACAGAGTAATGTCTGTTAAATAGATGGAATGCACTTCTTGTTTCTCGTCCCTGTGTGTGTTTATCTGTGTGTATAAAGACAAATTATCGGCACGTTCGTCTCCCCCACAAGCAAATTAGTCCAGTGGCTGGTCAGTGCTTCTGATGGTTTGCACCTTATTTCCGAGGGTTTCTCAGGTAATTGATTATGCTCACTTAAGCATCACAGAATTTTAGAGCCAGAAAAAGGCCCTCGGAGATGCTCCGATATGGTTGCTGGTACACACAGACCCCCTGTGTGGTGTTAAATTGCCTCTAGCCACTTTTCTGTCCCTGCCTGTGTTTCATACAGTGCCTTTTTCTTAGTGTGAAATCTGTGTGAAGCAGATTTCCAAGTTTCCACCAGCAGCTCCAGGGGTTTTTTTTTTAACTACCTGGTGTTTTTTCTGAGTGTCATTAAATTGCCTTTTGCATCTCCTACAGCCCCTCGGACTCCTCTAGAAAGTGTGTATCATATGTATAAGTTTATCTGAGAAAGTTGTGGGGAGAGATACAAATATGTACACATATTTGTTTATAAAAATATTTATAGGGTGGGAGGAACTGAGACATTTACATCACCATATGTAAAATAGATAGCTAATGAGAAGTTGCTGTGTATACAACGTGTAACACAGGGAGCCCAGCCCGGTGCTCTGACGACCTCGAGGGTGGGTGGGATGGGGGTGTGGAGAGAAGGAGGGGACACATGTGTGCTTAGGGCTGATTCACACTTCTGTATGGCAGGAGCCAACACAATATTAGAAGGCAGTTATCCCCCAATTGAAAATAATTTTTTTTTAAAACGTGAAAAATAAAAGACTATTCACTTCGGTCAACTAAATTGTCCAGGGGAGTAGCCACCTGGACCCTCTAATTCTGGACTTACGTTATGCTTTCAATCCCAGCATGGCCCTCCTCCTGGCAGGAAAATCACTTTCATTTTTGAAGTTTTATAAGAGATGCTGAAAAATAAGACATGATTTGTGTGGACTAAAAAAATGTTTTTAAGAGAAAGGATAAACAGTAATAGAAGAGTTATAGGGCTGGGAAGGAAGAGGATGGAAGAACAAGGATAGAAGGTAGATTTCTCTGAACTGATCCTGCTTCATAAATTTCACTTTGAAACTCTATAAATGCTTTATATAAATAAAAATTAAAATGCGGGGAAAAGCAACTTTAAAATATTCAAGATAAAACAAACCAACTTTCCTTATATAATTGAAGGCATAACCACTCAGAAGAGGGAACATTTCAAACATTCCCTGGTGGGCCAGTGGTTAGGACTTTGAACTTCCACTTCAAGGGGCACAAATTGGACCCTGGTCAGGGAGCTAAGACCCTAGAGGCCACATGGCCAAACAACGGTAACATTTCAACGACAAACACAGTAATTTGATTATATTTTCTTAGTGGAAATACTGAAAGAGCAGGAACGAACTGTCAAAAAATTTAAAGTGTTTTTAGTAAATATATTGTTAATAATATTTGTATTGATGTTTTGAAATTACTATATTTTAATCATAGTATTAAACAAATAACTTATGTTGAAATTTTTACTATCAGGGAAGAGAAATGCATATATATGAACTTCTTATGTATTTCCTATTTTAAAAATTTAGTAGTTCTCTTTACTTAAAAGACTCTGAAAATGTCCAAGCCAGGACCAGGGAGCACCCCTGGTGCCAAATCATGGTTTCTAAGTACCTTTTTTTTCCTAAAGGCAATTAGAACTCCTTGGTGAAATGGCTTGATTCCAGGTCTGGGGCAGGATTTGTACAACATGAGCTCAGAACCGCTTTTCATCCTAAGAAAAAAGGGAGAGGAGAGAGAGCGAAACGTGCAGACGTGCAGGGTTCTCAGACCGCGGTCGCCGGACGGGCAGCACCGACACTCTCTGGACGCTGGTTGGAAAGGCAGGTTTTCAGGCCTCACCCAAGACCTACTGAAAAGTCTGGGGGTGGCCCCAGTGATCTGATTTTACGAGGCTTCTTGGTAACTCTGAGACCCACTGGATTAAAAGGAGCTGGAGACATAACAGTCAGATACAAAACATGAAGTTTATTTGGATGCTCAATCTATCTGGTTGTTTTAAAAAAAATAATAAAAATAAAATTATGATCAATCAGGAACATACCTACCGACATCTGTTTGGTGATACCAAGCAGTCATGCTCATTGTTTTAGATGTGATAATGACCTTGTGGTTTTTTTAAAAAAGAATCTTTTTCTTCTAGAGCTGTATACTGAAATATTTTGGGATGAAACATGATTGGGTTCTAGGATTGATTTTCAAAAATAATTTCAGACGGAGGACAGGCAGGGGTATGGATGAAACGAGTCTAGCTGTGAGTTGATCGCTGTAGCTGCTGAAGCTGGATGGGTATCTAGTGGTTCGTTCTCCTGTTCTTTCTACTTCTGTAAATGTTTTGAGATTTTTCATTTTAAAAAAGAATAACAACCAACCAGGAAGAAAAAAACAAGCAGTTTGAGAAGTCGGGTAGCACACTCGTTAAGTCAGCTCTGATCTCAGCGCTGTGGCCCCGAGGAAGAGTTGCTCTGTTGCACGCCTGCATGGTGTCAGGGACTCTGCTCTACACTCGCATCTCTTCTTATCCCTTCCAGGAGCCTCCAGAGGGTTAAGTATTATTAGTCCCGTTTTTCAGAAGTAAGAACTGAAGGGGAATCCCTGGTGGTCAGTGGTAAAGAATCCGCATGCAGTGCAGGACATGCAGGTCTGATCCCTGGGTCGGGAAGATCCCTGGATTGGGAAGATCCCTGGAGAAGGAAGTGGCAGCCCACTCCAGTGTTCTTGCCTGGGAAATCCTCTGGACAGAGGAGCCTGGTGGCATACAGTCCATGAGGTCGCAAGAGTCGGTCATGACCGAGTGACTAAATCACCACCAAGAACTGAAGCGCACTTGCTCCATCATCTTAGCATCTAGAAGCAATGGAGCTGGGCTCTGGAGCCCCGCTGTTTTCACCCTGGCGCCTTCATCCTGTGAAAATGAAGATTTTTAGTTCATAGAGACAGCAGACACTTATATATAATTCCTTGCCTTCAGTGCTGGATAGAATTCAGGGTGTTCAGGGTATTTTGAGAGCGCAGATGAACCCACCACTTGGCAGATGGTCTCATACCTACTCTGAGCCAGTCACTGGGGAGTCAGAGGGGAGAATTGAGTTCTGCCCTCAGGGAGCTTGTAGTGTAGGTGGGGAAACAAACAAGTAATGACCTGTTACAATCCACTGTGAAGTGGGAAATGTTAGGGAAAGCCCTGGACACGATGGGCACCCAGAGGTAAGCAACCGAGGCTGCGGTGGGGAAGGGTCTCAAGGAGGGCTTCCTGGAGGAGGTGCTATCTGAGCTGACTTTAGAAGGAGAGGTAAGGTTAGGCAGACAAGGTGAGCAGTAACTGTTGTCCCTGTCTTCAGGGAGCCTCTCCTCTGAGCCTCTGTCCTCTGTAGCGTGACAGGAGGGTCCAGCATCGTCCCTGTTTACAGATGACCCAGGGCTCTGAGTGAAGAGTGACCTTGTCCCAGAATGTGTGGCCTGCAAAACCACGGCCAGAGCAGAAGTCTCCAGGCTCTCAGCTTGAGGAAGAATCAAAGAAAACCTTGTGTTCTAATTAGGATCTGTTTTGGAAGCACTGTCGAAGTCCTTGTAGCTGACACGATTGGTTAATCTTAAAAGTAGGTTAAAGCAGGGAATCAAAAAATGATACATACCTTAAACATCTCAGTTTAACTTAAAAACAGTTCAATGTACATTCATTTGCCATTCTTTTGATGTTGGGCCAGGGCCTTTTCTTTGAATGTGGGTCTGCTGATTGAAGTTCCCCATCTCCTTTCTTTCATAAACTACATCCATAATGTATGTCTGTCACTTCCAATTTCTGTTTCTTGAAGATGAAGAAAAAACTTAGGCACTTGCGAAGCAATTTGAATGTAGAATTCTCCTAGACTGTGTTCCTCCCACACCTTTTAGAGTTGACTCACCCACACCTAATTTGGCAGAAATGTGGTTTTTTTTAGTGACTTGCCTTTATCAGGTCTTCCCTGAAACATATGCAGGTTTTCTTTCAACCAGTTCTGTCTTTTCAGACACATATTTTATAAGCTTACTTAAAAATTAAATCACATAGCTGATTACAAAAGCCGTAAACAAGTTTGGGGACAAACTAAAGTGATTCTCCGTAAGTCGGCAGCCTGCCGTCTTCCCTCCTGGGAGCAGAGGTGTTTCAGTGTCGCTCGGGTGGCCTGCGCCGGGCACCTTACAATCCAGCTGTTTTATGCGGAAGGGAGTGCGTGTAACCCCACGCACCGGCTCAGCGGCGACTAGGCAGGAGAGCTGGTGCGTGCGTGCGTGCGTGCTAAACCTCTTAAGTCCTGTCTGACTCGGTGGGACCCTGTGGGCTGTAGCCTGCCAGGCCCCTCTGTCCTTGGGATTCTCCAGGCAAGAACACTGGAGTGGGTTGCCTTGCCCGCCTCCAGAGGATCTTCCCGACCCAGGGATCGAACGCGCACCTCATTATGTCTCCCGCATTTGCAGGCGGGTTCTTTACCTCTAGTGCCATCAGGGAAGCCCGAGAGAGTCACCACAGCGTGCATATTTCACTTTAGGGGCCGGGGAGCTGTGGGTTTGTCATCCATCCACTCTCTCCCCATATCTGAAAAATCAAAGCAGGATTTCCTAATAGATTGTACTCCCCCGAATAATATCTTTATATCCTCTTTGTAAGATGAAAGCATTAAAAATAAACCAGCAGTATAGTTTTTTGGGAAAAAAAAAAACTCAATTCTGAAAAATTTAAAAAATGAAAAACAAAATATTCCAAATCCCATCTCTGAGAAATGGAACACTGTAAACATTTTTGTGATGTCTCTGTCGTCAGATGGTTTAGACATCTTGATATACACGCCTATGGATAGAGATATATGCGTTCAATTTTGTGAAGCCGGTGTGCCCTGGTACACAGGAGCTGTTCTGGGCTCTTGTGTCACTAATTAGGATCATCTCTCAATGTCAGTAAATGAAGTCCTACAACATCATTTTTAATAGCTGCGAAATTACTCCGCTGTATATAAGTACCATAATTAAGTTACTAAATCCCTATTGAAACAAACCAGGTTGTTTATTTCGTCCTGCCGTGAACAGTGCTGAGGTGAACGTCCTGGAGCCAAGGCATCTTCTTGGGCCTGCACTGCCCTTCCTTGGGGGTAACTGTCCAAGCGTAGACTCGCTAGGTTGGAGGGTTAAGCGCATCTTAACACCCGCTGCGTCTCCGCGGGCCTGGGTGCGCCCTGGGCTGCCCTGGTTCGCAGCTCCGCCCGCGGCCCTGGGGGCACGGTGCCTGCACGCTTGCCGCCATCTGAATGGTAGCATGTGGCTTCCAGCTTTTGCTCAAATACCTTTGTTTGGAAGGTTGAGTGCTTTTTATATGGTTTTGCAATTCTTCCTACATGATCTGACGTTTATACTCTTTGTTCTTTTTTTTTCTAAATCCCCCTCTCTTTAGACAGGAGAACTGAAGGCAGAGATCAGCAAACTCCACAATAAACTGTTTGAACAAGACAAGAAGTTGCAAAACACCCTGAAGCTGCTGCAGCTGAGCAAGAACCAGGAGAAGGTCATCTTTGACCAGTGTGAGTGGCCGTGGGGTGGCCGCCGCGTCCTGGCCCTGGGCTGTCCTGACGCCTCCTGCGTTTGGGTTTCCTTCCGTCCTTCACCCGGGGTCCTCCAAGAGCCTCTTGACAGCACAGCCCCTGCCGGACCGCGGGCTGCTGGCCCGTCAACATCCTTACCTTACAAGGGGCTTTGTGGGCCAGACCCAGGAAGGAGCATCGGTGATCACAGGGTCCCTCGTGTGTTAGGTCCCCGTGGCTGAGCAGAGCGGCTGGGAGGTGGGGAGACCTCTTGGGGGGCTGTACAGGGCCGTGGAGGGGTGAGGGTGGTGTTGAAAGCTAGTAGGGAGGTAGCCCTGGCAGAGTGGCAGATATCTATGGGGCTCTGGCCTAGGAGTTCAAGTCCCTGGTAGAGAAGAGGGGCGCTGGAAGGGGGGTCCGCGTGGGGGCAGTGCCCCCGGGTCGTGGCTGTGGGCCGTGTGGCTGGGCCAGGTGCCTGGAGCAGCGAGCAGGAGGGAGCGTGGTTTGTGCAGCCCGAGTCCAGGGAACACTGGGCTTCACGGCATTAGCAGTGCCCTGCGGCTGTTGCCCAGACAGTCCCAGGCACAGGAAGTGAACCCTGCCTCCAGGAGAGCAGGTTCCGGAAGTGGATTCAGATGGGTAAATCACCGCAGCGGATCCAGGGACCAGAACCCAGCGCCGAGTCCCGGGTCGGGGAGCCGTGGCTCAGATCACCCCTTTCCTGCGAGACTGGGAGTAAATGACTTCAGCTCTCCGAGCTCTAGAGTCCTCGCCTCTAACCAGAGACGGAAATTCCAGAGGACTCAGACCGGCTGATGGGCCTGGGTTCTCATCACAACTTCATAAAGAAGTGCCCCTGTTTTCTCATCTGTAAGACAGGGATGGGAGTGGTGTCTCAGCTCTCTTGTACTTCTTCCTGGGACAGAACGGATGCTTCATAAGCATTAGTTCTCTGGCTCTTTTATTCCATGAGGTCAGACTGAGTTCTGTGCATGGAGGTGGTGGCAAACCGTTAACCTCCGATGAGTCGTAGCATCTCCCCTGCTAAGACGGCGTCACCATCTCCGTATTTCCCCCCACGGCCTGACCTGGAGTCGGTCTCGGCCGCGGGGAGGGCTCACCCAAGGTCGCACAGCGAGTGGGCTGCTTGTCCAGGCTTCTGAGTGCCCCCAGGACCCCACGGCCTGCCTGCCTCTCCCAGGTCTGCTTCGGCTCTCAGGGACTAGGTGGAAGTCGGGGGAATGTCCCCACCTCTCCCTTCCCCACCTGGGTCAAGGTGAACACGCCAGCTCTGCTCAGAGTCTGCCGGGAAAGGAGGGGACAGGGTGACTGTGAGACCCTCCCGTGATGCCGGGGACCGCCCACTCCACTTGCCGCCCCTAGTAGGCAGGAACCCCTGGGGGTGCTCACTGAGGTCGCAGCTGAGAAACCACCTGTCTCCGCTGGACACCGCTGAGGCTGGGGTCTTCGGTGGAAGGGGTCGAGTGCTGTCAGACAGGCCTGGGCTCTAGGCACGCCTCTGCCTGGGGCCAGCCCTTTCCCACTCTGCCCCTCGGGCTTCTCACCTCAGTGGGGGCTTCTTGCTCGGAAGGTGGGCGGTGCTGCTCAGATGTGGGGACCCCTTCAAACTTGGGCCAGGTGAGATGTAACTCTTTTGATACTTTTAGTGCCACGATACATAATCTTCTCTGGATCCCAAGCCCCTTGGCGAATCTCAGGAGAGGTGATCTCTCTCCCCAGAAAGATGCACACATCTGTGTACACACAGATTTGCACATGGTTTCCAGGGATTTTGGATGCCCAGAAGCATGACCCTGGGCCCAAGTTAAGAACTTCTGCCCTGTGGCATGGGGCTGGGGGGGGCCCCTCTGAGATTCACTGCGCCCAGTTAAAAACCAGGCCCCCAACGTCTGTGCCCTCCCCCGGGTCACAGGTGGCAGGCGGGCTCCCTCACCTCCAGAGGGAAGTTTTTGTGAGGCCAGAAATGAATATTTTCTCAAGGCCACCGCCCGGCACCTCTTCGGAATAAGCCAGCAGGGAGTCGGTCTCAGCCTCACTGGCCGAGGGCCCGGTCCAGAAGCCTGTGTGTCCTCCCCGGGTGTAGATGGAGTCCCTGGGCATCACGGAGGCCTGTTGAGGGCGAGTCCTGATCCGGCCCATCTCCGTCAGTGGTGGCCTTCCCCCTGCTCCTGGCGTTTGGGGGACAGACAGGGGCTGTGGCGAGAAGCCGGCTTCCTTTTACAGCCGTGCCCCGAGGCGGGCCCTCCGCCTGCCCGTGGGTTCCCACACGCTGGGCCTCCGCCCGCATCCGCGAAGCCCAGGGAGCCGCGAGGTGGTCCCACCCCACCCGCTCCTCCAGGCGGAGCGCGCTGGCGGAACGCGCTGCCGGCGCAGGGAGCCGCCCCGCGTCCGTCGGTCCGTCCTCCCTGTGGTCAGGCGCCCGGCCCAAGGACTGCAGCGCCCACCCCCCGGCCCTGGCCCGCACACCTGGGTTTGCTTGGAGCGGGCACTCCCCATTCCCAGAGCGGCTCCTCCAGAGGATGACGGCTCCGGGACAGGCACAGGCCTCTCCCCTCGCGGCAGCATGGCCCAGCCCGCGGAGGTGGGCTCTGGGGTCCCCCTGGCCCTGCCGGGCCTCGGTTTCCATCTGTAACGTGTCGCACGCCCTGCCTTCCAGCGTCGCAGAGCGGGTGGCTGAGGCTTGAGGAGGGTCTGTGGCCCACCTGCTCCGACGGGTCACTTGGCCCCGGCGGTGTGATGAGGTGGACACCTCTGGGGCTGGAGGCCGCCGCCCCGCCCTTGGCTTCCCCTCCGTCTTGCGGGGTGCCCGTGTCTGATCACCCCGTCCTCTGCTCTCTCCGCAGTGGTTGTGACGCACAAGGTCCTTCGGAAGGCCAGAGGGAACCTGGAGGTAATGTCGCTTGGAGACCCTCGGGCGGAGGACGGGACGTGGGGGTGGGCTGGCGTGCTGTCCTGCTGAAACAGCAAGGGACACCCGTCCGCTGCGTTTTTCTGCCAGCAGCGCGTGGAAAGTTTCGCTTTCTCCTGCTCCGTTTTTGACGGTTCGTTTAGTTATTGGTGTGTTGTCCTTTTAACCGGTGAGAAATGGCAGCAAGCGGTGCCTGACACAGTGGGCACTTGATAAATATTTCATCGTCGTCTGGTCCTATAAACATTTACTGATCAAACAGCATGTCTTTGAAAGCAGTTTCAGAGCTTCTCACCTTTAACCCTGTCAGGGATCACACTCCAGAATCCCTCCGTGTGACCTGAAATTCTCATTTTCCTCTCCCCCCCTTCTCCTAGCTCAGGCCCGGGAGTGCCCACCCTGGAACGTCCAGTCCCAGCCGACCAGGCTCCTGAGGAGAACGTTGAGCCAATAAAGCTTGGGGTTCCCGCTGAGCGCGTCCTGCCTCTCTGTCACGGGTGGGGCTCCTGCTTTGGAGGGGAGAGGGGCTGTGTGGCCTCTTCCGGATGCCCACCCACCATCGCGTTTTCTAGCCGGCGTCGAGCTAGAAATCCGCCCCCACCCTGGGGCCTGCAGAGCGATGCCGCTCCATCGCTCAGTCCAGCGCTCACCCCGAGGCCTCCCTGGAGGTGGGGACGCTGGGGTGGTCCGGACCACCCGTGTGTTCACAGGACAGCCGAGTGACCAGTCCGAGGTCCTCCGCTCCCTCCTGTCGTTCCAGACCCTGAACTGTGCCCCACACTGCTACCCCATCAGCTCCCGAGACGACGGTGGTGGAGGCGACGTGGTCGCATCCGCTGGAGGCCTGGGGTTCAGGGAGGCAAGCCTGGGCTACAGGTCGGCCTGGGCCCCCACCTCTGCTTCTCACCAAGTGATGGGCAGGTCGGTGGTCAGTAAGGACCGTCTCTGCTTGGCTTTCTGTCACCTGAGCTCTCATCTTGAGAAATACTTGCGCACATGTACCTCAGTACATTCCAGTGTGGGAAAACTCAGATTTAGTTATGATGTGGCAGCTCCTTTTTCTAGAAGTCTCACAGCTGAGTTCCTCAAAGGGAGCTCCGAACAGCCCACAAGATGGCTCGGCACGGTACTCTGGAGAGAAGAGGAGGCCTGGTTCTAGACCCGAGTGGTACGCTTCTGTCCTCAGTCCATACACCTGTAAAATGGGAATTGCCCTTCTTTAGCCCAGACCCGGTCACGCAGGTGATCCTGTGCCGTTTGGAAGTCGCCAAACAGTGAGAGCCTTTCCAAGAATCAGTGTGTCAGTGGCGGGTCTCAAGCAAGTTAGGAAGCCCTGTTTAAGGTTCCGTGGTGATGTGCATAAAAGCGGAGACGGTGATGGGGATGGGGTGGGGGGCGGGGATGCGGGCGGGGCGGGGGTGGGGATGGGGGCGGGGCTGGGGGTGGGGATGGGGGTGTTGGTGGGGATGGGGATGGGGGTGGGGGCAGGGATGGGGGTGTGGTCAGGACTCGGGCTAGCCTCTGGAGCCAGCCTCAGATTCAGATAGAAACAGGGCAACAGTCTGGCAGCTTCATCGCTCGTTTTGAGTACGTGGCCTGGCACATGGTTGGTGCTCAGCCTGTGGGAGCTTTCTGGAAAGGCCGTGAGTGGAGGTCATGGTCCATCCCGACCCTTTGGGTGGTAAACCCTGGACGCCTGAGAGCAGGGGCCTCTGGGAGCCAAGCTGGCCGTTGGCCTCAGTCACCCACAGCTTCTCAGGAGCTCAGTAAGCCAAAGCACAGCACCTTTTTATCCCCCAGTTGAGAATCGTGTAAAATATTTCCAACCTTGGGCTAGTGAAGGCCCTCCCTCTCCGGGGAGGTGGAGGAGCAGCCCCATGAGCTTGGACTGGATTTGGGCCAAAAACATCCTCGGCAAATAGGGATGATTTGGACCTCGGAAAAAGCTCCCTTGTCCCCGGCGAGTTCCTTTTACCAGCAGCTGAATTCAGGAGGCTGTGAAGCCTTCTTCAGGACAGGCGTCCGTTTCCCCGCTCGGAGAAAGGAATCACCAGGTGTGGCTGAGGAGCTGCACCTGAGACGCACCTGCAGGGAACAGATACCCAGAGAGGCGGGGCCGAGACGCCGGCCCTGCCACGGGCCCTGCTCGCCCCCCAGGCTGGCGCCCACCTGATGCGCAGGAGCCACGCTGGGCATCATCTCTTTCATCTGCACCGCCTGCCCGTTTTACAGGCGAGAAAACAGGGGTGTAGTGTCACTGGAGCAAGTGCTGGAGCCAGAATTTGAGCCTGGGTCTGTCGAGACCCGTTCCCAAAACAGTCCTGTCTGGACTGTACCCTGTCTCCCCGAAATGCCAGCTCTTCCAAAAAAGTGCAGCCCTCCCCCGCGTCACGGCCCAAGGAGCCTCCTCTCACTCTGCCCTTTCCAAACAGAGACGGGCCTCAGAGACGCACAATTTAATTCCTTGACCCAGCGGCCCCGAGACCTGCTTGTGAACAGACCGTGCAGGGGAGAAAGAGTGATCTTGTTAATAACTCCTCTGAATGGTGGAGGCAGGGAAACCTGCCTGGGGGCTCCCGACCCTGCCAAATTGCCTCTTCAATCTTGGCCATATTTTAAGCCTTAACTCAAAAATTCAATTATCACAATGACTCATCCCGTGCCCAGAGAAGCCCAGAATGCTGCCCTGGGGGCCGGTCGTGTTTACCCCTTGCTGCTGATGGGGCCTTCCCAGCTCGCTCTGCTGGGCGCCAGGTGGGGTGGGCCTGGGCGGGGCCCTGGAGGCCCAGGGCCTTGCTGTGGCCTTCGGGGCTCCTCATAGAACCTGCTTCCGTTCCCTCACCTGCCAGGTGATGGCGGGGAAGGGTAAAGATTGATAACGGCTAACTGTGAGGGCCGCCTGGACTTCGGCCAGGTCGCTGGGGTTTGCCCGTTCCTTCCTCCCTGAGGGCTCTGCCCTGGCCGGCCGCCTGTGCTGGAGGCGAGCTCGCCACCTTGCGCTCCCCGCCCTCTGTCCTGTCCCACCCACGACCCCAGCCTCTCTATTGGTGCCGCCTCCCGAGGCCACTCCTCACTCACTTCCGGATGGTCCACCTTGGACCCTTCTCTGTCACCTGGACCACATGCTGCAGGAGCCTCCCAGCTGGCCTCCCCACGCGCACCCACACCCTCTGCAAGCGTTCCCACACTGTAGCTATAGAACAGTCTGAAATGTGGAGGTGATCCTGTCATCTTCCTGGTGTGAAATGCTGAAGGCTTCCCACCGTGGCTGGCGTCCCTCGCGGGCCTGGGGGTGCTGAGTCCCGCCCGTTCCTCCTTCCCCGCCAGCTGCCTGACTCTCAGCTCCCATGCTTCAGCGTCACAGGATTCCCCCCCCCCCCCACCCTCCAGCCACAGGACCTTTGCACATGCTGTCCTCTGCCTGGCCGGCTCCCATCCACCTCTGGCTTCTCTTGTTTCTCTTGCTGGTTTTGGCCTCAGAGCCTGTTCAGAGGGTACTTTCTGACTGGGAGCCCCTACTGTGCGCTGTCCCGGGTGATGAGTCCCATCACTGGCACTTGGCCACGCCTGTGGCTTTTATTGTCTAAGTGTGATTTGGGGGGGATTGTGTCTCCCCCATCCCTAGCTAGGAGGTCGTGAAGGCACAGAACGCATGTGGTGCTTCCTTCAGCCCCAGTGCCAGCCACAAGCCAGCAAATATATTCAGTCACCAGACACTCCCAAGGTGTCTCTCACCTCCTGGAAGGACTCGGACCGGTGGGAAGAACAGACAAGGGTGAATGACGAGGCCAACAGGGAAGGCTTGTTCAGGAGGTCCCGTGGCCCGGGCGGGCAGTGTAACACAGTCACGGGTCATCATGTGAGACCTCGTGGGGGAGATGCTGCTTTTCTCAGGGGAAGGACTGGCTGGGTCACAGAGTGGCCTGCCCAGGGTCACACGGCCAGTCGGCGGCGGGGCTGGGTTCAGACGGAGGAGGCGCGGGGGGCTGGGATGTGGCCCCCCGGCAGGGTGCGGGAGGTTCCTCCACGTCAAGGCCCAGTCTCGTCCACGGCTTGGCCTCAGTCTCTGCATCCGGAACGGGAGACGGGGCCCTGGAGCCGCCTCCAGCCCCCGCTTCCATTCAGGGCTCCCAGGGCTCTTTAAGCTCGTTCATTTCGACCCAGTCTTTGGGGGAGCGGCTGCCCCCACCTGACCTCGGAGGGCAGCGCTGGGCCTGGGGAGCCCCTTTCCTGCTGGATCGCGCCGTTAATAAATCCACCCCATGGTTGTGGCCACCCTCCACGGTCCTCTCTCAGACGCCAGCAGCGCTGTGGTTGTTAACAGGTGCTCCCACAAGCGCTTAATTAAGGTTTTCAGCTTTTGAAAGAGCCCCTATTTGTGTTAGCGCTACTTTTCCTCTTAACAAACCAAACCGCGAGTGGCCCCAGCTCCTCCGAGGCGCGGGACGGCGGTGATGGCCGGCGGCGGGGAAGGAGCGAGGGCCGTCCTGACTCTGACTCCAGCAGGGCCGGGGGTCACAGACACGGGGAGCCGGGTCCTGGGGCTCCATGGCTGCAGAAACCCATGGCTGGGAGCCCGAGTGTGTGTGTGTTTTCATTCTTTCCTTCTCTTGAAGCCTCAGTTTTCTTCTCTGCAAAATGGGCAGGCTATGATTTTGGCTTCCATTTCACCGTGGTTCTCTCAGCGAGGGTCACTTTATTTTGATGACACTGGTGTTTCTGGGAATTCAGTTTCTCCTACTCTTCTCCCTCAAGCATCTTACAAGAACCAGTCCGCAGGCAAGACCGTTTCTCATGGTGGGCGGAGGGGATACTCGGCACTGGAAGGCCTTCAGAGACACTCGTGTTTTATGAAATTCACCATCTTCCAGCCCCCACTTTCACCCCAGGGGTATGGCCCCGTTCATGGAGGGGGCACGGCATGGGAGGGTGTTCTCACCCTCCTTCAAGGTGGGCGGGGTGTTACGGGGAGGGGGGGTGCCTACACTTCAGGAGGAGGGAACAGTCTGCAAAGGCACCAGGCCCTGGGGAGACCTGCGGTGGCGCCGTGAGGCCAGGATGTCGGGCAGGAAGTTGTTAGCGACAACAACGACAGCATCGTTGGGTGCTGGCCCCTTGCCCACCGGCTCGGGCAGCCCTGGGCACAGTTGAACGTGGACCCCTGAAGTTGGGGCCTTTTAATCTGTGGCCTTGGGCACCAGTGGTGATTATCCCGAGGAGAGGAGAAAGCGCGGGGATGGAGGGAAGGGAACAGGAGGATGAAGGCTGGGGGTGGGCTGGGCTGGGGGCTCAGTTCATCTCCGGGTGAGCGAGCTGTGGCCGTGGGGATGCAGAATCCTGTCCTCTTGTTGCTGCGGCCGTAGGAGGCCCCCCCCTGCTCCCCCGGGGACCTGCCGGGACTGTGGTTTCATCTGCCCGCTCTGGGTCTCGCCCTGGAGTGACCAGCTGACCTGGCTGCAGGCCGCCGTCCCCTGGGAAGCAGGGCCACGTGGCTGTGTAGGAAGGACGAGGGATCCAGCCCCGCGACCCTGGGGAGGGGTCTGACCTCTCCCCGCCTCCGTTTCTCATCTCCTCCCCTGCAGGCTCCCTGTCTTTGAGATCGGCCCCTTCTACCAGCCGGGACCGCAGTCCGCCCAGAGGATTCCTCCCACTCACTGCCTCTCAGCAGCCCAGCCCGCCCTGCTTGCTTTCTTGACCCCTCTCCACTCTGTCCTCTCTGCACCCGCCTCCCCCTGCTGACCTGGTCCTCATGGGGTCCCCCGCCTCCTGCCACTGCCTGTCCCCTCCGGCCTCTGCGCCCAGCCAGGGTGCGCTTGGCCACCACAAGCCCCCTCGTCTCACTCCGTGCCGGCACACTCGCTCTGGAGACCACATGCCCCTTCCTCCTTGGCATGCAAGCCCTCCCTGGCCTGACCCCAACCTTCCTCCTTCACCCTCCTATTTTTAAAAGATATTTATTTATTTATGTGACTGCGCTGTGGCCTGCAGGATCTTCCTTCCAGCGTGCAAACTCTTGGTTGCGGCATGTGGGATCTAGTTGACCAGGGACTGCGGGCTCCCTGCACTGGGCCTGCAGCCTTAGCCTCTGGACCACCAGGGAAGTCCTCATCCCCCGTGTCTTTGGGCGGTGCCCCTACCCCCAACCAGGCTTGACGCACTTCTCATAGGCCCTGGAGGTACTTCCTGTTCTCTGCAACCCTGGACTTTGCACATGTGTCTCCCTGATCCTCAGCCTGACTCACTCTACTCATCCTTAAAGACTCATCTCAGGGGTGATCTCTGGGCCTCCATGCTTTAAGCCTCAGTTTTTCCTCCTATAAAATGGGCACGATCATATTTCCCCTTGGAACTGGAGACAGACAGGATTTTAACTGACTGCGAGCAGTTAAGTTAATAGAGATGAAAGAAGGGATCCCAAACGCTAACGGTACCTTGGCTGCATTTAACGGTCCCTTGGCTGCGTTTAACGGTCCCTTGGCTGCATTAACAGAGGTAGAGAGTCCAGACAAGGGAGGTGAATAGTCTCACTCTGCGCGTGGCCTGCCGTAATGCACTGAGAGCCTTGTGGTCATTTCCCGTGACTTGCTTTTGGAGGGATGTTGACCAAGCGGATTACGCCATTGATACTTTGACCATCCGTTCTCCATTCATCAAGCTTGTGTGTGTCACGTGGCCCACATTCACTGTCACAGCCCCGTAAGCCATTACGTCCTGCAACAGGAGCTCACAGTCCGTTTGCTATTGTAACAATAAAAGGAGGCCCCGGGCAGGCAGAACCGTGTCCCTCAGAGGTGTCTCGTCTCTAATCCCTGAACCTGTGAATATTAACACGGCAAGGGGGAATTTACAGATGTGCTCAAGATAAAAACCTTGAGCTGGGCAAGTTATCCGGCATCATCCAGGTGGGATACGCTAATCACACGAGTCCTGAAAAGAGAAGGACTTTTCCCAGTCACGGTCAGAGAGATGCAGCAACAGAAAAAGGTTTGGAGAGGGAGGGGCTGGCTTCGGACAGACGGCGCCAGGGGTCAAGGAGTGCAGGTGACTTGGAGGAAAAGGCAAGGAAGTCGATGCCCTCCCAGAAACTCCAGAAAGGAGCACCGTTCTGCTGCTCCCTTGATTTTAGCTCAGTGGGATCCATGTCAGATTCCCAATCTCTGACAGCAGCAAAAGGAATCTATTATATTAAAAAATATATATATTTACTTGGCTGCATTGGGTCTTAGTTGGGACACGAGCATTCTGTAGATGCGGTGCTCGGTCTTGGGGTTGTATCTCAGGGGCTTGGTTGCTCTGCGGCACCTGGGAGCCTAGCTCCCTGACCTGCATCCCGGCACTGGAAGGGGATTCTTAACCACTGGACCAGCAGGGGTGTCCCGACGCTGCTTTGAATAGTATGGATACAATGATATGAATTTAGAGACCCAACGCTCTGTGCATGCGGTGGAGAGATTTCTTAAAGACAGGACCCACCCAGTAGGTAGCCTGGGGGGTGAGCTCCTGGTCCCTGGAGGTGTGATTGCAGAAGTGCCATTGGGGGTGTCGGAGAAGGGATTCCTGCCTCCCTGGGCAGGTGTGGGACAAAGGGCCTCCTCCAAAGAGCCTCCGGAAAGCGGGGTCTGAGCCGAATGGCCCTGGGCTGAGGAGATGGTGGTTGTCCCTGCCAGCTGGGAGACCTCTTCGTCACCCCATCACCACCAGCCGCGTCCTCCCCTTAGGCGAATTATTATATATGGTTCCAGGACTCCATTACTTCAGAACGCTTCTATGTAATGCATTGAAGGAATTATTGAAATGTGTAATTACAGTGTGCATTGTAATATAAAACAAGTCTATTATATTCATTTGATGGAACTGTGCTCCATAACGTCTCTTCTAACATAAAAGATCCCGCCATTAGAGTGTTATATAGCGTGGTGATAATTGTCCTTCTGCACCCGGTTCCCACGGTTCCTTCATGATGCCTCTGCCGGTGTGAAATCAGGGCGTCTGAGCTTCTGAGTTGGGAGGGCACTTTGAGGTCCTTTGGTCCAACCTGACTTTAGACAGACGGAGAAGGTGAATCCTTGAGGGGTAAGGCGGTTCATTCAAGGTCCAGACCTTCTGACTGCCCGTGGTCCCCCGCAGGCCCCTTCAGGAACTGGAACCCTTTCTTCTGAAAGAATCTTATATACAAGCAGAGGGAGGTGTCAGCTCTGCGGGAAGCCGGAGCAGGCTACCCAGGGTCCTGGCCATTTGGCGCCCACTACACCTCCTCCCTCACCTCGCTGAGGCCCCTCCGCAAAGTGCTGGAGCTCCAGGGGACCCCCTGTGAAAACCAGCGGCCCCATGCCTCCTTTGGTCCAGATGGGGAAGCAGTGTTTGTTGGAGCTCACAGCTGGGGGCGCAGCTGGGCACGCGTGTGCCCTGGCCGGCGCTCAGCCGCTTCTCGTCCGTGGTGCTCAGAATCGCGGGCCTTTGCTAATCATCCCGATGGCAGGCCCGGCCACAGAGGCTGAGCTGCGGTGTGTCTGCGGGGAGATGCAGGAACCCCTTAAAGGCGGCCCTGGGCCCCTGCGGTGGTCACCCTTTCACAAGCACTCAGAGCTCCTTCTATCCAGCAAGCCCCCGTCTGGGCCCTTGGGACACATAGTGATCAAAACCAAGACCCCTCTTAGATTCCAGCAGTGAGAGAACGGCGCAGATGAGTGAGCAAAGCCGCCCCCGTGTCCCGGGCTGACCACACTCCATCTCAGAGGGAGGGGGGCTCATGGAGAGGGTCTGTGAGCAAGGCTGGAGCCGGAGGGAGCGTGGGGCAAGGGTGTCCCAGGCCGGCTGGGGTGGCAGCTCTGAGATCAAGGCCTGAAGGTGCCCAGGGGGCAGCGAGGGGGCCTCGGGTCAGGGGGAAATGGCAGGAGATGAGCTCAGAGGCCATGACTCTGGGAGGCGGTCACGGGGTGCCAGCTCTGGGGTGGAGGAGAGTGTGATCTGACTCAGGTTTTTAAAGCATCACTCTGGCCACCGTGCCTGGAGGTCTGGGACCCGCGTTTGGTCCCACTCTTTTCCCCAGGTGCCCAGGAGGTGGGGGACAGGAAGCAGCCGCCTGGTGTCCTGCCTGCTGCGTGCTGGGTGGCAGAGTTTGCCCGTCTTCCTTCAGCACGTCACCGTCCTGGTCACCGTCGTTCCTGTCATCGTCAGCCTTGTTGCCCAAGCCTCCCTCTCTGAGGTGTTTCTCAAGCATCTTCTGTCCCCTTTATGTCCCCCAGCAACAGTCCTGTGAATTAAGCTTCATCTTTTATTTTGTACTCAAAGCAGTCGTTCAGAGAGGGGAGGGGAACAGCCCGAGGTCACACAGCAGGGTCAGTGGGAGCCAGAACTCCTCACTAAAGGGGGATCCCTGGGAGGGTCACCCCCGGGCCGCTTGGATTCTAGCAGTGAAAGGACATCGGTCCCAGGCAGGCTCATGTTGCAGCGTGACCCAGGCAGAGTCACACACAGTCACCTTGTCAGCTTGTCTTGTCTTTCCACTGGAGCTGCCGAGGGCATCGCTCCCACTCCCAGGATTATGAGGGCAGAGAAATGTGCAGGTCACGGTAGCAGGTGTTTGCTGAGCTCACTGTGAAGGTGCAGAAGTCGTCTCAATTTCTGCCTTGCCTGGACCTGAGCAGTAGCACCCTGGGAACAGAGAAAGGGAACAACGCAACTTCCCAGTTCCCTGCTCATCGGCCTCGTCACTGGGCTCTGAAGCCTCTTGCCTTAGGCTGGGGTCTCGGGCGTGGTCCCTCGACCTCTACCTGCAGCGTTGAGGTGCGCAGTGGTCAGACCCCTGGGGGGAGCTCTGCCTGCCTTTGCCCTGGGGGTCTCCCTTCACCAAAGCCCTCCTGGCCATGTGATTAACTCCTCAGATTCACTGGAAGAAACACATGCTGAAGCTCACTTTGCAAATCTCTACACATGCAATACTCGAGGCTTCCCAGGTGGCTCAGACAGGAGAGAATCCGCCTGCAATGGGGGAGACATGGATTAGAGCCCTGTGCAAAGAAGACCCCCTGGAGAAGGAAATGGCTACCCATTCCAGTATTCTTGCCTGGGAATCCCGTGGACAGAGGAGCTTGGCGGGCTACAGTCCTTGGGCTTGCAAGAGTCAGACGTGACTGAGCGACTAACGCTTTCACTTTCTACACATACAATCTCCGTTCTTACATCTATATGTGGTTGGTTTTAATCCCCCCACTTTGCAGAGGAGGAAATAAGCCTGAGAGATTAATTCACTTGCACAGGGTCGCATAACCCAGGGGATCAAGGAGCTGGTCACCCTGCCATGCTTAGAATGTTGGCTGAACGGCGTATAGGAGGTGTGGCGTGTTGGGCTGGCTGAGTCAGAACCCCCGACAGACAGGCGATCAGAGCCTGTTATTCAAATCCAGCGACTCCTGCTTTACACGAACCGTCATCAAAGGCTGCTGTTAAGAGGAACCTGCATCTTCCTTTGTGCATTTGAAAAAGTTCCATCTCAAAGCCATCACGTCTGGGCAGGACCATGGAGGAGTCAGTTGGAATTAAATCAGGAGCCAGGAGCAGGGAGAAGGAGAGGAAGGTCATCTTTTGAAATGACAAAGAGGTGCTGTTTCTCAGGCGGGTAGGCGTGGCTTTGGTAGCACCAACTAGGTTGAGAATTTTAATTCTAATCTCTGCAGCTGCTAATGTGCTTGTCGCTAGGAGAATAGACACTAATTGACAAGCAACTAAATAAATAACGTGTAGCCTGAAAGCAAACACAGGCTTTAAAGGGGAAGGGAAAACAGCAAAAAGGATGAAATTAAAAGCGCAAAGGAGGGCAGTTGGAGGGTGTTTTTCGCACTCCATTAGGGTAACATCAGAAGGCTTTTCGTGACATTTGTGTTATGGTGAAGATACAGTTTGGAGTCATCTAAGCTCCTGTCCCCACACTGTCTTGCTCACGCTGGAGATCAGAGGTGGTGCAGTGAGGGGAGGGGGCTGGATCTTCAAAAGGACCTGAAGAAACACAGGCAGAGCCAGAGGGATGACACCCCAGCCCCTGCCTTACAGGAGGACGGGCTGGGGCCCAGAGAGGGAACTGGCACAACCAAGGTCAGACAGCGCATCCCTAGGAGCCGTGGCCTCTGGGGTGGGTGGCACTGTGTCCCCCAGAGAGATACCTTGAGGTCCCAACCCCCAGTATCTCAGGATGTGACCTTCTTGGAAACAGAGTCCCTGCAGATGTAACTAAGTCAAGGTCATCCTGGAGGAGGGGGTACCTTAACCCAAGGGAACCGGTGTCCTGATAAGGAGAGACGAGAGGCACATTTGGAGAAGCACGGAGTAAAGACAGGGACACGCGGAGGAAGCCGGGTGAGGCAGAGGCTGGAGCGAGGCCGCTGCGAGTGAGGAGGCTGAGATGTGCCGGCCACACCGGGAGCTGGGAGCGTTCTACCCAGAGTCTTGGACGGAGCCTGGCTCTCGTGACACCTTGAATTTGGACATCTAACCTCCAAAATTGTGAGAGAAGAATTCCTGCTGTTCTAAGACACCCAGTTGGGGGTGTCTTGTTACAGCGGCCCTAGGAATCACACCCACAGCCTTTGGGGGCTCTGGGCACACTCTCCATGGGCTGGCTGGAAGGAGACATGGCCCCCAGGCCTGGCTCAAGTGTGGCCTCCAAGACTCCCCGGCTCCTTCCGTCCGGCCGGCCCCTGGTCACCATGGAGCTGTGTCATTCATCCGCCTTGCCCCGGTTATAATTATTTACCTAGTTCTTACTACTAGACTAGAAGAACCGTCTCAAATCCCACTCCCGTGTGTTCCAGCACTCCCCGAGCTCTGTGACTAGATGGGATCTTCAGCCTCCCAGGTGACTGCTCTCTGCCCGCGTCGTCTTTGCATCTCTGCCTCCAGCCTCGCCGCCCTGCACCCTTGCTTTTCTCCTGAACGTGCCCCGCGTGCTCCTGACTCAGAGTTTGGGTGCTCCCTCTGCTGGCAGGCCCTTCCCCAGACTGTGTGGATCACTTCCTCTCCTCCCGGGAGACTTTGCTCAGATGTCCCCCGTCAATACGGCCACGTGGCCCCTATTTAGAATCACAACCTGCTTGAGTTGAGCTGTGGGGTCACCCCGTGAGCAGTCCCTGCAGCTGAAGGGGAGGGTCCTGGAGGTCGCCAGCTCCTCTGTTAGGGCTGCTGGGCGGAGTGCAGGGTGAGAGGCGCAGACCCTCACACAAAGGATCCAGTTCACCAGGAGACGGGTGGAGGGGTAAGGGGCAGACTGAGGCGGGAATCCTGTCAGTCCTGTCCTGCCGGCCTCTGGGTCTCAGTCACAGGTCTGCAGGCGGAAACTTCTAACCAGCCCCACTGAGGTCCCAGGGTAAAGCAGAAGAGTCATCAGATTTGGAGTCCTTTTTTCCAACATGTCCTGGTTATGACACCTCTGTGAGCCTCAGTGGCCTCACCTGTAAAATGGGATGACTGGCTGTGCTTCAAAAGGGCTTTTGTAGGATCAGTGAGACAGGCAGGCAGAAGCATTTGATGCTTTTGCAAGGCCAGCACCTCAGCCTCGCTCCCTCCATCCATCCTAGGACAAGGGAGGGATGAGCTTGTGGAACCACGGACTGGGAGGCAGGCCAGGGCTCTTAGGATGGGTCCGTGGGGCGCGTTCATCTATCAGCGGGGGCCTGAGGCCCTGGTCTGCAGCCCCCAAAAGCGAGAGCCGAAGTGACAAATTGGTGCCGAGGCGAGCTCCCGGCATAGAATGAAATTGCTTATCAGAGAAATAATGCTAAAAGTCAAATAAATTTGACTTCGCACTGACGTCGTAATTTTAAAAATTAATTAAGAATAAAAAGAAGATGCATCTCGAAGGAAGGGAGAAGTCTAACTTTGACAGGTGGTAATTAATTCGTCCGTTCAGGGATTCATGAATAGCCTGCAGTACAGATGGCTCCTTCATAGGACCTGGGACTCCCTGGGGGCCTGCTCGAGGCACTGCCGGGCCACGTCGAGGGGCCAGTGTCTGGGACCCCAAGACTGACTCCTGAATGCACTGCTCTGACTGTCGGAGTGCGGGCTGGGGTGGGGGTGACTGTGGGGATCACGTCTGGGGCAGGAGCTGCAGGGCCCTGAGCGCTCTCTGGGCGCGGGGGCCAGGCCCCAGGCTCGCAGGGAATCAACGGAGCCTCTACTCTCGCTGAGCTCCCAGTCCGATGGAGGAGGTGAGGGCACAGTCAGAAGGAGGAGGTGAGGGCACAGTCAGAAGGAGGAGGTGAGCTCCCAGTCCGATGGAGGAGGTGAGGGCACAGTCAGAAGGAGGTGAGCTCACAGTCAGAAGGAGGAGGTGAGGGCACAGCCAGAAGGAGGAGGTGAGGGCACAGTCAGAAGGAGGAGGTGAGCTCACAGTCAGATGGAGGAGGTGAGGGCACAGTCAGATGGAGGAGGTGATCTCACAGTCAGAAGGAGGAGGTGAGCACTCACAATCAGATGGAGGAGGTGAGCTCACAGTCAGAAGGAGGAGGTGAGGGCACAGTCAGAAGGAGGAGGTGAGGGCACAGTCAGAAGGAGGAGGTGAGCACTCACAATCAGATGGAGGAGGTGAGCTCACAGTCAGAAGGAGGAGGTGAGCACACAGTCAGAAGGAGGAGGTGAGCTCATAGTCCAGTGGAGGAGGCAGACCATCCTTGCAACAGGGGCTACATGCTGTGCTATGATTGGGGAGGGAGGCGGCTGGGGTTCACGGAGGAGGGAGGAGGGGACTTCTGAAATGAGTCCTCGGCTTTTAGGACGGGCTTTATAGGAAAGAAGGGGAATCATCCCAGTGCTCCAGCCCTGAGCACCCTGTCTCAGGCATTGAAGCTGGACTGGTGATCTGTTTCACATATGATAATATACATGTTTCAATGCTATTCTCTCAAATCATCCCACCCTTGCCTTCTCCCACAAAGTCCAAAAGTCTGTTCTTTACATGTGTGTCTCTTCTGCTGTCTTGTATATAGGGTCATCGTTACCATCTTTCTAAATTCCATATATATGTGTTAGTATACTGTATTGGTGTTTTTCTTTCTGACTTACTTCACTCTGGATAATAGGCTCCAGTTTCATCCACCTCATTAGAACTGATTCAAATGCATTCTTTTTAATGGCTGACTAATATTCCATTGTGTATATGTACCAGGTGGGAGTGGGGTTCAGGATGGGGAACACATGTAAATCCATGGCTGATTCATGTCAATGTATGGCAAAAACCACTACAATATTGTAAGTAATTCGCCTCCAATTAAAATAAATATATTAATTTTAAAAAATAAAACAAAAAAAGAAGGGGAGTGAGATGGTCCAGGGGGAGAAAGAGCATGGCCTCTGAGAGTAGCTAGGTCGTGAATGGAGGTCATGCGCTAACAAGCACGTTAGCAGCAGGGCTGTGGCTGGACCCCAGGCCGCCCCTTCCCAGCCAGACCCTGGAGTAGTGAGCTGCCAGGTGCAGAGAGAAGTCGTGAATGTGGAGCGGTGCCACCCACTTCCTGGCTTGTAGGATATGGCACCGGCTCCAGGGTCTCTCCAGAGTGTCCTCTCCACCCCTCTGATCTCCTCTCGAGCCCCCTCTCCTTGCAGAGGGGACAGGTGGGGGAACTCAATTATGCAGATGCAGGGTTGGGAATCACCTTTTGCTTTGGAGTGAGGGTACAAAGCAGCCATTTGTTTTGGGGAGTTTCGAAAACTGCATATTCACCTTCTGGGGTTGGGGGCTGAGGCGGGGGACTTACTTACATAAGGAGCCTAGAGTCTTCTAGAAGGACGTGGCTGAGAATCTCTGCTTCCAGAGACCCAAACATGGGAGATCAGTCAGGGAATGCTGCCATAGCCCTGGGGAGGATCAGGAGCAAGGGAGGGGAGGAGGCCCGAGAAATAACACTCCCTTTGGGGAAGAGGGCCCGCTGGGTGTGTGGGTGGTGGAGGCAGCCCTCAGGATCCTGTACGTGGCGTCCTGGATGTAGTACCAGGACCCAGGAGAGCTGCAAGTCTAAACCCATCAGTTATGACAACACATACAAATGAACAGATTATAGAAAATGTTAGGCTGAGTGATGAAAAGCTAGAAGATCTAAAATATCCAATAATAAACAGATTCTGGTACCCTGGAGTATTAAGCTGGTAAAAATTTTTTTTAAATAATTTTTAATGAAATGAGGATAGACTCATCATATAATATTGAATGGAAAAATCAGGGTACAATATAGGATATGATTTCAGGAGTGTTAGTAAAATAGCATGGAAGAAAATCCCCTGAAATGTTAACAGGGTTTATATCTGGATTGTGGGATTGTGGTTGACTTTTATTTCCTTCTTTATCTTACAACGTTTTCTGCAATAAACAATATTACTTATATTACTCACAATAAAAAATTACAGTAAACAGTATTACTTTTAAAATAAGAAAAAAACACAGAAGTTGACAAAAGGAAACCAACATTACATGGTTTGTAAATGACACTATCCCAGGAAAAAGCCATTCCAGGCCCTCCTGCAGTGGCCTTCCTTACTGTCTCCAGAGGCACAGGTCACCTGAACTTATATCCTGCTATCCTAAAAAGGGCTCAGACAGTACAGAACCTGCCTGAAAGCAGGAGACCCAGGTTCGATCCCTGGGTTGGGAAGAACCCCTGGAGAAGGGAATGGCTACTTACTCCAGTGTTCTTGCCTGGAGAATTCCCTGGACAGAGGAGCCTGGCGGGCTACAGTCTATGGGGTCGCAAAGAGTGAGAGCAACTAACGCTTGCACTTTTTTCACACCCTAAAAAGACCCCTTTGTCACTTAATGAAGATGGTGTTTATAAAATTAAATAAATAATAATTTTTAAACAAATAATTATTTTAAATAAAATAATTTTATTTAATAAAATTAAATAAAACAGTAGAATTAAGAGAAGAACCAGCCAGAAGGGTGCCATACCTTGTAGAAAGAAGAAGGAGAGGCAGGATTAGATAACGACGACATCTTCAGTTGAGTGACTAAATGATGGCTGGGGTCGTTTTTCTCCCCAGTAGTTGGAAGGGGCCACAGTGAATCCTTCATGGTTTCTCACCCTCGCCACCTGGGAGCACAACTTCACCTCTGTAGGGTGGTTGGGGTAGAATTAAGGTTTCAGACTGTGGTCAGAGAACAAAACCAGTTTACAGTTAAACCGACCAACCCAGGGACCAAGCCAGTCATCATAAAAAAGAAAACCAGTTGTGGTTTTTGAAGCAAGCAACTTTTCACCAGTTATTTGGCCGTCTTGACCGCCCTGTGGGCATTCTTCTCTTTGTGGGTACCAGGGAAACTGAGGTCAGGGTGGTTGAGAGTTGCACCCACGTTGCATGGCTCCCGGATGGCAGGATGTGGACTGATCGTTACTGCGCAGAGTGATGTTCTGGCCATTGAATCACTATCTGTGCCACATGCCGAGAGCCTGTGTAGTCATCTGGGTGGTGGTTCTAACTCCATGTCAATGCTGATGAACACCATTTTCTCCTGGGAGATTTCCGGGGTCAGCACCACCCATCAGCATGACACATGAGCCCAGTGGCTGCCCAGGGCACTTAAATTTTTTTTTTTTTTTAAGTGAAAGGAGAATTCACTGGGTAGGATAGCAGAAATCTGAGGGCGCTATAAGCTTCAGCACGTCTAGGGACTCACTAACATTGTTTGCCCTGGTTCACTTCAGCCTTATGGGGACACATGCCAAGGAGCAAGAATACGGACACAGACATGCCCAGATTCACATTCCCACAACCTGACAAGCCTGGCTGAGAGTCGGTATCTTCCCCAGGGAGGCTGGCCAGAAAGTCCCAGGGGAGTTTCTGATTGGCCAGGCTGGAGTCAGGTGACCACCCCCATGGCCAATAAGAGATCAGCCCTGCCCTTGTCCACGCGAGTGGGTCATCACCAAGTAAAGAACCTGTCTGAAACTGGACAAAAACAGACATCTACCAACAACTGAAGTTTTAAGTATTTTAATTCTATTTCTTGACTTATGTCCTTTGGTCGCCATCTATTTCCTCTCCACCAAGAAAAATGAGAAACTCAGCGCAATTTACCATCTTCCGTTTCTCCTTTCCATTAGTGAGTTTTGTATTATAGTCATGATATTGTTCTGAGTTCTTCTACTGATTGCCTGTGTAACTTTTAACACTATACTAAGTCTCTATTTCTTGATTTATTCCTTTTGAACTATGAGTATTGATCTCTGGTGTGAAAAATAGAGAAATCATTCGTTCCTTTTGTCGTGGTCTTATTCTTTCTTCTGTGACATCTGTGCTCCTCTCAATTCTTGTTAAGTAATTTTTCTTACCTGGTCAAGCTTCATAACATTTCCATTCTCTCTGTTAACGTAATGGTCTTTCAAGATTCCTCTGTAGGTTGTTTCTAAAACTTTAAACCCAATAAAATACCACTTATGCGCTTTGGACTATGGAACTGTTCACTGAAGAAATAAATGATGTGATTAGATCTTCAGGGAAGAGAATGGAATCCTATGTCTTGAAAACTTTGCTGCTCAAAGGGAATGTTCTAAACACTGGGGCCAGTGGAATCTCCTGTAATTTGGTTTGTACTTTTCTCGATTCCGGCTTATCCTTAGCTACCGTTTTCCATATTTACTCTTTTTCTATTCCCTAAGTTCCAACAGCTGTAGCTCACGTGGTAAAGAGCCTGCCTGTGATGCAGGAGACCAGGGTTTGATCCTTGGGTTGGGACGTTCCTCTGGAGAAGAAATGAAGTCACTCTGTTGTGTCTGACTCCTTGCAACCCTATGGACTGTAGCCCTCCAGGCTCCTCCGTCCATGGAATTTTCCAGGCAAGAGTGCTGGAGTGGGTTGCCATTTCCTTCTCCAGGGGATCGTCCTGACCCAGAGATCAAACCCGTGTCTCCCGCATTGCAGGCAGATGCTTTAACGTCTCAGCCACCAGGGAAGCCTGGACGCCCTCTGGAGAAGGGCATGGCGACCCACTCCAGCACTCTTGCCTGGAAAATTCCATGGACGGAGGAGCCTGGAGGGCTACAGTCCGTGGGGTCGCAAAGAGTCAGACACGACTGAGAGACTAATGCACACATACAAGTTTCTTTAACATAAAATTTACTATATCAATGCTTTTTTTTTTTATGGAGGAGAAGGAAAGAATGGCTTTGTTTCTTTGCCAGGCAAAGGGGGAACACAGTAGGCTAGAGTCTCAAAAACTGTGCCCCCCACTATTTTAATGATTTTAAAGTATGCAACTAAATACATTCACAAAATCCCTGGTGGCTCAGGGGTGAAGAATTTGTCTGCAATACAGGAGACATGGGTTCGATCCCTGGGTTGAAAAGATCCCCTGGAGAAGGAAATGGCAACACATTCCAATGTGCTTGCCTGGGGAATCCCATGGACAGAGGAGCCTGGTGGCCTACAGTCCATGGGTTTGTAAGTGCCAGACACAGCTGAGCGGCTAAACCACCCCCCACACATCCAATACCACCACCTAGAACTCTTTCATTGCTTCAAAAAAAAGAAACCCTGTACCCAGTAGGCAATTGCTCCTCATGTCCCCCTCCCACCAGCCCCTGGCAACTATTAATCTTTCTCCCTGTGTGGATTGGTCTATTGTGTGTATTTAATGTAAATGGACTCATATGATATGTGGCTTTTTTACACCTGGCTTCTTTCATTTAATCTAATGTTTTTAAGGTTCATCCATTTTGTAGCGTGTTACACAGTTTCTTTCCTTGTTTGTTACTGATTGATATTCTTTTTAAAATTTTTTAAATTTATCTTTTTACTGAAGGATAATTGCTTTACAGAATTTTGTTGTTTTCTGTCAAACCTCAACATGCATCAGCCATAGGTGCACACATCCTCTCCCTTCTGAACCTCCCTCCCGTCTCCCTCCCCGCCCCACCCTTCTAGGTTGATACAGAGTCCCTGTTTGAGTTTCCCCAGCCATATAACAAATTCCCGTTGGCTATCCATTTTACACATGGTCATGTAAGTCTCCATGTTACTCTTTCCATGACCTCACCCTCTCCTCCCGTCTCCCCATGTCCATCAGTCTATTCTCTATGTCTGTTTCTCCATTGCTGCCCTGTGGGTAAATTCTTCAGTACCATTTTTCTAGATTCCGTATATGTGCTTTAGAATACAATATTTATCTTTCTCTTTCTAACTCACTTCACTCTGTAAAATAGGTTCGAGTTTCATCCACCTCATCAGAACTGACTCAAACGTGTCCCTTTTGGTGGCTGAGTAATATTGCATTGTGTGTATGTACCACAACTGCTTTATCCATTCATCTGTCGATGGACATCTAGGTTGCATCCATGTTCTAGCTATTGTACATAGTGCTGCAATGAACAATGGGATACATGTTTCTTTTTAAATTTTGCTTTCCTCTGGGTATATGGCTAGGAGTGGGATTGCTGGGTCCTATGGTGGTTCTATTCCTCGTTGTTTAAGGAATCTCCATACTGTCTTCCATAGTGGCTGTATCAATTTACATTTCCACCAACAGTGCAAGAACATTCCCTTTTCTCCACACCCTCTCCAGCATTTATTGTTTGTAGACTTTTTGATGACGGCCTTTATGACCAGTGTGAGGTGATATCTCACTGTGCTTTTGATTTGCCGTTCTCTAATAATGAGCGATGCTGAGCATCTTTTCATGTGTTTGTTGGCCATCTATATGTCTTCTTTGGAGAAATGTCTGTTTAGGTCTTTTCCCCATTTTTTGATTGGGTTGTTCGTTTTTCTGGCATTGAGTTGTATGACCTGCTTGTATATTTTGGAAATTAATCCTTTGTCAGTTGTTTCATTTGCTATTATTTTCTCCCATTCTGAGGGTTGTCTTTTCACCTTGCTTAGAGTTTCCTTTGCTGAGCAAAAGCTTTTAAGCTTGATCAGGTCCCACTTGTTTACTTTTGTTTTTATTTCCATTACTCTAGGAGGTGGGTCCTAGAGGATCTTGCTTTGATTTATGTCATCCAGTGTTCTGCCCTTGTTTTCCTCTAAGAGTTTCATAGTTTCTGGTCTTACATTTAGGTGTTTGATCCATTTTGAGTTTATCTTTGTGTATGGTGTTAGAAGTGTTCTAATTTCATTCTTTAGGTCTGAAGTGAGTTTCTTGTAGACAGCATAAATATGGGTCTTGTTTTTGTATCCATTCAGCCAGTCTGTGTCCTTTGGCTGGAGCATTTAATCCATTTACAGTTAAAGTCATATTGATATATATGTTCCTATTGCCATTTTCTCACTTGTTTGGGGTTGCTTTTGTGGATTTTTTTCCTCTCTTGGATTTTTTGATTAAATAAGTCCCGTTAACATTTGTTGTAAGGCTGGTTTGATGGTACTGAATTCTCTTTAACTTTTGCTTGTCTGAGAAGCTTTTTATTTCTCCATCAATTTTGAATGAGATCCTTGCTGGGGAATGTAATCTTGGTTGTAGATTTTTCCCTCTCAGTTAAATATATCCTGCCATTCCTTTCTGGCCTGTAGAATTTCTGCTGAAAGATCAGCTGTTAAGCAAATGGGGTTTCCCTTGTATGTTACTTGTTGCTTCTCCCTTGCTGCTTTTAATATTCTTTGTGCTTAGTTTTTGTTAGTTTGATAAGCATATGTCTTGGTGTGTTTCTCCTTGGGTTTATCCTGTGTGGGAATCTTTGTGCCTCTTGGACTTGATTGACTATTTCCTTTTCCATGTTGGGGAAATTTTCAACTCTATAATCTCTTCAAAAATTTTCTCATACCCTTTCTTTTTCTCTTCTTCTGGGACCCCTATAATTCAAATGTTGGTGCATTTGATATTGTCCCAGAGGTCTCTGAGGCTATCCTCAGTTCTTTTCATTCTTTTTACTTTATTCTGCTCTTCAGAAGTTATTGCCACCACTTTATCTTCCAGCTCACTGATTCATTGTTCTGCTTCAGATGTTCTGCTATTGATTCCTTCTAGAGTATTTTTAATTTCAGTAATTGTGTTGTTTGTCTCTGTTTATTGTTTAATTCTTCTAGGTCTTTGTTCATTGATTCTTGCATTTTCTCCATTTTCTTTTCAAGGTTCTTGGTCATCTTTACTGTCATTATTCTGAATCCTTTTTCGGGTGGTTTGCCCATTTCCTCTTCATTTATTTGGATTTCTTTGTTTCTAGTTTGTTCCTTCATTTTTGTAGTATTTCTTTGCCTTTTCATTATTTATTATTTTTTTAAACTTATTGTGTTTGAGGTCTCCTTCTCCCAGGCTTCAAGGCTGAATTCTTTCTTCCTTTTGGTTTCTGCTCTCCTAAGTTTGGCCCAGTGGTTTATGTAAGCTTCATATAGGGTGAGATTTGTGCTGAGTTTTTGTTTGTTTTTCCTCTGATGGGCAAGGCTGGGTGAGGTGGTAATCCTGTCTGCTGATGATTGGGTTTGTATTTTTGTTTTGTTTGTTGGCTGCTGTGGTCTCAAACTGGTTTTACATAGATAGTTCTTCATCTTAGAGAATGATGGGGTTTCAAGTATTCCAGTTAAAAGTCTGCAGGTCTGAAGCAATGTCCTAGAGCAATACTCCAGGGTTAGCAGCAGGCAGGGCAGAATATCCTGATTGATGTTCTAATGTATGGATAGACCACGTTTTGTTTACTCAAAAACTGATGGACATCTGGGTTGTGTGAGATGGCTGGATGGCATCACCAACTCAATGGCCATGAGTTTGAGTGAGCTCCGGGAGTTGGTGATGGAGAGGGAAGCCTGGCATGCTGCAGTCCATGGGGTCTCAAACAGTCAGACACGACTGAGCAACTGAACTGAACTGAACTGATTGTGAATACTGCTGCCATGACTATTTGTGTACAGTATCTGTTCAAGTCTCTGCTTTCAGTTCTTTTGGGGTATATACCTAAGAGTGGGATTAGTGGGTCAAATGCTAATTCTATCTTTAACTTGCTGATGAACTGCCAAACTGTTTTCCATAGTGGTGGCACTGGTTTACATTCCCACCAGCAATGTAGGAAGATTCTAACTTCTCCACATCTTCTATCCTTGCTAACACTTGCTCTTTTCTGGTTTTCGATGTTAGCTCTGTGTTGGGAAGATCCCCTGGAGGAGGGCAAGGCAACCCACTCCAGTATTCTTGCCTGGAGAATACCATGGACAGAGGAGCCTGGTGGGCTATGGTCCACAGGGTTGTAGAGAGTCGGACATGACCTAAGTGACTTAACATGCAATGACTCGTGATGCTGAGCATCCCCATCTGTTTATTGGTCATCATGTTTATTGGTCTTTGTGGTAGTGTCAAGTCTTTTGTGCACTTTTTAATTGGGTTGCTTGTCTTTCTGCTATGGAAATACTTTGAAAAATATTATTCTATGGTAGAAGCATGTTAATATACTTGTTTTTAATTTGGGGGCTGAGTGGTAAAATTCTGACTTCTTGGGAATCATAAAAATATCTTTATTTTGCCCTCCTTCTATTTAACAGTTTGTATAGAACCTTGGAGAAAAACACTTTTCCTTAGAGCCTGAAAGGTGTGACAGACTGAATAATACCCTCCTCCCCCCAGTATCCAGATTACCATGGAACCCATGATTATTACCTTGTATGACAAAAGGGACATTGCAGATGTGACCAGTGATATTGATATTGTCCTAGATTATCTAGTGGAATCTTCAGTGTGACCGCAAGTGTGCTGATGAGAAGAAGGCAGAGGGAGATTTACTTCCAAAGGGAGAAGGCAACATGGCCACTGAAGCAAGATGCTACCTGCTGGCTTTGAAGATGCAGGATGGGGCCCTGAGCCAAGGCACATGAGCAGTGCAGCTCTCGAAGCTGGAATGGGCGTGGTGAGGAAAGAGGGAGGGAGCAAGCTCAGGCATCTTGATTTCCACCATGAGACGCTGATTTCAGACTTCTGACCTGCAGCCCATAAGAGAGTGCACCTGTGCAGTTTTAAGCCACCACGGGGGTGGCAGGCTGTCACCACAGTCACAGGAAGCTCACACAGAGGCTGGTTCTACGCCTGCGGCATCCGCTGGGCGGTGAACCTCAGTGGGTTCTGCGCGTTTGCTCTCTGAAGCCTTTGAAATGTTCTCTACAGCCGAGCAGCACCGAAACCTCACCAGGAGGCAGCCCTGTCCGTCTTGCTCATTCACCGCGCGTGGCCTCGGTGCTCTGTTCTTTGAGGCCGCAGCTACTGGGCATCCAAGTGCAGCCCTTAGACACGTCACCTGGTGAGGCTTCAGGGCCTGGGGCTGGCGCAGCTATTTGCATTTGTGACGTGGCCCCCCGGAGCTTCTCTCCTGCAATGACCAGCTGTTTTCTCTGAACATGGTTTCCTTTGTCAATCCATCAATGTGCTGTTGTTGTCATTTTTAACGCCAAACATTTTCAAATAAATGCACAGGTAGTGAATAATATGAGCTCTCACATATCCACCTCTGGACCCAACCCTTATCCATAATTTTCTGTTTGCTTCACTTGCCCTTTTCTTTTTCCTACTCTTTTTAAAATCAGTGCTATTTTCCTTTTAAATCGGGGCTTTTCAATATTTAATGTGCTAAGAACTCACCTGGGGATCTTGTCAAATTCCAGATTCTGATTTAGTAGGTCTGTGACAGGGCCTGAGAATTTGCATTTTTGACAAGTTCCCAGGTTACGTGGCCTGTCCCCCAGGGTTGTACTTGACTCAGACACCATGATTTCAGTGCTATATAGCTTACTCAGTAGATGCACAGAACTGGTGTATCTCTGAAATAATCAAACATGCATATGTGTATTTGCTTGATTCACAAGTTCTGGCTTCCCTGATAGCTCAGTGGTTAAAGACTCTGCCTACAATGCAGGAGATGCAGCAGGAACCACAGGTTCCATCCCTGGGTTGGGAAGATCCCCTGGAGAAGGGAATGCAACCCACTCCAGTATTCTTGACTGGGAAATCCCATGGACAGAGGAGCTTGTGGGCTACAGTCCATGGGGTCACAAAAGAGTTGGACAAGACTTAGTGACTAAGCAACACATTCTCCTGTCCTTTTCCCCCCTTTCTTTTCTCCTACTAAATTATATCTGTTCCTTAATAGCAAGGATAGCACCCACTCTTTCCTGTGAAGCTTGTAAGGAGCTTCTTCCCTTGTCATTTCTCCTGCAGGACCTTCCCATTGACGTGGGAAGATTAAGAAACACTTTATCTGTTTATCTGCACCCCCATGTACCTTGTAGCATTATTCACCATAGCCAACATGTGGAAAGAACCCAAATGTCCACTGACAGATAAATAGGAAAAAAATGTGGCATATCCATAAATTGAAATATTATCCAGCCTTAAAAATAGAAGGAAATCCTGCCATTTTCAATGTGGATGAAACTTGAGGCCATCATGCTAGGTGACATAAGCCAGTCACAGAGGAATGAATACTGCATGATCCCATGTGTGTGAGGTATTTAAAATGGTGAAGCTCACAGAAGCAGAGAACAGAGGAGGGGTGGTTCCCAAGGCTCGGGTGGGGTGAAATGGGGGATATGTTACTCCATTGGTATAAAGTCTCAGCTATGCGGGGTGAATAAATTCTAGAGATCTCCCATATGACATAGTGCCTACAGTAAACAATACTATATTGCACACTTCAACATTGGAGAGGTTAGATGTCCTGTCAGGAGTTCTCACCACAAAAAACAGAAACAGGCAAAGAAAGAAAGGGACATATGCAGGCTTATGGAGGTGATGGGTCTATGTACTGTCTTCCTTACGGGTGATGTATCACGGGTGCATGCAGACTTCCAAACTCATCAAACTGTGTGCATCAAAGGTGTGCAGTTTTTTAACCTGAATTCAGCTACTAAAAAAAAGAAAACAAAACCAAACAACAAACTACTTCTCTTGTGAACAACAAAACCTCTTTCTCTCCTCAAGATTGCCTTACCCAAGCCACTGCTGTTGTTTTCTGAGACGGCAAGCACCGAGTCCCAGCGTGGTGGGAGGGCCTGTTTTAGGTGGGGTGGCGGAGGGGGCGTGGTTTAGGTGGCGGAGGGGCGTGGTTTAGGTAGGGTTGTGGAGGGGGCGTGGTTTAGGTGGGGCGGCGAGGGGCGTGGTTTAGGTGGGGTGGAGCCTGGATTAGGCTGTTAGAGGCGGGACGGTCTGTCGGAGCCATGCCTTTTAGCCATTATTGCTTTGGTGTCTCCTGTGCTCAGTTTGGACTATAAAGAAAGTTAAGCGCCGAAGAATTGGTGCTTTTGAACTACGATGTTGGAGAAAATTGAGAGTCCCTTGGACTGCAAGGAGATCCAACCTGCCCATCCTAAAGGAGATCAGTCCTGAATATTCATTGGAAGGACTGATGCTGAAGCTGAAACTCCAATACTTTGGCCACCTAATGCAAAGAACGGACTCCTTGGAAAAGACCCTAATATTAGCTGGGAAAGATTGAGGGCAGGAGAAGGGAATGACAGAGGATGAGATGGTTGGACGGCATCACTGACTCATGGTGATGATGGATGGACATGAGTTTGAGCAAGCTCCGGGAGTTGGCGATGGACGGGGAAGCCTGGCGTGCTGCAGTTCGTGAAGTCACAGAGTCGGACAGGACTGAGCGACTGAACTGAACCGCGCTCAACTTTGGAGCCGGTTGCGCTCAGTTTCCCCTCTGCACTGCAGGATCTGGGCTCCCCACTCTGCTGTCGGTCTCTGTTTCAATAGGCAAAGAGAGCAAAGGCGCAGGAAGAAAGCTGGCCCCATCCCAAGGAAGATGAAATGATCTCTTGGGAACTGGCTGTGCAAATCCAGACCTGAGAAAGGACAGTAAGGGCCACCATTTCCCTCTCCTGAATGATTAGCACCTGCAGATCCAGCGACCCTTCCACATTGCTCTGCTGGGCCTGTGGCAGTGGTGGAAGACCGCTCTGTCCTCAGCCCTTGCCGAGTTTCCCCCTGGGCTGGGGAGAAACACAGTTCCTTTCTTCTGGACCGCCGGGTAGCAGAGAGCTTTCCTGCATTCTCTGTAGTGCTTGGAACATAAACATGCATAGGAAATATTTAGTGAATAGATGAGTGTGCTTCTTATGTATTCTTCTTCAAGAAATGGTCTGGGACCTCTGGAAAAAAATTGCTGAATAATTGAATGATAACATTGTTTAAAATTCAGAGGATGACTGGATCTCTGAAAAGTGTTTTCTTTTGATCCAGAAGAAAATTTTGGAATCTTGTGAGGACCCGCATGTGAATGCAAGTAGAGGATGGCTTTTATGAAAATAGAGCAGAAAGTCATAAGGAGAGGAAGCCGCGATGGACAGATACCTTGATGAAAGATATGTGTAGAGAGATGGATGAGATGAGGAAGATTTACAAGGGACCCCAAAGACGATAGAATTGTCACAATGTCCCAGGAAATATTGACAGCTGAATCGACCTGATGGAAAATCAAATCGGTGATGTGGAGGACAATCTTAAGAGGTTCCCTTAAGAAGTCAGAAGAAAAGTGTAAACACAGAAACGATGGGGTAATGGTGATATGAGGAAAGAGCAGGGCCCCTCCTTCCTGACTAAGCCAGTGGAAGGCCCACACTTGGGCGGAACCTGGATAATGTGTTGAATTACAAGGAAACAGATCAAAGCCACTAACTCACAAGAATCCTGGCAGGTAAAAGCGACACACCTAAGAGGTTTCCCAGCAAGGAACGAGTCAGACTGGCTTCTCTTCTTCCAAAGAATCTCGCGTATGGAAAGACAAACTGTTTCCACATCTCTGAGATGGGGCTAGCGGCGGTCCTTCCTTACAGGACTATCACAGAGCTAAATGAAATATGCACTGATTTAGACACTCAGAAGGGTGCCTGGCCCGGAGCCTTCCTTCATCCTGATTGGCCTTGGTGCTCCCGGTAGCTCTCAATAAATGAAGCTGCTGACTTCACTGGGGCCATGTGGAGCTGGAGACATCTTGGATGTCCCCAGATGTCCAGGTGGTTTCTGCATCCCTGGGTTTGGAGCTCAAGACAGAAGTCTGGGGTGGAGGGGGTAATGCAAGCTGGAGGGGCAGATCAAGCCGCCAAGAAGCGAGTCTGGGGCGTGAGGAGGCTGCAGGAGGACCGCGCCTGAGAAGGGCAGAGGGGGACCCGGGAACGGCAGAGGCCCGTCGGGGCTTCAGTGTGGGTTCCGTTCTAGAGACCCGTCGGGGCTTCAATGTGGGTTCCGTTCTAGAGACCCATCGGAGGTTTAATGTGGGTTCCGTTCTAGAGACCCATCGGAGGTTCAATGTGGGTTCCGTTCTAGAGACCCATCTGAGGTTTAATGTGGGTTCCGTTCTTGGTTGTGGAGCCCATCAGGCCATTAAGGTGGTTACTTGACCTGCAGTGATTATCTCCTGTGGAAGTGCCTCTGCCCCATGGAAAGGCCCAGGAACTGCCTCAAATCCTTGCCCGCTGCAAGTGGACTTCCCCACAGCCTATCTATCCTCTGCCTGGAAGGGAGCTTACCTGCTGGTACCCAGGAAGGCCCTGACTTTTATTTGGGATCAGTCACTGATAACTCCCCGTTTTGTCGATAAGGATGTCTCCCCGTGACTTCCAGATCAGGGCAGACTAATTGGGACTGCAGCGTTCAGTGTTTGAAGATTGTATGATTAGGGAAATTGTACAAATTCAATTTTGCCTCGCCAGATTCAATTCTACTCTAATCAGAGAGAGAGAGAGAAAACTCCAGTATAATAATGATTGGAAAAAATGTTTCCAGCCGTTTAAGTGACTTGCACGGTAAATACCTCCTGGGAACTGAGACCCCTGGCCTGGCCTTGCCGAGGCTGTGGGACGGGCGAGGGTTCGGTGGAGCTTCCTTATCTGATCTTGACATGTCACTACCTTCTGTTCCGGGACGGCCCCTGAATGATGCCTCGGCAGAGCTTGGAACTTGATGGCAAATAGTGTTACAGGAAGAACTCATCTCTCCCCTGGCCCAGCTTTGCATCCTGCCGGCCCCTCTGGGTCTAAGTGTGAGGCTGAGCCCCTGGGGGCAACAATGTGGGCTGAGAGGGGTCTGGGACCAGAAGCATCGCACAAGCAGTGATGACCAAGTCTGGTGGACAGTGCCTTGACCTCTAGCCCATGTTCTATGCACCTTCCTCTTTGCCTTGCTGCTTTCTCCGTTAGCAATGCCCTTTCTCCCCTCTTCCACTCTTATGCATCCTTCAAAGCCCGCTCAAAATGTCCCTTCTAAAGATCAAGCCATCAGTTCCCCCTGGGAAAGAAGGTCACTTTGCTCTGTCCCACTGACAATGTATCTCTTGCCATGAATCTGCTTTTCTCAAGGAAGCACTAGTTAGACTGAACTCAGGATGTTTCTGTCCCTTCTAGCTGGAGCCAAGCTCAGTCTTAGAAAGAAACTGAGGCAGACACCATTCTACAATGTTGGCCATGCCGGGGACCAGGGAGACCCTCAGGCCAGCTCCTTTGTGTCACGTGATCATGGCCCCCTCCAGCTGCAGGCCTGACCAGCCAGGACACGGGGGTATCGATGAGAGTGGGTTGATGGACATAGAGGCTTTGGCTTATGGAGAGGAGTGGGCTCCTGTTTTTGTGTTCAGGCCGCTAAGAAAGGACCGCCAGGTTGACCATGCCATATGGCTGGGGTGGATGGCAGCTCTCATAGGGTGAACCACTGGTGTGAGCCCTAATGCAACCACTTGGGGGACTGCCTTAAACTCTCTGGGTCTCAGTGTCCTCATCTGTAAGATGGGGGTGCCAATACACCTTCCTTGTAGGAATTCTAGAGGATTAAATGAAATCTACACTTGAAGTGCTTAGGATGGCTCACAGGTCAGCTCAGCAGCAGGGCATGTTTGGATTTCCTTCTGCAGAGGGATCAGTGCTGGAAGCTGTAGGAACCGTCTTCAGGAAGGAGCATGTGAGATTCTGGGTTCAAGCAGTGGGACTTTGGGCCCAGAGATGCAATGTGCTCTGGAGTTGGGGAGGAGGCCAAGGTACATGGCTGCTCTCTGTTTGGGAATATGGGGGAGCAGCTCAGCATTCTGAGTCAACCCCTTGGGAGCACTTACTCTCTGCACAGTGCCTAACGTTCCTCCCGAGAACCTTAGGGTATCTCCATAGTGCTGGGGACCCATTTTGCCGATTGGAAAACTCAGGAGATTCGATCTCCAATAGGGGTGGGGGTTGACACCAGGATTTCAGTGCTGACTCCAAAGTGCCTCAGGCCTTAGCACTCCAAATCTTTCATTACATTTCGTATTCCCAGGGGTCCTGACTGCTGGTGAGATTCTGTGTACTTACTGTTGAGGAGGTGGAGGCTAGAGATGGCCCAGTGTCATTCAGGCCCTGAGCTGCAGCACCAGCTGCAGGGTCCTAGGCTCCCTGATTTTGGGGGGGGCCACCAGGCAGCTTAAGTGGAAGGGCCATGGTGCTCATGGGGACCCATCTTTCCCATCTTGTTAGGGCACCCAGGAGCCTGACTCAGGGGTGACTGAAGCCCCTTGCCTGTGGTGAGTCATGCATCCGGATAAGCATTAGCCTCATTTAATGCTGGCCCTGGGATCACCGCTCTGGCGCCTCTATTGATGTCTTTTGAAATTTAATGACCTATGAATGATACCGGATAATTCGCAAATTTGACATAATCAGCACTGGCCAATTCCATTAAATTATTTGTTAATAAACAGCAGGACCCCCAGCTGGAATTGATGCTTCCCAATTTGAAATAAAAAAGCTGAGGAGTGTGAATAGAATGCAATACCTGCATGTTTATAACGAACTTCATTTTGGCGGGCTGGGTGACACCCAAGGTTTACTTGCTGTTCATTTGCATTGTGAAGTTTTTAAAAAATAGTAATTATCTGCAAGAGGTCAAATATTTGATTTATCTATCTAATTCAATTTCTCAAAGGCCTTTGGGATTCAAATTAACGCCCTTGTAATATCTTCATTGAAAAAGAAGATTAATTATGCTTACATGGAACTTAATTTGGCTTATCAGACCTTTAATATGGCTGTGATCATGAATGCATTTAAATTTAGGATTACGCGGGTGATCCCGGTGCCTTATTTGGGAGAACTTTTAATATTTGTCATTATTTTTATGCATATCATTTTTCCCGCCTGCTCAGGAAAATTAAAATGTCGGTTCTGAAAGAAATAAACATTATGTATTGACATTGGTAATTATGTTTTGGTATTTAAGGATGCATAAAAAACTGCACACAGGGCCTCAAATATAAATTTGCAGTTAATATCCTCAAGAAAACTGGTGCACTTTGACTTGACTCACTAGATTGGAAACAGGCTCTCTCTGAGGTTGTTGGGATTTAGGCACATAGTTTTTACTGGCATTCAAAGATGCTCAGGGGATCGACGGGCCCCAGGAATTCTGTTTTAGGGTCAGGAGGCCTGGGGTTTTTCTTTATCACTAAAGTGCTGTGTGACCGTGATCAGTCCTAAGCACCTTCTCAGCCCCGTGTTCCTAACTGCGAATAGTAATCATTTGCTTAGGGGTTCTTGCTCACTGGACTGTCAGTTCCTCGGTGGCAGAGCGATATCTTATTTAGTCTTGAACCTCCAGACCCATCAGTACAGTGTCTATTACATATGGATGATATATAGGGCTTTGACCCCTAATGAAGGCAGTGGGGTCTTGGAGATACGATAGTGGGGTCTTGGGTACGATAGTTCTGAGTTTGGCTCTGTATCTCTGTATCAGGTAGCTATTGCTGCATAACAAATCATACCAAAATGTAGGTGCTTAAAATAAAGAGCTCTTCATTGTTTTTCAAGATTCCACAGGTCACCTATGCCATTCCGCTGGTCTGGGCTGGATTGCCTAATCTTGGCAGGGCTTGTTCATATATCTTGGGTCAACTGGCAGATGGGCTGGAGGCTGGCTGGTCTAGAATGACTTTGGATGTGATACTTCATGCATTTGCTTCTTCTCTGGTGGACTAGTCCAGGCTTGTTCTCATGGCAGAACAGAAGTTTGAGGGAGGAAGCAGAACCATGCAGGATTCAGCTTGCATCTGGTTGCTCTTGTCTCGTTGGCTTAAGTAAATGATATGGCCTGGGAGCAACCTACAAGAGGGGCGGGACCCAGGGAAGCAGCAAAGCTTGGGGCCAGCAATGCAGTCAACCTACTACAGGCTCCATCTCAGCCCTGCCGCCTGATAGCAGGTGGTGTGAGCAGCGGCAGGGACCTGGAAAAGACCTCAGTCTTTTCATCTGCTCTGTCTGGCAGAGATGCGATGAGGTTGAAATGAGACAAATGTATTTTAGGTCTTTGGCACCATGTTTATGGTGGCTGCCCAGCATGGCTTACCTGATGCTTGAAGGATGAACACCCAAAGATAGGCATTGCAGGTTTGTTTGTAAGGGTGGAAAATCAGAAACTACCTAAATGCTCATAAAAAGGGCCTAGTAAAATAAATCACAGTATGCTCATGGAATGGAACACTTTTTAGCCTTTAATTCAATAAATCAATGTCCTGCCATGAAAGGGGAAGAAAGCACACAGAACAGTGTGTTATGTGAAGCCGTTTCTGTGTGTGTGATGTCAGCTGTGTGTTCACCCTGGTTTATAGAGAGCTATCTGGAAAACTATGTTCCAAACCTTGAGTAGTGGGACTTAACACTTTTAGATGTCTTGAGTTTTTACACTGAACATGCATTACTGAGAAAGCCTGCATTTCTTGAATGAAAGAAGAAAAAAAATAGAAAAAAATTTTAGGCAAATAACATTAAAAAATTATGGCTTTTAGGAGCTTCCTGGGGGCTTGGTGGTAAAGAATCTGCCTGCCAATGCAGGAGACACGGGTTCTACCCCTGGGTTCAGAAAGACCCCACGTGCCACAGCTACCGAGTCCACGTACCCGAGAGCCCGTGCTCAACAAGCGAGAAACCCATGCAAGCTCAGCTAGAGAGCAGCCCCCGCTCGCCACGACTAGAGAAAAGCCAGGACAGCAGCAGAGAGCCAGGACAGCCATAATAAATCAATAGATAAGTAAATAGAAAATGTAAAAAAAATGATGGCTTTTAGGTTGTAAGTTATCTGAATGGTTGATAATAGTGTTCAATAATAAATAATAAAATAGCAGGTACCATTTACTGAGGACTCATTATATGCTGAGTACTTTACATCCTGACAGGTAGGTGGCTTTCCATTTTACAGGTGAGGAAACTGAGGCTCAGAGCAGGACAGTCCTGGCCTGGGTGAGAGCTGCCCCCTTAGGGTTGACCGTCGGACCCCCTCTCCGCACAGAGGCCACGCTGTGTCGGTTTGTCCTGCCTCCCCGCCCGTCAGGAGGGCCGCGTGACTCTCCCAGACACAGGTTCCCGGGCCCCACCCCGTATCCCAGGAGCCATTCCTCTTTGAGAGGGGACTCGGGACTCTGTGTTTTAGTATGTGCCCACAGGGATGCTGGGGCAGTCAGGCTGGCATTCAAGAGCTGAGGCCTTTGTTCCTTTTATCTTGTCCGGTGACTCAACTGATCTTCACAACACAAGGACATGAGTGCACGGTGGATTGTGGCCCTCACTGTCCATGCTGCAGATGAGGAAACTGAGGCTCAGAGGGAGAGAGTCATTCACTCAGGGTCCTGAAACTGGGAAATGGGATTTAAGCCCTGGCCTGACTCTAAGGGGCTTCCCTGGTGGCTCAGCTGGTAAAGAGTCTGCCTGCAATGTGGGAGACCTGGGTTCGATCCCTGAGTTGGGAAGATCCCCTGGAGAAGGGAACAGCTACCCATTCCAGTATTCTGGCCTGGAGAATTCCATGGACTGTGTAGTCCATGGGGTTGCAAAGAGTCGGACAAGACTGAGTGACTTTCACTTTCCCTTTCTGACTCTAAGGCTATGTACCACCCAGTGGATGGGCCGGTGGGTGGAGAAGGCCTTTCTGCAGGTAACAGGGAGGAGGGACATTTGTGGATGTTGGGGTCCTCCTGGTAGTTTGTGGTGGCCACCTGCCCTCCTCCCTAGCCCTGGCTGCTGGAGGAGAGATGGCAGAATCCCTGTGGCCTGTTCCTCTGCCAGGGATTCGGCCGCTGATACTGTTGTGGAGCTGTGGTGAGATTATTGGCTTTACTTGCAGTCGGCTGGGGGGACTTGCCCCGCAGATGATTCCGAAGATCCAGCCCAGTGAAGTGGGAATGAGAAGTGGGTGCCCACTGGTCCGGTGCCTCCTCCTGCCCTTCCCGGCTTTTGGAACCGTGATGGCTCTTTCTCTCTTCCTCTTTGCAGTTTCTTGCTTCTTGGCTTTTATTAGCACATTTCGGGGGAATAGGTTTGCTGGGAAAAAGTGGTTGTAATCAGAGAGCTTCGAGCTGTCTATCATTGATGATGTCGGCACCTGAGGCGTCTCTGCCTGCCTTCCTGGCCTTTGTAGCTGCTGGGAGCCACCTGCTCGGGGACATGGAGTTGGGGACACAGGTAGGACTGGTGGGAGGCCCTGCAGGCCTGGGGATGTCTCCTGTGTCCCCCTAAACCTCAGAGGGAGTCTTCTGCCATCACTAGTCTGTGTTGGCTTCCTTGGTGACTCAGATGGTAAAGAATCTGCAAGAGATGCAGGCTTGATCCCTGGGTTGGGAAGATCCCCTGGAGGAGGAAATGGCAACCTGCTTCAGTGTACTTGCCGGGGTAATCCCATGGACAGAGGAGCCTGGAGGGCTACCGGCCACAGGGTCGCAGAGTCAGACCCGACTGAGTGACTGCGAGCACATGCATCTCTGTCTTGGGTCTGGGGGCCAGGACATGCCTCCTGGCTTCTTCCCCAGGACAAGGAGCCCCACAAGGGCGTCTTTTTGTCCCCTGTCCTCCAGCCGAATTTTTGCTTCCCCTCAGGCTCTAAAGGGTCTGTTCGCAGTCATTGCATGTATTTTGTTTTGATTCTTGTAACAGCTTTATTGAGATATATATCACACAATCTACCCAATTAAAGTGTATAATTCAATGGTACAATTGAATGGTATTCCCCAAGTTGTGCAGACATCACCCTGTTCATTTCTGAATATTTTCATCTTCTCTAAAGAAAGCCCATTCCCCTTTTTAGCTGTCACCCTCCAACCCACCACCCCTCCCAGCCCAAGTCACCGCTGACCTATGTTGTCTTTATAGATTTTCCTACTGTGGGCATTTCGTGTCAGTGGAATCATACAGGACATGGGTTTTGGTGACAAGCGTCTTTCACTTGGCGTAATGTTTGCAAGGTTCACTCGTGTTGTGGCTGTGTCAGTGCCTCATTCCTTTTTATGGCTAAATAATATTCCATTGTTTTTGATAAATGGATAAATATGCCATCATTTATTTTATATTACGAGTATTTTTTTCTTTTTGTTCCCCCAAAGATTTACCAATAAATGCAAAGAATACTGTCAGATTAAAAACAAAAGTAAGAGATCATTTCTGAGAATTTTTCATCAGAAGAATATTGCAGAAATGGAAAAAATAATTGCACCAGGAATTCCATGGCAGCTTGCCTTGTAATTGCCAAAATGAGAAATAACCTAAATGTACAGAAATAGGGATCCGGCTAAATAAATTATGATAATCCATATGTCATGTGGATTTATAGTCATCGACATGAAAAGCTATCCATGACATGTAGTTGAGTCAATTAGGCAGTCCCATTTTTATAAAATTACACTTTCATTTCATGCCCATCTGGAGGAATGTTCACCAAAATGTTCACATGAACATTATCTCTGAAGGTCAGAATGTCAAGTGCTATGTGTGTATTTTTATTTGGGGGAGAAAAAGAATAAGGGAATTGGAACTAGGAGTAAATAAGTGCAGCAACATAAGATAAACCCAAGGGCATGTTTGTTCTCCTAAGTGTGTACCCATGAGTCATCTGCATTTGTGGAAGGGCCCTCCACACTGTCCCCTCTCAGTGAGCACTGGAAAACAGGCAGGTCTGGATGATGAAATTTATCCATGGCTCTGAGCTTCCCGGCAGCCAAAGCAAAGAGGGAAAGGAGCACCTACAACTTACCTGCCTTTGTCCAGAGGACCCTATTCCTGGGCGAGGCTGAGAGAGCCACTCCTCTTGGGTCTCAAGGAGAGGCGCCTTCCTGTCACGACGAACAGCATCCTCCATGTGTCTTCTCGGTACAAACAAAAGCGAGACTGCTAAACACGAGCCACGAGGGCAGTGAAGTGCGCCTACGAGGGAGCAACAAGGCAGGCGGGGGACTTGCTACCCACCGTCAGTGCCTGACGTTTGGGTTGGTGCCCTGCAGCGGGGAGGGGAGGGGGACCCTCATGGGTGCCTACCCCTTCTCTGGCTCATCCTCAAGGGGCTCATCATGCCCACTTCGCAGCAGAGGAGGCCGAGAGGAGAGATCAGGTGTCTCTACTTACGAAGTTGAATGAGCAGAACAGAAAAGCCTCCCCAGGGCCTGCAGTTCCGGAGCCAGGGCCCTTGGGACCCTACCCCTGGCCTCGAACGGTGGAACCCTGGTTCCAAGCCGCCTGTCTCCAAAGCCCTGGCATGCTCTCAGTTTGTTCAGGCCAGCTGGTCTTCTCCCTGGACCCTGCCTCCTTACTGCTGTGTGACCTTGGGGAAGTTATTTAAACACCCTGGGCCTCAGCTGCTTCATCCAGAAAGTGGGGATAACAATAATTCCTCTTCCATTCCTTCTGGGGAGAAGGAAATGTAATAATCAGGTAAGGTGCGGAGGACCGTGCCTGGCCCACAGAAAATACTCTCTGCCTTCCTGAGCCTGGTTTAGTCTCTGCCCATCCATCCTCCTCTGTGTATTGACTGGATTTTTCTGCCCCTCTGATGGTGCCAGTCCCCATTTCCTTCATGGAAATCCCCCAGCACCAGCAGGGTGTCTGTGCCCTGCGTCCAGCTGGCCTTCCCAGTGTCCTCTCTCCTCAGCCCTCCCCCCACCCCCACCCCGGGTCCATCTTCCATCAGTTTCTGCAACTAAGCTTCTCCCTTTATCACCTGTGCCCTCTGCTTGGCCCTTTCTCCTTCCTCCCTTCACCCAGCGGCTGCCTCCTTACCTTCTGGGTTATGGCTTAGGTACCACCTCCTACAGGAAGGCTTCCCTGATCCCCTGATTCCCCACAGCACCCCCACGCTTTCTGCCTACATGGCACAAGCATTCTCTGCCCCCTTTCGGCATCTCTTCACACCTGGAGTTCGGAGGGGAGTTACCCTCAGCTTGTTCATGACTCACAGAATGTTGGCCTCACGGGGTAGTTGAATATTTGATGAATGGCTGGAGAAAGAGTAGGCTTTGGCAGGCAGAGGCCAAGCCAGGCTGATGGACTCCACGAATGAGTAAAATCCTGACATGTTCGGGCTTGGAATCAGAGCGGGCTATGCCGTGCACGTGGGCTGATAAACCCGTGTCATGGGCTTGACCATCAACCCATTCGACAGCTGAGTAAACTGAGTGCAGAGTGGTTAACCCGCACACCCAGTGTCTCCAGCTAGTGAGAGGCGCGCGGACTCGAGGTCCTGAGCACCAGCCGCGGGCCCTGTCTGCTCCCGGGCTGCACCCGCCGCGGGGCCCTGTCTGCTCCCGGGCTGCACCCGCCGCGGGGCCCTGTCTGCTCCCGGGCTGCACCCGCCGCGGGGCCCTGTCTGCTCCCGGGCTGCACCCGCCGCGGGGCCCTGTCTGCTCCCGGGCTGCACGTGCAGAGACAGACGGGCCCTTCTAGGAATGAAGGTGAGCGGAGGAGGCTGGGGTCAGATTAGCATTTTAATATGCTGGCCTGGGTGCCTGCGGGAGAGATAATGAACCCACCCGTGGACTGGCCTGCGCACCTCCTGCTGCGGGCTTGGATCCTGACGGCCGCCCCGGGTGGGCCAGAGTGACCCCCACGTTTGAATGTCAAGTAGAGTGAACCCTGCAGAGACGCGCAGAAGAGCCCCAAACACTGAAAGACAGACACACACAGTACTCTCCAACAGACGTGTACAGACGCATGGAGGCAGGCATAACATGCGTGTGTGTGTGTGTGCACACATGCCACACACACACACCCAGAAACTTGCAAATGGAAGGAAAACTCTCAGGAGTGAAGTTTCAAGGGCCCAGGAGGTGGATGAAGCCAGGAAGCTGCCTCTGGGATGTCCCATTGTGTGAGAGTGTGTGTGTGTGTGTGAGTGTATGTGTGTGTGAGAATATGTGTGTGAGTGTGTGTGTGTGTGCGTGTGTGAGTGCGTGTGAGAATGTGTGTGAGTGCATGTGTGTGTGAGAATGTGTGTGAGTGCGTGTGTGAGTGCATGAGTGTGTGTGTGAGTGTGTGTGAGTGTGTGAGTGCGTGTGTGTGGGTGTGTGTGACAATGTGTGTGTGTGTGAGTGCGCATGTGTGTGAGAATGTGTGTGTGAGTGCGTGTGTGTGAGTGCATGCGTGTGTGAGTGAGTGCGTGTGTGTGTGAGTGCGTGTGTGAGAATGTGTGTGTGAGGGTGTGAGTGCGTGTGTGTGAGTGCATGCGTGTGTGTGAGAATGTGTGTGTGAGTGCGTGAGTGTGTGTGAGTGCATGAGTGTGTGAGAATGTGAGTGTGAGTGCGTGTGTGTGAGTGCGTGTGAGAGAGTGTGTGTGTGCATGTGTGTGAGTGCAGGTGTGAGAATGTGTGAGTGCGTGTGTGAGTGTGTGTGTGTGTGAGAATGTGTGTGTGAGTGTGTGTAGAGAATGTGTGAGTGCGTGTGTGTGTAAGTGTGTACGAGTGTGTGTGAGAAAATGTGTGTGTGTGTGCATGTGAGTGTGTGAATGTGTGAGTGTGTGTGAGAATGTGTGTGTGAGAATGTGTGTGTGTACGTGTGAGTGTGTGTGTGAATGTGTGAGTGTGAGAGAATGTGTGTGTGTGAGTGTGAGTGCGTGTGTGTGAGTGCATGTGTGTGTGAGAATGTGTGTGTGTGTGACTGTGAGAGTGCATGTGTGTGTGCGTGTGTATGAGTGTGTGTGTGTCTGTGTGTGAGTGTGTGTGTGTGTGTGAGTGTGTGTGTGTGTGTGTGTATGTGTGTGTGTGAGAGAATGTTAGTGCGTGTGTGTGTGCGAGTGTGTGTGAGAAAATGTGTGTGTGAGTGCGTGTGTGTGTGTGAATGTGTGAGTGTGACTGTGTGTGTGAGAGTGCATGTGTGTGTGCGTGTGTGTGTGAGTGTGTGTCTGTGTGTGAGAGTGCGTGTGTGTACGTGTGTGTGTGAGAGTGAGTGTGTGTGTGTGAGTGTGTGTGCTTAGTCACTCAGTTGTATCTGACTTTTACTGCCCCCCCCCAAGTTGCCTGTCACATCAAGGGGTGCCCCCTAGTACTGTGGCCTTTGACCCCGAGGCGGAGGACTCTTTCTCAAAGAGTAATCCGACCACATGACTGTCTGTTTAAAACTTGCCTGCGGCTCTGGCTGCGCTCACTTGTGGAGTCTTGTGTGTGATTTGGCGCCTCCTGCCGCCTTGCCTTTGGCCATCTCAGCCCAGCCACATGGACTCTTAAGGTCCATCCCACCCTGAGGTCATTTCCTGTATCAGTTGAACTTTCCTGGAACTCTCATGGCCCTTCTGGCCTATTCACATTGGTCCTCCCTTCCTCTATTCAGATGTCACCTCTTCTAGGAAGCCTTCCCTGACTTCCCAAACTGGATCAAGGGCCCCACTCTGTGCCCACTCCTCACCCATCTGAACTGTCATCATCATGACTTTGTCTCCTTCACTAGCCATAGGCTTTTTAGGGCATCTGGGTGTCTCTGGTGGCCAGCATGGAGTTGGGCATCAGGATTCCAGGCTCAACTCTGCTGCTGTTTCTGATGACCACTCTCCTCACGGGGCCAACGTGTGAGACAAAACCTCTGTGCGATGCAGGCCAAATCATGGCACAAACCACCGTAACTAAGGCAACCCGGTAACTTCTGAACACTTCCCAAGGCTCTCTATCTCATTACATCTCAATGCCTACCATAGGTGGGCTTTCTAGGCGCCTCTAGTGGTAAAGAACCCGCCTGCCAATGCAGGAGACATAAGGGACATTAGTTCAGTCCCTGGGTCTGGAAGATCCCCTGGAGAAGGGCAAGGCAACCCACTCCAGTATCCTTGCCTGGAAAATCCCATGAATGGAGGAGCCTGGCAGGCTACAGTCCAGAGGGTCGCAAAAGAGTCGGACACGACTGAAGTGACTGAGCATCCACGCATGCCTATCCTAGGAGCTACAGGAGGCTGGAGTTAGTACCTCCAGATGGTAAAAAATCCACCTGCAAAGCGGGAGACCTGAGTTCGATCCCTGGGTGGGAAAGATCCTCTGGAGGAGGGCATGGTAACCTATTCCGGTATTCTTGCCTGGAGAATCCCCATGGATAGAGGAGCCTGGCGGGCGACGCTCCACGGGGTCACTAAGGGTCGGACATGACTGAGCGACTAAGCAGAGCTCAGCTGAGAAAACCCAGGCCCAGGGAGGGAAGAGGCAGGAGCAGGTGCAAACCCAGGTCTCTGGCCTCCTCCTCCTGTAGGAGCTGGCGTGACTGGGGAAGCCTGGCGAGGAGGACGCGCTTCTGCTGGGTTCCATGTCTGGTGAGGTTTGGACACGCTGGGGAGGCCTTCGGGATGAGCGGCAGCCTGGAAGGTTTTGGCAGGGAAACTGTGGGATGTGGGCATGCTTCTATGCTCCTGACCTCGCTGAGCCTGGGTGAGGAGGCTGGAGAGGCAGGCCAGCACTGGGTCCCAGGAGGCCTTGCAAGCCAGGCTAAGGACTGAACTTCATCCTGGGGCGCTACAAGGCCCTGGTGAAGACTTCGCAGCAGGAAGGAGGCTTCACTCCGGAGCTGGGAGCCTACTGAGAGTCTGGAGCCACATCCCAGCTCAGCTTGGGCGACAGAGGCTGGAGCTGCCGCACGCCCCCTCCCTTCGTCCTCTGTCCGACCTTGGCGGGGTTCCCTGGGATACGGTGCGATTCGCCCCGTGGTCTCTGCTTCAGAGGGGGCCGCTGCGGAACTGCCCTCTCTGAGAGCATCCGGGCTGCAGAAGGAGGGCCTGGTTGGGAGCACGGGGCGGGGGCCGGAGGTGGGGGTTCGGGGGCAGGGGGATGCGCGAGGTGGGAGGCGTGGCCGCCGCCTCTGACTTCCACAGGGGGTCAGTGTAGCATTAAAGTTCCTCCCGCCGGCTCTGCCCCCGCCGCCTGCACACACCCTGACGGAGGCGTTTAGGTTCAGAAATCTGGGTCAGCTAGCTATATTTGGAACCCCTGGTGGGCAGGCGGGAAGCCCGGTGGGCTGGGGGAGGCTGAGCCACTTGAGAATCATGTGTTTGTTTGTTTTCTTTTTTGTGTGGATCTTAGAGCTGCAGGAGGAACTTGCTGAGAAAGCCACATTTCTGTAGCTGGGAGAGGACCCCGCCCTTCCCTCCTGGAGGTCCCCGGTGGGTTGGCGGAGACCCCCTCCATCTCTGCTTTCACTGGGAAGGTGGGGTCCACCCAGAGGGCTGTTCCAGGCAAATGATAGACTCCAGAGCCCTAGGGAGTCTCAGAGATGACCCAGATCTCCAATAATCCGGTACATCATTCAACTTTCTACTTGGTTGTTGAGAAAGTTGAGAAGCAGACCAGAGAGGTGCTCAGATTTGCCTAAAGTCTTGCAGTAGGTGGAGGTCAGGTTTCCCCATTTCAAGCTCGGATTCTTTCGTGTGCCTGTGTTTCACAGAGTCTCGGGGCGCTTCTTTGAACTGTGGGTCCTTAAGCCTCACCTCCAAGGATTCTGTTTCACTCAGTTTGGGAGAGGGTCTGGGGATCCACTCTCTATAAACAGACTGCGTAAGGAGTTTTGAAACAGGTTGTGGGCAGATCACACTGGGGGCTCACCCAGGCAAGTTCTCGAGCTTCTCAGACTTGAATGTACATACGAATCAACTGGGCCTGGTGTTCAAATGCCCGTTCAGATGCAGTATATCCAAGAGAGGGGGGTCCGAGAATCTGTATTACGTCTAACAGAGTCCTTGGTGATGCCGACCAACACCCTGAGAACTGCGGTGGTTGAGAGCACACTCTCATCCTCTGGGCACGCTCGAGGGGCAGATAAGCTGCAAAGCTAACAGGTACCCACTCTGCTGTCCCCTCCCAGGGGAGCAGATATTTTACGGAATCATGCCACTTTCTGAAATTTCCTCTGAACCTCAAATCTAACCACTCACCCCCTCCTCTGAATTCCCTACATCAGAGACGAGGGAATTTCAAACATAGAAGAAGGAAAAGGCAGAACTCTCACCAGCCTCCACTGCTTAGAGGAATCCTGCAAAGCTGCAACTATTGGCAAAATCCCTACTCTATGTCCCTGGGGGCTTCCCAGGTGGCGCTACTGGTAAGGAATCCCCGAGGGTTTGATCCCTGGGTCAGGAAGATCCCCTGGAGGAGGAAGTAACAACTCACTCTACTGTTCTTGCCAGGATAATACTATGGACAGAAGAGCCTGGTGGGCCATGGGGTCGCAGAGAGTCAGACGTGAAACAGCACACACACTCTTCTGTCCCCAGAGCCCCAGAGGGACAGGAAAGCTTGGGGAACCTTAGGTGACCCTAACTCCCCGATGACACTTGTCCTCAGTCTCTTTTCCACACCTTCCCATTATTATTTCTGCCCCTTCCCTGAATCTTGTGTTATGTTAATAGTCTCTAAGTATTTTCAATTAGATTTCCCAAGCAAAAGAAAGTTTCCAAAGTTAATTAAAAGTTGCCTCGCTGTAATTGTATGAAAGGAGCTTTTGCTTCTGAAAATTAAATTCTCATAATTAAACTCCTCTATCCGTTTAAAGATTTCGGTGAAGTGTTTATTGTTCATTTATTATGAGGAAGCCTTTGGTGGGCCGGTCTGGGACCTGGAGGAAGGTAACGTGGAGCAGAGATGCCGTCACTGACCTCTGCACTGGTATGACGCCTAGCTACTTCTCATGACTTGGCATAGAGGCCCGTTTTTTAAAAACATAAAACCAATAAGGCAGGATTAGTCGTCCTTCCTGTTAGCTCCCACAGCTTCTGAGCCTTTCTGATCTGCAAACACCTATGCTTCTGACTGAATAAATGGCAGGGTCCCCTTAAAATTGAATCCATTGAAAATAGACACTGAGTCTTTCTAAAAAAGAAATCGTTTGTTTATTTGACTGTTAGGTCTTAGTTGTGGCCCACGGGGTCTCCGTCGCCTCGTGCAGGGTCTTTTGTTGTGAGGTGCAGGCCCTCTAGCTGTGGCACGTGGACTTGTTTGCTCCATGGCGTGTGGGATCTTACTTCCCTGACCAGGGATCGAACCCATGTCCCTGCATTGCAAGGCAGACTCTTAACCCCTGGACCACCAGGGAAGTCCCAACAGTGGACCTTAGTATCTGGGAAGCTATAATCCAGTATAATGGCACATCCATGGCTTCCCAGGTGGCGTTAGTGGGTAAAGAATCCACCTGCCAATGCAGGAGACGTGAGAGACATGGGTTGATCCCTGGATCAGGAAGATCCCCTGAAGGAGGGCGTGGCAACCCACTCTAGTATTCTTGCTTGGGAAATCCCGTGGACAGAGGAGCCTAGTGGGCTACAGTTCACGGGGTGGCAAAGGGTCAGACACGACTGAATGTCTGAACATAGCTCAGCATATTTATCAAGTGAACAGCTAAGTTTTGGGTGGTCAAACAGATGTGACCAGTTCCACTGCTTACTCTCCAAGTGATGATGGATTGATCATTTCACCTCTAGGTATTAGTTTTTTCATCTTTAGGATGGGTCTGATAATGAAGCCCATTTTTGACTTTTGATCCACATCCCGCCTTTAGATGCCCACCGCCACCAACCAGGGTGATGGTACGGACAAGGGAATAGGAATAACATGAGCTCTGAGCTTCCCCACTTCCTCCCTCCATGGAGCCCCAGGACAGGGAGGATCTGCTTTTCTCCAGACTTGACAGAAGAAATCTGATCAGCGATGCTGATGAGTCAACCTGGCTAAGGCATCTTGGACACGCAGCTCTGTGATTTATTACTCAACACAGAATCTGAGCAGAAGTAGGAGATGAAACAACAGGTTGACAAGACTTGGAAGGTAAATCTTCCCTCAGGCTGGAGGCTCAGGTTGGCCACAAGTGAGAGTCTTTCCTCATGTATCATTCGTGGTCGGTGGCATAGCCCCTCCCAGACTTCCCTTTGGACTTTTCCCTAGGGTTGTGCTAATTACACCATGTGTGGTTTCCCCTGTGGGGATCAGAGTAAAGGCTTTCCCCAAAGGTCCATGTCCTCATTCCACAAGCCGAATATGCTGTGTTACATGGCAGGGAGGAATTAAGATGGCAGATGGAATTAACACTGTTACTCAGATGACCTTCACAGAGGAGGATTATTCAGGGGGCTCCAGTAGGCTCACCGGGTCCTAAAAAGTGGCAGGAGGCACATGGAAGTCAGAGTAGGAGAGAGGTGTAAAGGTGCTCTGAAGATGGAGGAAGGGGCCACGAGTCAAGGGATACAGGTGGCTTCTAGGAGCTGGAAAAGGCAAGGAAACAGATGCTCTCCCACAGCCTCTGGAAGGACGCTGCCCTGCAAACACTTTGGTTTTAGCCCAGTGAAAGCCATTTCAGACGTTTGACCTCCAGAACTGCAGGATAGTAAACACCTTATGTGCTTCCCAGGTGACACAGTGATAAAGAAGGTGACAGTCGCTCAGTCGTGTCCGACTCTTTGCGACCCCATGGACTATATAGTCCAAGGAATTCTCCAGGCCAGAATACTGGAGTAGGTAGTCATTCCCTCCTCCAGGGGATCTTCCCAACCCAGGGATCGAACCCAGGTCTCCAGAGTTGCAGGCGGATTCTTCACCAACTGAGCCACCAGGGAATTACCTGAGTGGTAAAGAATCCACCTGTCAATACAGGAAATTCAGGAGATGCAGTTTCGATCCCTGGGGTGGGAAGATTCCCCTGGAGAAGGAAATGGCAACCCACTCCAGTGTGCTTACCTGGAAAATTCCATGGACAGAGAAGTCTGGTGAGCTACAGTCCATGGTGTCACACAGAGGTGGACCCAGCTGAGCACGCACACACACACAAATTCATGGTAATTTGATAAAGAGGTGAAAGGAAATGAATGTACCCCACATTTACTGTTTCTTTATTTCTAAATGTTCTTCTCCTTATATAACGTCATTAGTATTAAGTGGGTTTTCTATTTTCAGGGCACCAGGGAGTGAAATATTAGTGGGTGGCTTTGATGAAGACTTTTGTCTTTCCCAAGTGGCCTTCCCTCTCCCAATTAAAAAAAGAAAATGTAACTATTCCCCAGTTCTGCCTGTTTTTTCTCCTGGTTTCATCTCTCTACCTCAGCAAGATCTGAGTAGTCTGCAGAGTTCCTTCTGAATTTACCAACTGCTGTTTTGGCTTTTTCCTAGCTACCCTGATCCTTGTCCACCCTCCTGAACCATAGATTCCCTCTAATCAGTACTTTACATTTAATATTATTTCACTTTCCCCAAGTGTCCTTTTACATTTTTTATCTCCTTGTTGAAAGGAACTCATTTGTGATTTTCTTCATTTAGTTCCTTCCTCCCTCCCTCCTTCCATCTTCCCTTTCCCCCTTTTCAGTGCTTTGCTACTATTATGGATGAATACAGATACTCTGCAATATTTTAATTCTGTGTACTAAGCAATGAAAAATACCAGCTATCCCAATACCCAACATGGCTCGCTGTTTGCCAGACCCAGAAGCAGCATCCTTCGGCCACTGCGAACAGCTCTGACCTACTTTACCTCATTGTTCCAAGTGTTGTTTCAGTGTATTTTTAACTATTGTGTCACGTCCTCTAAATTTAAACTTTCTCACCACTCGGCTACCCAGAGGCTGACAAACATTTCCTTGTTTCTTGTTTCATTTCATCGCACTCTGAAGGACCAAGAGGAAAGTTCTGATCGAAACAGTCCAAAAAGGTCTGTGTTCTGGGAGGGAAGAGAGACCACCCGCACTGGTTCCTTTCATTTTAATTTCAATTCTTCTTGTACTAAACACTCCCCAGACTGCATAATCTCACAAAAGCTACATTCCAGGGGAGCAGAGAATGGGGACAGTTTGCCCTCAGGTTGAAGGTCAGATGTGGAATATACGCCGTCAGTATCACAGACTCTCTGAAGGCTTGATACAGATGACAGTCAAAGGCAGAGGGTAGACAAATACAGACATGAAGGCTTTGTTTAAAATCCTCTCCTAACTTTTCTTTACTGGAACTCCAAACATTATTTTATTTTATTTTGGAGAGTTGGAAAAGAAAGTCTTAATGCTTTAATGAGACAGAAATGGATACTCTCTAATCACTAATGTTACTTAACATACCACGAACATATTGCAAATGCACAGGCAGTTGAACAATGAAATCAATCAAGAGCCCCCCAAACATTTCCCAGTCAGTTCAGCCTCACAGATGTCTATATGGGTCTCTTTCGTTTTTTCCTCTCTGTTCTCTACTTTAGAAAAAATGGTGGTGCGGTATGTATAACATAAAAGTTGCCCTTTAAATCATTTTAAATCAATGCAATGGCATTAATTACATGCACAATGTCGTGCAGCCAGTGTACCGTCAAGCAGTAACTCCCCATCCCCCATCTCCGGCCGACCTCTAACTCACCTTCTGCCTGCATAAATCTGCCTGTTCTAGAGATGTGATGTAAGTAGAATCACACAACATTCACACTTGGTACGACTGAATAGTATTCCCTTGTGTGTGCGTACCACATGTGACTTATCCATTCGTCTGTTGATGGACACTTGGGTGGTTGTTTCCACCTTTTGGTTATTGTCGTAATGCTGCCATCAACATTGTGTACAAGTGCCTGTTGGTATCTCCATTTTCAGTTTTTTTTGGCGATATACCGAGGAGCGGAACTACTGGTTTAACTAGGAGCGGACATGGTAATTCTTTATTTAACTTTTTGAAGAACCACCAAATGGTTTTCCACAATGGCTGCACCATTTACATTCCTACCAGCCACGCACAAGGTGGAGGGAATCACAGCTGTCTGCTGATTTTCTTTCCCTCTATCTTTCCTTTTACTAGATCCATTGTTAACTCTATTCCCGCTCACCTCCTACTTTCTTAGAGGCCTTCAGGTACTTTTTAAATCAGGGTTCTATGCTCTCACTTTTATTCACTCACCAAATTATCCACCAAGATTGGCCCAAAACATGGAAACTTACAAACTCCCCCCACCACGGAAAGAGCAACGTCCCTGATGTCATGAAGCTCCCGCCCCATGAACTGAGCTGGGCTCCATGGACGATTACTTGCTGGGCACCTACCACCTCCCCAGAACCCAGGACAGTGTCGTGGGGGAGGAGCGTGACTCGGCAATGAGCTGCCTGTCTCATATCCTGCCCTCGCCCTCTACTAGCTGCGGGACCTCCGGCAAGTTAGCTTGTTGCTCATTATCGTGGGGTGGATCTGGTAGGATGTTTGCGTAGATTCAGTGAAAATGGGTGCAAAGGACTTAATATACATGAGTCATTCAGGAAATGCTCATTACTTCAAAATCCCAGCAGGAATCATGTACGTAGTAACGGTTCACCTTATTGGCCATTCTTTATTATCGTGGCACTCCTTGAGGAGTTGGAACTGGGAGAGCATTTTATTATTTATTTGTATTTATTTTTTAAAAAATATTTACTTTCTTGGCTGTACTGACTCTTAGTTGCCACATGTGGGACCTTCACTGTGGCGGGTGGAACCTTTAGTTGTGGCATGAGAACTCCTAGTTGTGGCATGTGGGATCTAGTTCCCCGACCGGGAGTTGAACCTGGGCCCCCTGCATTGGGAGTGTGGAGTCTAAACTGCTGGACCACCAGAGAAGTCCCTGAGATAGCATTCTAAAGGAGAGAATGGAGTGAGTGAAGGTATCGTGGAGGAATGCCTAAGGAAGGGGTGCTTGGCTGGAATGAGGTGTGTGATCGAGTGTTGCTGTTGTTTACTCTCTAAGCTGTGTTTGACTCTTTGTGACCCCAGGGACTGTAGCCTGCTAGGGTCCTCTGTCGTGCATGGGACTCCCCAGGCAAGAACACAGGAGTGGGTTGCCACTTCCTTCTCCAGGAGATCTTCCTGACCTGGGGATCAAACACCATCTCCTGCGGCAGGTGGATTCTTGACCACTGAGCCACCAGGAAAGATTGTGATAGGGCGTAGCAAGAGTCAATTTTCAGAAGCAGGTGGGGCGGACAGATTTCAGAGGCTTGAGGACAACCCTGCTCTCAGCGAGTCTTTGAGTGTGATCCTTGGGCTTAGTCTTGGAAGTTCCAGAGCAGAGGTAAGCGCTCCTGCCTGAACCCACAGGAACCCCTTGGTGACTGCAGCTTTGCTCCCATATTTTGTGAAATGGAAGGTTGACAGTTATATTCCAAATTTTCAAAATTTGTGGAACAGAAGAGATTGGTTTAAGGTAGAGTTCTTTAGAACAGACCCAGAAAAACATGCCTTTAACATCATGATTATTTATGGAAAGGCCACTCCATGAGCACTTTGCCAAGTCTTGCAAAAATAGTAAAACAGAGGAGAATGTGAACAAAAAAAGGAAGAAAAGGAAAAAAAAAAAAGACATCACGTCATGAACCAGGGCTGGCATGAAAAAAGGGGTATAGTTGTCATAAAGGAAAAAAATTTTTTTGACTCCTAAAGAAGGTAATTCAGAAGTAAATTTACCTGCTATACAGATATTTTAAAAAAATCAGTTTTTGACGAAGCCATTTTTATTCAACTACCTGATTACATTTTGTGTTGAAATTAAGACTCTCCAAGTGAATATGATATATATATTTAACAACATAGAATATATTATATAGCAATATATATATTTAATGTATAATAAATATATAATCACTGATCTATGTTATTTATTAATGTTATTTTAATAATTGAATGTTTTAATAAACAAAACACATGCATGTGCTTTGAAAATGAAATGATGTGATTGAAAAAGAAAATAATTGAAAAAGAAAAGCAACGGGGCTTCTAGAATTTTACTCACCAGAGGCAATCACTTTTCATCCTTGCTGAGACGGTTTTTAATATTGACAAATCTGGTTCATGTTGGGAGCGTGCGTCTCTCAGAGTTTGTATTTACTGTATTTAAGTGGTACGTCAAACATTTACTATTTTTTTCTGCCAGTATCCTATTTTAGGGCCAGACAACACCAGTGCTTCCCAGGCAGGTAATGGTGGGGCTGGCAGGGGATTTCTGGGAGGAAGAAACAGCTTTAAGCCTAATTTTTCTTGGCAGCACATAGTGCCAATGTATACAGCTTTTTCTAAATTAAGAAAAGATGCCTCCAGACTAACAGTCATTGTCTGAAGTAAGCCCTGGTTGTTGCTACAACGTTCCCTAGTGTTCACCTTCTCTCTGTCCCTGGAGTCGGGAGGAAAGAGCAGAGAAGCGGAGGAAGAAGGCCTGGGACACGTGCAGTACTTTACAGGAAGACCCTCTGGGATGCTGCAGCTGAGCTGCAGCCAATGAAAACATCTCTCCCAGCCCCCTTACCCAAACACGGTAAACCGAGAAGGCAGGGGACTCCGTCGCGTGACCCGAGCGGGTGATGAGTTCCAGTTGTGCAATATTGACACCTGGGCTCTCAACTTCCTTCTTTCTGGGGTCCAGCATGGACCCTGGCTGATAGAGATGGGGTGGGGAAGTGGGGAGGGTGGCCTTTGGGCAGACAGGGAGGGCCTGAGAGGGTTTGGTCAAAAGTCACGTGTGGCTGCAAAATACCTTTAGGAAGCTCCAATACTTTGGCCACCAGATGTGAAGAGCTGACTCTCTGGAGAAGACTGTGATGCTGGGAAAGACTGAAGGCAGTAGAAGGGGCGGCAGAGGATGCGATGGTTGGATGGCATCACCGACTCAATGGACATGAACGTGGGTGAGCTTGGGAGATGGTGAGGAATGGGGAGGCCTGGCATGCCGCAGTCCACGGGGTCGCAAAGAGTAGGACACAGCTTGGCCAGTGAACAGCAAACACGTGAACAGGTGGACCTGAGATGCTAGCCAGAGGGTGTGAGGTGAGATGCTGGGTAGAGCTCTCTGGACTGGGGAATTGGAAATTCGAGAGGTGAGCATGGAGACTTGGCGTGTGCATTGTTAAATCTTAGATTCTAAGGGCCTGAAGGGGCCTCAAGAGTCTCCTTATTCAAGCCCTTCTTCAAGATTTGACCCTTCTCCACAGCCCTACCTCTGCAGGGATGTTCAGACTTCACTCCCATGATGGGGAGCTCACCACTGTCACCCCCAGGTCATAGCTGCATGCCTGGCCCAGTGCACTGACCTGGGATCTGGGTTTTCTTTCTTCTCCAGGTTGAGCCCTCCAGTTCTTTGCTTGTCCCTCATGAAACAGAGTCTGATCTTTGCTAGTGAATATGCCACTGGTCCTTTTTCCTCTGAAAGGCCAGCATCTGGGGTGAAAATTTATGCTGCAGAAGACCAGCCATGTGGCCCTGAAGGCACAGTGGTTCCCACCTGCAAGGTTTCAGGGCAGGAGTAGGAGCCAGCGGCCTTGGCAGCCCGGCCCAGCCTCGCGAGCCCCTGATTACAGGCTGCTGGGCTGCAGGCGTGCCATTTCATTAGTGCCAGCAATCAGATGCCAGCCTAAGTGTCACCGGATGCCAGGAGATGGAGAATAATAAGCCTTTTCCATCGCTCCCTCTCCCTCTGGCTCTCTTCTCCAGAGCTGAGAGCATGAACTCTGCTCCTCCCCTTGCAAACAGAGCTTCCAGCTCCCGTGAAATCACCCGCTGTCAGGACTGGAAGGAACTAAGAAGCTTGTATCCCTGCAGCATTCGTCCTGGGCCCTTTTCGTCCATGCCCTCAGCTTTAAGTGCCACCTCCAAGCTGGCCTCCCAGACTGTCACCTCCAACCTGGGTGCCTCCTGACTACAGAGCATCTGGGGGACGGCAGGCATCTCCCACTCAATATGTCCCAAACCTGATCAGCTCGCTCCACCCACAAGCCTGTCCTTCTGGGTGAACTCTGACGTCTGTGCACACGCCTGATTCGCCCAGTCACCACGACAGCACTCTGATTGCCCTTCCCTCCCCAGCCCTCCTTGGCCTCGTCCTTCACGATGGGCACCTGATCCTGAAATCAGCTCTGCCCCCATGGCTCCTGCTCACAGTCAGTCCTTCGCTGGCTCCCTGTTGCCTCCTTACTAGGACCTCACTTCCCCTCCTGCCTGTCTTCCCTGTCTCATCCCCATTGTGATTCACCCAACCCCCATTCTCTTCTGTACCCTCTGGCTGTTCACGCCAGAGAATGCCGGCCCCTGCTCTCTGATGCAAACCCCCTTCTTAGGTGTGGCTGTCCCTCTGAAGCCACTCTCGATGTGACAGATACTTACCACTCCTCCTAGGCTACTTCTGTATCCTATACACAGCACTCATTCATTAATTCAACTGACATTTGCTTTTTTTTAACAAAACTTTATTGACCATCTGCTAGACATTTGATCCCTATCTTCATACAGCTTGCGATCAGGTAGGAGAGCTTGACATTTACACACACACACACATGGCGCGTGCACACACACACACACATATTGCGATGTGTGCAACAAAGCAAAAGAATAATGAATAGAATGTACTGGTAAACGGTTGGCTTAGGGAGTCTTGAGAACTCTCACAAAATAAGTGACATTTGTGCTGAGACCTGCATAGGCATCCTCTCCTACCTCTGCAAGGAAAGAACAGAGAAAGAGCCTTGCAGACAGAGTGAACAGCTTGTGCAAAGGCCCTGAGGCAGGAGGGAATGTGGTGTGTTCAATAAAGTGGGGCTGTGAGAGTAGCTAGATCTCAGGGTGCAAGAGGGTAAGGAGGGTGAGACCAGCTGGAAAGAGAGGCAAGTCAGACCAGGCAGGGAAACAGGCTGGTGTCCAGGACCAGGGCCGTGCCTTGGATGGAGATGTGGGTGCTAGGAGTGCGGTATGTGAATTCTCCACTTGCCAAGATGCCTTCAGCAAAGCCTGCCTTGCATCAGTTGTGGAGCAGGGGTGCTGGTAAGGGAGAGAGAGGAAGTCAGGATGTGGAAAAGCGACCGTGCTTACAGGGTGTAAGCTGAATCATAGCGGCAGAAACGCATGGTGCGAGCCAGAGCAGACCGGGAGAAATTGAAATTCCACATCCAGGGAGCCCAGAGGGAGGCTGGACGTGACTCTGGGTCTTTGACTTGCAAGGTGAGGTGCGGGGTCAGACTTAATGTCATTTGACTCTGGAAGCTGCAGGGTGATCCTGGCATGACCTGTGTGACCTTGACCTCGAGGCAGATTCTCAGCAAATGTTTATGGATATGAATGGAACTTGAGCAGTCTCTTAGACTTGAGAGCCCTCAGAAATGCCTTAATCCCAGGCCAGAAAGGGCTTTGGCATTCTTCCACCATCTCCATTCTATTTGCCACTCCAATTTCTACTCCCCTATCTACCAGACCCCTCTTCTCTTCCCTGGCCACCCCTCTCTCCATTTGTGGCTTTGCAAAAATTGTCTGGTGTTTTACCTTTAAAAAAAAAATGCTTTTAAGCCTGACCCCCTCTCCCCGGTAAGCTCCTTAAATATGGGGGCTCTGAGCTGTATGGGGGGAGGGCAGCCAACCCCCTTCCCCAGCTCTCAAGCATTTAGAGCAACCCTTGCAGAGTCAGCGATAACTGATCCCTCTGAGCAGGAAACACACAGTTCAGCATTTAGCTCAAGGCTGCTAATGTGTCTGGAAGTAATTGTTTAGAGTCCAGGACACAAACTGGGGGTGGGGACGGCACGGGGCGGGGGGCGGGCTGCCAGCCTGGGATTCAGATGGATTTGTTTGCTTTTGATGACCTCAGCAGTGAGTGCCGTGTGTCTGCTCTGGGATTCCTTCCCAGAGCCCAGAGGGGACAGAACACAGTAGGAGTCCAGGAGGAAGGGATAAAGCTCCCTTGACTGTCCCTGGATGCTGTCAAGGGCATAGAACGCCCTTTCCTTCATCCTCCTCCTTGAGGCCCAGCTTGAACCTCATCAACTTGGTCAGACCCCTTCGCCTGTCCTCACCAAGCCCTGTGGATGCACAGGTCTGGGAGCTGGAGAAAGAAATGGCAACCCACTCCAGTATTCTTGCCTGGGAAATTCCATGGACAGAGGAGCCTGGCGGGTTACAATCCAGGGAGTTGCAAAGCATCAGATATGACTTAGCTACTAAACAATGACATGCTTTGGGAAAGGGCGTGGCCTAGTGAGTGTGGCTTGATAAAGGGCTTAATCAGTGCTGATCGCTGAGACTGTTGCTACCCTGCAGTGTGTGGGCCATTTCTGTATTGTCTTCACTGTTAGGCCATGACGCCTTTGACCTCCTTAGGCCTCAGTTCAGTCCCGTATACAGGGGGAGCTTGGGAGCCACCCTTTAAGGAGAGGACTGTGCAGAGCCTGATAAAGAGCAGACACTGGTTTGCCCCTCTTTCTCAAGAGAAGGGGCTGTGGTCTCCTCTCCTCTGCGTCCTCTGCTCCTGGCTCACTGTCGGGTATTGGGCATGAAGGACCCACTCAGCTTGGGTCCTAAGACACACTGCTGGTTGTGCCAGTGTTCCCTGGCTCCTGAGTTCCCCCTCCAGCTTCCCGGATCCTCAGATAAACCACCAGCTTCTTCACTGGCCCCACCAGGCCTTTGTTCGGCCCTCATACCTTCCTCTTGCTTCCCAGGCTCTGACTGCAGCGCCGTTCAGTCCTACGGATGGTCCCACGCGTCCTTCGTCTGGGCTTTGGCTTGTGCTGTGTCATCGTCTCTAACCCCCTCCGTGTCCCCACTCTGCCTCCAGTGAGAGAGGGCACCCCCGTGCTGGCTGGCTAATGCCTGCCTGTCATCCTGCTTGTCATCCGCCTGCCCCCCACTGAGCCTGGATACCAGGGAGTCAGGCAGCTGGGATTTGAATCCCTGCCCTTCTGCCAGCAGCTGACTAACATTGAGAAAGACTGCATCGTCTCCCTGAGCCTCTGTATCCTTATCTACGAAACTGGATGCTAGGAATGAGCTGCGTGGGTTGTTATGCTCAGGGTGGCTTGCTTTTCAGGGTCTTTTGTGTTTCCATGCAAATTTAAAAAATGTTTATTTGTTCTAGTTCTGTGAAAAATGCCATTGCTAATTTGATAGGAATTGCACTGAATCTGTAGATTGCCGCAGGTAGTATAGTCAAGTTGATGATATTGATTCTTCTAATCCAAGAACATGGTATATCTTTCCATCTGCGTCAGCTTTGATTTCTCTCATTAGCATCTTGTACTTTTCAGGGTACAGGTCTTTTGCCTGTTTTGGTAGACTGACTTCTAGGTATTTTATTCTTTTTTTTGCATTTAATTATATATATATACACACACGCACACACTTTATTGGAATTTAATTGCTTTACAGTGTTATGTTAATTTCTGCTGCACAATGAAGTGAATCAGCCACGTGTATACATATATGACCTCTCTCTTGAGCCTTCTTCCCACCCATCCCACCCAATTCAGTCATCGCAGAGCCCTGAGCTGGACTCCCTATGCTACACAAAAGCTTCCCACCAGCTATCTATTTGCAGGGCCGGAATAAATAAGTGAAAGTTGCTCAGTCGAGTCCGACTCTTTGCGACCTCATGTGCTGTACAGTCTATGGAATTCTCCAGGCCAGAATACTAGAGTGGGTAGCCTTTCCCTTGTCCAGGGGACCTTCCCAACCCAGGGTCTCCCACACTGCAGGCAGATTCTTTAACAGATGAGCCACGAGGGAAAGCCCAAGGGCCGGAATAGAGACACAGATTTAGAGAATCTGCGGACACAGCCGAGGAAGGGTGAGAGGTTAGGACTGACATATATACCCTGCCATAGGTGTGTGATTCTTCTCAATGCGACGGTACGTGGCATTGTTTCCTTCATTTCTCTTTCTGATTCTTCATTCTTAGTGTATAGAAATGCAAGAGATTTCTGTGTATTAATTGTGCATCCTGCACCCTTACTGAACTCATTCCTGAGATCTAGTCATTTTCTGAGAGCATCGTTAGACATCATACTCCCTGTGGCGCAGATCGTCCCATCGTTGCTGTAGTGCTCGTGTGCCTTTAAGACCAGAAACACTTCCTCGATGACGTGAAGGTAAATACTCCCTCCCTAAATATTTGATTTAAAGAGCTTGACTTGGAGGACAAAATAAAATAAAGCAGCGGCTTTTTGCCATGTATTATTAATGTCCACAAATGGCTGAACGCACGGGCTCTCTGTCCAATGCAATGTTTTGGGGAGCAGCCGCCCTTTAAACAGGTTTCCCTTATCGGAAATTGGGCTGTAAAAGGTGGGAAATGAAGTCTCTCTCCAGGTAGAATGATTAAGATCTAGGACAGGCATCCTACAACCATAAGGCCAGGAGGAGGACAGCTCGTAGGACCTGGAGACAGCAGGAGAACGAGAGTTCATTCATTCATTCACTCATTCACTAGTTCATATCTCAGGGCAGACGGGTCTTCACAGGTTCCCCTCCTTCTTCCTCTGCAGCCCCTTCCTCCTGCCTCCCGTCTCTCTGCCCTCCCCTCCTCTCTCCCTCCCCTTTCTCCCCCATCTCCTTTCCTCCCTTCCTTCCTTGCTCCTGTCTATTTCCAAGTTTAGTACCACCAGTTCAGGTGGGAAATATTATCCCCGTTGCGGAGATGAGACAGCTGCACCCGGGAAAGAGTGAACTTGCTTGCTCCCTTCCCAGTGTGGAGAAGGGGTGGAGAAGGAGTTTGGGTTTTGCTGAGGACCATAACCCACTTGAAGGTAGGAGTCATGTCTGGGTCATCTCTGTCTCCCCAGTTCCTGCCTGGACATATGACTCCGTGAAGGTGCCAGTTCCTTGTCAGATGATCCAAGAAGTCTTCAGGAAGGAGGGGAACTTGAGCTTTTCCTTCAAGGACTAGAAGAACTTAGAACTCAAAGCAGAAAGAAGGGTCTTGATCATCAGTAAGAACTGTGGTTGCCATTTAGCAATTACCTACCATGCGCACTGATACTAGTATGTATGCTAACAACGGTACTAATTCTCACAATAGCCCAGAGAGGAGCATTTAACCATTTTGCTGATGGAAAAACTGAGACTCGGAGAGATGAAATGCCTTGCCCAAGATCACACAATGGGTCAACAGCGGGAGTGGGATTTGACCCAAGTCTGTCTGACTCCAAAGCCTGTGTGTACTCCTAAAGTCTGGGCTAAGCTGGCCTTAACCTTGGCCAGGTGAGCATCTAGCTATGAGTTTTCCATATTAGAAAGGAAAGTGGCGATGACTTCTCTTTGGTCACTGATGACGTGGGTTTCCCTGGTGGCTCAGATGGTAAAGCGTCTGCCTGCAATGCAGGAGACCCGGGTTTGATCCCTGGGTCAGAAAGATCCCCTGGAGAAGGAAATGGCAACCCACTCCAGTATTCTTGCCTGGAAAATCCCATGGACAGAGGAGCCTGGTGGGCTACAGTCCACAGGGTCGCAGAGAGTCGGACACGACTGAGCGACTTCACTTCCTTCACGGTTGCTGCCAGTGAAATGATCCAAAGCACATCCTCTCTTCCTCCGTTTGGTTCCTTCTCAGGTTACCCTTGGGGTTTCTGCACTTGAGGAAAGGAGCAATGCCTCAGCTTCTGTCTCTTGATGATTTACAGGAGACAAGGAACGCATAACACTCCACGGAATCCTCTTGTGGCGTCTGCCTTGGAACCAAGGGAAGCTGCTGAAAGTCAAAAGGCACTAGTGCATACTAAGTCTATGGAGCTTACTTTAGAAACACTGGGCTGGTTCTACCCTCTCTTGTTTGGAGACTGGAGGAGTCAGATGTGCTTGTTTATCCTTGCCAGTCCACTCTGTCACCCTCAGAGGGGAAAGTCACTTTCTGTCATGGGTGTGGACTCTGAAAAATGTCCCATCAGGACTCACTCTGCCCAGACAACAGTTTAACTCCTTGTTAGAATCCTCTCCCCAGGCATGTCAGGCCAGAGATGCCTGCTGGGCTTCTGGCTTGAGCAGTTGAGGCAGTGATGACATCACTGGCCAAGGCCAGGGTCCTGGGAAGAAGCGGGGAGCCCGCCGAGCTCCATACCAGGCAGATGGAGATGAGTTTGACCCGCAGATGGAGATGTTCTCGGGAAGGCTGGCTAATCAGGCATGGAGCCTGGGAGAATGGTTTGGGCTGGAGCTAGAGATTTGGCATCTGTAACTTCAGTGGTTAGATGGGAAGCCCCAGAAGAGGGTGGACTTGCCTGATGACCGTGATTATCGTGAGGAGAAAATGAGTTCTGGGCATTGAAGACGTACTTGGTGGGTTATGTACCTCTCAAAAGAAAAAAAAAAAAATCACATGAACTTGGAGTTGTCATGCCAGTGTCTTCACCGCCGCTGGTGGAGGTTAGATTTCAGACCTGGGTTTTTGTTCATCGTGATAAGCAGTGGTAGCCCGTGAGCTCAAGGTGGGGACGCGGAGGCATTGAACATGAGCCTGCCCTCGAAGAGCTCATGTGCTAACGGTCAAGCCTTGCATGAAGGGAGGGACAGCTCTGCTCATCAGCCCGTCCAGAGACACGACGGGGCTGGAGAAAACAGCCCCTGCACGGGCCTCAGGGAAGGGAAGACCTGCGCAGCGTGCTGACAGGAGGCTCCCTCTCTTGCCCCAAGATCAAATTGATAACAACTGGTCCCTTCACGGCACCTGATTTATCTGCCGAGTGGCTATCTCCCTCACGCGGCCACGTTGCTATAGCTGTCACCCCCAATTCACAGACGAGACAAATGCCCTCTCTAGACTTCAGGTACTGGTAGGAGAATGAAATCATAACTCACTTCGGAAGCCAGTGATACATATTTATACCCTGACCGCTGTGGTCCTGAAAGAGCTCTTCACTGCGTGCGTTCTCCGGCCAGGGACGCACATCAATCTCCTCCTCAGTTTGTTAACATGGCTGCCATTCAAACCAGATTTACCATTACGTGACTGATCGCGTAGAGACAGTTCATCACGGGAGCATCTGCTTAATTTGCCCCTTTCGAATTCTTCCCTGCGACACTGATGCCTGATCCTGCTCTGCAGGTGACACTTCTCTTCTGCTGGAAAAATCTTTCTCTCCCCCCACCCCCATCCCCTCTGGTGTTCGCTCCATCTTCTTATTTAACGGAAGCAGTAAATGTCAAAACTATCTATAACTCTATAGAAGGGAAGTCAACATCTGAGGCCAAACAAAACCCTTGTAAATTGTCCTTGGTCCGTGGGGGATTGGCCAGATTTAATGAA